>NW_026623198.1:2567274-3837162 GCF_028827665.1 Penicillium hispanicum | reverse complement strand
TAACCCTAAACCCTAAACCCTAAACCCTAACCCTAAACCCTAACCCTAAACCCTAAACCCTAACCCTAAGCCTAAGCCTAAACCCTAAAATCTTATTAAGCCCCTAATAGTCTATATATAAATATAAACTACTATCCCTTTTAGGAATAAAAAGGATTAAAGCACTAGTAGGACTTTTTAAGTATTAGATATAGTAAAGTATAAGGTTTTTATTAAAGTATTAGTGAAGTTCTACGAGTTTTTTTTATAAAAAAAGGTAGATTAGTCTATATAGAGGATTTTTACTTAGATTTAGATTAACTAAGTGATTAGTATTTTTATTAAAAGATAATATTTTTAATTTTTAAAAAAAAAAATATTAGTAAATTAGTATAGTTCTAGTAATAATTTAATAGATTTTAGTAAAGATTTTAGGTTATTATCTAGAAGCTATATTTCCTTTAGTAATTAGACCACTATATAAATATATATTTAGTTTTAATAAGCTTTAGTGAATTTATATATAGTAAGAATAAAGAAAGTAGACTATTTAAACTACTATTAATTATTCTAAAGAGATAAGTATATCTAGTAGTTATTAATAATGGTTTAAAAAAGTAAAATAGGACTATTTTATAGTTTAGGGTCTTAATTAATTATAATATAGGGCTAAATAAATATTTTTTTAGTGCTTTTACTGTTAGTTAAAATAATAAGAATTTTTTATACTCTATATATAGGTATAAGAGATTATAGAATTTTAAAGATTCTAAGAGAATTGAGTTTTATCTATTAAAATTTATATTTTTATATAAATTATTAACTAACTAAATTAGCTTCTTTATAGATATTAAAGTCTATATATATTTTAATATTATTTTAGATAGTAATTAGGATATAAAGTTATATAGTAATATTTACTAATAGCTATTAAGTGGGAGTAGTGGGTTTTACTCTAGTTTACTATTATTTTTTAATAATTCTATAATTTAGTTTTCTAAAGATTTATTATTATCTTATTAAAAAGATTAGATAGTAGCCTTTTTAGATTTAAGATATTTAGAAAAATAATATTTAATACTTCTACAGTTATAACACTAATTGTGTTTTCTATCTAGTCTATAATAGTTTAGATAGGGGTTTAATGATAATTTATTAGTATTTTATAAAAAAAATTTAGAAGATTAAATTAATTAGTTAGAATTCTTTTATCTCTTTATAGATAAATATCTTTTATACTAAGAGGATTTATATTAATCTTAGAATTTAAAAGATTTCTATTAAAAAGAGGATTAGGATCTTTAGTAAGATAAATTAGTATAAAAGATATTAATCTTAGAATAATTAAATTATTAATATAGTATTAATTTATTATAGTTTTATTTATAACTCTTAAAATTTATAAAACCTTAATATTAATAAATAATAGATACTATTTTTTAGTAGATCTTTAGAAGTTATAGTATATATTTTTAAATATAATTCTATAAGGAATTATAGAGTTTAGTGAAAAATAAAAGTATATACTTTTTTTTAAGAGCCTTTAAAAAGTAATATTCTAAGATATTAAGATAGAAATAAAACTCTTTTAGATCTTAACTAAATTATTATTAAGCTAAAATAAGCTTTTCTATAGTCTCTGTTTCTAGAGAGGTGGTATTTTTAATTAAGATAAAGGTCTATTTTTTGAACTTTTTCTATAAATTCTAACTATTATTAGCTTACTTTAGTATTTTATTATTAACTTTTTAGTACTATTAGTTATAATAATTTTAGTCTAAATAGCTTAAACCTATAAAAACTTTCTTTTTATCTATAAAATACTATTCCTAGCCTCTATAGAATAAGGTTTTTATATCTATAAGCTAGATTTATTATTATTAAAGGGTAAAATAAATATTAAAAGTGTTAATATTTTTAAAAAGAATATCCTTTTCTCTATACTATTCTAGGTATAAAGAGGATTTACTAGCTCACTAATTTAATAGTAATTTAGATATAGATTATACCTAAATAGTTAATCCTTTTTAGAGTAACTCACTCTAAAGGTAAATAGAATTTTAATATAGTTATTATAGTTATTAAAGCTTAGTGATTTTTACTTAAATCTTATTAAGTTTAGCTTTAAGCTAAATTATATTAAGCCCTTCTAGATATATTTTAAAGAAGCTTTAGCTTTATATTACTAATAATTTAGGGTTAGCTCCCTCTCTTAGTAGAGTCTTAATAGTAGTAAAAAGTAGAGTCTTAGAAATAGTAAAAAGCAGAGTCTTAGCAGTAAAAGGTTCTTTTTAAAAGTAATTGTCTAGTTAAGTTTAGGGTGCTATAATTATTTTTAGGTAACTAAAAAAGAAGAATCAGAAATTATTAAGAACCAGATATCTAAGTTATTAGGATAGATAGCCTATTAGTCAGATAAAGATAATTAAAGCAAAGAAGGATAATATCTAATTCAGACAGTAACTAATTCTTATAGAATCTAACTTAAGCAGTAAAGGAGATCTCCTTTTCCATCCTAAATCATCAGAGAATCATAGGGATTCGTTATCGACTAGAGTTTATTACAATGTTAAAGGATACAGTCAGAGTAACCTTCCTCTGTTCCACCTAGGGACCCTGTCCCCTATAACAGCTAAACCTACTATATACTATAGAATTTATATATAATAATATAGTTAATATAATAACTAGAAAAAGCCTATTTAATATTCTTTATAGTTATTAACTAGACTTTTACCTCTAAATTAAGGCTGATTTATATATAGAAGAGGTCCTAGCTACTACTATATAAATAGAAAAATTAAAAATTCTTTACTAAGAATTAACTAAGTTATAGAAAAAATTAAATAAATCCTAAATAAAACACTATAATTTAAAGTATAAACTAATAAAATTTAAAAGAGAGGATTTAGTAGCTTTATTAATATATAATTTAAAACTAAAGCTTTTATTTAAGAAATTAGCCCTATAATTTATTAGACTTTTCTAAGTCTTAGCTATAGTTAAACCCTAAATATACTATTTAGTATTACTAAAATAATATTTTTAAATCTATAATATATTCTATATATCCTTTTTAAAACTATAAAAAAGAAGAATTAATATTAAATTATTATTAATATTAAAATTAGCTAATAATAATAAATAAAAAGTTAAAAAAATCTATAATAAAAAATTTATTAATAGAGATTACTATTTTCTAGTTAAATAAATAAAATAGCTATTAAAATATAATTAATAGATTATATATAAAGATATAAGGAATATCTAGACTATAATTAATAAATTTAAGAAAAAGCAGAAAAAGTAAAAAGATTAATTTAGTATATATTAAGCTAAGAAATTATATAAAAAAGGCTATAATTAGAGTCTATAAAATAATACTAAATCCCTATAAAATTAATAATAGAAAAAGCTAATAGAATTCTAATTAATCCTAAATATCTAATTAAAAAATAATAGCCTCTTTATTATTATCTAAAATATCTATTTTATAGATAATTTCTATAATTACCTTATAGAAATAAATCTTTATAGTTATTTAAGATATATAACTATTATTTATAAATATAATTTAATACTAAATTAATAATTTATAGTTAGTAACTTATTTTAAGGTAGCCTAAAAGTTAAATTATAGTAAAGGATTTAAAAAGGCAATCTATCTAGTTAAAAATTGCTAATACTCCTATTAAATAATCTATAAATTATTAATAAATTACTATTAAACCCTTAAAAGATAATTAAGAAACCTTTACTAAAAAAATTTAAACTTAAATAGCTAAAAATCTATAAATAAACTAATAAAAAATAATTAAAGATATAAAGGCCCTATATAACTCTTTAATAGCTAAAACTATATAAAGCTAAATATTATCTAGCTAAATATTTTAGTTAAGAATCTCTACTAAATCACTATTAAAAAAACAAAAAAATCCTAAAATATATCTATTAACTAAATTAACTTTATTAAGTTAATAATATCTTTAATAATTCTATCTAAAATCTAATTTATATTAGAAATATACTACTTTTAAATTATTATAAAAAGCTTACTAAATTATATATAATATTCTTTACTAAATAAAATATATATATTTAAGAATTTAGTATATTAAATATATAGTTTATTTAGAATAACTTAATACTATCTTAGCTATTCTTAGCTAGCTAAAAGTAAAAACTACACTAGTTAAACTAAGTAATATAAATATAATTATATACTAAATAAATTAGTAATAAAAAAGTGCTAATTAACCTATATAATAAAAAAAAGGTAAAAAATAAAAAATAAAGTAAAATTTTCTTTAGATATTTTAAAAACTAGATTAGTACTTTAATTTAATAAAAAAAAGCTTTTAAATTAGAAAAGAAATATTTTAGAAATATAAAAGATAAATAAAGATATAAATTTAGAAGGTTAAAAAAGAGAAATTTTAGAAAAAATATAGTATCTCTCACTTTTACTATAAAACTAACTAGAAATACCTAAATATTTTAATAACTAACTAAAATAAATCTAAATTAGAAACTATAAAGCCTTAATAAACTATTTAAATATCCCTATATTCTTACTAATAAAATAATACTATATTGCTATATCTTATAGATAAACTAGGAACTAAATCTAAAAAATTATTTTTAATTAACTATAGTTTCTCTATCTATAGTTATTCTATTCCTAATATTATAAAAAAATAACTAAATTATATAATACTATAAAATATAACTATTATTACTTAGATATAAATATAAATTAAGATATATTAGTATAATTAGCTTATTTAGATAAATAAATATTTCTTATTAGTAAATATTTATATACTAATAATATTTATCCTAATAGACTTATTTAATTTATTAATAAAACTATTCTAAATTATATCTACTAATATATTTATATAACTCTCGCCCTTTAGCTTTAATAGTTTATATTCTAATATATATATAGTCTATATTATACTAAAACTAACTTTTAAAAAGACACTATTTACTTCTATATTTATAATAGCTATTAGCCTAAAAGTAAATAGTATAAAAAAGACTACTATTATAGAGATCTATATATATCTACTTATAATATCTATAGTTAACTTTAATAATAATATAAAAATATATATATTAGCTAATATCTTAATTAATATCTATTTAGATTAGCTTATAATTCACTATTAAACTAGAAAGATATTTATAGTATAGTATAGGGACTTTTTAGAATAGCAATAATAATATAAGATAGAATCCTCTAAGTCTATCTTATATATTACTATTAATACTACTAAAGGAACTACTCTTTATATAGTTATAATAAAATAACTTAAATATCTCTAGCAAAAATAGTATTATAGACTAATAATAACTAAAAGAGTACTATAAAATATAATAACTAAAGGATTAATATAGAAAAGTTAAAAAAGATATAATAAATCAATAATTTTATACTACCTTTTTTTTATTTATATACTCTATCCTATAATCTTTAGTTACTTCTTTATTATATAGTAGATAACTTAAGATAGGAAAATATAATAAATTAAGGGAAGAGTAATATTTCTATTAGATCTTTTTAGTTAAAAGGTTATAATATATTCTATAACCTTCTATACTTTCTTTATCTATTAGCTAGGTTATCTACTATAAAAAAGGGGATAAGTTATTATAGGGGATAGGGTCCCTAGGCGGAATAGAGGAAGGTTACCCTAACTATATCCTTCAATATCGTAATAAACTCTAGTTGATAACGAATCCCTACGATTCTCTAACGATTCAGGATAGAAAAGGAGATCTCCCTCGCTGCTTAAGTTAGATTCTATAAGAATCAGTTACTATCTGAATTGGATATTATCCTTCCTCGCTTTGATTATCTTCACCTGACCAACAGGCTATCTATCCTGACAACTTAGATATCTGGTTCTTAACATTTACACCCTATATAGACTGCCAGCTTTCCTATCTAGAACCATCATCTTTGATCAATTCAATTCATCCTATCCATTCAAAACATCCTTCCCGATCAGGAGTAGTGCTATTCTGGCCTAAAGCAGACCTTTCCCTAAGTCCTTAAACTCCTATAATTTATAAACCCTAACTATAGTTAAGACCTAAGCCTATATAAATCTAATACTACTAACTTAGTATTAATTAAGCCTAAGTTCACCTTATTAAAAAAAACTCAACTTTTTTAAATCGCCCTATAAAGCTACTGAGAAGGTCTAGAGATCTTAAATTTAAGAATCGTATAGAGAGGGATCTAATTTAAAACCTCCTAATCTTTTAGCCTCGTACGACTATAGAAAGTAATTCTAGTCTACCCTTGAAAATTAATCCCAGTCTACCCCCGCCCCACTTTTTGTTTCCTATAGTTAAGACTGCCACCCTAATTCCAGTCTACTAGACTGGAATTACCCCCATGGGATAAGGTACAGCTGTATAGTGTATATATTATAGTCTGATCTTAAGGTAACAGTAACGAGACTATTAGCCTCAATATCGTTAGGCTTTTTAGATTTAGACAGTCAATTTTCAATAAATAGCATAAATATCAATATCCTTTGAAACAGTTGCCTTATATTGGAACATTCTTTTGCCTCTCCCGGAAAAAAGACACAATCTTTATCACTGTAGACCATCATATGCCCAGTGGTCTGAAAGTATCCCTGTATGCATTTATTCTTCAGTGAAGAACCCCTGGCTCATGGAACTTTACTGAGACTTTCTTTTCCACTTATGAATCTTTGTTAAGTAAGTCCCGACAATTACACCAGTGAAATTAAATGCGATAAACCCAATGAAGATACCGATGTTGTGGGGCTTATTGTTGTTGTGATATCCAAACACTTGATACTATTCGAAAAGTGGTCATTAGCATAGATCGACTAGCAATCGTGAGCTTTTGCACTTACGTATTCTTGGCCCCAGGTGTATCCGCAGTAATCACAAGAGCCGGTGGCATTTGGATTCATCAAGTGTCCCGTGGTTGACTGCACAAAAGAGCCAGCATACTCGAAGCAAGTACCGTTGGATGGGGCGTTAAAGACAGTTAACTCGCTCTCTGTGCAATGGAGTTTCTTCCCATAAAGAGAGTTCGTAGTGAGTCCCTCAGCCAAGTAGTAGAGCGGGGAAACGTTGAAGTACCAACTCCATCCCGATGGAGTTAGATTGCGTGCCGTCAATGTGCCAGCAAATGTATTGACGAACATGAAAAAGAAACCATTTGCCATGAGAGTGGCATTTATGTTTGGCATCCACGCCGCGATTAGGTAGGCCAGGCTCACTGTGAAGACAGAAAACAGCCAGTAACAGAGTAAAGCATATCCAGCATGGGTGGGATCGGCCTGCAACCCAGCTGGGAAATACCACAGAAGCCAATAGATGAGGGCGGTAATCAGTGTAAATGGCAGCTCAATCACGATCGAGCTTATGATAAACACGATCCAGTGGTAAGATCGACTTGCCTTCTCCCGGTAGACAAAGATATCGCGGAAAACAGTAAAACGCGGTTCCAGGGACAAACCAAGAGGCGGGCCCATCAAGAAGGACATGAAGATAGTATACACGCGTTCAAAGGCACCTTGCTGTGTGTCAGGAATGTTCAAAAACGTCAGGCCATTCAACAAGCCATTGGCCACATTCAGCCAAAGCTTTGCCGAGAAATACCCTGGTTCACGCCAGTACCACAGCCAAGTCCGACGGAGCACCACGGCAAGTTGATTGGTGATGGGAGTAGCATATACCTGCGTGGAAGACTCTTCCGCGGGTCTCTCAGATTTCAGATCCTGCAACTTCGAGTCTTGAACGCGACGTTCGGAACTTTCCGACCATATCTGGGCCCACTTCGTGGTGACATTGGAGCGGGAACCGGCGCCAACGGTTTCCAACAAATATTCGGCCGGATTCCGCCTTGGATGACAGGGTTCCGTGTGTTGGCCGAAATAGTTCAAGGCCATCGAGCTGTGGTCTCCCAAGGGCCCCGCGTAGGTTATTCGGCCCCCTTTGGCCAACAGAAGAAGATTATCAAAAACTTCGATCACAGCTGCTGCGGGCTGGTGAATAGTACAAAGGATTGTCTGGCCCGACCTTGAGAGCCTCCTGAGCAGTTGGACCATGGAGATGGCGGATTGTCCATCTAGCCCAGAGGTAGGTTCATCCAGGAAAAGGATGTCCGGTTTTGCCGCCAGCTCGACACCCATGGAGACGCGTTTACGCTGCTCCAAGTTCAGTCCAGTGCCGGGAATTCCAATCAGAGCCTCTGCGATGTCTTGCATTTCGAGCATGTCAAGGACTTGCTCCACATACGCATTCTTTTCGTTCAACGAAATGGCGGGCGACCGACGGAGATAAGCCGTCATTTGGAGGGCCTCCCGAACGGTCTGCGAAGGAAGGTGAACATCCTGTTGCTGAACGTAGCCCATTCTGCGACGGAAGGCCTTCTGAAGAGGGGCTCCGTCCAAGTAAAGTGTACCGGTCAGTTTGCCAAAGTCCAAACGTCCCGCCAACACGTTAAGGAGCGTGGTCTTTTAACCTACGTTAGCACGCCGATATAAAGCTGATAAAGGGCCAGGGAGGAGACGAAATAAACTAACCTTTCCAGCCCCGGAGACTCCCATCAGTGCAGTCGTTGTCCCGGGCTCAATGAAGCCTAAAATAAAACCAAGCCAGAGTGAATATTGGAGGGGATCGTCTATACTCGCAGGGTGGAATGCATACCATTCACATGATCCAAAAGAGTCCGCTCTTCTCCCCCCTTACCGAGCGTCAAGTGTAGATCCTTCCAAGCAAATGAATGGCCTTCGCCGCCATGAGGCCGGACCTCCACCGTCGCGCTTGTTATTGTTCTTGTGGAATGGGCTACTCCGTTTGCCTCAGGGTCGTCATCGCTACTGCCGGTTGATGGGGATACGATTTGGGTGACGTTTTTGCTATAGAAAACCGTTGAGAGGAGACCTGCGGGAGGTTTGAATAGCTCCATTGCAAAACTGGCAATATATCAGCAGGCGATCCGGCCCAGGTGTTCTCTGAGGGTGACATAACCAACCTACCCGACCAGAATGGCAAAGAAGACGAAGAAACCAGCATTGATGCCCACGTTGCGCCATAGGTGAGAGTTATCAAAGTCGTAGTACTTCTGCAGATACGAGGCACCTTCCACGAAGCGGCTGCCGGGCACGGAACCTGGGATCGCACAGGCCTGGTATGCCAGGTCGGTAAAGGCCGAGCCCCGAGGAACCAGGTCCGACGGACTACACTCGTAGGTAGTGGACCCAACTTCATTGACCATCAGCGATTCAAACGCGTAGTACATGGGCTGTGCAAGTAAAATCCCCCGTGTGAGCGTGCGAGTCATGATTTCTAAGGGATCGGGGACTTACGTTTAGATACCGAAACCACTTCAACCAGGCCTGCATCTGAGGCGGCGGAATATACCAGCCCGTGTAGATGACCAAGGTTGTCAAGAAAATCCCCACGGGAAGCCCGGCGCGTTCCACCGTCGGGGACAGGACGGCAATGAACCGGAAGAACATGGAAAGCGAGAGATGGGAGATGTAGGCGACTAAGAAGAAGATGAAGAAATGGCCGGCGGTACGATGGAGATTGGCGAGGAAATACATGGGAATATTGTACGCAATCACCACCACTTTCCACACGACATCGGACAGGACCTGGCCATATCCATAGGCCATGGGATGGTAGAACCGGTAGCCCTTGTGTTTCAGGAGCAACGGTCGCTGGGCAAAAGTGTTCCCGAACTCACTCATCGACTGAAGTCCGGGGACCAGGATCGCGTAGAAGACGACTGATCCGAGCTGATACAGCGAGGAAGTGGCATGCGGCAGGTTACGAAAGACGGTACCGAGGATGATGCTCTGTGCCACCATACAGGCGGCTTCGACAATCCAGGCATTGTAGTCCGTAATGAAGATCCGATACTGACGGTGGGCGCACAAGAGAATCTGCGAGAGAATAGGGATCGAGTATGCGTGTCGTGATTGCGTTGGTCGGGGTAGTGCTTTCTCCGGGTCACTGACAACTTGCTTCACCCTCTCCATCTCCGCCGAGAGCTGCATCCCCTTCTCGGCGTGCCAAAAAGCAGCAACAAATTCGTCAGGGGTCTGAGGAACATACCAGGGATCTGCTGTATCACGGAGCTGACGTGCCTCGGGGTTTGCCGACATCGAGTTCAAGAAGTCTGTAATCGACATCGCTGGCGGGCAATAGAAACCCAGAGCCTCAAAGTAGGATGTCGCCGAGCTCATGTCACCGTAGTAGATACAACGACCTGAGTTAATGACCGCCACTTTGTCAAATAGAGGAACCATCTCGTCACTGCCCTGGTACAGACTCATGACGACCGGGCAGTTGGACTGTTTGGCGTATTCGCGCATCATCTGCACAAATTCCAATGCCGTAGATGAGTCGAGGCCAGCAGTGGGATTGTCGTAACAGAGCAGACTATCGGGGAGTAAGGTCAGGGAAGGCTGCACACGATACCAGGCCGATCTGGAGCAATTGAGCTTACTCGGGACAGGTCACCAGAGCCTCCGCAAGCGACACTCTCCTCCTTTCACCACCGCTCACCCCTCGGATTTGTTCATTGCCAACCTTAGTCGCCAGAATGTGGTCGATCCCGAACAGGCGTGTGAGGGTGACCACGGTGTTCCGCACCTCTGTGGAGGACATGACATTGGTGAAGCGGGAGTTGACTGCAAACCTAAGGATCGGTTGGCATTAGCAACCAAGGCTTCATTTCAGGGTCGCTGCGTTGGAACCAACTGCAATGTCTCTTCAACCGTCAAAGTCGGGAAATGAATGTCCTCCTCCGCTAAAGCGACCAACCATCATCATCAGCCATTGAGCGCAGTTCACTCCAGTGGGAACCATCGGGCTGAACTCCTACCGCAGAATGTGGTCTCAATTGGAGCCGTGGGCGCTTGGAAATCCGCCTGGGTCCCCCCGTACGATAGCGCACCACTGGTGCGTTGGTATTCGGCATGCAGATGACTCAGAGCTTTCAAAAACGTCGTGCAGCCACTCCCAGGTCGGCCAATCACCATCAGCATCTCCCCAGCCTTGACCTCGCCGTGGAAGTGATGAAGCAGTTTACGAGAGGACTGTTCGCCTCCGCGGCTGAACCACGACCCAAACCGTCTCACATATCCTTCAAACATCGAGCCAACCGTAGGAGCAATGGCATGCTGCTCATTGCAATTAGTATTTCACCGAGTCGTTTCCACATGGTCCCAATTTCGTTCCTTACCCTTCGGCCACCACCTTCTATCACCAGGTTATCCCAAAAGATGACATTGTCCTTGTCCCTGACTGACTGGCATGCCTTGACAAATTCGGCGACGAGATCTGCGACGGGGACAGGTCTGCCCACAGCTGTAGGGTCTTTCACAGTTGCTGACATGGTTTGGGTGAACAGATATTATCGAAAGAGAAATTGACCCGCGAGCGTTTCTCTTATAACAAGCAGTCGACCTCTTTGATGCTCTCCACTAGCATGATGCGCTTACGGAATCAAACCCGCCCACCCCTGACTTACCAATCATTCCCGGAGCAACTCAAAAGAGAGATATAAGGTTTTTCAGTCAAAAAAATGGCGCGGAGCCGGAGATATAGGAGCATTTCCCAAAGAAGACCATCTATGGGATTCTCCAAGGTGGGT
The DNA here is from genome assembly GCF_028827665.1 of Penicillium hispanicum. Classification (NCBI taxonomy): domain Eukaryota; kingdom Fungi; phylum Ascomycota; class Eurotiomycetes; order Eurotiales; family Aspergillaceae; genus Penicillium; species Penicillium hispanicum. The sequence goes on along the minus strand of NW_026623198.1, from coordinate 3,825,518 downwards.
CTATTCCTAAAGTGGCAAGGAGCTCCCGGAGGTGTCCCGCTTTGGAAATTCGAGTAGGGATGGTGCATACTTTACTTTTGGACGAGCAAAGGTATGATCGTGTCCACGTGTCATTGTCAGCTAAACCTCACTATGTTATATCTATTGTCGATAGAGTAGATCTAATTCATTTGGTAACGATGATCAGGACTTCAGTAGGCATGATAATAGAACTCCAGCAAATCCTATACGTATATGATGGATGTATATATGTTCATATTGGCCTAGTGAGAATTAATCGGGTTGTATCATTTGAAAACGAAAAGTGTAACCAAGTCACCCTTCAAGCCAGGTAGGATCGTTGAACCAGAGACTCGAATCCATCATCGTGGCAGAATGACCCCATTCGAGATTGGGTGATGGAGGTCCAACCTCTGTGACGGAGTAGACTTCGCCTGACATCGAGGGTTCCACTCCAAGATGGTTGGCTCCGTCATTGACGGAAGAGGATTCGTTAGCTGCTGACTTCGCGGTGGACGGCATGGATTCCGGCGTCCATCGACTAAGATGTGGGACCTTGCGCACATTGGTCAACGCTAGTAGAGTATTTTGGTCGACCCCATCCAGATCCTGGAACATCTCAGCAACTATTGCTAGACGTTTAGCAACATCGTGGTCCCCCGGCATCGAAAGAAGTCTACTTAATGTGGTGACGGCCGCGTTCCACATGATGGAAGACAGCTCTGGATGGTCAGTCAAGAGATCAGTTTCCAGATATAGTTGATGGCAGGCTCGGATGATCGTGTTCGTATGACCATCTAGCTGATACATGATCTCATCGATGAGACTCTTCGGCTGGCCAAACACTTCTCCCAGAAGAGCCACGGGGCGGATCAGAGAGACGACCGCATCATGGTAGAGGAGCTCAAGAAAGACTCGCTGGTATTGAATCCAGCGCGGAGCATAGATATCTATTTGGATTCCAGAGAACTTGGGAGACATGGATGGTTCATCACCAGTTCGAGCCAGGCGCAGGTCATGAGGGAGAGCTTCAGCCCAGGCCTGGAGACGATGCAGATGAATTTCCAGCAATTCTGACGCAGGGTTTCTAGGTGGCAAGTGTCGTGCATTCAGCATCGAGTTAGATTCATGGTTGTTTGCCTTATATATTTCCACATTGATCGATTGAACGATGGCGAAGAGTCGGGCCAGTTGCACCGTATAGGTGAGCCAGGTCACTTCGGGCGTGGATGCGAATGGCTGCTGGCAAGCCATCCGAGCGGTTTCGACGTCGTCTCCCGGAAATTGGCAGTCACTTTCGCCCAAATGAATGATTGCCGGCCGACCCAGCTCGATGGAGAGTCTAATGTCGAGAATATAAAGACTCCACCAAATTCGCCTCCGAAGCTCTTGCTTGGTGACGCCTATCACCGCGGGCGGATCCTGATGAAGGCCCAGGCTATAGGCGATGCGCACCGCCGTTCCCAAAGCATTATACGCCGCAGATGGACGAGACGCATTGTACAAGTAGACCGACATCACGATGTGACTTTGCACGGTGCTCAGCATTGACGCTTCCAGCTCGTCGTCCAGCAATCGTCTACAACGGTGGTAATGCCACACGGAAACATCGCTGTGCGTCCAGTCTTTTAGATTATCGTCTACCAGCAGATGACTGGCTCGGATGGTCGCCCGATTCGACCGCAACGACTGCGCCAGCGCGCCAGCGGCAATCATGATATCAGCCAACGCCGAAGCGGATCGCCGCATGGGGGTTTCTGTGTCCCATATTGATCCAAATTCCTCCGTGAAGTCCTTTTCGCACAGAATCGGCAGCAATGGGTGCTGAAAATGCCAGAAATGGTGGATGTATTGTAATTGTCGGGATTTTGGGATGATTTCACTGTCCATGGGCGACGTCGGACCCTGGCCCCAAGGCAGAGTAGACTCCACAAGACGGCGTGGTTGACGACAATTGGTGGGTAAGAGTTGGTAGTGAAAGGTGCTCTCAAATGGAGACCTCTCGGGGCGCGAATTCAAGTAGCGTTTCATCCAAGCGGTGATGCGGGCCGTCGACAGCGGCCCAAAGTAGGTCGAGCTATCGGAGTCGCTGTTCAGGAAATCATCATTTTTTTCCCACTGGGACAGTCGTCTGTTGTCGATCTTCGCCCAATCGGCCAGATCCTGGATTGTCCTAGGGGGGCTGGCGACACTTGGGCGCGATTCCAAGACGCGAATGCGCTCTTCGAGGGTCGAAATTTGTCTGTGCACAATGAGATGAGTTGACATTCGTTCCGTAGACTATCCCAGTGGTAAAATACATCAATGCGGATGCTAGACTGGTCGGCTGCGAGCTGAAGCGAGTTCGCGAGCAGATCCAGCCTCGGCTGGCGCACGAGGAACAAGGGGTTCCATCGTCGCATTTACTCCGCTTGATACGACATGAATCACAGGCTCGAAGGACTTGTTGTCGCTTACGTTTGGAAGACCCCTCGGGTCCCGTCTCGAGGGTGGAAAATGTTCCGAACATGTCATCTGCAAAAACACGACAAGGACTCGAATGTCGACCGTCCTAGCGGGGGAACATGGAATAGTGAGAGAGCTGAGAGAATGGAGGATGAATGGTGTCGAATGGAGTGGCTACGAGAGCGGGTTCCAGCTCGCTAGGTTTTGGCGTGGGCCCGCCAAGACTTCGGATCCGGCATATTACTCCGGGACCACGATGCTTTGCATTGAGCAAGAATTCTGTTCGTATGTGGGTGTCACATGACCCACACACTTAAGCTTCCTCTCATGTAGATAGATCCTCCATCATCATCATTCATATGTATGATCATCCTTCCATCGTACACCCTCACTCTCTCAAATTCCTAATATGTCGGGATGTGGAATCAATCAAGGAGAAGTCTGTGTTGCGATTCCGCCCAATCTGCCAATTTAGGGGCTTAAAATGGATAAAATATTACTGCGAGTCTCCACACACCCATTCCGACAACAGCCGCTCCATCACAGATCCTTCTCAACCCAGTTGGGCTGGCTCCAAAGCAGTTGTGTCGGCCATTTCACTCGTACGCCCAACTCATGGGCCATATCCAGCACCAGACTCGGATTACGTGCAAATTCCCGGCCCACAAAGACGGCGTCCGCCTGTCCGCAGGCCACGACGTCTTCTGCCGTCTTCCCATCACGGATTAGGCCCACGCTTGCGATGGGCAGGCCCGGGACCTCTTTCTTGATGGCCTGGGACAGGGAGGCCTGGTAGGCCGGCTGACGTGTTGGCAATTGCTGTTCCGGCATCAGGCCCGCCGAGCTCACATCGATCAAATCAACTCCGAGGGGCTGCAGCAACCGGCACAGCCGCACCGATTGTTCAGTTGTCCATGACGCTCTATCGGGGATCCAATCCGTTGCACTGATGCGATAGAAAAGCAGGGTCGTCCCCGGAATAGCCGTGCGGATGCCTCGCGCAACTTCCAACGCAAACCGGACGCGGTTCTCAAAGCTACCTCCGTACTCATCAGTGCGCCTGTTGGTGAGGGGCGAAAGGAACTGGTGGATGAGATAGCCATGGGCGGCATGGATCTCAATCACGTCAAACCCAGCTTCTACGGCGAGTTTGGCCGAATGGACGAACTCCCCGATCGTCATCTGGATCATTTCCTTTGACATGGCCGTTGGAGTCGGCCAACTGCCATCATCCTTATATGGAAGAGCGGAAGGGGCAATCAGGTCATCAGGCCAACCGTTATCCTCTCGTCGTGCGGGTCGGTGGCCAAGCCATGGAGCGGTCACACTAGCTTTGCGGCCACAGTGCTGCAACTGGATCCCGATCTTCTGGCCTTGCGAGTGGACGAAGTTGACCACGCGTCGATGGGAGGGCACCTGGCTTGTCATCCATAAACCAGAATCTTCTGTCGTGTTACGGCCTTCGGGCGAGATGCTAGTGGCTTCCACGATGGTCAGTGAGGCTCCCCTGGATGCGTAGGAGCCGAGTTGGACCAGATGCCAGTCGGTCAATTCTCCGGTCGGGGGGCAGGAGTACTGGCACATGGGAGAGACCCAGATGCGGTTCATAAAGGCGGTCGAACGGATGGTGATTGGTTTGAATACTTCGGGGATCGGTTGACCCACGTCATACATGGATAAAACAGTCCCTGCTGGGGGTGACTGGACGGGAGTATAAAATCCATGATCTCCTGGCATAGGCTCGTTGATGAGCGGTTCTTCGGCTCTGTGGGGACCCATTTTTGGTGATCAGGTGTAGCTCTCTTATCTCCAATCGAATTGCCCAAGTCTTTTAAAGCCCGAGCTGATGTTAAATTCCATAGGCATATGATTATTCATATATTGATTTCTAATAGCCAAGGGGTTGGCCCCTCCGGGGCAACTCCGGAGTAGTCCGGAACTGGTCCGGAGAAGCCTAAATGGGAATTGTCTAGACCTGACCTGACATAATTTGTCGGAATGAGTCCACGGGTGTGTGGTGACTCGCATTAATAGTTTATCCTTTCTTGTATGTTAAGATTAGTTAAGCGTACGCCCCTAAATCGGCGGATTGGGCAGAATAGCAAGACAGACTTCTCCCTGATTCCAATTGGTCGGATCCCCTCCCTATCCTGTCATAATTAGACCTCGGCAAAAACATTTAAGAGGACTGCCCTTATCGGCCCTCCGCGGCCCGTGTTTGCATAAAGTTTTTGCGACCTTTCCTAATTAAAATGGAGAAAATCGCTGATTCATTTAATTAGAATACTATTATTTTGTAACAGGCCGGGGCCTGGCATACTGTCTATGTATGTATGGCCTACATAGACCACTATATAGTGCGCTGGCGAGCATCAGAAGGCGGTCTGATGTCTTGCGAGATCTTTTTTGCCGAGTAAAAGGCGGTAAACCAGCGCCCCGAACTGACCCCTTACATATTTACTACTATTTTGTTTAGCTAGGCAATTCCTGTTACGGGCGGAACCACTATATGCGCTACTTATATCGGGCCTGGGCTATCGATCCTAGAGAGGGTCAATATAGTGGTCTTTTGGCTCAGTGGTAAGGCGCGTGCCCAGGCGTACCTTAACAATTTCTAACATTATTTATGTACAAACAATGGGAAATTGAGAGAAATTCTATTGTATTATTTTAAATCTCAATCTTAAATACTATATTTATTATAATATTATATTAAAATATTCTTATAAGTAGTGGTAGTAGGAGTTGTTATGGCTGATGGGATCAGGCGAGGAATGAGATGGGATGATTGGTTCAATGAATTAATATTGGAAGAGAAAGGAAAAGAAGAAGATAACTGCATTATAGAACAGGCCCTTAAGTATATAAACCGGAATTCTGTCCTCCGTCCCATTTTGATAGACTCCCCTGATGCACCTGTTAACGTACGCCTGGGTGTCACGCACCGGCCGATCGTCCACTGCTGCGTTAGCCTTGCTGCCTCAAAGATGATACTTCTCTTGGTAGCCACAGTCCCTCCAAGCTTGCCTGTCTCCCGTCACTGCCGCCGCTCCGGCCTTATGTAGGTCTAGAGTCTGTGAGGTGCTTGTCCCGAAAGGTGTGTTGATCAGGGGCGCCGACCAAGTCAGTCACTTAGGGATAGCTATCTCTAAGTGAGCTCCTAAGGCCGTTAGATGTTGGTTAGGGTATTGAGTAAGGCAAAGTAGAACAAGAATAAGTTATATTCCAATCTGGTTGCTCTAAGTGACTTAAAGTAAATTGAACGCGAAGAACTAAATATATACTAGTGAATAAGCGTCTCTATATATCCAGTTCCTTCCTATAGTAGCGGTTATAGATAGTATAGGTGGTAGATGTATCTTAGTATTCTATACCACTATATCTCTATACCCTTATACTATATTATATAACTTAGTAGCCTAATTAGTTCGTAATACTAAGGCTATTCCTAAGGCTGATTGGTATCTATGCCTCCCCTATCCTGCACTATTCTTCGCTAGCTATAGCAGGGTCTATAATATTATCCCCTCCTTCCTAGGTTTTTATCCTCAAAAATATAAGTAGCACTCCTCTCCCTCTGGTGAGTCGCTGCCTATGCTTCCTTCTGTGATGGTTATCTACTATGCCTAAATATAAAGCTAACTTTCTTTCTGAAGCTATTCTAAAGCTCCCTTCCCGTTGCAATTAAATCGCCTACTGTGAGTGCTAAGAAGTATATATCCTTTCTAATAGTTTTAAGACGTCTTCCCTTTATGATTTTTGCCGAAAGTTAAGTGAGCTGTGTATAATAGATTAGTCATAAAAGTATTTAAAATATACGTTATATATTTGTGTAGGTTGCATCTGTAAGTGGGATTTCCACACCAATAATAAATAGGACTTGCTTAGTTAAGCTAAATTAAAAATTTCACGCAATATTGAAAATAATAAGACTGAACTTAATCTCTTAGAATCTAAGTTAAGCAAGTTATAAAATTATCTTGCTAAGTTATATTAGTAGGTCTTAGATAAGACTAAATAATACTAGGAGGCTATATTATAGTAGTATCGCTTATATAAATAAATAGCCTTCTTTAAATAAAAAGGTTTTAAAATATTAGAATATGATACTAAATTGTTAGTGATTTTGGATAAAAGAAAATCATCCCCTAAGTAAGATTCCCTATTTACTCTGTGTCTCTAGTAGTTATTTTTTACTACTAAAAATCTGAAGTTTAATTAGATTCTATTAGAGTTAGATTATATTCTCTTTGGTTCCTAGGATAGTATTAATTTTAACGCTTTTCTTGCTTCTATCCCTAAGATATCTTCTTTACTTAGTGGAGGTATTATTAAACTAACTAGTGGTAGTCTATTAGGTTTAAATTAGGTTCCTATATATTTTCTAAAGTAGGATATCCTTTCTATTTAATTAAGAAGTGTTGCTGACTGTTAATTCTACTATTATCTAGGATAGTTTCGACTTTGTATTTGTTTTCTATATTCTCTTCAATTTTGATATTAGTAGTGATTTATATATCTTTTAGTGTTAGTTCTAGTAATAATATATAGAATATTGGATGAATTTACTTTATACTTTCTGGTAGCTTTAAGTGATAATTAACTAGTCTGGTTTTTTCTTTAATTATAAATAGCCCTAGTTTTTAGTGGTTAAGCTTCTTACTTAGTTATTTAGTTTTAATATTTTATTGTAGTAGGTAGACCTTTTCCCTTTTTTTAAGGTTAGGCCCCTCTTTATAGTCTTAGTTATAGTATATCTTTATTTGTAAATTGAGAAATTTAATATCTTTTGCTATCTAAAGTTGTAGCTGTTGTATATTAGTTGTTAGTAGTTATGCTGATTCTATAACTGTGTATTTACCTTTTAGTTCACTAATTAATATAGGATTATATCTATAGTTAGCAAAAAATAGTAATTCCTTGGTTGTTGAGTATATTATATTGTTGTATATAAATTGTATAATTGGTAATAGTCCTGTTTAGTTATTTTGCTAGTAGTTTATATAATGTTATAGGTACTGTTCTAATATTTAGTTTATTTATTCTATTTGTCTATTTATTTATAAATGGTAAGCTATTAAAAGTCTGTGATTAATATCTATCTGATCTGCTAATAATTACTATATTTTATTGGTAAATAGCTTATCTCTGTCTAATGTGATCTTTTTTAGAGTCCTATAGTTTATAAATATATATTATAGAAGGATGTTTACTATCCCTTCTACTATAATTCTCTTAGTTACTGGAATTATATATATATACTTAGTCAGTTTATCCACAATAACTATAATTATATTATATCCTTAAGATTCTGGTAATTTAGTAATAAAGTCTATTGTGATCTATTCTTATAGGTATATTAGTACTTCACTTTTCTGTATTTCTCTGTATAGTTAGTGTTTTACTAGCTTATCTTACTGATAAGTGTTATAAGTTATAATATACTACCGAACTTTCTAATGTATATTTAGAAAGTAGTAATTGCATAAAATATGTTTAATTGTTTTCTTAATCCCTATATATCTGTGGGTAGATAAATTATGATATTGTTGAATAACTTCCTTTTTTAATAGTTAAGATATATAGATTAATCTATAAACTAGGATTAATCTATTATTTTATTTTCTGATTGTTTCTTTTAGATCTATGTCTAAGATTTCCTATATTTTTATATTATTTTTAGTTACTTCTTTAATCTGCTTAATCTATTTATTGTCTATAATTTTATTAGTTACTAAAAGAACTTAATAATTATATATAAGATTCCCTTTAGTATCTATAGTTAAGATTATAGGTATTACTTCTTTAGTCTTTTTTTTATAGTCTAGTTATTGATTTAAGGCGTTTACTTAGCTATTACTCTTTCTATTATAGTGCTTAATTCTATAATTATACTATAAGAGGACTTTTACCTACTTTATCTATCTATAAATGAGTTCTTTTGTTATTATAAAGAATATTAAATTCTTATAATCTAATTTTATTATTATAGTATACTTTGCTCTTTCTAGGTATAGCCTCTAGACTTTAAATACTAATACTATAGCTAGCAGTTTTTTATTATAGATATTATAGTTAAGCTTTACTTAGATTATCTTTTTTAACTAAAATATAATTAGTTATAGTTTCCTATTATTTTCTAGTTAAGTTATTTATACTCCTAGTATATAGTCTAATATATCTATTTTAATAGTTATTAGCTTATCTAGATTATAGACTGCTAATATTGTTTATTCTATAAATAATTGCTTCAGTTTATTGAATAATTCTTAGGCCTTATTATTCTATTCTTAGTGTTTATTTTTCTTTATTATCTTATTAAATCTAACTATAATCTTACTAAAGTTATAGATATAATTTTAATAGTAATTATATAATCCTATAAACTATTATACCTTTTTAAGGTTTTTTAGTGTTAGCTATTTAATAATACTTTGCACTTTCTCTTCTTCTATACTAAATCCTTTATCACTAATTATATATCTTAAAAACTTAGTTTTTTAGACATAAAATTCACATTTCTTTAGTTTAAAAATCACTATAGCCTTTTAAAATTTCTAAAGAACTTTCTTATTATATTTAATATATTCTTCTATAGTCTTAGAGAATACTAGGATATTATTAAGATATACTACTATAAAGATATCTAGATATTCTTTTAATATACTAAAGATAAATTACTAAAATATAGCTAGTATATTAGTAAGCCTAAATAGTATTATTATATATTTAAAGTGTCTATACTTTATTTAAAATACTATTTTCTATTTATTACCTTCTTTAATCTATAGTTAATTATATATATTAGTAATATTATATTTTATAAAATATTTCACTCTATAGATCTAGTCTTAGATCTTTTTAATTAAAGGTAATAGATATTAATCTTTAATAGTGATTAAATTTAATTATTAATAATCTATATAAAGTTGTAAACTTCTATCCTTTTTTTTTATAAAAATAATAAGATATCTAGCTAATAATAATAATTTCTAGATATATCCTTTCCTTAGATTCTTATTAATATAGGCTTATAATATTTCTAATTTAAGCTCTGATAATTAATAGATTAGTCAGAATATAGGCTTTTTGCCTTCTTTAATCCTAATCTTATAGTTAAATAGACTATATTCTAGTAGCTTACTATCTTTTAATAGCTTAAATATATCCTAGTACTTATAGTACTCCTTAAATATCTATATTTCTTCCTTAGTTATATAGAGGGTTTTTAATTTATAGTTTACTATAATATATTCTTTTAGCTTATTATTAGTTATTTCTAGTGACTGTTCTACTGTTACAATAATACTAATATCTATAGTTTTATTTTATGCCCTACTTTTAAGCTACTAACTCTATTTAGCTTTATATTTATATAAGTCATAATAGGTTCCTGCCTCTCTAGAGCTAAGCCCTTTATTGCTTAATATTTTATATCTAGTCTATCTCACTTTAGTTTATTTATATTTATAATTCTTAAAGTAGATACTATTATACTACTAATTAATCTTTAAATTATATTATCTTAGCTATAGTACTCTAATCACTATATTATATTATCCTAATCTAGTAATATTAAAATATATTTCTTCTTTATAGTTTCTAATAATTATCTAAATCTATTCTATATAGTAGGCAATTCCTAGTCCTAGTTCTTATCTATATAGGCTAATAATTAGTATAACTTAATTCTTCTAGATTATTAGTACTCAGTATTTAGTGTTAAACTATAGGCTTATAAAGTTTCCTATAGCTCTAGAGTTAAATATAACTTAAGTGGGAATACTACTTCTTTTAGGAATCACTATTAAGGCTTCAGCCTTTATATACTTTCCCTATATAGTAGCTACTAGTTATCAGTTTCTTTAATATAGTTTTTATATATACTATAGTAGTTTTAGATTAATTCCACTATAATCTATCTTACTAATTATATAGATTATATATAATTTATTATAGTATCTAATTATAGCTCTTAGGTTATACTTTAGATATCTTATATATCCAATATATACACAGTCTTCTTATATATATAGGTATATCCCTTCTATATCTTTAATATATAACACTAACTTATCACTATCAGATTTATTATAAAGTACCCCTTATAGGTCCCCTATATATAATATACTATCTAGGTCACTCTTTTAGCTAAACTATTCCTAAGTTCCTAGATATTTATTTCTAAAGGAGTCTTAAGATATTAAAAGTACTTCATCAGTTCTTCAGGATAATAGAGTTTCTTAGATCTCTAGGGTTCCTAGCACCTCTATAGGTATTCCTAGTATATCTATTCTCTATCCTTCTAATTCTTCTTTTAATAGCTTTTAAAAATCAGTTATCTAATAACTACCTTAGACCTCTTCTTAATCCACTTCTATTTCCCAGTTTATCTACAGAAACCTTTCTTATTTATTATACTCTTTAAGCTATAAATTAACTAAGGTTCTAGAGCTTATTCTTTTTTAAGCCTCTACCTCCTATTTATACCTAGAGTCTAGCTGCAGTAAGTCCTTATACTCTAGCTATATTATTTACTTCTCTCTAACACTATAATCTCTGTCGCCTTTAGATATAGATTATCTATTATCTGACATTTTGCTAGTAGCCTATAGCTCTTATAGCTTAGCCTCTTTATTAAATAGTTCACAAAGTCATCTAAGGATATCAATATACTCTTTAACTTTCTTATAGGCTAGTTTTATTTTTTATTATTTAGCTAACTGCCCTAAATCAATAATATTAATACCCTTATATACTAAGGTTCTCAGTCAATCTATATCATCCACTTATTCTTAATATATTTCTTTAATTCAGTTAATATCCTTATTAATCTTATCTAGGCTCTTCTTAATCTCCTAGGCATTTTTGCTTACTATCATAGTGACTTCTTATTATAAACTTTTATAGTTCTATAGTTTATTTATCTAATTACTCTAGATTATTCCTAACAGTTATTCTATATTATCTAGTACTGCTTACTTAATTCTAGGCTTTAGTGCCTCTTCTAGGGCGTCTTTACTCATCTAGGTTTATTTATTTTTTATATATTATCTTCCTTCTTAGATCTTATATAGCGCTTATTCAGCCTTCCTAGCTTTCTCTATTCTATTCTCAGAGCCTTTATAGATTCTATCAAGTACTTTCTACACTTCCACAGTATATTCTCCTAATATCTAATATATCAGCTTTAGGCCCTATTCTAGGTTCTACCCAGTATTAAATCCTTAACTTAGTTTATCTTACATTATATAAAGTATTCTTGCTTTTATAGTTCCAGTTATATTATATACTCCTCTTTCTTAGATAATATAAATCTACTATAGCTTCTAATTACCTACTTTATTTTTATATTCTCTTATTATATAGCTTAACTTACCACACTTAAAATAAAGCTTCTTTTCCTTACACTAATTCTATTCTTCAGTAAAGAGCCTTACTGTATTAAACTCTATTAGTTATAAGCTATAAAGATCACTGTACTATCCCCTAGCTAGTTATAGTCCTTATCCACCTTCCTAGTAACAGTATCTATTTTAGCAATATCCTCTACCTTACTATACTTTATATCACTATAGCTTACATTTATATAATCAGTTATTAAACTTTACTGCAATTTTAATTATTTATAATAGTTCTATAGGTTAATTAATTTGTATTAGCTTATCCTTAATTTCTTCCTTAAGACCTTATTTAAATAACTAGATATATATATTATTATTATAATCTAGATACAAAATAATCTATTAGAATTTAGCAGTATAGATATTTACTAAACTAGTTTATTAAATTCATTTAAGTCGCCTTTTAGCTATCCACTGAGTATTAATATCTCTAAAGGTTTATTCAAGCTTCTTTTTAAATATATAATAAGCTATAAAGATCTCTGTCGTTATATCTCCCTAGTCTAAGGGTAGTTTATTATTAAACTCTTTAATATATAGTTTAAACTATTTAAATACTTAACCTCAGAGATATATAGATATATAAATCACTTTATCAGCTTCTTCTATATAGTTAATAATACAAAGTTATATATCTATCTATATAAGAAACAATTATAATTTAGTTTAATCTCTATAGTAAAAGTCTAGTTTCAGTAGTTTTATTAATATAGAAGATCTCTGTATTATCAACTGTTTTTATAGTTACAAGATTATTCCTATCAATTCATTATTTATAGGAGGCCAAGGCATCAAAGCCTATCCTCTACTAGTACTATCGTCTCCTACCATAATTATACTTTAGCAAGTTTCAACAGGGCATTAATTATCTTATCAACTTCACTTAAATCCTAAACCTTAGCATTTAATATATCACACACCAGCCGATCGTCCACTGCTACATTAGCCTTACTACCTTAAAGGTGATACTTCTCTTAGTAGCCACAGTCTCTCTAAGCTTATCTGTCTCCCGTCACTGCCACCACTCTAGCCTTATACAGGTCTAGAGTCCATAAGGTACTTATCCCAAAAGGCGTATTAATCAGGGGCGCTGACCAAGTCAGTCACTTAGGGATAGCTATCTCTAAGTGAGCTCCTAAGGCCGTTAGATATTGGTTAGGGTATCGAGTAAGGCAAAATAGAACAAGAATAAGTTATATTCTAATCTGGTTGCTCCAAGTGACTTGAAGTAAATTGAACGCAAAGAACTAAATACATACTGGTGAATAAGCGTCCCTATATATCCAGTTCCTTCCTATAGTAGCAGTCGTTGATAGTATAGGTGGTAGATGCGTCTTGGCATTCCATACCACTATACCTCTATACCCTCATACTATGTCACGTGACCCGGTAGCCTGATTGGTTCGTAATGCCGAGGCTGTTCCCGAGGCTGATTGGCATCCGTGCCTCCCCCGTCCTGCGCTATTCTTCGCTAGCTGCAGCAGGGTCCGTAACACTGGGCACGCGCCTTGCCACTGAGCCAAAAGACCACTATATCGATCCTCTCTAGGATTACATGTCGACCTAGTCCTATTGAACCAATTCGGCTACAGCCCTTCACAATTGAACCCATCATCAACTACCTAAATGACCAATTTAAGGGCCAAATGGCTAACTTATCAAAACAATGGGAATAGGTAAAGTATTAATACGCAGCTCTATATATCGATTCTAACACCCTCTATTGGCTTTCTGATGTGGCCAATTAAGGATACTGTCCTATGCATCCAGGAAGGTGCAGATATCCCCTATTGCCACAGCCAGAATCACCAACTATAACGGAAATTTGGCTGTTCCATATCTGTCAGATCCATCAAGTCGGACTCCAAAACATGATGCCGATTTCCCTCGTCCGCCATGGCCATTTCTTCGCTATTTTTATCGCGACGACGGTTCTCGCGTATGAGATAAATCCTATGGTATTTAGCCCCTGCACAATGCTAACCCTAGGAAGTTACTCATTCAACTTACATCAATACAGCCTGAAGGGCAAGCATCATTGAGGCGGTGACGAAGTATGCGCGGAATCCTGTGGGATATCTTGGTGCTTCCGAGCTGATAAAAAACTGCGGTGTAATTATTTGACCGACACAGTAACCGACAAAGATGATAACCTAAATATAAACATATAAGTTCCGAGTGGTTGTTATTAGAACCGGGGATTATACTTACAGTTGCTGTCATCTTCTTAGTGAACCCGGCGATATTGGATGAGATCATTGACATGCACATGATGTAGGAGACTGTACATGTAAGGAGAGAGTATACGGCACCCAGGCGGGATAACTTTCGATCAGTTGGGAGTGCTAAAATAGTTGGTAAATCAGTGATAAAAGGCCTGTTACAGGGTGTTGTCACTCACTATAAAGCAGGACACTACCAACCAACACACAGACATTACTGAGAATCATCGCGATACACCGGCCTTTGCCGAAGAATGAACAGATACCACCACTAACCTCTTAGTAAGGAAACTATAGAGTAGGGGAGGGGGGGTTTCATACGCCAGAAGAATAGACACAAGCTGGATTGCATGTTCCGGCATAGCAACCACTGTTGATCGAACACTCGAGTAGCCAAGGCCGGTGAGAATAATTTTGTTGAACTGTGAAATCCAATTAGTGACTGGGGTTTAGTGCCGATCACTCGAATGGAGTCCTTACAGCTGTCAGTCCGCCACCAGGAATGCATTGAAGGAACACAATGGCGAAGAGCATCCACACTTGAGGGTCACGGAGGCACTCGATGATCTGATATTTCTTGTATTGCCTGTTCTTTAGGCCTGTATGGTTTTGAAGAACCTGGAATATGCATGAGTTAGGGTTCGATTTTCTTGGAGTTCACACGTACCCGGACAACCGCAATCTGCCTTTCCCGTGGTGTCAAAAACCACGCCGTCATAGGAGAAGAGGGCATAGCGAAAAATAGAAATATTCCCCAAGCCATTGTAATAGGCCCAAATATCAGGTATAGATACTGCCATTTGGCCAATGATCCGTCAAAATAGCCAACCCGATTCGCCACGCCATCACCGATAAATGCGGCGATCGGTCCACCAGCCCACCATAGGCATGCCCGCAAGGCATGTTCCTGACGGGTGTAGTATTGGCTGACCAACAGTGTGAAAACAGGGTTGTTCGATGCCTCAAAAACACCTAGAAAGAATCGGGCAATCGCCAGGGTAGCGAAGTTGGTCACCCCAGCAGTAGCTGCAACGCAGACACCCCAAAGGAAAATCATGGAGCCTATCCAACGTCCAATCGGTAGCTTCTGCATGAAAATGGAGTTGGGGTATTGCCAGATTAAGAAACTGAGATCCATTGGATTAGAAGCCGAAACGACGATGTATTCAGTGACATACCCAAAGTAAAATATAGAGTTCGTCCAGCTATACTGTTGTCCCTTGAGGTTCTGAAAAGGCCAAGTTAGAAGGTCCGACTCGAGACTTGGTCTGCGGTATAGATTCTTACCAAATCTGTTCGAAGCCCATAAACGGCAGCCGTGGATAAAAATCCTTTATCGACAAAGGAGAGGAGATAGCTTATAAGCATCTATCGAGTCACTGCTCAGTATGTTTGTCAACAAAAAAAGCCAGAATTTGAGCCTTACCATGGGCAGAAGCGACACATCGAGCTTCCATCGAACAATACTTTCCTCCTTGCTGTTGTACTCCAGTACCATATCACCATTGATCATCTGAGCAGCATCGTCATATCCCTTTTCAGGCATTGCTTTCTCCCCCGGGACATTGAGGTTTTGCTGAGTGTTGGTGTCTCCCATTCTGTAATCTGGCTCACGGTGTTGGAAATATCAAGGAGAATCGCGCTCTTTGCTGGTCCAAGTGCATGCTTGTATCTTTTTGACGGCCAAAGCAGAATATATAACTTTTCGTCTGGACCGAGTAATCTGCCTCGCAATGTTCACCCTGTGCGCTTATCAAGGTCGAGCTTTCCCCTATGGACATGCGGAGTCACAGCCGATGAACGTCGGGGAACCCGGTATCTCGGCATCACCGATATCTCGGTAGTTACCGATGTCTCGGGTGGGGCCGAGTGCTTGAGAGATAGCCTACCTCAACTATCGGCGGCATCGGAAACCTGCCGAAGCATGTAGTTCATAAGCATTCAAATTTTTCCAGATAAATATCCCCAACAGCCAATTAATTTCGCTGCGACACTGCAAGAGATAATCCTCTGCCAAGATGCCTGAACACCCTTTTTTTCAGCACATTGTGGTCCATGGCCTGCCCTACGATCGGGGATTCTCTTATGGAGAGCAAACGAAGGAGAAGATACGGCGAAACGTGACATTCTATAAACAGTCTGGCAAGCTAGGACCGTGGTAAGTTATTCGTTCTTGTGCCCTACGCACGATACTGATTTCTAGGTTGTCTGTATTGCGAGTCATTTCCGAATGCTACATACCTGGATTGCAGCTCTATTGGCCATCCGGATGGGAGGAGATGCGCGGGGTTGCCGCTGGAGCGGGCGTTACTATTGAAGAAATCGTCATGCTGAATGCAAGATATGATCTATCTCATGTGAAGTTCGATGCGGATGAATCGATCGATGCTGCAGAGGAATGCACTTCCACCATCGTCCTCGCCTCCGCGACCAGAGAAAGGGTGGTTTTTACAGCGCAGAACTGGGACATGTCCCACCGTCTCGTGACTGAGGACGCAATTATTTACCTAGAAATCCATCCGGATCCCTCGGAAAACATTCCTTCAATGTTCCTGGTTACTGAAGCGGGCCAGCTGGGACGTTCAGGGTTCAACGGGGCCGGGCTGGGCCTTACTGCCAACTCTCTGCAGAGCGATATAGATCTACTACCCGATCTATCAACACCTATTCCACCCTCTGGGGCACTGAGACGGCTGTTTCTGGAACAGTCTAGCTACTCAGGTGGACTGAAAAGCATCTCCCGAACTCCTCGTCACGTCTCGTGCAATATCATGGTCTCATCGGCTGAGGATATCGGCATTTGCCTCGAAGTGACACCGCAGAAAATCTTCAGGGCCGTCATCTCCTCTGCTTCTGATAAGGCATATATTGTGCACAGCAACCATTTTCAGACAGGTGCTTACCAGTCGCAAACTCAAGTTACCGATACGTACCTCGGCGGAAGCTCTTGGTATCGCGGTGAGCGGCTCGAAGCAGGGCTACGCGAGCAAGCCCTGAAGGAGAACTTGACCGAAAATGATGTTCTGGCCGCATTCAAGGACCATGCGGGTTATCCACATAGTTTATGTGAGCATTTTGTGGGGAAGAAAAATGCTACAGAGGATTCTGGGCCATACTGCGGACCCACGTCAACTGTGTGCTGTGTCCTTTATAATCTTTCTAAACGCACATTGCAGGTTTGTAAGGGTTGTCCATGTGAGGGAGTTTTTCAGGAATTTGCGTTGCTGTGAAAAATAGAGACTAGATTACTATTCGATTATCCCTTTTTGACAATAAGATTGCGCAAAAATGTTTCTCGATTTAATATTGCTTGATGCTGGTTTAGTCTTTCTTCTCTGTACCCTCCGTCTGTTGATACTATCCATTTGATACTGGAAATGATATCCTGGATGGAAAAGGCATTGAACACATCACAGCAGTCATAGAGCTTAGCTTGGGAAAAGCCTTTTTATGATTTATAGACTCAGTATGGTTGGTATAGCAAGCTCGAATTCAGTTGGCTTGTATTTTCCTATTCCTTAGACTCAATTTTCTACTTGAAGGGACTGGTTTCCTGTGAAGAACTGCCTACGTAATATACTCCCGGATTTGGAGACTCGCATAGTACTACTTATTTGTACCTCAAGTAAGTAAGCAATAGTATAGTCGAGAGGGATATGGACATAACCTTTGTGGCCAGTATATACTAACTCGATCACATCGCATCAAATCTAAAATGATCACGAATGTAATCATCGTCGACTAAATCATCAAACATCGACCAAAAGCTCTCACCCCCGAACGCATTCTCATCGACGGGGAATAGCCCATCCCAGTTTGGAATCTGGCTGCGTTTCAAAATCTGCATCAACTCATTCGTAAGTTCTTCAAAAATATCCCGCACTCGTTTTGTCGACGGCCACTGTTCAGAGATGGCAAATAGAACACTTGAACATGCACTGATGTCTTCTAGCGCGGTGAGATCCGGTCGCTCCTTCCGGACCCAAGTGGAGTACAAAATTGTCAATCCTGCCGTGAAAATGGAGTGCAAAGCTAGAAGGTTCCACCCCAAAGGGCTTCGCTGATGAAGCACCTTGTAATGCCGGCAGATATTGCCAGCCGCCCGAGCACTGAGCGCAAGATATTCTTCTGCCTGGGCCGAGCTTTCTTCAATTTTTATCTCCGTGATCCGTCGCTGGAAGAGCATACGTAGTGCCTTGCTATACTGAATATCGAAGAATTCCCTTGTGTCATATATTGAAGAACCAGAGGTATTGGCATCGGTCGAGACTGGGACTGTGAGGCGCCAAGCATCGAGTTCATGCTTGAAAGCGTTCAATTTCTCATCAGAAACCTCTTTTATATCTGCGCCATAGACTTCACGGTGTATACGACTTTCCAGCCGCCGCAAATGACACATGTGGGCGAAAGAACGGAATTCTGCCGATTCATGAACCTAAATACTCGATGGTCAGCTTCCACATTCTTCAATGGTGAACCAAACCCCGATCTCTATTACCGGAAGGTCGATTTCATGCTCTGCCAATGCAAATGGTCTACCAAGAGTCAATGACACGGCCCGGTCTAAGATGTAAGCGCTCCAAAAGACGCGATTGCGAAGTTGCCCCTCCTCTTCGGTGCATTGTCTGTCTTGGGAACCTCGGAGGTTCCGATGAAGACCCATCTCGACCGCATGACGAACAGCAAGCCCAATGATATGCCAGCTTCCGAGATTTGACAAATTGTTGGGAGTGCGAACAAGATAGGTAGCGATTAGTAAAAGAGCTTGGACGCGTCGCAGGCTCTGGCTAGCTAAAGCTGAGTCGATATGGTGAAGGGCACGGTTCAGATACGCCTGGAAACATATCAGGGAGGCATATCCTTCTAGAGGTTGATAAGATGACATACCTCCGGGCTTGTATACCGACGCATCTCTGGGTGCAATTGGACGGTTCTCGCACCAATTGCATAGATCATACACAGCAAGAAATGATCTGAGTCGCTGCTGTCATTGTCGCTGTCTCCTGATTGAATCATCCCATATATAGCATCTTTGTCCAGGAAAGGATAGCGAGGATGTACTCGTTGAAAGAACGTTTGTAATAGCGCAGCCTCTTGATCTTTGACGACAGAGGATTCGGGCAACAGTGCCTGATGGGGTGACGTGGAATCTTGATCACTAGGCTCGTCTATATGCATCGATTGCGACAATACCCCTCCCACTAATCTGGAGAGGGAGAAGCCTGATGTCGCACCCACAAACGATGGCTCGGCCGCAGCATTCATACTCAGAAGCACCACATCGGTTGACAAATCTCTATTATAGCCGATTGGTGAGGCGGTATGTGAAGAGAACTCAGGAGGGCAAACTTGGTTTCTCTGCTGAGCTTCCAGACGACGGTTCAACTGGGCGACTTGTGTTTCTAGTTGACTGGCATGCTGCACCAACCGTAACTGCTCCTCCATGTGGACGCCACCAAGTTGCGATACGGTCGGCCATGTACAATCTGTGGTTGTGAGAAGAAAAACCCCTCCAAATAGCAACCCTGATACGAGGGACGAAACTTACGTGACCCTGATCTCTGACATGGTGAACAGACGGGGAGCTCTCCATTGCACTAGATATGGCGTCAGTAAGGAGCAACACCTAAAGAATCGGTTTAAAATTCTTGCTTTCGTCTTGCGGCGTTTACAGCGCGTACACGCGATGGATGAACGAGTCCTGCGATTGGATTGCATGTAGGTGATGCTGCTGGCGACTCGCCGAGGGAAGAGTGGGAGAAGATCAAGCGAATGCCGACGGGGTGACGGTCGGCGGGGGCAGTACGTACCGGCTATCAAGGAGTTCGCTCCAAAGCCATCCCAACCAATACCGATCACGGTTTAGCAATCTCTCAACCGACGAATCGAACCCGACTGGTCCGTCTCTTATCGCTCTGGACGTGCCCCGGAATTCATTCTTCCTCGAAGACCAGTGTAGCGCTGTGTCCAAGCATGACTCACGAGGATCGCGCTGTGATAAAGACCAGAAAGGTACGCCATGGTGCGAGAGGAGTGCGCAAAGTCAAGACGGGATGCTTGACGTGCAAGTAAGTGGACTCCCCCTTTTCCCGGTCGGGTGCCCCCCTATTCACCCAGCACTAGAATTCGACATAAGAAATGCGATGAGGCCAGACCGGCATGTTCCAGATGCGCCGACGCGGGATGGAAATGTGAATTCGTCTCGGCACCAATGGCTAGATCTCAACAGCTGCGAGATGCGATCCCGCCAATCCGCAGCCTTCGATACCCCTCTGCTAGACCGCTACTCGACGATGAACGAGTGCACATGGAGTACTTTCACGTCGTCTGTGCCAGGGAATTCGCCCTCTATTTTGAACTTCCCATCTGGGAGAACGTTATCCTCCAGGGCACGCTTACCGAGCCTGCCCTACATCATGCTGCCCTGGCGATCGGGACCCTCAGCAGGGATCGTTACCATCCCGCCATCGGTGAGGCGTCCTCGGCGACTTTGTTTTCGATTCGGCACTACGGATTGGCTCTCCAAGCACTTTGCAGTCGACTGGATGAATCGTCCCAAACCTTGGAGATTGCCGTCTTTTGCAGCGTTGTCTTTAGCCACATCGAATTTCTCCTAGGAATGGATAGTCAGGTCGAAGTGCATCTCCAGGCTGGGGGTACTATGCTCGAAAGTCTTTACATAAGGCATGAAAGAGCCATTCCAATCTCATCTGGGATCAGTTCGAACCCGCTTATAGAGCGTTTGTCGGCTAATTATGATCTGCTTGCCACCGCAATCTTCCAGCTGACTACGCAACTTCATTCTTTCATAGCCCTGGAGGGTTCCAGGCCCCGCAGCGGCAATTACGCCAATGATCAATCCTGTGGATAACTCTGCAAAACCTGCCTAGTACACAGGGATAAAATGAAAAACGCATGAGGACTTGCGGCCTTATGGAGCATCCACCGTAGCGAGATCTCCATGCCGGGAAAGGGTGACCAATCCCAGTCTTCAAAGCGTAATTTATGTGCCGCGGCCTTGTGGAACCCAAGCGAGAACGATATCCCGATCGCTATAAAGCACGCAAGTCGCAATTTGCAGTGCGCCCTGATTCATGTACAGGCAGAAATGCTTGGCGCAACGCCTATAATAGGCCGCGAGATCCGTTCTTACGCTGGGGCGAATAACCATTACTCAGTGCCGGACCCACTGGGCGGCTGGCATGAATCCTGAACCTGTCAAATAAGGAGAGTGGCAGACCCAGAGAATAGGACGAAATAGCCTATATAAAAGACAAGACCGGAAGGGAGTCAAAGCGAATACCTGGCAATTATCACTTCTACTGCACCCTCCCTGTCTGTCCTGCCGCCACTTAGCCTCCATATTCACCATGTCCTCCATTGCACCGTTCAAAATCAACATCTCCGAGGAGAGAGTTCAGCGCTTGCACCAAAAGCTTGCGTTGACAGACTTTCCTGACGAAATTTCAGACTTGGGATCCGACGAGCTTTGGTCCCGGGGAGTGCCTCTGGCCGAAGTCAAACGATTGACTGCTTATTGGCAGGACGGCTTCGACTGGCGCAAAACTGAAGACGCCCTGAATGAATTTCCACAGTACACTGCCGATATCAACATCGGTGGGTTTGGCAATTACCAGATTCATTTCGTTCATCAGACTAGCGATGTTGTCGGGGCAATCCCTCTGCTCTTTCTGCATGGTTGGCCCGGCAGCTTCATCGAAGTGACAAAGCTCCTGCCCCTCCTAGCCAATGGTGGAGAATCAGGTCCTTGCTTCCACGTTATAGCGCCGAGCTTGATTGACTTTGGGTTTTCTACAGCCAGCAAAATGGTGAGAGCTGTCCTTTATTCAACCATCTGCATAGTTAATTGACGTCAATGCAGAAATCGTTCGGCGTCGATCAGCACGCAGAAGCATATCATAAGCTAATGCTAGCTTTGGGCTATGAGGAGTATGGTGAGTATTCATGTGCTACCGGGGTGGCCCAGCGTTGCTGACCAACGCGTAGTCATCCAAGCGGGCGATGTGGGCTATCTGATCGCTCGTAGTATTGCTTCCAAGTATGGATCCAAGAACTGCAAAGCGATCCATACCAACTCAGCTGTCCCTGCCGAGCCGAATGCAGAGTTACACTCAGAAGTATACGCCAAGGTACAATCTATTCCTTTAAGCGACTCGGACAAAGAGGGCCTTGTGCGCACTGCCAGTGTCTCCAAAGATGGGATGGGTTACTATCAGCAGCTTTCTACCAGGCCTCAGACCATTGGCTATGGTCTGACAGACAGCCCTGTCGGGTTGCTGGCTTGGCTCCATGAGAAGTTGCACGGCTGGACCGATGCATATCCATGGACGGATGACGAGATCCTGACCTGGGTGAGCATACACTACTTCTCGACAGCGGGCGCGACCGCCCCTGGCTATGTCTACTACATGATGGAGCATAGCAGCCCAAGTGCATTTGTGGCCTCGCAGAAATATATAGCGGTGCCCATGGGTATTGCGCGGTTTGCTCGCGACTTGATCTTGCTTCCGAAGCCCTGGAATCAGACGCTAGGCCCGATAGTTTATGAGAGCGAACACCAAAAGGGTGGGCATTTCGCAGCTTGGGAGTGCCCCGAAGAAATTGTTCGGGACCTGAGGGCCATGTTTGGAAAGGGTGGCCCCCTGAGTGGTTGTGTGGATGGAAAGATGGATTTTGAAGGGCTCTAAGCGCTGATTCACATTTGAATATAAGCCACTGTAGTAGTGTGTTACCCAAATATTAGTTCTCGAATAATAAAACTGCCGCCGCGTAGTCGCAGATGCGTTCATTAGGAAGTTGACTAGAGTTGTATTGCATGTCGAGACTGTATTCCAAGACGGAGTTCATAAACAAATCAAGGACACAGCTGTGGGCCAAGTATCGGACGATTGGCTACTTCTGTGCCTGTGGTTCCATCATCAGAGATTTGGCATGAGCTTCGTTATTTGCCAGGAAGACTCACGTGGATCTAGATCGACTCATCCGGCGAGCAAGTGCTCCAGCAGATCTTCCAGCCTGTGAAGCAGTGGCAATGTCAAGGAGTGATTAAGTGGACGGCGATTCAAGGTCATTGGCCAGGGCTGGGAATAGCTGTTAGGGAGCGGCATCCCGAGGCGCCTCGCAACTCTGCTGCCGGTGCAAATAGTGCTCGTCATTGCGTAAAGATTCATGCAGATGTCCACCCGACCATCTAGTGTATTGTCCATCGACGAGCATTCCCAGTGTCATAATGAGACCGAGTTAGACCGTTGCATCTAGAGCTTGAGCGGATTGATGTGCTCGATATTTAGGTGAGCTCATGCACTTAGCTACCCAGGTCCAGATCAATACGCTGACCCGCAAAGCCACTGGGCGAGAAAGCGCCGATATCATCGTGCACGAGGTCATCGACGGGGTAGATTACGCCTTAATTGTGATCGATCCACGTTTCTAGAAAGGGGTCAGAAAATTACTTTCCTTCAATAATTTCTAAAGATGCTTGAGCCTTGTTGGCCTTTGTTCTATCGGCGAGAGTCATTTAGACCCTCCATGGATTCCAATATTGCCAGGTCTCTAGACATGGGATTTCTGATTATGGTGCGCCCTTCCGTACCTTGGATATGCTATCTAGGATCAGCACCGGTAACATTATGTGCATAGCACAACTTGATGAGTGTGAAAGCTATTATGTATACACAATTACGAGATACACGTTCCCAGGTTCGACATTATAAAGAACATCTAGCCCAAGTCCTTGAATCTCGAGTGTCTCAAGTACAAGTCTCATGCGTGAATCGGAAACCGCGAACTGCTGTCAAATGAAAGGCATACAAACAAGATGTAGCTGAGCAAGCTATCATGGAGGGATCGTGGCTTCTCATTTCCAATACGGGAAGCGCGATGCTCAATGGCCTTCTAAGCCATGACTACTCTATCAGTTGAAGCCGCAATGTGTCAATTACACCACCTCTGTGTGAAGTGGGAATGCCGCCGTCTAGCTGCGATCCCAAGATGTTCAAGTCGACCAGAGTCTGGGCGGCCTAAATGTCCACAGCTTCATCAAGGCGATCCGAATGCAGGAAAATGAAATAGCTTCGCTGCATTGTTGTAGGCAATATCGGATCGGATAGATGGATCAACCAAGCCGAGAACCTCGCGAGTATATGTATCGTCGGTCCAAGGAAAGTCGGTTCCGCTCAGGAGGTGGGTGTGGGCCACCACGGAGGCAGCATGTTGAATATCTGCCATATCTGCGTTGTTACAGTCAAAATATATTTTGGCGATGTATTCGTGCACAGGCTTTGGGAGCAGCTTCTTCTGGCCAGATTGGTCAATAAAAAAGGTGCCATGTGGGAATCGCTTGGAGAGAGCCCTGAATCGGCCCAAACTTGTCAGAATTCCGCCGCCAAGGTGCGTGGCAATGATGGTGATGTTGGGAAACTTTTCGTAGACGCCTGACAAAATCAGGTCAAGGAGCGTGGTTCTTTGGTCGTTAAGGAAACCGGAGTACGTTGGGATATTCTTGCGAGAAACAAAGGGGGTCTCGACAGGCTCGACAGCCGGATGGATGATCACCGGGACGTTCAACTCCTCGGCCAAAGCGAAATAAGGGTCGTAGACCGCATCTCCGAGAAAAATACCATTGTAGTTCGACGCAAACATGATACCTTTGAGGCCCAGGTCGGTGATAGCGCGATGAAGACCAGAGAGGGCTTTTTGTGTATAGGAATGTCCATCTGCGGCGACGCCAGCAGTTGCGAGGATAGGAGCAGGTGGGATAGATGCGATACCAATGAGCTGGGAGTTTGCAGCAGTTTTTTCTGCCATTCAGCGATTGCTTTTCTCCACGATGTCGAGAAGTACATCGGCTGGTAGCGAAGGGAAAAATGCGTTGATGGTTACGACTTGAATGCCATTCTGCCCGAGGGATTTCCGTCGGAAATCTCCTTCAAGATCATCTGCCAGCTGCACGCAGATATCATCTGCGATTGTTTCAGCAGTACCTTGCTCTAGATTCACGTTCTTGCGAATCCCAGCCGCGACCGTGCTGTAGCTGCTGGGCAGGATAGCGTGGGCCTGGACGTCAAAAATTGGTCCCTTGTAGGACTCACACTTGGCCATCTCTGGAACGACTGGAGGAAGAAGTAAATGTATGGATGAGAAATTGAGCGGAAGAGGGAAAAAAAAAAGAAAAATTAGAGACTTCGCGGAAATGGAACAAAAATCCAAGGCGTCGGTCTGTCTGTCTTTATGGCTTCTCTTCTCTGTAGCGCAAGGCTGTCTAATCCTTCGTAAAACCCGCAGAACCCGGCCCCGGCGAAGTTCTGACTAGCCTATGTGAACATTTTGGGTCGCAATATTTGTCAATTGTTTCTGGAACCGGATAAAGGTCATGTATGAAAGGTGATCGAGCGTAATCTACACTGACTAATTATCAGAGGGAGTAAAAGACAATCAAGGTGCCTTAAGCTGTGGCTATCGGAATAAGTGTGTGTCGGAACGGAAATTACAGTATACAGTGGTAAAACTGTGCGTTCGCACCTGGGCACTTTTTGGCCTAGCGGTACTGACTAAAATCACCTGATTTACCACGTTGACAGTGTGGAACCTCGCATTAATAGTTTGTCCCTAATTTGGTTGATTGGGCGGAATAGCAATACTGTAGAAACTTCTTGGTTCCAATTGGTCGAGTCCTCTCCTGAACTCCTCAAATATGTATACGTACTGGCGATCAAGAGTCACGACCCCATATGACCACAATCTACAGTTCAAATCTTTCGCCCACGATCTGCTCACTTAGTTGCCACAACCTCTCCGCCTCCACCAGATCTCTTCCCCAACAGCGAACATCCGCTGGTTCCACAACCTTACTATCCTGGAGATATGCCCCGTTTCCATCTAGAACGCATGTCAGTCATCACCATACACCCACACGGAAGAATACTGATGGTAGTCAAGTCAAGGAAAGATAACCCACCATTCGATGTGATCGACTCGTGAAACGCGGCAAAAACATGCGTTGCCACTCCCTGGTCAGGCGTTTTCCAAGAAAAGCCGCCCCAGAAGTTACTCTGGCCTTGCTGACGTCCAAGCTTGTCTGTATTTGAACGATAAAAATGATTAACGTAAAAAGCAATGATAACTATTCAGCACAGCGTCGACCAACCTAAGTCACTCCAGTCCTCAGTCACCAGATTTGTGAGTAAGTTTGTCTTGATAACGCCTGGGTGTAGGCTCACAGACGTAAGGCCCTTATGCCGTAACTTAGAAGCAAGGGAAAGTGAAAACAACATGTTGGCCGTCTTAGACTGTCCATATGCACGCCACTGGTCGTAAACCTTGGTGACCTAGGTCAAAGACTGTCAGCGTCTTTCTATGGCCATGTATTCACGAGGGACATAACATCAGGGGGAAATACATCAAAATTCCAATCCTCGAACCGGATTGGAGACAGTTCATGCCCGTTACTCGAGACATTCACGATGCGAGAGGCTTTGCCTTCCTTGGTTGGGATCAACTTCCCGATGATGAGGTTGGTAAAAAGGAAATGGCCAATATGGTTGATGCCAAATTGGAGCTCGATGCCATCTGGCGTTTGTCGATGCGGGCCTCCCATAACCCCTGCATTGTTGACTAGCACGTCTATATGTGCAACATCCTCGTAATCGTGGACTTCTCTTGCTGCCTCTCGTATCTGCACCTGAGAGCTGAGGTCGAGCTTCAGGATCCGCGCTGGCACCGAGGGGGCCAATTTGGCGATCCTGGCACTTGTTTCTTGTGCTTTGGCGACATCCCGGGCGGCAAGAATAATCAGAGCAGGTGAATGTTTGGCGATGACAAGACAGAATGTCTCGCCCAGACTTCCAGGCGAGACTCCGGTGACGAGCACTGTTTTGCCTCGGATAGCGGACGAACAGACCGAGGCGACCTCGTCGCCTGTAGTTTCGGGAGTGAATTCAGACATGATTCGGCTGTGTATTGAAGTAGACTTGGAAAGACAGATGAGAGAGTGAATTGAGATATCCTTGTGAATTGGAGACAGGGAGCATAGCTTTATACTTGCTCTGATGCTCAAGTTCCAAATCCAGTGGGCTTCAAGGATCCACATTGAGGCCGATCACTCCCAGATTGAGATGAATTTCTCGACGACCGTAAGCCGGATTGCGTTAAAACAACCACGCGTGGGCCGTGGGTCCTGTCGGAGTTTACATGGAAAATCCGACCTCCGCACCAGGCCCAACCTAAAAGAGTTCAATTTCCTCGCGACTGGTTTCCAAATCTGTCTCAACCTTCTAGAGCATTGCAGCAACTTCCTGGCTATCTTTCCTATCAGAAATGACTCATTTACCTGCGGAGGTAATATTCGCTGTCGAGCCGGGAGCAAATCATTATCGTGAAGCCTGCGTGTTTTGGTATGTCAACGGTCCAATGGCATTGAAACCCCCCAGAAAAAGAGGAAGACCGAAAAGTAATCAACTCCGTTATCTCCTTTGTTTTCTCGGCCTAGCTCTGAACGTCGAAATAACTCGAGAAATAGGAAAGACAACCCTCTCTAGCGTGTCAGCCGAGGAGCGAGATGGATTCAACGCCCCCAGCACATTCGAGTTCATTCCTATGATGGACCATTCCCACAGACCCAATACGGAATTTCGCAAGACCATTCGAAGACATGCTATGACCAGTCATATTCGTCTAAAACGCCAGGCAAATGGCGGCGCTTTAGATCGAAGTCCGAACCGCCCACCGCAGATTGATGGACCCGACCCTTTTGCAGTACTTCCAGTCAAAATAGAGCCATATATGCAGACCTTGCTACACTATTGTGAGTTGACCAAGAGTTTGGATCTGCTAAAACTATGCTGACTCCCAGAGACACCACTATCGGCTGGAAAATGTTCTACTCCATTGAAAAACATACCATCTTCAACCCTATGACAGAATACTGGCTGTCTTTGGCCTATCGCGACGCTGCTTTTATGCATACAATAATTGGATGCGCAGAGTCGCACTTTGCGGAATCGCCTTCATATCATGATCGACCAATTACCGTCAAGCATTTAAATGCGGCTATCTCAATCATCAACCGACGCCTTGCGAACAGCGAGGTTATTACGGACGGTACGCTTGTTGTGATCGCTACAATGGCAATGATAGAGGTAACGCTTGTCTTCTCTGAGCATTCTCATTGGAGAAAGGAATATTTATTTTTCGTGAGTCTTAGAAGCACCGAGGTGCACATGCCAATTGGAAGATTCACATGGAAGGCCTAAAGAAGCTTCTCCGTCTGCGAGGAGGTCTTGGCTCTCTGGAATCACAACCTTTACTGATGACTAAATTACACCGGTAAGCAACTCGGCGATATTGCAAAATCGCTTCCTCCGATGCATCTCCATCCGAATCTCGCGACTAATGGTAATATGTGTCAAAGAGCGGACTTGTGTGGCTCCGTTGATGCACTTCAAGTCCCGTACTTCTCTCGTCGTTCAATTCTCAACCTTCCCATGGGAAACGCCCATGAGCTGCCAAGTCCGGGTTTCCGCATTTTGGATCAATTACTCCATCTCGATACAAGTCTCAAAGCCGGTGTTCATGCTCTATTCCAATCTACTGTCTCCTTCCAACAGCTAGGAGTCACGAGTAGCAACACTGAAGCCGCTAAAATCCGCTATTGGATTACCGAGACTCAATATATGCTTCTTTCACTAAAATACGCGGAGCCTTGTTATGAACTATGCCGTGTTGCTCTGATCCTTTTCACCGGCATCTTTCTAAAGGAGAGTCCGCCGAATTCCCCCGTATTAGATATGCTAATCACTAAAATTCAAGCACTCTATGAGGAAAGCGCCCCTTCTCTGGCCTCTCGATGGGGAGGAGTCTTGACAGAGGAGTTCAGTCTATGGATATTTTTCCTTACTGCAAGCGTTGCAGCATCATTGCAGCTTAGGGAATGGTCCATGCTAAGGATTATGGAATCGGCTTCCCTGTTGCGCCTGAATGAGTGGGAGGCTACTTTGAACGTGCTCCGGAACTTTCTGTGGGACTCATCATTCAATGATCGTTTCAGATGCATTTGGGATGATGCATCCCCATCATTGGGTTTTCCAGAGAAAGAGCGTTTCGGGGACCTGTCTGTTTGAGACTTGCGATAGTGTCATTAATCATTCAAAACGCTCTCGATGAGTCACCGTGCGAGGGAGAAAAAAAGGTTGGAACAGACAGCATGCTACCAAATATTACGGGGTTTCAAAATGGAGACTGTGTGAAGGCACATTCCCGAGGCGTTGGTGTACTCTTATGTAGCTATTACCATAGTCTTGTCCATTTATTTCACTCATCAGCTCATAAAGTATCGAACTCGACTTCTGGGTCGACTGCACCCATATAGATAGATATTGTCGGATGGATGATGATAATATGTACAGATGAGGTGGTGGATGCTTGCGAAGGCATCCCAGGTCGTCTGGTGCCCGACAACAAGGGAAGCAGTCGTCATCCCGCTACCGGTTGCTCTATTTGTCCTTTTTGTAGACTATCACGCGCGTGCCGTCGGAGAGTACTTCATGCTGCGGGACCAGCGTGTACCGACCAATCGCAGGAAGGGCTATTCTCCAGATAGCCCAGTAGACAACGCCAGCAAGCATGATCGCAATTCCAACCACCGATGTAAGCCAGTACGGAAGTGATGTGTCACCTTTCCCACCCGGTGGTCGAATGAACGGAGCGACCAGCTGAAAGGCTTGTCCGACCATGAAAAAGAAGGCAACCGGCCACCAGACCTTGAATGGTCGAGGGGTCTCGGGAGCCTTCCATCGAAGATAGAAGAGACCCACGACAACTAGAAAGTTGATGATGCTGGCGGGATAGCCTTCGAGATCCAGGATGAAGTCGTATGCGTCTCCAAAAGGAATCGCCACAATGATGATGAAAGAAGGAATAAAATGCAGCAGCAATCCCGCCGATGGGGTTCCAAAAGGCCAACTGGAAGCCCAGAACCTGGGAAATGGGATGACCCCTTCTTTCGCAAGCTCCTGGTTGACACGGGCTTGTGCAAAAGTCACTGACATCACATTGGCAAAGGCCGAGATCGCAATCAAAGCACTGTCAAATCCGACCGTTGTCAGCGGATAGTTTTAAAAGGAGTAGAGCAGCAGGAGAGCCCACCTGAGAGCGCGTTTAGCTGTTTCGCCAAATACTCGGCCCATGAAATACGACGCCACTGTAGTCCCACTGTTTGCAATCTCTTCGGGTGTACCTGCTGAATAGTACGCCACGTTTGCCAGCATGTAGAGAACGCCACAGATCGAAAGGCCAATTGGACCAGCAATCTTCAATGTACGAACCGGGCTGCGAATCTCGTTCACGACATACGCCGCGTTGGACCAGCTGGGGGGTGAGAAATGCCATGGTTAGCGATCCTCCGTGCCATGAACCTCTCCGGCAACCTGCGCACTTACCCGGTGTATGAATTGAGGACTTTGAAAAGAGCAATTGCGTATGGATTGCTCGACGTGGCAGACCCTGCAAATGAGTTATGGAAGCTGGCGTAAGGGTCCGGCACGCTTGAGACGCGGCCACTGAGAACCACCCAGCCCGTCACAACAATGAACAGCAGGAGGATGATTTTGACACCCGTCAAAACGTTCATGCCCCGGACTCCCCAATGGGGCAGCAAGGTGTGCAAGAGGGTGATGGACACAATCACAGCGATCGCGATTCCTCGTTCCTCCCACTCCGATGCCTCTTTCCCCGACGCAACAACCACATAGGATGCGAACACAACACACCCCGATGCTATGTCTCCAGTTAGCAGAGGGGAAAAGCATCATCGAGGAAATCCACTTGCCGGTGAAGCCAAGAGCGACAGCTTGGACGGCAAAGACGACGGTGATCAGCAGCTTCGGGCGGCGATAGATGGCTTCCAGGTAAACCTTCTCTCCTCCACTACGTGGGAACATGCAGCCAAATTCCAGCCAGACGCAGAGGCCGGCGCCGGCCAAGAGAAGACCCAGAAGCCACAGCAACATCGCTGCGCCAACCGACCCGACGCCACTGGTCACGGAGGACGGGGTGGAGAAGATACCAGTCCCGATGATGCGACCCACGCTATCCAATGGGTTAGTTGTCTGCTGGGAACGGGGCGAGAGAATGGAACTCCTCACATCAGAAAGACCGTCGACCAGACCCCCAGATGCCGACCGAGTCCGCCGCTCGTGTATTCCTCGAAGCTCAGCTCGCCCACTCCGGCGCTGTCATCCCCATTCTTGACCTCGCTGACCGAGTGAGTATGGTCAAACTCCTTCAGAGCTGGCGCAGGGGCTCCCCCCTCGAGCTGGTGTGAGTGGTCAGCCATCGTCCGGTGGAAGATGGGAGCGGAATGCAAGAGGATCAACGCGGTTGCGATCGATGTCAACCCGGGAGGGCACGCGGTCGCTTTATACCAAGCGTGAGGTTCGGGCCTTGCATCGTCGATCGCGTGTTCCAGCGTTCTTTTCTTCTTCTCGCTTTCTCTGCTGTGATGGTCATCGGGGCCAGAATGACGTGATTGGGTGCGACCGGCTGGGCGTCGGCCAGCTTAGCGGACAAAAGCGCGCATCGATCAATCCCAGTGGCCGATGGCGAGATCTCTACCGAGTCATGATCGTCGCCAGAACATCCTGCAGCCCACCTGGGCCTTGCAGCGGCTCGCCGGGCGTTTCCTCGCGGATCCTTCGAAGCCGCCTAGAAACTCCTTCGAAGCCACTTGACGCGCCCAAATATCGCTCAGTCTCGGTGACGCCCCGGAACAAGATCCAGTCGACATCCATCGTTCATGCGCTTCGTTGTCGCGAACAGACGCCATACCCAGTCGTACCACCGGAGACGGCACTAGCCAGTCTCATCCCAACGGAGTTTCTCCTTCAATATGATGTCTCTCGTCAGGCTTAGGGTTATGGTTGTAGCTACTCCATTCCGTGGAAGCACCACTTGTTGCTTCTGGACGACGGATCTCTGTGACTCGGTGGCCTTTGGAGGTTCCCCATCGTTTTGTCCTTCATGTTCAACCGTTGGTCATGGCTGCCGAACCAAAGATGTTGTGGCCAGGACCCAGTGGCATGTGGAACCCGTCTAAACCAAAGGTGGGCATCGATTGGAGTCCTCGGGGAGAATGTGTCCTGTGCATACTTGCAAAACACAGTAGTATATCACGAAGTCGCGTAATATCTACGACGGTCTCGGCCAATCGTGATAGATGGCTCATATTCTATATACGCACACTGGGAAACTCCCCCAGCCACGCTTTTCTTTATCGAATCCGACAGGAAATGCCTTCCATAGGCAATACATCTGCGCCGGATGTACCTCCCCGGCTCCTGGATATATGGTCAGCACTGATGACGGCCTGACAGGAATTCCGATCAAGTATGAAACCCCGCATAGTACACTCGCATTGGTGCAGCTTGGGGAAATTCCAGATGGGCCGGTGGCTGGAACACGGTGACAGGAATCCACCAGGGCACGATCGTATGGTCTGGGGCCACAATGATGTGATTGACACTTTGGAAAGTGCCTTGCCACAAAGGGCCTGCGCAACGACCGGGATTGTTTCTGGATTGCCCAAAATGAACGATCGCAGGATTGACACAGAGGTAGACAAGTATCGGTTCTTACAGGAAGATACTCTTCGATAATAGTTATGCCGAGATGATGTGGGCACGGGGAGCGAATACATGGCGACTCCAACTCCAAGATCCCGAGAACATTAACGCGATGCCTCCATATATTACCCGGCACCGCTAACTCCACCTAGTGACAATGGGGCCGGCGGAAATTTTCGTAAACGGGAAATTTGGGCTACGCTATCAGCATCGCGTGCTTGGGGCGAGAATAGATGAATATCAACAATATCAGCTAGTCAGACAGTCTAACAGCTTTGCACTGGGTTTAGATGTGCGTAGATGTGTAGCTGTATATTTTTGTATATCGATGTATACACCTGGGTATCAACGACAACAATACAATCTATTCTCAGCTTGATATCCTTCAAAATACCTCTATATCAGTCGTACACCGCCCAGTTCAAGCCAAAGAGAGAATATAGCTCTATACATGTGGGCGTCAAGAGAAGCAAGACGAGACACCGGACGGAACAATGTCGAAAGCACGACCGAGCGGGGATTTTCAGCGTGTCTCCGCTTGCGCCCCGACATTGATCAATGATTAAGACCCAACCCCGGCATACTTGCGAAACTGCAAAGCACCGCAAAATTGCGGTGGCGTGACGACTGTCGTTCGAGGAAATTGCGCAGAGATGGAGTGCAGCCCGGTAGGTGGGAGAAGCCGGGTGGTTGGAATACCAACTGTGCTGACCGGAAGACAGTCTATGGACCGTGTAGGAGACAAGTTGATCATGGCACACGCTGTGTTTACGCGGGAGAAGTCGAGAAGAGACGGTCCAAAGGCCTGGTTCCGTTTGCCGTTGAATAGATCCCCAGCTGACCATTCGCTGCACAGCTATGTCACGACGTTGGAAGATCGGATCAGACAACTAGAAGCCCCGAGAGATCCACAGAATACATGTATCTTCCCGTTTCTTCCATGTCCTGCCAATTGCCGCGAATCTTGTGGACACAGGGTCATCTCGATGACTTGTGGCCGACCAGCGATGATGTCAAAACTCCCTAGCGGTGCAATCCCGTTGCCAATCATGGTGGATGACGAATGTTTCACCCCCAAGACAACAGATCCATCCCAACCTATGGGGTGACTGTCGATGATGGCCTTTTATGCGAAGTCGCTGGAGCTATACGAGATTATGAATAACGGGCTTCTTGCCTCGTATAGACCGGACAGCGGGTTAGGTTGGGCCGACTCACAAACCCGAAGATTTGCCGACAGACATTGACGAACACTCCAACTTCGGTCGAAAGTTCCGTTTTACTCTCCACTGTAAAGGTAGTCAAGATGGTGGTCTGTATGTGGTTTCCAAAGCTGGCAATAGCAGCACCGACACAACGGGTCACATTCATATTGTCGCATGTTGTAATTGAAATCCCAAAGTCAACAACCCGGCAATAAGGGTCCCAAATGCAACATATGACAGCCACAGCCGATCAATATCTCTTGTCTGGCGCATGCGCTGCATAAACCAGTCGGACATCGGGTCACTTACCTGCTCACCTAAGAGACATCCAATGGTGATGGTGAACACAAGCCAATCTGCTGGGCGTCAAAGTGGAACTTTCCCCCAAATACAATGGGTATCTCCACAATCAGAGCATTGTTTCCGTAGCAAAAGGTGACTGCGTAGGCACAGGCTGCGGTCAGTACGCGAGGGTGCTTGACCAGCAGGAAAGATATCGAAAAGTCACGCCAACTCAGTGGATACAACGTGATCTGCCAAGGACTCATGTTGTCGAAGAAACCGTCGTGGTGCAGGCCACCGGCAAGATTATATCTCCGATGGCCAGACAACATAAGTACTCGCAGAGGTTGATGATGGCGAAGATCCAGAAATTCCACTGGACGCCAATATGCTTCGTCACGAAGCCCATGAAAAATGGACCCACTGGAGTCCCAATGGTGGTCATCAGGGTTCACCAGCCGAGCTTCTGTGTTCTTTCTCAGTCTCGCATAGTTCATTTGCCCCTCCGCTGCCGATCGCAATCGGAAGGGATATCAGGAATGCTGTCAAGAGGCGAGTGGGCCATTTGCGCTCTATAGGTCGAACACCGGGCCCCGCCGATATTGCAAACCATGCTCCCCAGGACGGACGGCAGACTAACGTTGTGCCGGCCATGAACCACTGTGATTGGATTCCAGATCAGTGGAGAAAGACCTAAAAGGAGAATCTGGTATAGGGATTTGGTCGACCAGCAAATCGGTTGATTCCCAGCGTTCGTCATTGGATCCTTTCCTCCCGATTGTTGATATGCTACTCATCTGAAAGGAGGTCAGAGAGCTAGCCTGCGGCACCTTAACGTTGTATTCTGTTGCCAAGGCGTCGTAGGCAGGAATGATTCCGGCAGCCGTAAAGATTCCCATGGAGTGAAAAGCAACCATTAGGCTTTGGGCGTTTATCTTCTAACGGTGGTTAGTTTTAGGGGTCTCGAGGCGAGTGGTTGGCTCCCTACCTTTGAAGCTTTTGCCGGCGACGGCGTTGCTATATTCTCTAGGTGAAGCGATATCTCGGGGCTGTGGATTTTCATCTTTCGAATATTCAAAGCCTCCACTCCAATTCAGGTGGTCAGGCTGTTTTCCACAATAGAGACCACAGAATGAGAGCACAGATTCAGATTCAAGGGAAGATGACAAACTCGGGGATGTTCCAGATTGTGAGAGCCGCAAAGTCGCAAGCAAAGAGAAGCATCTTGACTTAAAGGCCATCAGGCGCTGTCCCGGCATCGACTTCTTGTCTAATCCCCATGGAGAAAGCCTGCGGAAGCTGTAGATTGCATGATGATTGGATCAGCATCCGCACTTTCGCGTTTCAACTGCCGGTTCGCCATGCGCTCTTCCTGGACTCCCGAGGTTGTTCGGGTGCGAAGCTGACTGGGCACGATTTGCCTGATATGCCTGTATTCCATACTGGTAGAGAGCGACGGGACATTTCCCCCGAACAGCGGTCACCATTTGGCATCTGTTGAGTTGTGCTCAAGAATCAACACTGGGTTGTGAAACACAGATGATAACAGACAAGTTAAAATCCTTCCTCTCGCACCTTCCACCAGACCGAGATAAGCGATCCTCAGACCTTCATCGTCGTCAATCGGTCAATCGATGGAGGAATGTCACAGACATCGGCAGCTCCTTCGGATCGCGTGAATCGTAGCCTTATGAGGACTGCTGGTCTCCTCTTCTCGACGACAATGCTGAGTAGTATGTTCATCTCACATCCCGCGTGGTTTGTTTGCTGCATTTCAGGCCGGCTTAGCAATCGGTTTCCACGCGCTTCCACCGCCGCCCATCATTATTAATGGTCATCAACTTGCGATTCAAATCAAAACACCCCCGTCTCCGCACTTAATCTTTTCCCCTGCAATCCGCACCTCATCCGCATCCACAATGGCACCATTCGGCACCATCTATACGTACATGCCCAGCCCCCGGGTCTCCAAGGTACGCCACCCACCCCTGCGCTCCCGAGCCCCTCTGCTAATTGACGTGGCGTCCCTAGGCCCAGGCGGCTGCCAATATCAACGGCCTGGAGCTGGCCATCTACCCGGACTTCGCCATGGGCAAGACCAACCGCTCTGAGGAATTCCTGGCCAAGTTCCCCCTAGGCAAGGTACCTGCCTTCGAGGGCGCCGATGGGACTACCCTCTTCGAGTCCGACGCGATCGCGCAGTACATCGCCGAGAGCGGTCCGGCCGCCGCGCAGCTACTGGGTGCCACGCCGGCGGAGCGGGCGAAGATCCGCCAGTGGATTGCCTATGCGCAGTGTGAGGTGCTGGACTATGTGACGCAACTGGCCCTGTGGCGTCTGAAGGTAGTCCCCTACAACGAAGCCACCGAGACGAGCTCCCTAGCTCGTCTGGAGCGTTCGCTGGGTTGTCTTGAGACCCATCTGAAGGGCCGCACCTGGTTTACCGATGGCGAGAAGATCACCATGGCCGACATTACCGTCGCTTCGGCGCTCTTGTGGGGTTTCGCCATGGTCATCGACGCCGAAATGCGCCAGAAGTACCCCGTCACCGTCGCCTGGTACGAGCGGGTCATCGAGGTCGATGGCGTCAAGCAGGCTTTTGGCGAGAAGAAATTCGTGGAGAAGCGTCAGCCATACGAGGGCTAGGGTATGGCTCGATCATAACTAGATTCACGCCCTCCAGTAGCGAGTGGGAGGACGTTGGATAGAAGCGAAATGAAAGTAAAATACCAAAGCACCGTGCACGGTCCAAAATGAGAATCATCTCCGCTGTGCGCTTCCAGACTGGGAGCCATACGAGAGTTAGAAACGAATGCGGGAGTGGAGAGAACAGTAGGCGGGACATGCCAGGGTTTCGGCCCGACGCCAATAAACGCCACGCTTCCCTTCTCCATCCACCCTCTTCTGGATGTTGCAATTGCGCCATCTCCCACCCGAGCTCCATGCGTTGATCGTCATGTCTCTACCCCTTCCCGACGTGCTCCGACTGAGACTGACATGCAGGTACTTCTACGGTCTCATCCCCCAGCCGTCCCACGATCAGTTGCTGCTCGCCGAGTCGACCGACTGGGCTCGCCACCGGGGTATCTACACCTGTCGCTACTGCCTTCGGTTACGTCCGGCAGAGCAATTCGCTGATCGCATGTTACAACGGAGGCGCTCCCGATCGGGCCGCGACAGTGAGAAGCGATTCTGCATCGAATGTGGACTGAGGCCTCGTGAAGGCACTGCTCGCTACGGCCCAGGAGCCCAGATCACAACCCACGGTCGGTTCTTTGTATATTGCCTCTCCTGCCATCACTTTCAGCCGGGCGCGCGCGACCGGCTAGGGCGAAACACCTCAGAGTGTGTCTCCTGCTGGCAGGGACATAATTCGCAGCCTGGTGCACCTCCGGAAGACCACGCTATGATTTAGAATGCCGTTGGGGTCCAGTGAACTGCAATTTCGCATCTGTGGAGCTATGTTGCATGCAAACTGTCTCGGCTGTCGGACATACTGCGGTACTCTTCAGGGCGGGATTAAGACAAAAAGACCAGCCTTTCATCATGGAGAAACTCGGATTGTTGTCATCCCGAAACTCCAGAAAGCTTTGATCATACCTCGCTGAGAGGGCGAAAGGGGAAAGAAAGGAAAGCGAAAACAACAAGTCCAGAAACGAGGAACGGAAATGCAGTCCATGTGCGCTAAGTGCAAAAGCTCGTATCATGCCTGGCATTCTTCGCCGAGCCGCATGTAGTTCCAACAGACTGCGATTCAAGTCAGCATTTGCCTCAATAATGAATCCCTCGGCTGAAGATGTTTACTAGTATTGCCCATGTCTTCGCCAAACATGCTTTCCATCAGCTTGACTCCGTGGCGCGTCCCATCACTCGGGGTATAGGCCACAGCCGTCTTCCCCAAAGCGAGTCCCATCGTAGAGGGGAATGGCTGGAGTGTGATGAAAGTGAGCTTTCCCCCACCACACTCTGCCATCATGTGCTGGTGGATGTTGACGGCAGCATAGTGGCCCATATGCATTGCGCCTCCGCAGCGCTTGATGCCAGGCCATGCGGTCAAGTCTCCGACGCCAAAATGGTACCCTCCGTTTGGGATGTCTCCTGCGAATTGAGCACTATGGAATCATTAGACTGGAATCCTATTGATGACACGAAGGGGGAACTGACGTCGAATGAATTCTAACATAGCCTGCCTCGTCGAGAGCCTTTGATGGGAGGTACGTCGATGTGGGAACGCATCGTGAGATGGCATTCAGGACATGTCCCGTCATAATCTGCCGGCCATCGCCGAGGGTTAGACACCATGCCCGCGATTCTCCGGCCCTGTTGACTGCGGTGGTATCGACAACACGCTGCCCCAAAATGACCTCGATGCCATCCTCGCGCAGGATTGAATAGACACGCTCCGCAAAGTCATCAGGCAGTGGCTCTGACGAGAGCAGCCGATCTCGAGAATGAATCAGTGTTACTTTTCGTTGCGGATCGAGTTCCTTCAACTCGGCCGCCATCTCCACGCCTACGGCCCCTAGCATGGACATAGTTAGCCTGCTGAACGAAACCATTTTGGCAAGTCAGTCGCGCTGATACGTACCGCCACCAACCACTGCCACCCCCTCCTCCTGTGCCCGTCGCATATCGGCGATATGGTGTTTGACCTCTCTGAGGAATTCCGTTCGTTGTAGAGACCCGGGCACTGTGGGAAAGACTCGTCGCAGCCCAGAGCTCGCGATCAGATAGTCATATGGCTCGACCCGGGTCTCTTTGGTGTTGGTCTCCAGAATGTGAGCGACTTTGGACCGACAATTCACCTCGCTGACGCTTCCCTGGATAAAAGTGAAATCTGGAGAGTTGAGGGCGGGGATATCCCGGAAGCGCGTCCAGGACTCCAAAGCAAATTTCTCGCAGGCCAGTGACTTAGGAGAGCCAATGAGATGATCTGCGCAAAAGGTCAGAAAGATGCTCATGTTCAATAGAGGGATTGAGAACCTACAGTAACCGTCGCGCTCATCGACGACGGTGATCTGGATCGGAATACGGTGGGATGGGAGCGTGGAATTGGGGTTAGAGTCGAAGCGAGCTCGACGACCCCGCGACAGGTCACTCAGGTTAAGTGCGGCGGCCAATCCACCATAGGAACCGCCGATGACGAGAACCCGGAAGGATCGGGGAACCACTGGGACGCCGTCGTTGGAAGGCATGGGAAACAAAGTATGAGTGAGAAATGGGAGTCTTGGGGGTGTGCAAGTGGTCGGCACGGCTATCCGGGGAGAGGAGGGAAGAAGAGAAGGAAGAGAATGGTGCGAAAAAAAAAAAGTCACCCTGGACGCGCAAAGCGACCCGTTATTCATAGTGCGGACCAACTAGATCTTATCAGATGCGACATCGGGTTCTCCCGCGGTCACGACCTTCGCCGGGGGGGTTCATTACAAGCCGAGGTACCCGACTCACCCTCAAGGGCTAGGTACCTAGGTAAAGGGGTCTCTGTACTTTACATACCGTATTCCGTTTGGGTTAGTTCCCATACTTACACACGCTGTTTTCTTCTTCATTCTTGGCGGCCTCCATCACGATGGCCAATCACGTCGCGACCCCCGATCAGATCCTCATCTAATCAGATCAATCATGCTGATCCATGGACACGCATTTATGGGCATCCATCTATATATTAGACAGGCATTGGACGACAAACCGGTCGGTCTGGTGGATTCGGTACACGTACCATTTATGGATATTACCGGCTTAGGACGACAAACCGGTCGGTCTGGTGGATTCGGTACACGTACCATTTATCGATATTACCGGCTTAGGTCGCGGTCTGTCGGAAAAGTCTTCTATCTTCCATTCTACCGCCGAGCTCAATTTCCCTCGTGGCACTCCACTCGGGAGGCCAGAGTTCCGGCAATGTTGTACCGGGCTGCAGCATCAACGGTTATCGAGTAAACTAGCCATCGTCTCCATCAGCCCCGGTATCGGCTCTTGGTTTCGGCACGATTTCAGTCAGAATTTAAGTCAGCCAATCCGGCCCTTCACAGGACTAAAAGGCTCAAAAGTGTGAGCGCACAGTTTTACCACTATTTACAGTGTGTTCCACTCTGTCAATTTCCACCTTGTGCTATTGAAACGAATGCATTCGACCTTAACTTCAACAACGCGCAGAACACCGCAACTGATTTCTCCAGGAATATAAATGAGTATCACTATGCAATTTCACTGTGGTCTGTTAACCCCGTCTATGCTTCCAAAGGGTGTTCTACTAGGAACATTTGGAGCTTTCTGGCGCTCTTTTGCTATCCGTCTAACATGGCAGTTAGGCAAATACATGTCCCTTCATTATGTCTGCCCTTGATCCCAGATAAAAGAGTGGGATGTGTTCAACTGGAGCGGGTACTGTCACGGTCTGCCCTCCTGCATACGTTTGATTGGTCCACCAATAGGTCCATGGCTCAGTCGTATTAGCAGCAATCCGAGGGAGATAGACGGACCACTCTGTGGCATTCGGGAGGGTCACTGGCGTAACCAACAGTCGAGGGCCAAACATATACTGCTGCGTCGTGACGTTGTTGTTTGTCCGTGTCCATTCAGAAATGTGAGCGTCCGAGCCCTCGAAATCCATATACAACGGACGCATAATCATTCGACCCGTGCGGTGGAACTGCTTGAAGACTGCCCGTAGGTACGCAGCCAACTCATACCGCAGGTGAATGTACGAGACGATGATGGGCGTGTTCGTTGCGCCATATGACCAAGGCTCGTTGGCGCAGGTATAGGCATCCTGGAAGTCGCATGCACGAGAGCCATGAGTACGCATGAAGGGGAGAAACGTCGTCCATTGCAGCCACCGGGTATAGAGCTCACGATACTCTGAGGTATCAATGTTGGCGCTCCACCACACGGTTGGATCAGCCTGAAACCCTCCGGCGTCCAGCGTCCACCAGCCCCAACCGGTTGCTGCTGCAGACATGCCGCTCGCAACTTGTGCCCCCAGAGTCTCCCAAACTGCCGTGGTGTCCCCGGACCATATCATGCTGCAGAATCGCTGGGATCCGATATATCCAGAGCGACTAAGGGACAGAGAGTCGCATGCAGTTCCCATGTCGGTGGATGTTGCGTTCCGATAGCCCTCCTCAATGGCCTGTTGGTGGGCCCACGGGTAAAGCTTGCCGACGCTGCGTTGAGTTCCGGCCGCATATAGAACATCGGGTAAGGGGAAGGGCACGGACTCGATATACTCACTCTGGCCGTTATTCTCATACGCCTCGCCGAGTGAGCCTCCGTCGGCCTGGTCAATCCAGAAGTTCTTTATGCCTTTGTCGTAATAGTTTCGCTTCAGAGTGTCCCATAAGAATTGCCGCGCTTTGGGATTCGTAGAGTCATAGTTTCGAATGTAGGATCCGTTCCAGGAATCGGTCGTTCCGGGACCGGATCTGGTGGCGGACAGGAATCCTTGCGCCATCATTTTCAGGTAGTTTACGCTGTTGTCCGCAACACTCGGCCACAGCGATGCCATCATCTCCGCATTGGTCAGGTTTTTCACTTTTGACGCCATCTCCGTCACGTTGGGCCAGAGGCGAGGATCCAAAGCCCAGTCACCTTGGTGGGCCCACGACTGATAGTCAATGACGATCAGAGAC
The DNA here is from genome assembly GCF_028827665.1 of Penicillium hispanicum. Taxonomy (NCBI): domain Eukaryota; kingdom Fungi; phylum Ascomycota; class Eurotiomycetes; order Eurotiales; family Aspergillaceae; genus Penicillium; species Penicillium hispanicum. Next base: position 3,783,697 of record NW_026623198.1, on the reverse strand, counting down.
ACCGGGATCTCCCGTTCCTGGAACTGCTGGGCAAGGAGAACCACCTCCGTTTGGTTCTCATACCGCAATTTAGATTGGAGATAACCCAAGGACCAGTCCGGGGGCGTAGGAGCCCGACCGGTCAGCGCAGAGAGACGCTGTTGAAGAAGATCATATTCACCGGGGCTCGATGCTACAATCACATAATCGACCACCGTTGCTGCATCTGCCGTGAATCGGTTGCGTAGCGGACCAAACTCCATCCGCCCAGTCGAGGCCATATTCCACACGAAGCCATATCCCTTGTTACTTATGAACAACGGTGCTGGGACGTGGGTGTTGAAATTGATCAAGTCGATCGTCGACCCCTTCTTGTTGACGAGGTGGTCCTGCTGGGTGCCGGTTCCATAGATTTGCTCATCCGGCGTGGTGCTAAAGGAGAACTCGGCGGCAAACTCACTGCCTGGTCCATTCCATGAATAGTATCGCGGATTGATCGATTTGAGCGGCGCATACTCGTTTGTCAGGAGGGTTTCGGTGCCATTGGTCTCTACACGATAGAATGCTAGGCGATAGCCTCCTGGAGTGCCGCCCCAGCCGGAGGTACGAACAATGGTGTTGCCGTTGCGCAACTCCACCGACCGGTTGCCGTTGAATGCAGTGTCAAAACCCATGCCATGGGCTTCCCCGTCTTCAGGTCCCTCGAGCGGTGGATCATACACAAACCCAATTTCTTGGCCAGTCGGTGGACGGAAGGGCCAAGCACGCACGCGGAAGCCGTCGTACCCGAAAGGCTGCACCAAGACGGTCTCGAAGCCATGTTGCATTCGAAAGCCTTTGGAGGTTGGTTGGTGATAGCTCTGTGTCGACAAGGCCGCCGTGCCTGTGGCCCCAATGGCACCTAGGACAAGAAGAACAAAGCGCATGTTGTTGTGCAAGCGATCGGGGGGTTCGACCAACAGTTCGCGAGACTCTGTTGTTCATGTCACCCCCCCCCCCCCCTCTTGCTGACAACTCGGGCTCCTTTTAAACCAATCCCTGTCCTCCATTTAGCCTGAAATGATGGGGAAGAACCCCGTCAACCCCGCCGGCGTAGGCTCCCCAGTTGAAGATCGACATGCAGAATTGCCTTGCCAGCGGGCATAGATGGCGGGGGAGACGCAGGCGAGGGTGTCCAGAAGTCCGACACTTACATCGACACAGGCATCAGCAGCAGCAGTCCGGAGTCACTCCGGGCTGCACCACGACCGGAGTGCTACTGGGTGTGCGACGTGAGGGGACGAGCGAATAGCAAAAAAGGCGGGCAGCGGATGACCTTCAACCGGGGCGGGTAATCCATCCCTTACCTTCTTCCCCTCCACACTGTTATTTGTGGTTAAGATGATCTGATTGGTTCGATGAGCCCCTCCTTGGAAAGAAGAATACAGAAGAATATCTCACTGCCTGTCTGCTCTCCTTTTGTGTGTATATCACAGAATTGACCTGCAGCCCCATTCCGATGCTTCCCCGTTCCAGATAATTACCTAGGTAAGTAACTAGTAATCACAACTACGCATTCCTTCTATAACGATGCATGCTCGGTCGGTATCCCGAGGTCCTCGGGCTCGCTATTGGATGATATAAGTACTATAAAAAAGTTATCATCCCTGTCTTCGATAATTGTCCTCGACTATCGCTATAGAGAATCGTAAATATTTTCGTACTAGCTCGGGGTATATTATAATATTGGTACTATATAGCGAATTCGGTGGAAAAGACTAGTATAGGGTCTTATTCTCTACTATTTCTTGTTCAAGCCCCGGGCCGATCTGGATGGACACTACTCTTGTAGAGAAAGAGATAGGATCAAACAAAATCTATTCAGAAAGATGAATTCTAGATGATCTCTATCTAGAGAGGTTCTGGTAGTCTAACATACGATGAAAGAGACGCGAAGGCGACCCTCGATAGAATAATGATTGATATAGATGAACAGGGGGGGATTGTATATATATATAGAAAATAGGGTGAGGGATAAGATATGTGTCAATAAAATGACCAGGGGGGAGGGCTTTCGTGGATAGAATCGGGTGATAGGATTAGGACGGAACAGATGGAGTGGATCCATGTGGAACAGAAGGAATATATATGAAGATAGGCAAGGCAGATGAATTGATAGATACGCGTCTGGACGGTGATTGGTTGATCGAGCAGTGGAAAATCAGGCCAAACGTGGAATTCCTGGACAGAGAAGATGGAAGAATCTGAGGCAGATCTCAACCTGAGGCATACAAGCGCATGGACGATAGATCACCCAGATTAGGTCTGCCAGCCTGACATAAGGATGTCCAAGCAGTGACTAAATGGCTGGTGGCCTCGATGGGGACATTTAGGAGGCGGGTTGTGGTTTACACAGGGAGGGTATGGTTAAATTGATTAATTTTGTGTGTGCGCAGGTTGATTATGGGTTATGTAATGGGAAACATCCAACCTTGGAACCTTCCAAGGTTGGAAGGTAACGGAAGGCTGACCCATCTTATCTGATCAGGTTGCCGTCTTATCTGATCCGTGTCCTGTTTTTTCTTTCAGCCATCTCTGCTGCTCCTGACATTCGCCTGGCAATTATGGAGGTTAAGAGACAAATTGACAACGTCTGCGAGAAGGATGCCCAAGATGTTCCAAATGCCGATCATGGTATGCCCCGGCACAGTTTTGCATTGCACTTCCAGGTGGACTAAGAGCAGATGCTGATGTCACTCAGCGGAAACCGACTCTCAGGATGATGTTCTCCAGGCGGCCGGCATAGGCCTCAATGAGAATGACCCAACGGAGCCAGTCCTGACCCTGCGCATGTGGGTGCTTGGACTGGGATCCTGCATACTCGTTAGTGGGCTGAATACGCTCTACACCTTGCGGACACCCTCGATCACCATTTCGGCATCAGTCGTCCTCTTACTTTCCTACCCTCTCGGAAAGCTCTGGGAGAAGGCTGTGCCAAGTTGGGACATTCCTTTGGGGCGCTTATCATTCAATCTGAACCCAGGCCCCTTTAATACCAAAGCAAGTCTCTGTTTTCTCGCCGTCACTGCCGAGAGACTGACTGGACTCGATTCTAGGAACACACTTTGATCTACATCATGTCGAACCTCAGCATTTATGTTCGCCTTAGTGCCGACGTCGTGACGGAACAGCAGATGTTCTACAAGTACAAAGCAGGATGGGGATTTCAGTTTCTGATCACGCTCGCCACGTTCCTCGTTGGATTCAGTCTTGCGGGGCTATTCCGGGCGATTGTAGTGGCTCCCAGAGAATTGATCTGGCCTGGCGTTTTAAGCGTCACTGCCCTTACAACAACTCTCCACGGCGTTGGTCAAGGTCAGGTGGAATCAAGGTCTGTCTTTTTAGGCGAATTTCCGACATTAATGAAGCTGACGTTAAAGCAGCTATGATACGTGGAAGATCTCCCGATATGCCTTCTTTTCCATTGCATGCTGTGTCTCTTTCTGCTGGTACTGGTTTCCGGACTTCATCTTCCCTGCTTTAAGCACTTTCAGCTTTCCTTGCTGGATCAATCCGGAAAGTACAGTTGTGAATCAGCTATTTGGAATGACTTCCGGAATGGGTCTTCTCCCAATCACATTTGATTGTATGTGTTCTAGCCCCGTGGTTGAAGCCTCATTCTCATACAGAATCCCAGGGAGTCAAATTTCTTATGTTGGGTCTCCATTGTTGATTCCCTCGTGGGCCATTCTCAACGTCTTTGTGTCACTGGTTTTCTGGATTTGGATTGTGGCGGTTGCTTGCTATTATACCAATGTGTGGTACACTGGCTACCTTCCTTTTCAAAGCTCGAAAGGTATCTCTAGCAGTCATCACCAGCTTCTGCTTTCAAAGATACAGTGAATATCTAACCCACCGTCACAGTATTTGATAATACCGGAAAGGCGTACAAGGCAAAAAAGATCGTGAGTGAAAACACAGGATTCAAGTTGGAAGTGCAGAAATACCTTGCATACTCGCCAGTACGTTCCACCGACAGTAATTGAGAATATAAAATTGCTTGATCTCCTGCTAACGTAAATAGGTCTACATGCCAATCACTTACGCCTTGAACATGTTTGGGCTATCATTTGCCACCCTCAGTTCCCTTCTAGTATGGACCATTCTAGAGCACCGCCATGTGATGGCGGATGCAGCGAGAAGAGTCCCGCGGCTAGTTATGGAATCACTCCCTGGTCGATCGAAGACTGAAGACAATGAGGGAACCGGCGTATCAGATGTGCCAGTGTGGTGGTATCTGGTGGGATGCGTATTGGCCTTGTTCATGGCCATCTTCGCTGTCGAGTACTGGAACGCCGAACTTCGGTGGTACGGAGTCTTACTGGCTTGTGCTGTCGCTCTGGTGTTCTATCCTCCTGTCAGTCATCTCGGCGGCTCCTTCTGCTCAGACTGGTTCTCAATTCACTAACAAATCCTTTCAGTTAGCTATCGTCTATGCGACCTCAAACCTCAAGATCAATATCGATATCTTTTGCCGAATTGTAGCCGGGTTCGTCTTCGAAGGCAAGGTCCTGGCGAACATTTGGTTCTTTGACTTGGGATACATCACCACCATCAAAGGGTTGTATTTTGCGCAGGACATGAAGCTCGCCTACTACTGCCATGTAAGATATGGCCCTTGGCCTACATATAACACATCAAACCCAGATCGATGCTAACGATACTTGAAGATTCCCCAGCGACAGCTCTTCCTTGTGCAGTGTGTTGGTATGGTTGCAGGTACACTGTCCTCATTGGGGGTTCTCAACTGGTCTCTCAATCATATCAAGGGAGTGTGCACCAGTGCTGCTTCGAATGGATTCAGCTGCCCTTACTCGACCACCCACTTCAATACGTCGTTGATCTGGGGTGCAGTCGGTCCGCGTCGCTATTTCACGAATCATATCGGCTACTCTAGTTTGCTTTATTTCTTCATTATTGGGGCTGTTCTGCCGATCCCCATTCACTTCCTCGGTCGGCGCTACCCAAATTCCTTGTGGAAAAGAGTTCATATCCCCTTGTTCCTCGGGGGACTTAACTATCTACCACCTGCAACCGGAATGAACTATGGCAGTTGGGCGATTGTTGGCCTGGCGTTTGGTTGGCTGGTGCGGAAGCGATCCCACGGCTGGTGGAGCAAATATAACTTCGTGCTCAGCTCGGCCATGGATTCCTCTGTAGGAGTTGCCGGAGTGATCATCTTCTTTACCATCTATTTCACTGGGGCCAGCAAGCATTTTAGCTGGTGGGGAACAGAGGTCTACAAGGTGCGTCAGACTCCGCTCCGTCTTGATATTCCATGGAAAGGGAGCCATCCTCCTGATTGTTCATTCTGCTAATCGTCATTAGAAAACTTGTGATTATGCTGGCTGTCCGTATCTTTCTTTGCCCGAGGGAGGCAAGTTTGGGGTTTAGCGCTTTGGATGATGCACATTCCAAAAGCTAGATCGGTGACCGGGAAATCTTTGAGAGTCCACGATAATGGGAGAGGAATGACTTCTCTGGAATCCCTTAACTAGTAGTATTGAGGATGCTGGGCTAGATGACCGGGGCAATATCTTGAGATTTCATTCTCAGCGTATCTGCACAATTTTCTGTTCTTCAGATATCCCAATCCCTACGAAGATCACCCATTCATGGATCTTTTCGTGGGCCCATTCACGGGTGCGTATAGATGGGTGATCTCATCACGTGTCACGTATCAATCTGATAAGATTCCACCCGACCTTGGGAGCTTCTCTTTTCGTCCTTCGTTTCTATCCGGTCCGGTCGAATTTGAAACGGGTCAGACGCACCCTCTGTATAGGAGAATATTCTCACAGTGGCCCTGCGTACATCTCCAGTTCCGATCTCTTGTCTTTCTCTCGGCCTTGGTCTGTCCCGGTCTAGGATTTTCTCCCTGTGTGGGTCACTGCACGCCCAACTGGTGCGATCGTCATCGCTCCGCCCTTTTTCTCTCATCCGCTCCCCCCCAGGCGACCGGCATCCTGGTGCCCAGCGGTAATCATGGTACTTCTCGGATGGCTGTTCGTGGCCCTGGGGACCTGGGTTGTCCAGGCCGACATCCTGCCAAAAGACGAGCGATGCGTAACGGCCGTGTTCTCCGCCTACAATTACATTTCATTTGCGGGCGAGCCTACAACGGGCATGTGGGATACCCGATGCCAGAATCCTCTCAAGGTCACTTCCATATATGCGGCCTCGGACATTTTTTGCCGAGATCAGGAACGCGCGATAGGTCTCGCCCAGCTGGCAGCTCTCTGTGAAGAATTTGGCCATCGAGAGCTCCTCCCTAGAGAAGCCGTTGCCGAGAACCTTACCGAGGACGCCGTCCACAAGACGCGCACGGTACACTACCTAGAGTTGTCCCGAACGGAGGCTGTGAATGCTCCGGTTCTCCTGTCTGCATCCTACTTCGACCAAATGTTCAATACAATTGTGTGTCACTCCGAGCGGGAAGTACCATCCAATGGCTGACATTGTGTATTGCGATCGTACAGGACTTTTGGCAATTTGAGATTTGGTCCCATCATATCTTTGGGTAAGCCGATCATTCAATACACCTCAGGAGGAGCAGGTGAGACGGGAGAGACATACACTGACCCCGACTGAACTAGTTACATTGGCTATGCCTATTGGTGCATCATACTGTTGCTGGGCATCATTTCCCGCTTATACGGCTGGCTGTTCTGCGATCGAAAGGTTCAATTGGGGCAATGCCTAGAGTCCAGCGTCTCTCCTTCGGCCCACGCCCGGTCTAGCATACCTTTGCTGGATCATACTCTGCATTGGGTTCAAACTCATTTGACCGTCCCAGCACCAGTCGCAACAGGAGGCCGGGCCCTACTGGGATGCACTTTTTCAAATAGGGCCGAGGCCATCATGGTGGCGGGATTCTGGTTTGTGAGTATTGTTCTGAGCGTCGTAGGCTACCGAACCTTCCCGGGAAACGTCTAGTACGTATTGGATGGACACCCCGCTTGCCCTGGGAGATGTGAATATCGCTGACGAAGCAAAGTTGGCCCGACGTCTCCAGTCAGATATTGAGGTACTCGGCTGACCGAACAGGGATCCTGGCGTTTGCCAATCTTCCGTTGTTGTGGCTCTTTGGTGGGCGGAATAATATTCTGATCTGGGCTACTGGATGGAGCTTCGCAAGGTTCAACATTTTCCATCGACATGTTGCCCGTGTGGCGACTCTCCAAGGCGTGGCCCATTCCCTTCTATATTTTGTGATATACCTTCGAGGTAGGTTGCAGACCGTTCCGCCCAAGGGTTGCGCGCTCCAAGTGCTTACTGGTGCAACCTTCGCAGTACATAAGTTATGGAAAGAGCTTTCAAAGATTTATATCCTCTGGGGAATACTAGTAAGCTGAGATTGCTCAGCCACATTCACGGCCAAAGTTTCAAAGCTCACACCATCTCAGGCTTTCGTTGTGATGATTCTTTTGCTGGTCACCTCCCTCGACCGAGTCCGCAATGCGACATACGAGATCTTTCTGACGACACACATCATCTTTTCTATCCTCACCCTGGTTGGGTGTTTCTAGTAAGCCAACATTCCACCGGTCTAGGACTCTATCTGACTGACATGCCCAAGCCATACGATCGTGTTCGAGGGTCATGATTATTGGAAATATCTTTGGCCCTCGGTAGGAATATGGGTCTTTGACCGGGCTCTCAGAATGGTTCGATTATGCTACTGTAACTTACATGTGAGCATATCCGGTAGCAAAGTGGTCTCTGCTTCATCCAGTTGTATGATCTACGACGAAGCCGCAGATGTTGTTCGACTAGAGGTGACACCCGGGACCCCATTCATCAAACCTGTCCCTGGCGATTATTATTTCCTCTACCAGCCGTTTCGATTCACCGGCTGGGAGAACCACCCATTCACGGTTGGAGCTTGGTCGCACGATGTCGGGTCATCTTCGTCTCTTGCTCCGCCATCTGGAAGGAAGCCAGACGAGTATTCGGATGTGTCGCAATTGCCTCTTCTCTCCGGGGCGATTTCTGAGCCTGAAAGTCAGGTCGTCGCCGCAGAGACCTACGAGACCGAGGAGCCCAAGCTCAAATTAATCTTCTGGATCCGTCCGTATGATGGCTGGACCCAGCAACTGCGTCAGCAATGCTTACGGGCCAAAGACCGGCCAGTCGAGACGACCATTTTGCTGGAAGGTCCCTACCGCCACAACTTTCCGCTGTGGAAGTACGAGTCGGTTCTGATGATTGTCGGTGGCACCGGCATCGCGTCGGCAGTGCCGTACCTTCAAGACCATCTCCGGCGCTCGGCTGACGGGTGGGATGAGTCGTCGGAAGAGAAAACGCGCACACGAGATGTTGAGCTCGTGTGGACCGCGAAGCAACCCGCATTTCTTCGCGATCTCTCACGTCGGGAGCTGGGACCCATCCTTCGCCGTCAAGATGTCCAGGCCTCCTTCTACACTACGGGCTCCTCCTTCGGGGCCTCGGAAGACTTGAATGATGTTGGCTGCGACATTCATGTAGGCCGACCCCATCTTCAGTCGCTGATTATGAGCCGGGCCTGCGACGCTTCCTCCGCTGGTACTACTCTGGTCATTCTTGTGTGCGGTCCAGTTGGCATGGCCGATGAAGCGCGTGCAGCAACGCATCTAGCCCTGCGGCAAGGCCATCAGTCGATCCGGTACGTGGAGGAATCCTTCACCTGGTAGGTAACTGGTTGTGGGGGATGAATATGTAATGGACTTTCTTCTTTTACACGAAGACCCCTGGTTTATTGCACTTCAGCGGGCGTATGTATAGATGTAAATCTGGTGGTGAGACCCTCATGGAAAGTCGATTATTGCCTGGGAATTAGGGGGTGCTTAGGGAGATGAGAAAGACAAGCAACACAGTTCAACCAGTCGAACGATCCATGTTTCCCACCAAGCGCACAGTGAGAGAATCGTCCATGCAGTCTTTCCGGTTACTCAATCGAAACTCCCACAGGCAGGCGATCAACTTCCTCCCGGCCTGTTGAAGAAACGATATTCCACCAGGGGCTTAGGAAAGAAGCAGCTCCTAGGCGATTATGCATGGCGCAGGAGCCTTTCTTGGTTTTCTTTCTTGCTGCATGACCCTGCATAGCATCGATCAATGATTCCAAATCGAGGGCGACACGAGCAAGTTGAACGCTTCTTCCGAGCACGGCCGTCGTCGGGCTCTCACGACGCAGGGATGATGAGGATTCTCGGAGTCGACGGCAGCGTTGTGGAAAACGCACAAAGGAACAGGGGACAAAGTGATCGGAACTCGATGCGACGTACTGTTGGGCGATCATGCCCGGACCCCGGATTTGACGATTTCGATCGGAGTGATAGGTCACAGAGACCACACGTCCAAAAGCAAATCCGCTGCAGCGAGGGGAGCCGATATTATCACAAAAAAAACACAAATCCATCCCCAATAGCGTCCAGCCGTATCACGTCGCTGCTATCCCAGATCGACAGGGGCCGCCCCGTGCCTGGTTCCTGCAGCATCAATCAATATCGACTTGTACGACGTCAAGTTGCCCAGTCTGCAGAGCCAAGCCGTGAAATGCTCCCTAGGAAGTCCGTTGTCTCCCAGGAAAAGAAGCAATAACCCACGATCGCCACCCAATCTATTGATTACCGAGCATGCAGCGTGATGGCGCCGCCAAAGCTGAGAGCTCTCACTTCCCCTGAACAGCGACAATTCTAAGGGGCAGAGGAAGGGCGAGCACAATCGAGACGGACATAAAAGCCGCCAGGTTTCCCGCCTCAACAGGTCCTTCTCATCCTCAAGCTCGCTCTCTTCTGCAATTCATCACATTCTCCAACTCCCCAGTCGCTCATTCTCTTCGATCAGTTGCATCTTCCGCATCATCTCAACCATCAACATGAAGTTCTTCGCCACTGCCATTCTCTTTGCGGCTACTGCCATGGCTCTTCCATCCGGCGATGGCCCGGTCAAGTTCCCCGTCCAGAAGGGCACCACCCTGCAGCAGGCGCAGGCCAAATGTGGCAACGACGCCAAGGTGAACTGCTGCAACAAGGCCACCTACACCCACGACGTCACCACGACCGACAAGGGTTTGCTTGCTGGCGTTTTGCAGAATGCCCTTGGAGGCGGCCCCGGCGGCGACGGTCTGGGTCTCTTCGGCCAGTGCAACGATATCAGTGCCAATGGTGCGCTCATGAATGTCCTCTCTCTCTCTCTATCTATCATGACTAATATCATGCCTAGTGCCTGTCCTGAATGTCGTCGGTGGCGGAATCGACCAGCTCGTTGAGCAGAAGTGCAAGCAGAACATTGCTTGCTGCCAGAATGATGGAGCACAGGCGGTACGTCTTTACAGCCCCATGATAATCCTCATCTCCTACTAACCGGTTGCACAGAACGGTGACATCGTGGGCGTTGCTGTGCCCTGTGTCGCCCTGGGCTCCCTCATCTAGATTTCATCTCTAGCTCTCGGCCTCGGTCTGACTGAGACCAAGCGGCCTTTGCCATGTCCAGTGGCCAGTGTTGGCTTGAGAAAGGAATACAGAATCGATTCCGGTATATAATATTGCGCTTGGAAGGGCTTTACTCTGGTCTCCAGGATGCCCAGTCGAGTGTCGATTCTGTTTGGACAGACCTTGTCATTCTTTTGCCTTTCGTTTGTTGTTATTTTCTAGGAAGTTTAATTACATATCTGTTTCTTCTCTAATGAAAATCCCCTATCAGTAAGATTCGTCCACCGAATACAGCTTTCATACATGCTGCTCAGTGGCAGTCCTAGCAGGGCCACTGTGTAACAAAATGGTTGCTTGCACTACTGGGATTTGCATACCACCTTTGCGTGCACTGTGGATCAAACAAACGGGGTAGCGAAAGCAGATGTGAATGGTGAGGTGACAACGTGAGTTCGGCGAGGTCAGTAGTAGGCCCCAGGGGTAACGAGCAGCCGAAGAGGCATGGCCATGCATGTTGAAGCCAGTGATCCATGGAACTTAGTCAGTAAACGATGTAGACCAAAGCTAGACCAAGGTATATAGGCATTTTAAGGATTTATGTGATATGCATATTGTCCCTGGGTTTTCGACATAATTCTCTCTATCATATCTACTTAGGTAGATACATGCTAAGCTTTTCTCACTTCGATGACATATTCTGACCGGCTGTTAACTTTTGCTTCGCCTGGAAGTAGATCCAGATCTTCATCAGGGTAAGAAATACGGAACTGAACCACTATGTTGAAAATGCTATGCTATAAATTGCTACGCTGGTTGCAATGCTACCTAAATAATTCAAAGATTGCTTCAGGGGTGATTGTACTCCTGCTTCAAATGAGATATCTATGAACCGACGCCCTTTCTACACTTAGAGACAAAGGAACATCGCATTCCAAGAATGGTGTCGGACTCTCCTCGTCACCAGAAGTGTTACATGGGAAGAGGCCCTGGAAAATGCAGAATGGGGAGAAATGAGATGACGACTCACGCCACGGGTATCGCCACAATATTTGACAGGTTATGGACAATTCTGACGACCCAAGTTCTTATCAGAAAAGGTATCAAACAACTTCATCATAGGCGCGCCATTCCGTTCCGCTCCATTTTCGGCTTTCCCATCACCCGGGCAATATTTCGACTGGCCCAGTCCGCAATGGCCATGTTGGTGACCATCGGGTTGACACCACTGGCGCTAGGGAAGACGGATGCATCAACCACGTAGAGGCCGTCCGTATCCCAAACTTGGCAATTGGAGTCGACCACACTTGACTTGGGAGACTTTCCCATCCGGCAGGTGCCCATCTGGTGAGCACTGGCAAAAAAGCTCCGTTCGGGGTTCAAAGGCGACTTCCGCCGCAGGTCGGCGATCCAGTTCTGCAAGGCGAGATCATTGGTACCTTCGGGGGCGTCGAGACTCGAGGCCTCTGAGCGGATGAAGGGAGGAAGGTCACGACAAGTCGTGTGGAATTCCTTGGCACCGGAGATATATGCAATTTTGGCACTGGCAACTAATCCTTCCACGATATGGCGCCGGTCAAAGGTCGAAACCGTGTAGTCGATACGGACGCGACCATCGTGAGGGTCAGGATAGACTCGCCCCCCATCTCGATCTTTGATCAAAGTAATGAAGCTTGTGCTGCGACTCATGTTGGCCGCCCATAGCTTATAGTTGAGGCCATCTCTCCAGGGAAAAACTGGTATAAACACTGACGGCACCATCGAGACTGCTTCAATCTTCACACCATGCCCGTGTCCGTCGAGATCCTCGAATTCGTTGACTACGGTGGTCAAGGCCCCGCCTTCCCAGGGACGGACCTCGTCGTCAAATACCGCGCCACCACCCATCACTAAAAGAGGTCAGTATCTGGGAAATCTTTGAGACGGGTTTAATTTGGAGGGACTTACCGGGGTGAAGATGCAAGTTCTTCCCAATGTGAGAGTTCTTGAGGCCGCTACGCAGCAGTAAAAGAGGACTCTGCAGGGTACCACATGAGACGACCACCTTCTTTGCTTTGACGATGACCTTTCGTCGCACGACACCACTACCGCTCTGGCCAAGATACGCATCTCGAGAAGTCCAGGTACCCTCCACGCCGCTCGCTACCCGCTGGCCATTCTTTTTGATGTCAAACAAGACCCGATCGACTCGGAAGCCCTCAACAAAAGTTGCCCTGGCCTTGGCAGCATCCGCGAGAAAGCTCTCTGTGGGACCTTTCTTGCCAGTCGAGGCACACCCAAAGGTGCAATATCCACAATAGTGCTCTCCATTTCCGGTGTTCTGCGGGACCGTCTTCGCAGCATATCCCAGCTTTCGTGCACCCTCGAGGATCACGTTGTTGCCGCGATTGTGGCGGACGTGTTCCGTATTAACACCCATGCGATCACACACACGATCCAGACTCCGTTGAAATTCCAGAGAAGTGAAGAATGGCAGACCCATGCTGGCCCATTCCTGACGGACGTATCCTTGCGTCTGCAAGGCCGCCGACCAGTTGATAGTACCACCACCGCCCCAGGTCGAACCAGCCAATATTGCCATTGAGCCATCGTCGGTCATAGTAGCACCCGCATTCTCAAACATGTTGATAAACGCTTCATTGGCGAGCATTGGGAAGGATCCGGATGAGTAGTAGTAAGACTTCTCTACCACGAGCACCCGAAGGCCGGCCTCCGCGAGGTTCTTCGCAGTCACACCTCCGCCACAGCCGCTTCCGACCACCACAACGTCAGTCTCAATAATCTCGGGATCGTCGCCCGGAGGAATTTCTAAAAACTCGTACGGAAATCCCTCGGCGGGGGTTCCGTGGACGGGAACACGTGGGAAGCCGAGGACCCGATTGATGGTCGGGCTAGACATCACCCAGGATTTCTTGACTATGGCTGTCAGGCCTCGATAGACGGCTCGGAGAGGAGACAGCCGAGAAGAATCCCAGCCTCGAAAGACTTTTTCTCGGAAGGCTACTGGTTGTAGATGGATGGGAGTGGTGGAGCCAGTCAGTATCAACGATCCAGCCCGAGTACTATCATACGAGTCAGTGCGGGATTTCGAATCTGGGGGCAGAGTGCGCACTTGAGGGCATTCATGATCAATCCGAATCCATTCTTGCCTTCTTCGTGAACGCAGTCACCCAGAATGCGCTGCACGCAGGCACGGAAAAGGGGGTTAGATGACGCATCCTCCTCCAGGTACTGAGTTGCAATCTTTGCAGCATCCGGACCTGGAATAAGAGATGACAGCCCCGATACTGTAGCCTCCCACTCGGCCGTCGAGATGACTTTGTCATTGGCCGACTTTGCTGTCGCCGACGTGCGAATGGATGGGATAATCGCATCATTCAGCGCAAAGAGAGTCTTCCACTGAGCATCTGAGAAGAAGGCGGCATCTGGCGCTGGAGGTAGAGGAACCTCCAGCGGTGTGTAAGTAGAGACGGCTTGGTCGGCCATCGTTGCAGCCGATCAGAGACACCATACAGCAAACCCCGGCGCTGATTGTAGAGAGCGAGGTCGTAACTCACCGGCAAGCCCTAGAAAAAAAGAGTGGAGAGAAGAAATATCAATATGTAGTCGTCCCTGACGCAGAGTTTCAATCCCCACCGCGTCCGTGCAGAACTCTCTTGGGGCGCAAAGCATCCATCATACGCGCCGCGGAGCTAAGGGCCTCGGCTTGCGGAGGCGCGATCCATCGTTGAATGTGGACCGCCGCCAGACTGGGCCAGTCAGAAGGCGACGCATACGAGTCGTTAGCCTCCTGGGCGAACTTGTGCGGGGACATGGAGCTCAAACAGCCGAGATTCGACTCCATGTGAAATTGTGGCTCATGCCAATACTGGGCAATGAAGAGGTTGTCTATGGGGAAGTGCGAGTCGAAGATGTCCGAATCACTTGGGATGGGAGTCGACGAAAGAAACGAGAGACCGCGATGGCTGACCGCCGACGGCACGAGCAGCGACCCACACCCGTCACACGCCTCACTCTTTCGCCTTGTCCGAGTTCTGATCTGACGCCTGGCCTTGTCCCTCCATTGCCGACACCGAACTTCTGCTCCGCTCGTCGCCGTGCAGACCGGCCTACATTGGGCTGGCTTCCTATAAGAGAGTATGCTCGACTCAGCTTGGTTTCTCGGAGCTCGTCCGCTCTTATACGGTCTCGATTACTTTTGCTGGTCAACCGCTTCCCTCAGGATGGGCTAGTCGTCCCAATTCGTCTATCGACATGCAATCCGATGGCATGGTTTTAACGATCTACGTACTGAGAAACGACAGGCCTAAAAGCGAGCTTAACAGTGGATATAGGTATAAGGACCCGCGGACCGTTGAACGACGCACGATTGGAATGGTGAAGAACATGAGAATCAGATTGGCGTTTGCAGTTTTTGATCTAATCGGAAAAGCCCTCCCATTCTTCGTCGTCGTCATCTTTATCATCCAAGTGAGCATGTTCGGGGCGATCCTCGGTCGCATTAAGGGGGTCACGGACAAAGCCGGCGACAAAGAACCCTCCCAATCCCTCTGCATCGCCGGGCCAGCAGCGCAGACAAGCCTCCATGGCCTCATCGGAAAGCTTATCCACAGCCAAGATCATCTCCAGATCCAACCCTACCTGGGAGTCTCGGTCACATCGGACCCCGCGATGCTCCCATTGACGTAGCCCTGCTGGTTGCTCATCACGTCGCAGCAACCGCCAACCACGCTCCTGGGCAACATCCGATGCCAGGAGACGGGCGACGACCCCTTCGTTTTCGATCAAATGAATAGAACACGTACTATAAGTGACATGCGTGGCGCTGGGAAACCTGAACGCATGTTCCACGATGCGCGCCTGTAGGTTCGATAGTTTCGTCAGCCGCTCGTGGTCCACCGTGCCGGTAGGAATGTCGTTTTCATCTGACGGCGAGGTGTTCGTGGCACCGGTTGCCTTTGGCTGCTCCTCGTCATTTGCTCCGCGCTTCCTTTTCCTCCCCGTAGCTGCGGACTGGGGTAGTGTGAACTGAGGGATGTCGTCACGCCCGATGATGCCGCTGCCGGAGCAGCTTGGGTCCAGCAAGAGACCGGACACGTCTTCGAATTGAGAATCTGTCGGATCGAGAGCCAAGAAGTCCTGGCCCTGGAACACCGTGACGACTGCCTCGGCCCCCGCTAAAGACACCATTTTTTGTAGGGTTCTCGATCGCATTTTTGACGCGTCCATCGAGAAGATCTGTTTCTCGACCTTCCTTGCCTTGTGCTTCTGTTTTCGCTGCTTTGCTAGAAGAGATGCCAGGTGTGTTGTCTTGTTACCCGGCGCGGCGCAACCGTCCACCAGATCACCGTCCCAGAGGTCGCCGCGATCACCTAGCAACAGATAGGCTGGGAAGCACGATGCTTTGTCCTGCAGGATAATCTCTCCATTTTTGTAGGCAGCCGAGGACGTAAAGTCGACGCCATAAGGAACCGCTACGAGATCTGGAATGTTGGAATCGACGTATAGCAATTTTCGATCCGGTGCCAGCTCCGCCAATGTGTTCACCCGTTCGTAGGCCGAGAAAGTCGTGCGCATCTGATCCTCAAAGGTCGTGCGAATGTTATTGATGCGCACCCAGCGGGGATAGACGAACTCGTCGGAGCCCTCCCGCTTCTCGCTGGCGATGGCGGCCTTGAGCTGTTCCACCGAGGCACACCCACGACGCACCCGCGCCTTGGTAAACTCAGCTTTCAGTCGAACCTTATGCCGCTCCACGGCCTGGCGGATCGGGTGCGCGGCTGGGGCAGCAATGCCATTTTTCGCGACGAGGTGGTCATGAACAAGGAGGAGGGCCAGGAGCGGATTGAGCTATCAAATCACTTGGTCAGTCAGCAGGAGTGCCCCTGCCTCATTCCAGAACGCGTGCGCACGCACACTCTTGCTCTCGGTCTTGATCTCACCTTACGCTCCAATGTGAGGAGGTCGGCATGCTCAATGACCTCGGCCAGCACGCGATCCCATTTGGATGCCTCGATGATCAACGCATAGATCTGGGCCGGAGACGCGCGCAGGTTTCGGGCGCTATAGATGCGGGATTTGAAGGAGCCGCCCGCCGCTGAGGGCGTGGTCAGGATGGACACCGCATCAAAGTAGAGGGACATGGAGAGATCGGGGTTGTTGGTCGCGAGAGAAATTTCGCGTGACGATGCAATGCGCGGGCCAATCAGACCCGCCTCGGAGTTTCTTACCAGAATCAACCGCGGTGGGGGCAGCTGGCGATGTATACGTTAAACTACACTTCTGCTACTGAATGATCGCCAGGGAATATCAGCGCCTGAGTTTGGGTCATCTGTGTCAATTTCGGATTGCGGCATCGAGAGACTGATGCTCCTATAGGCAGTGCGGCCTACAGACCGACCTACGCAGGTATATATTTCGGTGTAAGTGCGATAACAACTCCCCGCCTTGGTTGGCCATATTCTCACGCTGACTATAACTTTCCAAAACTCGGACTTCATCGCCATCTCCAAACACTAGACTGGGTACACATCTCAATCGTCCTTCCTAATGACAGCCAAACTTACCTTATCTACGGCCATCCAGCCACCACCGGGCTCGGATGCAAAGCTGGTCCTGTCCGATGAATCCAGCACCAACCCCCCGGTCTTCAACGACGCGATGATCATCCGGGTGCGTGTTTTCGTGGATGAACAGAAATGCTCCGCCGAAGCTGAGATCGACAGCGACGATGCACGCAGCTGGCAGTGGGTGGTCTCTGCGGCGACTCCAGTGGGCAGCTCCCCCGTCGCAGTCATCCGGCTGGTTCCCCCTCCACAACCGCCGCATGCGTTCTTGACCAATCCAGACAGTGCTGCGATACCGAACGCCCCAGCCTATGACTGGGTGCATGAGCCGTGCATCAAGTTGACCCGCGTCGCCGTCCTGCCCGAGTATCGCGGTCTGGGCTTGGGGCGGCAGCTGGTGGAGACGGCTCTCGCATGGGCGAGGGAGCACGCAGCGGAGATCGATGAGGCTGTAGCGCAGGCTGCCGTC
This sequence comes from Penicillium hispanicum, assembly GCF_028827665.1. Taxonomy (NCBI): domain Eukaryota; kingdom Fungi; phylum Ascomycota; class Eurotiomycetes; order Eurotiales; family Aspergillaceae; genus Penicillium; species Penicillium hispanicum. The sequence goes on along the minus strand of NW_026623198.1, from coordinate 3,766,232 downwards.
AGAATTCACTGGACGGGGCCTCTACCTCGATGGAAGGGATTAGTCCTGGTGCATGCACAGGCGGATGTGGAGCGGATGTACGCGGGGATGGGATTCCACACGGACGTGACGCTGGGACGCTGGGACGAAGAGGGAATTGAGCATGTGGGCATGTTCCGGCGGTTGACGCTCGCACGGTAGAGATGAACTACGAGATCGACATTTGGACTACAGACCAGGTGGAGAGAAATCAAATTAGACTGGATTCATGTCGGGGACATCTCACGATGCAGCAGACCCCCGCGCCATTTCATCCCATCCCCACATGCAGCGGATCAGGCACTAGTAAATAAGGAAATGAAATGAAGCATCACCGCTCAATAGAAATGACGGGGTATCCTGATCAAACACAAAAAAAAAAAAAAAAAAAAAACAAAAACAAAAACAAAAACAAAGCCACCAGTCTATCGTCCGAGTAGCATGTGCACAAGACCGTCTAAATGTGAAGCACCGAGTAACGCCCAGAGAAGACAAAGAACCACAGGATTCAGTGGCGTAGCAAAACTCCGTACCAATGATCGCCAATCAAGATCCGTCAAGGGATTGGCAATGAGAAGGGGGAAATAAAAAGAAATAAGAGCCGGGATGCCAATGCAGGGCGGAAGAAGAGAGGATGCAGAGCTGCAGTCAGGCCCGCTGACCACAGTGAACCAAGAAGGAAGCACGGCGATCAGAAAGTGCTCCAGTTCCAGTCACGGGGAACGCTAGCTGCAACTTCGGCCGTCTGGCCCAGGTTGGCCTTGAGAGCTACTCGACCTGAGTCCTGACTGGCATCCAAGTCCTCGACTTGCTCGGTAGAAGCACCATCGAGGGATTGGTTGTCGATGGAGCTCTGAATCTTGCTCAGGCGGTCAGTGCGGGTCTCCTCCCAGCGCTGGTAGGCACTCCAGCAGAGATCACAGGCCCGCGAAGGGACGCCCTCGGGATGAAAGCGCGCCTGCTGGTCGAGGGGAACGACGTGGGGAGTGTGAGAGGAGCAGAAGACATGACCACAGTGGCGGCAGTGATGGCGACGCAGGAAGATACCGAAAGAGGAGCGGCAAGTGGGCGAATCACAGCTGGAAGAGGCCGAGTCCGCCTACAAGAGCGTTAGCGAGGAGGATCTTGTCATGGACGAATGGATCTGGCGGTCGGAAATGGGAAAGCACGCCATTCCGGAGGAATGACGAGCGCGCACACGACATTTCGAACAGCACATGCGCCATTCCTTCCCGCGGCCACCCTTATAAGGACAGCCCGGGAAGGCCGAGGGAAGAGAAAATAACGATTTCACTCACTTTCCAGTGGTCACGGGTGGGCAGACCGGTCACTTCCCCCAAATGTTCCGTCTTCATCCACTCGTGCTCGGCCACCTTGCTGATACCGCTGGACTTGCTCTCCATGGTGGAGCGCCGACTGATGGGTTCGGCCGACGAGTCCTCGTTCAGACTGTCGAGCGAGCCGTGCACGCTGCGTGGGGGAGTGATCGGGGATGACTTTTGCGGGCGCTCCGTCGGGCGCAGAGCGGCGGGCACGTACAGCGGACCCTTGGGCGGGCGCAGCTGGCGCGACTGCAACGGCAGTTGGTGAAGAGAGGCCGTGGTCAGCCGCGGCGAGGTAGGGGAGTTGTTGGAGGGGGTGGTGGTCGCCGAGTTGGTGGGAGATGGGTGGCCGTACACCGAGATCTGGTTGGAGGGCGCGGGAGTGGCAGTGAGGACGTGAGTAGCCATTGGGAGAGATGGGCTCAGGAGTTTGCGAAGGGCGAGGGACGAAGTGGGAGAGGCGAAAGGAGGTGCAAGGAGGCGATGGGGATGCGATCCAGGTATAAAGGAGTCGGTGATGTCGAGGGGCAAACCAAGCACACGACTGGAAGGCGAGCGAGAATGAAGGCGCGGTGAGTGGCCGAGGCTTGGTGGAGCAGCGCGGGAGCGTTGCGGCTAGTTCGGACCCGGCGAGGCGGATTGGATTCTTGGGCGTAAGTGGATTGGCGTGAGGATTCGAACGGGAATCCGTACGAGAGTCGGGAATTGTAATCACAATGTAGGAGGTGGAGAGGGAAACGGGGACTGGAACCGAAGGACAACTATATGATTATACGGAGGAATCTAGCATGTCCCGAGGCTAGGGACTCGTATAAGTCGGGATACTATACAAATGCTGGAGATAGATCGCCCGATAGGGGGCGAAAGGAAGGAATCATCTCACAAGTACTCGGTACTTGGGCCAGCGCTTGTACGCCTGCGCCCCGTGGAAGTCGTATGTATGTACATCCTCCAGTACCAGCATGTTCTGACTCTTCTTCTCCAACTCCGCGGGGGGACTCCATGTACTCGGTACCGCAGGTGTCTACACCGATTCTTCCCTTTTATCTCCCCGTTTGACCGCCCCTTCATTAGTTATTTCTCCTTGGTGACGATGATGAGTTCATCTCTCTTTCCTCCGGCCTCCCGGAGCGACGGAAGATACACCCACGAGAGAGCCTGTTCGCGTTTCGCTCCACCGGGCCTCCACTCCTGCCCCTCCAACCTTTCACTGATTCCACGGCTTGGCTTGGACTTTCACGACGTCAGAAATCGGGATCTCCAAACGTTAGTTATCACCAGCATATCACATCATAGCGTCCTCCCCGCCATCCTCCATACTTGGGCAAGGTCAAGTATTTGCCTTTGCGACCTCGCCTTCGATCCCTTCTCCGTTCTTTACGAAGGTTTGCTAGGGTGCTAAGTGGTCCGCACCACCCAATCACACAACAGGTGGCGTTTCCGGCTTATCGCTCGGCATCCATTGGACAAGTGGCGTCTCGGCTCGGACTCGATCCGCCGGGGATGGAGGAAAGAATGGAGTCGGTGGGAAGGCGCTGGACGCCCCGCGGAGAATGCGAGCCACCAATCAGCAGGTGCTGTTTGTCAGTTTCTGGATGCGGTAAGCATCCAGAAACATCGAACCCGTTGAGGAGCGATGCTCCTAGGACTCCGTGTCCAGGTTCGGCCAGGTACCGAAGGATATCCGGTCATGGTTGCCAAAGGATCTATGCGACACTACTACATGATTATCACAATCATCTACAGACGTACAGGCTCCAGCACACATCGACTTCGTCCTCGTAACTGCTGGACACGGATCGGGAAGGTTGCACCACACACACACACACACTATACTCCGTCAAATCCCCCCGATCGGAGATCCGGGGGGAAGACCGTGTCGTACCACGACGCCGCTTGCAGCGCAATCACAGACTTTGTACTCCCCGGGACATGAGAAGGAGACCGGGGAATGTCTAAACTTGGAGTGATTGCTAAGTTAAGTCACAATGCGCTCCCCCGGGTCATGGCGTCATGATTTTCCCTTTCGAGGGTCAAAGCACCCAGCTGGCAAGTGCGGCTCTATACATCCCACCGACGAAACCATTCGCCGCGCCGTGAGATGATGAAATTGGCTGTCTTTAGCGCCAAATCCTACGACCGTACGTACTTGGACGAGGTGCTCGGCCGGCGGTTTGCCAACCTCGGCCGGGTTGAGTATCACGCCTTTGCCCTGTCCGAGGAGACCGTGCCGCTGGCGAAAGAGTGTGATGCCGTATGCGTCTTCGTCAACGACACCCTCGACGAGACCGTCCTCCGTGCCCTGCACGCCAACGGGGTGCGCGCTGTCTTACTGCGATGCGCCGGGTTCAACCACGTCGACCTCGCAACCGCCGAGGCCTTGGGCCTCTTCGTGGCCAACGTCCCCGCCTACTCGCCCGAGGCCGTGGCCGAGTTCGCCGTGGCGCTGATTCAGACCCTCAACCGCAAGACGCACCGAGCCTATAATCGAGTGCGCGAGGCGAACTTCAACATCGAGGGCCTGCTGGGCCACACTCTGTACGGGCAGACGGTCGGGATTGTCGGCGTAGGCCGTATTGGTCTTGCGGCCGCACGCATCTTCCACGGCTTCGGGTGTCGATTGTTGGCTCACGATCCCTTCGCGGGCGAGGAGTTTCGGCAGTATGGCACCCTGGTCGATCTCGACACGCTGCTGCGGCAGAGCCAGATCGTCACCTTGCACTGTCCGCTGACTGAGGGCACGCGGCACCTGATTAATGAATCAACGCTTGCACGGATGCAGCCCGGCGCCATGCTGGTCAACACTTCTCGCGGCGGATTGATCGACAGCGCGGCGGTCATCCAGGCGCTCAAGGCCCATCGCTTGGGCGGGTTGGCGTTGGACGTATATGAAGCGGAGCGCGAGCTCTTTTATAATGATCACTCGGGAGAAATCATCGACGACGATGTCCTCATGCGTCTGATGTCCTTCCCAAACGTGCTGATATGCGGCCACCAGGGATTCTTCACGCGTGAAGCGCTCACGGAGATTGCCGACGTCACGCTGAGCAACCTGTCCGACTTCGTGGCCGGACGCTCATGCCCGAACTCGCTGGTCACGGAAGATCATGTCCTTGGACGTCGGGACACCGCGCCGGTGCGGTTGTAACCCTACTGCTCTGTCTGGAAGGATCTACCAATCTAGGCGAGTTTCAAGAAATCTCAACCATAATAATAGGAAATGACATTCGTGACGAGACCAGCGCTACAAGTGTATGTACGTATTCACGTAATAGGAGAGCGAGAAAGGAAAGGAGACGAGGATCAGCCTTGAAGGGGAGGCGTGCAATGGAATTGCCGCCGTAGTGTCTGCCACGCGCGAGGAATAAACCGGTGGCCGTGAACAATCAGGGGCACCACGGCAATCAGCCACATTGCGTACACAATCCCCACGGCCAGTACTAATTGGGTCTGCTCCAGGGTTGATGCGACGATACCCGGTCGCGCAGGACGGGGTCGCGGGCGATGCGATTCGTGGTCGGTATGTGTCAAGGCATCTGCCATCTGCCAGGCAGCGCGGCGATTAATCTTCTCCCAGGTGGTATCGTCGGCATATTGGCGAGCGGCTATTGCCAGAGTTCTGCGTCGAGTCGTATCATGAGCCACGTCACGGACGAGATCCGTGAATTGATCGAGATCATGAGGCGGGACCAGGTAGCCGGTCTGACCGTGACGGATGATGTCGGAGGGCCCGCCCTGGTCGCGCGCGATGACGGGAAGCTCACTGGCCATGGCCTCGAGGACCACCAGCCCAAAGGTCTCAGTGATGGAGCAGTGAAGGAAGAGATCGGCAGAGGCATACGCGCGAGCCAGCGCGACGCCGGTGAGGAAGCCGGTAAAGACGACGTGATTGCGGATCCTATCGAAGAGACGCTGCACCTTGCCCTCCACCACGGGGTTGCGGTTCCCGCCGACGATCAGCAGCTTGAAGGGTACTTTCTCGACGGCCAGCCGAGTTGCGACCTGCGCGAGGAATTCGAACCCTTTCTCGGGGGCGATCCGGCACACACAAATGAGAATGAGCTCCCCCGCTGGTGCGATCTCACGACGATAAGCCTCGTCGCGTTGCGCCGGGGTAAACAGAACGGTGTCCACCCCACGCCCGAGTTGGACGAGTCGGTCGACAGGGGCCCCCGCGCGTTCGAGATAGCCACGAATGGCAGAACAGGGATAGAAGATGGTGTGCACTGCACGAGAGCGGAACAGAAAGCCCTGCACCCTCGCCAAAAGCCAGACGCCAAAGCGATCCAGCGGCGAGGGCAACATGATCTCCGAGTAGGCGGAAAGATCGGTCTGAAAGTTGAGCAGAACGGGCGGAGGGGAACGCAGCTGGCGGATCTGCAGCAGCATCTGGAACCCGAGCGAGGCGGGACTGGCGAGATAGATCAGGTCCGGCTGAAAGGACCGCTTGTAAACGTCTCTCAGGTGGAAAGGGTAGACCACCGTCAGATCCGGGTTGTAGGGCAAGGCGCACCCGGGAAGGCGTCGTTCGCACGAGCTGGTTTGCTTGGAAGTATCGTCCTTGAATTGCGGCGCGACGAGGATGAGCTCGACACCATGAGCGCGCAGGTACTCGACCAGGCTGCGCGTGGTACGACTGACACCGTTGACCGGGCCCCAGGATTCGGTTGCCAGCAAGACCTTCTTGCCCTCGAGGACGTTAGGGAACTCATCACTAGCATCCTGGATCGAGGCGAGCAGAGGTGAGGATTCGGCCATGATGGCGCAGCAGCAACAATGCCATGATGAGAGAAAGAGGGGGCGGGGTTGATTTTCTAGGTCAAGGGAGCTCCCGGGCCCGAAAGAAAGACTGCCCACATGTCACGATGAATACCGAGCATAGCAAAGATCGAAAGCATGGAGTTGCGTGTTGAACTGTTCACTCTGTGTCAGGGCACGTGCCGCAACCGCCCGCTGAGGATTGTTGTGCAGCGCGGCTTAGGGTTGCTTGGCGGCCAGTCGCAGTGCGCAACGCAACGCGTGCGTCAACGCGGGCTGTTCTGCGGAACAACTCGTGGCCGGCGACGATAACCTTGATCGGTCATGAGGAAGTGTGGCATGGAAGAGATAGGGGCGGAGGGGGGAGGGGAGGAGGGGGCAAACTTGGAGGTTGTCTTTTCTCTCTTCTCTCTCTCTCTTCTCTTCTCTCATGGCCCCTGGATTTACGGCCCACCCTCGTTGACCGTTGACCGTTGACCGTTGACCATCGATCGCGTCCTCTAAGATGTCGTACGACGAGATCCCCATGGATATCTTCTCCTCCTCGTCCGAGAGCAGTCGCTCTTGCTCAACGGGGCCAACCACCCCAAGCTCCAGCCCGCTCTTTTGTCCTTCAGAGCTCGACGACTTCAAGCTGGCCCAGCTGCCACAGTCCAAGGTGTTGACAGAGACCCAGTTGAGGCTTCAATCTGTTCGGAATGTCTGCGTGGTGGGTGCGGGTTATGTTGGTAGGCTTTGTTATTTCTGCGACTGGCGTGCCTCTCTCTGGCAGGAACAACTCTGGGGCTGACCCGACGCTACAGGTGGTCCTACAGCCGCCATCTTGGCCCTGTATCACCCTTCTATCACCGTGGAGGTGCTTGACAGAGACCCAAGTCGGATCCAACGATGGCAGTCGCCGCATCTGCCCGTGCATGAGCCGGGGCTAGACACGGTGGTTCGCATTGTCCGTGACGGTGCCGAGATTGGTGACGAAGCGTTGATGCGTGACCAGAACCTGTTCTTTACCTGCGACTCGGCCCGGGCTATCTCGCGCGCAGACCTCATCCTGATGGCGGTCAACACACCGACCAAGATGTTTGGTGTCGGGGCGGGTTGCGCCACCAACATGACGGCGTTTGATGGGGCCATGCGCGATGTCGCCGCCCATGCTAAACCGGGCGCCATTATCGTGGAGAAGAGCACAGTCCCGGGGGGCACCGCCGAACGCGTTCGGAAAATGGTAGCATCTGCCACAAGTCTCCCCTGAACCGAAATTTCGTTTCTGACCTTGTCCAGCTGGCGACACATCGGCCCGGAGTCCCATTCGAAGTGCTCTCCAACCCCGAGTTTCTTGCCGAGGGATCTGCCGTCCAAAACCTCACAGCTCCAGATCGCGTATTGATCGGATCGGCAGCGACCCCGGCTGGCCGCCAGGCGGCTCAAACGCTAGCTAGCCTTTATGCTGCCTGGGTTCCCTCCTCACGCATCCTCGAAACCAATGCATGGTCTTCAGAACTCGCGAAGCTGGTCGCTAATGCTATGCTTGCGCAGCGCATCAGTAGTATCAATTCGATTAGTGCCATCTGCGAGCGAACGGGCGCGGAGGTGAGCGAGGTGGCCAAAGCCGTTGGCCTCGATGCGCGGATCGGACCGCAGTTCCTCAAGGCCGGACTGGGGTTTGGTGGTTCATGCTTCCGCAAGGACATTGCAAGCCTGGCATACCTGGCCGAATCTCTGGGGCTGGATGATGTAGCTCATTACTGGCGACAGGTCAACGTGATGAACGAGCGGCAACGCGACCGATTCTCTCGCAGAATCATCGATCGGTTCGAGGGCAACTTGGTTGGGCGCAAGCTCGCGATGCTCGGTTTCGCGTTCAAGAAGAACACCGGAGATACGCGCGAGTCGTTGGCGGTCGACGTCATTCGAGTGCTACTCGAAGAGCGACCAGCTGAGATTGCCATTTTCGACCCGTACTGCCGTCAGGAAGATATCCTGCGAGAGCTGGAAGTAGTATGCTCTGACGCGGCCCTGCGTGGAACGGTGAACGTCCACACGGACCCGTATCTGGCTTGCTCGCAAGCGCACGCGATCCTCGTGGTCACCGATTGCGACCAGTTCCGCAATACCCCGCCGAAGAGACCATCGATCTCTAATTCTTCGTGTCCGAAAGCTCTGGCTCGGACAACTGCGGTGGACGTGTGCGATGAGAATGCCAAGCGTGCCTGTGCCCGACAGGGACGCGAGACGTGGACTCATGCCGGAGTTTCCTATCAATTGACCCCGCAAGAGGGTTGTGCGGTCGACTGTGCAGATTGTCGATCGATTTCGACGCACCCGACCGCCACGGAGGCGATCGAGTGGCCGCGCATCGCGTACAACATGGTCGAACCGAAGTGGGTGTTCGACGGACGCGGATTGCTGGAGGCGGCGGAGTTGGAGAAGTTGGGTGTGCGGGTGGACGCGGTGGGACGGCGGACTTTGCTAGACGCGTTGGCGTAGTTTCTTTTCTCCAGCTGTACTCCGGACTCTCCAACATTCTTGCGATACCCTTGCTTTGATGGTTTTTTTTATCGACATTATTCGATACACGACAGACTTGATCCGACGACAGGTCATTATCATTTTAATTCTATCTGCTCGGCCACTGCATAGACTGTACTTTGCACTTCACACATCTCTTCTACATTGATTTACTGCGTAGTGAAGGACCCTCGCTGCTGTAGATTCTTAATCCGACCAAGAAGGAATTCGAGCTGTCGGTATGCAGCGCCAGGGACATACTGGGGGATTTCTGCGGGTAAGCGTGTCAGCCAAAACCGGTTCGCGGACAACGTCGGACGGCTGGGGGAGAAATGAAAGAGGAGAAGATTAGAAGTACAGAAACCGGTCGACTTACCATGACCAGAGCCATAGACGGTGCTAAAGGTCAAGCCACGCTCCGTGTGCGCGGTTCCCAAAAGACCTGCACCAGCATCGGCCGTGTACGGGGACGGTGGGTTGCCGTTGGCATCGGCGTCCAGAATCGCAGTATACGGAACAAACAGAGGTTCCACGGGCGGCTTCTGGAAACCCTGGGCTCCATTCCAAGTCATATTTTGGATGGTGACCAACGATCCGTTCAAGAACAGCAGATAATCCAACCAGCCATGACCAAGGATCACGTTGTTGGTGCGCTCAATGACGCTCGGCAACGGATCCAGAGCACTAGGAACCGATCCATCTCCGTGGGGGAAAATGTCACCTCCGCAGACGGCGTAGTTGGTTGGCGGGACGTGCAGGGCTTTCTGGACGGCGGATTGGTTAAAGTAGTTGTTAGGACCACCGGCCAGTGAAGGGAATCCCAATTCGTCCCACAGGAACGGGCAAAAGTCCGTCAGGTGGTAGATGTTGAAGCATGGGTTCACGTAGGTTGCTGCCTTAACAATCTGGTCCCAGACATCGCAACCTTCCACGCTGTAGCTGGGAGTGACTGGGAAGTTCTTCGGCGGAGGGAAGGTGAGAGCCTCCTCGAGAAACTTGGTGTAGCCACACTTGTTGGCTTGGTTATTAATTTCGGCTAGGAAGGTATCATTAAGAGAAAACACCGTCGAAAAGTGGTTGAGCGCGGCGACGGCAGGGGCTATATAAATTGACTCAGCACAAGGGACCTGAGAACGAGAGAGGTCAAAGTCAGCACTGACCGTAGATCATCACGCCGTCTTCGTTGATCGATGGGTCATTAATCTGGATGCCTGTCAGATTGAAATGAGTGGTGTCATTTCGATCCAGCATCCCGGAGGCAATGTAGGGGATATATTGCCCGGCATAGCTCTCTCCGGTGATGTACACTTTGAAGCCCTGCATGCTAAAGGTGTCGATGAAATTCTTCCAGAAATCATTGAACTGATTGGCAACGTCAATCTCATCCTGGACCGTAGCGGGCCCGGGAGAGAATCCGGTACCTGCTGGCTGATCGATATAGACGATGTTGGTTAGGTTGGTCCATGAGTATGGGTTGCGAACGGGCTCGTATGTCCCCGGCTGCCAGAGGAAGGGCCCGTTCTCTTGCAGCAGGCCATCCAGTGAGCTGCAGCCGGGACCTCCGTTTAGCCAAATGGTGATCTGGAAAGAATTTTAGTCTTCATCCTTCCGCTTTGACATGACTGTTGGCTGTCACCAACCTCTTTGTGTGCTTGGGGATTGGTGGATGGGAAGAACCAGAAGAACAAGCTCGAGTTCCCATGAGGCGTGTTGGGCAAAAGACCGGCGTAGCTCTCACCGATGTCGAAGTGGACTTGAGGGAAGTGTTTCCCATCGACCTGGAACTCTACAATGGACGCAGTCGATATGAGTTTCCGATGCTTCTAGCTCTTCTGCGCCGTGCACTGGAGAAAGTGTCAGACACTCACTTTGTGTCCGATTGTTTAGAAACTGCGGTTCAGACTGGACTGCGCGGGTGTCTCTCTTGGATACCAGCCTTGGAGCTGGTTTGGCTGACGATGCCTTGCGGTGCGGACTCTGTAGGGCGACGACGGCCGTCACGAACAGTGTGAAGGGAGCCAGAACGCGCATGGTGAAGAAGTGGTTGCTGGTAGAAGCTCCGACCGGCGAATCGACCAGCGACTCCTTCCTCTTCTTATTTCAGCAGCCAGCTGTGTGTCTCGGATCGTCATGACCTGCACTTGCAGATGGTCCCTGTACGAGCAGCAAGTCATCGGCCAGAATCACCGGAGGATGCCCGATCCACCCACGCAGCCGCCGATCTGGCTCAAGCTTCGACGCGATCCGCCGGCGTACTGGACAGTCGGTGGATGCTCTGGCTCCTGGTGATGCCACCACGATTGGCAGATGGCCAGCGGGGTCTTTGTATGCGATGTGGAGACACTGCAACCTCGCGAGCGACAACGAGGAAGGTGACATGGACGAGCAGATGGCATCATGGCTGGTTTTTGGGCTTTGTTGCGCGCGGTGGAGTTCGACTCCGACGGACTCCTGAGGCAAGCGTCGGAGTGCAAGCCTCCCCGATGCTTCACCACGTACAGGAGAATCGGAGACCGCAGTCGACTGCAGCTGCATGATGATCAACGGGGTACGGACCATTCACAACGGAGACGCGAAAAAGGATCTGCAGTCTCATCCCCTGGCAGAGGCGATGATCGCCGCCGGGGCGGATAAGGTAACGAGGAACAGGGTCTCGCGGTGAGGAACGAATTGACCTTTTCACGGTTGGTCTAGCGAAAACTGAATGAGGTAGGGTGTAGGGAGGGAAGACGAGATTTGGGACGACATGACTTTGTTGGAAGAAATCATAAACGATCCCGCCAGAGAGGATGGTAGATTGCTACCCTTGCACCCACCGGAATATATGGAATTGACAGCCAAAACATACAGAAATCGATTATCATCAAGCTATACATCCATTTACCCCCGTATCTGTTGATAACTTCCCCTAGGCGAGCTGGCATACTTGCCAGCTAACGCAGCGAATCTCTGCTGACCGATTCCTATGCCTTCTTCACAACCCTATGTAGCTGTGCCTTGCGTGTAATATGCTCTACATTGCGTACCTACATGTATCCATTCCTTGTTCATGCTGACCAATTGAAATCCATGATGAACCCAAAGGTAAGCACTCTTCAGTCCTATCCCGGCATACGATTTCTGAAGTAATTCCGACTTTGACTTGGAGCTTCTAGAAGCAAGCTTGAAGAATTGTTCATCCGGTGGAGAAGGCACAGGCACTCTCTACTCCCTGCAACGAAATTCTTAAGGGGGTGATTTTAGTAAACTGACCTAGGTAGCGCATAGTACTGTATATATTACTAAACCTACTATAACTTCGGCTACAATTGAACCCGATTGAAACCGTGTAAAATATGGGTTTGGTATTCCACACTACCAATGAGGCCAAGTCTTGAAGAATCTTCTTGTCGTGCACTAGTGCGGTCGAAAGCAAAACGGATGAATGAAGTACTCCCCAGGTCGAATGCGGGTTTTGGATCCATAACCGGTCGCGAGGACAAATGGGTGAGGCGATTCCCAGTCTTCACATGAACGCTCGGCGCTTTATCCCTAACGAGTCAATCGATCGAAGAGCCTCGGGCCGTTGACATCATCCACCATTTAACCTTGCAAGTCCACGCAGCTGGTTCGCCTCCCCATCTGCAGACCAAGCCCATCGCAACAACATCATGACGGACAACAACCAGGGCTGCAAGATCACTCTCTATTGGTACAGTGCCAGGGATTCCTTTCTGCCTCCTGAACACGCCCGACTAAAAGTGACCACAGGCTCGAGCAATCCCGAAGCCACCGCATTCTCTGGCTGTTGGAGGAGCTCCAACTGAAGTATGAGCTCAAGACGTTCAAGCGCCGCGCCGACAAACTCGCTCCAGCAGAGCTGAAGAAGGTCCACCCGCTGGGCAAGTCGCCCGTGATCACGATCGAGGCTCCCGGTTCATCGTCGCCTCTGGTCCTGGCAGAGTCCGCCGCGATCGTCGAGTATCTCTGCGACCACTTTGGTCAGATGCGACCGACTCTGGTGCCAGAGCGCTATCTGCCCGGTCGCCAGGGCCAGGTGGGCGGCGAGCGGGAGGAATGGATGCGCTACCGGTACTTCATGCACTACGTGGAAGGCAGCTTGATGCCGTTCCTCGTCATGACCCTGGTCAACGATAGTCAGTGCTTCCCAGATTCCAATGCAATCCTCCCCATTCGCGTGCCCCGGACGGAGCGACACCAGTGGATGGGTCGGAGCTAACATTCGCCCTATAGCTATTCGCAAATCGCCCCCATTCTTTGTGCGGCCTATCACGGGCATTGTCGCTTCGCAGGTTGAATCGGCCTTCTTGACTCGCAACGTCGAGGGCAATCTCGCTTTCCTCGAGGATCAGCTGAAGACTGCCCCGGGGGGAGGCCCCTTTGTGTGCGGCAAGGAACTGACGGCTGCGGACATTCTACTGAGCTTCCCAATTATCGCGGCCAGCGGACGTGTGCTCAAGGAGAAAAGCCAGCAAGAGAAGTACCCTTCCCTGGTGGCCTATGCCAATCGCCTCCAGGAAGAGGCGGGCTACAAGAAGGCCGTAGCAAAGATCGAGCAGATTGAAGGGACGTTCTCAGCCTCTATGTAACTTTTTATATGGCGATACCTGGGAATCAGATGTTATATAAATGTGTGCTAGAATGATTCCTCATCGTTTCAGATAATTCGATAGCGTCGGCTATGGGAAACAAATGTTGGACACTGCGTCGACGTGATGTGAGTGTTCTGATTGGCGGACAATCTAGAGGCTGTAGGAGACGACGAATGCGCCCACACAAAGGAATAGCATATTTCCGTACAGCCTAACTGAGGCACAGGGGCCCCAAGAGAAAGGAGAAAGCCAGCCTGGTGGCTAATCTAGAATTCCACCAGGACGAAGCGACCAAGTCCCCCAAGCCCATTTGAACGTGCATATCACGTGATTTCCAGTACCGGTGGTGTGAGTCATGTGACTGGCTCCCTCATTTCCGTCTCGACTGGGAAAGCGACGGTTCTGTGTCTACGCTTCCAGTTCCACCGCAACGATGGCCGGCCCCAGCAAGTGTGAGTGCTGCAGTGTTCTTTATACTCATTGTCCGTTTGCTAATCAATTGGCCAGCCCTGGTCCTTGACCCGGCCCTCCAGAAATACTACGGTACATGCTCCTCACCCACCCCCTCTGCTCTTAACCTCCGAACCGCGCTCAGTATGAAGCTCTGCCTGCAATGCATGTTCTACTGCCAGCTGCTCGCAGGCATCTTTGAGCTCATTTGCCTCCATTCATTTGCTTGAAAGTCTGCAAGCAGTAACTGTATGACTGACTGCGACAGAACTCAATGCGAACCGCTACAAGTACTTCCGCTGGACCCCGCGCCATGCCTGGATGTCCTTCATCTACATGGGCTTGATCCCTGGCGTTCTGACCTACGTTGCCTACAATACTGAGGTATGTTCTAAAGCTTTTGCCTTCGCCACGATGGTCGCATTGGGTCGCGGAAATCCAGCTGACAAAGGTTATACAGGGCAAGTATGAGCTCCGTGGCAAGCGAAAGGGGGACACCATCTCAGAGTGGTAGAGTGCGACCGACTGGTGGTTTGATTATGTTCGGGGAGTTGCCAAGTGCAACGCATAGCAGCATACGAGGTTCTGAAGCCCCTGGAAACCCTTGGTGGTTCTGCGAGGGTGCGCTTTCCTTTTATGAGCAAGGCTGCTTTTTTTTCTGACGGTGCCCGCTTTTCTGGGCCTATGTACCTTAACCGCAAGCATATACCGCATGGACTTTCTTCTGTTTCTTTCATATCCGACCCTCGTTGGCCTTACCGGGTGCTCTGAAAACCGCCTGGTGATATCAATTGACCATCAATGTATCAAGAGTGCCTCATCAGTCACGGATACCTTTATCATTTGTTCAGACCGGTGGCCTGTCATTAGAGAATTGCGCCCGGTCTGTTGTGATGCTCGAGATATACGACAGGACGGATGATCTGTATTTTATTCGCCGGATATCGATTAATCATACATAGCTGTGAAGCGGGCATCTCGAAGCTCCATGACCACAGCCTTCATAATGAACACAAGCCTCCAACTCCACATCCCTGGAACTTTTAGTATGGGGCCCATCCCCGACGGCCGCCACCCCGACCACCACCACCCTCTGGAAGCCTTTCGCCTCGCTTCCAATCGCCAGCAGGAAGACTGGGGGGACCACCGCGATCACTGCCTCGAGGTCCCCCACGGCCCGGTCGTCCAAATCCATTCTCTCGGAATGCACGCATTCCACTGCCCATCGGAGGTGGCCCAGAGCCACCACGAAGCGGCGGCGCAACTGATCCATCTTCAAGTGGTGGCAAGACTGCACATTCAACGTAGTCTCCAATAATGAACCGGGCGTCTTGCAAGGCCTTGTCTGCTTCGGAGCCCTGGAAGCGCATCAGGCCTGGGCGAGGTCGCAATTCTGCACGCTCCTCTGCGTCTTGCTCGCTGCGATACGGGCTGTCTCGTGGTCCCACGACTACGCTCCCCAGATCCTTGCTCAAGTATCGGCCACGCGCATCGGGGCCCATCACTGCGGCGCCACGCGCGTCGGGGTAGATGAGTCGGAAACACAGGCGAGTGCCCACGGGCGGGTCAGGGAGTAATGAAGGAAGAGCGCCGGTGAGAAGCTGTGAGAGCTCGCGTAGCGTACAGGATTGCCATGTGTAGATCTCAAGATGGGGAGGGAGTGGTGCAGCAGCCGGAGGAGAGGGCGCGCGGATGGCATTGGGGCCGCTCAAGGGGCCGCCGCGGCGCGACGGGGCGGGTAGACTGTAGTCGGAGAGATGGTGGAAATTGTTGACGCGATAGAAAAGCTTTAGGTGGAAGGGAGTTGTGGTCTGGCGGTTGATGGAGGCCTTGGAGCCTTCTCGCGAGGACGCGGCCATGATGGTAGGGCGAGAGCGCCGCGTGTAGGATTGATGAGAACAATTGCAAAGAAACAGAGTGGTCAAGTGGGAATCATTCAAGCCACGGGTTGTCCAGAGTGCTGGCGCTCAAAGTTGCTTCTTTCTGGGGCTGCCCGCAACGAGGGAAGTCAAATAGAAGACAGACGGAGAAACTCCATTGCGGAAAAGGCCGGCGTGTTATGCTTTACGGCTTCCTCTGCCTTTTCTACAGTATGCTTCAGGCCCTTTCCACCTCCAAGCAGTGTGCAATAGGATATGAATATGGAAACTAGCAAATACAGGTTAATATTAATTAATTTGGAGTAACGTCATGCTCATGCGTTGAGGCTCTCGTGGTCTTGGCCTTGTATATTAGTTCCGCTCTGGCCAGGCGTGCGCGGGCGACCGAGTTCGACCCGAACATTCTTTTTCCTCTGCCACTGCCCACCCCCACACGCTGTCGCCGGCACATCCACAGGTTACGACACCTATCTTACCTGCATGATCCTATCGGACCCGAGATTCTGCGATATTATTCTGAAGACTGTGCGCTAAGCAGATCCCCCCGGCCACCATGGATTTCGCCGCGTTGATGTCCAAGGAGATCTCCAAGGCCAAAGGCACCGACAGCCCCAAGCCCTCTGGCACGCACAATGAGAAAGAAACACCGGTCGAGCCCGCAAAGAAATATATGCGCCGAGGAGAATTGGAGGCCGCGCGCGTCGCAGCATACAACGAAGAGCAGGAGCGATTGCGTAGGGAACGCGAAGAGCGCCTAACTCAAAAGCGCAAGCTAGAGGAGGAAGAGGCAGACCGAAAGCGCGAGCGAGAAGAAAAGAAGCGGAGGATTGCCGAGGAATCGAAAAAGAGAAGGGATGAGGAAGAGGAAGCACAAGAGCGTGAACGACGAAAAAGGCTCGGCCTGCCCGACTTGCCCGCAAAGAACGACAACGGAGAGACTCCGGCCAGCGAAGGAGCAGCGGATGAAGACATGGAAGAAGAAGTACTCATTGAGAAGTTGCGAGAGCTTGATGAGCCTGTACGGTTATTTGGAGAGAATCATCGCTCCCGACTCCGGCGATATCGCCGCCTGGTCCAGCGGTCCGCAACGCTGCGAAAGATAACAGACGGACCCATTCCTACCACATTGGAGCCAGTACCAGGAGGCCAGATGATTATTCCAGCCAAGATTCCGAAGGGCCCAGACGACCGATTGTTCCTTATCCGACAGTTAGGATCCTACTTCAATATGGTCTTGTCCGAATGGGAGCTTGCGCTGGCGAAACGTGATGTCGCCGTACGTCAGAGCTTCCAAGGCAAGCAGGCATACAATGCCATGGTTCAGTCTCGAGAAAATATGAAACCACTGTTCCGCCGCTTTGAGAAGGGGGATCTGGAGGACGGACTCCTTGAGCCGATTGTGGAGATCGTGCATAAGGCGCAGCAGCGGAGATACGTCGATGCGAATGACGCGTATCTCCGGGTGAGCATTGGCAAAGCGTGAGTTGATCATCCAGCAGTCTCTTCCTTTGGATCCTGGTTCTAATTCGATGATAGTGCGTGGCCCATTGGTGTCACCATGGTTGGTATCCACGAACGATCCGCCCGCGAGAAACTCCACCAGAGCGACCAACAGGCACATATTCTTAGTGATGAAGCTACTCGCAAGTATCTGCAGAGCATTAAGCGCTGCTTAAGCTTTGCACAGGTGCGCTGGCCACCGGAGGATCAGCTGCAAATCATGGGCTAGGTTTGGGGCGAGCTGTCTTATTGCGATGATATACCCTTGGCGTTGTAGCAACCAAAGACCCTTGCATGCACGGTGTTCAATTCAAGTCTCATTCTATATTCATAAGGGAGTGCGTGCTTAGATCGAGTTCGCTACCAACACGACCGTAGTTGAATCTACTCCAGCGCGTCGATTGGCCCTGGCCCAGAGAAGGCGCGTTGTATATAAATCAAAATCCGATGCTGAGCATCTATCCGTACGCATACGAAGTACCGTCCATCCCTCTTCAACTCCCTGAGAACACGCTCGCGCCATGTTCGCCGGCATCTTGTTCGTTTGTTGTTTATTCTTCCCTTTTTATTTAATATACAAACCGCCCAGCTTCCTTATTCGCTATCTTCAACGTCGCTGGCCTGACGTACTCTTCCACCACCCGGTTGCGAAAAAAATGGTCGCTCTGACCATCGACGACGCACCTTCCACGCACACCACAGCAATCCTCGACATCTTGAAAGCACACGACTCAACTGCCACCTTCTTTGTGATAGGCTCTCAGGTCTCAGGTCATGAGGAGGTGCTCACGGAGCTGGTCCGGGCTCGGAATGAACTCGCCAATCATGCGATGCACGACGAGCCCTCTCGCGCGCTAGGAGACACAGTGCTTGTGGAGCAAATACAAGCCGTGCATAGTATGATCCATGAACGCTATCGCGCAGCCGGACAAGACAACGGGCCTGAGAATTGGTTCTTTCGGCCGGGATCGGGATTTTTCAGCTCTCGCATGAGGCACCGGGTCGCCGAGTTGGGGTACCGACTTGTCCTCGGAGATGTATACCCTCATGATCCACAAGTACCTTTCGCAGGGTTGAATGCAAAGCACATCCTCAGCATGGTAAAGCCGGGCAGTGTGATTATCTGCCACGATCGCAGGGAGTGGACGGTGCCGATGCTACAAGCGGTACTGCCAGAACTCGGGCACAGGGGCTACCGGGTGGTTACCATTTCAGAGTTGCTGAAGCAGGCCAGATCGGAGTCTTTCTGATTGAGTACATGAGTTGTAGATGATCTATATACTGTTGCTTCATACATAAGATACATAGGGGTGCCACCATCCTGATCTATCGTATCAGATCTTTCCACATTTCCACCATTGTTTTCCACCAGCTCTGCGGGGCAGCCATGGCTGACACTTTGCCAAGGGTGTCCTCTCGGGTGATGCTGGAAAGATCATTTGGATAGACGTGATGGCCGTCCATGCCGTTCATCACGACAAGGGATGAGGACTGGGGCCGTGTCGACACAGCACTACTGCACGTACTGCGAGTCTCTCGTTGGCTATCCTGATCACCGATCAGGTGCCTTGCTGTATAGACACAGCCGCCATGTGCAAAACGGACTAGTGAGTCACCAGTCAGGCTACCAATGATGTACACTCCCGGTGCAACTTCCAAATTTTCAATCGCTTTCGCGCGAAGAGTCTGGCCGGAAACCACGGGGCCCTTGGGATCGTGTGGCCCTAATACTTCATAGCGGAGCTCATCATCTAAATAAGCTAAGGTCCCTCGCCGGCCGGCTGCATAGATGAGTCCGCCGACAGATCGAGTAAAGGTGGACCCGTCTGTACGACAGAACGTAACAAGAGCGAGATTATTCTGTAGCTCCACGTCGGTAATTTCCACGTTCGATACACCCTCGTACACCTCTTCCCAGTTCCGGCTTTCCAGGAATGCAGTTGAGGTACCTCGTCGGTATTTCGGTCGTTGATGTTTGCCTACAGACCCCACAGTAAGGGCAGCTTTCTTCATCAGTCGGTATACACCGGCATATTCGGGATAGGCTTGTTGGTGGCAAGACCGGAGAGGCGATGGACGATCTTGCGGAGCCCATTTGAAGACATGGAGGATCTTTTGATTCGGCGAGGCGGAGATCACCGCATCGGCCGCAGAGAAGCCAGATCCAATGACAAGCAGCGGGACGGAGGATGTCGATTTAGTCTGGAGCAGTGGTCGTAGAACAGGAACAGGAGGAAGCACCTCGGTGAATATTCCACTTGCCAAAACCAATCTCTTGCAATAAAGGTTGTGAGACCGGATGTAGAATCCGTTGGCGGTGCGTGAAATGCCAGTCAGCTCGTTCCCGCATCGGAACACGTTGTGGATGCCAACTGCTGCGGGATAGGCGCGAAAATAATCGGCAATCTCGCGTCTCGTGGGCCGAGTGAATGGCGGAAGCTCCTGCCCGGTAATTTTCTGATGGTAATCGGCGAAAGAGTATCCAGGGAGAGACAGCATAGCCGCATAGCTCAAGGTTTGGATATCCCAGCTTGCCCCGCATGGCTCGTCGGTCCACTGACCTCCGGGCTGCGAGGATTGTCCAAAGACCAGGTGCGAAACGGCCTGCTCAGGTACACTCCGCCACTCGATATTCGAAGTGCTGCTAGACTCGTCGACATCGATGCTAGGTCGCACGAGAGTATCCAGTAGAACATTCACCGGAAGAGCTTGCGTGGAATATGATAGGCGAGAGGCCGCAAAATGTGCAGTCAGAGCATCCACGTCGGCAGTCAAGAGATTGGGCGAGGCCTTTAACTTGGCATCGAGTAACGGGTCTGGATGAGGCGGGGTCGACGAGTAAAACGGGATATGACCATGCAAGATGTAGGAAAGGATCATGGCCGACGGCCCGTTGCCTATTCCACGACAAAAAATGAGTCCCGCATTCTATCTCATGTAGCCAACTGAGGCGAAACATGGAGAAAGGCGACCTACCGATGATGACCGTGTCGGTTTCCATTGAGGGCGCTAGAGCCTCGGATGATTCAACCCACGCGGGGCATTCTGGAGACATGCGAGGGCAGGATCACGGAAGGCTTATCCAACGAAAGCGGCATGAGGTTGAAGGCACACTGTCTGCTGGAGAAGCGCAAAAGCCGGCCATGGAGGAATGCGGCGCATGGCCCATGAGAGAAGAGAAAAAGTTCGATCCCGGCATTCAGTCGCCTCCAGTCCCGCTCCGAGCGGAGAATCAATAAGCACGCTGACAAAAAGGGTCGAGAAGGTGGGGGGGGGGGAGGAGAATCTTCGGGGGTTCCAGTGGAAAAGGAATTGGGGAAACTATGGAGTGATCACTCCATCCGGCGAGTATACCATCTCAAGTCAGAATCTGGCACTCGATCCGGTCACAGCGGAAGATGACAACGATCGAGACTGGCAACAGCAATGCGATCCACGCCCGATATGACGAGCTCTTATCACTACGATAATCCAAGAGTCTAAGTATAAGGTACTTGAGCAGCCATGTACCGCGACGCGGTGTTCACCGTGGAAAAGGTACCTCACGTGGTACAAACGTGGCCCGGACTAGCCCTAAGCCCTACTTTCCAACTCGGGAACGGGGCTGGGCAGCGCATCCAGCTTCCTTCAGCATCGCCATCCATGGACGTTTGGCCCTTGCGGAATCCGTCGAGTTGATGTTGATCGCGCCGGCTGATTGAGCTCCTGCGCGATCATGTACCACCTGGCCAAGTCGCTATACATGTACGCGACGAGCAAAGAGGGTAAGTCGCATCTCCTGCCGCGCCCTCGGCTTCCCCGACTTGCGCGCTCATCTCCGATCGGAATTCTAGAATACTCGGTGCTACTTCTAGGCTTAGACAATGCCGGCAAGACCACACTCCTATCGCAGATCAAGGCTTTCTATCAGCCTCGGCCGGAGGGAGCACCGGCGCCGAACCCCGGAAAGACCGTCCCCACCGTCGGCCAGAATGTCGCGACCATCTCTTTACCCGATATGAACTTGAAGATCTGGGATGTCGGCGGTCAGATCTCGATGCGCGGCCTCTGGCAGAGCTACTACAGCAGCTGCCATGCAATCATCTTCGTCGTCGACAGCGCCGACGTGGGCCAGGACCCCGATATCACACGGCTTCCCTCCGCCCCCGGCCGACGACCCAGCTTTGTATCTGGCTCCGCGCGCGGAAGCAGTCGGACAAGCACCAGTGAGCACTTCTCCGAACAGAATGTCGGGATAAACGCGGGTGGGGCCGAGTTTGGACGTCTGGACGAGTGCCGACAGGTCCTGGAATCGGTTCTCCAGAATGCCGACGTGGCGGGGGTCCCGATCCTGGTGCTGGCCAATAAACAGGATCGCGAGGATTGTGTCGAAGTGGTCCGGATCAAGGAGGGTTTTGTCCGGAAGGTCTTCGAGGGCGAGACGGGAAGCGGCGTCCGAGACAGTCGCGTGCTGCCGGTCAGCGCGTTGCTGGGATCGGGGGTGCAGGCGGCCGTTGAATGGGTGCAGAGTCGCGTCAAGTGGAATAAAGAGGGCCGGCCGCCCGTGATGCGGTGATTCGATTGGAGATCAGGCCGGTCGGATCGAACATAATGGGATGGGATAATGGCATCACGGCGTTTGGGATCTATCCCCGTTTTCGATAGTGATGAGAGCGTAGATAACCAAGCCTCTACGAAGCCAATCTTCGACATCAGCGACTTCGCAAACATCAGTTGACAAGGGCCCTGAAGGATGAGTTACGACCGCGTCGATGTCGGAAGCGCTTGGACAGGGATTACCATTTCCATCTTAAGTACAGCAAGCCACTTCTGGGGCGGTCTTGATGGCCGGCAGAATAATAAAAGATACTGATATGAATGTGCTGTGGATATCACTGAAAGGAGAAGAGCTATACAGATTGAAGTATTCATTGGGGCGTCCTTACAGCGGAATCACCAACGGGTCAGACTGGATTTCAATAAGGGGAGTGTCTAGGTCATTTAAAAGGTGGTTTCATCGATTCTAGCTTGATCTTACTTGCCAGTTTACCTGGTTCAGCTGTCAGATCTACAGAAATTGGCCCATTGACTGTGGGGTTGAGAAGGAAGAGTCAGTTCGGATCTTGTCTTTCCCGTGATATCCTCTCATCTATCAATCCAGGATATTTCCGAGTTCTAGCTAAGGGATCTAGCGACGCGAGTACCTTTCATATTGTGATTATGTCGGCAGATATAGCTTCAGCCCCTTCTCAAGTCCTTTCAAAAGAGCTAGGTTGGTACGAAGTGAAGACGTAGAGAAGTGTAATTGATTAAGTAAGTAGCGGACGGCTACGTGATAATGACTATTAGGGATCACCTGATCTAGCTCCGTAACATAGGTACTCTGCTCATACACCGGTGGTTTGTCGATTCGATCAAATGGACTCTCAATGGTGTCATCAGCAAGACCAAAGAATGAGACAAGTGGATATAGCTCCTTCATAGTTTGTTTCGCTTGATCTGTCAGCGCGAAGCCGCGAAACTGCTAGCAACATCCACATTCAACCATACAATGGCCAGCTCCCGACTGGCGTTTAGGCCTGAGCTTGCTACCGACAGCATCCATCCACCCCTGTCAGCACAATCTGCTGAGAGTGTTTTATGTAGATACCACTGCCGGTGGGATCGTCGTCCTTGATTTACCTACCATGAGAATTCCGTAAGAACTAAAGGAAGATAACTTTGGACTAGATGAATCTACACTAGGAACCTTAGCATGGCCCTTAATGGATAAGTTGAGGCATGCACCCAGCACCTCTTCCTCCTATTGTATGCCAAATCATTGATTCTGGGCCCCAAAAAAACAGGGAATCCAGTCGATTCTACGACCTCATGATTCCGCCATGCTGTAATCGTCAGAGTTTGGATCCTTTGGGATCTCCACTCTTTGATGTCACAGCCTTTCGACGACCCTGATCGCCCTAGTGTACAGAGAGGCTGGACATCAAGGCAGACCCGAATCAATGATTCTGAATCCAGCGAAATGATGTTCCCCGTCCGATCCACTGAGTCCCTGATTGAAACCGTCTTGCCACCGATATCGTGATGAAGTCAGTCTCGACCTGATTGACGTCATGCCTCAGGTATGGCCGGATCCAAGATGTACATCAAATGGTATAAAGCTAAAGAGAAGCTAGGAACTCACAAAAGAGTGTTCTCAACCACATCTCAGATTGAAACACAACTGCTAATCATTATTTCTCTTCACGCGATCTCTGTCATCTTCCTCAACTTATCATGAGCACTCTCAACAACGTTGACTCTGTTGCGCATGCTAACCAGGGCAGCTTCAAGCCCTCGGTCGCTCCCGATGGCCCCCTGACCGACAAGGGTGTATGTTTCAGCTACATTCTCCAGGGCCCAGTGCTCATCCATTGCAATTGGCTGACATCTTCGCCTTTAGCATCAACCCGGCCGCAAGGTCAATGAAGCTGACCAGCGCCCTGTCTTCCATGCACAGGCTTTCCCCCCTGGTACCGCGCCTGCCAGCAACTCTCACACAGCAAACACTGTTTCTGAGGTCGGCAGCCAAGCCAACAACCCGAATGTGCTGCGCGGCCACGGCAAAGAGGCTGTCTATACCTCGCCCGCGGCCACCCTGCAGGGCGCTACCTCCAAGGACGTGCACACCGGTCTGGGTAAGCCCCTGGCGGGCCAGACGAACAACGAGGTGAGGCACGACGGTGCCCACGGCCGCAAGAAGGAATCTGCTGGCCTGGAAGGTGTCGGCAGCTTCCAGCCCGACCGGTCCGTTGGGCGCAAGTTCGCTGATCAACGTAGCCTTGAAAAAGAAGAGGCTCAGCGTGGCGCTCGTGGGAACAAGGCAGACCGTGCCGCTGAGAACATGAATCCGGAGCCTGCGGAGACTCTGGATGCGGAGTGGAAGTACGAGCCCAGCACCAAGCGCGATTAAAAACAATCATCAAAGGGCAAATCCAAAAACGACACGAGACGGGATCTGGATATTCCGCATCTCATGAAGCAACGTGTTTCAGGGTTCTGGGTATTCGGGTGTTTAGCAAAGGCATGTACGATTGAACACAGGTTATGCAGCGCATTACGAAACGAAATGAGTCGAAACAAAAGAATATTGGGGCCTTCGTAAAATTCTAGTATGTGGCGGGTTAACGAAGGAGATGATATGTATAGTTTGTTCTTCCCTTAGCGGTCCGGATTGACAGTCAACGACTGCCTCGAACAGTAGTGGATTGGCGTGTTTTCTCTTGGGGTTGCTTTTTCGGCCAGCTTCTCGCGATGTCGATGTTCGCCCGGGGAAACCACATCTCGAGGAAGACGTAGAGCAAGAAGTCGATGACAACACACAGGCAGAACAACTTGCCCGCCCAGACACCGCAGCCGTAATACCGTTTCAGACGGTCGATGAGGGCAAAGCTGCGTACTCGATCTCCACTTGCCTCCCAGCCCTGGCCGGGATAGTAGCCATAAAACTCTTCTGGGCTAATGTCGCCGGTGATACCTTGGTAAACACGCTCGGTTCGCTGAGCCACATCCCGCCATGAATACATCATCTTTACTTGATCGTGAAATCGGTCCGTCCGGACTTTGTTCGAACGCAAAGCGGCAATGGCCTTGCTAGTTGCAACGACGAGATCATCCTCCTCAGGTTTGGCGAACGTGGTCATATGCTGGGGAAGCACCTCCGGGATACCTCCAACTCGAGTACAAACCACAAACAAGCCGCAACTAGCCGCTTCGACGATCACCGTTCCAAACGCCTCTGTCAGACTGGGATGTAGGTAGATATGGCCTCGTACCATTACATCCCGAACTTCTTCGTGTCGAACCGAGCCAAGCATCTCAACCTTGTCCTGGAGAACGTTCCGTTCGAGCATCTGTTCCAAGTCAATGGCCTTGGGCCCAGAACCCGCAATAATAAACCGGGTGTTGGGATTGGAAGCGAGGATTCGCGGGATGGCCGCAATCAATAAGTCCGTTCCCTTATTGTAAAAAAGGCGAGAAATGACCACAATAGTGATTGTATCATCTGGTCCAATTGGCGTAGGAGATGCCCGAAGGTCAGCAGGAGAGCCTGGGATCTGATCAAGAGCACGAGGGGTATATGAGAGAGGACAGAAATTTTCCGCAACGACAGCATTCGGAATAACAGAGACCATCAAAGGGTCCAATGAGGCTCGAAGGACGGTATTCTCCTTGCTATATGTTCTATCAGTTGATGTCCATGAGTCCTTATGCACGACGTGACCAACGACTCACCAGGTATGACTGACACAGATTGCATGATCGACATCACTCAAGGTGAACTTGAGAAGTTTGTTCGTGAGAATTGAAGCAGCATCGGCAAACCCAAAAAGTGAGTGATCGGTGAATACGGTTCGCAGGCCCATTGTTCGCGCATGCAGAATGGCTTCGCCACAGAAGCTGCTCAGACTTGCATGGCCGTGGACGATTTCGATCTGCTCTCGAATCACAATATTGCGGAATATGGGAAAGAATGAAAAGACGGTGGGGAAGGTCGTTTCGCGGTAGATGACGAAAAAGGGAACGTGGTAGATCTTGAGTCCATTGGTGAGGTACCGGACTCCGGTTCGGCCCTTGTACGCATGTGTGATGATGATGACTTTGTGTCCACGGTCGATGAGTTTCTGAAATGTCATTAGAATGAGCTTGACATAAGATAAGGTTATGGCTCTGGGGTAGCTTACAGAAGACAGCTGATAGATATGACTCTCAATCCCCCCTGTGCAGATTAGTTATCCCGATGATGCCCACAATGTGACCCTGTAACATACCTGACTGGGGGAAAAAGAAGTCACTGACCATACTATGAAATCAAGAGATATCAGCGCGTCAAATAGTCTATTGTTAAGAGTTCAGCAGTACTGACGCAATGTTATATGGCATGGTGGCACTGGTTCGTAGCAGGGGACCCATGAGAAGAGAATGGAATATTGCTGGAAATCAGTGTATCAGCCATGGTGAACAGATTGCATCGCTGCTCCGAACACCAGGCCAATCCATCCCCGATCGCAGAGATATTGCATGTCTTGTTCATTCGCGGCTGGTGATGCGCGGTCCGCGATAAAATGGGCGGTGAGGCAATGGAGATGACCGCCTATGTTCTGCCGGCACAAAAAAAAAAAAAAACGAATTTGCTCCGCACCAAGCTTCGCGCCAGCCTCAAGGAATGCGACAGCCCAAAAGGATAGCTGGAGCCAAGACTACACCAGAGTCGTCGAAGATGGCATCTACCTCCAACTTGGCCAAGTCTCACAAACGCAAGCGAGATCTTGATGTCCCCCGTGCTACCACCCCAACACCGACCAAGAAGCACAAGCGACGCGAAAGTCTTCCGGGCGAAGCGGCCGGTGACGATGGCAGCACCAAAAAGCGAAAGAAGCGCAAAGATGTCCTTCAGGGTGAACATTCCCCGGAACCGACCGGGAAAGAAAGTGCTATCTCGCCAAAGCGCAGCCAAAAGACTGCTGCAAACTCGCACGACCTCGGCACTCAAGCAGGAAAGAAATCGAAGGATAGTCGACAGAAAAGATCTGGGCAAGACAACAAAAAGACTCATGAATCTGCAGATATAAACATGGAGTCCACGGATAAACAAGATGTTGAAGGGCCTATCAAAGACCAGGACCAGCACAAATCCCCGAAAAGCAAACATGCGGGAATCCTGTCCAAGTTCGAACGCACAAAGACAGTTGCTAGTGCAAAGGCGAAGAAGTCTAAACCAAGCTCCGAGGAATTGAAAAAGGACACTATTGAGCCTGTGATTGCACAAGGTCTCGAGCCATTGCCACAGCCGGAAAACCCCCCGGAGTTGGAGACTGCCCCGACATACTCCTCTTTGCCTCCCTGGCTGGCCAATCCGTTGCGGGCGCCGACCACGGACAAGACCAAGTTCTCGGACCTGGGCATCAAGCATGACCTTCTACGCATTCTTGAACAGAACAACTACAAGGAGGCATTTGCCGTACAATCCACCGTGATCCCTCTCCTTCTGGAGGGCGAGAATCACCATCCAGGGGATCTGTGTATCTCTGCTGCTACTGGATCTGGGAAAACATTGTCCTATGTGCTCCCCCTAGTTACTGCCCTGGACCCACGACCGGCGTCACGACTTAGAGGGCTAATTGTGGTCCCCACCAGAGAACTGGTTAAACAGGCGCGCGAGGCCTGTGAACTCTGTGCTTCTGGCTCACGTCTCCATATTGGAAGTGCAGTTGGCAACGTGGCTATCAAAGAGGAACAAAAGCTTCTGATGAGAATAGACCAGGTATACAACCCTGCGACCGTCGCACACCGACAACAGACAGGATTGCAGGGAAACGACTGGATGGATTTCAATCTCGAGGACTGTGTGAGCGAGGCAGTTGACTCGAATGGCTTCCTCCCTGGCTACATTCAGAAACCAGAGCCTAACGTCGACATTCTTATCTGTACGCCGGGCCGACTGGTGGACCATCTGCGCTACACCAAAGGGTTTACACTCAAACATCTTGAGTGGCTTGTGATAGATGAAGCGGATCGCCTACTGAATGAAAGCTTCCAAGAATGGGTTGACGTAGTGATCGGCTCACTTGATGCACGACAAGCCCCGGAAACCTTTGGCCCCGGGGGCAAACTTCTCTCCGAGCTTGGACTTACCATTGAGACGAAGCCTCCCAGAAAGGTTGTACTGAGTGCTACTATGACTCGGGATATCTCACAACTCAATTCGTTACGTCTGGTCCAGCCTAAAATGGTCATTATCGGTGCAGAAAATGCCATGGATCCGGAGGATCCATCCGCCACCCAATCTGAGACTCATTTCACCCTCCCACCGAGATTGCATGAGTACACAGTCCCCGTTGGTGATGGATCACGAAAACCTTTGTATCTGTTGCACCTCTTGCTGTCCTATATTGAAGTCGATGTGGACGCTCGAGCTATCTCTGCTGCCGCCCCTGGGCTCGATTCCGATAGCTCTAGCTCTGGCGAGTCCAGTGATGATGAATCTTCTGATGACGAGACCTCTTCGTCTGGTTCTGACTCTGACTCGGACTCGGACTCGGACTCTGAATCTGAATCTGAATCTGAATCAGAGTCCGATGATAATTCGACAAGCGATTCTTCATCGGATGGCTCAAGCCCCGAAACTCCTGGTCCCGAGTCTATCAAACGCGCGCCGGAAAGCGTTCGTCCGAACACCACGGTCCTGATATTCACCAAGTCCTCCGAGTCTGCGTCACGCCTTTCCCGTCTCATGTCCATTCTCCACCCATCACTCGCTGATCGCATGGGAACCATCATCAAATCCAACAATTCCTCCGCATCTCGTCGGACATTGACGGCCTTCCGGCAGGGCCGTATCTCGGTAATCGTGGCTACCGACCGTGCCTCGCGAGGTCTCGATTTGCCATCATTGAACCATGTTGTGAACTATGACGTTCCCACTAGTGTTACAACCTATGTGCACCGTGTCGGACGAACCGCCCGCGCTGGCCGCGAGGGCTCTGCATGGACTCTCGTCGCCCACCGTGAGGGACGCTGGTTTGCCAATGAAATTGCTGCCAGCGTGGACGGCCGGATTACTCGCGCATCGACCATCGAT
The DNA here is from genome assembly GCF_028827665.1 of Penicillium hispanicum. NCBI lineage: Eukaryota > Fungi > Ascomycota > Eurotiomycetes > Eurotiales > Aspergillaceae > Penicillium > Penicillium hispanicum. The sequence continues at coordinate 3,737,608 of NW_026623198.1, read as the reverse complement.
CGTGTCGGAATCAAGGCGGACAAGTTGAAGACACTCGAATCGAAATATGCGACCGCACTGGATGCGTTGGAGCAGGAAGTGAAGGTGGGCAAGGCACCTATGTCCCGATTTTAAATATACATTCACACTGCAGGAGCTGCTCATGAATTCTGTATGCATAGCGTTAGTGTATTTTATTGTACAACATACCTCCATACCCTGGGTAGATAATCCACTGGGTTGAAAGCCCTGGCATCTTGTGTTCGTGGTCCTGTATAAGCGTTCGTGAGAATGAACCCGGGTTTACCTCTTCAAACCGAACTTGATCAGCCCTTCTCCGTCCACCACTCCCCAGCATCTGCATCGCAGCCTCGTGAGTATCCCGCGCTGTCGGCCCACACTCACCCGAGGGATCGAGTGCGTTGTGGAGAAGTGGAGCCTCTGGGGCAAGAAATCCGGGGGCAACAGTCGGACCAAGTCCGAGGCTGGCGACGAGGAGTGGCATCTCGCCCTCCTCTTAAGCGCGCATTCTCTATCTATCGCTGGGTATGTCTCCAAGGAGCCATTACAATAATGGAAATGCCCGTCCTCCCAGAGCGACAAGGGGTGGCTACTCTTGAACAGTCGATCTTTCGACGTAGGTGTCTTTTCCGTGTCTTTAAAAGCCCCTTGACTGACCAATCTATCCCAGCGGAGGCCTCCTTTGCTCGCTACATTCCCGGTGGATTCTCGCCGTCAAGATGCATGAAGCTGCAAGGGAAAGCGATGACCTACGCTATTTTTCTATTCGCCGGATGTGCGATTCTCTTCTTCGGCTACGACACAGCTGTGATGAGCCAGGTCAACAATAATGAGGACTATATGCAGCGGATGGGTGTCGCTGGCGGCAGTGATCGAGATGCTGCAGCGATTGGTGGGTTGGTTAGCCTATGGTTTGGTGGCTTCGCGATCGGTATGTCAATATCCACTGAAGTCCGTTGACTGCTAGCTAAGATGATTCAGGTGCGTTGATTGTGGGATACATTGCCGACTCCATTGGTCGTCTCAAGACAATTCAGCTCGGATGCCTGTGGGGTATTCTAGGTGCTGCGCTGTTGGCTTCAGCCCAAAATATCACCTGGCTCGCCTTTGCGCGAGTAATCAGCGGTATTGGATGCGGCCATCTGAACACCATGGTTCCAGTTTGGACATCGGAGCTGGCAGACCCCCATCTGCGAGGGGCCTTTGTTGCTGTGCAATTTACCCTAGCAATGGTTGGGTCTACGATGTCGGTCCCTCCCCGAAGGAGCAGAAGAGCATTAGCTGACAGATATCAATAGTGCATACTGGATGGAATTCGGCTGTCTCAAGACTCAGGCCATGTCTTTTGCCTGGCGCTTCCCTCTCGGATTCCAGATTGTCTTCCTCGTCTTTATTGTCTTCGCAGCACCTTTTTACCCCGAGTCGCCCCGTCATCTAGCCAAAATTGGTGATATAGAAGGAGCGCGTAGCGTCCTAGAGAAATGTCGCATCGAAATGAATGAACACGCGATCGAGATGGAGATGGAAGAGATCGTGTCTGCCATTCACACCGAGGCAACCTCCACTTCGCACAGCTTCTATAGCATGCTGTTCACCAAGGACAAACTGCACACCCGTCGACGAGTTATTCTTGGATCCGGTGTTCAAGTGATGCAGAAGCTCACTGGCATTGATTTCATTGCGGTCTATGCGCCAAACATGTTCGCTCTGTCTGGCTTCAAAGGAGACAAGCCAGCTCTCCTGGCAGGAGGCAACTGGTTCGGGTATATTGCAAGCTTGGCGCTCTCGATCTACCTCTGTGACCGCGTAGGGCGAAGGAAGTTGATGCTCACAGGTTGTCTCTTGATGGGTATAGTCCTGATTGTTGGAGGCGTGCTGTCACACGAGACGATCTCTCATTCAGAGAGCAATACAGCTTTGGCTAATGAATTTGGCTCTGGAGTTGCTGCTGTTTTATACATCTACACTTTTATCTATGGCAGTACCTGGCTGACAACTTGGTAAAGTTTGGCGTGAACTCCTCCATGAAGCCCACTATTGACCCCGATATCACAGCTGGGTCTACCCAACGGAGGTCTTCCCATTGGCAAGCCGAAGCAAAGGTGCCGCATTGGCGACCTTTGCATTCTCAATCGCTGGTGGAACCATTAACATGATTATTCCGTACCTCATTGAGGCGATTGGCTTTTGGGTGTTTATCCTCTTTGCTCTCATCAACCTAACTTTATTAGCCCCTATTTACTTGTTCTATGTTGGTCAGTATTTGTACCTTTATCCCCCCGTCTGCAGCCTGCTGTTGTACGTTCATCTGACAATCCACAGAAACCGCCAATCGACATCTGGAACAGCTCGATATTCTCTTCTCGAGTGCCAGCTGTCTAGCATGGAGAGCGGAAAACAATTTTAACCAGAGAATGAACGAACAGGGTGGTATCCTGGGCGAGGACCAAGAGAAGGGTGCCATTGAGCAGGTGGAGTGAGGCCACTATTCAATCATCACAGGCTACAGTATACTTGCAACTGAGGTATTGGTTAGAAGCCAGATGATCCTCGGACAATTCGAGATTCTACTCGCATTTTCCTCGCTGGATGTCAATTCTAGCGAAGTAGTGGCATTTACAATTCTAATATGGTTCTGTGTTAGACAGTGAGTAGCTACCTACATGGCTTCTTGTCAGGATACCCTCCCCAATCAACCTGGCTGCGTGTATAGAATGTATCGCTGGGAGATAGGGTCGCGATTCAAACCGAGTTGCTTCAGCAAACAGAATCCTCCGGGGAATGCAAGTTGTCGCAGGACTCGGTGCCGGATCGCGCCCGCATACTTCCCGGGTGGGTGCCAGATCTCCTAGGCATCCGACTAATGCCGATGCGGTCATTGGCCCTCGCGGTCGTTCCCCGCAATTCGCCTTCATCTTTTGCAATCCTCGGCGCACTCTGCAAACTCCTCAGTCTGGGAGCCGCGAGCCAGGGACTATGAGCTCCAGCCCTCCCCCCATCACGCCGGCGTCGGGGTTGCCCTCTTCTGAGCGCCCCTCATCATCGACGCGGGGCCCGCTAGCCGGAGGCCGTCAGATCACCCGGAACCGGGCAAGCTACAGCTGCCACACCTGTCGCCGGCGCAAAGTCAAGTGTGATAAGGTGAAACTCAGCCAGCAAGAAACGAATTGTGGGCATTTATGTCTGACCATGCCTTTCCATAGGTCCATCCGGTATGCGGGAATTGCACGAAGACGGGGGCCGAATGCGTTTACGATGCGTCGTCGCAAAAGCGGGAGGGTACTCTCAATGGATCCTCCCAAGGTGTCCAGGGCGTGAAGCGGCGGAGGGACACACCACGAACGTTGGAGGAGGATGTGGACGAGCTACAGTCGATATATGGCCATCTAAGGGAGGCAGGATCATCACCAGGCCAGAAGTCTGACCCGCGTGTGGTTGAAGCCCGACTGGACAAACTGATGTCCATGATCGAACGACTTGGTGGGACCACTCAAGCCTTGGAAGCCGCCGAGAAACATGCAGCAGCTCCGAAAGCCGCCGCGGAGTCTGCACTCATAGAAGAATGGCATCAGAGAGATGTACCAAATGGAAGATCCCCTTTCTCGCGGCCATCTAGTCCTCGTCGCGCGGCTGTGGAGTCTAGCGGTGATGAGTTTCCCATTCCTTCCGGCCAAGCGACCGATCTTGTCGACCCAGTCGGAAGTCTAAATTTGGGGCACTTGAGTCTCGAAGATGGCGGACGATCAAGGTGAGTACATCGCCGCATGGCGCCCTTGGAATCAAATGCCTAACAACGCCAAGATACGTTGGAACGACATACTGGGCCTATATATCGCACGAGGTATGCATTCATTTGTCATGCTACACGTTCCGAATGACACCTAATCACAAATTCAGATCAACGACCTGAACCAGTTGCTAAGAGACCAGAATCGGTCGCACGAACTATCTTCATCTGAAACTGCCGAAGATTTCAGTGAACCCACCCCCAATGGCCGCAGAAGATGGAAGAGTTCAATGGACGGTGAGGCGGACCTGACCACATCTCGACCTCGGGGCGGATCGTTCCAGCAGTCGATCATCTTCCCGTCTGGTGATTCCCCATCGGTGAACGAGAAAGTCGTGGAACCGGAGATGCTTGAGCATGTTCCCACCAGACGTCAAAGTCATATACTCTACAAAGGCTTTATGTCTGGGATTCATGCAATCAGCCCTGTCATCCACCCACCCACCATCCTGAAGCTTTACAATGCCTTCTGGGACTGGTATGACTACCGCAGCTATTCGGGAGAGCCATGCCCGAACCCTTCTTTTATTCCTCTACTGCATGCCATTTGGTATGGCGGGTCTGTCACGATTTCCATTCGAACTATCAGGGCAGAGTTTAACGTACCGTCCCGATCTGCTTTGTCGACGATGTATAGCGAAGAGGTCACTCGGTGGCTGACAAGGATTTCTTTCCCTCGCAGTCCCTCTCTTCATGGCCTGGCTGCATATCTTATTGTTCAGACTATTTTGGCAAAGGAAGAGGAGCCCCTTACTAGCAGCTTGTTTGTCAGTCTCGCAATGAGAGTTGCGCAGACCATGGGCCTTCATCGGGACCCGGCCAAGTTTGGGATTGAATCATGCGAGGCGGAGTATCGGCGCCGGCTCTGGTGGCATATCATGCATATGGATGGCGTGGTGGCCATGTCAAGTGGGCTTCCTCCCTTGGTCAGCGACGAGAACTATTGGGACGTGGAGGAAATAAGCGAATTAAAGGACACATTACTGGGCACTTCCGAGGCTGAGCAATATAACAAGCTGCTCGTCACCAATCAGCGGCTACCCGACAACCCTGATGACCCGTTAGTCTGCGGTGGACCATCGAAGGTCAACGTATTCTATCTGACTGGCAGGGGCAAATACATCATGGCTCGTGCGCATCCCGTCTCCCTTCAAGCTACATAGAGAATTAACCTAGGCCCTTAGGTGCTGTTCGCCGAGTACTGAAGATTCAGCTCGGCACAAAACCCGTCACCCGCAGTGATATGGAAGAGCTACGATCAATCCTCCTCGATCTTCAGCTGAAACTGCACTCAATAGTTAATAGAATTCCTGAGAGTCCGCTGACGGGGACAAATACAACGTCATCAGGCCGGGCCTTGTCCATGTCTAGCTCACCAGTGGAGAGTCGGTCTACTGAGACCGAGCTTCCGGGAGAGGGTGCGCATGGATGCTCGGAGCAATACCACACCCCGGTTCTCGTCTCCTTCCACAAATGGGCGCGAATAATCTTATCTCTATACATTGACAAGGTAAGTGATATATTCAAGGACGTCTCGGCTCCTTTCTAATTTATCCCGTCTCACAGGCGTTTTGTGTTGCGTACCAACCTTTTCTCAAAAATGCTCGCAGTCGGATCTGGCCAGCAGCACGGCAGAGGTAGGCACATATACACTCTTCTCATTGAGATATATCTGACATCTATAGTGCACTTCGTCACTGCCACGGATTTATGGAGAAGTTTATCCAGCTTGCCACTGATCCCGACTTCCAACCATTCCATTGGAGCTGGCCAGGGTAAGCCGTTTGATTATCATAACAAAACAGGTCCCTGACTGATCTGTTTCTAGTAACCACCAACCAATGCATGCGACAATGTATATCTCACTTTCTCTAGTCTCTCGAATGGGGTTCAACTAACAACGTGCATAGGATTATGCTCATTGATCTATATGAACGGCCATACAGCCCAGAAGCATCAAAATCTCGGGCTTTCATCGACCGGATACTGGCACTATCAGGGCCAGATGGAGGTGTGGTCGGAGGCGAGGATGGAATTTCCTCGCAAAGACCCCTCAAGGATGGCGGCCGTGAAGCCTGGGACATGATCCGTCGTCTTCGCCAGAAGGCCTGGCAAAAGGCTGGTCTGAACCCGCAAATGCTCTGGACCGAACAAGACCAGATCCAAGCGGGTATCGCTCCTCCAGCAGGAGAAGTACGCAGTCTACGTGGTCCATACTACTCGGGACCTGCGTCTGCCCCCGGATCGCCAGCAGTTATGTCATCACACTCACGCCAACCTACACTCCTGGGCCGTCAACCCATCGATTTCAACCGGATTTTCTATAACCTGACGCGGTCCCATATCCTTCCGAATCCTGCTGCTTCAGTAGGCCCAATACCCAGCCCCTTGCGATACTCGTACCAGCCTTCGAACAAAAGCTCTCATCCCCTTTCCACATCGACACATGACATGAATCCGGTGCATGTCACTGCACCTCATACTGCTTCTCTCACTGCCTCCTCCGCACTGGAATCCTCACCTAATGCGTCGTCTTCACTGACCACACCCACCTCCACCAATTCCTCGGATGCCTCTCATGTTACCGTACCTCAACATCAGCAACCTCTGTTCAATAACCTAGCTCGCTCCCCACTCATGCCCTTTATGGATCCGACCTCTCCTGACGCTTCATTGATGGGTGTTCCCACCCCACCGTCTATGGTCGATCCTAATCTCAACTTTGACTGGGACCAATGGGATGCCGTTTTCGGTCAACATCTTCCTGTAGCCGATGAACTGATGGAGCTTGATCCCGTTTCGGGACTGGAATTCGCCAACCTCGGGGATCCAACCGCCAACGCCGCCCCAGGGATTAGCGCGGATGCAGCACCCTCGCTCGGGGATACAGGCCTTCCATCGGTCTGGTCAAATAATGGGTCAAGAAACACCGGGGCTTCCGACGAGTGGACCAGATATTATCGATTCTGACATTTGACATGACTACATATAATTAGTTGACAACGCAACGCAATTGTACCTGATTAGCGTTTCGGGGGAATCAGGGTCCACTCGCATCAGCCCGGAGTTTACGTGAGAGTATCACACGGCGAGCACGCCCGATGACCTGGCGTTTGTACAATAGCAGAGGACGGAATATACAATCGTGGAGACATAACAGTTTATCGATTCATGAGGCGTAACTCTTGACGATCAGATCGATCGGTCAATTATGATACGAAGATGCGACGTGATAAAGCCAGAACAGACAAAAGGCCCGGCGGGAGAGAATCAGCCCCATCCCCGCGTCCGAACTAGGCATGGATGCAGAGGGTTCGCGTTTCTTCGGGTATGCTTTCTTCATGTCAAGTGCGTTTGGTAGTCGCCCACAAGGATTTATGGCTTAGACCTTAACCTCCTTGAGACCGTGCTTCCAGACAGTGGCGAAGGGGGTGACACCGTCCTCACGGAAATCAATCAGAACGTGCCTAAGTAATCGGGTCAGTGGATGCAGAGGAATTTTGGTTTCGATTTCGACCTACATAGCATCACCATCCATGGACTGGCCCATGAGGATGTCGTAGTTGTCGTAGTTGCTCGTGATCTTCTTGACAGCACCGGCGGCACCACCCTTGAACTCGGCGATGGTCTCCGCGCTGGCGCCACTCTCCTGGAGCTTGCTAAGGATCTTCTTGACATAGCCTAAGTAGGAAACACGATCAATCGGATGCGCCAGGTAAGGTGGAAGGGATTGGGGCTGCACATACTCTTCAGGTGCGACTTGAAGGCGTCCTTGGAGGGCTTCAGACCCTCCTCGGTCTTGAGCCAAACAAGACGGAACTGGTCCTCAATGTCGTGGACCATGACGGCCTCGCCCTCGCCACCATCGTCGCCATCACCACCCTCAGCGGAGGGGTTGGCACCCTCAAGCTCGAAATCTTCGTTGGCCTTCTTGAGGTACTTGCGGCAGTCGGTCTCCCACAGAATGGGGCAGTCCTTGGCGGGAGTGATCTTGAAGGTGTCCGCGAGAATCTCGTCTCCGGAGACAATGTCCTACACAAGAGTTCGTCAGCCGGGGATCCCCAACCACTCACATGGGAAGACTGTGATTTCTCCGCCGTCCCATCGCGTAAAAACGTACCTCGTAGATAATCATGGTGAAGGTGACGGAAATATCTCTTTTAAAGAAAGAATTGACAGGATGTGGAGGGGAGGGGGGAAAGGAAAACACAAAAAGGAGGGGAAGAAGTTTTTTTTTAGTGGCGGCTCACGCTGGTGGGGGAGTTTGTTTGGTTTGCACATATCGTGGCATGGGGAGTCACGGGACTGACCGGCTGAAGCGCTAGTCCCAATGTAGACACTATATTTCCCCTACTCGTTGCGACTCATTGCAACTGTCCGATGTACATAGTCGCGCTGCTGCCGAGAGTGCTGTTGCTATTGGTGATCCTCCATTTCGAGCATAGGGAGATCTCTGTGGAAGTAACTAGGTGTCTATCGCTAGAAATCCTCCTGTGGACCACCTCTTCAGGAATTGCTGTGATTGGCCTCATGTACAGTAGCATGATCAGTACCCAGATGTTCGTTGGCAACTATGGACTTTCCTCTACTGTCATAGTCTATCAATTTCCGCTACTTTAGCCCCCAGGTGGTGGGCAGACGGTTGATACTAGTTATTGGTATGATGTAGATATATCATGCGCAACGGTCATCCCATGCACTTTGACAAGCATGTCCGCGAGTATCTGGGATATACCTCCCGGTTGCGGATCCTCTGGGTAGATTCAAGTACCCGGCGCCAGATGATTACCCTAGTAGAGTACATAGAAAATACCTCGCGCGCTCCGGGACCAAAGTACATATCCAGGTACAGCCCATGTACTGTATACAACGGGGCCCGCTCGACCAATCAGCCCACACCCGCAAGGCCGCATCCGACTGGCGCCACTCCGACTCTCGTCGCCTCCTGATGCCTTGATCGTTTTTATCGATCGTCCCTAACGCGTTCCCCCATCCCTCCTTTTTATTCTTATCGTGCCCCCCGGGCTTCGTGGATCGCACCTGCTGCCCTCCGGCTCCCCTTGCTCGCTTTCGACCTTTCACTCTCTGCCTAATTGCCCGATCAACTCGTCTCCCCTCCTTTTGTATCGACCGCCAACAATTTCAACGCTTGCCCTGCCAACACTGCCAACACTGCATCTCACGCTTCTCATTGTTGGCACCCTGCTCACCCATCATGGCTGCCAACACCTCGGTCGCCTTCGACCTCCCTCCTCTTCCCAGTTATACCCTCTCCGTCCGGGAACCGCTGCTTCCGCCCGTCTCCGACAGCGTCGTCGCACTCGTCTTGCCCATCATCGCCTACTGGGGCATGTCCATGATCTATCACTTCCTGGATGTATATGGTTATTTCGAACAGTATCGCCTTCACACCCCGGCCGAGGTGCTGAAGCGAAACCGCGTGACTCGGTGGGAAGTCGTGCGCGATGTCATCCTGCAACAAGTGATCCAGACGTTGGCTGGCATGTCTGTGGCATATTTTGACCCGGTGGAGATGACCGGTCGCGACGAGTACGATGTGGCCGTATGGGCGCGGCGGATTCGCCTCGCGCAAAAGGCCATCCCTCCGATGCTGGCTCTGGTCGGCGTGGACGCGGCGGGCCTCGCAAAGTCGGTGTCCCACAGGGGGCACACCATGCTGGCAGGTGCCCTGGCCGGAGGTTCCTATCCAGGAGTAGTACAGTCGTTCCTTCTGGACAGTGGCTCTGAGGTCACAGCCCCAGCCTTCACAAGCTGGGAGCTCGCACTGGGTGGTTTCATCTACTGGTACTTCGTCCCAGCCATGCAATTCATGCTCGCCGTTTCGATCGTCGACACCTGGCAATACTTCCTGCACCGGGCCATGCATCTGAACCGCTGGCTCTATGGTGAGTTCCACAGAGCGCCGTTCCTGGTTGGTATTCTTTTCTAATTCTCTCCCCAGTGACGTTCCACTCTCGCCACCATCGCCTGTACGTACCTTACGCCTTTGGTGCTTTGTACAATCACCCAGTCGAAGGATTTCTCTTGGACACCGCTGGCACGGGTATTGGGTTCCTGGTTTCCGGCATGTCCAACCGCCAGGCCATATGGTTCTTTACCTTTTCTACCATAAAAACCGTCGACGATCACTGCGGCTACGCATTTCCCTGGGACCCCTTGCAGCATTTCACCTCAAACAATGCAGCCTATCACGACATCCACCACCAAAGCTGGGGCATCAAGACCAATTTCTCCCAGCCCTTTTTTATCTTCTGGGATCGCCTTCTCAACACCCAGTGGAAGGGTGAGGTCAAGCTCCGTTACGAACGTGCTCGTGAAAGTGCACAGAAGCAGGTGGATATGGATGCTGCCCAGGCCGCAGAGGCTGCAGCAAACCCAATCAATGACGAGCTCGAGCATGAGCCCGCGGTCGTCTCATCCGAGGGGCCGGCCACGCGGACCCGTTTGCGTCGGAAGACTGTCGATAGCCTGAAAGGCCCCAGCCATGGTGTCCCCGGAAGTGTCCTCCACAATTGAGGCTGTCATGAAACTGAGAATGTGCCAACTGTTTATGCATCGTCTCATCGGTCCTCGGGAGCTGCTGGCCATGCTTCCCGGGGCCATGGACACCAAATTGCTTCGTGTAAATGGGGTCCCAAGCTGATCCTTCTGTATTAATAAATGAAGAATGCGCCGTCAATTCTTGTACATGTTCTTTACATGGCTTCCATGCTTCCGGTCTCTTCTCTTACATGGTTTTTCCACGATCCACAACTCGGTGTGATACTGTCAATAATGTCTATTTTGCATCATCCCAAGAAAAGAATTAACCACCAACCTTCAATTCGCAGCTCTATGTCTATGTCAAGCTCAACCACCCAAATGCCTCGCCGATAATATATGAAATATGGGAGACTTTGAAACAAAACACACAGAAAGTCGCAGGTCTCTTCAAATGACATTGCCTTGGTCACACAGCAGGCTCCATGTGGTCGCCGCCGGCAAAGGCCGGGCTGCAAATGCCTGAGAATCCGCCTCGTCGCATGAATCATCCGTCCAATCGCTGGTGAAATAGTCCGAATCTGAGTACTCGTATACCAGCGGGACTACCACTGTGTCCCGCTGAGGCAGATCCGGAACAGGCTCGTTCTTTCTGATTCTCAGAGGCACAACCATCGCCTCGGGAACAAACTCGTCACGCGAAAAAGGATTTCCATTGCCGAGGCGCTTGTACAGCTCGATCACCTCGTCAATCTCTTTAGACAGGTCTCCAAAGGGCTGGTCTGGAGGTTGCGGTTGGGGCTGATGTCGCGAGTGTCTGCGGGGGTAAGAATCAGGCTTGGAGGGCTCTGGAGTCGGAACTCCCGAGCGTCTGGCGCGGTCACCGGGAAAAGATGTCCGTGAGGAGCTAGAGACAGGCTCAACCCAGCTTTCTCTGTAAACAGAGATGCTGTTGTCATGGTGTTGAAAGAAATTGGAGGGGCCTGCAGCAGCCGCTCTAGGCGTCTCAACGATCGAGGTCCTCAAGACAGGTTGCTCGTTCGAACGCGGCCCCTGGCGAGGACGACGGCCATGGTGCTTCCGCTTGGGATGAGTCGGATCACGGACCCAGCGCTTGACACAGGCCTTCCGATTATTCTTCATGCCGAAGGCGAGTTGGCTTGCCGTTCCGTACAGCTCTGCTGCATCGTCCGCGCCAAACTGATTGATGCACTCGTCGACGAACATCATGAGCTGGCAGGGACGATGCTTCTTACGAGTGCGGGTGCGGCTCTGCAAGACCACTCGCAAGTCGCGTATGATGTCCCTGTGGGATGCAATTCGCGCCAGGATACACGCGGCGCATCCATTGATCTGATACGGCCATGCGCCGGGGGCAACAGGATGGTTCATGGTCGGTCTGGTCCACATGCCCTTCAAGGCACGCAGATTTACCAATATCTGGGCTTCAATCGGCCCCACGAGCTCTGGATAGGCGTCGAGCTGGCGGAAGTTTGTCGTGATTTCCTGCTGCACCAGATGGAAGATGTTGGTGATGACATCAATGTTCAGTGCGCGATGAAGATCGCAGCATCCACCGGGCGTCTTCTTCAATTTCAGCGAGGAGGGCAATTGGCGGCGACGTAGACGTTTGGGTAGCTCCTGGAGTAGCTGTTGAATCTGCACCTGCTGTGGAGACTTGATCGATGTGGTGTTGTCTAGATGCAGGATGCGTGTTAGCATCTTGAGTTCCATGCGAGTTAGCTCGCGGACTAACCGCGGATATGTACCGTGGGAGACAGGGGAACGAGTTCGATCGGCTTCCACGATGAAACGTTCAGGTGTTGCGCTCGTCTGAGCGTTCCGAGTCCGCTCCATGACTGAAGGAAATGGCAATGGCTCTATTATAGTTGTTCAGCTGCTGTTAGCATCAAATTTTCTGAGGATCTATTCCTCTTGGTGAAATAGTTGATAGCTCGTCACAGGCGAGTGTGGTGTCTGTGGTGATATCGCTATAGTGACCGGGGCAGAGCACATACTTATGCCTCTGCTAGAGTGCTCTAAGCCTTTGCATCGGATTCACTGGCTTCAGCCGTCTATTTTTTTTTTTTGGCCTGCAGATGCCAAAGACATTCATTTACACAAAGCACCTTGTATGCAGTGGCTCGAGTCTTTGTTGGCATCTCGCAGCTTGTGCTCTTTCATGGCTGAATGGCTCTATTCTTTGTCGAGTTGACATGATTGGGTGCCTACCTAGGTATTGTTGCAGGTCGCTCTCTTATTGATGCATTCCAACAAAAGAATGTGAATAAAGAAGCCATCACTTCTGTTGTTATACTCTGCACTTAAATGCTACGCCTACTTCTTATGCACGGGTTGGCGACAAACGAAAGCAAGTAGAGAAGGATCTCCATTCTCAGGTAGAATCAACACAACCGATCATGTATAACCATCTATCCAATCTCTGGATAATATCGACAAGCGTAGGTCCTATATTCAACACCGGGTGGACATGCAAAGGTAGAAGGCGCGGTCCATCATGTTTGTCGATCTCGCCAACTTCGCATGAATCGCAATGTTCCAGCTCCAACGTTCTAGCTTCGACTTTCCATAGCCATCCAAGGCCCGATTGCCAGGATTGAGCATCATCTCACCATGAGACCCCAGGTGCGACTTGCCAAACGCATTTTAGATACAGCTCCGCTTCCCTACACTGCATCCCCGCTCAAGTTGCTCCTGGAAGACTTTAGCCTTGCCTTCCGATATGCGTGGGCTCTGCCATTGGTATTCTTTCCTCTTCGCATTGGCCAAACAAGTCGACTCGACGAGCTAGATCCAACGTTCCAGAGTGCCATGTCTCTGAGCCTCCAGATGGCGCTTTCAGTCTCTCAGATACTCTTTCTTCTTTCCATCCCGAGCCTGGTCATCCTGATGATTCCCGCACTATTGATTTTGCTATATGCTGTTTTCAATCTAGCTGCCAACTATGCCATCTGCATGTTCTTCCTCAACGGCTTTGGGCGAGTCTTGGTGTCACAAGCACCGGTTTCTGAGCAACCTGGCCACGAGAGGGAGTGTTGGTTCTTTATCAACGGGGTGGCCACCGGGTACGTATGGTTGGTCCCTTGACACACCAGAGAGTCCATTTCATAGCTCAAAGAAAAGGCCAGCTCCTATTGGCTCCAAAAGGACCTCGACCAACTGTCGCATACCTTTGGTCGCAAGATCACCGGCATACAGAATCGGACGTATGGTCTATCTTCCCTGTCCCCGGCGTCTTTTCCTACTGACAGGTGACCTTAGCGCGGGTCTTATCTTTGATGTGATCGAATGCTTGATTCAGCGCTGCTTCTCGTATGCCACTACCGATGTACGACTTGCCTATACCTCTATCAAAGAGGCGTTGTTGAGCCCAGACTGCGACAAAGTTGTTCTCATTCTTCATAGTCAAGGGGGAATTGAGGGTGGCCTGGTGATCGACTGGCTCTTGGATGAGCTACCTCAAGATCTTCTACACCAATTGGAAGTGTACACCTTCGGGAATGCGGCCAATCACTTCAACAACCCTCGTCGAACGCGCTACGTCGATTCTGATAGTTCTCACACTCTAAACTGCCTTTTGCCTGCCACTGGATCCGTGGGAAACATTGAGCATTACGTGAATTCTCACGATCCCGTCGCTTGGCTAGGCGTACTCACCTTTGTCAATCTTCCAAACCTATATCGAGGTCGATTGTTCGTCCGCCCGGGCTCAGGCCATATGCTCAATCAACACTATTTAGATCCCATGTTCACACTTGGACCTGATAAAAAAGTGCTCGAGTCCAATCCGTTCATGGATACGGAGGTCAATACGAAGATGGAAGAGATGGACGGCAGAAGGGCAGGGATTGTGGAAAAGTCAAATGAACATTCAGAGGAAACATTGCTCCCCATTGAGAACCAGCCGCATCAAGAAGCCTCACAGCAGCATGGTTGCCATCAAGTCTTACGCATCAAAGACTTCAGTCGGCTGTGGCAATATCGTAATGGTGGCTTCCCCGAGATACAAATCTGACTGATAGAAGGGTTTGGCATGACACGAGCGATATGTGGATAGAATTCTTAACATCGAAGGGTAGCAGTGGCATTCGAATGCGCACTTTTACTCGTTAATCGACTGGGACAATCGTTCTGTCGTTCAAAGCTCAACTGTGTTATATCTACTTGCAACCGTGCTTTACCCAGAGGTTGTTCCCAGCAATGTGCTAGCGGGAAGACAGCCTGATCCTCGTAATTCAGAGCAAATGCAAAGACAAGACATTCGTGTTGACTCTCGTAGCGTGGCAAGCTCACCTTCACAATCCCAGTGAGGAATAGTTCCACCGCCAGCGTCATACTATAATTGTAGAATATTTTGGGGAGAATTGTACATGTTTTCAGGCCAGCCCTGCGCCTGCAATTTTAGTGCCCACGCCCATTCGATCGGCACCTATGGAAGGTATCAAGGAAGTAGGTTTCCTCTATCATCTCAGAAGCACAAGATATAACGCCATGCCATGCAAACAGAAGGTAGATCGAGAACAGGGACAATGGGCCAATTAAGCCTTGCCCTTCTTCTTGTCCTTCTTCTTCTTCTCCCCGCCAGCTCCGGGGGCCTCGCCCGACATCCCCGGCATACCGGGCATTCCAGGCATACCAGGAATTGATGGCATTCCCGGCATTCCCTGCAGGTTCTGCATCTCCGCCATAGCCTCTTTGAACGGATTATCACTCACACCACCGCCGCTGTAGGCGGGGGAATGTATCGGAAGAATCTTTCCAACCTTCCAGCCGCGCGGGGCGGGCGGCGCATCGGGGAGCTTCTCGGGCATGGGCAGACCGCGAATGCGTAACCGATACGGAGATTGCTCGGTGGTCGGGTGGGATTTCAAGTACTGGGCTACGAGGATAAAGAGATGATGCTCTGGATGCAGAACGAGTCAGTACTGGAACGCCGACAATTTGCGGTGGTCTTCTCCGAAGCTGCCACTTGGTGGGTCAGAGATGAATTGGCCACATACTGTTTTTGATCTTCGAATTCACCAATCGGCCATCTTCTTTCTTGAGAAGCACACGGACTCGCCCAGGATTTGCCCAGTCCTTCGGGTGGAGCTTCTCGGGTTCCAAGCCAGCCTGCAGTCCCAGCATCTGCACCGCGTCCACAATGTCTCGAGCCAATGGGTTTTCGACCGCTAGCTCAGCACCGACCTTGCGGCCCTCTGCGCGCGTTCGGGACTTATCAAAGTAGACCGGGTACAGGCATTGGTAGTGCTTTGGGATTTCGCGCTGGGGCTCGGGCATTTGTTGCATAGGCGGGTTCGCCATCGCCGGGACTGCGGGAGGGGCTGCGGGAGAAATGATGGAGTCTCTGGCGAATGACGAGTCCACAGGGGCGACCTCCTCCGGATCAGAGTCGGACAACTCCTCGACGCGGGCGTGATGCGACATGGCGGTGGGGGAGTCAAGGTGGTGGAGTTGGGGAAGGAAGAAAGTGCGGGAGCGTTTGGAGCGTTGATGTTCTGTGCGGGCGGAGCGCCAGCAGCTGACCAGTTGCCGCTTCCCCGAACATCCAGATCTATTGCTCGATCAACGCCTATCAATTGGGAACGTTCGTGCATTGGGAAGGTTTCCCCTATGCCTCCTCCCAACATGATTTCGATTACTCTCCTTATCACATTCACGAGGAGTCATGATTTGGTTGGCTTGGAAGGACATTTCTCTGAATGACTGGGAACAAGCTTAGTGTCGCAAGGCAACTCATGAGTCAATAATACAATACTCGCTCTAAAGAGTATGCTTAGCCAAATAGTCCAGTACCATTTAAGCTGGATGAGTTTTGCTAGGCAAACCAGGACCAGCGCAGTGCATGCATCGCAGCCCTCGGGCTCTTGAGGACTCCATCACATCGATGCTTTACTCTAGGGCTTATCGTGTTCCCTGAAGGCTGATTCAATGAACTCGTGCGTTTCATCACTAGGTACCATTGGCATCAATCTAATCGCCTAGTCACAGACGTTGGACTTTGCGAGCCAGGGAGAAATTGCGAATGATGATATTGGCTCATTTTACCGAGCCGCGGTGTTTGTAAAGCTTCCAAGTCAAACTTCATTCGAGATTGCAGGGCATAGGGTAGACAGAATTTGGTCAGATTTAACCGGTTTTCAGAGCCGTAAACTGGCCGAGAGTCTCCTGCAGGGTTTCAGTCGACCAAGCAGCGAGTAGTGAAACGCTTCAAAAAGCCTTGCCTTTCATCATCTCAGATAGATATTTATTATCTGTTTTTTTCAAGTCTTCGAGTCTAGCAAAAACCATTTGTGTTGATTTTCGGTCCCATCCGCGTCGATAGCACGACATTGACTCGTCCTTCCCACTAAGATAACAATGGACTCAAGAGTGTTGCTTGGAGCCAACCAACCGGCCCAGTTCCATCTATTGACGTGCACATTCATAGCTAACTATTTATTTAGTTACGTATACCAACTGACTAAGTGACGTCCGAGAACCTTGGAATGCTTTGGATTGTCTTACAACTCTGTCTGCGGAAAGATGTCCAGATACCTTATACGGCTAACGTCCAACACGAGCATATCAGTTATTAATGGATTCAGATAAGCAAATCAAATCCCAGGGCAAAGGAACCCCCACAGTCGAGGCCACTCCTCCCAGCAATCATCGTGTCCCGATAGGGCGGCGCCATGGTACTCGGGGCCTAGGCCAATAGGCCACTCGGCTTCTATCCACTCGGCATGCCGAACCCACTCCGGCCCCGCCGCGCTTTACAATTGCCTCGGGTATGGACTAGGCTACTTAGCGTTCAGGACTATAAGAAGAACGCCCATTGCTGTCACACTGACTCATTCCATATTCTCCCAGGCTGCAAACGCATTTTTTTGGTCTTCTTCAATCCGCTTACAATGGCGTCCTCGGGTATGTGTTATAACTAGCGAATAACGAAGTCTGTAACTAACCCTATTCAGAAGCGTGCTCCAAAATGCCCAGTGCCTTGTTGCACAGAGATACTCGTTTCGTCCCCAAAAGGGCAGTTGGTGGTAAGGGGAGCTATATCTTTTTGGAAGATGGCACCAAGTTCTTGGACTCTACTGGCGGTGCTGCTGTGTCGTGTTTAGGACACGGCAATGAGAAGGTCCAACAAGCAATCAAAGACCAGCTAGATCAGATTTCCTACTGCCATACCGCATTCTTCGGAACTGATGTATCGGAAGAACTCGCTCGGTTCCTGACGGGATCTACTGGTGGCAAACTCTCCAAGCTATACGTGGTCAGCTCAGGTAAGTAGATTGCCGCAGAACCCTGTTCCCGCAGCATTGTTGATTGACGTTGATGCAGGGTCCGAGGCTGTTGAAGCTGCTTTGAAATTGGCACGTCAATACTACCTCGAGCTTTCTGATCCTCAGCCACAACGGACCAGGTTCATTGCCAGAATGCCCTCTTACCATGGAATCACACTAGGCGCCCTGGGTGTGGGCGGGCATGTCGTTCGAAGACAGCCTTTTGAGCCTCTACTGGCAAAAAACACGTCTCACGTGTCACCGTGCTATGCGTATCGGGGTAAACGAAGTGAGGAATCTGATGCCGACTACGTCTCTCGTCTTGCCGCAGAGTTAGATGCAGAGTTCCAGCGTGTTGGACCTGAGAACGTCTGCGCATTCATCGCGGAGCCGGTGGTTGGTGCGGTAAGTGACACATCCGAGCTTTCTGAGTTGGCGATAAGTCATTAACAAAGGAACTTGGAACTCTAGGCTCTTGGCTGTGTGCCTGCTGTACCAGGTTATTTCCCGGCCATGAAGGCTGTCTGTCAAAAGTATGGCGCCCTGTTCATCCTGGACGAGATCATGAGCGGGATGGGTCGCTGTGGAAGCTTGCATGTCTGGGAGCAGGAGGACGTTGTGCCTGATCTTCAAACCATCGGGAAAGGCCTTGGAGGTGGCTACGCTCCGGTCTCCGGCGTTTTGATCGGCGACTCGGTTGTACAGGCATTCGATAAGGGTACCGGCGTGTTTCGACATGGGCAGACCTATCAAGGTCATCCGGTCTCCTGCGCGGCAGCATTGGCGGTCCAAAAGACCATCCAGGAGCAAGACTTGCTTAGAAATGTGCAAAGGATGGGTATTTACCTTGAAGCGCAGCTGCGCCAGCGCTTGGAAGGCCATCAATATGTTGGGGACATTCGCGGCAAGGGCTTATTCTGGGGTGTGAGTATAACGCCTTTATATCTGTCCAGGCGAAACTCTTCGATTTGCTAATTGCCCCGCCATCTAGATTGAATTCGTCAAGGACAAGGCAACAAAGGAACCGTTCGATCCCAAGTCTCGCTTTTCATTCCTAATGCAGGAAAAGGGCCTCCAGCCAGAATATGCCCTTTCGCTCTACGGCGGGTCAGGCACGGCGGATGGCATTCGTGGCGACCATATCATACTGGCACCGCCCTATACTGTGTCAAAGGAGGAGATCGACATTATTGTGGATTCAACCGCGAGGATTCTTGCGGATGTGGTTTCGGAGCTGGGGCTGTAGGAGTGGAATGTTTTTTTAGACTGGGAAGACTATAGAAGAAGCAAATGATGCCTGGACTACGATTGACGCGGCGTCAATAGATTTCAATACATGATGATCATTCGTATGGTTTAACGTCCCATTATTGTACAATGAAAGAAACCTGAAGGCAGGTCAATCTCAACCCTCGGCTTCGATGGCGGCAGCCTCCTTTTCCATCTGCCGCTTTGCAGAGCCGTTAGGCACCACCACTTCGGTGGGTATAGAGCTGGCTGCCCACATGCCTGCCACCGTTTCCACTGCTCTTTCGACCACAATACGAACACGGTCACGCAGCACCGCGTTGGCACATTCCACCTCCAGGTTCTCAAGCCACACGCGGGCGACGTGTTTGTCGACCTTGATTTCAATACCAGGAACTGGAATGCCCATGGCGTGGAGGCGGCTAAGTTCGGCCGACTCAACATCGGCGAGACGTTCTTCACTCATCGCATCTGGATCGTCAGCCGGGCCGTTTGTAAGGTCAGCTGGGACGCGGGGACGCTCGATCGGAGCAATATCAGACCCAAACTGTGCTTCCAGCATCATCAAAACTCGCGCCAGTCGGTCTTCAGCTGAGAGATGAGAATGGGGATTAGGAAGAATGGAAAGATCGTCGTCGTGGTGATGGTGGTGATGGTTATGTTTAGCAGATTCTAAAACAAAGACGAAGGTCAGCGTAAACACCATTGTGGCATGGAGAAAGGAATTTCCATACGCTTCACGGAGGCTGGGCTGCTCTCGACTGTGAGCAGGACGGCCATGACCGCATCCGCAACACCGTCATTCATCATGTTCCCCTCCCACTCGAGTTCAACCTCGCGTGTTCGAGGGCGATAGCGTAGAATGACGCAGCCCATAATTAGGAATGTCTGGCTGTCCTCCATCGGATACTCCTCATCAGCAGCCTCCTGCTTGAGGTTCGCCTGATCCAGGTCACCATTGGCCTCCTCCTTTGTCTCTTTTCTCAAATTGGTCCCAACCTCTTCGATGGCCCCAAAAGTCCCTTCAAGAGCCCATCGGATTAGATCTATGCTAGCAGAACTCAGTGTGAGGTGCTGTTTGCAACTGATCGTGGTCGTCGTTAAGCCAGCGTACTCTCGCAGGTCGTCAGGGGCCATCAATGACAGATCAAATCCATTCTGGACCAAAACTCCCGCCATTAGCTGCCCATTGTCCTGCTCCGCGGAAGGGGCAATTTGAGCCAGCTTGCCAACAACTTTGGCAATTTTGTCCTTCCTAAACGGAATGCGGACTTCATCGCAGTTTGCGGGAGTGTATACTTTGACCTTGACGGTCTTATCTGCATTCAGACTCAAAAGCTTGGATTTGAGTCTCATCATTTGATGCTTTTCACCGTGAACGAGAATCTGACAAGAGGTGTCAGCAGGTAGCGTGAAATATGAATGTCTGATTACATACCACAACCGGTGCTGCAACTTCCTCAATGAAGTTGCGGTTCTCTACACCATCCACATGGGCCGCGAAACTAATTTCGTCCACGGTACATCGGCGCGGGATCATCACTTTCTGTTCCTCGTCATTCGCACCCGGAACTCGGCCTCGGCCTTGTATCGCCGAGCTCTTGGACATGACGGCAGGAATCTGGTCAGGCTCGTTGAGTAATTGCTTGGCCATGGTCCCTTCCACGCTATAACCAGTCATAACAACGCCATTACGCTCGCTTGGCGCCCACCTCTCGAGGAGCTCTCGGCTAGTGCCCGTCTGCAACATACCCGGTGAAGCAATCATCACACAGCCTCCGACATCATCGAATCGTTCCAGACTACGCAGACTTCGGACAAAGCGGAAGTCCCACGGGCCTGCACTGACACTCTTGTCTCCGCTAGCCTCTGCCTCGGCCATGCGTTGCCGAAAGAGTCGTTTGATGTTGTCGTTCATGGCGCCAATGTACGTCTGGTAGACAACCATGCACCGACGTGCCATGTTACCGATGTAGTAGATGGGAACTTTTTGTAGTTCTTGGTGCCTCTCCCAGTATTCTTCGAGGATGAGAAGTAGCTCCTGGGCACGGCCGAGAGCAAATACAGGCATCAGAACGCGCCCGCCGCGGTTCAATACGCCAGTGATTGACTTCATGAGTGCGGCCTCGCGCTCCAGTCGGGGCGGATTAGATGAAATTCCAAATGTGGATTCTGTAATCAGCACATCTATTTTGATGCCCTTTGGAACCTCTGCGGGGATCAGATGTCGATCTTCCTCTCGGGAATAATCGCCAGTGAACAATATGTTCAACCCAGCAATTGATATTAGGAACATTGCGGCACCGAGGACATGACCGGCGGGGAATGGAGTGATACGGATGCTGTTAATGGTGTGGGTAGTGTTGAAATCAATGGTTTCAATGAGAGGTAGGGTAGACAGGTGATCACGCTCGGTATATAACGTGGTGCGCTGGTCGGAGGAGGAAGACGTGTTGCTGACCCGAACATTATCTTGGATAAGCCATTTGTAGATAGCCTTGGTAGCGTGTGTCATGAACACACGACCTTTGAAATTGGTCTTGCTGAGAACATAAGGGAGTGCCGAGGAGTGATCCACGTGGAAACTAGAACAATGATCATCAGTAAGCTATAGAAATGGCCAGAGCTGCAGCGTATTCGAAAGAAGTTGTGTATGACAAAAATAGGGAGGATCATGGCGACAAAGCAGGGTAATGGATTCCATCTAGCTTCTCCCATGCAAGCGCAGAGCAACCCAACTTCAGCCATTGGGTGCTCAAGGCCAAAAGCCAATACCATTACATATTCCAATTCTCCGGGTTCTTTACCAATCCACGCATGAGAAAAGAGTATTAGAAGGACGTACTGGCTGATCAGGAGGATATCTACTGTACTCAAATCGAACTCGTCGAAGAATGGTAGAGCAGAGAAACCTTCTTTAGCTGGGTGCATACCGGCATCGAGCTTCAAAAACGAGAAAGAGCGAAGTTAGCGACCCTGAAGGATTAATAGAAACCAGTGTGCACCTACCATGACCGTCTTGCCTTTGTACTGGATGATATGACATGATCGTCCGACCTCGTTACCTCCCCCCAGGCAGTAGAATGCCAGCTCGTCCGATGGATCAACGGGTTCATCATCCACTGCGCCACCCATCGCCGAAGCCTTGCGTTTGGCTGCCATGGTGAACATCAACAGTGGCGTGTAGATTCGAGCAAGCGTTGGAGATGTGTCGCGGTCAAACTGGACGGCAGACTCGTCTGATCCAAGGGCGCCGTCACCCACGTCACACGCCGCTGAAGAAACCGGGACTCAAAGAAAACGGTGAGGCACGATCATGACCGACGCGATCCGGGATCGAGAAACGTAATCGAAAGAGAAGAACTGAAGACTGGAAGCGCGAGCGCAGGGCCTCCGGCGGCATTAACTAAGCGGTGTCACGTGCGCAGCGCGATCCGCGGAGCAAAACCTCGAGGCACGCAAAGCTCCCTAACCCCCTCGTCCCGCATCCCTCTACCCTCGCTGTCTCGTCACGTCTCGCGTCTTCTCCTGCTCGCTATACGTGTCAACTCCATGGTTCAACGGGAATCCTGAGATGCTCACACCTGGTGGCATCTGGTGGTGCGAGCAAGCCGCTCACTCTAAAGTCCGCGTCTGGATGTGCCTTCATCTCGCCGGGTCTGCGCAATAGTGGTCTTCCTCATCTCCCACCGATTCATTCCTCCGATCGCAATCAACAATGGCCCAGGCTCGACACCCACAGCAGCAGCAGCAGCCGCCACAACAGCAGTTCTCGACCCAGCCCTTTTCTCCTCCCGTTTCATCTCCGTCTCCCCATTCGGCATCGCCTGTAAACGGAGCTGCCGCGCCACCTCCATCTAAACGACCTCGTCTATCGCCTCTTCCTCCGTCGCAGTCACAGTCGCCCTATGCCTCGCCAAGCTTTGGTGCGATGCAGCTTCCTCAAGGCCACCCTCCGATGAATGGCACGGCCCCAAGCAGCATGCCTCCTACCCCCGTCGCTCCTCCGCCGGCTCCTCCGGGTACCATGGGCCCGCCATCTCGTCCTGCCGACAAAACAACCGATGCAGCAGAGCTAACGGATGTTCTTGCATCGTCGGGCATCGACGTCCGAGAGGAAGAAGCCTTTCTCACGCGCAGCTTCTCGGGGCCTAATGCGCAGGCGCAGCCACCCCCGCGAGGTCCGCAGCAACCGCAGCCACCACCCATGAATACCTCATTCACCTCTCAGGCTTCTACCGCAGGTACACTCTCTGCATCCAGCAGTTTCGGCGAGCTACCTCAGATCAAGCCAGCCATCCCGCAAGAATCGTTCACTTCCG
Organism: Penicillium hispanicum; assembly: GCF_028827665.1. Taxonomy (NCBI): domain Eukaryota; kingdom Fungi; phylum Ascomycota; class Eurotiomycetes; order Eurotiales; family Aspergillaceae; genus Penicillium; species Penicillium hispanicum. The sequence continues at coordinate 3,714,461 of NW_026623198.1, read as the reverse complement.
AGCCAGCTTCGCAAAATCCCGTCCCTTTCAAAGACCCAAATGAGCCGACTCGTGAAGATACAGAGGCAGCCCGACGATCGCAATACCATCTCCAGGAACCCTTCTTGCTAGCGAAGCTTCTTGAGCAGAAAATTCAAAAACGAGGGTTTGATCTTGGGGTTCGCATCCCCTCAGAGGGCCTTTTTCATCCTGTTCCTGGACGACCTCAGCCTATCGAGGTGACTGGACCGGATGGGTCATCTGTCGTGCGCACTGGGCAGACTATCCTCAATCAGGAAGGGGCACCCCTAGTTGACATTCTCAATCTCATGTCTTTGTCCTGCGAGGAACGACTGAGAGGTGTGATCGACTATTCTTCTGCCCTCTCCCGCAGCCGCCGGGCTCACTCACATGGGGTTGTGCCTGCTGAGTGGCAAGATGTTGCGCAAGACGCAGGCTCCCATACCGACAATATTGTGACTCCCTCCAAGCGTATGTCTCCCATGGAAGTATCTTTTATTTTTCTCCTGTGCTGATTCAACTTCTAGGCCCTCGCTCTGATAACGAAGTCGTTCCAAACCCAATTGTGAAAAGATATCGAGGTCTGGCTAGCAAGGAATCCTCCCACGAAAACAAACGCGCATCGAAGCGAGCCAAGCGCAGTGCCAGCGCTATACTGGGCGAAAGTACCGGTAGCCGTTCCGATTCCGCCGATATTACAGGGTCCGCTCCCTCCACTCCGATCGCCGACAGAGCACCCAGCTTCGACAAGAAATCCATGACCAAGAAAGAAGCGAAGAAGTTGATGGATTCCAAGGCCAGCGAAGCCCAACAACATCAGCAATCAGTGGAAACCGCACGGTTGGCTACAAACAGCATGCTGTCAGGTCGCATGTTTGGCACCAAAAAATCATATTCCTGGTTGAAACCGGGCGGTTCCTCCAGCGGTTTCTCATCGCCGTCACGTCCGCCTCCCACCCCGACCACGGGACCTGAAAAGACCAGCCGTCCCGGTGAGGCGCCAGCTACAGGCCAGGCAAAGAAACGTCTAGGGACATGGCGGGAGGATCAGGAAAAGGGTGCTGGTATCCAGGTTCGGGATATCTTGTTCATGCTTGAAGCAGACGGACGAGGCATCAAGCATGTGCAACGGGGATACTCGAAAGATCCTAAGGAGGATCGTCCAGTCTGACAAAATCAGATTTTTGTAATCTTATTTTCCTTCCGTGCCTCTTATCCGTTCTTTGCATTGTCTGCGTGTGGTTCGATGGCGTTGGGCGGTTGGTACTCGGGGTTGCCGGGTTCTTCTAGTGGTTTATTGTCCAAATATATGCATCCATTGCGGACGATCGTGTTTCACCTATGTCCACCGACAAAAGCTGTTCGATTGTTCGCCTCAATATCAAGTATTGATGCCGTTTTTCCATCCTCCAACCTTGGAAAGGTCTTTGTCCTCCCCAAACCTAGTTCAGTACCTTTTTTGTCTTTTGGCTCTATCACCAGTGCTTCTTAAGACAATGAAGTACGGGGTAGTAAAAACAGACTCATGAGGGGGGCGGAAACAAAAACAAAGGAGCAAAGATGTACTGCTATTTTCTTGTGCGCTGTGGGTATTGGAAAAAAAAAACATGATTATCAGATGGGAGCGCAAAGAAATCAGTTGCCAAGGCCCAGATTATCAGCCGTGAATGGTCCGATATATTGTTCAAGAGTTGGTTCATGCTGCCTGCCTCACGAACTCATGTGCTTGGCTCATTTCATCCTCAGAAGGCATGTTCACAATCGCCATATACAACACTCTCTGTTCCCGTAGTTAGTATCCAAGTCCTATATCGAATGCCAAAAGGTTGCTGACCTTCTTCAGTAATTTTGCAATCGGCGTCAGAGGCCCAATGTTATTTTGGCGATCCCGCGCTAAGCCACGTCGGCCCCCGTTCCGGCTCATATCGTTGTAAGATGGTCCGTAGCCATCTCTTGGGGCTGTCTGTGAGATGTCTTGACGACTGCGAAGCTCGCTTATGGTGCTTATAATACCCCTTCGACTTAGAGGTCGGCCGTATGGTGCAGGCGGGTTCGAATACGGCTCTTGGTCCTCATAGCGAGGGTCTTGGGTCCCATACGAGGCGTGACCACGTCGACCTCGAAGCCCCCCCGGCCCCCCTGATCCACCTCGCAGAGCCTGCAGCTTCTCCGTCGTGAAATAACCACCCGTCACCAGGGCGAGCGGATCACCGCTGCTAGCAGGATGGTTCGGGTCGGCATACCGGGAAGTGAAGGTGGGCGTAGGGCCTTGATTCAGGTGACTATCAGGGTTCTTGGCTATCTGGAGTCGAAAAGTCAGTTGATCTGATGGAAAACCGTATATGCGATATTGCATACAAATTTTGCCTGGGCTCTTTTGTCCATATATGAACTGACAAACTCTTTTCTCTGCTTCATCTTGGAGAGCTTCTTCTGCGCATCTTGGTCGGACGCCAGTTCGTCAATCTGAGGGAACACGAGAGGAGCAACCTCGGGGAAGATGTTCCCGTAGGTCTTGCCGTCGGACGATTTGAACTTGTGTCGAAGACGTCCAAACATGTTGGATCCCCCACCATTCGCAGATGAGGAGATGAACGAGTCCAGGTCGAATGTGGTCGATGGACAATCGGGCAGTTCAGGGTTCCAGGTCATGATGAGGCAGTAGAGACCGCGCGGCTGAAAGAACTCTCGGTTGATTTTATCAAAGAATGAATTGGTCCTGTCCGACTCCAGTCAGTGGCATGCTTCATGAGGTCCATCACCATGCAGGTTCTCATGCTTACTTTCGGCGGCCGTCCGCGGCAATCGCAATGTCGGTGGCAATCTGAATGGCAATCGACACCGCCATTCCAGAGACCGATGGCATCCACATCGTCCCGATGGAAGCCAAGTTGATTGCGTGCAGCCAAGGCGTAGCCTGGCAGGACTTCTCGGCGGTATCGAGAAAGTCAAGGAACATGGCCTGGTCGATGCCGCAGTCGGCGAGCGCCGGGGCATATGCACGAATGAAGCCACGGTCGCGCGCCTTCGGTCTGCGCTGGGGCAAGACCACCGGGAGGGATAACCGGGGTGTCGAGATGCTCTCGTCCAAGGTATACGGTGGTGGTGCCGGGTATACAGACACGAATCCCTGCGCCAGGTTGCCTTCGCCGACTCTTTGCTCCGACTCCCTTACGTTCTCTGGAGTGTTCAGATGCTCCGGGGAAGATGCATGCAGGAGCTCTTCTTGCGCCTCGTCGAGCGCCCATTGTTCTTCCAGAGGGTCGGCGACTGCTGGTTGGGCAGCCTCATAACCAGGCAATTCGGATACGGGAGACCCGTTGCTTTGCACCGAACTTCTCCTGTCAGACCGCTGCTCTTCTGGAGAGGACCGGTTCTGTTTCTTGGCCTTATGCGCCGTGATGCTCTCCGACACCAGCCCAATGCCGGCAGCAATGCCTTGGAAGGCCTTTTGACTGAGGCCTCCCGACATCAGTTTCCGTGGTTATCGGTAGTGTGAGGAACGTGCTGGTAATCTCCAGAGTTGAGATGGAGAGAGAAGAAGTGCCATTTCTGGGGAACAGGAGGGTTTTATACCGGGATGTGTCGAGCGCATACACTCGCGAAGCATGCCCGACATGGCCTTGGATAAGAATGGAATCAAGCTTTGCGACGCTGAATCGTCTCGAGTTTAGCTCGACTTTAGCGTCTCCGCCACCGTCCCGATCGGGCGAGCATTGCGACCGGGTCCGTCAAGTCAATGGGGGCCATCATTAATAATTCTTCAATGACGGATAAGATCATCTATTAGTCTTACAGGAGTCGCAAGGACCTTAGCAGATACATCAGACGTCAACACAGCTACTTCTTACCGTGCCAGCTATGTAGATACCATCCATGGGCAGGGATACGTGTGAATATCTTGGAGGAATCATCGAGGTACGGTGAGGATCAAGGTACTAATCACAAAACTTCCACTAGGCAGCAAGATTCAAGACTGAATCTCACTCAGCACGCGCGTCGCTCGTCTCTCGCCAGGGCTGCCTGGCGCAGCTTGATTCGGCATCGAGTGGATGTCTCTCCATCTCGAATGAGGAGCTACAGATAGTACACGACGCTGGTGTGCGAGGAATAAGGCTGAACCTACATACCCGAGGCGAATCACTCGACATAGAAGCTCTCCAGGACGGCTGCAGATCGCGTTCGCCCACGGGGCTAGGCAGTGCAACTGTATCCCACGCTCTCGCAAATTGTCGAACTAGCTCCATTGGTTTCTATGATGGATGTGCCAATTGTGATCGACCATCTTGGGGCTCCGAATGCTGCGTTGGGCCCTGGCCGAAAATAGCCCGGCCATGCCGAGTTTCTCTCTTTGCTAAAGCAAGGTCGGGTCTGGACGAAGCTGAGTGAGGCCTATCGATTTTCAAATCTTCCCGACTTGAACGAAGACATTGCTGATTCTGCAAGCAGCACCTGATCGGGAAGGGTGGACGAGTGACTGGCTGTTTACAAGTGGCGTGGGAGCCAACCCTGATGGTGACAGGAACAAGACCCAACGGTACCGGGTTGTTGACAATGCTGCCTGGGTAATTAACGGTAAGACCTGGTGCCGGATGGCTGGTAAAGGACATGGCGAAGATCTCATCATCAAGAAGATCTGGGTTGAGAAGCCGAGAAGGTGATGGCAGTACCATGAGGCGAGCGCGGCGAAGACAGATGGCACGAAAGACTTGAGCTTCAGATTATAGTATTGCCCTCTCACGTCTTGAAAAATCAAGTCGCCTCTGTTTCAACAAAAACGTTTTGCATTCCAGCTTCCATCTGACTTTGGGGATATGACGGCGGAGGCGGTTCGTCGCCAGGCAGACGGATCCGCCAACTTGTCGACTGTAATGGAGGTTGTTGCACTGGGGTGACCGGCGAGGGTGGTGGGAGCAGGATTACTTTTTGCTGAGAAGATGTCCTGATCTTCTCGCCCGCTAAGGTACCTCGTATATCCCACCACAGGCAATGGCTGTGATGAATATTATAAGTGGTGAAGCCCGGGTACAGTGCCTCGGTGAAGGGCTTTCTCGTTTGACCCTTCGTTGGGTAGCCCAACCTGAACTCTAAAAGCTCGCCGATGTCTATGGGAAGACCTGGGTGCTCATCACAGAGGCTAGCGTCTGTATTCGTTTCTGGACAAGAGATATAGATATCGCGGCCCAGCGCCTGGATCGCATCGGGAGTAATCAGGTCTATCTCTTCGGAGCCACACATGGCTGAATCCACCGCACCGTCCATGTCCATATCTTGGACCTTGATCTCGGTGACTGGTATAAGGCGCAGTGTCAGTGATTCTAGTTTGAGCCGCTGGGGCACGTTCTGGATCATGACACTCGTGCGGTTCCATAACGGTTCAATGCTGATACACAAGGGCACGTAATTCGGACTCTCCAGTTGGAGTGCAGTTGGAACATCGACTTTGAGCTCACACGCAAATTTTGGCCCTTTGGATGAGCCGAGAAGCTTGGAGGTCTTCTGAGATAGAGAAATCCCCATCCCTGACACTTGCGTGCCCGGAACAAGTCGCTGTGAGCAGACTTGATGGGTGGAAGGCTGCCGCTTCAGCTTAAAGTCTGGTACTGGGGGGCCGGGGAAGAGGTTTTTCACCGGCAGAGGCAAGATGACTCGATGGATTTTGATCTTGCCTTTCTGAGACAGTTGAAGCTCTGCCTGGACGTAGTATTCCACAAAGGCCTTCAGCCTTTTTTCCGTCATGCCCCCTTCAAAGTTGAAGCTGGGAGCCAACTGATGAGTCGCAACGGCACACGGACCAAGCGAGAGGAAGCTGTGCTGCTGAGAAGCACCAGTCGTGATCAGAGTCTCCCAGTCGATATATGACGGGATTCTGATGGCAAAGTGCCATGTGGCACCGCCGCCTTCACTGTCGGGCTGGATATGGAGTGGTTTGTCAAGAAGTAGCACTTGGGTGGTTCTGGATGGATCGAAGAAGTTGAACCGACCGTAATGCACCCGGCCTCGTGTGGTGATCTTGGACTCCGACCATCCATGGATGGCGACTGTGAGCCGGGCTTGCGGCGAGACAGTTTGGATGGACCGGTAGACGCAGCCGACCACAACGTGGCCGGGGCTGAAGCGTGTTTGGCCTCCTTCAAGGCGGATTCCCAGCTCCGGGCTGGAGCGGGTGAATAACGGGGCCATGATGGGATTCAACACAGCCCGAGACGGGCAGTCGCTTCATGGACAGGTCAGCGGCGTGGTTGGACTGAGGCTCATCGCAAGCGACCCCCGAGAGAAGTGGATACCATGGATGTTGTCGAACGTCGTGTTAGGTCGACGCGGTGAGTTAACGCGCGGCAGCGGGCGCTAATGCTCGGCCAAAACATGACTCGCGAGGCGATCCTGCGAGAGTCGCGTTCGAATCGACATGCGACATTGAGACATTGATGAGATCGGTGTGGACGATCCGAAGGCGCAGCAGGAGTACACACCCCCCGTTAGAAGGTGTTGCTATAGTCATCTCTCGATCCACAGTAGGTTTGTGTCCAACGCCTGTTCACCCCTGACCAATGTTTAAATGATGGTTGGAGCACCCACATGAGACTCGGTGCAACCACCGTCCAGTGTACCTGCAGCAGCCGGATGACAAGATGTGGGATGCTTTGCGTTGGCGCGGTACGGCCAAGTCGTCCCCGGCTCGAAGCTCGGCGATCGTGTCATGCAGTTTCGATTCTGTGATAATTCCAACACGTGTGGTCTTGTCGCCTCGGTAGCGTCTATGACTCGGAGATGCCAACTTGTCTGTTCTAGTTGATACTATTTAACAGCCAGTCTGATCTACGTGGATAGATGAGATCGCCGACGCCCTGCAGGTGAGTGCATATCCCACCGTCTGTAAGCATATACAGGTAGACGTCCATGGAATTATAACTAGGTATCAATATTGATCCCCATGATCCTGCAGTCCTTCTCCAACGGCGTTGATTAGCGCATCCACTTGAACATTTAATCTTCATCATTCACCATTCATCATTCACCCACAACCCTCGTTTCGTCACTTCTCCTGGAGAACGTGGAATCCCATATCCACGAACCATCATCCTATTCATTCAACGCCCCTGGCAGGGGATCGCCAGTGAATGAAATTCGAGCGGTCCTCGACCCCGATGATTGGATTTGGAAATTTGAAATAAGACCCGAGTCAGGTGGGTGATAACGACACTCAGCTCACCCTCAGCACGCCAATGGCTCTCTGAACGTGTCATGGTCTCGACTACTTCCATGTCATCCTTGACGCCTAGTCTGACATGCGGAAGAATGCCCTCTGGCACCATAAGCCTTGTCAGGGACCGACCAGGCAAAAGGAAGATGAAATCAAACCAAACTGGATTCGATCACTTCACTAGAATCGAGAACCGATTTGAAACCCCTCTATTTCCGATCTCATGGATGGTGGGGACGACTGTCACCCGCGTGAATCCCTTGCATCGAGTTAGGGAGGTAATAGTGTTGACAGCACGGAGGATGGAGGACTGCGGGAGACAGGAGACGCCATCGACGGGGCCTTCTGACGGCATCACAGCTCCTCTCATGGCCTTCACCTCACTTCTCCATCTTCTCCAGATCGCAATCGCCTTTCTACGCTTCCAAAATAGGATCGCCCGAATGAGGGCGACTGAGTCAGCCTATCAGATGATAGGAGAGGTGGTCTGTGAGGAATTGCGTGTTTCATCCGAGAAAAGATTGGGGGAGAAGACAATCAGGGGGAGAAGTGATTCACCATGGAGTTAGTCGTGATACGACGAGGGTGATGCCATTGGTGGGAGTGGAGGAGTGGCTTCAGGTTCAGGGCTTCGACGCTCCATCGCTGCCGGTGGCGGTGATGCTTCCCCAACCCAACTTCGGATTTCATTCCAGTGCGCAATTGGAATGAGAGAAAGAGTCTTCTTGCTGCTGGCGTTGGCTCCTAGTCTTTAGTTTGTTATTTTATTATTTTGTTTTGTTTTGTTTTTTTTTCCCTCGTCCAGCCCTCCCATTTCACTCCGTAGTGTCCACCGTGTCGGGGCAGAGGGCAGGTTGGATAATCCGTAGAATCATGGCGATGCGTGCAGAGGGAGAGATAGGAGGAAAAGAGGCCTAGGAAGACTCTTCTGGTCGCCTGTCTTCACTATCGTGTTTCTTCACTCCCATCGTGGACTGTTCCAACGCCATCATTCACTTCGAGGGCGATCGGCAACGGCTCTTACGTCCCCAAAACTGCCTCTCCGACTCCCCGTCGCTCCCCCATCATCGTCACCTTCGCCGACTCTCCTTCTTCCCTTCTCCCTACCCTCCCCGTTCCTCACAAATGTTGCTCGATTACTCCCCAATGCTCCGCGATTTCCATCCTCCCTCGTCTTGAAAATTGATCGCCCTCGATGCGTTTGGCCTGATCCCCAGACCTTTTTCCCGACCGCCTCGTCATCGTCACGTCCCAAGCGAATCCCTTCCGACACATCCTTCTGTCCGCGTCCAGGTCGTGCCGGTCTTGCTTGGCTGGTTCGTCCTGTCCAGTCTCTTCTCCGGTGAAGCAGAACTCGTCCCTCCCCGCTGCCACGGTCGTCCGATCGTGAACGAACAGAATACCACTCCTCTCCACCTCGCAGCCCGTTCGTGTGACGGACGGCACTCCTCCGTACACAATGTCCACGCCCTCCACGGCCACTGCAACCCATCCGACCCACCAGCGCTACGGCTATCCTCATTCTTCGTATCAAGCGACGACCACCTATCCCACTCCGACCACGGCCGCAGGGGCTCGTCTCGCTAATCCCTACGCCTACTCCGTGCCGTCGCCAACCACCGTCACCACCACGACCACCACTCTGCCCTACGGCCAGCCCTCGAGAGTCGTCCCGGCGACATCGACTCCGTCGGCGATGGCCTCCCACCCGAGCGGCTCCAGTGCCGCCCCGTCGCAAGGCAGTCGGAGGAAGAAGCCCGATTGGGGCGAGTTTTACAAAAATGGCATCCCTAAGGAGGTCATCGTGATCGACGACAGCCCGGAACCCTCCAAGGTGCCCCCCCTCCCTCCGGCTCATGGGACTGCGACGGTCCCATCTGCTGTGCCCCAACCCGCAGGCAAGAGGCGCCGCACGGGAATCGAGACTGCCTATGACCTGGGCTACTACGACCGTCCGTCCTTCTCCATCAACCCCCAGCAATACGGGGAAGACTCCTCTGCACATTCCCTGTCCACCGACCGAACCACCTCGCTGCACACCACCGCCCCAACCTCACTCGGTTCCCAAGGTAGTTCGGGCGCCAGCAACGGGGTCTACTACGAGGATGCCTCGGTGGGCCAGAAGCGCAAGCGGACCACTCGGAAATCCGCTCGCGACGAGCAGAAGCGCCGCGAGCTCGAGACCGTGGGCGATGCGTTTCTGAGCTACGTTCCTCCCCCGCATCCCATCGTCAAGGCCAAGGATGTCCCTGTACCAGTGGTGCGCGACGTGAGCTTTCTCCCTCCGCTTTCTACATCTACCCCTCTCTAACTTGGAACCATCCAGTACACGAGTTCGCGCCATGAGAAATTCGATGACGACGATGGTCACTACATCGTGACTCCCGACACCTCACTGACTGACCGATGTGAGTGTGATTGCCCCGCCGTGATGGAATCCTCTTCTGACTGTGGATCTAGACACTATCATTAAACTATTGGGCCAAGGCACCTTTGGCAAGGTAGTGGAAGCATATGACAAGCAGCGCAAGGCTCGCTGCGCCGTCAAAATCATTCGCTCCATTCAAAAATACCGAGATGCCTCTCGAATCGAACTGCGAGTCTTGTCGACTCTGGCATCGAATGATAAAAGTAACCGCAACAAGTGCATCCACCTTCGGGATTGCTTTGATTTCCGCAACCATATCTGCATCGTCACCGACTTGTTGGGGCAGAGCGTCTTCGATTTCCTCAAGGGCAACGGCTTCGTGCCTTTCCCCAGCAGTCAGATCCAACAATTCGCTCGCCAGCTGTTTACCAGTGTGGCCTGTAAGTCACCTCCTACCCCCAATGTCCTGGATATTTCCACTAACGGGACCCCAGTCCTTCACGACCTGAACCTCATTCACACCGACCTCAAACCCGAAAACATCCTCCTCGTCAGTAACGCCTACCAGACCTTCACCTACAATCGCACCATCCCTTCTTCCTCCCATGCGAACCCCCGCAATGCGCGCCAACGGCGTGTTCTCCTGGACAGCGAGATTCGCTTGATCGACTTCGGCTCTGCCACATTCGATGATGAGTACCATTCATCGGTTGTCTCCACGCGGCATTATCGGGCCCCGGAGATCATACTGAACATGGGTTGGAGCTTCCCGTGCGATATCTGGAGTATTGGCTGCATTCTGGTGGAGTTCTTTACCGGTGATGCGCTATTCCAGACCCACGATAACCTCGAGCATCTGGCCATGATGGAAGCAGTCATCGGGGCCAAGATCGACTCCCGGTTAGTTCGGCAGGTAGTGCAAGGCCGTGCTGGCAACCACAACTCCGCAGCCAAGTAGGTCACCTTAATTGCTGTTATACCAAAGGACGGTTGGACGCTAACCTTGCTTCCAGATACTTCAACCGAAACAAGCTGGATTACCCAAATAATGAAACGACCCGGGCTTCTCGGAAGTACGTTCGTGCCATGAAACCACTGGCTGTAAGTGAACATGACCGCTTTCTCATCCACTCCACGAAATCACCTAATCCCTTCGTGTCTAGGAATTCATTCCCTCCAACACTCCTTTCAACCTTCAGTTCTTGGACCTCCTGCGCCGAATTTTCGTTTACGACCCCAAGCAACGTATCACGGCCAAGGAGGCGTTGAAACACCCATGGTTCAAGGAGAGTCTCATTGACGATGGCACGGAAGCATACCGGATTGGCATGGGGCTGCATCGCCAACACCGTTAACCAATGCTCGCTTGTGACTTCTTGCATGCCTCCTCTTCACGCTCACAACTGCAGCATCCGGAAGAGGCTCCGCCGGCGTCTCTAGGGTCTATGAATAGACGGTTCATATCTTTTGGGTAACTCTTCGGATGGGGTGGGATGGACGGTGTTTTTCACATTGGGGAAATGACGATTACGATGGGTTTTGTTCTTCTCTTCTTTCTTCCTACCAGCGGTGACTTCTTCTCTCTCGGCGGCTCTCTTCCTTCTGTCCGCCTGGTCAAGGTCGTGGCCGAGTTCGACTTCTCGCCGCACATCCCACGAATTAGCATTTTGCGCGATGACGGTCCGATCGTGATATCTTGTGTCTTATTTATCCTTCTGCCATTCCTTCCGGCACAGGCTATATGTTACAGGCTTCTGCTCCTTTGCATCTGCCACTTATTTTTTCCTCTCGAGTACCCCACGACGCTTTTGGAGGTCCCTAGGCTGCAATTCTTATATCATGGGTGTTTTCAGGGCGTTCGTATCGGAGTGAATGGGGGGGGGGGGGGGGGACGTGTATGTATATAGGCATTTGCCAGGCTCCATTGATCCTTCAGAAACGCGGTTCTACCGATTAGACTTTTGTCTCTCTTGGATGTGTGTGTAGCCATCTTGTAATTTCAATCGAGCCAAGTCATGTATCTACAGTGGCTCGCTTTCCAATCCCACAGACGCCCTGACTCAGCTGAGAATGATGCCTCGGGGGAACTCTCCCAAAAGGGAAGCCTTCACTGATAACCGGAGCGGAAGTGATTCCGACCTGACTCATCCCACTTTTCTCTCCCCCGCTATACATGCGGCCAACACCCACGCTCGATTGTGCCCATAATATCGTCTCTCGCCTTCCATCATGGCATTGCCCAAAGAGCAACAGTTGGCCTTGATCAAGGAGAATCTGGCAGAGTTCTTGAACCCTGAGATTGTCGAGGATGTCCTCAATCGCGGCGAGGTCTGTTTCTTAGGCCCCCGAACTACTCTATTGTCTTCACATTCTGACGATTTCTTCCCTAGACTCTTCGAATCTACTGGGGTGCGTGATCTTCGTTGATGAGGTGCGAATAGGCGTGTCCATGGAAACAACGGTGTTGAATATTATGGGGCTCACTACTCTCCGCGCCAACACGTTATCCACGGCGCGAATACGCGTGTCCACGACGGCTAGAATGGTGTTGAATACAGTGGTGTTGACTCGAAATAGGCACAGCAACCACCGGCCGCCCGCATGTAGGATATACGGTTCCTGTATGTATAGTGCCTATTCTAAAGCTACGGGGTATGGACTGACCAGCTGTAGATGATAAAACTTGCGCAATTCCTGAAGGCTGGGTGCAACGTTAAGGTGAGATACACCAACCTTTACTACAAAAGCACCCATTCAGAAACTAACAGACAGCTCATTAGATCCTACTGGCCGACGTTCATGGCTTCCTCGACAACCGTCAGTATCCGCCCCGTCAACCGTTTGATTGATGATACTCATCCCCGCAAAGTGAAAGCGCCGATTGAGCTCGTCGAGTACCGTGCAGAGTATTACAAGTACACAATCAGTGCGTTGCTTCGCGCTCTCAATGTACCAGTCGAGCGGCTCCAATTCGTGCTTGGCTCCAGCTACCAGCTTGGAAGGGAATATTCAATGGACGTTTATCGCGCCTGCAGCATTACATCTACCCATGATGCGATCAAGAGTGGAGCGGAGGTGGTGAAGCAATCCGATTCACCCCCAATCAGTGGATTGATTTATCCATTGTTGCAGGGTAAGTCTTCTTACAAACTCTGTATCAAGCCATGCTTATATACCATATAGCCCTCGACGAGCAGTACCTCGACGTTCATGCGCAGTTTGGAGGCGTTGACCAGAGGTAGGGTCTTCTCAGGTCATTGCCATCATTGTCAGCTCACTGATACTGGAATTAGGAAAATCTTCACACTGGCGAAGGAACTGTTGCCTCGCCTTGGTTATACCCCACGAGCACATTTGATGAACCACCTTGTTCCTAGTCTCCAGAGTGGTAAGATGAGTTCTAGCGACCCTAACTCGAAGATCGATGTTCTGGAGACACCAGATATTGTGGCCCGTAAGGTGAGTACTCCCGCGTACCCCTTCTTACTGGATGGATGAATGCTCAAAGTTGCTGTATAGATCAAGAAGGCCGTTGCGGCCCCGAAGGTTGTCGAGGGAAATGGTCTTCTTGGCTTTGTCGAGCATGTGTTGATTCCTGCAAGCGAGCTGCTGGATGGAGAGCGCAACTTCAAGATCGAGTGGGACGGGCAAGTTCACGTTTATGATAACTTCGAGTCTTTGCGGGACGACTACGCAGCTGATAAGGTGAGTCGATTCTGAAATTCAGTTTCAGGACCAGGCTAATTTTCTTGCGTTAGATCACTCCTCAAATGGTGGGCTTAGAGTCAATTACTATTTGAGGCGTCCTTGTGCTAACATGGTTTAAGTTGAAACCCGCTGTCACCTCCGCTCTGTGTCGCATCCTTAAGCCTATCCAGGCTGAATTCCAAGCCTCGCCAGCGTGGCAAGAGGTATGTTCTTCTATCTGCAGCTATGAAAGACTCTTGACTTACCCACCCCGCTCTTTCTAGATCGAGAAGAAGGCGTACCCGGTCGAAGCTCCTAAGGAGCAGAAGAAGCAGAAGCAAAAGAAGGACAAGGGCAGCAGATACCCCGGCGCAGCCAAGGCATCCGAGGTCCAGGCCGAGGAGGGCAAGGATATGGCCAAGGAGCCGCCAACCACTGCCGACGTGGGCAAGAGTGCTGCTGACGCGATGGACAAGCTGTCAATGAATTAAGGTCTATCTACATTTTGAATGTAAAAAAGGAAGCATTGAAGCGTACAAAGGCTTTTCTCCTTATGTTTAGAGACCTTTTCCCCCATAATTAGATCTCTTAAGCCAATCTACCGGAGTCACTTTTGTGATTCAAGCCGTGGGGATCAGATCTCGCGTGACTATCAGATTGTCGGGTGATTCTCACATCATTAGTCCGACTTTCCCCCCTCCAATCATCCCCCTTTTGCATCTATACCCGACACGATATCGGCTCATGGACTCTATTGGAGCTCACAGTCTCCAGCTTCCATCATGCGCTACACATTCAAACAACCAGCTACACTGCAGTAACACGCGCATGTCTAGGCTAAATTGTGCATTACGACCCAATGCTCAAGGCCCTGCTCTATATCAACGAGGACGCATTGCACGTCGCCGCCGAAAGAGACGAAGAAACCCAACGCCTACTAGAGCACCACACGCCCTTCCCCACCGCATCGGCCTAGCGCCCAATTGAATAGACAGTTCCGGTCTAAGGAACAGGTCGCATACTTTGGCAACCCATCAGATGTGTTAGATCCCATGAATGTTCTTAGGGCCGAGTATCTCTAATTACTAGACTGGCCTATCTCTAAGGTACGCTCTTTCGTTTTGTACCCTCGATATTCAGGTGTTGCTCTGACCTGCTTATATTATAACACTAGTTCTTGAATCTCCCTGAAGAGCTCGTTGCGGAGAATACAGTGGTTCAGGGTATTGCCCGTGGTGCTCTTGCTTCTATCCCAGACACAGCTCATATTGCCTTCTTCCATGTTGAGCCAATCTCAGACTGGCGCATCGCCACTCTCCTTGCCAATGCCGATACGCAAGCATTTGAATTCAAAGAATATATAGACTCGTTCCTGGTTTCAGTCCACCTACTCTGTCTGCTACCATGGGTGTGCCTGTCGGGTTGGAGCTAATGTGTCAACCCGGGCGCGACGAGGAATTATTAGACCTTGTAGAATGCACTCGAAAGTATCCTCGGGGCAAAACAACCACCAGATCTAGCTGGGCTAGGCACATTTCATACTCATAACATAGAAGCACCAACTTGGCCTCTGATGATATGTATTAGGAAATATATATCGAGCACTTGGGAGAGAGAAGAAAGTTCAGTAATCCCAAGGAAAATCTATCCATATGCACAAGCAAATGCATACGCTGTAACGCCGATTGGAGAGGGAAAGCTTTACATGCCACGGTTGAACTCCACCATGCCCTCGTAGCCACCATGCCCATGGAACTCCTCCTCCAGAGAGGCGGCACTGATAGCTTGACGCTGCGGGAAAGCAGCCAAAGCAAGAGGCAAGGCGAACAGCGAAGTAGTCAACACTAGACCCAGATTAACGAAAAGAACCATGCGGGGACGCGAACGCAGCCACTGGGTCTTCTCCAGACGAACCAGGATCAGCGGCGGGAGGACCATGATCGGGGTGGCATTCAACACACGGCTGATGGCAGTCTCGCCGACAGCCAGGGTGGCGGCTTTCTTGCTCTTGCCCAAGCTCTGGACGGGCGCGGCATCCTCAGACTGTTCACGCTTGGTGCGCTCTGCCTCCGACAGAACGGGGTAGACATCGATGCCGCGGCGAATCTCCTCTCCACGCATCAAGAAGACATTCAACGCGCTAGCACTAGCGACCGCCGCAAAGGGAACCAGACGAGAAAGAATAAGACGAGTGTTGGGGGAGATGCTTTTGAGACGCGGGACGAGGGCGTTCAGGCCCAGAGCAACGGAGCAGGAAGCCGACACAGCCATGAGGTACGACTTGGCCATCTGTGAGGTGGACAAGGGGGTAGACTTGTTGGCATTGGCGTTGTTGATTGCAACATTAAGCGATTGGTTACCGATCTGCCAGAGAAGAGTACCGGTGGTCTAAAAAACAACGCGAGGGCAACTGTTAGCACGACAGAAGCACGGCAGCACAAGTCGGAACCCCCCAACTCACCTGAAGACCCGGGGTGAGCATGCCCGCCGTGACAACCAAATTGGAAAGAACATAGCAGGACATGCGGAAAGGAAGCAGAACGGGTTCGCCAGTGTCTGAGACAGTCAACGTCAGTCCTACCGCCCAATTCTCGTTCATATCTCCGTTCAGCCCATACCAGGATGCAATGTAGAGTCGACCACCTTCTTCGCATGCCATAGCTCCGGGGTCATTGCGGGGATAGCACTCTGTTTGTAAGAGGAGATAAGTTTCTTGGCCTGGTCGAGACCCGCAGAGGACACAAGAAGCGTCCTGCTCCCTCAATTAGCACACATCGCGTGCATTCAGGGCGTATAGGCGCGACTCACCGAGGGTCGGAAATGTCCGCGGCATGGCGAACGCGGCCCCAATAGGTCTTCAAATCATACTGGGAGACGGGTAAGTCCCGGTTACCAGGGAGAGAGGCAGACATGGCCGTGCAATGGAAACCGAACCCGTAAACGAAGAAGAGAGAGAATGACTTTTGCGGGGATCCGATTCTTTTTTGAGATAAAAAAGGCGGTGAGGCCGATAAGTAGTCTACGAGCCAATCGAAGCGGCGAATTCACGCGCCGCTCAGGAACTTCGGGAGGCTTGCCGAGTGTATGCGAGAGAATGAAATTCTATTGGATCCCGGTCCGGGCAAGTAGAGAAGGGTGACAGTAGTACATAGGTATCATCGAGGAGTAAGCAAAATTAGAAAAAAGACAAACAGCGGGAAGGGTCCCGGCTAATGCAGAAGATGACGGGAGCATCGGGACTCGAGGAGAATCAGACAAAAAAAAAACCGGGTCGTCAAGATGTAGCTCGCACTAGCTCTAGCGGAAGCGAAACGACTTGTGTGCCAGCGGGGAGGGGGGTCCGCCGCCAGAACCATAGCCCGATCGTACACGGTTCTGTCGTGACGGGGTGTGGTCGCAGAACATACACACATAAAACGAGGGAAGGTTTGAGCGCTCTAGACCGACACACTTGGTGTGCAGCCAATGCGTACATGATTCGCTAGAGAGAGGTCAGCAATCATTTCGAGTTTGGAGGGCATACCCATAGGACGACTCACCATTGGATCATGAGATGGCCGCCATTATCCATCGAATTGCAGATGCAGCGCGTGCCGTTGCTCGGATTGCTATGGCGGTCGGTGTGGGGAGTAGCCAGATCGGGGTCGGTCAAGGTTGTGGGTGAGGCGTTAGAGTGTGCAGAATGAAGATCGAAATCACTGTGCAGACGAGGGGGAGAGGAGCGGAGGTGTGCAAAGGTATGTGATGACCGCGACAACCGAGCTCCATAGCCACCAGTAGAGGGTCTGGGGCCCCGGCCGCGGCCTTTGAGGACCTGCCGCAACGCATGCTGGGCATCGCCACTGTCATCCTCCTCTCCGGGCAAGGATTGGGACGCGACACTCCCCCTGGTATACGAGGCATCCGAGTGTAGCAAGGACGAATGCCGCTTGGGCGTTCGCTTGATAGCTTCAGGAGATCCGCGATATGTCGCTCGTCCAGTGGCGCCCCGAGAGGAACCAGGCCAGGGAGACATACGCCCCGAGTGAGATGAGCCTACAGTCGAAGTATAGGATCCTTTTGAAGGAGGTCGGGAACCAGAGTCGCTACGAGACAACGTTGGCCGGGCACCGTCGAAGAGCGAAAAAGAGGACTGTGCACGAGGCAAGACAGGATATTCCGAGTATTCGGCGGGGTCAGCCTCACTCTCGGTGGTAGAACCGTCGAGATCCATGCCAGTAAGCGGATCAGTCAATCCTGTAGGGCCCTCGTCGACCGGCTGCATTTCGGCCTTAGCACGACCGTCGCTACCGATGCGAAGTACTACGGACTGCGAACGAGTTGGAAAGCCGGACGCGAGCGAATTTGATCTTCCCAGGGGCAGAGGTCGGATTCCTTTGGCGGGAGATGCTCGGCCCTTTGAGGGGCTCTTGCGAATCCCACTTGTAGATGCCATCATTCCACCGGCTTGACTGAGCGGCCGATGAGACGAGCTAGTGATAGCCGTATGAGTGACACTCCTAGTGAGTCCTGGGCGTCCACCCCTGGGCGTATAATCATCGTCTTCATCCTCCTCCGAAACGCTCGAGAAAGACCCCGGGTTTTGTCGGTCACCCTGAGCACGTCGCAACTCTTCCCGTTTCGATTCTTCTGCCTGGTGATGATAAGGCTGTCTGAGCCCACGGAGAGGCCTCCTCTCCGGTGTGAGGTGAGGCCCACCAAACCGCCGGGCTGGAGAACTCAAGAACATGGCAGGATCCTCGGCCTTGGCGACAGGTACGCGCGGAGAGGTCGAGAAAGGAGCAGGGAACAGTGCCGCATCCGTAGGGGGAGCTGTTGAGATACCAAATCCACTGCTGAACTCGGGCAGGTCCATTGAGCCGTCAATGGTCGGTAGTTGAGGAATATTATGAGCATTAAGGGAAGGATCGAGGTTTGGTTGCTCGGGGTGGTCGATGCTGCCAGCAGTGCTGGGCAGAGGGATGTCATTTGTTGGTTGGTCATGATCCTGGTCCCAGAACAGCCGCTGCTGAGGGAAAAAGGGAGAGCCCGTCGGATCGAGTGCAGCCAGCTGGAAGAGATCCGGCGAAGACTGTAGATTGGCGAACATCCGCGGGGACGCTCCAAGCAACCGGCTAGGCGTCTCGAGGTGACCGCGCATCCTCGGACTCGTTCCTCTCCCCGCACTCCTGACCGGCTCGAAGTCGGGGATCTTCCTGCGCGACGCACTGGTGGGCGGTGGTGTCTGCATCGAAGCCGCCGACTTGGCGGAATCAACCGTGCGAGGGCCATCCTCGCTGGCGCCAGCAGGCGGTTTCACCGGCCGAATTCTCCTGACCGTATCCATGTGCTCCGAAGATCGTCCCTCCTTGAGATTGGCTGCATCTCCCACCCGTTGGTCTAGAGACCCTGCTCTCAGCGGATTCGAGGGGGTACCGAGGCCAAATTTCTGGGGCGAACGAAGGAACTCGGGGCTCGAGGCATACGGGTCGGCGGTGTCCCAGGTGACTCGGGGGTCAAAGAAACTCGACTCGAGCTTGGGGGTAGTGAACGAGTCCAAGGCCGCGGTGGTCGGAGTCCTCGTCGGAGTTTGAGGTTCGCCGTTGGGATAGCTGAAGCTGAACATGGCCGGATGGATTAGCATGATGGGAGCATATTCCGCGGGGCAGGAACGACGAGAGCAACGAGCAGCAGCAGGAAGAAGAGTCACCGGCGATAGAGATCCGAAGCCCCCAAAGCACCGACAAGGTGCACACCCCGCACGAGCAAAGGGAGGGAAGGGGAACATACCTGTGGATAGGGTGATCCCAACTCATGTCAGCAAATCGGACCCAGCAACCATGGACAGGTCAATCTGCCAGGCAACCTTAATCACGACGAGATAGGTGAGATATGTGAACGGGCGAGGAATGCTCGGCAGGGAGGTGTTCGGGGTTGGGGATTGCGAGAAGCAGAAGGGACCATTGGATACCAAGGGCGTGGTTTCTAGTTCATGGTTTCCTCGCAGGGAGGAAGGGGAGGTTGAGAGTTAAGAGTTGAGAGGTGCAACTCGAGCGAGTTGTACTTGCTCCCAATTCCTCCGTCAGTCAGTAGATTGGTCGTTGGTGAGTTGGTCAATAGGAGTTGTAGAGTGAGTCGTAGATTGACGTCGAGGAGGGTTTTTTTAATATGGAGAAAGACGGAGGGGAAAGTGTTTTCCTTTTGCTCTGTTTGTCGATTTCTTTTTTTTTTTCCCGTGGAGACACTTTTTTTTTCTTCCTCGATTCAATTTTAAAAGGAGCCTCCACCGATCCACTGCGAAGCTTCCGATACAGAAACTCTGTGGAAATTACTTGGTACGACTGGAAATCCCCAACTTGCGGCCTCAACGCAGTCCTGGAGACTCCATGCTCCGGAGTACATATGTACTACCTTGTACCTACAGAGTGTATGGCAACAACCCCCCCTTAGTGGGCGCACTAACACTCCTGTCCCCATGCAACATCGCCCTCGGTCCGGCTCCAAGTCATTAAAGCCCACCCGCGCACAGCCCAGCTGAAAAAAAGGGCGCCTATCAAGGAGGTTCCGGAGAGCATCTCTCCCCTTGGGCAACGAGTGCCGATCCAAAGCCGAATTGGGGTGGGGAGGAGACGAGAACAAGATCGAGCGTGTTCGGGGAAGCCGGCGTTCCAAGCTCCAGCGACCGGAACAGCCAGTTGGAAGCGCCTGGCGTCCACGCTTTGTCCTTTAGTGAGCTCCAGCGCGGGTCAATCTGACCGATGACGACATGACGAGCTGCGTGTCTAACTAACTAACCACTAACTCACATCGGCCCCTGGAGTGGAGGCACAGCGAGTCTGGAGTCGGCCAGATCTTGCCTCGTATATCGGTGGCAACCTAGCGTACCTCGATGGAATCAGGTCGGACCCGGCACATCGACTGTCCTTGGGTGCTTCCCCGGATTCGTTCGCACCCTCCTGTTCGCACCTCGCGGCCCGGGGATGACTAGATGAAAGAAAAAGCGGATCCGCCTCGCGCAATGCTGAAGGGGAAACTCCTCCGCAACCCAACTTTTATCCGAGCGTCGTTCCGTGGTTTTTTGTTGGCTCTCCTGCTCGGTGCATGCACTACTTATCATTCGAGGATCGCCTGCATGCAGCTAATTCGCGGCCCCTGGCATACGAGCCAGGCAAACCCTCTTGGCGGCACCTAGGCCTTCGTCCTTTGATCCCCGTCGCTTCGGGGCCACCCTGGCTCCTTATTCGCTTGACATTTGGACCACGACCAGATTTCATCTTGCTGACACTACGATGCCGCTCCTTGGAAAAGGGGCGCCATGGTCCTCCCATTAAAAATCTTGTGGTCCTTCCGATCTCCGACCTTCGCCCGTAACCAGTTCGAACAGGAAACCCACCCAAGCTCCCCACGCTAATCGCAAGATCTACTATATAGCTGATCTTAATCATTTGAGACATGGTCTGGTCACTGATTGTTGCCAATCCGACCCTGAGTACCCCCAGCGGGCCGGGGTCGGTCTATCCATTGTCATTGATTCTCCTTGACGGCTGCCGGACTGATGATTATCTGCAGGTTGGGCACCGACAATCTCAACGCGATCTCTTCTTCCGCATTCTGGGCTTTCTTTTGAATCAAGATCCTGTTCAAGGTGGACTAACATCAGGCTCCACCGAAACTGTAATTACCAGGTACTCATATAGGTATAGTTCTTCCATGATTAGCTCCGGGCCAAATCGGCTGTCGTTGAGGCCCACGCAAGCTGTTGCTAGGGCTTCTGCGCCCCTCGATTGACCTAGGACAACGAGGTTACAGTGGCCGAGGATGACTTCGCTTCCTGAAACAAACCATTTCACTCCGTGACTACTCCGTGAGGACTACGGAGTACCGTGCCCGTAGTTAACAATATCCCGACCACGACATGGATTCAAACTCGGATATAACGGCGCTGTTGAGTTGAGAATAACCTATAACGCAAAATATTAAACTCACTCACGATGATCGAATTACTCTGATCCCGGATGACAAGGAATTATAATATTTAGGGTCTGTGGGTCTTGAAGATGAGTACCTAGAATAAATAGGCTACTTCGATTGCTGAACTCGTTCAATGTGCGTTCTTCAAGTCAGCTTGGAGTTCTGTTCGTCGACATGCTAGTAGTCCTATCTTTTTCGGTGTTTTGAGTGGACTGTTGATGATCGAATCCTCGGGCTTCTTGGCCAATCATCTCCGCTGGTAGTTCAGTTGGTTTAGAGCGTCAGACTGTAATGGGGAATCCTGTATATCTGAAAGTCGGCGGTTCAACTCCGCCCCAGCGGACTTTTTTGGTGGTTTCACTTCCTTTTTGTTAGGTTTGTAAATGTCCTACCTATGCTCTATATCCAGGCCAGCCCCGAGCGGAAGGTGGTTACTGAGGAACGGCCAAGTTTTTATGTCGGCTGTTTACCCCGTCTGGTCGTCTCAGGAACGTAGTGACGTCTACGAATCTGCGAGGAATCGTCATCTATTCCGCAGCGATTTAAGAGGAAACAAAAGAAGACAACAGACCATTCTGTCATCTTCAAGGATCAGTCACTGTACAATCTGATATTTCCTTCTTGCTTGCTATAAAGGATTACTGCATCAACTACTGCAGAAAATCAATTGGGACTGATAGCGTAAAGTATTTGGCTGGCTAATGACGATGCAAGGCAAACCCTCCGGGTCAAAGCATGGTTCTGGTCGATGAGAACTTATTTAGAAATACTTTATCTGTCACTTGTTTCCACCCGGTTCCTGTTCCGCGGGTGCCTTGCCCTTCTCGGCTTGTGAGCTTTCCGGAGTAGCGCGTATGTCAGGGAAAACACCTCGTATGACCTCCTTAGCTTGCAGGTGGATTGGCTCGCTGTGTTTCATCAATGCGGGCATCGCGCGATCATCAGCTGGGACAGCGCGCCTCGACGGGCGTCTAGATTGGCCAGCTTCCCTTCAAGGGATAGGTAAAACTTCGCCTGTTCTGTAGCGAGGTGTGCACGGTAGTTTGCTATCATGCTGTCTATGTCGGCGGCTTCCTGAGCGTGATCCATGAAAGCCTTGGACGCTCCTGGCATGGGGCCTGTAAGCGGACAGCGAGCATGTTTCCACTGAGGATGAGAGATTCCCAGGTGAGGAACTTTACGAGGTGGATCGCATCCTTGCAAAAAAGGTCACCCCCGCCCCAAGTAGGCCCCGCTGAGACGGAACGAGGAGGATGATCACCAGTACCTCATCTGTTGGAATGGCAAATCTGCGAAGGAGGACCAGTAGGTGAAGGAGGAGGACACAATTGGCTGCAGTGAAGCCGTCAAGGACTTTGAACGGCGGAGACAGTAGCTGCGCAGCAGCTGTATGTATTTCTAGTGTTTCATGTTTCCCTTTGTCCCTGCTATTTTTCTTATCTTTGCACTATTTCCTACCTTTCACTAGCCTCCTTGTTTTCCCTTCATTGTGTGTCCACGTTCCCTCTTGCCTTGCTACTAAGCCAGGCTGAGCAATCTTACCACGCTACAGAACTGGAAACCTCCTATCTGTCTGGGTGATCCGGAAAATATAAATGATTATATCCCTTCTGTTCCCTAACATAGAGAGGTTGCTAGCAGTTCTGGAGTGGTAATTAATATCGACGTATATATCTTACACTGTGATACATTGTTATATATTAGTAGGTATTCAAATACACCGCTTAGTCTTCTTGATGGTGTCTACTTCTTCGGCTGCTTGCGTCATATTCCGCTGGTAGTTCAGTTGGTTTAGAGCGTCAGACTGTAATGGGATTTCCTGTATATCTGAAAGTCGGCGGTTCAACTCCGCCCCAGCGGATCAGTTTTTGTCAACTTCCCCCCCTTTCACATCTTCCAAAACTATATCACTATCAAATATATATCAGATTATTATAATCATAATTTTTTAATATTTTTGATAAAATAAAACAAAAACTTATCCGCTGGGGCGGAGTTGAACCGCCGACTTTCAGATATACAGGAAATCCCATTACAGTCTGACGCTCTAAACCAACTGAACTACCAGCGGGATATATATTGAAATTCAAAAAGTTGACATCTTCAATCAGAACCATGGTAGTTATGAGTGATAACGTGCAGCAAGTAATTGTTCGCTGATGCGCCACTATCAGCCACACTAACCAGCCACGCTCCTTCTCAATCATTCAATTGTGAGGTATTGAAAACAATTGACTCTCTTGGAACTGCCAAGTATTAGCATATTGATTGTTTTGTGCTTTCAACGCGGGGTCTTCGAGCTGGAACGGCCATCGGCTGTTTCACCCATGTTTCCCCCCATCTGTTGCTTTGTTGACACAACTCGGCAACTTCCCACCATCCCTCCCATGAACATCCACCTTCGAAATGGCACCCAGCTCTCCAAGGCGTGTTCGCAAGAAAAAGGCATTTACTGGCCGTCAGTCACGCGCTAGGAAACCCAAAAAACACTGTGCCCGCACTTCGTTGCTCGCAAGTGCCTTTGACCAGCGCCCAGACCAGCAAATCCTCCCTAACAGTGGGACTCCTTCAGGCTCTGTCAGGATTCCTGAGTCAAATGACCCTCTGGAAAAGGTATGCTGGCCAATGTCACTTACAATTCAAACCCTCTGGCTTTTTGGTGATCCCTGTCTCACGATCTGTAGAACATCTTCGAGCGTGCACCACTGCCAGACGGATATGTCTTTGTTCCGAAAGGTGATGTCTACATTACACGACACTGCCGCGTTAAGACCAAAGAGTCCCACCAGGTTGTCTATGTCGTCTACGTGAGTCTGGCCGGACATGCATTCTCTGCTCTAAGATTCCACCCCATCCTAACCAGCGCACAGAATAGAACAGGAAAGCGCATCCAGGGAATTCGAGTCCCTGCAGAAATACACTCTAATGTCTCCGAGCTTGCAGTCCTGACTGCTCATGCGCGAGCCAGTGCCGTTGAAGTCCGCGATACCAAATTCATTGCCCGCGGCAGGGAGCTCCTGCGTTCGCAGTTCCCTCTCATGCCAGATGAATCCCTCGAAGTGATTATGAATCACTCCTTCCTCAAGGGATCTGGACGAGTGGGACGGACCTCGACGACAACGGATAACCGCAAGGCTACCCTTGCTGTCGAAGCACATATTCGACATAAGCACACCCCATATGAATCTCTACTTGCTGGTGGGGTTGATCGGAAGGAAGCACGAGAGACTGTGTGGCCCTCTGTTCAGGCAATCAAGAAGGCCTGGGAAGGACGGGGCGACCAGCCGGCTGAGTGTCTCACCATACGTTCAGTGCAGGCTGCTACCTGAGGCTAGGAGACGACGTCTGAAACGAAGAATTGCATAGGGTTGGGGTCTATGGGCGAGGTGTTTGAGGATCTACAGGAAGATACCATATGTTGTGACCAACGAAGCGGCAGCCTGAAACAAGTCGAGCCTTCAGCTCTCACATGGAATGATTTCATCTCCTTTTGAAGGGTCCGAATGCGCTTTGGACTCGAAAACTTGCGAATCTCTTCCTTGGGCCTGACCCAGCCCTGTTAGCTTGTTGCATATCTAGGCGACTATTACTAGTCTCTCCCCCCAAGAAAGATACCCGCTTTTCCCGAGAGATGTGCAGGATTTCCACGATTCGGTCCGGGGGTGATCCCCACGTGTCTTGGTGCGTATGGAGATAGGTATATTTCTACCCACTAGTCAAGAGATGGTGGTCGGTCTACACTAGGCTGCAAGATTAGTATATTTTTATTGGCCCGCGGAAGCTCGGCACCTTATCGAACTTATCTCGGTACAGTAAGTCCTGCGACCTTCCAATCCTTGGACCACGAGTGGCGCTAATCGTGTTCGGCAGGAACTAAGAGTTCGCCCTGCCCCTGCCTTTCCTTATATCGCGTGTGCTTTTTGTCCCTGAGGTCATGATGGTTCCTCATTCACCATGCGGAGGCGGTACATGGCCTTCGTTGGAACCACCGGCCGACTCAAGTATGTCGCAGTGATAGCTGTTCTGCTCTTATGGGCGCTAGTCAGGGTCCTGCCAGCAATGAAGAGGAGGCTTGAGAGTCGCACGCCAGACACCCACGAGGAAGACCGACCACACTACCTTCACCATTCCATGTTCCGCTCGGATCCAGATCTGAAATATGAACAGCAACTGTCAAAAGCGCTCCTGGACCTTGAGAAGCAACTGCTGTCATTGCAGGATGTGAGTCCCCCGCAGGACACCCTGTGGCAAATCCTGTTGGGGCATGAACCCAGTCGGAAACAACGAGGCGATGACTCAATCCAATTCGAGGAAAAGAATTCAGGCTGGGAATATAGGGTGAGTATTATCGTTCCCCGGCGCGTGGGTCTCACCGTCTTTGGCCGCAATTGCTTATACATCCAATTGTAGCTGGTAACGAGTGAATGGGCGGAGGAGTTTGTGACTCTGACTCTCTCGCTAATTCCAGGGCTTTCACAGCTATACCACTCATATCCCCATGACGTGCTCCGCGCTGACCTGCTGCGCTACCTGATCTTGTGGTATTTTGGTGGGTACTATGCGGACATGGATACGTTCCCTAAGCGGCCCATTAAAGGATGCCGAGAGATGCAAGATTCAATATTAGGCAATGAAGACCCAGATGTCTCCCTTGTCGTGGGTGTCGAGATTGACGAGCCCTTTGCCTCTCCTCAGAAGATGCACGACTGGCACTGGGTCAGACGTTATGGCTTTATTCAATACACCCTGTACGCGCCACGCAGATTCAGTCCGCTGTTGAGAGAGGTTATTGTGCGTGTACTATCACATACCAAGCGCCATCTTGAAGAAGCCAATTTTTTTTTCGGGGCGAAGTACAATGAAATGGGCATACTGGAAATCACAGGGCCAGGAGTATTCACCGATGCCGTATTGGACGTTTTATCCGACACGCTCCCTACCTCGCACCCGTTGATCGCAGATTCAGTAAGGGCAGACACAAGCTTTGGAGACCTCATTCCACCAGGCTCGACCACTCCAGTGCAACGAGTGACCTGGGCCCCTTTTTACAGACTTGATAAACCTCTGTGCGTCAAAGGTTCGGAGGCAAAACAAGGCAAGCAGCACGGTGGACTATGCGTAATGCCCATCAATGTTTGGGGCAACGGTCAGCGACACAGTCGATCAGAAGGATTCGAAAATCGGCATGCCTGCGTCAATCACCGGTTCAGTGGGACTTGGAAACCCGGACGACAGAACTGGATGAAGTACCTGCTCGGCTGAGCATGCAGAATGCCTTTTTTTGGGACTCATATACGGAATTTAAATATTTTGGCATTTTACGTGACAAGGATAATAATGTATATAGCCACGACTTGTGACTTTCACTATTCGATGAGCTACAATGATTGACCTAGACTTTGAGATAAGTGCTGCAGGTTACTTATTATCCGAATCTCGCCAATCCCGTGGATTTAGAAAAAGAGCTCAAGTTGCGAATGTAATTTCCAGAAGAAGACAGTTTACTGGCTCAATTTGGGGGCTTGTCGCCTAGTATCTGATTGATTGCGCCCTGAGAACATCCATGGATGTCCCAGAGCTCTGCTCGTATACTTCCCAATTCGGTAACAAGGGCTAGCCCTATCGCGCTCTCCCCGGTCCGAATACCAAAAGTTCAGAACTCCGCAACCTCGACCTTCACCACGTCACAATGGAGCGACCAGAAACTGTGGAATCCCCAAGGAAGCGGCAAAAGACCGATGACGTGCCCGCGATCGACAGCGTGGCAGATCGGTCGAGCGGCACCGCAGCCGAAGACGCGCAGGCTGCGAAGGAATTGGAGGTTGGCATCACGGAGCTGGTGACCGCTGACAATGAGGGATTTTCCGGTGTGCTGAAGAAGAGGTAAATGGGGGAAAAATATAGCAGAATTCAAATCTTGCGCTAAAAGTATTGCACAGGTATACTGATTTCTTGGTCAACGAGATCTTACCCTCCGGCGAAGTCTGTCATCTCCGGCATCTGCCCGCGTCCAAGTCTTCACAACAGACACAAGCTCCTGCTTCTGAACAGCAGCCCTCTCCCAACCAAGACGCCCCACAATCGGCGAAAGAGGAGGGTGCACCTACCGAATTCCAAGTGTCAGACGAAGACAATGCCCTCCTGGTAGAGTACTTTGGCGCGGAAAATGCTTCGGCAATTGTGGACCTTCACAAACGGGCTATGTCGGCGCCCAAGGCGAGACCGACTGAGTTTGGTCAGATATCGACTGCGGTAACCGACCGGGACCTACGAACTAAGATTCACCAAGCTATTCGTCGTATTTTTAACTCGCAGTTGGACTCCAAGACCGATGGCGAGGGAATTATTGCGGTCACTGCGGCTTCCAATCGATTCAAGCGCAATCCTCAGAATGGACGAGACGGTCGATCCAACGGTGGCCGGACGAACTGGGACGAACTGGGTGGGCCGTACCTACATTTCACGATCTACAAGGAAAACAAGGACACGATGGAGGTCATCTCATTCTTAGCTCGCCAGATGAAGATGAACCCGAAGGCTTTCCAGTTTGCTGGCACCAAGGACCGTCGGGGTGTGACGGTGCAACGGGCTTGTGTCCTCCGCGTCCATGCCGACCGGCTCGCCAAACTGAACTCCACGCTTCGGAATGCTTCTCTTGGCGATTTCGAGTACTGCAAGCACGGTCTCGAGCTGGGCGACCTTAACGGAAACGAGTTTGTGATAACGCTGCGCGAGTGCGAGATTCCAGGCGTCAACCTGAAAGATCTCGACGCCGCTGTCACCAAAGCCACCGAGCTTGTAGGGAGCTCTTTGAAAAATCTTCGTGAGCGGGGATACTTCAACTATTACGGCCTGCAGCGTTTTGGTACTTTCTCGACGCGCACCGACACTGTTGGCGTCAAAATGCTCCAGGAAGATTTTAAGGGCGCGGTCGAGGCCATTTTGCATTACCCCCCGCACATTCTCGCAGAAGCTCAGAAAGGTGAACTTTCTACACTGCCGATCAGCAGTGATGATAAGGCGCGTGCCGAAGCTATCCATATCTTCCAGACCACAGGCAATGTCAACGGTGCTTTGGACAAGCTCCCGCGAAAATTCTCTGCCGAGGCCTGTCTGATTCGCCATCTGGGCCGCTCTCCGAGGGACTATATGGGGGCCCTGCAGACCATTCCTCGGAACCTCCGCCTGATCTATGTCCATGCTTACCAGTCGCTTGTCTGGAACTTTGCCGTTAGTGAACGCTGGCGATTCTATGACGACAAAGTGGTCGAGGGCGACCTGGTTCTCGTACACGAGCACCGTGACAAGGAACCCACCAAGGCCAAGCCCGACGACGATGGCGTTGATGCAGATGGGGAAATCATCGTCGTTCCTCAAGCTGAGGATAGCGCTAATCCTGCCGAAGACATGTTCATGCGGGCACGGGCTTTGACAGCCGAAGAGGCTGCAAGCGGCAAGTACTCCATCTTCGACGTGGTTCTCCCTTCGCCTGGCTTCGACGTTGTGTATCCTCCCAACAAATTGACCGACTTCTACCGCCAATTCATGGGCAGTGAGAAAGGCGGTGGCTTGGATCCGTTCAATATGCGACGCAAGTGGAAAGACACCAGCCTTAGTGGGAGCTACCGCAAGGTGTTCAGCCGCATGGGCCCCGATTACTCTTTTGATGTTAAGCTGTACTCTAAGGACAATGAGCAATTTGTTCAGACGGATTTGGAGAAGCTGAAGCAGAACGAGCCTGCTGCTGTTGCCGCCGCCGCCGCCGACCTCCAACCTGACCACAAGATTGCTGTTGTTCTGAAGTTCCAACTTGGGTCTAGTCAGTATGCTACCATGGCTTTGCGAGAGCTGCTCAAGGGCAAGGTGAAGGAGCATAAGCCTGACTTTGGTGGAGGCCGGTGAGCCACCGGAGACGTAGGTAGGTGTGGCCCGAAGACTATGCCGCATACTAACCAATTTGGCGTGATATTTAAAAAAGGGATGGGATTCCGTGTATCCATGTATCGATAGAATCTATAAGTCGACCCTAAAATGACATACAAAACCTCTGCTACTCTACTGTCATTGCCTTTCGAGTCAAGCCATACCGACTTTACAATTCATTTACCGGACATTGACAAATGGTGACGTCCCACACATTAGACATCAATACAGGCTTTATGAGATACATGACAATCAAAACGCCGATGCCTGCAACAGCAAATGGTATAAATCCACACACGCCAAAAAACTTTCATCGCCCAAAAAAAAAGACTCAAACATAATCCATCTCCGATTTGGTTTCACCGGAATGGATGATCATCATGACTATGGTGCGTATCTTCATCGTTCAACGACGAGACGGAAGACATGTCATCAAAGTCTTGTTCATGGTCTTTCTGTTCATTCAAATCCGAGATCATCGAGACAGTGTCAGCGCCATCACGACGGGCATCCTGAAAGGACATCCGCGTCGCAGGCCCAGCACCCATGGTAGCTGCCGAGGGAGGCCTGCTGAGCCTAGGTAGCTTCTCGGCCGTCGTGTTGAGCCTTTGATTCATCGGGACCGCTATCGCAAGTCCAATTTCCGCATGTGGTTCATCCAGCAATGACGGGGAGGGCTGGGCGGTCGAGCCGCCAGGACTGTGCTCACCGTCTTCAACGTCTCGGCTGAAGCTGCTAGGCAGATCGAGTACGGGTAACCGGGGCGGGCCTGCTGCCACCGGTTCTGGAGTCGAAATTTTGGCGATTTCCACCAGCTCGGAGGTTGACACGGCAGTGGACTGACTGGTCCTATCAAATGGGGGCTGGTCTTTGCGCTGGACAGTGCGATGGGCGTTGCGCTGGCGTTTTCGGCGGCGTAGCAGAAAGAAGACCAGAGCTCCGATGCACAGAAGACCGACGACGGCGATCGGAATCGCAATGGCGAGTTTGGTCTTTGTTGAATTCCAGCTGCCCGAAGACGCGCCGGGCGCTGCATGGGCGTCGTCGTCTTTGCTTGTCGTCGCAGCGGTTGCAGAAGCAGTAGTGGTTGGACTTGAAGTCGGCGTCGCCAACGTCGACGAGACAGATCCCGCGCTCGTTCCCGGTAGGATCACGATACCGGTTGGAGTGAGCGACGAGTCACTCGAGGTCGACGTCGTTACCGGCGTCGACTCTGGCGATGCGGTCGAGCTGGTTGCTGACCATTGATCCGGATAATATAAGGCCGTGGAAGAAGCAGCCTCTGACGTGGCTCCTGAATCATTCGAAGGGTAAATTGCCGTGGGTATATTCGACATGCCCATTCCCCCGTCACCGTCGGGATTGGATTCATACTGCCTCGGCAGCAACCCCAGGCTTGACATGGCGCTTCCCTCGACGACCGTCAGAAGGGGACAGGTCTGCAGGGCTGATCGCCTTTAAGAAAAAGTGCGAGGAAGACAAAGAACACGGAGTCTCTGACGGCACAAAGGGTGACTTGGGGGCCAGAAAAGGATGCTATCCAGTCCAGCACGAGGGATTGCGCCAGGCGTTTTGCGGGGCCAGAGGATGCAGGGTTCGGCTTTGTTGCTGAGATCCACTATCGCAGGGCACAGGTGAAGCAGTTGCGAAGAGGTCGATGCAGACGAAGTGGCGGCGCGATACCGCAGGCCAGTTCTCTGGGAGGGCGCACGACCAGAGATCTCACAGCCTTCATGATGCTGACCCAACAAGTGGGGGGCCTGGGAGTATAGTGCATTGCCTGAAATCAGCGTTGGGGCTAGTTTCGCTGGGACAAAGGAACGCTTTTTCGTGTTTGGAATTTCCCGCGCGTTGCATCCTCGCGGGGTGTATAGCGAAGGGAAGGGATGCTCCCTGACATCACCCAACGAACTCCGCGTAGTTAACTAGGTAACTAGTTAACTAGGGGAGCGCGAACCACTATCGTGAGTACTGACTATTATTAGTTCTTCGGTTATAACTATTATCAGGCGTTCATCAGAGGGGTTTCATGTAATCCCACGGGGCGGTTCGCGCCCCGAATCCTTGGGGCCGCCACACTTCCTATTCGGCTGGATCGGCATCGACGCTTGACTGCGTTGCGTTTAGCCCCAAGCGGCACATTTCCCCATGGACGAGACAGATGCGCATGTCATGCACATCCAGTGGCACATGCATAGTCATCCTTAGGATGACGATGATTGGAACCTGGAGTAAACTAGCACTCGGAGATTTGATTCTGGGGTTGCCAAGGACGTGGTGAACATCCTGATGGCTACTTCTAAACTGATCCACGGCCAGGCTTGCAAGTGATCGGCATCGTTTCTACATAGATTGCATCTCAACCTCCAAAACTCATCAGCCCACATATTGGGATCATGCTGTCATCGACAAAAGCCTTCCATGACCATCTAGCAGCGTTTTACTTTCATTTACTTCCATATTCCCGAGATACCCCATTTGGTGATGGGTCCGATTCAGGGTCAGTTTACTGTCGCATCAGTCGTCGCATTTGGCATAGTTAACTAACTAGTTAACTAGTTAACTAGTTGGTTCTTGAGGGAGATGAGATCATAGCTGGGACTTTGGCCCACGAACAACTTGGCGACATGCTTCAAGTGGCTACAGCCAAAGGCTTCATTTCGTTGAGCGGAGAACTCGTTCAGTTCCAAGGTCCAAGAATACAGTACAGTGTCGTCACTTGGGGAAGCCAGAGCCCTTCCAGCTTTCTATAGTCGAACTCTCTGATTGCTCAACACTTTCACCTGCCCCTCCTGCACTTCACTTGCGTACTGCGTGTGACCAAAGGCCCATGTGTCGACATTGTCCCAGTCATTGGCCTTGAGCAGGTCAGTGGCATAAGCAGAGTGCCACTCGGTTTGGTTCTCTGGCCCAAGGTTTCGAGAGATCGACGGAAGATGATGGGTGACCACGAGAATCTTCCGCCTCTGCTGTTTAGCCGTACTCTCGCCATTGATCCGGAACACTTGGTCGCGCAGCCAGGATGCATCGGCCTCGTAATGGGCATTGTGGTCATGAATCGTCCAGTTCGGGATGGCTTTGAACTCTTCGACGTTCTCCAGGCAGACATATTGATTCTTCTGGGGTATATGAGACCAAAGGGTGCAGCCCAGGAGTGTGATAGATGAGTCGGGCACGTCGTATCGGCCCTTGTCGAGAAGGACCAGCTTATGTTTCAGCGAGGGCTCTTGTGTTAGACGACGAGCAGTCCTCAGGCCCTCTTCCACCGGCGCACCAAAGAACTCATCCGGTCCTAACACGAGAAAGATCTTCTTGAATCGGGCAGCCTGTTGCCCCAGGAATGATCGATAGATATTGTAGTCTGCTAGTTTGCCAACTCCCCCCGCGAGAACAAGGTATGGTGCGGATGCCGGGATGTCGAAAAGGGCATTCTGAGAATGGGATTCAAGATGGAGGGCGGATACGACTTGGAATGAATGCGACTTTTCTGAGCTTTTGCTTTGCTTGCGATTCTTGATCGCCTTGTAGAGGGCGACTGCCAACATCTTGGGAAAAGATGTATAGATTGACTCGGTATGTGATGATAGAAAGAGAATTTGGGTTGGCGAGTAGGACTATGAAAGTAGTAGCGAGGGGACCGGTCTTATATGATTCACAGAGCCTGACTGGTGGCATCTGCTAGGTCCATGACGAGAGATAGGCCACCGAGCCGTTTGCCGTGTTGAGCCAGGTGATATCACCTCTTCTGAGTATGCAATGCGGTCTACTCTCGTGGACGTGGATAGCGAGCTATCACTGCGCTCGATCGGTCTCGTCAATCCCGTCAACTCGAGATTATCTCGCATTGGATCCCCAGTCAAGACATCTTTGGATGAGATCGTATAGCCACTCGCAACTCCTGCCCCAATTAATGGACCAGATTCCAAGCTAATCTCACGTCAGTTTGGATACGGGTGTGATTTGATCGTCCACTTGCCGCTCCTTCTGGGAGACATCGACCACTGCGAGGAATGTCGAAAAAGAAAACGAGCACATTTTCCTCAGTCGCTAAGCTTTCCTATCGAGACGAGCATCTTGAGCATCTCTGATTGCGTTAAGAAGGTCCCGCCCACAAGTGGAGATTCGAACTGCTTACCCGATTCGGAACTATCCACGTGACTGGGGAGCGGGGTTTCGTCGCGGTCGAGCGACGTTGAATTGGCAACCCACATCCTGGCGCCACGTCATCATGAGTGGGTTTGGCAACGTTATGAAAGGGGGCTGGCACCCAAAAGGCAAGGATGGAGGTAAAGAGAGCTGGCGGAGTGATTTCAAGGGCATCAATCAGGTGGTGGGTTGTCTCCTTGAGCTCCGCAAGGCCGTGGCTCGGCCGCTAACACCACCCTTTCTAGGCAGGATGGATGGGCAAGGGCAAAGATCCAAATGCCTCAGATCGATCTGAACATGTCTCTCAGCCATTGTCTTCCCTAAAAGACCCAGCTGCGTTTGGCCCTCCGCCGAAGCATGTGAACTACCATGGCGCTGCGGCATTACCCAACGAGACCACACCTGACCGACGAGGCCTTGGGGCTCCGCTGTTGCAAGACCAGATTGAGCAACAGGATGATCATCAACGCCAGGCCGTGTATGCAGAGGAGCAGGCAGCCCAGAAACCCCAACCACCTCCGGTGCCGTACCGCGTGAACACCACAGGATTGTCGACAAACAACCTCCCTCCGCCGCCTGTGCGGCGTCTCGATTCACCGAGTGCGGCTTCCTCTCCGAGTTCGAAGCTGAAGCCTCAGCTCCCACCCCGACTCCCACCCCGGGACGGCTCTGCTGTGTCCCATTCGCCTTCCCCGCCCCCCGCCTACACTCCCACGACACCGTCCCCGTCCCAAGGATATATCAACCAAGAAGCTACATCACGGCTCGCAAACGCTGGTGTTTCGGTTCCCGCACTTGACATTGGTAGAAAGGAGAGCTCATCGCGGGGATCGTCTGGTCCCAGTGATGCCCCCGTCAACGAGCTACAATCTCGGTTCTCGCAAATGCGCACCAATTCAGGGTCTCCATCTACGGCGCCGCACCCGCCAGTTCGCGAGCCACTCCCTGTCCGAGATGCGGAAGACGCTCTTCCACCCCGGCAGGGGTTCCGCGAGCGCCACGCCGATACGATTGACGCGGGCAGGCAAAAGCTAGGCGGGGTGACGTCGCGCTTTAACACCTTTGTGGCCGACCAAAAGTTCTCGGCCAATGCCAACAAGCGCATTCCGCGGCCGCCCGCTCCCAGTCCGCCCGTTCGAAGCGCCGCGCCTGAGTCCAGTCCTGCATCCGATGTCCAACTTCAGGGCCAGGCACAACGCAAGAAGCCACCTCCGCCGCCGCCGAAAAGAGCGGAGATGCGCGCTGCACCTACCAGCGATTCTCCGGGCTCGTCATCGGCCTCGACGCCGCCACCTGTTCCATTAAGCACCAGACCCCGCTGAGCGGGAGTGGCGGTTGTACAACATATTCGTCCCGGCCTGGCGCCGGTTGAGAGAATGCGTTCATGAGGGGAAAGTCGGGCGTGGAGGAAATCCACTGCCCCAACTACATAGGTCTTTGTACCATCACCTCTGCAGGGCGTATCCCAATGAACATGTCCAACTTCCATGTAATCTCCCATCATCACACCCCCCATCGCGTCTTGCCATTTCCTTTGCCCGGGCCTCGGCCGCATGTGAAGGGCGCCAACCCGGGGCCCTACGTATCTGATCGACGACTCTGAGATGTTGGGAACTGTGAATGATGCTCGGGATGATGTCGATTGGTCCCAACAATCGAAGATTGACACGATGCAGCTCTCTGCGCACGCATGGAGTATATTCGTACGACTCGGGTCCCCCGAGTACCAATTGCACTCTGGTGGAAGTAACTGATCTTCGCTAGGATGGATGGACTGTAGATTGCCGGTCAACTGATCGGTAGGCCTCCTGGTACAGTGGGTTATCGAGAAATGGTGACGATGCAGCCGAAAGCGGTGCTCATCGATGACTGATTCTTTTTCCCACCAATTTCAACGTGGCGAGCTGTCGCGTGAGGATCACCAACCCCACGCGAATCAAGGATATCAATGCATGGTGACCGCATATCGTCTGCAGGTCTCTCGATATAACCCTCTTGATTTTTCCCGATCAAGATGCATTCAGCACTTTCCGATCTAGTCATTGCGTAGTTGACGATCAACCTCGGTTCCCCAATTCCCAACAAACGCGGGCTCCACCGTGGAGTTGAGCCCGATAAGAACGTTTTTTCTTTTATCGGTGGAGCCCCCTGTCGAGCTGGTTTTGGCACCGCTTTTCTTTTCCCTCCTTTCTCCCGCCTTGCCTGCTCTTCCTGCTTCCTTCCTGCTCCGCGTCAATTGTCGTGTGGGTTCACCATGTACGACTTCAACGTGCCCACCCAGTTCGGCCAGGCCACTGTGCGGATTGGCCTTCCTCCAGCCTCCCTTCTCACCTTCCCTCCTGTCAAGCTTCCGGAGACCATCCCGGCACCTCATGTCGCGCAGCCGACATGGAAGCAACCCTTTAACATCCCGCATGGGCTCTACACCCAGTTGCTGGATGTCCGCGTCCCCATCACCATCGCCAGTGTTTATGCCGTCACGGTCATCCTGATCAACCGCATCAACAAGAGCCGTGGCTACAAGCCATACGCCTTCAGCTACTCTCGACTCTTCAAGCTGTTCGTGGTGCTGCACAATGTCCTTCTGGCAGTCTACTCCGCCTGGACGTGCGTCGGCATGTTCCAGGCCTTTGGCAACTCCTGGCCGGACCGCGACGAGCCCAATGGGTTGGCCAGTGTGGTCGATTCACTGTGCAAGATCAATGGCCCCCGCGGTTATGGCAATGCCGCTACCTACAGCCCGGCGACCGAGCAATGGTCAATTCCCAACCCTGCGCTCAAGCTTGCCAACGGACTGCCCGATCCGACTGACGTTGGACGCCTCTGGAACCAAGGGCTGGCCTATCTTGGCTGGATCTTCTACCTGTCCAAGTTCTATGAGGTTGTCGACACCGCTATTATTCTGGCCAAAGGCAAGAAGAGCTCGACTCTGCAGACTTACCACCACGCCGGTGCCATGATGTGTATGTGGGCTGGGATCCGCTACATGGCCGCCCCGATCTGGATCTTTGCGCTGGTCAACTCCGGCATTCACGCCATGATGGTACGCCAACCAGCTTCCGCGCTTGGGCTCTTTTTGAACCAAATGACTGACTCGATTACGATCTTTAGTATACTTACTACACCATCACAGCTCTGCACATCCGCGTCCCTACCGCAGTCAAGCGCAGCCTGACCACCATGCAGATTACTCAGTTTGTGCTCGGAACTAACATGGCGGCCGCCTACCTCTTCGTTCACTACACTATTCCCTATCCTGTGGGTAGCGCCGCCCTGGGCCATCTGTCGAGGGCCGTTCCTGCCGTGGCTACTGCGACTGCAGAGGCTGGTCTTGTTCCCTGGCTCAAGAGACTGGCTTTGCGAGCCGCGGGAGCGGAGGGTATTGCGGAAAATGTGGGTGGCTCTGTCGCCGCTCCTCGTTCCGGATACACTCAGGAGATGGTGACCTGCATGGATACCACTGGCCAAGCCTTCGCCATCTGGCTCAATGTGTCGTACCTGCTGCCCCTCACCTACCTCTTTGCACGGTTCTTTGTGCGATCATACCTGCATCGTAAGGACCCTGCCAAGCAGCCCACCCACATGGAGGCGGCCGAGAAGGCTGGCATGGATGCCCTCAAGGGCCTGGGGCGTGAGATCCAGAAGTACGCCATCGAGGGGGAGAACAGTGAGGCCACAGACGACGAAGTCATCAAGGCTCATGTCCAAAAGATTGCCGAGCAGAAGTCAACCCAGGACTCGCCCATCCGGACCCGCTCGTCGGCTGCTAACAAGGCCAACGCCGTCAGCCAATCAGGCTCCGAGGATGGCTTCTCCGCAGTACCCGCTAAGAAGGGCGCCAAGAAGCAGAACAAGGAGGAGGCTCCTTCCAAGGTCCCCAAGCCCAAGGGACAAAACCCCTTTGGAGTCCTGGATAACAACGCGTGAGCTGCGCACGATTGATTTTCCGTATCACAATGGAGTCTTGGAGTTTAGCAACACCATCACAACTACACTCCCTCTGAGCGAGAGTGCGCACATGTGGCATGACACGCTCTGCCCCGATTAGTCAATCCCGCCGTTCGAGCCATCGACCAATCATCCTGACTTTTTTTCCGCAGCTTTGGCAGCGGTTGCCTTTGTATAAAGCCCGTCGAATCATCCACTTGACGGTTCCCGCCCTTGAGGAGCTTCTTTCTGCTGGGACGGAGCTTGGTCGGTTGGCCGTATTTGCCACTGCCTCGCCTTGATGAAGATGACCCTTTCTTTCGGATATCTGCTTTGATGGACATGGCATTGGCTCGTTTCTAGTGGCTTAGATTAGAACACGACTGGGATGTATATTATAGTTGGAATAAAAGTGAAGGCGTCAAACCATTTGCTGTGTAAACCCTAGGTCCTATTCTCCAGTTGTTTCGCAGTCTCCAGGGAAGAAATGGCTTGTGAATGTCGAACAAGATGGTGGCCGGATTTCTGATCTATAATTCAGCAAGGGAACGAACGCCTACGGGCAGGAGGTAGATCCGCTCAAGTAGAGCGACTATGAGGCCTGTGTAATCGAGAAATGCACGACGCAATGCAAGATTATATGACTTGCGGCGAATAACCCCATTAACGACCTGGTCAAGATACACCATACTGAACATGCGGATTCGAGTTTTGTGATGCATTACACCCGCCCAACCACAACTACACGGGCGAGAAAAAAAAAACCAGACGGCAAAGCAGAAAGAAAGAGTATCCGAAGAGACAGAACGAGATGCCAGGCGGGCAGAAATGCAGATGGGGCTCGGTTGCATTGAGACGAGCTGATGATAATGAGAAGATAGGGCCCAGACATGACCATGGAGAATGATGTGCTAGAAAACAGAAAGAAAGAACAAAGCCCAGTAGTGCCCACGCTCCCAATACTTGATGACAGTGATTCAAATGCATGCGGAAGAGACAGATGAGGAAAGGAGAATTCAACGAGGAACAAGAACCGCCGGGCCGGTAGACGGCCCTGGGGGTCATTCATTAAATCAACGCCCAAGCCTGAAGTCACGAGGGGAAGACAGCCCAAGTGTCGGCGCGAGGACATCACCAAATTTCGAAAACAAGCCGCTCCATTTTGTTCAGCGTGCGATCCTCCATAAAGGCGAAAGACTGGCGAAAAGACAACGAAAAGCAACCGGGAACGAGAGTCGGCACGAACGGAAGGGGTCGGGCCGTAAAGACAAGGGCATTGACGATGCTTGATACCAAGTAGTCCCTGGAATCGTGGTCGCCACAGCCCACAGAGGAGCGCAAAAAAGAAGAATCATCAAACACCCCCAAAATCGCCGAAGTTAATGCAGATCTATGGACAAGGATGCAAAGCTCGACCAATTCAGTTTTGAGGAACGAGCCGTGCGAGAAAATCCCGACCAGGTTTAAATGAAGTGCGTGTAGATTTTGGAGTTCTCATGAACCTCCATCTCCTGTTTTATCGTTAGCATAGTCGGCCGAGCGCTATTTGGGGAGATCATACGAACCATCTTGAAGTTGTTGATTTCCTCCCGGATCTGCTGAGCAAGCAGAGGTGTGAGGCGGTTGCAGGTTGCAATTTCCCCACGGCGGTCGTACTCGCCACTAGGCCAGGTCTCATGGAACTGGATGCGAGGGCTGAAGACGATGTTCCGACCACAAACCGGTTGAGGAGTGATGGGTGCACTCTTCGAGTCGGTGCTCGAGTAGCGGCCACCATCCGAGAGGAAGTAGTCTTCACCCGCAATCTTCACATGTTCAGCCGGACGCGTCGGTCGTGATGATTCTTCAGGCGTGGTCGGAGCACTTGAATGCGGCGAGTCACTGCCGCTAAGTGCGTGAGCCGGAGAGGAGACACCCAGATCCGAGTGGGTTTCTGCAGGATCAAATAGGTTAGCACATATCACAGCGAGTCAAGGAAAGCACGTACTTTTTAAGATGCCCTTACGGAGACCCGCCAAAACCTCTGCCCGCTCTCGATCCCCTCCCATAATGCTCTTACGCGACTGGGAGTTCTCGGAAGCGGTTCGCTCCCGGATGGAGGTCGATCGCCGAACATCTGCTCCTGGAGTCTCGACTTTGGGGAAGACTGTGCCACCGCGGGGCATCTCCTGTGGGTCGGGGTTGACTGCCACGCTCTCCTTGTCGGCTTCGGCATTGACAATGGTAATCTGAGGAGCCGCCATAGGCTCCACCGTCGCACCCTCCACCGAATTGATACTAGCAACTGACTTAGGACGAAACAGGCCAACAAGGGATCGCGTGGACCTCTTCATGCCCTTGCCCATTTTGCGAAGCATCATAGATGCTGACGAGGCGGTGGATGATACTGAGAGTGCGTCGGTTGACCCAGTGAAGAAGTTGCCCTGATGGGAATAGATGCTTTCACCCAGTCCACTCTTCTCTTGTTCCAGAGCGATTGCAGCCTGTTCCGGCCCCAACTCTTCCCGCAGAGCCTCCTGACGGGCTTTCTCGGCAGCAATGGCTTCCCGCTTGGTGGCATTGCTTTGAGAGGACGCCTTCAGAAGCTCCGAAGCACTGCCAAACGAGAACGCGCGCCTTAGGCGTGACTTTCCAGGGCGCTTGGAGTCGTTCTTTAGCTCTGCCAGGCGTTTTGCAGCAGGAGAGTCCACTTGCGGTGACGAAGATTTTGTGTTATTAGTATTGGCTTCAGGCCCGGCAGCAGGGGTTTCGGGAGATGTCGCGGCCGGTTGCGATAATGGTGAGGGCTTGCTGGCTCGCTTGTCCTCAGACTTGCCGGTCTTGCCGGTGGAACTGGAATCAGGGGAAGCCCCCTCTCGTGTCTGAACAAGCAATGGTTAGATTTTATCGTATCGGGATAACTACGCTCATCCAGGTCACTTACTGAGGATGCTGAGGAATGCGTCGAGTGGACACTTCCAGAGCTCTCACGACGCGAATGAGCGGATAGGGGCCGCGGGGTTGTGTCGAATGCAATGAAGTCGTAGGGCCCGGACTGGCCGGACTGGGGTGAGGACGCCGGCAGTTGGAGCTGCAGGTTGGGATATGAAGAGGGATCCATGGTTCCCATGCTCCGACGGCGATATCGTTTGGCAAGCTCTGGCTGTGGCCTTTCTGCATGGGATGAATCATCCACACTAGAAACTCGGTTGTGACCAGTCAATCGTGGAATGTATTGGGCATTGGCTGCACTGCCGGCTTGATCATCAACTGCCAAAGCCGAAGTCGTACCCGGTGTTGGAGCCGGGGATTGAGAGCGGACGCCTTCTGGACGCTGACTGGGGCGGCGGTATCGGTTCGGGGAGGGCTTGACGGCGCCGGTCGGAGAAGAGATGTTCATGACGGAGGGAGGGGGGAGGTTGGCGGTGGAGAGAGGACGAAGAGGTTGGTCACCTCTCGGTTGCCGGGACGGAATGGCACTGTCGTCCTTGGAGACATAGGAATGGAAGGAAGAGTTGGAGGAAGTGGAAGTCGATACAGAACCAGCTGCAGGGTGGGTGACTCGGGGGTTGGTACCAGAATATGTGGAATTCATTGGTCCCTGAGGAACGGTAGGGGCCGAGAAGGCACGATGCTCAGGTCGGAGATGAGGGGACCACGACTGGCGATGTTGGGCATTGGGGGTGTTGCTCAGATTGGGAGGGACGGCATAGGGAGCCACAACCGGGTGACCCGCTCGATAGCTCCCGGAATTGCCTGCATTGAATGAGGTCCACGACATGTTCTGGAAATGGGAGCCTGGAGCCTGTGTGGATGGGGAAGCAAAAGTGCTCGAAGAGGAAGATGGACGCGTCTGGAGCACAGGAACCGTGCCACTCTGTTGGGGGATGGTTTGAACCAACGCAGCCATATTGCTTCTCTTGGCCAGTGTGTAGACAACAGGATCACGGGCGTCCGGGTCGGTCGGAATCTCGACAGGCAACCCGCGGGAAA
This sequence comes from Penicillium hispanicum, assembly GCF_028827665.1. NCBI lineage: Eukaryota > Fungi > Ascomycota > Eurotiomycetes > Eurotiales > Aspergillaceae > Penicillium > Penicillium hispanicum. The sequence goes on along the minus strand of NW_026623198.1, from coordinate 3,673,284 downwards.
CGGCACAAAGACGGGGGAAGGTTTCGTTGTCAGGACGAAGGTCGAGGAACGAATCGAAGTGCTAAGACCAGGAAGTTGTCAGTCGGGGGGGCCATCCAGGACCAGGTCTCGCGGTCGTTGCTGTGGAACGGTGGATATGGATGGCAAAGAGGGAAAGAGGTTGTTTCGAGGTTTGGGGAGGTCTTTTTTTGACGTTTGAGGGGGAAGAAGATATAGCGACGAGAAAACGCGTCAGCCAGGGGGGGGGTGATCATACCTGTTCTAAGTAACGTGAACATAAGACTTATAGTGGTACAACGATTAAAGGAGGAAGGAAACGAAAGAGACAAGACGCTGGATGCCAACAGAGAAGAAAAGAAGAGACACTCGAAACCAGGCGAGTCGAAGAAACGAAAGGTGGTCAGATGGAAGCCCAGGATGACGGCAGGTCTAGGGCGGACATGTACAAGAAGAAGAAACCCCGAAAAAGGAAAACACAGAACCAGGGGAGGGCACCTTGTCAAAAAGACAAGTTTGAATGGCGCCGCCTGGGAACTGGGAGGAGGGGGGGGGGGGAGGAAGGATGAAGGATGAGAAGTGGTGGAAAGGGAAGAAGGGGAAGAAGGGGAGAGGGGAGGAAGAAAGCGGAGGGAGTCGTGGCGGAGAGTCGCGCGCGATGGGGGAAAAGGGAAGCAGAAGCAGAGGAATAATAGGAGGGGTTTTCCCGTTTTCTGTCTCTTTTCTCTCTTTTGCCTACGGAACGCATTTAAGGGGCGCGCGGGAAACAACGCAGCCCGTAATCTTTACTCAGTATTCAGTATCATCACCTCGTCCTCCGATGCGCTCTCACCGGGAAATCGAGGATGAAATTCCCCTCGCGGCGTCGCCTCGTATCTCTGCATCCTCAGATGGATCATGGTTCCTATCGCAGACACATTGAACACACGCATTAAAGTGGAGCCCCCTAAACCCCCTAAACTAGTGTCGGGATACTCATATTACTTCCCTAACCCTCCTTCGTGGAAAGTGTTTAGCTTCTGTCAGGCCCGAAATCCCCCACCGGAACGTACGGTACAGGCACCTCTCTGCCCCATGCACGGCGTACCTTGCGGCCTTCCAATGGTACCTGGGAGATGCGAGTGTGCCTCAATTCTCTCGGCAGAGACACTCGATTACGAACCCATTTTTTTTTCTCCCCTTGTCTTTTCACCCAGTGGTGTATGATCATCGTCGCAGAGAGGCCTCCCGCGATTGGCGAAGACGCACTAGTTGCCCGTAGGTGCAACGCTATCCCTCGACGGCGTTTTTCTCCACGGCTGCAACGAATCCACAGGCGTTCGGCGAAACATTAGGCGGCTCCGTGCACCACACGTGCTTTTTTTGGGATGCATGGAAGTCCGGATGTACATATTTAGTGTGGACATGGTCGAGTTTGACGGGCAATGTCATCTGCGCTGGACGTCGACGGAGCACGATAAGCGGAGTTCCCATCGCGAGTGGCCCTCGTGGGATCGGTATGATCACAGACTCTGCAACTGCAGAGTATCACCACAGCCCGGACTGGCATTCTCGATCCAGCCATGGGGAGAAAGGGGACACGGCAGTGTGCATTGCGGATGAGGCTGAACGGGAGTCAGGAGAGCTTTCTCGGGACGCATGAAGTCAATCAGCGGTGGATGGTGCGTTGACGAGGCTGTGGCTTGTGGTTGGTGGGTTCGTGGAGACTTTTCGAGTTCGACTAGGAGCAGATGACGTTATCGCACATTGTGTTTGGGTGAGATTGCATCGTCGTTGACGGGGGCGTTCGTGCATGAGAGAGCGGTACATACAATGAAGATGTGCACGCAGATGCTAGCACTCGGTACCGCGCGATGCTCTTATCTCCATCTCCGCGCTCCACCGACACAACCCACGGCGATCCGCATTCTTTCTTGCCTTCTCCTCCCGTGTGATCGACATGGTGCCCCAACACGCCCATCTTAAAGTGAGTCGAAATTCATTGCTGGCGACTCCTTCGTCCCGGTAGTTATCTTCATCCTTTCTGCATGATGGACTGATTCCATCGCCCAGAATCCGCCGGGATTCCACGGCTCTGTCCCAGAAGGGGGCCATCGGCCCTCAACACTTAATGGCCACTGGTTCTCCATTCAATTCCACCATGCCACCATTCCACGGTCCCCGCTGGGCTTGTTGCATTAGCTCCTCCTGCATGCGGACTGGCACCGATCTTGTTCCCGCCCAGCAATTTAGCGCAAGAGGGGCGAAACCGCAAATCATCCTTCGTAGGCCGCACGCCATGATCCTCGATATCTCGCCCGTGGATGCGGTCTCTTTTGCATTGCTGCCCTGGCCCATGGGCGCCCTTGGCTGCGGTGACGCGGTTCAAGGCATTTGAAGGCGGGCAAGACCAACTCGAGGGAGAAGGAAGCCGCCGGATTGCCGGATTATCGTCTATCACTTATCGGATATTTATTGTGCGCTTCCATGGTTCCTCTGCCCGTGCCGCGTTTGACTGCCCCAAGAGGCATCGCGTCAATGTCCCACCTAGGCAAGAACTGATTAATACAGCTCTCATGCAGAAGTGTATCGCATCCCGGAATATGCTTCGAGGGTCCTCTAAAAGCGCCCAATCACTCTATTTGACCCCGGCCCTGTCGGTGGTCAAGTACAAGGGGCACCCCCCCCCCCCCCCGGATCGTCTAGAAATGCCAAGCGCACAGTCTGCGGTATTCAACTAGCCCAATCAATTCAGTTCATCCCCTAGCCGACGTCTGGGGAAAGCACCCATGTGGAGGCATTGCGATGATCCCACCGCCCGTTGAGCGCGCCTCATGCTCCGGTCGCGGGCCCCGTGCGTATCAGCGACCAGATTACATTTTAACAAGCTGTTCACACATTTCGCAAGGGCAGACTGTCGATTCCTGAGGGATTGTCCACTTTTGCCCTATCCCGGGGCTGATCTCTGGACGTTAATTTCCCGACTGCAAAACTGTTTGGCTTTAATGAAGGATATCTCAGGCGCGGTTTTTAATCTCCGACTCGATCCAATCAAACGGATGCGTCCTTCACCACGGTCAAATTCCCAGAAGAACTCTCATTTCCTTCCCAACACGGACCCAGAAAAACGCGGGGCGAAACACTGCGAACCTGGGAACTTTCTGCAAACCCGAGCGCTCTCGTTCTCGGGCGTCGGCCGATGATCATACGATAGAATGATACCGTCGTTGACCCACTACTAACAACACCCGTCGCTTTTTCTCACGGTGATCTCCACTGCCAAGTACTTACACGACCCGTGGAAGAGACTGAGAAAGCAACTGCTCCGAGCGCCCAGCCCAAGCTCTTCAACTGACCAGAGCGCCAGATGCTGTGCTCTTACGGATGCGCATCTTCCGTCCCCTCCGTGGTGACGGAGGAGAGTCAGATCCGAAGATTGACTCCCGTCATACCTTCGTCGTCTCAAGGCCAATAGAGCATGGGAGCATCCAGCTGATGAAGCCCAACGCGACCAAACCACGTAAAAGGCAGTGGCACGACAGTTGCGAGAATACATAAACTCACTCCCATTACTCTATATTGTGATCGGCTGGTGCAGTCCAGCCGGCTCAGTCCAGATTGGATCTCACCTCGACCAGGATCATGCGCGGGGAGTTCGAGGCCAGGGTTAAGCTATATGGCTGTGGAGTGAGCCACGCTGCAACGCTAATCCTTAGGGCTTAACCTCCTAGCAGCCAACCACCACGACTGCAGCGCAGTGCTGGTCAGACCGGAGGTCATTCGTCACATGTCGCTACAGTCACCGCACCCGCATAGAATCGCAGTTTCACAACATCGCGATTGGACGTGCCGTTTGATGACGGTGCAGCCAGGTGGCACGGTACGCGAGGTGGGATAATGCACTACTGTGCATGGCACGGGGACGAGGTGCCCTAAGCTGCGTCGATCTGGGCCTGTTGCTAATCCCACCGGCAGTTCCAATGATATGGGGAGTGTGCACTGCGATACATTGTGGTTGCTTTGTGGGTGAGGTGAGCTCGATTTCCATCAGGCCCGTAGACGGTTCTGCAGGGCTGAGTATCACCTTGAGGGTGGGCGGTTAGCGAGATGTCTATCCTCGAGGTGAGAGAACATCTGGCGTAGTTTGAACGTAATCCGCTGTATCATTTTCGAGCCATGAAAGTCTATCCCATCAAATAAAAACATAACGGTGTAAGTTGAACGAGATCTTAAAATCCCAGGTCACCTTGGTTCTCCTCAAAGTCCCCTGATACATCCATACCATCCTCGTCTTCATCGAGACCCTCGAAGACCATGAACTTCTCGTTCTTGGCGTCAGTCTCTTCGGGTATCACATTCCCGTGCTGGATCTCGCAGTCTTTCATGATGGATTCGCGACCGATGTTGCTGCGCTTTCCCACAATGCAGCCGGTGAGTTGACACCGCTCACCGATGACCGCGCCATCCATGACCAAACAGCGCGTAAGTCGTGCACCACTGGAGATGTGACAGTTGCTGCCAATGACGCTCTCTTTAATAACACACTTTTCCTCCACAGTCACATTGCGGTCCAAGAGACAGTCGGTCTTGGTGACGGTGCAGCGTTGAGCAACGCCTTCGGGATGCGCGACCTTGTGATTGTGTGCGAGTGGCGAGGCAGCCGAACCAGCCTCTTCCACGGACTCTAGTTTGGCAAGACGTAAAGATGTAGACAATAGCATAGCGGAACTATCAACGCGTCGAACAAAGGGTGCTGATCCCCTCTGCACATATGCAAGCATTGGTGGAACCTGACTAGGTTTGTTCGTAGGCCCCGACTCGGGGACCTTGACACGAGATGCATAGACAGGCGATTCCGAATCGTCGGCATGTAATGGCCCAATGCTGGACATATTTGACCCGGCTTTAGTAGTGCTCATGCCCTTGAGGTCAATCTCATCCTCAAGAGATTCGCCGTCGAGACTCCGGTTCTCATCCGCAGCGTGGCTCTCCTGCAAGATCTTGTTGATTCCCAGCTTCTCACCCAAGCCTTCCTGCCATTCCGACTTGGCCCAGAAGCCAATCAAGTCTTCACTAATGGATTGGAACTTTTCTTGGTTGCGTGCTAGATCCTTGACCCAGTACGGGAAGACATAGATGTGTGCATCCCGATATTGTGTCAAGAACTTTACCTGCGCATGTTTCTCCACGAGAGAATGGCGCACGAGGAAACCTTTATCCTGCTCCATCTTCTCTTTGATAGTATCCATGGGTGCACTGAGGACTAGAGAAAATCAGCTTGAAGTCGCCATCTCACCTTGATGTTTTTATACTCACCAAGTTTGGACAGACCGAAGCGCAGAGTCGCCGGTCCGTTCAAAGGATGTGATACTACCGGCGCCTCGTCCTTCTCAAGCGGCGCAATGGCCACAAAATCTGTAGCCTCACCTTTGACACTTTCCTCTCGGCCTTGGGTTTGATAATACACGCTCAGACCGCCGCGGCGGCCTCCTTGTTCTCCACCTAGTCCGGAAGTTGGACCCTGAGCATTATGACTAGTAGAGCTTCCACCGAGGGCGCCCTGACTAACCATCCATGCCTCAAGGAGGGATTCACCGGGTATTTCACAGACCAAGTCACAGGGCAGAACAATGAAGTCGGCTTTAATGCATGCTTGTACCTCCGGTAGGCGAAGAACCTCCGCCGTTCCCATGGTCATTTCTAGTGATTGGCTCGTCACGATCGAGGGAGAGGGTGTAGGGAGGGATGTCAAATAAGGGTTCTGTTTAAGAGCGGCTTGCAGAGGGGCGAGAGCGGACGGAGGGGTAACCAGTGTGATGTCTGATAGATAGGTGGGTTAATCCAGTTCAGACGGTCAATGGACGCTGGAATGGTACCTGAAACACCAGATCTCCTCAGCCAGTCTATAGCATAATAGACCTGCGGTCGATTGGCTACCGGAAGCAAGCATTTCGGGCTACATGATCGTTAGCTTAGTTAAATCGCAACAAAGAGCCTGGCGATTTACCATTCCTCTGGGTTGCTTGAGAACGTCGAGAGAGATATACCCGGTCCACAAAGTATGAGTGCCTGAAATCCCGTCGCCGGGACGGGGAGAATGCCAGGCATCGTGAATCGTAACAATGATCGAGCCCCGCGACGCAGATAGAGGTGGGATGGAGGGGTCGCGAAAAAGCTGATCGCCGAATGCGCGGACAAGGAGCTCCAATAGCTTCCTCGGATAAGTCTGAGAGGCTGAATACCCCTATACGAAGCCCGGAAGTTGACTTCAATGCTCCAAAACTGCTGGGGTTCGGAACTGGTCTTTGTGTCTTGATGCTTCCCGCTTGAAAAAAAGTCTCACGTGCCGATAGCAAATGAGTCAGCGACCCGCCTCCAGATTTATAGGGGCCAAACAGTGCAAAGCGCTGTAAACACCGCGGTTACTAGGCTCACCAGCCACATGTTGCCGTGCCCCGAGGTCGAGGTCGTCTCTCCCACTCACATCTTCTCTACCTCCCTCTCTTTCGCGCGCAGGAGGAGTGAAATGTGACTGGCAGCTTATTGCGACCGCAATTGATTTCTAAATGCGATTTCTCTAAATAACATATCTCGCCATCGCAATGTCTTACCCCCAGGACCCTCGCCGCCGTCGCGGTGGAGCCGGCATGGGCTTCAGCAACACGGGCAGGCGAACTGCCATGGGATACTGGATCCCTTTGGCTCTTACCGTTGGAGTTGCGACAATCAGCATTGCAGCATGGATCTGGAGTGAACGCGACGAAGACGACGAGAACGATCTACCCCCCGATGAAGGAGATGGCCACTACCCGCCCACCGCTCCTGGCCCTGTTGGAGGGGACTTCCCTCCCCCTGCCTATGCTGCGGGGGAATATGCGAGAAGCACAGGAGTAGATATGGCGCCCGGCGACAATCGATACGATCCCAGTCTCATGGCCCGCATGCAGGGTGCTTTGCGCCGGACACCAAGCCCGCAACAGATCTTCGATGGCGCAAGCCGTAGAGTCGTCGCTGGCGTTACTGCTGCTGGCGCATATGTTGGTGGTGCGCTCACATCGATCCGGGAAGAAGACCGAGGTGACTTTGAGGACCACTCAAGATGGTCTGAAGAAGCACAGATCAGGGCGAACGAGCGCAACCAACAGGCTACCGATGCGCCGCCAACTATGAGTGGTGCACTTCCAAGCCGTGCGCTAGGTCAACAACCTTTCGATAAGAAGAAGAAGACTGTGGCCATTGTTGTGTCCTCTCTCTCGCCGACAGACTCCGATGAATTTGCTTCCGAACATGCCGTAAAGACCCCTAAAATCCAGATCTGACTGAGCACCCCTTTGCTGATAACCACAGTCCATTCTATCTCACCTTCCCGAACACGTTGACTTGGACACTTCACGAATTTTCGTGTTGATCTATGCTCCCGGCCTGAAGCATGCCATTGGCCAGGGAAGCTCCTCTCGCACCACTCAGTCAATTGCCTCATCATACTCCAACATCGCCCCAGAGGAAGCCGCTTCTTCTGGCGAGCTGACCGGTGGTGACTTGACTGCTGTGGAGCCCCGTCAGGAGGATGAGTTTGAAGGCATGGGTTCTTTCTTCCGGACACTCTACACCCAGGCTCAAGCTCTCGTCGAAAAGGAGAGCATGATCATGCCATTCAACACCGCGACTGGTTATGTACATCTTGTGCGTCACTTGGCTCCAGAACTAGTCTATGTTCAAGAGTCTCTTACTGGGAATGATGGTGATGCTGTTCAGCACATCTCTGGCTGGGTTCGCCAGGTCATTGTTGTCGTTGGTGACGAGGGCGGCCGCGGCGGTCTCATTGATAGCGACGACGAATCAGCTCTTGCTGACAAGGGGGAACGATGGTGGCAAAAGGAAGGCACCACGGGCATTGGAAAACGCATTGATGTGGTGGATGTCCTTCGCGTTGGTGATGATTGGCGACGCCGAGTTCGTGGCTTGGACTAGATGACTGACCTGTCCGCCACGACGTAGACGAGTTGATGTTGATATTTGTTCATTTTGCATGTCTATACCTGCCGTTTTTCTTCCCTCTTTGATGATTATTCACCCCCCGATTCCCCTGATTTCTCACACTTAGGTGTCATGTTGTGCGAGTTGGTATCATTCAGCCTCGGACTGGTCATCTCTATCCAACAGGCGGCGCAGTGTCGCATTCGGTCACCCGCCCCAGTGTGCACGCTCGAGGCTGATAGGTTTTATAATGCAAATACATTGCTATGATCATTCATTTTGGGTCCAATTGTAGATTGGAACGGACCAGGATCCTGAGTGAATGTTGTAGATGGTGAATTTCCTAATAGGGACCGACCCACTAATCCCGATGCGTATGTCATGTGACAGCGTCACGTCTCGCCCGCGGCTTGGCATCATCACCTCCCTCTGCACGACCTCCGCCCTCCAGCGCTTCCCTGGACCCCTTCACTCCGCGACATCGGTTGATGGACGCCTTCGCTCTCTTTTCATAATTTTCTCTGACTACTCTCACCACCCCCCCTTCGTCTTTGCCGCGTTGGTGACCAGGGCCGACCGACCGATCTCCACATGTCTCGCGCATCGGTCATCCCATTCTTTCTCGGACCCCGGCTTTCAACTAGCATCGTCGACTCGGCTTCCCGGTAAATCGCATTCTTAAGTTCCGACTTCAACACTGTCGCGCAGTTGGTATCATCATCATGGCAACTGCAATCTCCAAGCCTACCTCTCATGCCCCGAAAATGAAACGGCCGCCCCCACCTTTCAGCCAACCTGGGGTCAACGGAGTCAAGCCACAACAACCCTCCTCTTCCCCATCAATCACCTCCAAACGTCTTCCCGGGAGCAATACCACTGGCTCTGGCTCCAGCCTAACAAATGGTGTGGTCAATGTGGCGAATGCCCCGAAAGGGCCCCTCCGGACGCGACCCCAAGGGCAACGACCCAGTGAGCAAACCTCGCGCATGGGTCGTCCGGTAACACGGACCGCCATGATGGGAAATGACAATCAGGTCTCGAAAAGATGCCCGGAGCCATATGGTAAGGCACCTACTGAGCTCTTTCCTCCATTACCTCTGCGCGATGCAATCAATGATTACTGACTGTGTCCTTCAATCCCGAATACAGTCAAAACCACGTCCTACATCCTTAAGAAGTACTCTAAATCCCCCCCGTCTCTCATTGTGCACCTTCACCCCACACATTTTCGGTTCGAGCAGCAAGATGGAAGTTTTCCATACAATTCAGAGATGAAGGTCATCATTGAACACATCCGTGCTGGAACCATCCCGCATGACTTGATTGAAGAGCTTCTTCGCGCTGGCGTGCGCTTCTATGAAGGTATATCTTAGTATATGCGATTATTGGGCCGATTTATATGCTAACGAAATGTCAAGGTTGCCTCATTGTTCGTGTGGTGGATCACAAATCTGTGTCAGCGCAAGCCAGGAAGAACTCAGCATCGCCATCTAACGAGAACAACACTCCCTTTTCCTTACATAACTACAATGAGCACGTTACGCCATCAGCATTCGTTCCTTATCCGAAGCAAAATCAACTCACCCATGATCTTCAAAGCTCCAAACCCGCTGACACTTCAGCTTCTGGCCAAAATCAATCCGAGAAGCAGGACAATGGTGAGACTGGGTCTCAAGCTCAGGGACTTGGACCAGGACACAAAAATGTCGCACCTAAGCCCAAGGTCTTCACCACTGTGCTTCATCCAACAGCTCGTGTTTTGCAGGCTGAATTGACTCTGCTTGTGACCACCCCTGACCCCAAAGTTGCCAAGCCATTGACCTCGAGCCAGTTGCCTCGCACTCAATCATCATCTGTTGTGCCTCAGTCTCCGGCCGCTGCAGGCCCTCAGGCTGATCGTCCAGCAAAAAGACAAAAGACACTAGTTGACCCCCAAGATCTCCCCGAATGTGAATCGCTGATTGTTCGGGCTCTGGCTCCTCCTCTTTACCTGGACCCTGTGGATAGTTTCGCCGCTTCGCAGGACTTGCTGAAGTTTATGGAGAGCCCACTTCACAGCGATCCACCACCCTCACCCAAACGCCGCAAGAGAACCGTGGCCGAACTCGCTGCGGACGAGGCCCTCGCCGCCGAGGAAGAGAGATTTATGCTCATCATGGACGAGCGCCTCGAGCCTACCGCATCGGGGGGTGGAGTTGGCTCAAAGGCTGCTGCTGTGGATGATGCGGCGGGCGTAGCACCATTTGAGCCTCGCTTCTCACGCTTCAAGACACTGGAGACGATCAGGATGCAGCTTGAAGAGAAAGCCAAGCGTGAACACGAGATGAAGTTGAAGCAAGAACTAGCCAAAAGGCAACAGCAGGAGCAGGAGAGGGAGCGACGCCGGGCAATTGAGCAGCGTCAAGCTGAGGAACACGCCAAAGAAGAAGCGCGAAGACAGCAGCTTGCCGCCCAGCAGGCACAAGCCCAAATTGCCGCCCAGCAGAATCGACATGTTAGGGCCCAGGCCAATGGTGTCAGCCAAGGGCAGCAATCTTCTCCTGTTGTACGCAACCAAACTCCTCACGCCACTTCTTCACCCCTGGTTGGTAACACTATGGCAACACAGGCTGTTCCGATGAGTATTAGTGCATCCCAGCAATCGGGAAGCCCACCACGACCTCCATCATCCATGCAGCATACACACCCCAACGTCATCAGCCATCCAATGGCAGCCTCGAGAAGTCAACAAGGACCAAGCCGACATGGAACCCCTCAGATGACACAGGGAACTCCAGCGATGTCGCACGCTACGCCGATCATGCGCAATGTCACCCCAACTCAGCGTATGGGCCATGGTAGCCCGAACCACTCGACTATGTCCCAGACTCCGATGATGAACCAGGCTATCGCAAGCACGCCGCAGATGAATAACGGAATGGGCCTCACCCCGCAGCAGCAAATGTTTCTTCAGCAACAGCAACAACGACAACAGCTGCTGGCCCAGCAGGGACAAATGGGACAGAACCAATTTACGCCACAGCAGATCGCACAGCTCCAGGCTAATGCGCATGCTCAACAGAACATCCACCAGCAGCAGATGTTACAGCAGCAGCAAAACCACCAGAATATGCAGAAAATACCGCAGCATAGTCAGCAAGCCTACCAAACACAGCTCATGCGTGCCCAATTTGCTCAGATGCAGATGGTCAAGCAACAACAGCAAGGCCCAATGGCTCAGGGTCAACCCACCCCTCAGCATCACAGTCCCCAGCAGATGACGCCTCAACAACAGCAGCAACAGCAATTGATGATGGCTGCTGCTCAGGCCAACGGTGGACAGATGCCTAACAACATGCAAAATAACATGCAGAACAACATGGCAGCGCGATACAACCGACTTTATCAGCAACGCCTGCTCCACCTACGACACGAGATGTCGCAACGGTGCTTGAGTCAATACGGACCGCCGAACCAGTACCCGCCCCAGGTTGCTCAGCAGTATGGGGCTGGTTTGGAGAAAAGCGCCAAGACATGGGTTCAAGACATTATGCGACGAGAACGCGAAGCTGCCCAGCAGCAGAGGGCGACCCAGGCTGCTATGCAGGCCCAGCAGATGCAGCAACAAAACATGATGCACAATGGAATGGGCAACTAGTCGACCCTCGACACATAATATTTTTGCTCTGGAAATTTGGGGACGATCTAAATGGACGGCATCTACGAAGGGAATAGAGGGATGTGAGGCTGAGAGTTCTCCATGCCCTTTCTTATTTTGCCGCACACGTGTCGGTGAATTGGGAATTTGGTTCTTTTCTTTTCTTTTCTTTTCGTTTCTAGTTGGATGGGTGTACAGGGACCAGGTCGTGGAGATCAAGAGGTCGGCGTCCATGGAAAGCCTTGACATGAGGTTTGTATTTATTTGCCTTTCTTGTGATTTTGTACTATTTGGGAACGGTTGTCTTTTCTTTGCCGGCGGTGTCAACGGATTCGATTCGATACCATTTTGTACAGGAGTTCTGTCGATTTACCCCATGGGTTTTAGGGGGCTTTTGGTCGGGACTGGAAATACTGTGGATTTGTCAAAAATGCAAACAATCTTGTCCAGCCCGGTCTATACTTTAAGACTATTGCGTCGCGTGATTCAATCCATGGATGTTCCCGCATGGAGGACTCTGATCGTACTGTACGTCGAATCCCACTCCAACCATCACGCCTTTGAACTACCGCAGCTGTGAGCCATTGCGGCCTCCGACGAAAGCTCCGGGGAAAAGTCCGGGCTGCTCGCATCATGCCGAGCGCAGTCATGGCTGGTACCCAAATACCCCAGGTTTCCCCTGTCTGTATAGGAATCTGGGTGAGCGGATGTATGGATTTGACAACCTGGTCTTGTCATCGGCACTATCCATGCAGGGCTTTGAGTGAGTATACCAATCCACCTGAGAGTACCTGATGCTCACGGACAACACTGATAGCGCTCAAGGGTCTAATTCGGGGGGTTTGCCAACGGGGCGTATAGAATGCCAGTCTATCGTCATGCCCCAGGGGGCCACAATGCTTGGAGCGACAACAGCGGGATCAATGCAGGTCGTTTGTCTATAGGCCTTTACCTGCTTGGGTGTTTGCTGCAGGGGTCGCGGTCATCTACGCAGCATCAACACCCAGAGACTTCCTTGCTGGGAGATCGGGGATGCCTGTCGCTGGGTATCTGCTTGACTGACCAAACCTACCTTTCGGAGGTAACGCCATTGCAGCTTGGCAGTATTGCATTGGTATGATTCAGATTCTGCATGGAAAGAACTATTGAGCCACTCAATGGTCATAATGACTGGACATTGACTATATGCTGAATCTCGAATCCCCCGGCAAGCCCGGCGTGTTATACATGGCAACCCTGTCAGCCTTTACGGCTTACTATGCCTTTTCTACAGTAACTTTTGGGCCTTTCAACCTTCAAGTAGCGTACAGTGGGCATATAAATATATAAATTAGCTAATACAGATTAATAGAGTATTCATTAATTTGATTGATAACACTAAATAAGAATCTACATGAGAATCTAATGAAAAACTAATAAGAAAAAATCCTCCTAAGAGGTAGGAATTTTCCAAGTTTTAACCACTTGGTCTTCCTCTTCATTGCTGTTCGAAGATTTTTTCTAAATAAGAAGTTAGTATATCAGCCCAAAAGTAATTCCAGCCAAGCATCATTGGAACCAACAATAGAAGGAAAGGCCTCTTCACGTACTTTATTTAAATAGATAAATATATCCTAAATTATACTACAGATTTTTGCTCTCCAGGAAAAATTTACTTAAGAAAAGGCAACGTCCACGCTCCTTGGAGTGGTCGGTGCAGGCATCCCAACCAGGAGAGCCACCTTTCTGATATCAGAGGGATCGTGCTTATTTCTCCAACTGGGGATCTAGTAAGTAAACCATAAAGCGTCTGTCACAGTACCTATTGGCGCATCAAGGAAACATGGAAGTGTAGATCCATGTCCTCTGTATCATAGCACCGATTGTGCATGCTGTCAACAAAGGACATATTCGATATCTCACCAGTAGTGTTCAACGCAGATGACCTCGGCACAAAAATTCATCATAAACCAGCAAAGTCCAGCCACAACGAGAATTGCGAAGACCATAACGCTCTTTTCCTGTCAGGCTCTCCCGTCATTCTGCTAGGGAATCCTGATGGCGTGGACGACTCGTATCGAGTGCAAGATCTAGTCTATCCCGCCGAAGAAGAAGAAGAAGAAAGAACAGACGAATCTAGAAAGGAGGCAGATACGAAGGAAATAAGTGCACTAGAGGGAGAAAAAGAGAGAATCTTCCATTCTCTGATCTGAGAGCTATCTATACAGCGCCGGGGCCTGCCCGAATTCTCAGGCATCCTGCCATTAAAATTGATGAACAGCTAAAAACTATTCTCTACAGGTCTTAGAGTACATGTTTATTCAAAGGCTGGAGAGATGCGCAATGAGGAGGGTTCGACAAAGTCCTTCATGAAGTAACTTGTACGTGTTTGCGTCTGAGCATATCAACTACATGTAGCTTAGTCAATCTGGCATCGAACCATGAATGTTTACTATAGGGACAGGTCATGGACATAGGGGTATCCATGTTGATCAGAATTCATAATATGATTACACCAGGCATTATGCTCTCGAGAAAGAATTAATCTCTTACCAAAACCCTGACATTAGCCATGGTAAGGATTGTATTCTTGAGATTGGACTTTCATTCTCATTGCATCGTTATCGGGAGGCTCTAGACCTAGATAAGCGTATAGCTAGAGATCCACGCTCCAGGGATTTCCTGATTTGATCCTGAGATAATGCAGACACGCTGGAAGCCATCGATCACTGCACGATCGTGTTGATCGAGCACCAAAGTCAAGCAGAAGACGCCTGCTGCCTTGGAGTGCCAGATCATCAATTCACCGCTATCGACCCGGGAGCCCACAGAACTACACCGACTCCAGCTGCATCGACACCTACATCTTTGCACGTTCGAAAATCGCGCAGAGCATAGAGTGAACACAATCCCAAATCCCAATCTGCGCTCTGCTCGGCATTCAAGTACCAGTGTATAAAATGCAGAGATGCCCGTCGCCGAAGCGAGGGATGGCAATCGCAGCATCCCCCACGACACCGCGCATCGCAAAGCATCCATATTCACTTTCCATTATGAACAACGCACCTCCCAACTCACAACTCTAAACCCATTGTAGCAGACGTTGCATCTGTCCCTGCGATCCCAACAATTCTCCCCCAGGCCCAGACCGACTGGATGAACAGACGACCTTCTCAAAAGTCGAATATCACATTCCAATGCATGCCGCCACACGCACAGCCATCAAGGCCATGCAGCAGACATTCACCATTCGACAACTCGGATGTTGCATTCAGTGCAAATGCCTACTCTTTTTGGCAAAGGACTCGAGCAACAAGATGGTTTTATTTTTTCTCTCTTTTCAATGAAGTGAAAGAACACCCCGGTCAAGATTGCAGTGCATGACACGGTCGAGGGGCCCAGTGCCGACGCTGCTGCACAGACATGCCAGCGCAACACGCGGCAGCCAACTGGTCGGCTTTGCTCAGGAATGCTGAAGTGACCATGGGGAACGTCGAGGTGTACTTTCGAGCCTGCGTGGTACGTTGGGAAGCGCTCCAACGGAGTGAAGAGCCGCCATACCTGGCTCAAATGGTACTTTCCAATTCACCAAGACATCAATGATGTGGGGATGATGTAGCAAGAACACAAATATCTTTCTGTTGCTTCAATGCAACAGTAATCCCGGGGACGAGTATAGTAGGGCCTCGAGGGACTACAATGACAAATGTGAAGGTCTGGGGATCCAGTAGAAAAAGAAATCACATCAATAGCGCGGGCGGACGGCGCTTCCGAGCGGGTGCTTAGAATAGAACGCGAGAGTAAAAAAAAAAAAAAGCAATGAGCGCGAGCTTATACTTCTACCGGTCGGCACGCCAAAAGTACCTCTCGCCGTAGGGTTACAAAGGACGTGCCTAACGTGGTGTAACGATGGACTAAAGCAGGCAAAACGGTTGAAACTTCCAAATCCCACACAAGTTGGGTGATGCAGAGTGGACCCAGTGATTTCAAATGGAAAGGTTGGAAGCTGGGATCCCAGAGGTCAAGGGAGAGCGAAAATAAAAGCGGAGTAGGTCAATGCGGTCTGGGCACTGGTGGACATGGTTTGGGGATTGACATGGGCGTATCGTAGGTACGCTTTTCGTCGTGGACATTCAGGGTGTAGCCTGGAGACGTTACGGTTCATATGCACCGAGGATCAGGAGAAAAAGTCAGACCCATTAGCCCGCCCGAGAAGACAGTTCCTCCAATAGGGCGTAGGTTTGATTAGAGGAGTGTTCGAACGAAAACCATACACTCTGTGCCGGGGTACAAGTTGCACACCCAGAGCACTGGGAATGAGACGCAGCAGGCCCGATCTGGCGCCGATGGGATTCGAGGCGCACAGCCAACACCCAGCGGAAATAGCGTGCGCTGCTCTTGGGCAAGGGAATCCGAGCGACGTTCCGGAATCCTTGGCAGACGATGCATGTATTTACCCTCTTGTGTGTCACAGGAATCATGTAGGTAGCCATTTCGGGGGAGTACGGTTGACTCCACATGTTTTCTGCGCCACAAAAAAGACCATGGGTGGAGGTCCGCACTGCAGTCTCGGATTGCTGATAGTGGAAATTCAAGGAGATTTGATCTCCGCTTGGTATCGGGGAGATGCTGTCTGCATAGGTCTGGTGTCGGTGTGCATTCCATGCCCATGCCGAAACGAGGGAACGAGGAGGTAAAAGATGTACACATTGCCGAGGGATGATCAGACAGGTTTCAGTCAGAGATGACGACACGAAAGCGGCTGGAACAGCGAATGGCTAATAGGGGGACCAGCCCCTTGGGACTGGTATGTGGACAAAGGCCTGCGAGAGCATGGAGTGACGGCAGTCGGCTAGATCGACGAGAAGCGACCAAAGAGAACCTTGGCGGCTCTTGCATTGCGCCGCACGCTCAGCGCAAACCCGATTCGCAATGGGTTACAGCGATGAGTAATGCGATCCACAGTACGGGGGCAGATAGATCTGATGGGGAGACCGCGGATCGAAAGGGTTCGCCCGTCTGGAAGCATAAGGATTGGACTTGGTTGTGATGTGTAACATTCTCAGGTGTTCCAACGTCAGGAACCATGGATTCAGACTGACAATTCGACCGGAGATGCTGTGGCTATCAAGACCAGACGATATTTGTCTTGGATCATCACAGTGCACGGCCGCAACAGAGTGATTGGGAGAGAGATGCTAGGATGCAAGGCCAAGGTGTGGTGGACTGAGTGGTGGGGTGGAGGCGAAGTGGATTGAGGATTGCAGGAGCGGGCGGGTGGAGCGTTGCAAGAATGACATCTCAGGTTTTGGTATTGGTCGGGTTTTGTTTGTATAGATTATGCCACAAGGGGATCTTTGGTGGTACACGCAATCGACAATAGGGAAAACACAACAAAAAAAAGGCGCTTTGAACTGATTGTACAGGATCATCCCCGATTTCTCCCAAATGATTACCCCAACCGGCGAGCATGCACGGCAAAATATGCAAACGCCTGAATTCAGAGTGCCCCCCTAAGCCCTTTCACACCGGACAGATTATGCAATAGAAACGAGAAAGAAAAGGAAATAATGACAGAGAGGTCTCCAATACTGGCCCGGGAGACATGTACAACGCTCGACCAGCCGGGGGCGGCCGAGTGATGCCTATACCACTATGTATAGCAGCCGATCCTCCAACAATGGGGTATCAATATTCGGGTCCGGTTGGGACCAAGGTCGGCGAGTTTTGTGTGGTGGCGCTCGGTGTTCGACGAGATAGTTCTTGCTTTTGTTCTTTTCGGTTTGTGGTGATCGCGATGGGAGATAAATTTAGTCATCCCAGCCATCGACGCTGAGGTCACCACAATCCATCATGGGGTCCTCTAGTTTGGAGCCATAGATGGGTCGTCCATCAGGAGTCAGCTGGCCACGGAAGTCGGGATCGTAATCTGGGCTCGCCTCATCGAGGGTGGCAACGTAGCGGTTGCGACCACCACGCTTGCTGTGGGTCTTGGTGTAATGGGCATTGAGGTTGTCACTGCGAGAGAAGGCCCGGTGGCAGCCAGGAACCCAACAGACATGGGGCTTCTCCTTGGAATGGCTCTTCATGTGACGCTTGAGATGTTCTTGTCTCTTGAACCGCCCCTTGCAACCGGGCTCCTTGCACTTGAACTGTACCTGCTTGATGATTGGGGGCAAGTTTTCCAAGCTGAGGTTAGATCGGACCAGTTGCTTCTTGGAAGACTTGCGGGAGGGCTGGCGGTGGGTGCGCATCATACCGTCCCGGTACACTGGTGAGATAGGGTAGTCGTCGGTGTAGTCATGTCCAGAAGCGCGGCTCATCGGGGTATCAGTGCCAGAAGAAGTACCGAGCGAGACTGATCCAACAGGAGTGGAAGGCGTGTGGGTCTTAAAGCCGTGGATGTTGGCAGGGAACTCCGAGTAGGAAGATGGAGGGGGAGTCACGGGAGTGATAGGCTGAGGGAAAGCCTGGGCGGGAGTGATCGTTTGAGGGGCCATGGAGTCGTTGGGCATCCAATGCACCATGTTGGTCATGGAGGCCGAGTTCGGCAGTCGGTCCGGCTGGTTGAACATCGGCCGTGACAGGCATGGGTTGGAGGCCGACTCAGGAAGATAGGAGGCGGGCTGGGCGCGATAGTAGTTATTGCGACCCATGTGGTGGTATTGTGACATTGGCGCCTGGTAAGGAAAGGTAGGTTGTTCGAAGGTCTTGGGGACATCCTGGGGGATCCAGAACTGGTCGACATTGTCGTCGTAGCCGGGCAAATATTCAGAGAGGGGCATTTGCTCCTGACGATCGATGGGACCGCAGGGCATTCCCATATTCTCGTTGGAACTAAAATCTGCCATTCTGAAGGCGCTGCGCAATGGCGTCGCGGAGGTCCGGCGCTCCATGGGGAGACTGTGATACTGTCCAGCCTCGTGCCAACTGGGTGACGCCAACGCGTTCTGGCTGTAAAGACTGGTCGGGGTTGGGGTAGGTGATTCCAAAGGAGAGAAACTCGAGGTCATTGAAGGGCATTCACTGGGGCCCAAGGAGTGGCAGTCAACCTCAACAGTCAGACGGTCTGAAATCTGTTGGCCCTGTGCTCTCATGTCTCCGACGTCTTCAACTTTGAGGTCTCGAGGGGCGACAGGGTCGACAACGGAATCACCTGGTAGGCAAGAACGGTTTAGTCCACAAGGTCTGTGGAAAGGGGATAATGCAGCGAGTGTACGGGAAAGTATAAGACACAAGACAAGGACGGGATGAAACGATGGGCCAACGAAGGAGGCCACCGGGTGGCGAAAAGGAAAGGACCAGAAGCACAACGAAGGTCGGAAGGAACGAGGACAAGCGAAGGATACACGAGGGAAAGAATGTCGAGAGTTGGGGGAAAGAAGGGAATGGAGGGGACAAACGAGCAGAAATAAACAAATCGGTCCAGCATAGAATCCCGGGTGGAGATCGGACTTACAGCTATACGCCATGACTCGGATCAGAGCCAGCACGATTCACAGCGCGTCGCGTGCCTGAGAACCCTAAGCAAGGCCAGGAATGCACACTATGTGATTCGAGATGGCCGCGGGGACGCTCTCACACGGCTGGATCAGGGCTGGGATCGGCTCGCGGGTCTTCGGGGCGACCAGTGGGCGTGTAGCCTCGCGGGTTTCCGGTGAAGAGGCGGGTAACAGGGACGCCGCGCAGGGTGTGGGCTCCGAAACCTCTCCTTCGACGCGCTACCTTGTTTCCCTGGTGAATCCGGGGTAAATCGAACGGGTGTGGTTGTACAATGCAGACTGGGGGGAGTAGGAGAGGCTGGGTCTCAGATAGATTGAGTGGACCGCAGGGGGGGGGGGGGGGAGGAGGGGAAAAGAGGGAGGATGGAGGGGATATAAGAAGGGTGAAGCAGCAAGGAGTCTGTCAAGGTCGAGACAAGCGAGATAGGAAGTGGATTGGGGATGGCAGGGAGTGTCTTGGAGGTTTATACTTGGTCTATTGGGGGGCGTTCAGGACTGAAGAAGCTTGTTCCTGGACGAGATCGGGGCCTGGATCGACGCAGTGGATTGCCCCATCCCTGACTTTTGCTGATGTATTTTTATTTTGGGATTTGCGATTTTGGATTTTGCATTTTGCATTTTGAGGATTATTTGGTTTTTTTCCTGCAGGTCGAGCCATCGGATATCCTCTAGGCCAATCTGCGGCGGCGTTGGCTGGAATGCGCGGCTGTACCTCTTGCGTCCCGCGCAATGTGAGTAGAGTCTAAACCTGAGGTGACATGCAGCTCGACGGTGGGCTGGGATTTCTCATGCTCGATCGCCCGGGGCGTCGATCATCGCCTGTGCGCTGTCCCATTTGGCCGTTCGTTGTGCGTCTGCGACGGGGAGATCGTCGCCCCACACTTCTGTTGTTCCTTTGGCGCTGTCTAGGATGGACGTGAGACAATGGCCTGGCTCGAAGTGAGGATGGGAGGATGCCGGCACCTGGGATAGAGATCTCCCTGAGAAGACAGCACCGTCCCTGTACACGGATATCACAGATGTCTGAGAGCAAGACCCAGTGGGGACGGAGTTGGATCGGTCTCATCCGCTTGTCGCGACAGGTCAGACGTTTACCACTCTGGTCTGTGCGGGCCGCGATCTTCGATGAACGGGCCCCATCGTCCCCGGGGGAGAGAGCGTACAGTAGCATCGCGAATTCCAGTTCTTCAGCCGTTCTCCGCTCCATGCACTGCGCTGTCCAGGTTGGCGGGGGCATGGATCGTCGTCCATAGGGCTCTAGATGCTCGTCTTCCCAACCCAACTCCCCCAACGCCCTAATGACAAATCATCCCAGCACCCACCCTCGTCATCGGGCATGATTGGAATGTGCAATCTGCATCAACTGCTGGACAATTGACAGTGCATGTCGGGGAGAACAAGCGGTTCCAATGCCCGGGGTTGAAGAGAGCGCTGGCGTTGCGCCTCAACGGCGGGCGACGGGTCCGAACTGGGACGGGTGTTGGGAACCGCACCGGCGAGTCGGACCTGCGTCTGAATTCAGGGGAGCTTTGGGAGGTTTCTGATCTATCACGCGTCAGTTGAGACCCGAATTGAGGGAACCGATGCTGGTTGGAGCACGCACGACTAGTCCATTTCGCTTTCCAGCACGATGGTCGGCTGCGTGGCCACTGGGCTCTCTTCATTTCCTCAAGGAAGTGTTGTGCATTCTTTACCAGTGCGGCTCCTGGGAGTTCACGCCACAGAATTGGTGGCGAGAGTTCTGAGAGATCCTCGTAGTTGCAGCATCGTTCCGGCGTGGAGAAAGGAAGAGAGGCGAAACGCGGAAGTCGAAACACCCGCGCATTCCTTCCCCTTACCATCGTACTTTCACCATTTGCCTCCGGAACACTCATTCTGTCACATTGCGAACAGCGATGATGTATGTTTACCAACATCGTGTAATGGGGTCGATCGGTGAAGAATCGTACCCCGAGAAGCTTCCACTCTCGCATTCTCTCATCCTAACCATCCGGGGAATTCCAGCGCTTCACCCTCTCCTCTCCTCAGCCAACCCCAACCGGCCAAGCGTTCGCACCAGAACGCCCTCACGGTGATCATCTTCGTCGGACCCGATTCTGACAGCTCTCACAGCCAACTGGCGCATCCGATTCGCTGCGTCAGGGGATTGAGTTCCCTTGGGGGAACTCTATCGCCCAGTCGCGGAGGCGATCGTTCCCTTGGATTCGCCTTACTCTCTCTTCGCCTCTTCAGCTGTCGGAGATGAGCTCTGGGTGGATCATTGACAGCCGACCAGCGCAGTACATTCTCGCTAGTCACCCCGACCATGTCGCTCTGCGCATCGGTCCCCTCGACTGTCAGATCTAGTTCCAGATCCAGATCCACGGCGGACGCATACATCCCTCATCCGTGTCTCCATTTCTACCCATTTCTTGCGTCTTTAGTTCCAAAACGACGACTCACGAGCGAGTTGAATAACTTGAGTGTTTCAAGCACTCATGCATGTCTAGCTTTCAGAAACCGGTTCCTGGTGCTGCCCCCTCATCCATTATCTTCCATCCGATGTGTCATGCCGGCCTGCAATACCCATCGCGACTATTGTCGGTACCTTCGTTCAGGCCCAAGCTACTGGGAAATGCATCGTGCCAAGTGCCAATCTATATGTCCCTTTTCCATTTATAGCCCGGCCCTTTATTGACTTTCGGCCACCCTCGGGTCGCTCGATGTGCCGCTCTACATAACTTCGCTGGGATTGCCTCGGATTCCCCGGTACGTATGCAACCCCAGTCCTCTGAACTCTATTCATTGTTTTCCTTCGATATTGATCCGGAGAATGCACGGTCGCCCACGATCTAGCCACCATCAAAGCAGCGAAACCCTCAAGCACGGACCTGGAACGCCCGCAAGGGCCAAGCGGAGAGTCAGAGCGTCCCCAGATATTGCGGGAACCCCTGCATCCCAATGGATGATTTGCTTCGATCTACGGGCTCACATCAATTTCAAACTGCCAAGAGTACGCCGATGATTCGATTTGCCTGATCCACCACGCCCGCACGGCCCAGCCGTACTTAGGTGCATCAGCGAGATAGACCTCAGAACCGGTGGCTTTGACTAGTAGCGTCCAGATCCCGAGTTCGCGCATTCGTGTCGTTGTAGTGTGGCAATGGTCTCGTTCACAAGGTTTGTCTAGTGGCTTTGCCATTTGAGCTCGGTTGTAGTACCGGGTCATGCCAGACTAGTAGCCTCATCAGCCATGGTCGTGCATGAGTATGTCCGCCACCAAGATTTAGTGGCGATGGAACTGTGGCTCATCTGGGCATTGAGGCATCCATGCTGCGTACATGTCGCGGCTGACTGAGCTTGGCAGGATTTGAGAGAAGCCTTCACGTTCATGCAGTTTTGCCACCGATCGATCTTGCGGCATTTTTGCCTGCGTCCATCTTCCTGTGTCCTCGCGTGATAGCAGTCACAATGGGATGTGGTGGGAGAGCGCTGGAGAGGCTCCTTTTTAGCTGTTCGCATCTACCAACGAATAATCACTCTGGTTCGCACACAGCCCGATGACAGTGTGACGGTGACATTGGAGATGGCCCCTGAATCATGGGAACTGGTATCACATATCATATTCAACGTCCAGACTCCCTGCTACGATTCGACCGTCACAGCCTCCCAGAACAGGCCAAGTCCAGGGGCAGGGGACCAAACCAGCCTCAGACATCCCCCCATTCGTAATGAAGCCAAGCTTATCGATCCAGAAGAAGACACTTGCATTAGCACCATTCCTGCCGTCTGGGAACCCAGGTACATGGTTCTTGCGGGTGCCACTATCGATTTTCGTTCTTTCTCAGACCCTTGTCCGACCTAATGCCGAGCAGCTCCGTCCCCTCCCAGCAAGCAGAATTCTGCATGGATCTGCGTGCGCAAGCCTCTCGGCACCATGGCCATGGTAGAGGGTAAATGACGGTCGATCATTTTGCGGGGGAGATTCAGAATGGTTGGGTCCTGCAGTGGACCAATAGACCGCGGCTGAGCATACCGAAGGCTGCGGTACTATTGTTGTCCCCCAGTGGTAGTTTCCCCTGATTGCACATTCTCCGGGAGACAACTAGCAGCGCCCGGCTGCACTGGGCCAGGATGATATGATTTGCAGCTGTAAGTACATTTGTACAGTGGGCACTGCGGCGAAGTTGATCCGCTGACGTCGTCCGTAAATGCCATTGCTCGGGGTTTCTCTCCAGATATTCGCATAACTTAGGCCTAAAGTCTATCGAGCACGACAAGTGAGTCTGCCCGCGCGCCGGGGTCTGTGTGTGAGTTTGACTACAGTACGACACCTTAGCAATTCCCAATATTGCGAACTTTGCGCTGTAGATCATCGAATAAATGGGAGAGCAGATGACACCTTGGCCTACCGGAGAGATCCGGATCGCGAAGAGTGCTTCCCATTACGGGCTAGCAGAACTAATTGAGAGGATAGGATTTGGCAGTCCAGCAGCTCATGGGTAGATTTGTTCTAGTTGTGATGATGCCAGACCCTCGGTATCCCGACAATGTGCGACGACGGCTTCAAATTCCATCCTATGAGGAAAGCTGAAACACTGACAAAAACAAAGCTACAGACCTCTGCAAAGTACATCAATAGCACTGCAATGTGGGCGATGCAAAGATACCGATGGTTCCTGGGTGATTAGGGTTGCCCGCGCCCCCTTGGTTCAACATCCGCCCCCTTGCATTCCTATTTCCTTTCCTTCTATCTTTGCTCCACCAACGGCCTCGAGCTCGACCTTCAAGACAAGGTGGGCGTCTGGAGGAAAATCACCATCTTATACATTGCATAATTGCTTTTTGTCTTGCATTTGGTGCTTTTCGCGTCACCATTCATGCTGACTCGCATTGCAGCGCGTCGCATCACCTTGCGTTGTTGGTCCCGGTTTCCAGGTTACGAACGCCTAGCGGCAAAAGTTTATGTTTCGGCAGAGAGCCCTACGAGATCCTCCCCTGGGACACACTCCTCCTTGAGATCGTTGGTGGGTCGTGGCGTCTACTTTCAATATCATCTCGCCTTTCTGGGCGTTCGCAAGCACCAATGTGCCCCTCGTGCAGTGTGCCCCATCCAAAGGGTCGTGTAGAAGGGTGATTGCCACGCAAATTCATTCCATCCAAAGGGACTCTCGCATCAAAAAGCCCTGCCCAAGTACACGACTCGGCGCGAGTGTTGGGAGCCATAGCGCGGTGGTCCAATGCGCATGCCAGTCGACTCACTAGTCCAGCAGCGAGAAAATGACTTGCTATGCACACATCTCAATAGAACCGGTGCCGCAGGAAGTATATACTCGGCTTCGCCGAATGAAAAAAAAGACTTGATCGACCCTGCAGCACATATGCTCAGCATTCTCCAGCCGATCTGAGGGGCTTGGGTGATAAGGCCCACGCACGGCACGCGCCAAGATGTCTTTGGGGAGGCCGGCGGGAGGTGCTCGACCTTTCAATCCTCCAGGGAGAATCCAAGTGACATCATACTATCCGGCCCTTGCTCCTGGCTACCGATCCCGCGTGCCTGTTTTGTCCAGGGGCAGCGCGCTACTTGGTGCGGTTTCATATTGCCAGGGAGATACCTACCCAGATGGGCTCCTACTTACGGTACTTTCAATCTTGGTTCAGGGTGTCGGGTATGGGTCGCGTCCAATATATTGCGCGGGGATGAAGTGGAGGAGATGTAGGAGAACATGACCTGCAGTTTTATAGGATTATTGGGTATGTCTGCGACGCGAATCGGACGTCTAGATCATGTATGTTTGACTCCGGAGTATCTTCTTTCGAACGTGTCCGTCTCATCTTGGTAATCGACTCGGATATCCAAAATGAGATCGTAATAATTTGGTACTGAGGGTATTCGCTCTCCTGATTCTCCTAGCGGAACCATCAAATTCGATAGTACAGATAGTGCGAGGTATAGTCCCATACTGCGATATGGGAGAAAGCTAGCTACCTTGGCTGTCCAGCGATAAATTTAATTGATGCCTGATAGTCGACTAAGGCACAAGGGTCGCGTTGCATCTGTGTGCTTAAGGGGAGCCAATATGCTCCTACCATGCAAAAGAGTATGAAGTATTGGCAATTCGAAGAAGACCTCACACGTCTTGCTCTACCCAAGCTTGAGCTTCTTTGATGGCTTTTACTGCTCCGTGGGAATTGATCAATATGCCTAAGCGTCTTAGAAATTTTATATTGGTATTACAACTGCACTCTATGTGTCTAACTAGCTACCAAGTCACTGGCTTTCTGATAACTTGTCTCTTAATGGATATTTCACTCGCCCTCGCACTTTTTGTCTCTACCTATACTATAAAATATCAGTACAGGAGAAGACATATTTATCTATGCCACTCCGACTATGCAGCTTTAGCAGTGAGGAATGTAATGACTGCATTGTGAAAAAAGCGAGTCCTACAATTATATAATAGGCCATTTGGCTGATATTGCGGTCGTGGGCCGTACTAGATAGGTCCAGAATACATCGCGAATAGTATGGGGATATATATCAGAATATTATTGATTAAGAAGGGAATCCAGATTTTCCTCCCAAGGAGAAGAGAAAGCAGATAGGAGGTTCTCAAATGGATATTTCGTCTACAGGGAAATGGCCAGAGCTAGCGTAGTCCCATTTAGTGGCCACCTTAATAGAATGCGAA
The DNA here is from genome assembly GCF_028827665.1 of Penicillium hispanicum. Lineage (NCBI taxonomy): Eukaryota > Fungi > Ascomycota > Eurotiomycetes > Eurotiales > Aspergillaceae > Penicillium > Penicillium hispanicum. Next base: position 3,647,542 of record NW_026623198.1, on the reverse strand, counting down.
TTGGTGTCGTAAGTAGACCTTTCTTCCTTACAATAAAAGGCGAACTTGCAATTCAGGACTAGTTTTCAGAATCGGTGCTACAACATAGATAGGTCGGACTGACAGCTGAACGCGGATCGAAGGTGGAAAACAAGATACTGCACTTCAGAGACTGACCAATCTAGCAAATAGATATAATTGGCCTCGCCGAGAACCTTCATGGGACCTTATGCCTCTGATGGGTTGCCGAAGTATGCAACCTGTTCCTTGGACCAGAACTGTCGCTAAGCCGACGTGGTCGGATGAGTTTATGATCTTTGATAATTGTTCATAATCCCGTATCATAATCATTGAGATTCGCTTTATATAGAGCATGTTGAATATCTTCAAATTCGGAAGGGGATGATTGGATGAGTAGTAGTAGAGACGTCAATGGTTGTCGGAATGAAGCCAGTAAGCCCGGAGCATGGCGACCGTAAATGAAGTCCTGTCTTTTACTCCAGCGCGGCCTATTCAAGCCACCTACTTAAGACCCCGCAGTTATTTAATGTCAACCGACCAGATTCAAGATCGGCAAAGGATGACTGCGAAAGGTGGCCTTGTGTACCAACTCGCCAATTTCCACTCGACACGGGCTCCCTCCAAACCAGCAGACGGGAACTCGACACTCACATCGACCACTCCCTCACACTCACACTCACACTCCAGACCACAACGACCATCACCAGAGTCACCCAACGCCAATATTCCCGATTCATCCAGCCTTCAGCGAGCCTTCCCCGCATCCCTTGGATGGGCCAACCAGCGCCATGGTTGCGGCGGTCATTGGCCAATGGTCTCTCACGGGAGCCGGGATGAGCAGCATCTTGTCGTCATCACAACTTTGCACCTCACACGACTCGCCGAACTCCCCCAGATTCAGGCAAACCCCGCATTCTGGGGTCGATGACCGGGTATTTAACCCCAGACTCGGCCGCTCTCTGCATCCACGATCGGGTCTTCCACTCGAACATTTCACTTCTACATTCATCAACCAGGCACGATGTCTAACATGTACGGTACTCAATGGGTCTCGTTTCACATCCGGGACCATCTCAACGATGGCGAGGTTACCGTGCAGAACACGGTCATTGAAGGGTACTTGTGCTCCCTCATGTCCATCATATCTCCACCGAGGTACTAACCACCTGACAGTGGCGAGTTCTACAGCCCCGAAGACCGGCGCAAGTCGCTCACCGAAGAGGAGATCGACGAGATCAAGATCGCCTCGAATGGGGTTGGCGAGATCAGTGCCGGCGGCCGTCGAGGTAGTGAGGGCCGCCTGGACTTGTTTCACGACGATGCGAAGATTTGCGAGCTCCACTGGGAGAACCGTGGAGGAGAATTCGTCAACTTGGTCGAGGTGTTGGACGATAGCGGCAAGTATCGGATCGAGCATGGGGGATGGAGCCCAGAGGAAGGCCCTCTGGGACACGTCTTCGTGGACATTTCGGAAAAGAAGAAATAATACCTCGCGACCAGGGCAAGAGGAGCGGAAGACCAAGGGGAAGACACCCCTTCTAGCCGCCATTCTCCCGTCAATCCGTTGCATGCCCTTGATCCATTCATCATCTCGTTCGTCCTCAGTTAAACCAAAAAAAAAAAACGGAATGGCATATACCAGCCTGGTGATATCCAGCGCCGAAATCTCCGCCCTCGCTATTAAGGCTAGTAAACCGCCCCCACAAAACCTTCACCAACCACCCGCATTACCACAGTGCAACTACATACGCACCAAACAGATGGGTCTTGTACTTGAAAGTAGGGATCTAGTAAGGCAGCTAGCTGGGGAATCGAGATCGATGCTCAGCTGAAGCGAGTCCAAATTCGTGCAATACTATACAACTAGATATATAGGCTGGGGGCCAAATATTACTGGCCCAGCGAGAAGCTGATCGCATCTTGGGTGCCTTTTTCTCACTAATAGTTACCACCTGTACTGTAGAGCCGCACTTCCTCACGTCCGATTCAGAAAGAAGGGATTCTATAACTACAGACTATCTACACATCTGCTCGTGGCGGTTATGAATTAAAGTCTACCCGCATCCGCTAATGATATTCAACGTACCAATTGCCCAGATAGTTTTAGTGATGTGGAGCGTACTGAGCTTGACGAGCCATTCATGCATTCCCATTCGATGCTCAGGTTATGGTCGCGATTGTTTATTCGCGAGATGTAAGCAAGAAAAACCGCCCCCCTCAAGTACTATCGGTATTCGTGAGTTATCTCTGACTTCCCCAGTTCTCATTTTCTTCTCATCTCTGTTCCACATTTGTCTTTTCCCCTTCCTCATTCCACGTACCTATGATCTTCTACTCTTTCCTCCCTCATCCTGCTATTCCTACCATTCTCAAGTCGTGTGAACCCCGAAACACTCCCCGTGGCCATGAAAGGAGATTCAGTGGAACTGAATGAGAGTTCACATTTCAGCACTGCTGAAGTAGCAGATACCGAGACCATGATCGAGGCGGGCGAGGGCCCATCTACACAATATCTTGAAGGCGCTCGACTATATGCCCTTACTGCGACGTAGGCGCTGCCCAGTCTCCCACCAAAATCACTATCCACACTCTAACAATATTCAAAGGCTCTGCTTGTGTCTATTCTTAACCAATCTAGAGATACCTATCGTTTCGACATCACTCGTCAGCATTGCGGGTGAGCTCGGTGCGCTGGAAAAAATATACTGGATCACCACTGCGTACATGCTTGGATATGCCGGTATGGCGTTACTCTTCGAATCTATGCCTAGACAAAGCTGACCGGTCTATGAATCTGCTTGAAGGAGTCCTGGTTCTGTCTGCAAAGTTCAGCGATATTCTTGGTCGCAAGACATGTCTTCTCGCGGCAGTCATCATCTTCGTAATCTTTTCCGCTGCTTGCGGTGCTGCTCAGACGATGAATCAGTTGTGAGGTCAATTACCACCAAGATCCCATTGCACGCGCTAACTATCAGACCTCTTGACCAGAATTGTCTTCCGCGCATTGCAGGGTCTTGGAGGAGCCGGTAATTACGCTATTTGCACGATTATCGTCGTGGAGATGGTCCCACCTGAGAAGTTTGCCAAATACACCGGGGGCGTAGCAACGGTCTTTGTATTCTCCCTTCTCTTCGGGCCCCTATTTGGAGGTGCAATCACTCAACACTCGACCTGGAGATGGATATTCCTGCTCAAGTATGTCGTGCCTCCACATCATCCTCTCCCTTATCTCGGCGCTTAAAGCTGAGCAAGCTCAACAGCATTCCACCCGGTGTCGTTGCGGCTGTGGCTTTGCTTTTGCTGTTACCGAATGGATTTCCTCATCACAATCTGCGGCGTAAAAGTAGTTCTTTTCGGGAATCCTTCCAGAAGGCATTCCGTCGCATCGATATTTTGGGGAGTTTTTTGCTTGTTGCGGCAACAGTACTGCTGGTGACTGGTCTCGACGAAGCGGATGAGCAATTTGCCTGGCGATCTGGGTTTACTATTGCTGTTCTGACCATCTCAGGCGTCTTATGGATCCTATTTGTGGTTTGGGAACGATGGGTGACGCTGAACACTGGAACTAGGGAGCCTGTGTTTCCATGGCGCTTCTTCCAGAACCGAGTATGGATGGCAATGCTGCTGTCAGTCCAATCCTCGCCGATTCTCACCTTTCTTTTCCCCGGCCCTTTTGTGGTACAGCATTCAATTCCGTTCCCATTCTAACAGGACCAAACAATAGAAACTCCGTCTTCCTCGGGATGATCTGGTTCGTGACTATATTTGTACTCCCACAGCGCTTTGAAATTGTCAACCAGCTCTCCTCCTTCGACGCCGCAGTCCGTCTCATCCCATTCACAATCGCTTCCCCCGTCGCATCCATATTGGCACCGACAATTGGGAAGGCCTTTCGAATCCCCCTTATATATCTCCTGATGGTTGGTTCGGCGATCCAAATTGTCGCCTTTGTCCTTCTGGGGACTGTGCCTGAGCAGCAAAGCATCCCGGCTCGACAATATGGGTACCAGGTCCTGGCTGGCTTTGGATGTGGGATCAATACTCCCCTTCTGACTTTGATGACACCGTTTGCCACTGAGAAGAGAGACCATGGTGAGTCGAATGAACGCCCCCTCCGACACGCGTATATACAGAACGGCGCGCTAATCCAACCGTGTAGCGGTTGCTATGGGAGCCATCGCCCAATTTCGCACGATGGGGGGCTCCATCGGTCTGGCTATTGTCACGGCCATTCAACATAGCTACTTGCGCTCAAATCTGCGTCACTTCCTGGGAGGTGACATGGTGGAGGCTCTCCTGCAGTCAACCTCAACTCTCGCGAAACTTCCCATTGGTACGCAGGATCTTGTCCGTGAGACTTATGCTGCCAGTTATAATCTCCAGATGAAAATCCTGGCCGCCATGGCAGGGGTCCAGCTCTTAACATCCATGATGATGTGGCGGAAAGATCCTATTGTAGCAGCGTAAGCCCGGGGAGGTAAGGCTGGATCCCTAGGTAAATCTAGGATCAACCACCACTTGTTCCTACGATCGCATTTAATGGAAACGATATGCATATTCATATATTTACTTGACTTTGTTCATACAAAGATTCGAGAATATATTTCAATCTGGTCCATGTAGTGTCGAACTGGGATATTGTCGTATACTCGGATGCATCAGGACACCAGGTAGTAGTCCACCATCTAATTGAATCATGTCTCATTGCTGTCCTCTAACATACATCTAAGTGTCAATCATAAACATTTCTATGCGACTACTCCTCACTGAGACACATCAACTAGCCAATATGCGCCTCGCACGCTGCAAAAGAGGACCGAAGGTCCTTGTGGATCTCATCCTGGTCATTCGAAATCACATAAACGCCCCGAATCGCCGCTCCTTGGCCATCTGCGCCAATGTTCACACAATGCGTCCCCGGCTGTTCCATTTGTGAGAATTTCATGCCATGTTCCGTGACGTTCGGGACGTTCTTGACGTCGTTCATCACGCGACTCTGGATTTCGTCGATGCTCATCAAGTTCAAGATGAGGGCGCTGGTCGAACTGTTGCCTTCCTGCAGGGAGAGTCGACCAAACAGATTGAACCCATCGATATTCTCGCTGACTTCGCAATCCTCGCTGGAAAACTCGATGGGCTGCTGCTGTCGCCGGACCAGATTCCCGGGCCCTTGGAAGTCGTATTCGTGGGGGATGATGAAGAAGTCGTGGGTCAACGTCGCTGGACCGGCACTTCGTCGTTGGCCATGGGAGGCAGAAGCCGAGTACCACAGCTGGGGACAAAAATCATCGGTGCAGGTCGAGTCCACCGAGCCCAGCAGGCGTGGGACATGACTGCGAGATCGCGTCAATGACCGCCGGGTGCTTTCACTGCCTTCACTGCTTCCATCCTTGGTCACGGCAAACACCTTCTCCATTTCCTCTCGGAGCGCCTGGAGAGTGCTGTCTTCCATCCCGGATTCCTGGCTCTGCAACTTGGTGCGCAGGGCATTCCAAGCTGCGCTTGCCTTGGAGATCTCGCTCGTCGCCTGGTCCAAATAGGTCGTCGCCTTCTTCTGGGCTTCCTGTCTGTCCTCCAGCTCTTGGGTGGTGTCGATCGCAAACTCATACTGCGCGTTGGCCTTTGACAGAGCAGTTTCGCCCGCTTGGGCATTCTGGACCATTGTTTTCACATAGGACAATCGCTCCTTGAACGTCTTCTTCCACATGTTGTTTGCTTTCTCGGCCATGTCGTGCGCGTGTTTCTCTGCCTCCCTCGCTTCGGAATTCATGGCATTTTCATGCGCCTGTACTGCGCGTGCCTCAGCTTTGGCGCTCGTGGCAATGTCATCGTACAGTTTGTCCAAGTTTTTATAGGTGGTCCATTCCTCGTAAGGGAGCTCTCGGGATTTCTTCAACAGTTCTTTTAGTCGATACTCGTTTTCGGCTAAACTGACTTTCCGGTCGCTGTTGAAGATGGTCATTCCAGTGATGGACTGTATCAGGGCCACGATCAGGATGGATCCCACCAATGAACCACCAAGAGCATATTTATTCTGATACAGGAGGTATGCCCCAGTCATGCCGATGGGGGCAAGGCCAAAGTAAATCATGGTGCTTGCCGTCAATGCTCGAGGGGCCAAAGATAGATCTTGGCCATGATGGTGTTGGTACACCTCCACGTCCGCATTCGCTCGAACACTCAGAGCCGTGTCGGGGCGAGCTGCTGGAACTGCTGATATGCAGGTCAAGAGAAGGCATAAGACCAGGGTCAAAATGGTAGGCAAACGCATCTGGACGAAGAGCGGAGGTGAATGCACAAGCGAAGACAAGAACGGAGCGTGGTTTGGGCGATGCAATGATGATAAGGTGATGAAAGGGGATAAACTCTGTGTGTTTGTAAATATAACCCTGGGCATATGAGACAACGCATAGCAATCATAGCAATCATAGCAATCACTTGAAGGATCATAGGTACTAGAACTAACAGAATGCTGACTCGCAACGCCGAGAAGACTACCTCACGCCATATACAGTGACCCCACCGTCCATTTGGATCACCCTGAAGTCCAATACTTTAGTTTTCTGATAAATGCTCCGACCTGAATCCTTGACGTAAACTCACCCTGGGCAAGGCTGTAAGTTTGACCCTCTTTTCCCTCGTTTTCGAGGCTTTGGGAATCAGGCTATTCAAGCTGTCACGTTGATAGTGTACTATTGGTCAAAAGCCTTCAAATGACCCACGATCCAGAGCGTCTGAGTTATTTTATTTTGCTGTTGATTTTGGAATCACATCATTCACGATTTCACAGTCATCATTTAGGACAGCGGGGGTTTCTGTAATCCACCAACGATCAAGTCAATGTCCATGACCCCCAATCCAACTGGTGGAGAATTGCCAGACCGATATCGCATGGCGGCTGCCCTAATGAGCCGACTATCAAATTGTTCAAGGCCCACAGCTATCAGCTACCTACAGCTGTGTATGTTCAAACTGATAGTATGCTATCTATAGATTAAGAAAGCGGAAGATTACGCACTGCTTCAAAAGCAACCCGCCCCTCTAGATAGCAATAGCCTGACCCCCACGGAGCCTGCTCGGAAGATTGAAATAAGGCTCTCACTTCCTGAAATGCTTTCTGCTACGTATTCTCTCAGACGGTCCCCAAATCCCGCGGGTGGCCCCCTCGGGGCGCAACAAATATGCATATACTATGTACCAAAGTGAGTTTGCAAGCCTCACGATTGTGGAGAAATCGGCCGTTGGAAGGATTATTTACATAGAATACATACAACTGCGGTGCAGTAAGTGCCCACACTGACCAGTTTCTAATTGGGGGCTGATTTCTTTTAGGTTTATAATATGTGCTACTGCAGCGCTACAAGGCTCCCGCATTCAAAAAAGTGGACTATGACTCCATAGACGTGTGAGCTTCGCCCGATCTGGCCGCGGATCGAAGAGCTAAGCGAGTATACATTATGTAAATTCAATGGCAACCGCCTTCTAAGGTGACGTTGCATTGCTTGAGGCTTTTATCTGATCGGTTCTATTGATCCCGCGGGGCAGGACCACCGTAGGATAGAACAACAGCCACAGGAACAGGTCTAGTCGAATCATTGAGATATGGATCGACCAATGCTGGGAGCATCCTCACACTGCTTGAAGACTCTGCTCGCGCCACTCGACGTCCTAGAGCCCGGCACCGAGATTGGCATTTTCAAGTCGCCCTCACTGATTACATCTAGGATGGCGAAAAACGATAGGAGAGAAGACGAGCATCGTGGAAGGATGATAGATGGAAGCAATCACTTGGATCTACCAGAGGGAGCTCACCCGGATACACCACGACTGACGCGGAATACTCAATACAAAGACAGGTTTGTGGCAAGGTCTGCCAAGATCCGCTGCGTTACCAGCCTCGACCAGTTCCGGGCGTGATCCATGGGAAATCCTTTCCCGCGCTTGAAATGGATCTGTATTTCATGCATCCGATGGGGTGAATACAGGTCCTTATACTCTCTCATTGGTCCGCCGTCTGGATACGGTCGCGACAGTTTCCAATCTTATCAATCTCGGGCGAACAGCCTTGGAAGCTTGAAGACTGGGGGCGACTTCGCCGACTATCTATACACTCATATCCTGATGGGCTAGTTACATAACTAGTTAAGTAACGAGTAAAGGATATCACGTCATCGAGATTAGGTTAGCTAGGCAGTTAATTACCTGGCTAGGTAGTCCCTAAGCGGGACAGAAACTTGATGATTGTTTTCCGCCCTCGGTGGCCCAAAAGACACGTTCGCACGAGTCGCGTGTGCTCTTAATGTTATCAAGCCCGCCAAACTCGAAGGCATTTCTGCTAGATGCACGATCAGAAACGCTGTCGGTGCGAGTGAATTGTATCGCAGGTCGACTTGTCGGGTTTGGCAAAATGGCCATCCCTATGCTGAAGACATATTGATCCAGGAAAAGGAAGCTATACATCTCCCACGTCGACATGCAATCCAGAACAGCACAACTCCAAACACTACAAGATCCCTGGTTTATTCTGGGACGGCCCATGTCGAGAAAACTGACAAGATCAAAGGGAGCACTCAATGAGCCTACGTGATTTCTTTTGTCGCCTTAGCATTGTTCTAGACCCGGTGCAGACGAGAAAACCGGCCAATCCCAGCGTTGACAGGGTCCTATCGCAGTGGGCCTAATGCGCCGCCGGGGAGAAACAGAAGCAAATCAGATGCTGCGTTGGAAGGGATTCGCTGGCACGTCAACACTTCCACCAATCCCCTCTCAATTGCCTGATAAGCAAGCGAGGAACTAGGTAGCATCATTTCATGTTGATGGCCAGGGTGCAGGTTTTAAGACACACCCGTCCCGGCGCGCGCGCGCCCGCGACAGTGAACCACACCCAGCCTCTCAATTCCAATTCTGCCTTTGGCGCAGTTGACACGAGAAGGATCATGGTCGGGATCGCAGACGACACAGCCCGCAGGGGCGAATCCCAGCCTCTGCTGGCTGCCAACATCGATGTCGACGCCGACGCGGCTGTTGCCAGATCAATCGCCCGGCGCAACGCGAAGAAGCTGTGGGTGGTCATTGCGTGTGCCATCTTCGTCGTCGCCGCCGAGTTTGGCTTCTACCTGTCGCAGGCGCCGCAGACTGCTATCTTCGAGCAGATCATTTGCCGGAATCACCTGCGCGTGCGTGGTATCGCGCCTCCGCCCCCAAATGTCCCGGACGCCGAAGACCCGTGTAAATCGGAGTTCGTGCAGGGCGAACTCGCGCTGGTCCTGGGCTACAAGGACACCTTTGATGTCCTGCCGAGTACGTTCGGAGTTCATGCATACGAGAAATACGAGAAACGACGGATACTAACCCCCCATGTCGGCATCCAGCTCTCCTGCTGTCGCTGCCGTACGGAGTTCTATCGGATCACTGGGGCCGCAAGCCGGTGATGTACTTGGGCCTCGTAGGCGTGGTCCTTGGAGAGATATGGGTCCGACTCGTGAGTAAGTTGGCCTCCGATCCAGCTCCGTGCATGACAAGAATCTAACACCCGGCTAGGTCTCTGGTCGAACGTCCTGCCCCTTCGGATGGTTTGGCTGTCCGGTCTGTGGAGGGTGATTGGAGGCGGCGACCAGGTTGTGGTCTCCATGGCGTTGGTCATGATCGCCGATATCTTTTCCGAAGAAGAGAGGTATCTCTGCTCGACCTCGTTTCTGAAACCTTCCTAACCACGCCGCACAGGTCCACGACCCTCTTCCGCATCCAGTCCTGTGTCGTGTTGGCCGAGATCTTCGCCGCTCCGGTCAGCGCGTATTTCATGGACTTTGATCCCTGGTTTCCCTTTATGCTAGGCACCGTTCTCATCGTGATTGCCGGCATCCCCATTGTGTTTCTTCCCGAAACACTCGAAGATGCCAAAGCAAAAATGGCGAGCCGCCCCAACATGGTCTCTGCTCACCCCCGCGAAGACGCTGCACCACTCGACAAGAAATCGGTGCTCGAGGAGATCATTCGCACCATCCGCGAGTTTAAAGAAGGCACCCGTTTCATTTGGACGGACGGCAATGTCTGCTTGATGGTTCTGGTCCTGTTCGTCACCATGATGAGCCGACAGTCGACGAATATGCTCCTGCAGTACGCCTCGAAGAGATTCCATTGGAGCATCGCTCGAGTGAGTATTTTGTTAATAGCTTTCGCCCAGCTTATCCATGCATCGGCTAACCCCTGGATAGGCGAGTCTATTGATCTCACTGCGTGGGATCTTTGCAATGGTCACTTACCTCGTGCTGATGCCAGCCCTGTCCTGGATCGCAGCCAGGTATTTGGACTTGCACGGGAAGTTCCAGGACCACCGCTTCAGCCAGTGGACGGGGGTAGTGTCCGTCGTTGGCTTTACGGCGATGGCCCTGGCACCGGTCCCCGTTCTCTTGATCGGGGGTTTGGCCATCCTCTCCATGGGATCGTCCTTCCTCGTCACCAACCGTAGTCTGGCCACAGCCTTGGTGCTACCCGATCACGTCGGGACGCTCTACTCCGCCGTGACGCTGTCCCAGAGCATAGGCACGGTCATCGCCGGTCCTTTGTTTGCCTATCTCTTCAAACTGGGGATGCATTTCGGCGATGCCTGGATGGGGCTGCCATTCTTGCAGGCGGCTCTCTTTTATGTCGTCGCCACGGTCGCCGTCTGGAACATCCGTCTGAGCCGGAAACCATCTTCATCGGAGGCGGACGAGGAGTGTGAGGCGCTGCTGTCAGAATAGACTTGTTTCTTGCGCAGTCGACAAGAGTTGTACAATAATCATGACCGTAAGATAGTCGACGCGTCCATGCCTCTCAACAGGAATTGCTCCCAAGGGAGAGTCCACCGGAATACCGTCAACCGGCCTGCGCGTCTGGATCTGTAGCGATAACCACCATGGGAGATAACTCTCGAGATGGAGGCGCCGATCGCAGGATGTAGGGTCCAACCTAACGATATGGCTTACGCGCGCGATGCCCTATGAGGCGAAACGTGAAGGAAGGAGGAAACAAGATCGCCCGCCGATCTCGGCCAAATATTGTTTGGGCGTCGCTGGTTGGTCACCTGAAGGGCGATCGGCTGGCGGATTCACTTAAGAACCATTATCCACGCCGGACATCCGCAGGAGTTTGGGAGGTTCGATGCAACGTCAATTCGCCGTCCCCCGCGAGCTCTCGGGACTTCCGACGGTCATTGGAGTCTCCACGACCACGCTAGACACTCTCAAGACTCCCTCACAGGCCAGCCACTGCGTCTCTGGACCCTGGACTCCCCGCTCGGTCAAGGATCGGCCTCATCTTCGTCAGGCGAAGTGGTGTTAGTGACTGAGCTACGGCGATATCCGATCTGGCCGACACGAATCAGCGGTCTCTTCTCCACGCATGTGCTGCTATCAACGATCGGCAGCCCGATGTGATGCGAGGCGATGCGGGTTCTGCAGACACTCGTCCGCGTCTACCAGCTATAATACCCTCGAGCATGTACGGGGCCCCTGGGGTGCTGTGAAACAGGAGACGCGTGCTTCAACTCTCTTGACTTCCAATCTCTGCTTTTCGCCCTGAAACCCGACCACTATCCCATCATGGCTTACTCGCGGATGCTCGCCCTTACTGCCGTCGTCGCCGGGGTCGCGGCCGACCTCAAGACCTGTACGAACGACAACACTTTTAGTTGCCACAGCTCCTCCAAGGAACCGACCTGCTGCTACAACTACCCCGGCGGCGCTCTGCTGCAGACCCAGTTCTGGGACACCGACCCGGCCACCGGCCCGTCGGATTCCTGGACCATCCACGGCCTGTGGTAAGTGATTGCCTTGCCACGGAATCCTCAATTGCGAATGCAATACACTGACACAGTCCCGACAGGCCTGACAACTGCGATGGCACCTATCAGTCCAGCTGCGACTCGTCGCGCGAGTACTCCAACATCACCGACATCCTGCAAGCGCAGGACCGCACCGACCTACTCTCCTACATGAAGCAGTACTGGGTCGACATCGACGGCGACGACGAGTCCTTCTGGTCGCACGAATGGAGCAAGCACGGCACCTGCATCAACACGATCGACCCGAGCTGCTACACCGACTACTCGGAGCAGGAGGAAGTGGGCGACTTCTTTCAAAAGGTGGTCGATCTGTTCAAGACGCTCGATACCTACAAGGTCAGTCCGCCCCGTCACCCCATTCTATACTGTTCCATCACTGATTCCCGGCGCACGCACAGGCTCTCTCCAAGGCGGGCATCACCCCCGACGACTCCAAGACCTACAGCCTCAGCGACATTGAGTCGGCCCTGTCGGATCTGCATGACGGCAAGCAGGCCTATGTCGGCTGTGAGGATGGCAAGCTCAACCAGGTCTGGTACTTCTTCAATGTCGCTGGCAATGCCATCGATGGCCAGTATGAGGCGACTGCGACGCGTAAGTAGCGACCAGCCCGACCCCTGCAAGAATCTACAACTCATGGTGTTCTAGTTTCCAAAACGAGCTGCCCTAGCAGTGGCATCAAGTATGTGCCGAAGAGCAGCGACTAGATCTATATTAGAGGAGGTACGGGTGTGTGGAATTCAGGCCGTATCTGGAGGAGCCCGGATATGGTTGCTTTGTACATGAAGTTGCATATCGCGACGCTGGGTATCAGAATTGATCAAGGTATCTTGAGAAAATGAGATGGAATGCATGTCCGCAGGGCAGTCATGATAGGCCTCGGCAATATTTCAGAACAGTCTTCATGCTAGAAATACAGGTCAAGGTTGTCGAGAGCCAAGGCCTGCATTGTCGAGGTCGCGGGAGCACCGTAAGCTGCGAGACAACCCACGAGAGCGTGCAGTGCGAGCATGAGCCCACCAGCTAAAGAACTGAGAGTCGCGCTCGGGAGTTTCCCGTTGGGCTCGGGATCGACTGGGGGCTTGCTTTGAGTAGAGCATACCCACCTCCAACGTCCAACCGTGCAAGGCGACACTCAAACGCGGCTCGGGAGTCGAGGCTTCCCGGGATGCGACCTTGGATGCAGATGGTCTTTTGCAGTCCTGCAGGTTGCCTGGGCCCTGATAACCCAATATAGTAGAGATCGTTTTGTTGTCTCTCAGATAGAGAAAGGAAGAGATAAGACCTCACATGCCCTTGAGGCGGGCCTGTCGTGCCTCCTCGTCCTTCTTGGCTTCCATCCGACCCAAAAAGTCCATCCGGCCAATATAGCCCTCTTTGGCTTTGCTGTGCACCCGCAGCTCGTCTTTGATTCCGGCCTGGTCCACATACTGCGCCCAGTCGAGCCGTGACTTCTCAACGGTGTTGATCTTGGGCCCTTTGGCGTCCCTGTCAGCGCCAGCTTCCCCGGCCGGCTGCTTCTCCCAGCTTTTCTTGATTGTGCCGGTCGGATTAGGATCGAACCGTGAGACCTTTCGTAGCGGGCGACGCAGGTTGCGAGAGGCGTCGGCAGCCGCACCGTTCGCCACATCGGCGTACTCGACGTTCTCGCCGCTAGACAAGAACGCCTTGGCCTCGGCCGAGTCCTTCGGCACAACCTTTTCCTCGGTGATCATCTCGCCGGCGAATTCGTACGTGCGTTTGATCTTAACCATCTGCTCGGCATACTGGCCACCATGGCGCGTGTGGTCTTTCGGCTCTGGGGCACCTTGGTCTTTCATCTCGGTGTCGGCGGTGCGATCGGGTTCTCCGGGCGATTCGTGATCGTCTTGAGTGTGGTTTTGCCCCGCGCCCATCTCGTTACCGGGCGCATTCATCTGCTCCCAGAGGGCATTCACATCCACAGTCGCACCGTCGATTTTGGCCAGCGGTTTGCGCTCTTCTTGTCTGTTCGAGAAATTGATCATCAGACCCGATATCCACGCATCGAGGCATAAGGTAGACAGATCCTTACATATGCTTCTTCATTGCGCGAGTGCGCACAAATCCTCCGGTCCCCCCTTCGTCCTCATCGTCGAAATCGACATCGTCCTCATCCTCGTGGGCCTTGGACTTCTTCCCCTTGCGCTTTCTACTTTTCCTTTCGCGCGCCCGTTTAATCGTCACTTCATCGCCGGAATCTAGCTCATCTGCGGGAATCTCGGCTTTCTTGTCGGTCTTGCGCTTCTTCTTTGCGGGCTCGGCCTCGTCGTCAGATGACAGGTCCGACTCATCCTGCACGGCATCAAGCTGGAAATCTTCATCCTCAGCAGAGTCATAGGGCTCATCGTCCAAGTCAGCTACTGGAACTGTCGGGTCGGCAGACATTTTCAATGAGGGTGTTTTGTGCACGGAAGAGGAGAAAGTAGAATGCACGCAACGCGCCACAAATGATTCTGCCGGAGGCGGTGGGTTAGACGTGACTGATAAGAATTATGTAAGCATTGATTATCAGTCGGGAAGGGAAATACCGTGACCGCGTATCAGTACAGAAACGAGAACTATAAGATGTTGACTGACCACAAGCTTGCCCACATCTTAGAGATTGACCATTGGCATTCATAATTCCAGTTTAAGCCCACTAGGTGCCTAGAATTTTACTAAGATAAGGGTGCGGTTATACTCAATCAGAATGTCTTCCTATCATTCACCAAGTCAACTTTGTTCAAACAATCTAGGCCCTAGGTCACCGAGTCTCTGGAGACAAAGTGTAAAGCAAATAAGCATATGCACTCGGACCTTTGACAGATATGTTCACTAGCCAACTCTTGGACGCCTTGAGATTCTCTCCTGCACGAGTTTCATAGGAATTAACCTCAATCACCAGAATTTTGGTTTTCCGTGCTTGCAAGGCTCTTCCTGACCAATATGCTGAGCCTTGGAAATGCAATAACTCCCGTTATAACCCGACTCGAGTAGTATTAAGTCATATAAGCTGTCGCCATTTCCAGTAAAGAATTGGTTTGGTATTGTCTTTCTGATGGAAAACCAAAATAGCCAGGGTTTGTCGAAACTGTGGGAGATTCTAGCAACAGACTGCGCATGAGAGTCCAGTCTCCTTGGTTGGCGCAAGTACGCTTTCTCTAGTCTGTAGGGGCGAAGCAACCCTAAGGATAGACTGATCGCTGGAGTTATCGGATCTGTGTAGAAGCAACCATGTGAATTCGGAGCAGTAAATCCCAATAGCTCTCTGACTTTGTTCGTTCCAATCTATGTCCAGCACGGATGGCTTGAAGTAGATACATTCTACGCATTGTAAACACCGCTTTATAGTTCACACCTCTCAACGCCTTTCATGTCTCTCGTTGCTAGGCAAATATAGCCCAGAAATCCAAGTACCACTAGGACACTTAATTGCGATAGACCTGCTTCGTGGCAATCTCCAGCTTCTCGAGTTGGACCTGTTCCTCGCGACGGCGGCCAACATCCCTCTGGAACCAGGCGCCGACGACAGCGCCAATACCCATGAGAATCTCCAGCCCCAGGAGTGTACAGAGGAGTGCGAATCCAGCACGCGTGTTATGACAGTCGCGCACGAAATGGACTGGGGTCGTGTCATGTCCAGTGTCCTTCTTCCATTTGCAAGTCCAGCTATGGAGTGTCTCGTTTTTGGTGAAGCCGGTCGGGTAGGTCGAGGATGGCAGGTAGATGATGAAGAGAATCCCGACCAGCGACGTAATGAACCCGGCAAGTGCAGAGGCAGATGCACAGATATTGAGCAGTTTGATACGAGAATGCGGCTAGAATGAGGTGCATTAGTCGATAAGCACGCGGGATATCTAATCCAACGATCACAGTACTCACCGACGGAAGAAGAGCCGCAACGACGTATATCAGGTTCATGAACGCGATCACGCATCCACAGGACAAAGCTGCGACAGTCGGTCGCAGGTCAAAGTTCTGTGGCCACAGCGTGAGACCAGTGCTCGCCCATTCGGCTGTGGTCATGTAATGTCGGAATGGGACTGCTTCACAGGCGATGACGGTAATCGCCGCCGCGGAGATCAAGCAAGACAGAGCCAAGCGACCCCAGTGGATAGATCGATTTCGTTGAAGGAAAATGGACTCTTCCAGATCGGAAGAATAGGCGTGCGAGCCGGCGGTAGACGAGTCCGAACTCATGGCGTCGAGATAGAAAAGAAAGTGGGAGAATGAGTAGTTTTCGAGGGACAAGAATGAATTATAGGGAGACCTTGCCGGCAAGGATCCTCGAATAGAGCGGAGTGGGGAGATTGATCCCTTTCAACGGAGTATAGAGAAAGAAACGACCTGCGCCAGGGATTTGAAAGAAGGACGGGCTATCCTAGAAAAGAACGACGTTGAGGTAACAAGATATAGAGACCTCTGCTCTCCAACCGGGCTGAATGGGGAGGGAACGGGTCCAATATGTGCAGGCCAGCTTGGACCAGTATAAGAGGGTCCGGATAATCGCATTTGTCAGGGTCGGTCATTTTTAGCGAGCACATTGCCATCACAAATGCACATCATGGATGGGCGCTTATCCCGAGGAAAGGATAGGGGTCTTTCTGCACGATGTTTAGCCTCGAGTGGAGACAGTGATCTGCTCGGGGACGGTAATTCGTGTGAAGCTCGAGTTAGAATTTGCAGGACCACGAGAGCAACATCATCAACAATGAGCGTGCAGCTGGAGGTTTGGTCGATAGAGGCTTTAGCATTTGGGCGGGCGCCAGCCTGCAGACTTGGCAAGAGAGCGGGATGGCCAGCAGCGAGAAAGCGCGTAGCGGCGCTATAATTAGGAGTCTTGGCTGAACGCTATCACTGACCCATGCAGGCCGCGCATTCTGATTTGTGTCGCTCGAACGCCTCTGGTGTCGGAGGGAAGGCGAGCGTGGATGCTGATAGGCGGTGCCGAAGCGCCGGGGATGACGAGATGCCACCGGCGCTTCGATGATCTTCACTTCCCTCCGGGCGACAAGTCAATTCGCCATTCTACCTATTCGTTCCTGCATGAACTCACGATAGCTTGCTCTCCGAGCCTGGGGAACTAATTACCTGGCATCTGGGCAAGTCCATCGATCATCTCTCCCAAAACTCGTGGCTGAAATGTCACAAGGATAATGTTTTGACTATGTAAGATAGAGTCGGAATGGGTCTATTTGGGGAATATCATCACCACACAACACCGTCTGGTCAATAGCACCAACTTTGGCCATGGATGGAGGAGCCCAAGCATCCTGCGTATCAGTACAGAGACTGTCGATGCTAAAGAGTAAACAGACGCCGTTGCGACCGCGGGGAAACGCGGCCTCACCGCCCGGCAAAACCAGAAAAATTGGCGGGGCAACTTGCGCTTCAATGCGATTCTCGTCGAGTTGACAAACCTGACACGCTCACGATGCCATTGTCCAAGCTACAGGGAGCCAAGCTCCCGGCCTCGGCCGACCTCCATGGTAGGTTCCACGGGAATGGGAATAAAGGTCTTGGTGGCTCATTGATGGGACAGTCCACCTGCGCGACGGCCCGATGATGGAGCTGGTGACGCCCACCATCCGCCAGGGAGGAGTGAACACCGTCTTTGTCATGGTACGGGGAATGATGCTCTCATTGATCTACTCGGTTATCTGATACACCCGTCTCGCACAGCCCAACCTGGTGCCGCCCATCACAACCGTTGACCGGGCCCTTGATTATAAGAAGCGCCTGCAGGCGATCGAGCCGAACGTCAACTACCTCATGTCACTATACCTGCACGAGACGATCACTCCTGAGACCATCATCGAGGCCAAGCAGCGCGGGGTCACCGGCGTCAAGAGCTACCCGGCCGGTGTGACAACCAACTCGAGCTCCGGCGTGGTCGACTATGCGCAGTTCTACCCCGTCTTCGCGGAGATGGAGCGCCAGGGTCTGGTTTTGAACCTGCACGGTGAGGTCCCTTCCAAGGGCGACGTGACAGTCCTGTCGGCGGAGGAGCGATTTTTGCCGACCTTGCTGGATCTGCACGCCAAGTTCCCCAAGCTCCGCATCATCCTGGAGCACTGTACCACCGCAGCCGCGATCGAAGCCGTCAAGAAGTGCGGTCCCACGGTGGCTGGTACCATCACCGCCCACCATCTGTCCATCATCATCGACTCGTGGGCCGGAGACCCATTCTGTTTCTGCAAGCCCGTTGCCAAAACTCCGGCCGACCGTGACGCTCTGCTTCGAGCTGCTGCTTCGGGCAACTCCAAGTTCTTCTTCGGTTCCGACAGCGCTCCACACCCGGCGGCTTCCAAGCGCGGTGGTGAGAAGATCGCAGCCGGAGTCTTCACCCAGCCATACACCACTCAGGTCGTCCTTGACTCCTTCGAGCAGGCCTGCGAGAACGGCATCCTCAAGGAAGAGGATATCACCCCGGAGATTGTCGAGGGCTTCATGAGCAAGTTCGGCCGGGCCTTCTATGGCATCGGCGAGGAACAAAATGAGTTCATCACCATCGAGAAGAAGGGGGAAAAGATTGTAGATATCCTGAAGTCGGGCAAGATTGATGTTGTCCCCTTCCGGAAGACGCAGGACACATGGACTGTGTCTTGGTCTTAAGCAGACACCTCAATGTAAAAGAAAATTTCCAAGTCTTCGAAGGACCTTTCCTTCACAGATCGCCCGTCTGCCTACACCGGCTTGTTGTTCTGCGTAAGCATGTTTGCAACATTTTCCAAAGCATGGGCCTCGGAGATGTCGATGCGACGGCCTGCAACGACCGGATTGCCATCGTAGCCCATTGCCAGCTGGCCAGCTCGTTCGAGGTGTAGTCTAATGCGACTCTCAATGTATTCTTTCCGCTCGTCACGTTTAGTCTTGGTCTCCATCTCGACCATGGCATGAGGCAAAGACGCCAGCTTTGGCCGTAGGTTGACAAGCGTTGCTTGCAATGCTGGTAATTGCGAGAGAATGAAAGTGGTATTAGTCGTGAGAGGAGTATGCTTGGCATTCATGCCCGCATCCACGCCCACTCGAAGCTGTCGTGCAGCGGGGCTAGATGTCAAGAAGGATAGATCAAGAGGGGTCGTAGCCTTGGATTCCCCAGCAGCACCGCCGTTCTTGGCGCTTTCGACTGTGGACAAGATAGACTTCAGTTGAGCAATCACGGCATCATTCCGAGCGCATTCGTCTTTCAGTGAGCGGTTCAGCTTCCGGGTCTCTACAAGTTTCTTGCGCTGCGCATGAATGGTCTCTGGCGTAGGCGCATTGGGGACAGCTTCGAAAGAAAGGCCCTGGAGAAACGAGTGTTAAAATCAGCGGGACCGACAGGGGAATAGACATTGGGCTTGCCACGCACCTCGTAATGCTTGAGCCTGACCCAGGAAAGTAAGTCCTCGGGTACAGTCAGAATGTTCCTCAGCACGTAGATCTCAAACTTGTCGAAGGCCTTGTCAACATTGGTCTCGAGAAGCGTCTCCAGCTGGTGCAGTCCATTCTCAATCTCGAGCTTCGCTTCCGGGTAGACAATGTTTCCATCCTCATCAGTGTCCGGGATGGTGGAACCGTTGCTGGCGTGCGCAAAACCCAGTCGCTCCGGCGGAGTAGCCAGCAAGCCCGACTCCAGACTCGAAATCGCTTGATAGATGAGGTTATTGATCGAGTTGATAATGTCATCTATGAGAGACTGCAAACCTGGTCAGCACGCTTCGCAAGGGGCGGGGCTCCTAGTCGCATCTGCACCGCCGCGAGGGGCACAAAGTCGGGCAGGGCCGACTCACCAAGGGGGTGTAACTGAAGTGCTCGGTGAGCAGGGACGTGGTCGCATCGTTCATGGTGAAACGGGTCCGTCTCGCCGTGGGCTGGAGACGCGTTGAGGAAGAAAAGACGCGCGAGGCGGAGACAACCGACCGCCTTGGCTTATCATTTGCCCCGTTTGTTTGACAACATTCCTGGTTGGACGCGCATTCAGCAATCGACTCGATTTCAAATCGGCGCCGCTTGGTTTCTTTTTCTTTGCTGAAGGCAGCATGAATGCCTGATCATCGTACACCATTGCAGGCCCAACCGGGACATTACACGCCGCGTGCTCCTGACTGATGCGCCGAACACGATGGTAGTCGAATAGGATGTCGTGCCATCACACGTCCTGGGCTGGATGTCCACAATTTCAATCCAGCCCAGGCGCAGAAACCTCGAAGGCTGCAGGTCCCGGTGCTCATCCTAGAGCTGAAACTTGCTTGAAACGGATCGATCGGATATACTAAATGCGATGGAAACCACCCTTGGTCAGCGGCTCGTCTGTTCGCCGGACCCCGACTGTTTCGCTGTCTTCTGTCCCAGGAGGGTCTTCTCAGTGAGATCTTCGCTTTCTGTACGTGGTTGAGACGTGTCTTGCAAAGACGTCACTGACATGCATAGCTCTCACCATGGCGCAGCCAGGCCCGCTCCGAGTCCTGGTGATCGTCTCACAACGAAGTAAATTGATAGCCAAAGCGCGCGACTCCCCGCAGGACATTCTGCCTCTAGCGGTGCAGCTTCTCAAGAAGAATAATATTCCAAGGCCGGAGCCAACCATCTCCATCGAGCCACGACTGCTTGCCGTGCAACAGTGGAGGACGCGCGCCTTCATCGTATTCGATATCGACCATGCAGACTACGACGCCACGCTGGGGCATCTCCCCGAACGCAACCAACTCCCGGTGGTGGTCGCGTACTTCAGCAAAAACAAGGCGGCCTACAAAGCAAACCCATGGCTATCGCGACGAGTCAACCATGACGTGGCGATGCTCCACAACGCCAATGGCTTCGACGCCGTTCCGCCGTTCTTAGAAGACCATACGCAAGGGAAGCCGCCTGTATATGAGAACCCTCGCGATATCACCATGTTACGAGTCTCGTACGTCTAGGTGCGGGAAACAGTGTACTTCGTTAGGTAGAGTCGCGTGGTATCTCGAACATCAAAAAAGAATCCAACAAAGAATGCAACTCCGTGTTACGCCGAGAGTGCCTGTGCCACCATGTACCGTGAATCGCTCCAATGCTAGAAATCCATGATCAGCTGCGTAGACAGCTTCTCGAGGTCCTCAACCTGTATCCCGAGATTAGTGTCATTGACCCCTGTCGCGACCAGAAGAGACGTACCTCCAGAAAACCATCCGCAACACCCTTCTTCCCTGTAGCTTCATTCGTCTCCGCCCTCTCAAGGGCTGCACGGGCAATCGCTTCCCTCACAAACGTATCGATATATTTAGCCACAACGGCATCGGCGTCCTTCGCAACGCGGGTTTTCTCGTTGGTGAAAAAGTGATGCAGCAAGCGCGTCAGTAGTTTGGGAGGAATCTTCGGCTCGCCCAACGTCACGTCCGCCTTTGGTTTTTGCGTGACGATCTCTGCGAGGATGTAGTCTGGCTCCTGTGAGGGCGAGCGCTCGCGGCTGGCACTTGATGCTTCGGAGTCTGAGTCGGACGCGAAGTCCGACGGGGTGGGCGGTAGGGCGGACGGGGACTCGTCGCGTGGGCGCTTGCCAGAGGATTTGGGCTGGGTTGTTTTCTTCGATGCTGGTTTTGATGCGGAGGCTGAAGCGGACGAGGAGCTTTGGGCGACGGGCTGCTTGGCCTTGGCCTTGCCTTTGTCCTTGGACGCGGGTGCAGCGGAGGTTGACGGCCCCGCGGAGGTGCGACTCGGTGGTTTAAAGGGGAGTCGACGGCGTTTCTGCGCCGGCTGGGGCTCACCGGCCATGTTGCGGTGTCGGTCGCGTGGGGGAATCGAAGGTGTGCAGATGTGCAGGTTTGGAGGTTTGGCGGAGCGTGAAGGGTGGACGACGCGGGTCGCGATCTGATGGACGCGCTATCAGGTGAGGAGTAGTCGACACATTTTCCTCAATATCCCCCAGCAAGGTGAATACTAGAATAATCACAAGTACTGGGATCACGTCCACCGTCATTACTTGGGAATCCCACTTTGAATGGTCAATTATTTTTTTTTCTTTGATAATTAGGGTTTACTCTGCAAGGTTCTCACCAAAACAGCAATTTGGACGCTCCATAAGCTCTCTCCACCATCCAGCGGCGTGACCGATTGGGTAAAACAAGAAGGGAATATTGTAACATTCTTCGGAAGTACCGGCGTTTCCCACCGAGTAATGATTGGGCGTCATCAGTTCTAAGCGACCTTAGACAAGCTGCCCTGATCATCCGCTTCATCGGTATACATGACGGTCATGTCCAGACCCACCTCTTGTATAACCTTTCGAGTTTCCTTCCAAGGGACTCCAAAAGCACCCGAATTGAACCGACAAGCGAACAATCCAGTTGGTTTCTCGGCAGTGTCGTCACTCTTGTCAAGATCCTCCAGCTGCTCCTTCAAGTCCCGAAGAGCAGCGTAGGTGCTGCTGATAATAAGATCAGGCGCGTCGACTCGAGCCCTGTAGTGATAAGACGTAAAGAGGCAGATGATCCAATGACTCTTTCGGTCAAGTTCATAGTCGGCCGATTGTGGTTCAATAATCAGAGCCGTTCCGAGAGGGAATCTCACAGACCTGGGGTGCATGTCACCATTTCCCAGGTCGGGAATTGGGTGGGTGGTGATGTGCTGGAGCAATTGCATGCAGTAAGTGCGATAGACTTGGAATGCTGCAGGGTACTGGATCAACGAGCTCTTTGTCAGTGGCTGACTGGCGAGGATGATGGAGAAGACGTACCTTGTGCTTGAAGGTGGCTGCAATCCCCTTTCCCCATGTACCCTGGGCATTGCAAGCATCTAGTCCGGATTCAAATCAGCTCGAGCTGCTGGATCAACCCTGTGGCTCACTGGACTTACGAATCAAGGCCGACCCTGTTGGCGCATCAAACAGGCTTCCACGTATCTCTCGAATCTGATAGTTCGTTGCAGTTGCCGGTAGCTTTGGGGTCGGGGAGTCGTCTTCATCGCTGGAGAAGGGCTGGGTCAATTTCCAGATCTCCATGGTGTCAAGCAGGTAAAATGTATAAATGAATATGTTCTTAGCTCGATCTGGGAGAAATTCAGCTGGTAGAGAGATATCGAGTAAGAGATGTAGGGAGTACAGTGGAGGTGAAGGAGAAGCCAGCGATTGAGATTGGGAGAATAAAGAAAGCGAAGGAACACCGACTGTTCCTTCCAGGAATCACATTTCACAAATCGATTCTGCGAGAAACTGATAGTCGTCATAGGTTTTTATCTTGATTCTCAACTAAGAAAGATCGTCTTGCAGGAAACGTGAGAGCTTTATAGCTAGCTTCCTACGACATCCAGAAAGATACTGACCGTATGCACTCCGGAAGGATGTCAACTTATGCCAGTTGGTATTTGATTTGAGCATTCAGCTCCCTAGTCCTGGGCAATAGCAATATCTCCTTCCTGTTGTTAACAGTCTAGTGATCAACGGTACTTTGGCCTTCCTGCTTCTCATCGCCGCTCTTCCGATTCTTGCACTTCCGGTCTGCCTTGGAACTTTCAGCCTTCTGGCTTTCAAACGGCAAGTTCTCAGTGTCGTCACTTCCAGGTTTCCCAGTTCGGCCTCTCTTGGGCTCCTTGGCCCCATTTCCCTCTTTGGCTTCCTGGGCGTCTTTGGCCTCTTTCTTCTCCCGCTCACACTTCTCCATAGCCTCGATCAGACGGTGATAAACAAGACTCTTCATACTGTCCCTCATCCTGAGAAAGCGGGTTGGTCGGTCCTCAAACCTTGCCAGTCCTTCTGGTTGGTCATCCTGTTGCGCGGGCTCTGTAAGAGGCGGCGACTGGTATACTGGAAGATGCGGCAGCGGGGAAGTGGGTAGAGTCATCGGCTGGCTTTGTCCACTGCTCGTCTTCAGTCGTCGGCGGCTCATCGTACGGGAAATCGTCTTGAACAAGCTCGGGCTCTCTTCCTGGTCGCTACGTTCGAGTCGCGCAATCTCGCCTCGGACGGTTGATCCATTCGTCGCAAGGTTTTCCTCGAGCACTGGCATAAAGATAACAACGCCGTGCTCGGGAGCAATCCGCAGCAGGTCATGGAGTGCATTTTGAAGGAGAACGGTATTGCGCAGGTTGGTGACGGGTGCAATGAAGCATGGCAGAGCGTAGATCTTCAGCAAGTATGATGGCAGAGCAGTGCGTCCGAGGATTAGACAGGCATCCTCCTGGATGGTCACCATGACTGACGTCTCAGGACGCTGGTAAATATGAGTCAAATGCATGATCAGGTCGCCCACGATCTTGGGTTGCTCGTTTTTGACCTGATACGTCGGGGATATCAGCAGGCGTGACGGGACCAAAGCTCAAACACAGGGAGCACGACAGACCTTGGTGTTGGTCTTGAGTTCGGCCACAATGACTGCATCACAGGCCACTCGGTCCTGGGGCGAGTTGTGCGCGCCTCGAGCTGTGAACGCGTCTTCATAGTACATGCTCTTCTTCTTGGTTACCGGCGGGTCCTCCATGACCTTGTGGGCGACGAAGAGAGGCGTGGGGTCGGGAGCATAGCGAAGGCCCGGCGCGATATTCTCCTCTCTGTGGCTTTCCGGTCGAAAAGGTGGTGCTTCAGGTCGGAGAGGTTTGGCCTTTGATTCGGTGCGAGTCTTGGGCAACGAGAGCACAGGCGGAGAGCTCGGGTGCATCAATGGGATGCTGGTCATGAGGCGAGGCAGAAAGGGCTTTCTCTGCCGGGACGGATCCATTCTGTTCTCTCTGTACGCGTTGCAAAAATGGCCAAGACAGCGATAAGATGAATGGGATCGATTGGATAAGATAGAATGAGGAACAATCGTCAGCTCATCCCGCACGAGGGATGTGGCAATGCATTCATCTAGGGTATCACGGAAGGCACGACGGAGAACACCAGGTACATCTGAGGCATCCACCATCGAACGAGATATGATGTAACCGATGTCACGCCAGAAACGCCAGCTCGCTAAATGCCGAATTCCCACTAAGAAAGACCTTGTCGATGCGTCGCCGTCGGTCCCATACAATCTCCCCGTCGACATGTCGAACGTACAGCACGCGATGCTGCGGAATGAACTCCTCGTCCGTCGATTCCTTCTTCCAACTGTCCATGCCAACCTCCAATTGGCCCTCAAAGCGATCTAGGAAGCCAATGACATAGTCACCGCGATCGAAGCTCGAATCCCAGGTGATGCGATTGATGATATCTGCTTGCCCTGTTACCACCGCATCCTCGGGGGCTCAGAGAGGGCGACACTGATGCATACCTCCAGCTGGTCGCAGTTTATTCTCACCAGATCGGGGATCCGGGGAAGGACTACGCCGCCGATTCTTGGGCGCAGTCTGGTGATTGACTGGACTGGACGATCGAGACTTGGGTGCCTCTGCCAGCATGCCCAGTATCTCAGCGGTCGCGTCTGAGTTGTCTAGCGGAGCAGGAGACGCCATGATCGATGATTTTGCCCGATTTCGGGGGGGTCGATTTGGTTGAAGCCATCTTGAGCCGGAGTCCTGTGAGCTTTATAGCCGCCATCTACATATTGTCCTCATGCAACGCCAACTTAGGCCTGGAATGCCTATGCTGGACCCCGACTACTCAGAGCCTAAACGATCCAATCTCTGGAGCGAAAACGATGCTATGCAACGGGATCACTGTCAGGCCTGATCTAGATTGCGAGAAATGAGTCAAATGAGCGTGGCGAAGCTCTGAGTCCTGGGTGAGTCACCGCGGCTGAAAAACGCCAAAATGATCGGCAACAAGGCCCAATCTTAGCAACGACGCTTGGCTCGATTTGGTATGCAGATATTTCAAGAAGATCCCAAGTTCTGAACATCATGTCAATTCATTGCGATGTCATTGATGGATATGACATTCTGGAAATGCCAGGGTGCGATTCAAGTCAACCAAGTTAATAATGTCAAGAGGAAAAAAACGTCTCATGTGCAACACAGTTCTAGGACAAACCACAAAAAGATGTTATGCTCCGATAGGGGGAATCGAACCCCCGGCTGCCGTGGAATCACATTTTGTGATGAGAGACGGCGATGTTAGCCACTACACCATATCGGATGGGTGATGGAGAGTTTTCTTAATTCTGCTTCTAGGCAAGTCTTGTGTGTCTCATCTCTGCGCAGGGGGTCGCTATCGTCGGCCGTATAGACGCCCTTGGCTTCCCCGTTCTTGGACTTTCTCTCTACCTCAGCACTTTTCGCATCCTTCATATTACCCGTATTAAGCCCATTCTCGTTGGCGCTGATTGGTCCATTGGCTATCGCTATGGCGACCATCATTATCATCCGCGAGCAAAAACTCTTGCACTGAGAAATGCGCTACTCGGATCTTGTCATCGAACACACTGACCAGTGACGTGGTACAGATGTCGATCACAAACTGGGGGGCGTTCAGGTCTATCATACCAGAAACTGCGTCCAAGTCGAGGACGACAGGGGAAAGGCAGACCATCCTCAAAATCTTGCGCGCTAGAGACACATCGCTCGGGTTCGTGCTATCAATAACCCTCCGGTAGGTAGCCTCCAATGTCTCGGGAATGCGATCGAGTGCACCGATGATCTCTTTATCGCAACGGAGTTATTCCAGCGTCTTGAGTTGCAACTCAGCCCACCCGAAGCGACTAGTGGTACCAACTGTAAGCAAAATCTACACGCAACAAGTTGATCAAATTGATTGAAGAAACATGACATCCACATACCGTTCTTTCAGACTCAGCAGTCTATCGACAATCAACCTTTTCGGCTCATGCAGGCAATGGCTCAAGAGACCGTCAACTCTATACCTTGCTCCCTTCGACTGGTAACAAGAATATGGATCTTATCCTTGTGCTGCTCAAGAAGGCCCACGAGAAAGGGTAGCAATAGCCTCCTTTTCCTGAAACCCACGGTATCTGGACACTCATTCAGAGCGTCAAAAAACAGAAACGCTTCACCAGAAATGCTGGAAAGCACGTCCTCGAAGACATTCGAACATTCGATATGGTTGTCGAACCGGGTTGACTTCGTCGACGGTGGTGATCGTTCTACACATCGACCACCGATTTCGGTAGGGGTGACCGGCTCAACTGTCTGATTAGTGACGTTTTCAAGCGATCCGTGCTTTCCGTTTCATCTTTATTGAACTGGAAGTACGAATAACCGAGGAATGTGGACGGGTCCGCTTTAGAAGCCTCTTCACTATCCCGGATCACGGTAGAACTGCCGGTAGTTGTTATTGAATTTTTCTCTCGAGAAACCCGTTGAATGCATCATACCAATAATCGACTTCCTAGATATGATATAGCATTAACACTAGGGCATCATGCTCAGCGGGTCAAACTATCTGTGGAAACGATACAGTTTTGGGGACTTAGGGCCACCCCAACCCGTGCCCGTTTCACTGATGCTTCATTTGATACCATATCGGATGAAGTTGAAAGATTCAGAGAAAATTGGCTATTAGGGCTATGGATAGGGCTAGTCTCTAGATTTAGGTTCAGAGTCACAGGTCCAAAGCTTTACGGCCCACTCATAAGAATTGGCTAGATAGTCTCCAAGGTTCACTTTTGTACTCTTTCTTTTGTGTCTTCCCCACTCAGATAATATGGCATTGCTGTATGAAATTTGATCTCAGACGCAATATTTCCGGAATGCAAGTTATATATACTAACTTCCGGTATCCCAGCCGCTTCGCGTTCCTTGCGATGTCTTTCGCTCCTGGCGAGAAGCTCTTGGAAGAATTCGTCACTTGACTTCTCGGCACCAGTTGGCCGGGACTCATTACTATTGCTGTCAGTATTTCTGACTGAGGAAGAACCATGATGAATTGTTCCTTACAATGACCATCTCAGATTTGCTCCGCGGACACAAAGAATGAGCTTCATGTCTTGTTTTTCTTGGTCAGTCAAACCCAATAGTTTCTCCAATTCAAATGTGACTGGCTTCTCAAATGCCGCATCATATGGAAGCACACATGAGGTTGTGGCGAGTTCAAAAAAGCGCGGGTAGAGCCCCGAGTACCCCCAGTCAACGAGACAAAGAGAGCCGTCCCTCTCCAAAATCAGATTTCTCCTGCATATGTCACCGTGGCATAGCACCAGGGCATAGGGGGTCAGGTCGATGGAATCGTTGCGATATTGCAGCCTTTTGTTCATGTATACATTCAAGTCCTCGATTGAGGTGAAAATGGTCTTCGCGCCGTCGTCGCCGAATATATAGCCCTGAGGTTCCCCGCCGCCAATTGGACCCGGGGTCGGAGCTGGGCCTATGATTTGTCCCAAATGCGCAAGAATCTTCGCAACGCGGGAGGGAATATCCCGGTGCATTTCCAAATCAAGGTCGCTGAGATTCTGGCCTTGCACATACTCCATGAAGAGGTATCCTCGTGGGTTCGCTGATTGTTGAGATTCAATAAATCGATAGACCTTGGGTACATGGACGATGTTGCGATCAACATGATTGAATGCAAATTCTTGTGTTGTGGCTTCAGATGTTTGTACGCTACCGTACTTCACTGCGATGTGGTCGGAAATCTTGATGACTTTGTCGCCGTACTGTTCACCCCCGATCATCCCGCCCTCGTTTTCCGCCTTGTGGCAAAGGTCGATCAGCCATTCTTCATCCGCTGTGGCGATATCAGAGGGCTGCATAGTGTCTGAGCAGCTGGATGTATGGGTGTAAATGAATGAGTATTTTATAGGACCAGAAACTGAATTCTCACGATGAGCCCGAAATGAGCGAGATGCTAGGTTGGTGAGTGGGGAAATATTTTCCCACTTGAGGGCGGCGTGGGAAGGCTATGCCACGAGATCGCTGTCAATATCATAAGCGGACTTGCCTTGGCTCTCCTTCCCCGTGCAGCGCGCGTAGCTGGCCCTAGTAGATCCTTTTATCCCTGATTCATTGGACTGGGTCGGGCATAATACTAATACAGAGCACGACCTAGATGGTTTCTAGGAAAACCATATCCCCTAGTCTACAACCCGCCCATTTCTTTTGTTGTAGGATAGGCGAAGTAGGACCCGATAATGTTTCTGACAGTAATAGGGATCTTCATTGAGTATAAGATAAGATCGAACACGCCGAAGAGATAGAAGAAGGAAAGAAAAATTAGTTAATTATAATAAAGCCTGAGAAATAGGGTAAAAAGCGAAGAGACTAGATAGAAGGAGAAAGAGAGGTAAGGGATAAGACCATCTACACTCGGTGCATAGGGCTGCCTAGCCACTCAGGCATTCAGTATCACTATATATTATTTTAGCTCAGTTGAACGATAACAGCTGCATAAAAATTTTAGATTTCAAGATGTATCTAAATAAATACATGTAAAAAAGAAACATGTGAGTCTCCGATAGGGGGAATCGAACCCCCGGCTGCCGTGTGAGAGACGGCGATGTTAGCCACTACACCATATCGGATTGTTATAATGGTTGGGCGGAACTTGACATTATAGGCCACGACTAGCGGTGTGACTGATCTCGACCCACCTGCAGATCACAACTATCACAGCTTCTTCTATTTCTACTTCACTCTTGTGCTTCTTTCCACGCATCTGCACTTCGCTGATGAGGCATTTTTGCCATTGATCCGGATCACCGAGCTCCATCGCCCTCGTTATTTCTGGTGTGACTTGTCAAGTTTGCAATCCCTCGAGCGCAATATGGGTTGCCTTCGCTCACTTGGCCCTGGTTTCCCTACTACTGTGAATCTAGATGCATTCGCCCTATGCTGATGGCGCTTATGTCATTTTGGAACTACGGAAGACCGGGATCGGACTCGCACGTCGCTCATAATATATTGCGCGTTTTAGCCAGACTCATCAACAAAGCGATATCGACGCCCGAGTGATAGCCCACGATATCGTTTTAGTGGCACATTTGCTCTGGATGACACTCTTCCACATGATCTTTTCTATTCCCCGAGGACATGGGTCCAGGCTTCCACGACGAGCTTCTCTGGAAAGCTATTCGGATGCTGAAATGATCGGTCACGTTTTATCTTCGCCTTTATGTGCATCTACTATCAGGGTAGTCAGGCTCTCTTCGAACCTCATATCTAAGCAGTATGAATTTTCAGGCGTAGAAGACGCTACCAAAGCTATGGAGGTTGCCAGCAGATTAGGAATACGCAGCGCTCATCTACAACGGATTGTTATAAATGAGCCAAATGCCTACTTCATTATGGACTGCATTCCTGGAACTAGCTGGACGCTGATGATTTACAACCCTATTCCTAATTAAAGAAGCGCATTCACTGTCATCCAAGTATGATCTAAACCAGTTCATCGAAGATCAAATATTTTCAGTCCAGAAACAGATTTCGTCTGATCTCCTCGATTTTCCTCGCAATGAATTGCCCAAAGTGTGATTGCAACAATATAACCAAGGTAGAAAATTGTGCCAGATGAGGGGCAAAGATGCCTCATAGAGGTATGTTACTCTCGGCATGAATTGATCATTGCTAAAACCTCCAATAGTCGTCGAATATCCTGATCTGCCTATTGAAGTGCTGCTGTCTTCTTATACGGATTATGTTTCCAGGACCAAGGTCTGGATGGTAGAAGTGGAAGCAATCTCCGATGGTCGGATTCGGATCAAGATCGGCTCGGTAAAAGTAGACCTCGCTCTCGGAAATACTTAAAGGTTCCAACAGGTCTTGACCGGAATGGGCCAAATAAGGCTCCACCATAGGGCCTCCTTGTATGCTTTGTAAACGCTCTGCGGTAAGGGAACCTAGATCACAGCAGAAACTAGCAACTTCGTCCACAATCGAGTCCTGCTGTTCGACTGATAACCCCGACCATGCATCCCTTAGTGTTAGACCCTGGGCACGTTTGAGGATCAAGAAACTGCGATCTTGCTCAACCCAGAAATGGAGCACTTCAGGCACCGGGATATGTGGTGCATTTTCCCGGACAAACTGGATGGTTTCGTTCTCTGGTGGTATATTGGGAGACCAGTGATAATGAACTTTGCAAAGTGCGTTGCTTCCGATGGCCCAGATAGCAGATTCTTCGCCCCCTTCATGCACAAGAGGAAGTTCGTTGGAGGGGTACAGAGGTGTAGTAGGTGACTCTTCACTCGTTGAACTGATGACATACCACCCATCACTGTCCTTCCATGCTGTAATATATGATCCGCTTGGCTTTTCTGATACCAAACGAGATTCGACTGTTGAGCCTAGAAGCCAACAGTGGGGGGAGATCTGTGTGATTGAGGCACGGATTGGTGTATGGAGCGAGATGGTAGGTAGTGACATTGTGAGTTTTTCCTTAGTTGAATAGACGGGTGCTGGGAGGAGATTATATACCGAGATTTGTTGAGAAAGAACGGTGAAGCTCACTCCTTGACATAGCAGAGTCTGAGCGCACGGCCTCACGGCTTCTTTTCCCATCCGGAATTGGACACGGATCCTGCAGATCGGCGAATGGTAGTTGGGCGGCAAGTCTGGGTGTAACACAAGTCAAGAACCCCTACCTCCAATACTGGGTTTTCTATACACCTCGACAGGCCGAGGCAATACTTAGCAAAGAGTAAGGACAAAGAAGGTAAGCCAAATACGGCATAGTATTTTTGAAGGATACTGGGATTTTATTGCGAGACATGGCAAGAGGGAATATTCTTTGTTAGAAATATGGCGTTCCTATCCCAGCCCTTTTTCGCATCGTTTTGTGGCCATACACATAATCGAGATCAAATTTGCAGTCTACGCACTATATCTAGTCAGCCACGTGGCCAATGCGTAGATAAAAAAAATGGTATAGATATAATGTGAATATAAATATACAGGCGTAAATTCAGTTCCAAACATCGTTTTTGCGCTACTCTATCTTGCTAATTTGCCTCGTCACTAGAAAAGGAATATTTGGATTTTTGCCACTTACCGCGTTGGTAGTGTAGTGGTCATCATCTTTGCGTACGTTCAGGACCACACCATATAGGAATTTCCAAATACTAATATCATAACAGCTTCCACAATAGCTTCTACAGAGCAATTGCTTAGCAGGGGACCGGGGTTCGATTCCCCGCCAACGCATTGTACCTATTTTTGCAATTCTTTCTTCTTTTCTCTTTCTGTTCTCTTTCCTCTCCCATTTCCCTATTAGTGGTATTTTTCTAATATTGTTTTTCTATCATCCTCCTTCCAAGGTTTCATGTTACTGATTAGATAGCGGTAGTCTATGTCTCCAGCTGGCAGAATAAGGCATTAAGTTGAAGGCTGCTACGGCCTTTTGCTCCATCAGCAGCATGTAAGATATGCTGCGCCACTGTTTCATGGTGATAATGGCAAGTCACGTATCTTGAGATGAACTTTATGGAGCTCACCTGCTCTTCCACATAGAGCCGCGCGGAGAAATATTATCAATCTTGCAGATAGAAACCTGCGAAAATTAATAACGCACTTAGAAGAATCAATGACTTTTTTCCCACAGAGATAATACTTGAACGTGTATCATGGCCTTATGACGCTATGTGGATATAATGATCTATCAAAACGAATTTGTACACCTCCCTCAGGTTGCGCTTGATGCATATTCAGACATGCCGATTGGACGGCCATTGTCTTCAGGATGGAAGATTTAATGGGCATGGATCATGGTCAGCCACTCACAAGTTGATCTGGAGTGAGAGTAGTTGAGGAGTCAGAAGTGGTCGCGCTTGCCGGAGTGGCAGCTCCGCCAGATGCTGGGATCTTAGTATCATCCGACTCTTTCTTCTCTGGCTTGGCCTCTTTTTTGGCTTCATTGGGGTTTGTTGTTTTGCCCTTTGCCGTCAAAGCGCCATTCTCAATAGCCTCCTCTGGCAAAGGTCGGATGTGCGGCTGGCAGATCCACCAAGGCCGACCATACTCCGCAATGGTGGCCTTCGAGCCCTTCAAAGTTGGATCATGAGTTTTCTCAAACTTCTCCGGAGACTCAGCATACTCCTTCAATCCGGACTTGACAGCTCGTTCCACGAGTGTCAGAACATTCTCAAAGGCAGACATGTCACCAGGCCGGGAGCGAGCGAGCGCATCTCGCACATTAGTGTGGCTGGCAACCATCGGCCGAAGGACCTGGAAGAGGTGTCCCTGCATGACGGCCAGACTTGGAGAAACTGGTCGCTTAGACTTGTCCTTGTCCCGCTTCTGCTTCTTCTTAGGCGGACCGTCTTCAATAATCTCGGGCTCTTGTTGCTCGGCCTCTTCAGCGTCGTTGACAGGATCAGATGGCAAGAAAAGCGGCTTCCTTTCGGGAACCGGCTGTTCAAGAACATATTGGTAGATAATATCCAAATACCGACGGAGAATTGCATCGATTCGATAGCCGCCCTTACCATCGCGCCCCCGCCAGTATTCTCGCCCCTCGGAGCCCACTGGGGGTGGCTTGCTAAAGATCGTGGGATCCGAGAGGTTCCCTTCCGCGGACATGACGCCATCGGCACCAGTTGCTTCGAGACAGCGTTCAAGGTCATCGTGGTTGAGGATGTTGCCATTGGCGAATATCACAGTCTCGGGTGGTAAATTATCGCGTAGGTAGCGAATGTACGACCAATCCGCGACGCCAGTCTCGTGACCTTTCTGTTCTCGCCTGCGCCCGTGCAGCGTGATGATATTCGCACCAGCCGAGAGGATCATCTTGGCATACTCCAAGGTCTTCTCCTTGCTCTCCTGAATACGAAACTTGGCCGTGATAGGAATCGCGAGTTCATTATGGAGTTTGTTAATGAGTTTGTAGATCAGGCTCCAATCCTCTTGGAGAAAGGCGCCGTAGTGACCTTTTCGGGCGATGCCTTGTGGGCACCCCAGATTCAAATCCACGGCATCGCAGTAAGGTTCCACATGACGCGCCGCCTCCAGGAACTCGTTTGGATCATTGGCGCAGAACTGGACGAACAGCGGTCGGTCAAATTTTGGGTTTCCGTCGAGAAAGAGCTCGTCCTTGTTTTTTGTTTCACCGACGGCCTCGCGGGTTGGCTGGAAAGACTGGACGCGCATGCGTGGCTGCTCACCGAAAATACGGGCATGATACATTGGGGAGTATGCGAGGATTGGTCTCGTTTCGTCCGTGGGCATAAAGGAGCGAGTGAGCATGCGCCAGGCCTAGTTGTAAAGCGGAGTTAGTCCGAGGATTGTAGAGTATCGACACCATGAACGATTGCATACAAACTCCGAGCGATCAACCATAGGAGCCACGATGTACTTGGGGCTGCCGATGCTTTCATAGAATTGCCTCCCCAGCAACTTCTTGTGGGGTGCAGACGCAGAGGTCTGGTCGGCAGCGTTCTGCGATGCAGTGTCGGAAGCCATTGTAAGGTGTAACCGAGGGTTCCTTGGGAGATATTGCCCCAGCCACGGGGCCAGTCGCTTCAGGAGACCTATTTTGACTGCTGGAGCCGGAATTCTGGATTGTCTGGAGTTGATCAGCGGGGACTTCTTGACTTTTTCCCGCGACGCTTGCGCCTTATCTCGGAGCGGTAATACTACTCTCCGTTTATCTTATCGGGCGCGAGAGGCGTTCGTTGAGAAACGCAATCCGAGTTGGGCAGTTGATAATTCGGATCGAAAGATTGTGTTGAACAGAGTTTACCAATGGGATCTGCGAGTTAACATCTGGTCGATACCGAAGCCGCGTTGTTGCAAATCGACCTCAACCCGCCACCTCCGCAGACGACCCTACAAAAACACGCGTCTGCTTGCTGCCAGTGATCAACAAATGGATGCTTCCACTGGAGGCGGAGGTTAGCTCCCCTGATCTTCCTAATTTGGATACACACTAACATTTGATAGCTCCTCTGACTCTGTCTATCTCTGATGACGGGAACTACGCTGCTGTTCTGAATCCAAAAGACATTGTGCTCTATTCAAGCCCTGCCTCGGACAACATAGATGTGCAGCTCGCACGGGTCAAAGAGAGCAGTGTCAAATACTTCAAATTCTGCCATGTTAGAGATCTGCATATCAATTCAGATGGAGATCTCGAAAGACGTCTCCTCAGTGCCAATGACTCACGTATCTCGGTTTGGACCCTGAACCCTCTGCAACTTTTCGCCGAGATCGAGAACATCGAACCAGGCGCTTTGAATGTTGAGTTTGGAGCTGATGAGAATGAGGTGCTTGTCTTTCATGCATGGAATACGAAGATGGGTATTCATTCGCTCGACACAGGCCGGGTCTCGGTGATCAAGAACCCCAAGTTTGCGCACCACCTGGGATTTGGGTACCGCCCACTGACCAGACAGCTTGCTATCCTGCTCAAGCCCGAGGCTTCGGATTTATTGACGGTGCATGATCCTCGATCTTATACAACTGTTGGCCGAGCCGTCCTCCCAACTGTAGATGCGCAAGGCCTAAAATGGAGCCCAGATGGGAGGTGGATTGCCATTTGGGACGCTGCCAGTGCTGGTACCAAAGTGTTGATTTTCACAGCTGATGGCCAGCTATTCAGAACTTACCTGAACCCGTCCGGGGTGGACGATACGTTTGATTTGGGAGTGAAGCAGATCGAATGGGGTCCAGCGACTGGCCAGCTTGGCACCACGGAGACCCTGGCTGTCGGCAAAGTCAATGGGAATGTTGACCTCCTACGGACCCGCACGGTGTGTTGAAGGCAACAAATCGCATTCATATTGTGACTAACAAAGACACCAGTTCTCGTCCTCAACAACGATCTCTCATGTATTTCAAACAGACCAGAATTCTCCCACGATCTGGCGTGAACGACATACAAGTGCCCTTGGCGATGCAGAATATGCGGAGACATCGAGCTCCTCCGCATTCAACATGAGCCCCGAAGCATCAGGTCCCTCACGAGGCGTATATATTATGACTTTCAGTCCCGATGGAAATTTACTAGCCACCGTGGACTCCATGCGATCGAACGTGGTATGGATATGGGCTTTGGATGTGTCTACTAGATTGGCTTCTGCCCTGGTCCATGAACAACCCGTGCGTCAACTCACCTGGCACCCTTCGACGCCACAACTATTGATAAACACTGTGACCAATACATTACCCGTGATAAGATGGTGGTCGCCACACAGCCATCCAGTAATCGCCCGTGTTCCTACTCAAAAGAGTGACAGTGGGAAGTACGAGGTGAAGTGGTTGGCCCGACCGAATGAGGACTCAGTGTTTTGGTTTGGGTCGACCGAGGAATACGTGGTGGGATACTTGTCTGCTGAAGATGGCACTGTTAGATTTGAAGTGTTGAATTCAGTGACAAATTGGGGGCCTGGGAATCATGCTGGGAGTCTGAGTCGATAGTTCTGCATGGTGGCGGCGGCGACGAAGTATAGTTACTCGACGCAGCGGGTGTACGAATAAGATGTATTCACGATTACAGCCACGATATCCACATTGAATGAAAATAACCAAGAATCTTCCCATTCGACTAGCTGTCGGTATCGTAATTAATATTAATAGAAGAGGATGGTCATTATGTTGTTCACAATCCCTCTAGTTAGTTACAACGACCAAATATACATACGTCACTGGGATCTATCCTTGACCAATCACAGCGCGTGCACTAACCGAGTGGTCACGGGAGCTGGGGCTTAGGGCTCGGCTTAGTCAGGCCCCACGCCAATTTCGCACTTGATCCTCGTTCTGCGCTGCTCTTTCTTCCATCCACCCCAACAGTCAAAATGGTGAGCGCCCATCCATACGCCCAGCCCAGCGGCAGAAGTTAACCGTTTGCAGGCGCCCGCAGCATCGACCGGTGGCAAGAAGCAAAAGAAGAAGTGGTCCAAGGGCAAGGGTACGCTATCATTTCCGTCATCACCATCCATCCGACCGTGACAACGACTTCCACATTTCGCAACTTCCGAGGGAAAGAGCATCCGGAATCGTTGAATCGATCGCACCAGAACTGCCGAGAAAGGAAAAGAGAAAGCATACTGACTTGTTTTCTGCCTATAGTCAAGGACAAGGCCCAGCACGCCGTCGTCCTCGACAAGACCACCGCCGAGAAGCTCAACAAGGATGTTCAGTCCTACCGCCTGATCACCGTCGCCACCCTCGTCGACCGTCTCAAGATCAACGGCAGCCTTGCCCGCCAGGCTCTCGCCGACCTCGAGGAGAAGGGACAGATCAAGAAGGTCGTTGGCCACTCCAAGATGAACATCTACAGTGCGTTTCCCTCGCGTCGACTATCCGCTCTTTTGATTCCATCTCGATCAATACACTAACGGAATATTAGCCCGCGCCGTCACCGCCGAGTAAACGTCTCGTCCTCTCGTCATTTCTCGCGGTTCTCTTATTTCCTTGTTACGAATGATATCATTTCACATGGGAAGCTTCGGCTGGGCGTGATGCATAGTGGTTCGACGCCTGGAATCTCGGCAGTGTGGAACAATTCGCGCTCCTGGACTAGTGTCAGGTAGAACGGATCGAATGAAAAAGTTACAAAACTGCACCCAAATCTTCGACGTGATCCAGCCAAGACCAACTCCGTAGATGCATGCATTTGAAGAGGCAACCAAAATCCCTCGATCTATATCCAAACTGGGGCCGTAATCTACGGGGACTCCTCCATCTCACTCCGTTTGGGCCTCTGCCTTTGCGCTCCTTCGCAAAGCACCCGCTTGCCGAACTCTGGATCCTTTGTATGATCCTCGCCAATCACTCTGCCTGCCTGGAAATACCGCTTATGATTCCGAAAGAACCCTTCCCACCGGGCAACCGTCTTCTCAATAGTCTCCCGCGCCAATCTTAGTTCACGCTCCCGACGCATCTTCTTTTCCGCCGACGACACATTCTCTCGCGGAACATCTTCGACCGGCAAGAACATCTCTTCCACGCCACTCAAGTCAGGCGTCAGATCCTCGCTAAAGCAGCCCGTCACGAAGGCGCGCGTAGCGTCGCGCCCAGCAAAGAAGTTGTAACTCCCGCCCGGTCCGTAGATCGCTGGGTTGGCAGAGACGTCGAAGATGGAGCCGTTCACGGCAAGGTAGATGGGAAGCGACTCATCAGAGCCGTTGTAGAGGGCTAGTTCACCTGGGGTGAGGTTGACGGGACCGGCCTGCATTGCGGAAACTATCAGCGGCTGTCTCTAGGCCTTTTGTATGTGCTTCGGTCTTGCGGCTCCATCGTCGCCGGGAGTGGGAGGGGAGGTGGGTTTACCAAGGTCTGCTTCACGACCGGCCACCGTGTGAACCATGGGCGATAGCCCCATAGGAGGGACTCGGAATTGGTGATGTAGTAGGATAGGCCACACGAGGCTATGGCGAGGGCGATAAGTACGCGGATGATGTCCAAGACGCTGATGCCGGTGTCATCTTCGGCTTCATCGCGAGTTTGTCGACGGCGGTCGGGAAACGTATCCGTATCTGGAGCCTGGTCGGACCCCGAGGTTGCTGTAGTCTGTCGCTGGCGAAGTTCCGACATGTTCAGGGTTTTGTTCTCGATCGGCCCTGGGCGTGTCGAGTGCTAACAAATGGCCATTGGAGGGGTGGTGGATGTGGGAAGAGGTGGCCTCGGTCAAAATCTGGGGAAGACAACCTTGGCGCAATGATCCACCGCACATCATGCAACTTGATCGAAATAGACATTCCTAAAGATTTCTAAATATTTTGCCCCGGTTTGAGTAAAAATATTGTGTAGATTTTGTTGGGTTCCTAAGAAATATAACACTACCCCTAAATGAAAAGATCTACCCAGTCGGTCCATCCTCCTGCTCCCAGCTGCGGGAAAAGACATCGTTCAAAGCTTCCTGGAATGTGCGACAATTCATATCGATCAGGCCTCTCTTTTCCTTCGCTTCAGGGTTTCGAATCACAGAGACAAGGCAGAGGTATCTGGCAAGGTCAGAAATATCAGAACCAGCAAAACAAGGGCGCCGACCATGACAACGTACTTGTTCATCTCCATCAAATGGATCATGGTCTCATCATGGAGCACTACGTGGCTTTCGGCCTCTTGAATCTGTTCACCCTTTGGTCGCCGATCCGGATGATCCCACGAATAGAGCTCGGAAATATCGACAATCACGTCAATATAATCCGAGCACATTTCATAGCAAGCCATGTCGACGGGGCGGGTATCAGATGCGATGTAGATCTTGCTCAGCACGTCGAAGAGATAGGTCTTTTCGAAGCCGCAGTTGTTACCGAGTGTATTGATCAGATTTTCAAGGGTGGACAGGTTCGGTATCAGTTTCTGGATTACCTTACTAAAGGCTTCGAAGACGGAATAGTCGTAGATGGAGGTGAGGTAGTAGTGTACGGGCGCGTTCTCGTATCCGGCATCACTGAGCTCGTCCGAAATGTGTTGCACAATGTCTTGGAAAGTGTCGGTACGGTACTCATCCGACAGACCGTCGACCTTGTGGATGAAAACTTCGATATTGATGCCTGGGTAGTATTGTTGCACGGTCAAGATGGTGCGGTTCAGCCGCGCGACCGAGTCCAGGTAGTCATCCTGTGCATCTATCACCCAGACCAGGGCACCGAGGCTACCGAAAATGTCTTCAAGATCAAACGATGGTTCAAGGTATTCAAGCTGCCCTGGGAAATCCCAGACCTGGAAGTCCATGAACGAGCTTGGTCCATATTCAGCGGATGCTCTGAAAGTTGAAGCTGGTGCCAACTTACTGGATCGAGTCTTTTTGAATGCGGGTGGTGGATTCTAGAAATAGGGTTTCATTGGGCGGCATCTTGTGGAAGACAACGCTGGCAATGGATGACTTTCCACTTCTAGATCTCGACTCAATCCTGCTGTTCACGGGAGACTTCCGAAGAATGAACTTACCGGCGAAGCCCCATCAGGAGCAGACGTGGTTTAGCATCACGGGCTTGAGTGTTGGGGACAAGGACGGATCTGGCCTGCGCCGATCCCGCGGCATGGTTCACTCCCTGTAGAAGATTTTCAAGGCTTAGCTGGGCGTCGGTCTTCTGGACAGGAGGGTGATGCAAGAAGAGATCCGAAAGACGCCGCTCGGTGTCAGGGTCTACAGACCGCGACCTGCGAACGGGTGGAGATTGCATGGTGCAGGAGTGAGAGGAACATTGCCTGGAAAAAGCGGAAGAGAGGAGGCATATCACAGAGGGGATCCATCACATGTCGATGGGGGCACATTTCCTTTTCAGCAAACCCAGAGCCTCAAGGGTAACTATCGATATTCTCCGAGCAAGTGCAGGCAAAGAGCTCGGGCTATCAGAGACACGCCGGTGCAATTATGATCGGCTGACGTCCCGCGGAAATGCTAACCTGCTTTCAGGATTCCAGAATGGCTCCTGGCTGTATGGAAGCAATATCTGGGCTTCCATTATCGCCGGCAGCACACAAGAAGGGACCGGAACCAAGCGTCTGTCTCACCCCGGTGCATGGGACGCCGCGACGCTCTCAACCATCCCAGTCCACGGGAATTGGCCAGCCACAAAGTGCCCATGCATATCAAGAATTGAGCTGCACGGAAGAAATCCCTGCAAAAAAAAAAAACACGAAGGAAATCTTCTTACCTCCATCTATTAAAAGGGGTAGCACCCACAGACAGAAGCTAGGGAATTGGGGGGTCCTGAGGGTCACGATTAGCATCGCGCACAACAGCACGGTCCAGGCTGAACATACAGGAATCAATAGCGAACAGTCACTAGAGAAGTTCACAATGTAAAAGGGGGACAGTCAAGATCAATTGACTGCAAACATCCGCCGCTACCTGGTCCGGGCCAGGATGGATGTGGCACAGGGATCGGACAGCGGCAGATCAAGCCCGCGGCATCGTCTTCTTGATAGGTCGGGGGATAGGTCGGGGGATGGTGGCAGATCAAGGTTGAGATGCGAGAGGCTTATCGCAGCAACCACAGCCGCCCTTAATTCCAGGTGGCGCAGATTCCGGTTCGCTTGAGGTTGTTGCACTGCAGCCGAGATGCAAGAGGGAAAAGGCGGAGGGCGCTTTGGCGGTCGTTATCGCGCGTTATCGCGATAAGCGGACCAGAACGCGCCAACTAGAATGGATTGGGAGATGGTGGAATGGAGATGTTCATTTGGTTGTGCTACATGTTATTTACAGAAAATGAATCATTTAACGTATCATCTATAAAAATGGCTCTTTTTCGACATCATACGCTTTCTGCGTGTCTATCTGTGAACAATAAATCATGAAAACCCGTCAAATTCACCGTGAAACCGAAAATCACTCATGATTAGCGGTGATGCTTTTTCCCCTTATGGTCGTGCTGGTGGCCCATGTGTTCGCTGATACGGTGCTTGCCGACCTCCTCTTCATCCTCAATCTCAATCTCCATAGCTGGCCATTCCTCCCATCCATCTTCCCACAGGCTAGCCAACTTTTTGGCCTTTGCTTCGCGGTCCAGCTTCTTGTTCTTCATGATTTTCTCCCACTGCTTCATGTCCTTATCATCGAGGAGACACTCATCCAGAATAGCGGTGATCTTTGCCTGGTCAACCCCTTCTCCAATAAAGACAATCTCTTGGCGTCGATCTCCCCATGGACCTTGGAAGTCATTTTCAATGGACTCACGGACATCTTTGTCCTCGGGCCAGGCCTCATCAGGCACTTCAGCAAACCATGGACCTCCACAGCCCACAGTCAGCATGCCACCTGCCTGACTCCATTCGCCAAATTGGAATGGTCGAGTGGACAGCCAGAAAAAGCCCTTGGAGCGAAGAACGGGACCAAAGGCAGGATGAGTCCGCTTGTTGTTCAGGATCTCCTTTGGGTCTTGCTGATCGAAGTCCTCCACTGACTCCTCGTCTGTTTCCATCTCGTCTCCTGATGGCGCATTATCGTCTTCCATTTCCTCATTCTCATCCTCGTCCTGCTCTTCATCGACCTCGTTATTTTGAAGGAGGATGAACTTGTCATGAAGCAGAGCAAACAGCCGTCGTGGGTGGAAGGGCCGCCGCGCCGAATAAACAAAGTTGTTGATACCATACCTGGATCAAAATCAGCATCGCTTCGTGGTCTTCGGATGGTGCTCGTGAACTTACTCGAGAGTCTCCGGCTTAGGCGCCATCCGGTCTCCATTTCCGGTCTTTTGGACTGTCATCTCGTGCAAACTGCGAAGCCACCCGGCACCAGAGGCCGCACGCACGAAGTCAAATTTGCCGGTGGCGACGATCTCGCGCACATCAACCTGGGAGTAACTGGACATCATGACCTTGGCATCCGGGTTCAACAGCTTGAGCAGCTGCGTGATCTTGTCGCGCGTTGCCTGATCGACAGTCTCGACCTTGTTGACGATCAGCACATCTGCAAACTCGATCTGGTCGACCATGAGGTCGGAGATCGTTCGCTCGTCTTCGGGCACAATCTCCTCCCGTCCATATCGGTCGGACAGGAACTCGGTGGTGTCAAAGTTGGAAAGCAGATTGAAGGCGTCGATGACCGTCACTGTTGTGTCGAGACGAGCCAAAGTGTGTAATCCGCCCAGCTCGGCGCTTGCTCTTTGTTAGCCCAATGAATCAGGTGGTCCGGCCATTGCAGACTTACATTTCCTTCAGAATCTTCTTTGCGTCCTCGTCGTTGTCGGGGATCTGATCCTCGGCCTCCAGCATAGCGGAGCTAAACTCGGCCGTGAAGGTCTCAGCGACCTGCATCGGCTCACTAATACCGGTACTTTCGATGATGACATATTCAACCTCATTCTGCTTCGTGAGAGTAGCAAGCTCGGCGAGCAAGTCACCGCGAAGGGTGCAGCAGATGCAACCGTTTTGCAACTGGATAAGCTTCTCTTCGGTCTGAGAGACCTTGTGGTTTCTGATGAGGGCGGCATCGATGTTGAGCCTAACATCAGAGAAATGGTTAGTGTATCTCTTCACGAGTCACTCGTCATCATATCTTACGAGCTCATATCATTGACAATAACAGCAATACGCAAGCCATGGTCGGGTGATTTGAGGATATGCTTTAGCAGAGTCGTCTTCCCACTTCCCTATACAGAGTTAGTATGGAAATCGACTTGTGCTCAGCGGCGCTAAAGCTTACCAAAAACCCCGAGAGTAGCGTCACTGGCAGCTGCCTAGTCTTTGATGTCTGTTCCTGATTGGGTGTCTGGACATGGTAGGCCAGCGTATCTCGGCCTGAATCGATGACCATTGTGACTTGAAACCCTTTCTTCTCGCGGCTAGACGGCGTTTGAGGTAGCAAGGGGTAACAAAAAAAAAGCAGTAATTGCAAGTTTCACCCCTAGGCACCTTGCGGGCAACTCCTTTTATCTCTTCCGGTATATCGTCTCCAAGTTCCTCACAGCCGGGTGCATTCTGATGGCTGTTTACGTGCAATACATAGACCGATACCGTTACTCCAAGGCTCTAGAGGAAATGGTGGAGCTAGGGAAATCCAATGAAGGCCGGAGTGCTCCATAGTATTGATAATTGGCGGATTCTGTGTGGCTGAATGTACCAGTCCCCAAGGTACCTGGCCGATTCCGCTGACCTTCACGGTCCCCAATCGACGACAATAGATCGGTAATTTAGTATCGCAAGTGCTCTTATTGGCTGGTAGCTGTATGGTCAGATTTACAGCCACAATAGCCCTGTTCACGTTATGGCATTGGAAGACTCGGTCTGCTTACGGGAAGGCGGGCAGCAGGCGCGGACGATTCGAAATGAACTGGAAGAATCGAGTCGTCAGCATCTAGTTTGTCGGTATTGGACCCTAATTCAGATTTTGAATTAAATTCAAATTTCTAGATATTGCTATATATTTGTACTGTCTAGGGTTAGCCTTTGGAGGCATAATCGAGGTCAAATATTGGAAGGCACAATCTCCTTCCGTCTGCATACATATAATATCATATTGAATTATTAACTTACCAAATTGACAGCTATTCCTGGGTCTATTACAGGTAGTGTAGGATTAGCGTCGAATGTATCACAATCTCGAAACATCGATAATTCAGACACGAAACTGAAGATATCAGCCGATATGCAGTACCCCTATCGATTCCTCTTTTCCTTTTCGAACTAAACGACGATCAACATCGAAACATCACTCGATAGTCAAGTCTAGAGGTCTCCAAGCAGGTGCGCTTTTGCGTTACCAGTCGTTCCTTTCTCTTCTAGCCAAACCTACGTAGAGAATTCATGCAGCGTACACATTTATTAGTAGGTGGTTCACCTCAACCATGAATAGTAAGAAATCTCCCGAAAATACCTCCTGGTGGGATCGATGCTTGACTGTTCATAGCTCGCGCCCTTAAGGTCGGGCAGTCGGTGATCCTGTTAAATGGCTGAGTAGATAGCATACGAGTGAAGAGATGTGTAAATATATATCGTGTATTCACTATCAGTGGGAGCTAGGGAGGTAAAGTTTTCTGTCAGGATAGGGAGGGGACCCGACCAATTGGAATCAAGGAGAAGTCTGAGTTGCTATTCCGCCCAATCTGCCAATTTAGGGGCTTAGAATGGATCAACTATAACTGCGAGTCTCCACACACTCATTCCAACACATTCCAACATTTTCTTATCTATTTTTACTGTTCATGTGACATCGGCCCGAAGTTCCTCCGAGGGTCGGGTCAAATTTTGGCCGAGTGGACGGCCTCATGCCACATTCCAACAGATCCGCCGGGCCGACAACCAAATGGC
Organism: Penicillium hispanicum; assembly: GCF_028827665.1. NCBI lineage: Eukaryota > Fungi > Ascomycota > Eurotiomycetes > Eurotiales > Aspergillaceae > Penicillium > Penicillium hispanicum. The sequence continues at coordinate 3,603,261 of NW_026623198.1, read as the reverse complement.
CGAATTGCGAAAGAGGGGAAGTCCCAAAATATAAGAGCAACGCATTCGCCCGTCTCGAGCGTGTCGTAGAATGTAATATCACGAACCAGGTTGACCGAATCATTTTCTCAATTGAAGCTTCCTCTATTCAGCTCCATTGGCGCCCATTAATCTTATCGGTGATATCATCGTGATCAACCCCCCGAGATCGCCATCTCCACAGCTCCACAGCTCCACGGTGCGCCATTCCTCCGTTTCCTGTCACCAAAACCCTAGAATGCCCTTTGCCGACTGCTCTCAACCGCTGGCCCTTCTGGGCGCCGCGACCCTAGCCTACATCACCATCCAATTTGCCCACCAAGCAACCGTCTACCTCCTCCCCTCCACCCTCCGGAAACGCTACAACCCCACCGCCACCAACTGGGCCCTCGTGACAGGCGCCACGGACGGAATCGGCTTCGGCTTCTGCCAGGAACTCTGCGCCCGCGGCTTCAATGTCATCCTGCACGGCCGCAACCGCGCGAAACTCGAGTCGCGCGCCCGCGAGCTCGCCGCCGAGTTCCCGGCCCGCAAGACGGGGATCGTGGTCCTCGACGTCGCGGCCGTGACGGCGGCGATGGACAGCGTGGCGGACGAGATCCGTGCGATCCTGGCCGAGCACGGGGGCAAGCTGAGCGTGCTGGTCAACAACGTCGGCGGCGAGACGAAGCCGTTCATGCCGCTGAGCGCGCACGGGTTCGCGGATGTGCAGACGACCATCAACAAGAATGCGGTGTTTATGGCGCAGATCACGCGGCTGCTGCTTCCGTTGCTTGCGGATGCGGCGCCGGGGCTGGTGGTGAATGTGTCGTCATTCTCGTCGTATGGGTTCCCTTATGTTACGGTCTACTCGTCGACGAAGGGGTTTGTGGATACCTTTACGCGCGCTCTGGAGGCGGAGTGTGCGTATGAGCGGAATCGGGTCGATGTGATGGTGTTGCGGGTCGGGCAGGTCAAAACGCCTGGGTTTGATTATGTCGACTCGACCGTGTTTACCCCGACGGGGAGGACGCTGGCCTCGGCTGGGTTGAATCGTGTTGGATGTGGGAAGGTCGCTGTGCCAGCCTATTTCTGGCATTGGGTGCAAAGTCTGGCCTTTGACGTGCTCCCGCGAGGGCTGCTGATGAAAGCCACAGCGGATAGGATGAAGGAGCTGCAAAAAGAAGAGATCGAAAGGGCGAAGAAGAGGTAGCTCAACTTGATTTCTAATCTGGTGGCTCTGCCATAATTACAATCCGACCGATAGAACCCAATTTGTCTGCATAAAGGGCGAGAAGGAAAGGATGAACAAGAAGTCGAAATATCGACAGGTATACAGTATCATCTAGAATCCAGCTGGGATGCGCTCCTGCTCACCAGGGCCGTACAGACCCTCGCCCAGGTTCTGCATGCACTCGGCGCTCCAGTTCTTTGGCGTGAACTTGTCGACGATCGACTTGAAGGCGTCTAGAGTGCAGAAAGTCTCATCGCCAGGGAGGTGGTTCTCAGACTTGGCTGCGCAGCCGGGGATGCGCACAGGGCGATCGTTATATCGGATGCGAACATAGTGCTTGCGCAGATCCTCGCGAGTTTCCTCGGGCAAAGATGAGATAGGCGTGCGCGCAGTCTCAGATGGGGCGGGCTGCTTGGACGTGGACTTGGTGCCACCGAACAGTGATGAGAGAACCCCCGGCTTTTTAGATGCAACCGAGGGGTTGGAGAACTCCTCAAGCACAGTTCCAGCATCGGCACGGCCACTAGGGGCCTGGGAGAACATCTCAATGGCAACGGAGGAGGTGAAGGGCGGCCAGGACTCGTCCTGGAAGCTACCAACACTCGACAGAATGGCCGCAAGGGTGGTGTCGTGGCATCCGCTCATCGCAAACTTGATCGACTTGCCAGCCCCAGGTTTCCCAGAGCCGGAGGCAGAGCTCTCGCTGCGCCAGCCACCGTCAACGGCAGTGCTGACCATGCGGTCGACCACATCTCCCAAGAGAGCGCCAATGCCGAGTTTGCGGTACTCGCTGCTCTCATTGTAGCCGGCGAACCACTCCTCGACCGCAATTCGGTCCATGATAGCACGGCCTTTCTTGTCGTAGAACTCGGAGGGAAGCTTCGTGGCTGGCCCGTGGGCATCCGTGGCGTTGACGGTATCCATGATACCCGACAGACGGGGGTGAGCATCGACGGCAACCTTGGGTGAGCTTTCAGGCATGTACTTAGACCAAATCTTGTTGAGGTAATCCATCTGCTCAGACTCATTCCCTGCGACATCCAGTGTCAGTCACCGCTCCCATATTCCACACGTCCCACTTACATCGAGCTGCCGCACGGTCGGCAAAGAGGCGGGCCAGCTGTCGGAATCGTCGACAGTTACCCTCATTAGGAAATAGAGTCTCCTCCGACACGGAGCGACCCACAATCACTGGCGGCGGGAAGTCGAGGGTGCGCGCATTAGAAGGGTACATGCCCCAGAAAGCCTGCTGCAACGACTCGAGGGCGCGAGGGATGGGTGTTGCACGAAGATACATGTCCTCGGCATCTTCCTTGACCTTGGGCATGAACCCCAGCTGGTCGACATAGAGATGGCGCAGACGTTGGCCCAGAGCAAAGGTAGTTTCGCGCCCTTTGTCGGTGAGTTCACCGTGCTGACTTGGAGGTTGTTAATTGGAATTCCTGCAAACCTGCCAGAATCTTTCTGTGGATACTGACCAGATTCCTTCGATTGCGCCTCCCGCTCCTACTGCGACCACCGCCTCGTCCTTGTTACCAAACGACTCCATTTTCCGGCGCCATTGAAACCCGTTCCAAGCCGACAGCTCGTGATTACTGGCAGCCATCTGAACCATTTGTCGCGCAACGCTGCAATACGGCCAGTCTGGGATCAGACGGTCAATCTATACCATTCAATTCGTCCGAGAAAGGAGGAGGAAGTTACATGGAGCTAGACCTGTCTGCACGGGATATTAGCAATAAGACCTAATGAGAACAACCACAGATAGATGAACATACATTTTGAAAGCGTGAAGAAACCGGCGTGCGCTCGCCTGGTGCCAATTAGAAATCCGCTGACCCACGGTATGCATCATGCTTCCAAGCTTCTTACCATGACGGAGAAACTGCAAGGATTAGCTGGGCCGGTCTGGTGTTGAAGTCTGATAAGACATACCACTTGCACCAATTCTAGCTTCAATCCGTTCGGATAGAGCTGCTTGAGCTCCTCCTGGGAGTAAGGCTCGCGAGGGATGAGGGTCGTCATGCTGTTGGCGTCGGTGAGTCGAAGAAGGCCGGAGCTTCGGCGTGGGATGACATCGACGTGGGGCGGTGAGGGGGTGGGCGGCGCCAATCACAGCGTGGGAAGAACGGGGGACATATATACATGCACCAGCACGGAATGGCGGGAGCATCGATGATGGAGGGACAGGGCAAGTCAAATCGACCTGGACGTGGAAGATAGACCATAGATTGATCACTCTAATTCGATCAGCTCTCCATCACGAGTTGGGTCCTTATTATCTTTGCCGAGGTACACGGAACGAATGCCGAATTAGTGTATGTGGTCAGCCTGGATGAAGGCCAGCAGGCTCGAGGTCTATTTTTGAGTAAGTAGAGATGTATATTTACATGAAGCCCCTTTCTAGCTTTCCTCTTCGTAGTCACTGGTTTCCCATCCCTCTTCACTCTCACTAGCACTCCACACGGAGACTGGGTTGGCAGGCTCTTCAGTTTCGGAGGCCACAGCAACCGCAGCAATCGTTGCCGCCGCCACCGGAGCTTTCGCCTGAGCGAACTTTTTGTTTTTCTTGGCCTTCCGGGCATCTTCTTCCTCTTGGCGCTTCTGCTTCGCTGCCTCGGCCACCTGATCGGAGGCACGTTCCAAGACTTCGACGAGTTTCTCGAAGGCGGGGGAATAGGCCTGAGCAATGGCAATATCCCCAACCTTGATACGCATGTAGTCCATCGCGGCTACGATCGGGGTATTGACACCGGGAACCTGGGCATTCCCATGAGGCAGTGGCTGGCTCGACTGAGAGAAATGCATGTCATCTGTAAGCAAGCCCGCAGAGTGTGGGGGAGCAGGCTGGTCTTCCGGGTCATCGAAGGGGATATCAGCATCGGCAGGATCAATCTCTGGAGCAGGCGCGACTTTGGATGAGACATCTCGGTCTTGCTTTTTGTCGGTCTCTTGCTCAATATGGGCAATCTTCTGGTATCGTTGGCTGAAATGCGTGAGGAAAATGGAACGGGCTTGCATGCGGCGGCCCACTTCAATTGCTTCACCAGCGGTTGAGTGGCGCTTGGCGATAGCGGAGCCGACCATGTCCTTATCGAAGGTCGCCTCGTGGATGAGCACAGTCGAGCCGTGGCCAATGGAGACAAATTTATCGGAAGGTCTGCAATCGCCGGAATAGGAGACCTTGAAACCATCTGGGAACACGAGAGAAACAGCGAGTGACCCACGACAATGCTTGACGTATGTGGTGAGAATGTTATCCAATCCAGTAGCCGACTTCAGAAGTGGCGTGAGAGGAGAGGACTCGTCCGTAAAGCTGAGCTTCGTTCGATACGGTGCATGTAAACCAAAAGGAGGGCCTCCGTGACGACTGTGCCGGTGGGTAAACGTGGTGGTGATGGAGGACCCAGAAGAATCAGGGAACGCACAGAGAGTGAGCAGCTTGTCGGCACCGTAGTCTTCGACACTTGCATACTCCTCCAGCCATGAAATCATCATCTCATCGGAGACAACCACTAAGCGCTTCTCTTTGAGTATTTCCCCCATATCAAGCTCCAGTTTTGCCGCTGGTTTCGATTTGACCCCATAGTTCTCCTGGTACCAAGCTTTGATGAGAGCGGCTGTACCCAAGTGATGATCGGCGTGGAGATGACTGATCCAGATCATGCGAAGATTGCGGAGCACTTCGCGCAGCTGTTCGGGTTCAAAAATTCGCTTCAACTGGCCCAGAGTGTTTTCACCACAGTCGAACAGGTAGTAGCCAGTTCCAGGGACATGAAGCAATGTGCCAGAGACATTGCGGTACTTAGACGGCGCACTGGAGCCCGTGCCAAGTGCAATAATCTCCGCATTGGCACCAGGCAAATTCTTGCGAATCTGAGCGAGTTCTTGCGTGAAACGGGACTTCGCGATACGTTTACGAGTCACTTCCATCCGCTTCTCAACAGCCCGTGGGATCCTATGGATCGTTTTTGTCGTGTCTAACGGAGTCGTGACCTCGTCCCTGTTGAGCTCAAACTGAGGCTCCATGTTAATAATAAGCCCGGGCTGAAGAGGCTCAAATATAGCATCTGCAGGGGCACTACCACTAGGTGCCGAGCCCTCACCCGTAGCCTCGCGCTGTGAGGGGGCCACATTATCGTGAACTGGGACCGGGTACATGTCACCGTTCAGGCAGGCCAGGCGGATGGTAGACGCAGCAGAGCTAGGGAATGCCAAGTAGTTCGGACAGTAATCCGGGCTAGAGACCGTATGCTTGCAGTGGGACATACTCGCGACGAACTCCCGAAGCCTGGGGTGATCACCGACTCCAGGACCCAGAATCCAGATAAAGGACTTGAGTTCGGTCGTCACTGCGGGCGACTTCCACTCCGGCCGATTCACCAAGCCTTCGACATACTCGGGGGACGGTACGTCCATAATCGCAACACCCTTACCGAGTCGAGATGGACCCAAAACCATTTCCGGGGTCACCGTCTTGCCATCTTCAGACTGGACGCTCTCCCCGCGCGTCAGGGCGGCGAAGCATGGACCCTTTGGAACACCCAAGCCGATAGCCTTTGCCGGCTCAAATTTGCCTCGGATATCGTGATTGCGGACGACATAGCAGAGCGCCTCGGCCGAGGGGGAAGTCGGTGGCAAACGTTGGACGGTCGCCCCAGGCCAGGGCTGTCGAACCAACACGTTGATTTTGGGCAACGGTTTACCATCCCCTGGCTTCGGACCGCGATACTGCTCAAGGTCTTTGGTCTCGGGGTTGCGCACAAACAATGTCGCGGGCATCTTCACCTGGGCCAATGGAGTCTCGACGAGCGCGTCCATCTTCCATTTGGAGTTGAACATATCCGTGACCACAGACTGTCTCATCAATTGATCCTTGTCATACAGCTCACTTTCACTCTGGGTTTCTTCGGTCTCCTGGAATTCCCCCAGGCTTCGTTTCCGTGGGCTTTGCGAACGCGGCTGCGATGATCCCGTGGTTCTGTTCAAAGAGTCAGGCTTGATGGGAAGGGCCCAGACTTTGATGTTTGCGTCCTGCCATGACGGTTTCTCAAAGGGGTCTTCGGCATCAACCGAGGCCGCCTTTGCAACACTCTCCGAGGTGTACTCCTTCGTGAGCAGTGGCAGTCCCTTGCGAAACACGAACCGCCGGGCGGTAGCGACCGAATGTGTCAGATTCGTTGTCCCGTGGATGTTTAAATTCAGGTTCAGTCTCAGTAAGGACTGGTCCTGAGCCACTGACATCGGCTTGCTCTCTTTGCCTTTTGAGGTTGCCTCGAGTATCGCTCGTCTCTCCGCTTTCTTCTGGTTCTCCTTCTCAATAGCTGCATTGGAATGCGCTATCGCGTCCGCCAGGGTTAAGACGATCCCAATTAGTCCGCCCGTATTGGCCCATTCCGTGCGCCCCGTGACGAAAATATCAGTCAAGTGACTCAGCCTGATACCTCGCTCTATACATGCACGCTGGGTGCCTTCTGATAGCTGACCAAAGAAATATCTCCTGTCAGGGAAGTGTAGGGCAATGACAGTGCCGCCGGTGTCGGCCGTCGGGGTCGTGACGACCTGGTAGTAGCTCTTCATAGGCGCGGCGCCCCCTGGGTGGGGTTGATCAAGGGGTGGGTTAAAGAGGGCTGGGTTGCAAATCACGTATTTTTTTCTCGGGCCCCTTTGAGTCACAGGGAGAAGGATGATCTCGTCACGGTCGTCCGGCTCGGATTGCGCTTGTGGGTTGCGGGGCTGCGAGACCGGTAAAGAGCTTGTGCGCGACCGAGATTGAGCGGCTGCGATGCGCCTGAGGCCCGAAAGCTGTCGCGTTTGAACTGGACTTGGACCAGCGGTGGTGCTGCGCGAGCCGAGAGTAGACCACGGGCTTGCGAAAGGAGAGCGCGCACAACGGGAGGCTAGGCGGGGTGCTGCGGTAGGCAGAGTACCGCACGCGCGAAGGAACGCCAATTTGGCTGCGGTTGGAGGGATGTCGAGTCCAGTTAACGGAACATTGATGGTCGAGATGTGATGCGAGCAAACGAAGCGCGGGTGGTGAAGTCGCGGAACAACTTTTTTTTTCGGAGCCCGGCGTCACGGCCCGCGTCGAATCAAGCTCAGGCTAGTCGGCGCGTCCTGTCTATATATCCAGCCTCAAGATTAACAACGTGAGAGCAGCATAGTCCCTCTCGAAAGACATCTCTATTTACATTTGAATTGATGATTTGGTTTTTCGGAATTGCGATCGAAGATAACAAGCAGCATGGGATTCCGCTTGACATCAACTGTCAATCATCAGTCTCATTCGCCAAGACCAGGGGCATATCAATCAATTATAGTTATTACTGATGCTGTCCACATAATAAAACATTCGCGGTCGCTTCTCTCTATAAAGTTGGCACAGGTCTGATCCTTCTATTCATACGCGGTCTACACCTTCCAAGGACCCGATCATTGCTACCCGACGCCTTAGTAGTATCGGCAGTGTAGAGAGGTGTCACACGAGGACCTACTTTGTTGGGCATATTGGCCAGATGATAAGTCTCGACAGCCATCAGAGGGAATTTGGGGCAACTGGAGGATTTGCATATGGAAACGGGGGCGGCCCGGTAACATGTCGTAGTTCAGATCCAAATACTCTCCTCCAAACTGGCCCCTTTCATATAATTGAACACCGGCCTGTCCTAGTCCATGCAAGGTTTGGAGATAATCGAGCTGATTCATGGTCCTCAATAGGATTGGGGCTGGAAGCTGCTTCTGAAGCTGATGAATCGATATGTTCCCTCCGTTGGTTGGATCCAATGAATGACCGCAGTTACTCTAGATCGACCGTCTCATTATCTGTGGCCCTCGAGTTGAATACCGACACCGACGTTATTGCACTAACTCAGTCCCTGGTTGAAGGATGAAGTTCGATGACCCAGAGGCTGGCGAATTATGTAATATTCAGTTTACTCGACGGCGGGAAGGACTTATCTCGTATCCGATGGCCAAGGCTCAGATTCTCTGTGTGAGGAGCCAAATCTCGACCCAGGAGGCCCTGAAGGTTAGTGCAGTAGTCTCTGGATTTGAGTTCTACCATCTTCCCGGTTTCACTTTTTTTTTTTTTTTTTTTTTTTTTTGGATTTCTCGACCATTTTAACGTTCGGTATCATCAGCATTGTAGACTCCAGGTCCAAATCAACGGTCTTTCACAACTACTTCCACTCCAGCTCTCAACCAAACTAATCCGGAATCCGCCCAGGCGACGCTATCCCCAATGCGGACAGCGGAAGACGTATTAGGGCTAGCGGGGCCTTGGCGCCACGGCCTCTGTGGCCTGAGGCGCCGATTTTATCCTATTCCAGAGCGTCGTGGAGGCAACTAGGGAAGCATCAGATTAATTGATTAATGACATTGTGGTCCAAGCGGCGACCGGGCTCCTTGGGTCGTATTACATTATCTTTCAGGTCATCGCTGCTTTCTTTTCCCTTTCTCGAACAAAAATTCCCGCAGCTTCTTTCCCGTGGAATATTCCAAGAGGAACGGGCGCAGAGGATCGGGCGTCTCCAAGCTAAACCGGTTTTCGATCACGCCCCGCGCAAGCGTCCCTACCGCAGAAATCCAGCCAGTGCCGTCGCGCGAATTCCATGCCAGATGCTCTGATACGAGCCCCATGTGTCCGGACCCGGCTAGAAGCAAATTGACATCCAATCCGAGGCCGGAAGTCCAGATGTCACGCATGCACAATCCGATCCAAACCACCAAAGAAAAACGTGGCTTGGACCGTCGCTTATCTCTCCAATCCCCCGCTTGCAACGCCGGTACCGTACGCAACCCTCATTATCGAACGTACATGGGACTTGGTACTGCGCGCTGCGTATCGCGCGGGAAACTCTCGCCCCGTAGAGCGCCCCAGTAGCTTTTTTTTTTTTCCCTCTCCTTTTCCTCGAGGCGTGCATCCCGGCCAAACCGCATCTTGCCTTCCTACATCTATTCTATTTTGCGCTCTAGCTCTCTAGCTCTCACCTTCGCCTCCGTTTCTCTCGGAGCGTGTCGCAGCTTGATCTCCAACTCGTGACTTGTTTCTTTCTACAGTCTACTTCCCGACTCGTGAAACCATTGCGGGCGAAACGCGTACTGCATCGCTTGCATGTCTCCGTTCTGAACCACGCCCCGATCTCTACCCCAGGCCTTCTATACGACCGCAGCACTCGTGGCCACCGTCCATAGCGACTATCTGCCGCAAAGCAACCGAGCCCACCTCCCGTGTGCGACTTTCACCCAACGTTTAGCTTACTTCATTTGCCCGCTGCGCTGAAGCCCTTTTCCACCCCTCTGGTATCTGCCCTCGCACTGGATACTTGCCCCAACCCATGCGCCAAAACGACACTTGAACCGCAACCCATTGCCCTCGTCTACAACCCTGCCATCCCGTATCGGCTGCTAGAAATCCCTCCCCGGTAGTCAAATCCACGATGGGACCCTTCACCAAAGACAAGGAGACAGCCACCACCGGTGTCCTGGACACCCTGGGACTCAAGCTCAGCGATCCTCAGCATGACGTGCAGGAGGGTTTGATGGCGGACAACGCCGACAACCTCCAGCGTCACTTGGGCAATCGTCAAATCCAGCTGATCGCCATCGGCGGTTCTATTGGAACAGCCCTGTTCGTGAGTATCGGAACCGGTTTGTATCACGGTGGCCCAGGCAGTCTATTTCTGGCCTTTACCATCCAAAGTATCTTCCTCGCCATGGTCAACAACTGCCTAGCCGAAATGAGCACGGCCTACCCCGTCAGTGGTGGTTTCATTCGATTGGCGGGCAAGTGGGTAGACGACGCCCTCGGTTTTATGGTCGGCTGGAATTTCTTGTCCGTTCCTCGCTTCCCTTCTCCCTTTGGCGCCCCCGGACCCGACTAATGCCAAGTAGTTTCTATGAAGCCCTGTTGATCCCATTTGAAATCTCTGCATTTACTTTGGTGCTGTCCTTCTGGAGCTCCACGGTCACCGAGCCCGGCCCAGTGGCTGGGATCACGGCGGCCATCATTATCTGTTATGCGTGAGGACTCCCCCCCCCCCACTTCTGCCTCCACTCTCCTGTAGACCCAGAGAGACCCACCGCTCTGCATTGATCATGGAGACTGGAGTGCATTACCGCGGAGACGTCATCGAATGTACCACTAACCGCTCATCTAGCGCGCTCAACCTGATGGCCGTGAAAGCGTACGGTGAAGCCGAATTCTGGCTTTCCGGCGGCAAGGTCATCCTGATCTTCGCCCTGTTCTTCTTCACTTTCATCACTATGGTCGGCGGGAACCCCCAGCACGATGCCTACGGCTTCCGCTACTGGAACAATCCGGGCTCGTTCATGGAGTACCTGGACACCGGCTCGCTGGGTCGGTTCGAAGGATTCCTGGGTTCCCTGTGGTCCGCGTGCTTCGCCGTGGTGGGTCCCGAGTACACGTCGATGGTCGCCGCCGAGGCCAAGCGCCCCCGGATCTACATCAAGAACGCCTTCAAGACGGTCTACTACCGATTCGGAATCTTCTTCATCGGCGGCGCCCTCGCCGTGGGCATTGTCTGCTCGGCCCGGGATCCCGCGCTCACCAAGGTTGTCAGCGGCGAGACCTCTGGCTCCACGGCTGCGGCCTCGCCCTATGTCATTGGCATGCGAAACATGGGCGTTGCCGTCTTCCCCTCCGTGGTGAACGCGTGAGTCCCCACGACGGCACAAAAGAAATGCGCGTGTGCCCCGAAACTGACCGTTGTGCTGCAGACTCTTATTGACCTCGATTTTCTCGGCCGGCAACACCTACACCTACTGTGCCATCCGTACCCTGTACAGTCTGGCCCTCGAAGGCCGAGCTCCGCGAGTCCTCACCCGCACCACGCGCAGCGGTGTGCCCATCTACTGCTTCCTGATTGTGATGATCTTCCCCATCCTCTCCTTCTTGCAGTGCTCCAGCAGCTCTTCGGTTGTAATCACATGGTTCGCCAGTCTCGTCACCGCTGGAGGTAAGCCCACACACAGCTCGGGATACAGCTTCGAGACCACCCGAGACAGATCGAGATGCTAATCCAGGACGCAGGCCTGATCAACTACATCACCATCACGACGACGTACATCTTCTTCCACCGCGCGTGCAAGGCGCAAGGCCTGGACCGGCGCACCTTCTCCTACTTCGCGCACTTCCAGCCGTACTGCGCCTACGCCGCGCTGATCTGGATGATCCTGGTCACCATCCTCTACGGCTACCCGTCCTACAAGCCGTGGGACGTGTCGACCTTCTGGTCCGACTACACGATGCAGATCGTGATCCCGCCGCTCTTCATCATCTGGAAGCTGATCAAGCGTACCAAGTTGGTGGGCAAGCACGAAGCCGACCTGGTCTGGGAGCGCCCGCTGATCGACGCGTACGAGGCAAGCTTCGTCGATCCCCCCGTCGGCTTCTGGCGGGAAGTCGGGCAGATGTTCGGGCTGTGGCGGATCAAGGGCGGCAACGACAAGCGGCGGATGTCGGTGGCGCCGGAGACTTCGGCCACTGGGACCGCGGAGGGGGCGCCGGCGTGAGCGTCGATTGGCGTGAGGCTCTTTCACGACTTGGAGAATTGATATACCCCGTTGTTGAATGTATGTTTCGTTACGAATGTCATGGATAGCCATGTGCCATGAGCGTCGGGGGAGCGGGTGGGTGCACCTATAGGTGACGTGCTGCGCGCTCTTGGAGGATTCCGGCTGGATTCCTCACTGCATTCGAGTTTGGCTGTGGTAGGGGTCGACTAGTTGTAGATACAGAGGTGGAAGTATATGTATGATGTTGATAGAAAATTCAAATTCTTGTTATGCCTGAGAGTCCCATGTAACTGTATTCTCTCACCATTTCAGGTCGCAGCATGTCTCGGTGCTGTGTCGTCCATTCCAGATGTGGCCGTGGTGGTATCCATCTACGGTTCAGATGAATAGAAGAAACTATACCCTGAATCCATTTCACCCAATCTCGGCTCTCGCTGCAACAACCTGACCCCTGAGGGCGAGTTAGTATCTCGCCCCTATCTGACACTGGGGTGAAATATCTACAGCTACGCTACAGTATAATACCGGCGCTGGTCTCTGTTCAGTCCACGGTTGGTGCTTGGATTAGTGTATTCAAGATGACAGTTTACGACATTGGCCAACGGCAAGGTTTTGAGATGATTGCCCGGCCGGCTTTCTTCTCTTCTTTCCTCTCCATGTCGGCAGGCTCTGCCATTGTCACTCAAATGGCCAAGCTCCTTCGTGTGGGCCAGAAAGCGAGCCACCTTCCTACTCAGGAATGCAGCGCGAAAAAACGACTCAACGGAGCTTAGCTCTGGCGTTATGGCGCAACCCTTCAAGCTGCCATCTCTCGCATTATTTTCCCAAAGTGGGTGCACATATCTCCCCAGCTGTATCGGTTGTGCCTTTATAGCCCTGCAATGCACCGACCCTCAGATCCCAGGCCTTGATTCCCATTCTTCCCTTTGGACCCCCCCTGTCAGTATAACCCGCCCAACGCCACAGATACAGATGATTATGCTATTGTTTCTTGACATATGACGGTCTTTTCCAACGCCCGGCTGATGGGAAACTCGAACCGTCGCGTCGTCCGCCCAATGAACTCGTTCAGCCACGCGATCTCGCGTCTCGCGGCCTTGCCCTCCGCCATGCTTTCCAGATAGTTCCTGCATCCACGCAGCGGCGCGAGGAGGGTCATCGGCCCCGCGCCGCCCAGCTTCTCCTGCAACAGGTACTCCGCCGACTGGCAGATGTTGCTGATCACCTCCCGGGCGATTTCGCCGTGCTCGCGGCTCTGGACTAAATACTTGGCGTTCGACGGGTAGAGCGCCGTGAGGCGGGCATATAGGTGTTGGAGCTTGCAGTGGACGATCATCATGCCCGACCAGTACGCCGTCATCACCTCCGCCACGTTGAACGTGGAGAAGTGGAAAGAGACCGGAAACACCTTCCCCAGCCCGTCCGCACGCTCGGCGTCGGCTTCGAGCGACGAGAGCTCGGGCCAGTACAGCGGGCCGGAATTGGACTCTTCAAAGGTATAATTGGACTGGCGCAGGGCGTGGTCGACCTGCAGGCATTTCGTGACGATAGCAAGGACTCTACTGGTCTGAGCCGCCTTGTCGGTATCCGCCTGGTCATCTAACTCATCGATTTGCTGGAACACGAGGGGCATTTCACCGATGATATCGTAGACTCGGTCCACGGCCGATTTGGGTATACGACCCCATGGCTTCGTCAACCACTCGGGCTCGGCGAGAAAAGTACCACGATGAAGATCCAAGCTCTTCAAAAGCTGCAACGCGGGTCAGTGAGGGGAGGTTACTACCAGAATTACCCGAGACTGACCATCACGACTCGCAACGCGAGGAACAAGGCGTGGCCCAGTGGAGAAGTACCGCACGCCTCAGACCCGCGCAGCTTCAGGAGCATCACCGCGCCTCGCATGTGCGCTTCATAGGCGCCATCCGAGCTCGCGGAGCCCGCGGAGCCCTCGATGAGCTCATAGTATGACAGTGCCATGCACGCGGCCAGCGTCTCATCGGCGAGCCGATGCAGCGGATTGCGGAGTGCCTGCTGCAGCTTCTCCAGGCCATCGATGTACTTCCCGCGGCCCTTGTAGATCAGGTCTGAATCACCCATGATGCGGCCCACTCGGGCGGCCAAAAAGGCCGTCATCGAGTCCTCCAGCGCGGAGGACTGAATCGCCATCCCCTGCAGCTGCAGCAGCCAATTAGTGGACGAGGACTGCGGGCGGTTCTTCAGCAACTCGCCGGGAGTATGGCGCTCCACCATGACATAGTGGAGCTGCTCGCGAATCGTGCTCGTACTGGAGATTTGACAACCGAGCGAGACGGGTGGATCGGGTTGGAGAGGTCTATAGGCCCGGGTCGTCGATATCTTAGCCGGCGCTTGGGGCTCGCCCTTTCGCCAGCGCCCATGGTGAGTGACGGAAAACTCCTCGGAGGTATCGGTTGGGCCAGCCAGCACGACATCGTGGGAAAAGATGTAGCCCAACCTCCGCTTATATCCTGTGCAGAGCCGGTTGGACTTGCGGCAGTTCAAACATGGCACGGGGCCTTGGTCGCACTGCGTGCGTATTACTGTTTAGTGCCGAGTTCGCACCAGATCCATATCCCCTGGATTGCCAGAGAGCGATCGAGATGTAAAGGATTGCACGTACCTTGATCTTTCTCTGGATGCAGGTATTGCAGCCCTTTGATCGACCGGGAACGCCTACCATCGCAGATTGATCTCGCGGTGTCTTACGGACGGGAGTTTCGTGAGAATGCGACAATATAGAACATAGGCCAATTTCCAGGCTGCCCAGCACCGAGATCGATGGCGTGGAGGAACAGTGGCTGCGTGACTAGGAGGTTTCGCTAAGTGAGCAGAATGATTGGCGTTGCGGGTGATCCAAGCGAGCCCCGATTCCCATTCGAACGCGTAAAGGCAGAAGGATTATAAATAAGGTCTATTAAAGAAAGGCTTGGGAGCCCAAGCCAACGGGCGTCGCACCCCCTAAGCCTTATTAGGCCGGATTTTGCAAACGGAGAGGTGACTGGAACAAATGAGAGAAGAGGGCCACCCGGGGGGCCCGAAATTGGGGGCGAGATTCACGGCCCCATGCATGGCTCGTTGCGGGCAAAATTGGACTCTATTGTTAGATAAGATGGGGTGACAGATGGACTCATCTCGCCCTTGCGACCATCTAACTACTACAACCCCAGATAGGAGAGATCAGAATCCCAAGACAAGCTTCAAGGCCCAGGTCAGCCGTAGTTTGTACTCGATATGAAAGCAGATGACGTAACGATGGGAAATGATGATCTATCCAGATAGTAGAATAATGGTAGGAATCAATTTTGAGCACTGATTTCGCTGGTCCTTCACATGCGCCGAGTCCGCTGCCAAAAGTTCCACCCAGGGAGCCCAACCCGGAAGATACACAATATCAGGACAGAAACAAGCGCCGCAAAACTCCCGAAGGACGCCAGATAAAGAAACGGATGACTGGCTGGAAGCACCGAGGAATGACAACGGCGTGGATGTATACTCACTAGGCCGAGAGATGATCAAAAGACGCAAGCGGACAATGCCGGTACAGATGACAGATATACAAAGAAAATAAACGGATCAAAAAGACGGGACGCTAATGGGGAATCATTGGAGGTGGGACGTGACGGATGACACCCGCTGGAAAGCGGCTTCGATGCTGGAGCAAAGGTAGTTGAAACGGTTCTTGGCGGCGGCGGAGACCTCCGTCGAGTCAACGACGAGCTCGAACTGGGGATTCTCCTTGTCGGCGGAAACACCGTCAAAGACAAGATCGTTGCCGGATGGAGCGGGAGCAGGGGAATCGACGAAGAGAGCAAATGCAGGATCCGACTCATCAATCTCAACATCGGGATTGGCGACACCAATGTCCGATTGCTGGGCAGACTCGTCCCTCTCGGGAAGACTCAAGACCGGGGCCTCGTCCTTACCATTCTCCGAGATGCCGGTGGACGAGGACTTGCCAGAGAGGGCTTCAAAGTCGAGGGTTGGGCCTTCGGGGACGTCAAGGACGGCAAAGACGGGAGTGTTGCCGTAGTTCATGTCGATCCCAGAGTTCCAGCCACCGCTGTTCAGCATGGACGCCTCCACACCCTGGTTAGGGACCATGACCATGCTGACCTGGGGGTTCTGCTGCATCTGGGGGCGACTGGCGTTCGCATCGGCGGGTACAGGCGCCTGCATGGTGGGCTGCGGGGCGACCTGCTGGGGTTGAGGTTGAGGCTGCTGGGAGCCCTGGACCTGAGGGGGAACGCCGTTGTCGGGCATGTCATTCAGAAAGTTGGCGAAGTGAGGCGACCCAAGAAGCATCCGAGCCAGGTCGTTCAGCCGAGCGTTCTCCTCATAAAGGGCACGGTTCTGGAGACGCATCTCATGAGCCTCATTGGTGCGGGCGGCCACTTCGCTCTCGAGTTGACCAATGTACTCTGAAGGAAAAGAAAAGAGGTCAGTGTAAAGAACGATTACTCGGAGGGTTTCTCCATCAACATACCCTTGCGACGGGAGCGGAAAGCACGAGCGGAAACCTTGTTCCGCAGCTGACGGCGCTCCTTGCTGCTGAGCTTCTTTCCCTCCTCGCTCGCGAGGAGACGCTCATCCTCATCCATATCGGCCTCATCCTTGCGAGCCTTTGCCATTGACGGCATGGAAGATGGGGTGGGAGATGCCTCACCAGCAGCCTCTGCATTTTGACGCATCTGCTGGAGCAGACGGGAGATGCGTTCCTCGACAACGGGGTCGGGTTGGCGAGCACCACGGTTGGGAGCCCCGGCGGGGCTCTCCTCGACGCGACGCTGCTGCATCTGCTGACGCATCATCTCGTTGTGCTTCTGTTGCTGGGCGGCCTTGGCCATCGCAGCCTGCTGCTGATGCATGCCAGGGTACATACGGCCGACCTGAGTGGAGGGGCCAGCCTGAGCCAGCTCATGGCCGCCGAGCGCATTAGGATCGATGTATTGGTTCTTGCCGGGGGTGAAGAAGTAGGGGGTGTTGTTCATGCCATCGGACTCGATCTCCATCTCAGATGGGTTCCGTGTCGGGGCAGTGTTGAAGTCGAAGGGGACATCCTCCCGCTTCATGTGTGCTTGGAACATCTCTCCATTGTTCGACTGGTACCCTGGTCCGCCGTTTCCGAAGCCCATGGGGGTCACCTGGTTGTAGGTCATAGACAAGGCACCAGGAGGCAGACCTGTCTGCTGGCGGTGATCTTCGTAGTGGTGACTGGGGCCTTGGTAGGCGATGGGGGATTGACCGCTGGAGGCGAAGCTGGCACTGCGAGCATCACTGGTGCTAAAGTCGGTGCTTGCGACCGAGGGCTGACTCGTCAAAGCGATCTTGGAGCGGGCTGGCTCGGCAGATGTGTAGGTGAGTGGCTCGTAGTTGATGAAGGAGTCGAGATCTTGGTCGTAACTGGCGGTCATAGTCGGCATGGAGGATGTGGTGGTGTGTAACGGGTGTTCTGCGAGGGTTGCCATGGTGTGATCTATTGAGGGTGAACCCGGACTCCCCGAGTATGTGTGGTGATATTCGCGACAAAAAAGGGGGGGGGAGGGTGATTTTAATAAACGAGGGAAAACGAGCGAAAGTCTAGATGCAGGAGTCGATCGAAGATAAAGATATCCTGGGTCGGATGGAGAAGGGGGGAAACTGGGAAGCGAACGGCGAAAAGGGAAAGGGGAGAGCAGGAGGAAGCGGCTTGCGCGTCCTCGGGGCTGACTCAGCGGGGCGGGCGGAGCGCGCGCGCTAATTGGCTGCATTGCCACTCGCACTGAAACGGTTGTTTACTCTCGACTCGCGACTGTCTGCGATTCGGATTCAATGGATCCACGGATATGAGTCTATCAGAGCTGTTTGCGGCTCTCGTCTTCTTTTCGCCTCTGCACAAAATAGAAAAAAAATATATATGAAGCCACTCCCATCGTCTGGATAGACGCCCCAGGTAATTAGCCCCGAAGCCGCTATACCGCCCTTGGTCAAGTGGGGAGGCCCCGATGCAGAAACCATTCAATAATAATTAAGTAACATATATGTACATATGTATTTATGTAGTATGCGAACCAATTGGAGCCATTGCTGCAGTTCTTCCCGTGACGCCGGCGGCTGTGAAATTCTTGTTCCCTCAAACAGTCGGCTCGGGCATTCCTCAGGTCATGTTGTTGACAGCTGGTGATAATTTCTAGGTAAGATGGGCCACCCATGTCAGCAAGAATGTGCATATAAACGAGTCCTTCAGCAAGAATGGGGATCGCCCATCCGTATAGCTTGCCTAGTCCGGCCTAGACAAGGACCGGAATCTTCTATAGTCTAGTGTGGCTTCAAGTGGGCACGGCGGACCAGTCCAATTGGGATTGCCTTTGCGACGGCAGATGGACCGCTAAATGCCCCTCTCAAAGGCATCATGGATGCGATCGGTCTGAAGACTGGACCTACAGACCTCGCCGCCCGAGACGATCTGAGGCTTTCTTAACCAGCATCTTCCTGGAACTTCTCTCAATTGATCCCGATGGGGTTCCGATCCCTGCATGGCCTGATCGCAACCGGTGTTCCAGGAGACCGAATGCTGTGTATGTACACGCCCAACGAGCGTCGGTAAAACCACGGAGATCGACCACCGACTCAGAGCCAAAAATAAGGTTTTCTAGTTGAAACAGGGACCATCGTTCCGTCGCCGAGCAATCCTAGATCAATACTTCTTTCAATAGTAATGATCCTGGGTGTGGCAGTTTGTGGCTTTTTTTTTTGGCTTTTCTCCTTCTGGCACCGGCAATCGTCCGTGTGGTGGACAGCAGACTCATACTGCATTGCGTTAGTTCGGTCCAGGGGGGCAGGATGAGTAATCGGAGGGTATCGTCCGTGGATTTCTTTTTATATCCCCATCCTAGGTCCGACGACATCTCGATGGCTCGTTGGTTCGGGCCTTGAGCGAGCCCCATCGCGGGTGAAATCATAACCGCGCGGCCTCGTGGAGCGCGGACCGAGAACTTTGTTTTTTTTTTTTTTTTTTTTTTTTTTCATCTTCTGTGTTGGGCCTCGTTCTCTTTTCAGCCATATGATCTTCTAGGGCTGAGACAAGCTGTCACTCGGCTCTGCAAGATGGCGAACGCGAGGCTGAGCCCAACGTCTGCGCCTCACCTCCGACGTGCGCTGCTCGTAAAAATAGAGACTCTCGCCAGCGGCCGTGGCCTCGGCCCAAGTGCCAATAATTCAGCCGATCAGTTATCTCCCAATCGTTCAGTTTCTTCTTCATTCACTTCCTACTACGAATGGCTCCCCAGCGGAACCCCTGCTTGGGTACTGTGCCGAGTCCTCTCGGCAAATATCGATCCACACTAGAGTTTGGCACGCCTCCGTTGACGCCGAATAGTGCACATGGGAGAGCACTATTGCTCATCATGCGCACCCGGTCTAGACCTGGATATCCCTCGGATTCAACCACAATGCGACACCTATGGCTACGTTCAAACACGCCTTACGTACGGCACCAAGTTCAAACCTAGGCGTGGATGGTTCCATCCCCCGCCCGATTCCAGGTCATTGCGACCTTAGTCTATTCTCTGGTCGTCTGACGACGACTCGCAACGCCACCGCTACAACCCTGATCGCCGGCTAGAAAAGACCCCAAGGACCCTTGTCCGAGCCTACTTCAGGATCTATACCCATTGACGGGTTCTGGTCGTCTGACGAACTGCTCGAGAGACCCAGGGATAGTTTGATTGCATCTCCATCAATCGATCTCGCAACCGGGATCTAGATCTTGCAACCGTCGCAGTCCACAATCGTCGCTGGTGAAGAACAAGAAGTTTGCTCCGCAAGAATATCAATCTTATTCGGCTGACAAGTCTCGACCAGGGAGTGGATATTTTATCTAATTTCTAGAACCGGTCCATAGCCCGGCGCCACGTGTATACTTGAATTACCATGTAGGAGACGAGAAAGCTTGTTGCCCTCGGCTCTTGCATTAGTTTGCGATTTGGTGTCGTTAATGCTTCCTATTGTCACTGCTCTAGATAGACTGCTACACACGAATTAGCACTAGTCACCTTTCCAGAGGCCAAGAGGTGCCACCCATCTTGACGGGCAGGTCCGTTGAGACTTGAGCAGACATGGATCACCCTAGTGAGTCGGGCCCCAACTGTTACTTCTCTTATGATAGATAGTCTGGAATGCATGCGCCCTCAGTGACTGTATATACAAAACTGAACCATGACACATCCCTTCATGCCTCACTGAATTAAGACATATACAACCAGCTCAAGCCATAACAGAGGGTGGTTACAGCCTTGGAGGTAACTTTGGCCTGCTTCATATAGCATCGACATGTGCGCGCAACATTTCAAACCAACCAGGCTCCGCCATTGGTAGCCACAATCGAACCCGTCGCAAAATAATCTTTCATCAGGTACAAGTACGCCTCCGCTGCATCCTCCGGATACCCAATATCCTTCGTCAGGGACTGCTGCGTATACTTCTCCGCCAACCCAGCTTTCATCTCCTCCGACAGTCGATCGGTAAGCTCCGTCAAGACGAATCCTGGAGACACAGCATTTACGCGCACAGGCGACAGAGTAATCGCCAGCCCCTTCATCAGCCCCTCCACCGCACCGGCAATCGCAGGAGGCAGCCAGAGAGTGGGCTTCTTGCTTTGCGTGCCGGTCGTCAAGGTAATCGAGGAGGCTTTGCTTGCAGCCACATACTTGGGCGCGTATTTGGCGACTGCCATCGCGCCGAAGAAGCGAACCGTCAGGAAAGCCTTGACGTCCTCGAAGGACGCCTCTTCCAGAGGGACGAGTGGGGGCACGTTGCCCGCCGTGAAGACGATATGGTCGATGGGCGAGGGCTCCGCGGCAAATCTGAGCAGGTCTTCGACGGTGCTCTCGAGCTTGTCTCGGATCGACAGGTCTGCGACGTAGCTGCGCACGGCCGATGCGCGCGCTGGGTTATGGGTGCGCAGGAAATCAACAGCCCTCGCGACTTTTTCCTTGGAAGAGGAACTGATGGTAATATTGGCACCGTCGTCCAGAGATTGTCTGGCCACGGCAAATCCGATGCCGGATGTGCCGCCGATGAGTAGGATATTCTTGTCGGCGAGTCTGTTGGTGGTCATGATGATCTGCCGTGTCATCTGATTTTCCGCAAGTCTTGGATTTGGTAGATGGGATGGTAGGCAGTGTCCTTGAACATATGGAATAGAGCAAACATAGTACATATGGCTATGGCCTACACATGCCTTTTTCCAAATATCCGATATTGGATATTGTTCGGACCAACTCGTCCGTCCGAAACTCGGACGAGGACCAAGTTTTTATTATTTCCGATGAATATGAGTAGGAAGGAAAGTGTGGCTGATTAATTGATCTGTAATTGAAGAGAATGAGACATTTGATTCTGGGGTTGGTGCAAATTCCTTGATTGTATATCGCTGTAGCATGAGCTTTGTAAGCCTTGTTAACTAGGTTTGAGAGGTACACATCGTGGACGCATCGTGCATCGCCAATAACGTCATGTCTTATTATTCATGGTTTCTGCTGTGCGCAGAATTCCTACGAAATGATTAATAGCACTGTGGGTAGGACTGGCTCCCCTCCACTGAATCATTAGTGTGGGTAGTTCAGTACTGAGAACCTGCAACCTGTGATGCTTTCTACCACTCACCCACTACTCCAACAACTCTCTCAGTTTGCAATCCCCGAGTTTCTCAGCCAAGCCACGCCTACTGCCTCGATACTCTCCCTTCGCGCCATGAACACGAACATCACTCTGCAGACGCTCGTAATCGGCCTCATGCGGCTAAACCCTTTCGGGACCCCGACGCCCGAAGTTCGCCGGGAATGGATTCCATAAAGTCGTGCAGGGTGACTCCGCGATTTCGGGCTCTCAAAGGAGCAAGGCTGTGGCGATTCCGCACATTGCGATCGCGCGACCCGCGAGAGCGTCGAGCCGAGGCATTTGGCGCGCGCAGTGCATTAAATGGAGCGCGGCTGGACCATTTGACTTCTTCCATTCCTCTGTGCAACTCGCGCTTGGATTGGACCGCTCGCGCTAAGAAACTAACTGCGTCTGTGTGGAAATCGTGGGATCATGACCTCTGCTCCGACAATCATTGCGACGTGCAAACAGACTCGCTTTCATCTGTTGGATGACCATCCTTCCTCTGAGGTATGAAGCTCGCGGATTCGCTCCACGAACTAGGACGAGGACTCATTCTTGTTCCAGGTAGATGTCGAAGGCCTGAGTATCACCGTCACGTCTGCCGCACCGGGAACAGCGGAAGATGCATCCAAATCAAAAGGGAAGGGGAAGTCTAAAGCAAAGGCAGCCGGGCGAGAGCTCATCTCCGATGGCCATCTCCGGCTCAAGGGGGGTGTGCACTACGGCTTGCTCGGGCGCAATGGAACAGGGAAGTCGAGTAAGCAATCTACTGTCTGGAGCTACCCGCATGTCTGATACTGACCTCGACATAAGCTCTACTAAGGGCCATGGCTGAAAAACTCATTCCCGGGATACCCCACGCAACACGCGTTGCGATTCTGCAACAAACAGATGGCGAATACGAAGCTGGGGGCACTGGGATTGTCAGGCTGGATAAATCAGTATTGGAATCAGTCCTTAGCAGCGATGAGTCCTGGAATGACGCAGTCCGCACGGCAGACAGTAAGTATACGATTCGACTTCGCATTAGTATAGGAATTGACTGGTATTGCAGTCCTCTCGAAGAGCTTCGAGACTGAAGACCGTCTGGAGCCGGTGCGTGTAATTCGCAAAACTCGATACCAGCAGGCAGAGAAAATGCTCTTCCTTGCCCAGAAGAATGCTAGCCTGAAGAGTGGCGCGAGAGGTCTGCAGGCAAGGAAAGACTTGAAAACCGCCGAGGCGAAACTACACTCCTCGCGAGAACTGTACGGCAGCTACGTTATCTTGCGCGGTACTCATCTGACAGTCAAACAGACTATCTCAAAAGCCAGAGGCCATTGACGCCGACGCGGTCCAGAGAGATACCCAGGATGCGGTCGAGACGTTGCAGAACTTGCAATCTCAACTCGAGGACGTAGGTGATGCACTCCACCCTTTCTTTGCCCTTTAAAATTGACTGGCAGCTAGATGAAACTTGCGGATCTGGAGAAAGAGGCACGTCGAATCCTCCTTGGTCTTGGTTTCAAAGAAGATGCTCTAGAGAAAAAGGTCTCGACGCTCTCGGGCGGTTGGCGAATGCGCTGCATGCTTGCCAGCGTTCTTGTTCAAAACCCTGACATCATGATCCTTGATGAGCCCACCAACTTCTTAGATCTGCTGGGCGTGGTATGGCTGGAAAATTATCTCCAGCGACTTCGTGAAAGCACTGAAACAACCATTATCCTGGTCTCGCACGATCGAAACTTCGTCAATGCCGTCTGCGAGGAACTTGTGATCCTGCGGGATCAGAAATTGACCTACTTCCGCGGAAATCTTGCCGCTTACGAACATGACCTCGAGGAGCAGAAGCTCTGTTTGGGACGTATGAAAGAGGCTCAAGAGCGACAGATCGCCCACATGGAAGCGAGCATTCGAGAAAACATGAAGATCGGCAAGAAGACCAACGACGAAAACAAGCTCCGACAGGCCAAGTCACGGCAGAAGAAAGTTGCCGAACGGATGGGTTTGCAGGTCAGTGCAACCGGTCATAGATTCAAATTGAGCCGTGATCTGGTTGGATATCACTTGACCCGTCGAGCGGAGATCGAAGTGCCGACAGACGAGAAGGGTTCAACGATGAGTCTTCCTAATGCTACTGAGCTGCGGTTCCCCGGCCCCCTCGTATCTCTCGAAGGGGTTTCCTTTCGTTACAGAAAGAGCGACCGTACCATACTGGACGACATCAATTTGGTCGTCCATATAGGGGATCGTGTTGGCATCATGGGTCTTAACGGGTCAGGGAAAACCACTCTTCTTCGTGTCTTGACGGGACAGACCTCACCTTCTAAGGGCAAAGTCACTACACACCCACGCCTCAAAATGGGCTACTATGGCCAACACTCGGTTGAAGAACTGCAGGATCGTGGTCGAGATGATCCCCGCCTGACTGCGCTGAGCTTGCTGATGACCGAGGCTGAAGGATCACTGGATGAGGGTGCTGTACGCGGGCTACTGTCCTCAATGGGGCTCATGGGCCGCATCGTATCCGATGTACCTGTGGCTAAACTATCCGGCGGACAATTGGTAAGTTGAGGTAGAATAAGTATCGGGATTGACCTTCGGACTGATGATCAATCCTAGGTGCGTCTCGCTCTCGCCCGAATTGTCTGGAGTGCACCCCAGCTCCTGATCCTAGATGAAATCACCACACATCTGGACTTCCATACTGTCACGGCGCTAGCAACGGCGCTGTCGGCCTTTAATGGCGCCATTCTCTTAGTCTCGCACGACCGATTCTTAGTCCGATGCGTG
Organism: Penicillium hispanicum; assembly: GCF_028827665.1. NCBI lineage: Eukaryota > Fungi > Ascomycota > Eurotiomycetes > Eurotiales > Aspergillaceae > Penicillium > Penicillium hispanicum. The sequence continues at coordinate 3,579,062 of NW_026623198.1, read as the reverse complement.
ATTGAAGGTAAGCGGGATATTGAGCACAAGCTTGACGAGGACTTTGAAGGACTCGAAGAGGAAGAGGCTGAAGAGGCAGCTACCCGACGTCGCTCGGTCTATGTGGTCAAGGCATGTAAGCTCAACGAGCAGTCCAACGGGGTGGAGCAATTCGAGGAGAGCCTCGTCAAGCGAGCGCAGAAGATGCTTTCCACCTAGCGAATGACTTGTGCAGGTTTAAAACCAAGAAATTCCTTCATCGATCCACACCGTCGTAGATGGAGATAGGTAGATGTAAGTCGATAGAATGACCAAATGCCGGAACATCCATGGATCATTTGCCCCCGCGACATCGGGATGACTCAGCTCCGCGGAGGCCCCCGATGCCCGATAACGCGGCGATTACTTCGCGCATCGCGATAAGCTCGTCTCCAATTCTTATAACTATTTCGTACACCCTCGCACCATGGCCACCCATGTTCCCTAACCCCTCTTTGACGCAGTGGATGACTGGTATGCTGTGCCGGCGAGCTTTTCTACGTCCCAGGACGCCATTCTGGGGCCGCTTCGGTGCGCAGACTCGGCTGCAAAGCACATCCCCGTCCAGACCGAACCCCACGCCAACCGAGATCTCTCCGCCGCACCACCAGGCTTCGCCCCGACTCACCGCACTCCGGTCCGCAAAACCATTCTCTGAGTTCCTCACGGACTCGTTCAACCGTCAGCATGATTACTTGCGAATCAGCGTCACAGAGCGGTGTAACCTTCGCTGTCTATATTGCATGCCGGAGGAAGGGGTGGAGCTGTCACCGCAGACGAAACAATTGACCTCGCCGGAGATTCTGTATCTGTCATCTCTATTTGTGTCTCAAGGGGTGACGAAGATTCGCTTGACCGGCGGGGAGCCGACGGTTCGGAAAGACATCGTGCCGTTGATGCAGGACATTGGGAAGTTGCGGCGTGACGGGCTGCGGGAGCTCTGTCTGACAACCAACGGGATCTCGCTGCATCGCAAGCTAGACCCGATGGTGGAAGCCGGGCTGACAGGCGTGAACCTCAGTCTCGACACGCTGGACCCGTTCCAGTTCCAGATCATGACGCGACGAAAAGGGTTCGAAGCCGTGATGAAGAGCATCGATCGGATTCTGGACATGAACAAAGTCGGTGCGGGCATTAAGCTGAAGATTAACTGCGTTGTGATGCGTGGCATGAACGATCGCGAGATCATTCCGTTTGTGGAGTTGGGTCGGGAGAAGCCCATCGAGGTGCGGTTTATCGAATACATGCCCTTTGACGGGAACAAGTGGAACCAGGGCAAGATGTTCCCGTATCAAGAGATGCTGGCAGTGATCCGTGGAAAGTATCCTTCTCTGGAGAAAGTTGTCGACCACAAGAATGATACCAGCAAGACCTTCCGGGTTCCTGGATTTGCAGGCCGTGTGGGATTCATCACCAGCATGACGCACAATTTCTGCGGCACCTGCAACCGACTTCGCATTACCAGTGACGGGAACCTAAAAGTGTGTCTCTTTGGCAATGCGGAGGTTTCGTTGCGAGATATAATCCGCAAGGAGAACAACGGACAACCGATCGACCTGGGCGCTTTACAAGACCTACGACTATTGGAGACGGTGCAGACCGCCGCCTACCTCAGTGATGAGGGCAGCCTGGTGAATGAGCGAGAGCGCGAAATCCTCGACATAATCGGAATGGCCGTGAAGCGCAAGAAGGCCAAGCACGCCGGCATGGGGCAGTTGGAGAATATGAAGAACCGACCCATGATTCTCATCGGTGGGTAGCCTTGTTCTTCTTTTTGTTTATGATTGGAATGATTTAACGACTTTGTATATTTCCCTGGCTCTGGGATGAACTGTATCTGTTGTTATTGGAGCATTTGGTGCGATGTACTTATGGAACCATGTTGTGGACCCGACCTTATGGATTCCCATGCTGATAGCTGGATAGATAGTAAATCAAAGGGTCGGATGATACCCAGAACCTCTTCTGCTCCCTGGAACCAAATCCCCTCCCATATGCTTTCACATACTCTTGGGCCGTTTCAGCTCCGTCTTTATCATAGTGGACGCTCTGATCAGAACTCCCAAAGCCCTCACCCAAACGAGAATACCAATGAGCCTCGCTCCCTCCCAACCGCCTCTGACCCTGATCTTCCACATCTCACGCCATCGCAGACAGTTCATATGACGCAGATCACCCAGAAACCTGAAACCAGACGCTTGGCCACTGCCGCCTGCCATGTCTCGTTCTCCAACTCCCGGCCCTGGGAACTTCTCCGCCAGGGACAGGGCACGCATAAGGGTGATGTCTTCAGCGTCGCTCGCATCGCCGGTATCATGGCTGCCAAGCGGACCCCCGATCTCGTTCCACTCTGCCACCCTGGCATCGGTATCACCGGCGTTGAGGTCGGCGTGGAGCTCGTCGGACCCGAGGCCAAGGCACAAACCACGACAGACCATGGCTCTATGAAAATCGTAGCGACAGTGAGCTGCTTTGGCCGCACTGGAGTGGAGATGGAAGCTATGACAGCGACCATGGGCGCCGCATTGACGGTCTACGACATGCTCAAGGCCGTGGATAAAGGGATGGTGATTGGGGGTGTGCGGCTTATAGAGAAGCAGGGCGGGAAGAGTGGACACTGGCTGCGCAGTGGCAGCGAATAGCCTCACGCCATGATCAAGGCCCGTTCAGCCACCAGTGTTTCATTGAAGTGGCCAAGTACCTAGAGTGTACTGGTGCAAAACAACGTTCAGCAAGATACACAAAACAGAAAAGAACCGGGTCCATGTGCCAAGCATGGCCGAAGCCTACGCCACGCGCAACGAACCGCGGTAGGATTATCCCGGCTCACCGTATATTCGAATCATCCTTGCAATAATTGGTAATCTCTTTTTTTCTTCCCTCGCCTTCCCGCCCCTTTCAACTCCAATTGTTTAAAATATTCCTCTTCGCCCAGCAGGGCGCGCTTCAACTTCAGTTCGCCCCCGACGTGTGGACATTCAACGCATGTGGGGCCGCTGTTGATCCTCCAAGAAGGAAAAAAAAAATTCTCCTAAAAGCCCACATTCAATTGGATCGCCAACCAACGGGAATCTTGCGTTCTGCACATCCTCCTTCTCATTCCCCCGCGTAACGAGTGATGGGTCTTGGAATCTGCAACCTCGTCTGGCGCCGTTAATGGTTGTGCGCCAGCAACTGCAACGCCTCAACCAGGTCCGCAATCAATACCACAGCCCTTATCAGCCACATACCGATATTCAACGCTTCTGCGCCAGGTAGTGAGCATCCTCCATATTCGTCTTGGTGTACCAGTTAGCTATTGCCCCCCTGTTGCTGGAATGCAACGTCAGGCTTTTTCGATGCGTACGATGGCCCGCCTATACAAATAGACTGTGACCCCCGGGCTAACGCTAGCTCGGCATTGCAGCTCGCAGGTGGCGAGCGCCCTTCGGCCAAGCAATCATGGCGGTGCTACCGCCATGCAACTTCCTGACGCTGCATTATGTCTACTTTATTGCGACTTGTTTGATCAGCAGCGTCATCTTTTACTTAACCTCGACGCCCTGGCGGAGCGTTGCCTACGTCGATGCAATCTTCCTGTGCGTCAGTGCCATGACCGGCGCTGGTTTGAACACGGTATGTGCGCGGATATTGGATTCCATTGAGATCAGGATGAGAAGAAGGGTCGACGTTCTGACGTACCTCATAGGTGGACCTGTCGACTCTCAACACCTTCCAGCAAGTCATCTTATTCATACTTCTGATTCTGGGCTCGGCCATCCTCATTTCCAGCACCGTGCTGATGTTGCGCAAGCGGGCATTCGAGGCCAAATTAAAGGGCGTCTCGGATGAGCGCGAGGCTTCACGTCGCACATCTGCCCTGGAAATGAGCAGCAAAAGCGAGGATACCTCACTAAATGTCGGCACTTCTGGCAATGACCTCCAAAGCCAGGGCTGCCAGATCCGCCCAAAAACGACCCTTGTAGTCCGCGAAATCCAGTCCGGCTTCTCACCCTCCAACGAGACTGCCCCGTGGGTAGACGATGATCAGATCACTGTTGCTGACGCGCAGCTGAGGCATCATCATCATCACCATCATCGTGTTTTTCCTATGGCGGGGGTTGGAGCCCGTCCCGATTTGCATAATCATCCCCGCGATGCTGCCCGAACTCCCTTTCATACGGAAGACCCTATCTCTGGGCTGAAGGGTATTCTCCGCGGCACGCAAAAGTACTTCTCGTCGAAGGGACTGATTTCGCGCAATTCCCAATTCCACGGTCTGACATCGGCGGAGCGCGAGAAGCTCGGGGGTGTTGAGTACAAGGCTGTTTCGTTCCTCTCGGTTATTGTCTCGCTGTATCTATTGATGTTCCTTACCCTTGGAATCGTTGGCGTTGGTGGGTGGCTATCGGCCAATCATCCAGAAGTAACCCGCTCGAACGGACTGAACCCTTTCTGGACGGGTGCCTTTTTCGCTGTATCTGCCTTCGTGAACAGCGGCATGTCTCTTTTGGACCAAAACATGGTTGCTTTGCAACTGAAGTATGTGGCTCTTCGGCAAATATCATGTGAAGACGCATTCTGCTAACCCGCTTACAGTGCCTACCCACTTCTGACTATGGGATTTCTCATTCTTGCCGGGAATACGCTTTACCCCTGCTTCCTGCGTTTCATCATCTGGACTATGCGAGTGATACTACCTGGTCGTCCGGCGTGGCAGTCGTGGAGGGGGACTCTTGATTTCATTCTAGATCACCCACGGAGGGTTAGTTGGTATCCACTCGAAGATGAGAAGAATTCCGCTGACATGATCAGGTCTACACCAACCTGTTCCCTGCTCGCCATACCTGGTATCTTCTTGGAACAATCATCATCTTGAATGGCATTGACTGGGCCGCCTTTGAGATTCTGTCCATTGGAAACAAAGAAATCGAGTTTCTCCCGTCAGAGTATCGAGTCTTGGATGGCTTGTTTCAAGCACTGGGTGTGTAGACCGCACTGGTGATCATTTGATTCTATTCTAGCTAACAGGTTTACAGCTGTCCGCTCCGGTGGATTCTACGTCGTGACGATTGCGAATCTGCGACAAGGTCTACTTGTCCTCTATGGTGAGTCTCTTTCAGACTATCCCTTTCCTATTGGAAATTATACTGATAAAATCGATAGTTCTCATGATGGTAAGCGTAAAGTCTCAGAATCGCGCAGTCTATAAAGGAATCCACCTCTAACAGATCAACAGTATGTGTCCGCATTCCCAGTGCTCGTGACAATTCGGTAAGCCCATTGCTCGAAACCACCCAATGTCCATTCCAAACACCAGTCTAATAACGCGAATAGCAACACAAACGTCTACGAAGAACGCTCTCTGGGAATCTATGCAAACGACGAATCCCCAGACGCACCCGCCAACACAAGCCGCAGCAACGTGATAATGGGCCTTGTCCGGCACCACCTGGGCCGCCCAAGCCTCTCCGAGAGCTCACGAGGCTACTTCGTGCACCAGCAGCTACGCTCCCAGCTCAGCCACGACCTATGGTGGATCGCATTGGCGGTGCTCTTCATCGCCATCGCCGAGTCGAATCACTATGAGAAGCAGCCCGTCGCCTTCTCGACCTTCAACATCGTATTCGAGGTTGTTTCTGCGTACGGCTGTGTCGGGGTCAGCGTGGGGTATCCAGGGAAGAACTACTCGTTCTGCGGCGCGTGGCATACCATCAGCAAGTTGATCCTGGCTGCTGTTGCGTTGCGCGGCAGGCATCGGGGCCTGCCGGTTGCCATTGATAAGGCAGTTATGCTGCCGAGCGAGTCTCTGGCCTGGGCGGAGGAGGAAGATGCAGCGCTGAGGAAAGAGCGTGCAAGGACTTGGGGACAGGACCGCATGCCTGTTGGGGAAGTATAGATCTGTTTAGACTTGGAGTTTTGCTGGGTTGGATTGATCGTTTTGCGAGATACCCTTGTCTGTTTCTTGCTTGTATACAGATCGCATAGAGATGAACACGTAGGAAGAAGATACACCTGCGCGTTCTCGGTGCATTCCACCTCTCCCCATATAATGTCTTCTCCAGAAAGGTATAGGTACACAGTAAGGTGTTGACTGAGCTGTGAGTTTCTTCTGCAGTTACAACGTGGAAAATTTGTCCCAGGATCGAGCCTCTGATCACGGAGTCGAATCCTGGAGCCGTGTGCTAGACACCACCAGTAATCCAAGGGGTTACCATTAGTACTGAGGACCTACGTGGACGATAACTAGAGGCACACACCCGTACACCCAAGGCTGCAATAACGCCAAATTCTTTTGATGCGGAATATCCGTAGGCATAGACACGACATGAGAAATAAATAGAAAGGAAATATACAGTTGGAGAGGACTACTCTTCCTCAAGCTCAACTTCATCCTCGTCCTCGTCTTCGGACTCCAGCTCCTCCTCGATTTCATCTTCACTCTCAAGCTCTTCCTCATCCTCGTCACTGCCGTCGTCGCTTCCAATGTCGTTCATCAACTCGTCCTCATCACCACGCTTCTTCTGTTCGGCACGTCGCTTCTCCTCCTCGCGGCGTCCTTCCTCCAAGATAGCAGCGCGCTCCTCTCTCAGCTTCCGCTGCGTCTTGACGAAGGCGCCAAGAGGCGTAGACTCCCAGTCGACATCCTTGAGGAAAGTCTCAACTTCAGCGCGGTTGCGCGGGGTATACGAGACATTCAAGCGGCGCTCCTCGATCCAGCGGGCATTAGCTTCGACCTTCTGCACGAGCAGAAGAATCATCTGGTTGATCTTGCCATTCTTGTTGCCACCATTGCGGGCAGAGACCTGCTTCAACCAGCGCTTGAGAGCGACGACAACGGGCACGGAGAGTTCGGGGAAGGCGATGTGCTTGGACCACAGTACGAAAAACTCGGACAACAGCTCGGCGACCTGCTCACCGGCGCCGTCTTGGTAGACGCGCGAGCGCAGGTAGGATTTCGGGGCGCGGATGGCGGTGCTGAAGTCGAGGGGCTTGAGGGTACTAGACCTGGGCGGCTTTCGCATCTCGGCAGAGTTGAGGACTTCCAGGAGCGAGGATGCGAGCGGGATGTAGGTTCCGGTGGCACGAGAAACGCGCAGCAGGGCCCGGGTCATCTGGAAGCGGAGTGGAAAGTATTGAGCGGTGGGGATCAGGCGCATCGCACCCAGAGTAATCTGCACAACGGGGTAGATGAGAGGTCGAAGGGCAGACTCCTTGCCAGCCTGGGCCTCCACAAGCCCATCGCAGTGCTGGGAGAGCACACGAGACCAGAAGTCGAGAGAATGCACATATTGCCAGTTGTAGACAGTCTTATAGGACTCTTTTGAGGTATTGGTGATGCTGCTGCGCAGGTGCATAGCGAGTTGACGGATAAAGCTGAAGCCGGTAGTGTATGAGACATTCTGATCAATACCCCAGATTTCGGCGGCCGAGTTCTTCATTAGGTTCACGCCAGCCAATGTGTGCACGGTAGTGTTGCGACTGCCCTTGACTACACCCTCGTATGTTGCCTTGAGCACAGTCTCCTTGATACCTGGGTCGCCAAGAACCATAAGACGGCGCAGCAGGAGGAAGGCAGTGATTCGAGTGGCATCGGCGGTGGACACGTCAGCCCAAATTCCAACAACGGTCTTGATCAATGTCTTCAAAACCTTGCGGAACTGGAGCAGGTAGGGCAGCATAGGTTCCATGGCGGAAAGCGTCAGTTTGAGTGTTGACGCGTCCGACAGGTTGAGCAGAAGCTGGTGGACTGAGGAGGTGTATGATTTGATCAAAGGCGTCAGAGTTTTAAACTTCTTCGAGTCAAGAGACATCTTTATCTTGCCAGACGCAAGTTCTTTGACAGGGAGATGGTGTCCCAAGACCTTAGGCACAACGTTGAGTGCTGTCACGAGTACCTGGTGGTAGACATTGGGGTCGGAGATCTGGTATTTCTGTTCCTGGGCCTCGACTTCGTTGACGTAGGCAGCGGCACGGAATGCCAGAACGGTTTGTCGCATAGCCCGAATTGAGTGCTGCTCCTCCATCAAGCCCTGCCACTTCTTAACCATGGGGATTGTCACAGTGTTGTCAACGGCTTCCTCCTCTTCCTTCTCCTGTTTCTTGGCGTTCTTTTTCTTCTTCTTCGCGGTGCCCTCTTCCTCGGCAGCCTCACCCTCGCTCAGCTCGTCAACCTCCGCAAGGTCGCCTTGGTCGCCGAAGTCCAGTAGTTCTGCGTCGTTCTCCTTCAGGTACTTGTAGAATTCAGGGTCCTTCTCTTTCAAAGCCTCAAGCTGGTCCTTGTGCTCATCGAACGCATCGTTGCCGGTGTCTTCTTCATTGTCACTTGGAGCAGAGCCATCCTCTGAGCCCGAGCCCGAGGCTTCCTCATCCTGTGCCTGGTCTGCGGTGCGCTTGCGCTTGCCAGTCTTGGGGGTGACATTTTTCTTGCTTGCCTTCTTCTTGGGGTCCGCAATGTCAAAGCCGCCCGCGAAGAAGTCATCGACGTTCATCTCGGCGAAGTCATTCTGCTTTTTCGTTTGTTCGGGGCTAGGTTCGGTCGCATCTTCTTCGGCTTCGCGTCGGCTAGCACTCTGGGACTTGCGTTTCTCGTTTTGCTGGTGGCGCTGCTTGACCTTAGCAACTGCCTTGCGTCGATCGAGAGTATCCTTGAGATGCTTCTTTTCGAACTTCTTAGTCGACTTCTTCATGCCGGCCATTTTGACGTTTGTCTGCAAACAATCTGCTATCAACCGGCAACGGACACCGGAAGAAAAAAAAATTTGGCTCGGGGAAATCAACGGGACCGCCTCCGCGACCGCCTTTGGAGCTGCCGATAAGACAAGCTCCACCATCAGTCACTTTGACCCCATCTGCGGGACAATTGACGACACAGATGCTCTGAACAGCCCTTTTTTTCAAGATGTACGCCCAGCGGCCTTTGTCTTATGCTCCCACACCCTACAGTTATACACCAAATCCCGCACGGTCGGCCTCGATCAATCTAGATGAAGTACGGGTCATGACATGAAATGCGGGGGCTTCGCACTGACAATGGTCCAGGAAGTCAAACTAGTCTCCAGCTCGGGAGAGCGCGACCTATACGAATCACTCGCCGAGATTTACAGCATCATTGTCACACTGGACGGACTCGAGAAGGCCTATATTAAGGATGTGGTCACCGAGGCGGAGTACACTGAAACATGCACTCGGCTCCTAAAGCAGTACAAGTCCAGTCTGGGCGACGAGTCTGTCGCGCGAGAATTTGTTGACTTGGAAACATTCAAGCGAACATGGGGTGTAAGTACCCCCTATGACCTAATTTTTTCCCTCTCAAGTCGTATCTCACCTCCGGTATAGTTAGAATGTCCCCGAGCAACCGAACGGCTACGCATCGGTCTCCCCGCAACGGTTGAACAAGCCTCACATAGTGCACCTACACCTAGTACTGCGGCAGCAGGAGGTGCTGCCGGTGGCGCATCGGGCAGTCTAATCCTCGCAGCAACCGAGAATTTCATCACCTTCCTTGATGCCTTGAAGCTGAACATGGTATCGAAGGATGCGTTGCATCCGCTGCTATCGGAGGTGATCCAATCAGTCAATAAAGTGACCGATGGTGACTTTGAGAACCGCGGGAAAATCATTCAGTGGTTGATTGCGCTGAATCAAATGCGGGCAACGGAAGAGCTGAGCGAGGAACAGGCACGAGAGTTGGCCTTCGATATCGAACAGGCATACCAGGGGTTCAAGGCAACATTGAACTAGGATTTATTGGGCAGGGCGTTTCGGTGAACGTTTATGTGATTAACGATAGATACCACACTTGTCGCCGTAGACTTTGAGCATATGCATGACTTGACACTGTATAGATCTATCTGTGCATTACTTTCGGTTTAACCCCATCGTCGATGTAGACCTGATCTTCTTTCTGCATGATCGGTACTTCCCGCGGCTAAAATGGGCGGGATTAACTCTTGCTCCAGGGAAATCAGAGTTTGGTACTCCAGAGACAAAAATGGTGGGTCATAAGTGCACAATTTCCGGAATGCGACCATCAGTGAGAAGGATGGAGGCAATCCTGTCATGGCCAGAACCAACGTGCGAACCAGAGCTGATGCGGTTCGTCATAAGGGTCTCTGCTGCCCCAGCATCGTCGTCCACAAAGTACTCATAATCAATGCTTCCTTCGGATAACGCAGGCTCAGCATGGGGAGGTGGGATCGGGCCCATAGTGATGTCTTTCAAACGGGTGTATGTCCCCGGTGCCCCCGTCAACCCTTGTCCCATACGAAGATAGCAAAATTGGCCGAGTGAGGTAATAAACGCCGTCTTGTAAGCATATTCGCTTGCGAGAGGCACGGCCCAGTATCCATTCGCCGCATCCGAGTGGAAGAAGGCTTTCCACCTCGTTTGCGAAAGTCGATTGAGAATCGGTTCTACCCGCTTCATTGGGTAGTTCATCTTGATCGTTGCTGCATTGACTGCAAGGAATTGGTGCACCATTCTCAACCGTTTCTCAGGGTCTGGGTGTGGCTTCGGAACAAATTTTGTCTTTACACACCAAGGGGAATTGCAGCTTATAATAATCCCTGCTTCTACTATTGCCGGGATATTCTTTCTCTGCCACTCCTCTTCCTCAACCATATACCTCCTGATCTTAACAGCCTTTAGGATCACCTCTGGATAGGTTGGTATTCTATGTTCCACAAACTTCGTGGTTGGCATTTCTCGAACATCTTCCACGAACAAGTCTCACGGCGCATATGAAACAGGGCAGTATACAGTCCGAACAAATTCTGGAGAAAGAGTGGAAGTCCAACGCTCAAACTTTGAACGACTGGATCGCCCTATGATTGAAGAAATTGAAGATCTAACTACCCCACACTGGATCGAAGCGGAGACAATAGCTGTTCAAGAGGAAGCTATAACCGCTAGTGACATAGAAGATCAGTGCGAAGCTAACATTGATCGGGAACTGTTGGCCGTGATAAGAGAGTCAGCAGAAGACTACCTTGCAGACTCAGAGGGAGAGTCTGACTTAGGAAACTAATAGGATCCTCGGCCTGGACTCAGAGGATCGAAGGAAGCAACCATTTCCAGGGATAAGCAATAGGGGGGAAAGAAGGTGCCAACAATCTTTTACAAAGGGTAGGTCTATGGACCAGGTTGCGGGTCTGCGAAAATAGTAGTCTGTGGACTCCGACAAAAACACAGTTGCTAAGGCCGAAAACTTCAAATCACAAAAACAGGAAACTATATCCTTATTTGATATCCTTGAACTGCATCCATCGAAACCAACAGCGATCACAGGGAACAGCTCTTATCACTTGCGAACTGGAGAAGAAATCATTCAAGAAGAAATCTTGGACCATAGGAATCTCGGGTTTCCAACAGAGGACAGGCCTTTCTACTACCGTCGAGAGATTTCTGGGGAAGAACTCGAGGTATGTGAAGAATGGGTTCTGAAATATCCAGCGATGGTCGGATCGTTGGTGAAAAGGGGAACACAAGAGTGGGAAGCGTTGATGACTTTAATTTTCAGATATCATCGGTGGATATACTGCTTATATTGACTTTTCGTTAGAATCACGGAGTGATCTATTTGAGTCTTTCGGCAATAGTTGCTTTCTGCCTCAGAATTCAGGCTATCATCCCGAGCCGCGGAACCGGAGCCAACCTTTCCTCTTTGGGGTTTTTCTTTTTCCTGCGTGGCGGAAGTGTTGACTGGAGAATAAATTCCCGCCGGCGCCCCCGATTGCGCGATTCTCCCTTCTTGCCTTGACGTGGGACGTGGGAGCCCACCATGATCAGCGCCACGGCCGACGAGCCGCTCCACGGTGAGTCCGCCATCTACACAATCCCCAGGCCACTAAGATAGTGGAGCTGATAAGAGCGTGTCTGTCCAGTGCTTGATCTGCCCCAGGTCTACCAGAAGCCATCGGGCACGGATCTGATCAAGGCGTTGGCTCTGCTGACCCTGCAGCCCCGGACGTTTGGGACCACTGCCGATGCCGTCAAGGGGCCGGCGGTTCAGCCAGCGGGGGTGACTCGGTATTTGACAACGATTATCTCGAGCCCGCTGTCGTGGCTTGATACCGAGGAACTGCGCGAGGCAGTATGGGATGCGGCTGCAGCTCGTCTCAGTGAACGATCTGGCCGTGCTGGTAAGTCTGTTTCATGATTGACAGTGGTGTTCCTGCCTTGCTGACAGCGTGTCTGACCCCTAGCCATGCCGGCCATGTCCCGCGTCTTCGACGTACCCGCCTCGTCTGGCGAAGATTATACTCTTACCTTGCACGAACCATCCATCACGGCAGACAACCTAGGTATGAAAACCTGGGTGTCCTCCTATCTCCTCTCCCGCAGACTTCACAGCCTCCTCGAGTCCCCGCCGGAGCTCGTCCCATCGGGACCAACCAATCCTTCGGCCACAGCGCAAGACGACAACAAACCGATCCGGGCTCTCGAGCTCGGCTCAGGTACGGGCCTCGTCGGGCTCGCCTTTGCGGCCCTGCGGGGCAAGTCGGCCACCGTCCATCTAACCGATCTTCCCGATATTGTGCCAAACCTCGCCCATAACGCCGCGCTGAATGTCGAACTGCTAAACAGTACCAACGCTTCAGTGACAACTGGTGTTCTGGATTGGTCCGTCGCGCCGAACCCACTTCCACCAGCCGAGGACCGATACGACGTGATTCTCGCCGCGGACCCGTTGTACTCGCCCAAGCACCCCAAATGGCTGGTAGATACAATTGGGCCCTGGCTTAGTCGTGGGCTCGATGCCCGGGTGGTGGTGGAAATGCCACTGCGCGACGCATATCTGCCCCAGGTACAGGAATTCCGCCAAAGAATGACTGATCTGGGGCTGGCGGTGGTCGAGGAGGGCGAAGAGACCGGTTACGATGACTGGGAAGGAGCCGACGGAGACGCTGTTGCTGTGAAATGCTGGTGGTCCGTGTGGGGATGGAGTGAGAGAGTATAGCCGACAAGCTCTGTGATCATGGCAGTCAGAGCGACATGAGACCACGAATAGACGATACACGATAGATCAGTCAGATGCTAGACGTAGAGGACGAATGAATGGTTTCCATCTAGAACAGAATCCTTTGGCAGGAGCTCGTGTGTTAGTAAAAAAGAGATGGTTTAACAGTTGGTCTAATCGAAGGCCGAAAATGTCCCAAACGCAGATCGTGCGAGCACCATCACGTGGGGCCCATGACGTCGATGGTCTCGTCCAGACGAAGTTGGGGAGTCTTGCCGCTGTCATGCTTAGAACCAAACCTCTCTTTCTCATCTTCGTCCTTTCGACAACATTTCATTGCACCCCATGAACCCACACCAACAGCCACCAGGGTCTTGATTGCGTGGGTGAGAGGCATATTCCACCAGCACCAATGAAACCCGACTCGCCATAAGCTTCCAACAAAGGTGGAAGATCGATCTCTCGAATCGCGCAGACCCCTCTATCAAAGCCCGTATTCCTCTGTGGCTGTGCGCTCAATAACAACACCGGCGCTATGGTCATTGGCCTTCTTACCATCGCCTCGATCCCCACTGTCACGGGCGTGGCATTCGGGGTTAGCGAGCAGCGCAAAGCAAATCAGCGCAAAGAAGATGCGCGGCGGATGGTCAAGTTCAACATTGATGCAGAGTGCAACGGTGACACGGACGACGACCGCGATGTCCATGGACGGAGAGTAGTTGTACGGAACGATAAGGTGAATATCGGCCCCGCTGTATAACCACCTAGTTATACATCCAGCCCCAGTACGAGCTCCTCAAAAGGTATATTCAGTTGGACTCATGCCGTCGTAAACAATTTCCAGGTCTATCTCGATCATCCAAGCCCAGCGAGCCGCAGCATTCCCGCTTTCACATCGCTAGCCTTCTACATCGAATACCCCGAGCTCGACGAGACGAAACACCTCGAGCGCGGCCTCGGCCTGCCAACTTACGTGTCTGCGAACCCGCCGCTGCTGAATTGGATATACGCGGACAAGGACACGCACGAGCTGAAATACGGAAATCGGTCGCAGAGCGTGGCGCATGTGGTTGGGCCGTGGGATTGGACGGAGGATGAGCGGGTGATCATGCTCGAGGAGAGCGATGCCTTTGTGGCGGTTGAAGAAGAAGAAGGGCAGTGGGCGCTCTATTTTGATCGAGATGGGGATGAGCTGGCCGGTGTGTTGGAGGAGCAGGGAAAGCTGGATAATGCCTTCGTGCCCGTGCGGTTGGTGAGGAGGATTGCTGAAGAGCCACCGCCTCCTTCTCAGAGTCAGAGTCAAAGTCAAGGCCAGAGTGGAAATGGAAATGGAAGTGGAGGACAGAAAGGAGGACAGAAAAAATGATGTGATCATGACTGAATGCGTTGACGATTACATTTGGTATAACTCCTAGCAGGTATCTAGGTCTTCGGAGGGCTCTGTACAGAATGCAACCCTAATCCTCCAGTCCATCCCAACTGCCTTGGTCGCTATCATTACCATCGGCCGCAGTCGTAGCTTTCCTGTTGCGACTGGCATTGATAGCACCTTTCTTTCGGTTCTCCATGCGTCGCTCAAAGCCACTCTTGGTACTAATCCTTGTACCGCGCATGCCTTTATCCTTGATCTCGCCCTTGCCTTTGCCGACAGTTGTCGACACCTGGCGCGCCTTGACACCGTGTTTCTTAAGATCTTGCTTGCTTTTCTTGCTGAGATCGGGCAGCGAATCCAGGAGCCACTTCTGGATAGATTTCTCTCCCTCCGTACCACGCAGCTTCTCGCTGACATCGATGATATTAGCGATGCTCTTGACGTAGGGGATATCTTCCTTCGTGTAATAAGTCACGGCAATACCACCCTCGCGACCAGCGCGACCAGTCCGGCCCACGCGGTGGACGTAGACGGCGGCGGAGTTGGGAATGTCATAGTTCACCACACCGTTGATACCCCGGAAATCAACGCCACGTGCGAGCAAGTCGGTGGTGACGAGAATCCAGATCTCGCCCTTGCGGAAGTCACGCATTATTTCTGAGCGCTGGATATCGGATAGATCGGAGTGCAGCACGGCGATACGTGACGATCCACCTGCTTCAGTTGGGATGTCGTACTTCAACTCTGAGTGGAGAGCAATGGCACGGGGAATGGTTTGAGTAAATATCAGGAAGGGTGGTCTAAGACGCACATCCGATGCCGACGCTGCCGCAGGGCGCAGGAGCTGTCGCAGCCCAAGGAGTTTTCCTTGCTCGGTGGCTGCGTAGACGAGTTTGTGGTCGATGTTTGGAATTGCCGAGTCCTTCAATCCGACCACTAGGCGCACCAACGGATGCTGTGTGCTAGATTTCTGTCCAAGGTCATCTTGTCGCTCTTTGATCGTTGATCGAGTGAGGTCCTCGATGTTTGACCCCATGGTGGCAGACCATAGGCTCACGCGCAGGTCTGGGTGCACGCACGACCGCCAGATATCAAGTGTCTGCTCGCGAAACAAGGGATCCAAGAGTACATCTGCTTCGTCCAACACTAGACTTCGTACCAAGGGTAAAGTTGCCATACTTGCGGTCTGATTCGAAGACAGGGAGTTCACCAGCAGCAAAGGTGTGGTAACCAGAATATCGCTCTTGGTGACTGGCGTGTTGTTGCCGCCTTTCTTGGATTTATTTTCCTCGTCATCGTCCTCCTCTGGCCCAGAGGATGCATCATTATCTTCTTCAAGGACGCTTGAGCCACCCTCATCTTCTCGGTCCACCACTCGCATTCCCTTTCTCATCAGCGTAATCTTCACACCGGTGCCTGCCACGAGTTTCCGTCCCTCGTTGACGATCTGGCTCGCCAGCTCTTTGGTCGGTGCAACCACCACTGAAAATATTCCATGCTCGTCGGGTTGCGAGTGGTGATGCCGGACAATCTTGTTGATCACTGGTATCATAAAAGACAGCGTCTTGCCACTGCCAGTGGGCGCCACAACCAACAGATCGGGTTCAGAGTCTTTGGCTTCAGACAAAACCGACGAATCACCTAGCAAGAGAGGAAGGGAACCCAGTTGCACTTCCGTAGGCACCGTGAACCCTTGGTCGGCGACATTCTCCGCGAGCCGGCGCGAGATTTTGTATCGGGACCGAAGCTCCTTGAAAGACACCAGAGGCTGCGGATACATGCGACGAGCGCGCTTCTGCTCCTTCTTGCTAAGAACAGGCGCTTCTTCGTCCTTTTGCTTCTTCTTTTTCTTCTTGGATTCTTTGGCTGGCGCCGGCTGGACCTGAGGCTGGATCTCCTCCAAATCACGAAGATCGGTGACCTTGATCTTGTGCGAGTTCAGAATAGTGCGACGCTCCACCTCGTCCATCACTTCCTCTGCGTCCGATTCATCATCTCGCTCTGATCGTTGGTCCTGGTCGCCCGTCGCTGTCGCATGCACCCCAGCTGGAGCAGTCGAGCGCTTGTTGGAGCTGAAAAAGTCCAGTCCAGGTACATCGTCCTCACTCTCCTCATCCGGCGCAGACGAGCGCTTTCTCTTTTAGTCTGCTTCGCAGACTCTAGCTTCTCGCCTTCAGCGGTTCGGAAGAGGCGCGGATTCGCAGCTTTTCCGGTCGAAGGGAGACGCGCCGCAGCTTCCGAAGCCGAGGCAGTAGTGGGCTTGAGCTTGGTCGACCGCGTCAACAATCGGAATGCATCCATCGTGGATGGAGAATCTTTTGGCGTTGAGTCGGGAAGGACCTTTTGATATTTCGGCGGAAGAAAAAAAGTTGGACCCGCCGAGTTTTCACTCTGGCCAATCAGCGACGGTCTGTGAAGCAACAGAATAGGTTGTACACGATCAAGCACATCATGGATACGATCGTGATGGGGGTTAGTAACCAACAGTGATATAAGACCATGAAATAAATCAAGGCCCAGATTGATACGATTTCAGAACGATCCATCGCAGCGTGGTGGTTGAAGAATGAGTAGGAGGGAAAGACCGAGGCAGTCACAAGTATTCTGTACCTACCTCTCAGGCATCTACGACGGTCTCTCTTCACAGCAACATTTCCTACTTCTTCAATCATTACTCTCAGAGAAGCGCCTGGTGAGTCTTGAGTGCTCTGGTGGTCTCGTCTATCTCTTTCCATTCTCCTCATTCTGTAAGAGCAAAGCCTACAAATGGCGTACACATTCCAGTCACCATGTCTAGAAAGGGCGAATGAATTGCAACAATGTTTCTATCTCAGACAACAGTTTATATTCCATCGTCTATCATACAGAGCACAGCACGCGGCAAAATGGTGACAAAGGAAATCGGGAGGGAAAAAAAGACAAGTGGTTCCCACATCTAGTGGTGCGCGGCCTCGCCTCGGTAGCCGACAATGTTCAGGCGACCGATCATCTCACCGACGGTAAAGAAACCAACGACCTCAGCGGTGGTGACACCGGCCAGGGCAATCTCCTTCTTGTTGGCGTTGCGGATGCGGGCCAGGAAGTTCTGGGGCGAGGGGAAGTTAAGGCTCTTGATGGCGGCAGGGTTGCGGGCGACGTTGATCAGGGGCTGGAAGTAGGACTGGAAGGTGGCCAGGGTGCTGGAAAAGAAGACATCATGTTAGGTAGAAGGCCCACAGGACGGATTTGCATTGATTCAATGGCTGGGTCCAGCTTACGGAGGAGTCATGTTCTGGCCACGGAACACTAGCTTGCCGAGCTCAATGCCAACCTTGGAGTAGTAGACAGTCGGGGGGATCATGGCTGTAGGAAGGGGTTTCAAGGTCAGTTATCGTTTAAAGAATAGATAGATTCGGATGCCCGGGCAGTCAACAAGGAGGAGGTCCGGGATTCGTGGCCATGACTTCCAACATGGCAATTGAATCCTCGCGCTCTCTTTCCCCCACTGAGCAGCCGGGGTGTATCCGTCCAATGCAGGATTTCCCAATATCAAAGTGTGTCTTACAGTCGACGAACGAGACAACCTTGCCGACGGGGCCGCCGACCTTCCGCAGGGCCGAGGCGGCGTTGGAGATGGCGGGACCAGCGGCAGCAGTAGCCTTGGACAGACCCTCCTGAGCCTTGGAGGCGGCGGAGGAGGCAGACTGGCTGGCCTTCTCCGAGCTGGATGAGGCGTGTCTGACGGCGGTTCTCCGGGTCAAGAACTGCGATTGCCGCAGCACAGCACGGGTGGCAGCGGGCATCTTGGGGACTGCGAGGGAAGGAGAAGGAGCGGAAAATCAAAATCCAAGCACGGGTCACCCAGGGCAGTCGCTGATGGGAGGACGGTAGAGTCCAATGGCGGTTTAGTCTGGCGCAACGACAAGACCAGAATCTGCGGATTCGAGGCTCGGGAACTTCAGGGAAGGGTGGTCACGTGAGAGGATAGGCCGGTACCTGGATTTGGATGTAAACAAAATTTGCCGATCGAAAATAATAGGCCAGATCCGATGTCAAATTTAGGCATAATCAAAAGACTGGAATATTTTCTCTTCTCTGGATTTGCCAGAGGTTGGTGAAGTTGTTGAGACAGCGTCGCCTTCAGCCTTCAGATGTACCTGCATAGAGACAGGGCTGCAACAGCACTAGCGAGCATGCCAAACATCTGACCACTTTCCCGGCCATTAAACTGCTGATATCTGGGGCTCAGAGTAGCCATTGTGGAATCCTTCTTATTGCGATTATTCCTCTTGATCCACTCCCCCAAATCCAAAATGGGCAAACTCGTACATGTCCAATTGTATATCTAGCAACAGGGACATGCCATCTGCCTCCCGAAGAACAATGTTTTCTTGGGAGGTTTCTTATCTTACTTGCTCATACGCAGACATATCTTAAATAAATATTTTAAGACTAGGTTGTATAACTATAGACCTGTCTGTTAGAGATCAATCCACCACCTAATTCAGACCTAGGTAGTTCTTGCGGGGAGCCATGATGACTGGCTTCATTCATCCGAAAATCCAATTCAAGCTTGAGCAGTCGTCCCATTCTCTTGCGCGGTCTGTATTTCCCGATCCGATCAGCTTCGAGATTCCACCCGATATTCGTCAGACTTTGCACGCTACCTAGGTACGATTCTAGAATTACCATTGGTCCTAGTGGTTACCTAAGTCCATAATCCACCACGTCTCGTCTTACAGTCGCGGTCGCACGATAGAACCTTTCCGGAGCGTATATGTTTGGTTGATCACAAGGCCATAGGGGTTGAGGATGCACAGGCGAGACCTTTACACGATTTTGGAAAGCATTAGATAGACGAACCTGACTGAATGTAGTAATGTACGCCTTGTCCACCGTGGCAAGGAAGAGAGATGCCCGCCTTGCTCCACCAATCACGACAGCCAGGACGGAGGACCAGTTCACGCTGTGGCTGCCACCGGAGAATTGCCATTTCCGTCCTGATTCATTGGCCCTGATCCAAAGCTGGACACCATGCGCAGACTTCATCCGGGAGTATCGACGGGCTGGACTCCCGATTGTACATATCGTGAATCCGCAGTTGAGGACATGAACGGACTTGTACGAAGCAGAGAGCAGCTGGGGCGAATCTGATTTTAACCGATTGCCGACGGACTCGGGACGTGGGGAGAGCAAGAACGAAGGGATCTACAGCGGCGGCCGGACTTTCCTGCTTGGGGCGGAAGCGGGCAAGTTCCCCCCGCGCGGTTAAATAAGAAGCTCCACTCGCCATGACGCCCGCGATGCCCGCAATCACCTGCCGATGGGACATAAAGCACCTCGTTTCCGCGAGGTCAAGTCCTTTTCATTTCTCTTTTCCCCTCTTTCATCCCCTCTTTCATAATGGCCACCGCAACGACTGTCTCCAAGACCAACATCGGTGTGTACACCAACCCCAAGCATGACCTGTGGATTGCGGAGACCACTCCGAAGGTTGAGGATGTCCAAAGTGGCCAGGGACTGAAGCCCGGCGAGGTCACCGTCGAGGTGCGCAGCACCGGTATCTGCGGGTAAGTCATCCTCTTTCTATTCAGTCTTTGTCCGCGACCAAGAGAGAGAAAGAGATGAGCAAGACGCTGAGACCACCCTCTGCGGCTCATAGATCGGATGTTCACTTCTGGCACACGGGCTGCATCGGGCCCATGATTGTCACCGGCGACCACGTCTTGGGTCATGAATCCGCCGGCCAGGTGGTCGCCGTCGCCTCTGACGTGACCCACCTGAAGCCGGGCGACCGCGTCGCGATCGAGCCCAATATCATCTGCAATGCCTGCGAGCCCTGCCTCACGGGCCGCTACAACGGATGCGAGAATGTTGCTTTCTTGTCCACCCCACCCGTTGATGGCCTACTGCGGCGATACGTCAACCACCCAGCTATCTGGTGCCACAAGATTGGCGATATGAGCTATGAAGATGGTGCGCTTCTGGAGCCGCTGAGCGTGACGCTAGCGGCTGTCGAGCGCAGCGGGCTGCGTCTAGGCGATCCTTTGTTGATCACTGGCGCTGGCCCTATTGGCTTGATCTGTCTGCTCAGTGCGCGAGCGGCTGGTGCCACCCCAATCGTCATCACCGATATTGATGAGGGTCGCCTGGCGTTCGCCAAGTCCCTGGCCCCCGAGGTGCGCACCTACAAGGTGGAGATTGGCAAGTCGGCCGAGGAGGCGGCCGAGGGCATCATCAACGCCCTCAATGACGGCAAGGGCTCTGGTCCCGACGCCCTGCGCCCCAAGCTGGCTCTGGAGTGCACCGGTGTGGAGAGCAGTGTGAACTCCGCCATTTGGAGTGTCAAGTTCGGCGGCAAGGTGTTCGTGATCGGCGTCGGCAAGAACGAGATGACCGTCCCCTTCATGCGCTTGAGTACCCAGGAGATCGACCTGCAGTACCAGTACCGCTACTCCAACACCTGGCCGCGTGCCATTCGTCTGGTGCAGAACGGCGTGATCGACCTGCGCAAACTTGTCACCCACCGGTTCGCGCTTGAGGATGCTCTCAAGGCCTTTGAGACTGCGTCCAACCCTAAGACTGGCGCAATCAAGGTGCAGATTATGAGCTCGGAGGAGGATGTCAAGGCTGCATCCGCCGGTCAGAATATCTGAGCGGACTGCGATGAGCGAGTTGGACAGTAACGATGATGATTCTCCCAATGCATGATGAATGATATCTAGAGATGCCTGGGCACAATAGACCATGAGATGAAGCTTTTTTTTTTTGTTGAATGCAAAGAATGTGCGATGAATAATGAGAGTAGAACGGGTAGACACTTGTTCCGCTCCTCCTGATACAGTAAATCACCTCGTCTCAACTCGCTCGTCCGTCGCCTCGAGTACCTTGTGGGCCTCGAGGACCTGCGTAGTAAGCCTCAGATGCGCCCGTGGACACCACCTGGGCACCTATCGAGGACTCTGTTTCCCTCTTTATGGACAGACCAAAGAATTTGACAATGTGCATAGGAGTTATCGAGGAACATCTCATACCTACCATATTCTCGTAGGTACGCCAACATAGTAAGGGTTCGGCATAAAACTGTGTAATGGCTAAGCGTAAGGTATGATATGGGAGTGTTTACCTCGCTTGATTTTAGAGAAGAACATTTTCTGAGCTGGGATGATTGCATCCTCAGCGTGACAACTAGCAATCCCGCGGTGCACCTCGGACTCGCAGTCAGCCTCACTTCGGCCATTAGCGGGTAGAGTCGTAGACAAGAAAAGGTTGCAACCCCGATGGGACCCTGCAAATCAGCCAAGATAAGTAGTCCGATAATTGCCCGCATCTCCGCATCTCCGCATGTTTGCCCCCCACAACGATGTATACAACTCTCAGTAATGAGGTAGCGCAGAGGCCAAAGCTAGCTGGAGACAGCGAGAGTACGCTGAGATCTCTCACTTGAGCGGGCCTTGGTATCGCTAACCACACAATCATGGGATCCTTTCTTCCTCTCCATCTTCCCAATCCTCCCCCTCCCCACTCTTCTTGTGGCACACTTCCATCTCACCCAACCCACATCCTTGCTTTCCATCACCTACATAAGTAGCTACTGGTCTCGTTCCCAATTCTCATCCATTTCCCCCCTGCTGTGCTTCCAACGGTTTCTCGGTTGGATTCTCAACATGCGGGGATTGCTGCTTCTCCTCGCACCCCTCATGGGTGCGGCTGTTATGGGACCCCGGTCCGACAACTCCGAATGTCCTGGCTACAAGGCCTCAAATATTCAGGAACACGACTTTTCACTGACTGCGGATCTGACACTGGACGGAGATCCCTGCAATTCATACGGCTTGGATCTGCAGGACCTCAAGCTGCTTGTGGAGTACCAGACAGGTCAATACCCAATACTCACATTTCACGAAACTTGACGGCTAACAAACACGCAGATGACCGTCTCCATGTCATGATTTACGATGCCGATGAGGAGGTCTACCAGGTGCCGGAGTCTGTCCTGCCTCGCCCGCCTGCAAAGGGCACGCGTCGTGGCAAGTCTACTCTCCGCTTCGACTTCCAGCCCGAGCCATTCGGCTTTAGGGTCCTTCGTGACGACCAGGTGCTGTTTGACACGTTCGAAAACACCCTGATCTTCCAGTCCCAGTACTTGAACCTTCGCACCTGGCTACCTGACAACCCATCCCTGTACGGTCTGGGAGAGCACATCGATTCGCTGCGCCTGCCCACCACGAACTACACGCGCACTCTGTGGAGTCGTGATGCCTACGGTGTACCTCCCAACACTAATCTGTATGGCAACCATCCAGTGTACGTGGACCATCGCGGAGACCGGGGTACCCATGGAGTCTTCTTGCTCAACTCCAATGGCATGGACATCAAGATCGACCAGTCCTATGATGGACGTCAATATCTCGAGTATAATACACTGGGGGGAGTCTTGGACTTCTACTTCCTGGCTGGCCCTAATCCAAAGGATGTCAGTATGCAATACTCGGATATCGTCGGCGTTCCTGCTATGCAAAGCTACTGGACCTTTGGTGTATGTTCTCTAAAGATCCCCCATACCCCGAAGAGACTAACCATAATCAATCCTAGTTCCACAACTGTCGATACGGGTATCAAGATGTCTACGATGTGGCCGAAGCTGTCTACAACTACAGTCACGCTAAGATTCCGCTGGAGACGATGTGGACTGACATCGACTACATGGACGGCCGACGTGTCTTCACTCTGGATCCTAATCGGTTCCCTCTCGAAAAGATGCGTGAGCTGGTTTCTCATCTCCACCGACACCACCAGCACTACATCGTCATGGTCGACCCAGCTGTGAGTGATAGCGGTATGTGTACTTATTTCTTCTACATAAGAATGTCTCTGATCCGGGTGTTCTTCTAGACAATGACGCTTTCAACCGAGGAAAGGAACGTGGTGTCTTCTTATACCGCGACGAAAACACTATATATCAAGGTATGTTTGCTCACAATGAAATCCTTTCAGCAAGAAAAGCTTACCGTGATAGGCGCTGTCTGGCCTGGTGTGACTGTGTATCCGGACTGGTTCAACCCCGAGACCCAGGCGTACTGGAATGGCGAATTCCGTCAATTCTTCGACAAACAGGAAGGAGTCGACATCGACGGCCTGTGGATTGACATGAACGAGGCCTCGAACTTCTGCCCCTGGCCATGCAGGGATCCCGCTGGCTACGCCCAGCAGAACAACCTGCCTCCCGCGCCGCCGGCTGTTCGTTCGCCGCCGCGCACCCTGCCTGGCTTCCCCTATGACTTCCAGCCCAAACACTCGCGCTCGAAGAAGCGAACCGTTAATCCGCGGGCCCGGGACACGAAGGGCAGGAAGGCGGGCTTGCCTGGTCGAGATCTCATTGCTCCTCAGTATCAGATTGCCAATGCCGCTGGGTCTCTGAGCAACAAGACCATCGACACCGATCTCATCCATGCTGGGCAAGGCTATGCTGAGTACGACACTCACAATCTTTATGGAACGAGTAAGTGACATGCCAAAGTGGTGGCCGTTGTCCTCTCCCATTCTGACCTTGTCATTAGTGATGAGCTCTGCATCTCGCGAGGCCATGCTCCAGCGCTCCCCCAAGGTTCGTCCCCTGATCATTACTCGCAGTACATTTGCCGGTGCCGGTGCGCACGTCGGCCATTGGTGAGTTCATTCTCTGACAACGGTGCTTGTCACTATTTCTGATTAACCTGTGTACAGGCTTGGTGACAACCTGAGCCAGTGGGACAAGTACCGAGCCTCAATTGCGCAGATTCTGTCCTTCGCCTCGATCTTCCAGATCCCCATGGTTGGCGCCGACGTCTGCGGATTTGGCGGCAACACCAACGAAGAGCTCTGCGCACGCTGGGCAATGTTGGGCGGGTTCTATCCGTTCTTCCGCAACCACAATGAACTCGGCGCCATCCCACAGGAATTCTACCGGTGGCCCGTGGTCGCCGAGGCAGCTCGCAAGATCATCGACATCCGCTACCGACTCCTGGACTACCTGTACACAGCCTTCCACCGGCAATCGGAAACGGGCGAGCCATTCCTGCAGCCCTTGTTCTACCTGTACCCCGAGGACACGGCGACCTTCGCGATCGAGCTGCAGTTCTTCTACGGCGACGCGCTGCTGGTTTCCCCCGTGCAGGATGCCGGCCAGACCTCCGTGGACGCCTACTTCCCCGACGACCTGTTCTACGACTGGTACACGGGCCAGACGGTCCGCGGCAAAGGGCGCAACATCACCCTGACCAACATCCAGGTAACCGACATCCCGATCCACATCCGGGGCGGCAGCGTGCTCCCACTGCGCTCGGCCAGCGCGCATACGACGACCGAGCTGCGCCGCCGCGGCTTCGAGATCCTGGTCGCGCCGAACCTGAGCAACTACGCCGCCGGCCAGCTGTACCTGGACGACGGCGAGTCCCTGCACCAGGCTAGCACGACGCTCGTGCAGTTTGAGTACAGCAACGGCCAGCTGCACATCCGCGGCGAGTTCGGGTACCAGGCGAACGTGGTCATCGAGTCTGTCGTGCTGCTAGGCCAGAACCGGCGCCCCATGTCGCGCCGCGCCGACCTGCAGTACGATGCGGCGCGCCAGAGTCTGACCAAGCAGACCAACATTACGCTGACGGGCCCGGTGACGGTGGAATTCTAGGTAGGAATTCCTAGTCGGATCGACGGTAGTTTCCGGTGCTCTGTTTCTGGGGTGATGGATCGGTTGCGTGGTCGGGCGACGACTGATGAGATGCATGCGCGCTAGTTCGGTACATAGCAGCTAGCTAGAATCGGTCGGAGAAATACCCATTTTCGTTCTTTGTCGGTCTCTGTAGTTCGCCCGCTATTTTTCCTTGGTCGTGCCCCAAGTCGGGATTTTGACTTCGATAGCGTGCCTCTCAACCCAGCTTGGGCCGCGTCGGTAAGAATAGATTTTGCCGCGGACCTAGAGCTCGGAACGATGGCAGAGAGAGAGACGAACTAGCGGCTTGGGGGTTCACAATCGAAGAGATGTCTGAGTTTGGTCTGTCCCTGGCAAGAGCTTACCCTTCTGAGCGACCCGTTGCTCTATGCATGGTCTCAGGTGTAGGCTCCTGGCTACGTCAAGTACCCCGTGCCTATGTATGGAGTAATCATTTTAGTGAGAGCAAGTACGGGGTAGATGACAGGGTGAAGATTAATCCTAAACACGCCCAGGGCAGGATGTATACGGAGCAGTACGTTAGCAAAGAATAATGCGCACGCCCACGAAGCCAAGCATTTGTTCCTGCGTCATTGTTAACCAACCCAAACCCTCATGTGGGCGGATTTGCTATGTGGTGTTGTGATTGGATAGGGTGCGAAGCGAGGAGCGCCCGCTTTAGTGAGTACATCGACAGTATAAGGCTCGGGAGTATTGGTTATGCGAGTATTACTACTGAATTGACAGGACCCCCCTGGGGTAACTATATGTAGTAATCCCAAGTCCTTGATAGAACTAAGACGGGACTAAGACATATATCAGGGCTCCTTCTAGGGGTGCAATAAACGGTCGCATCCACGCTAGGATCTCGTATGCGGGCCTTCGGCTATGGGCACGGGCCGCAAGTTCATGGCGAGGGCTATTGGAAGCGAGCGAAATGACAGGATGGTGATGTTAGGTCATATATAAGAAGGAAAGGCAAAAAGAATATAGTATTGCATACATAGGGGGCAAAAGTATAAGCGACAGAGAAAAAGAACTGCTCACGTGGTGCTGCAGGCTACAGTAGCACGGTGTAGGTATATGTACAAGAGAAGTGGCAGTAGTATATTACCTCGGTATGTATATACCTAGTAAAAGGCCCGTGAGGGGAGTAGAGCACTAGCCCCCATGTTTCACTGGGTTGTGTCCCAGATCGGGTAATTCCACCTCACAGTCAGTGTATCCATCAGCTAGTATACATATATATACGGTATGCATAGTAGGATCCATACTGGAAGTGGTGGGGCCAAGAGGGTCCTTGATTGGGTTCTGCTCGCTTATGGGCTGACAGTGTTGGGTGGCCTATGTCGTGGTCGGAACAGACCTGATGATTGACTGTCTGGACGATAAATAGTGGGTTACATCCAAGGCGTGGAAATAAATCAGCCGATTAACAGTACTATCCGTGCCTGGCCCGCTTCCTGTAACATGATCGCCCCGATCGACCGATCGACTCACCCTCTCTCTATTTCCCCTGAGCAGGGGAATGTGTCAACCCAACCAACGCTACCTATCATCACCGCTCGACAAAATACGGACACAGATGGAGATACGACAATACTGCTCTATAGCCCACTGCGTGTCTCACTCACCCGCCACTCAGACTTTCCCCAGCAGCTCCTTCGGCCGCTCCACCACGATCCCCCCACAGGTGGGCGTTTCTTGCCACGCCGAGCTCCAATCATCGTTCTATCAGCTTCTGCTGAACCGAGTTGGTTCCAGGGGATCCATCCCCTGGACCAATCTCAGCCTCCTCTTTTTTTCCAGCCGAGAATCGCCCCTCCCCGTCCCATCCATGTACGGTAAGTACTTATGTACATAGTCACTGCAAAAAGGGACCCATCACCCGCGCAACCGTGGAGCTGCTGTGCCAAACCCGGGGGCCTCATAAGATCCACTCGTCGACTATCAGGCTGCGCTTGCCCTGCCCCGTCTTTATAGCCCGTGATATCCTCTGCCCCCATCTCTTTTCTCCCACTCCCACACATCTCTCGCTTGTACTGCCTACGCGTGTGTCACCATCACCATGCCTTCGCTTCTCAAGTACGCTGCCGCGGCCCTCGCCGCCACCGCTCCTCTGGTGACTGCCCAAACCTCCTCCAGCTGCAACCCGCTCGACAAGAGCTGCCCATCTGATGACGGCTCCACCGACTCTAAGCTGAGCTTCGACTTTACTCAGTCGTCGAGCCTGGACAAGTGGAAGACCACGGCCGGCAAGGTCGACACTGGCTCCGATGGTGCAGAGTTCACGATCAACAAGAAGGGTGATGCGCCCACCATTCAGTCCGACTTCTACATCTGGTACGGTAAGATCGATGTCACCATGAAGGCGGCCCCCGGCACCGGTATTGTCAGCTCCATCGTGATGGAGTCGGACGATCTCGATGAGATCGATTGGGTACGTGTCTCGTTTCTGAAAGCTCCCGCTATGGCTGGCAACTCGTTTCTGACCTTTTCTCTACAGGAAGCCCTTGGCGGTGACAGCACCACTGTTGAGACGAACTATTTCGGCAAGGGGGATACCTCCAGCTACGATCGTGCCACCTGGCCCACGATCTCCACTCCCCAGGACGTTTTCCACACTTACTCTGTCGACTGGCAGAAGGACCAGACCACTTGGTCCATTGACGGCAATGTCGTCCGCACCCTGAAATATGCCGATGCCAAGGGTGGTTCCCGCTATCCCCAGACCCCTATGAATATCCGCATCGGCATTTGGGCTGGTGGAGACTCGGGCAACAGTCAGGGTACCATCGAGTGGGCTGGCGGCGAGACCGATTACTCCAAGGCTCCGTTCTCGATGTACATCAAGTCGGTGGAGGTGACCAACGCCAACCCGGCCAAGTCATACAGCTACGGCGACAAGTCGGGCTCCTCCGACAGCATCAAGATGAGCGGCGCCTCTTCCAGCGACAGCTCGAGCTCGAGCTCCAGTGACAGCTCCAGCTCGACCACCTCCAGCAGCTCGGACTCGACCTCCACTGCTTCCTCTACCAGCTCCGAGTCCGCTGACTCCACCTCCTCAGGTGCCAGCACCATGGTGACCACCACCCAGTCTTCGTCTGCTGGCAAGACCACTGTCCCCGGTGGCTCAGCCACTGCCTCATCGACCGGTGCATCTGGCTCCGACAGCTCCTCCAGTGGCGCCACTGGCTCGGGCTCGGGATCGGGCTCTGGCTCGGGCTCTAGTACTACCGGCTCCGGCTCTGCTTCCGGCTCGGGCTCTTCCAGTGCCCCCAGTGCCACTACATCCTTCAGCGCCGCGGCCAATGTGGCTGCCAACTACCTGGGCCCTCTGTCCTTCTTGGCCCTGATCACTGCTTTCATCCAGCTGTGAAGCATTGCACTTGCTATTTGATATGCACCTAATCACGCCTCACGGGTGAAGCAAACTGGGCTGGAACCGGGTTTTTGGAAATGAGGGATGGTCTCTTTTTGTCTGTATCTTTTTTCTCATGGTCTATATGCCCTCTATTTTCTGGGTACTTATCCTCTTAACGAATGTGTCTACACCCGGGGGCGGTTGAATCTGGACCTTTGATGCCCTTCTCACTGCTGTACTTATCTACCATCTCGACGCTACTAGAAATTAATCTTCTTCCCACGGGAATCCCAGTTTTCTGCTCAAGCTTTAGTCCTTGAAGATTTTGATGTGGTCCATGCAGGCCACGTCGTACACCCTGCATGCGCGTCTTTGTTTACACCTCGACTTGCATCGCAGCTGCATTCAACGCTGTGCAACACAATCAGCCATTCCAATTCACCAGGCAACAGAAGACGCAGAAAACAAAAATACCAAACAAGCCTATTGCACGAACTCCCCCCGGTTCACCTGAGAACTGAGCGTTCCTTATTTTCTTTTTCTTTTTCTTTTTCTTTTTCTTTTTCTTTTGATCACTGCCCTTTGAGTTCATCAGTTTAGACTTTCTAACCGACCGACCCATAGAATCGATCCAGTTTCCCAGCCCATTTAAGCGCAGACTCGTATTTTCTACGGAAGTCTACACCCATTCCACTACCTACAGCTCAAACCAGTGAACCAGGCATTATTAATACCTATATATACCTAGGGATCTACTACTGCACAAGTCAGACATGTCACGTAAAAGCCAAGACACGGTCTATGGTCATTAAATTCAGATAAAAATGTCGTGGACTAGTATCCCAGCCCGCATCTCGTAAAATATTCGGGCGCCAGTCCCAGAGCGGCGTCTTCCGATGAGAAGGATTTGCTGGCTGGTGCATTGTATTGCCATTGGCTGGCCTGGGCGCTGCTATTGCGGTGTTCCGTGGTAGCGAGGCGGATACTCGTTACCCATTTTATGGGTGGGTTGGTGGATGGCATTGGGAGGTGGTAAGCACTGTGGCAAAGGCAGTTGTGATTCTGCGTGTTGAGCACGTAGAGATTTCTTTTGATCTACATATATCCGTGCATAGGAGCGAGGATGATGTAGAATTAGGAGATGATTGTCACGGGTGAAGGATTGATTTTATGAGGATTACGCGCCGTTCGCAAGTATTGCAAAGTCAATTCGGGCTCCGGGATTCAGGGACAGGCCAATCACCACTCGAAGGATGGACGGTTGATTGTACGACTTGGAGTAATTGACTCACTATCAATGTACTTGTAAGGTAAAAGGAAATGCATTTCGTAATTCGTCCACTCGTGTTCCAACGCAACGCCGACACCCTTAATTCCCAATCCTACTCCAATATCAATTCATCTATCGCCAACTCGTCAAAGTTCAGTATTGTCGTGACATTGCACTCACATGGACACAGACTCGGACCCTCAGGGACTGGAGGCCACCAGGTGGACCAGTCCCTTACCAGGTGGAGCCCAAGCGATCACGCTGCACGTCCCTCAGCTGCCGAGAGAGGCGGAGCACTGAATCGGCAACCGGGCGATGGTGCGTCGCCGCAAGCCTTAACAACGCAAGGGTCGTCGCCGGCCGGGCATTGGCACCGACGACACTCGGGCCAGGAGCTGACGAGTCTTGCGCCGATCGCGAACGGGCGAAGAACTCGCCGCCGAATGCGGCATAGCGCGACAGCGAGTGCAGCACACCCTGTAACGCGCCTGGCGCTCCGCGTCCATGGCCATCCGGCGCCGCAGACAGCAGCGACGCACGCCGCTCTTCTCGTGCGACGATGCTGTCCACCGCTTCGAGGTGGTCGTCCAGCGTGCTGAACCGGCTGCTGAGCGAGTCCGCCTTGGTGCGGATCTGCGCGCGCAGCCGATCGAGGTACTCTGCGCGGCGCCGGAGCTGGGCCGCAAATCGGGTGTCGCGCGCCATGGAGCCGCTCGAGTCTTGGGTTGGCGGTGATGCAAGAAGACTGTCGACTGCAGAGCGGAGGTCGGCGCGCAGGGAGTCGAATTCCCATGTTGCGGCTCGTATCGCCTGGTCGCTGCCCTGGAATTCAAGGTCGAGGGCGTTGCGCACGTCGGGGAAGCTTGCTTGGAGCTGGTCCTGCAGGTCGCTGAGCATGTTCTCGCTTTCTTTCAGGAGTTGCGAGAGCGGTAATAGGGTTTGAAGGGTGCTATCGAATATGGTCTCCAGATGTTTTTGAGAGGTTATGATGGTTTCTTCGGGAGAAACAACCGCGCTCGAGGGATGAAGGGGTCGGGCTTTGAGTGGCACACAACTATCAGCGTATAAGGCCTTCATGCCAGGAAACTGGCAGAGGTCTTGAGCCTGGTAAATGAGCTCGGGGAGCACCAGTAGGTGAAGGATGAGGGCGATCAAGAGTCCATTGATCGCAGTGCGGAAGAATGTGCCCTGGTCGCGACAGAAGGTCGCGAGTCTTGCCACTACAGAGTGTGCATTCTGATGGGTTGGAGTCGACGAACCAGCGCCGGGACTATTGAATGCAGCGCTGAGTCGTTTGGCGCGGCGCGATTCTTCATCTGTGAAGGACGGTTTGCGGCGCTTTTTCATCGTATAGTTGGATGTTTGATTCTTTGACCGAAGATTCGGCGCAACCCACGATGCCTCCGAGACAGGCATCTCGTAGATGGAAGGCATGATCAGCTCGGGACCCGACATAGTCCATGAGGATGAAGAGGAGGTTAACGAGTCTGATGGTTGGGCCGCGGTCTTGTCACCGTCCTTCTTTCGCTCTGATCTCGGCTGGGGACTGGGACTGGCAGGATCCGGGGTTTCTTTCGAGTCTCGGTACTTGATCGAGGCAGTGGAGGCGACTACCCAGGACTCGCCCAGGACAGAGCGATCCGGGGTATGAGGTTGTTCCGTCGACATGGCGCCGTAAACATCACATATCCGCTCAGCGGGCAAACGGATAACAGGCTTAGAAGGGGCTGTTAGAAAACTCAGAGATTTTCAGGTCGGAGATAGCATCACTGCAAGACGTGTCTTGTCAAATGTGACCACGAGGAGAGTCGAGTCTCGTCAAGCGCAGCGCGACTGTTCCGTCCTGTCGTGCAAAGCGGTGGGGAAAGCGCAGAGGCGGGATCGGCAGGAAAACGCAACGGCCTTCAGTGCAACCAACCATGCGCCCTCTCGTTCGACTTCGACCGCGCCTCTGCACTCGACCCCTTGTCAACAGGCCGTCACAATGGCAGTCTGTCAGGCTGCAATGGCTGTCGACGACCGCAGTCCGCCGCTGCTCATGCGCTGACGCCGCCAACGGTGTCCCTGAAGTTCCCTCATTACCACCCAACGACCACCGAGCTCTAGGAACGACACAAGAGCTATTCACCTCATCCATCTACAGTCCTGGGTCGCCTCTCTTTCTTCCGAACGGCACACATGTCATCAACAAGCTCATCTCCTTCCTCCGCACTCAGTACCTGCAATACGGCTTTCGGGAAGTTTTGACCCCGACCATCTACAAACGCTCGTTGTGGGAGATATCAGGTCACTGGCAAAACTACAAAGAGGATATGTACGAGGTCACCGGTCGGGGGGCGACCGGTGAGACGGAAGGCGAAGTTGGCGAAGACGAGTCTTATGGGCTGAAGCCAATGAACTGCCCGGGCCACTGTCTGCTCTTCAAGTCGCAGAACCACTCCTATCGCGAATTGCCAGTCCGATACGCAGACTTCAGCCCCCTGCACCGCAACGAAGTATCCGGCTCGCTGACAGGTCTCACACGCGTGCGCCGATTCCACCAGGACGACGGCCATATCTTCTGCCGGCCACAACAGATCGAATCCGAAATCGCGTCGGCATTGGGGTTTGTGGATATGGCGATGAAAACGTTCGGACTAGGACCGTACCGGCTGGTACTTTCGACACGGCCGGAGACGGATTTTATTGGGACCTTGGAGATGTGGGACAATGCAGAGAATCAATTGCGACAGGCCCTGGACAGCACTGGGCGCGAATGGGCGCTGAACGAGGGCGATGGTGCCTTTTACGGCCCCAAGATTGATATTCAACTTCAGGACCAGGCGGGTAAATATCACCAACTGTCCACGATCCAGCTGGATATGAACCTACCAGAACGTTTTGGCCTGGAGTATCAGGTCCCAGAGGGCGAGACGGACTATAACCCGGCGAAACCTGGAGTTGCAACCCCTGTGTTGGTGCATCGTGCGATTTTCGGCTCTCTGGAGCGGTTCCTGGCCCTGCTGATTGAGCATCATGGTGGGCACTGGCCTTTCTGGTTGTCACCACGCCAAGGAATTATCTTGACTGTCAATCAGGACGACGCGGTGGTGAAACGAGCAGAAGAAGCAGCAGCCCGATTCGCCGGCTTTCGCGTACTTCCGAACGACGCTTCCGCAAGACCACCGCGTCCCCTTTCGCCAGGTGACTCGACATTCGTGGTTGATGTGGACACTAGTGCGCAGACGCTGGGCAAGAAAATCCAACGTGCCAAACAGATGAAGTACAACCTCATCTTCATTTTGGGCTCGCGCGACCTCGCAGAAGGCGGCATCACCGTGGACATTTCTGGGCAGCTGCAGAGCAAGACGGACGCGGAAGCACAGCAATTCCGAGCACTGATCCATGATCAATTCGGAGCTGATACATTGAAGAACCCGCGGGCCGTCAAGCTCAAGGTGGACGAGGTACGCCCGCTGCTGGTGCAGTTCGAGAAGCACTTCTTGTAGTTGGACGATGCTGATTGTTGCTTTGAGCGAGCTTGTACAATAACATACTCACCGCTCCTAGGCTGGATGATCTGTATAATACCAAAAATTCATTGTGTCAGAGCGGATTGGGCGCTCCGTAGTTTACTTCGGCGCGGTTAGCCTCGGCCTGGAATGGAAGCCTCAGACATGAAGGGCTCCGAACTCGGGGCGTCTGTCATGGACGGCAACAAGAGGCATCGCACTCGCTATGCGATAGAGAGTCAGAAAAAACGAGCGGTGACGCGGATAGGGTTTGCAACGAGAACTTGTCGCAAAGAAAGATCGCTTGAATTGCCCAATGCATCGCCACTCCTTTCCAGCGACATTCAGCCCCGGGCGTCCCACGTGACTCCGCCATCGGCGCCGAAAAAAATCGGCGTCATCGACGATCGCGATTCTTGAGTCACAAATTCCTTTCGGTTTATTGGCCTCTACTTGCGGGTTTATAAAGGATCTGCGATCCCTCTCTTCGGACGACAGCTTGTGCTTTCTCCTGGCCAGACTCAGCTGCGTCTTCCGCAACTCCCTTTTATCGTTTCTTATCATCTCCCCCCCGCTGTACCCCGCCGACGCCGCCATGCCGATGTATGTCGCCCCGTCGAGAGACATTGTGCTATTTGCAGCCATCCAGACTGACTTCCTGCCAGGCTCAAAGATCCCTCAACAAAATATAAGCCATTCAAGCCCTTGAGCCTGCCCAATCGCCAATGGCCCAACAAGGTCATCGACAAGGCCCCGCGATGGTTGGCGACCGATCTGCGCGATGGCAACCAGAGTCTTCCTGATCCAATGGTAGGATAGGTGTTGTTGATGATCTGGGATGGTAGGAGGCTAACCTGTCTGTGGTGATTAGGACGTCGAGCAAAAATACCGCTTTTTCAAGATGCTCGTGGATATCGGCTACAAGGAGATTGAAGTGTCCTTCCCTTCTGCCTCTCAAACAGATTTCGACTTCACCCGCCGTCTCGTCGAAGAGCCCGGTCTTACCCCTGATGATGTCTGGCTGCAGGTCCTCTCCCCGTGTCGTGAGGACCTCATCCGCCGCACAGTCGACTCGCTGAAGGGCGCCAAAAAGGCCATTCTCCACATCTACCTCGCTACGAGCCCTTGCTTCCGCCGTATTGTCTTCAACATGGATCGGAAACAGAGTCTTGAAAAGGCCGTTCAATGCGCCAAATACGCCCGCTCAATTACTAAGGATGATCCTGCCATGGCCGGTACGGAATGGCAGTTTGAGTTCTCCCCAGAGACCTTCTCAGATACCGAGCCGGACTTTGCGGTCGAGGTTTGTGAGGCTGTCAAGGCTGCTTGGGAGCCTACTGCAGAGAACCCGATTATTTTCAACCTGCCAGCTACTGTGGAGATGTCGACGCCTAATGTCTATGCGGATCAGATTGAATATTTCTGCACTAACATGACGGAGCGGGAAAAGTTTGTTGTTTCTCTCCACCCCCACAATGACCGTGGCTGTGCCATCGCTGCGGCGGAGTTGGCGCAGATGGCCGGTGCCCAGCGTGTTGAAGGTACCCTCTTCGGAAATGGTGAACGCACTGGCAATGTCGACCTGGTGACTCTGGCCCTGAACCTTTACACGCAAGGTGTTTCACCCAACGTGGACTTTTCGGACATCAATTCAGTTATCAAGGTCGTGGAAGAGAGCAACAAGATTCCTGTGAATGAGCGTTGGCCGTATGGTGGTCAGCTGGTGGTATGTATTGGTCGCCCGACTGAGCAAGTGCTGTGGAAACTAATGCCTCCTTCCAGGTTTGCGCCTTCAGTGGATCTCATCAAGATGCTATCTCTAAGGGATTCCGAATCCGCGAGAATACCAATGCAACTGACAACGACGAGTGGCAAATCCCCTATCTCCCCCTCGACCCACACGATATCGGACGGACGTACGAGGCTGTCATTCGCGTCAACTCGCAGAGTGGGAAGGGTGGCGCTGCCTGGATTATCCTGCGCAGTCTGGAGCTGGATCTCCCTCGTGCCCTGCAGGTCGAGTTCAGCAAGATCGTGCAGAAGGAGACCGAGAAGGCCAACCGTGAGCTGCGGCCCTCCGAGATCGTCAACTTATTCGAGGAGGCCTACCATCTCAAGTCCAATCCACGCTTCAACCTGATCGATTACAACATCACCACCGACCGCTCACAGTCGCCTGCCCCGCCCGAACCCGGTAAGGCGCTCAACACCAAGAACCTGAAGCGTCGCTTCACTGGTATCGTTGAGATCGACAATGAACAGCACGCCATCACTGGCGTTGGCCCTGGTGCCCTCTCCTCGCTTGCCGCCGCTCTGTCCACTCTGGGCATTGACCTCGATGTAGTGGACTACAAGGAGCACTCGATTGGTCTGGGTCGTGACGTGAAGGCCGCTACCTACATCCAGTGCACCGCTGCCGGCAGCAAGGAGCAGGTGTGGGGTGTAGGAATCCACCAGGATGTCGTCCAAGCCTCTCTCATCGCGCTGCTCAGCGCTGCCAGCTCAGTAAGTTGCCGATGACGAGCCTGGAAAGCCAAGTCCCACGACTAATCCGCGCTGCAGTTTCTCGCCTCCTCCGCTGGCTCCCCAGCTCCTTTCCGCCCTATCCGCTCTAACACCCTGACGAATGACGATCTCCAGGCTCTCGAGCAGTTGACCGGCTCTCCAGAGGCCCCCGACGCCGGTGGTCTTGGTCCTAAGGTTGACATTGAACAGCTGACCAAGAAGGCCGAGGCCCAGTAAGATGTAAAAGTGTTTTGTGTTGATCATTTTTGGAGTAGCCGCTAGCAAATAATGCATATATCAATGAGACATGTTGAAAGAGCAGAATCCAAATAATAATGTGTCTATCTTACCGTGTCCCTCATATACATGTTGAATGGCGTTTCCTTCGAGCGATTAACTACCTAGGTATTCAACACCCTTTTTAGACAATTACTTCTTACCGCGTAGCTGTTCATCTAGCTACCAATGTGGATATCAGTGTTAGTACCCACATGCGTACACTTCTGCCATGGTAAGGGATCGTCCCATCTCCTCTCATTCCTTCAGTTCCCGTAAACATCAAACTTCTGTAGTCCCTCTGACTCAACAATATACCCAAGCTCACAAGCCGATAAGGCCACTTCAGGCTGGTTTTGGTAGAATGTGTCAAACGATCCCAGCCGGGTGCAGCTGGCGCCAGGGATAGCGACACGGATCGTCACCACAAGATTTGAGAACCATCACAAGCGCATCGAGCAAGAAGTCCGATCCGTTAAAGCCACGCGTGTAGGGCGGATTGTAATTCTCCTCGGTGTGCGAGTTCCATAGCTTGCTGACAAAGTACGTGTTGTACCCGGCGTCCTGCATCCACAGCGGGAGGTAGTTGTCGTTCCAGCCGGCTGATACGACCCTCGGATACCCGCCGTAGGGCAGGCTGACGTCCAACATGTTGGTATTGTGCGGCATGCAGCCAGTCCAGAGATTGGCGCTTGAAGGACAACACAATGCGACGGAGCAGTAATGCTTGAGATAGGTCGCTCCTTTTTGGACAAGGAGCTCCAGGAGCCAGGTTCAGTATACACGCCCCATACTGGAGAAGATGACATGCAATCGGGGGGCTTGGGTGTTCACCTATAGCTTGGGCATTTGCCATTTGCTTTAGTCCTCTTACATACATGCCCTGATAATCAGTTAGAATGAAGAGAATATTGGGGATCCTTGGGCCACAGTTAAGCCTGCGAGCAGGAAGAATCGAAAAGGTTTCAATTATGTGGGGAATGCTGGAGACATTGCTGGAGAGAATGATGTATTTGAAGCCCGTGTCGGACATCTATATACTTGTTCTCTCCAGGTTGACTTCAGTGCAGCCCCTTATTGTCATAAGGGAAAGAGCAGAAAAGCAGCTTTTTTCTCATCTTTCCACACGATTGCACAGGCGATAAGCACGGGTGATTGGTCGGTGAATTTGGCTATACGAAGTATAGGGCGCTGCGAGCAGAAGGCTCTCTGATCGACACCGTTCACGGAGAAAGCAGGAGCACGATGGAGTCTGGTGGTTGACCATGAAGAAGATGTAGGGTACGCAGACATTGTATTCTCTTCTGTTGTTGCAAAGCCAGTCCGGCCGATTGCGAGATCCCCTCGCAGATGATGCCGGCACGGATGGTACAAGGGTGGGTCGCCATCACGTCCTCAGGTAGAGGCGAACCTTGACCCTCGACGATCATGAGAACCAGAAGAATGATATCATGGGGAAGTGCGCATCAAAGTTTGATCAAAGGGCTCATGATATGTTGGTCGGGTATGATATGTACAACGGAAAAGCACATGCAGAACGGAACATGAGAAAGAAACAACGCAGGGGAGGTATTCGGGGACGTGAAGAGGGCAAAGGCTAGAAACAAAAGATCATAATGCTAGATGGCGGGGGAAACAGGAAAGAAAAAATAGAATCAAACCATGCCTGGATCAAAACACACGCCCGGAACGGCTCTTCTGCGCACCCTTTTTGCTTTAGATGAAAACTCACAGGTCGAGTACCATGTACAGAGTATAGTTAAATCCCCGGAAGAATTCAACTTCAAGACTCATAGCCAGTACCGTCGTAGCGTCTCTGCGCAGCAGCACTTGTGCTGCTTGGGGCACGGTGAACGTTCTGTCCATCCAGAGTGGACTGGTACATGAGGGCCTCCTGCGGCCAATCGTCAATCAGTCCGCTCTCCTGGGTGCCAGGGCGTGGCTTCTCCTTAGGCTCACGCTCGGGTTCAGGGACGGCGAAACCAACACCAACCCCACCACTGTACGCGCCCGACTGCTGGCTGGGAAGCGATTCCCGTCCAGTGGATGGCCGACCATGCGACAGAGGCTCCATGGGCGTGTTGACCATGTCGAAGCTGAACCGGAAATCTCGGTCCGGCCCAGCGGTGCTGTTATGAGCAGGCTCCCCACTGTCAAAGTGGTTATCATCAGCCCTTACGATCGTGGCCGATTGGGGCTCTTGGATAAAGGGCACAGCGGAACTCGCCATGGGCACAGGGGTCCCAGAAACGGCACTATTGGTGCGCGTATCTAGCTCGGGCAATTTTGGCTGTGGTGGCGCGTGCTGGTAGGACGGCACTTCGATCCGCTCCTCAAGTACCACAGGTGTATGAGTTTGGGGTACTGCGGGGACTTCAGGTTCGGAGTTCATGTTCATAGTGGACTGTCGAATACTGTTGCCCATTGTGCTTCCGGGCTTGGAGCTTCGACTGGCCCGATGCTGCGGCATCTCAGCAAAGGGATTATCATCGATGTCACGGATGCTGAACTGAGCAATCGTGCGCAGCTTGCGCGTAACCCAGGATGCCAGAACCTTTCCTCGTTGCTTCTCGCCGAGACGCGAACGGGGGAAATCACCGTGAGACACAAAAGCGACAATATCAGCCACCACTTGGTGCTCGTTCAAGATTGCATCGACAATGACAGGAACAAGAGAGGCCAAGAATGCCTTCCGGGTAACTTCAACGACGACCACAATCAGGCCACCGGCTTGGAAGATAGCGCTGTAGGGTCAACTTAGTAAGTTGTCTGGAAACACATAAATAGGAAATACTCACCATCCTCCATTCACGATGTTGCGGTGGCATGCCTCCACAGAGTTCTCAATATCCACCGGGAAGTGATTGAGTCCGTTAACCTCGAAAGTGTCGCCTATGCTTCCCAGAACGAAGAGGACCTGCATCTCGACAGCCTGACCACCAGGTCCTATTGGCCGGGTTACGGTGTGCAGGAAGCCCAGATCTCCAGTGCGGACGTAAGGAACACTAGGGTCTCCGTCCGCGACTCGGCCATTCATTCTCTCGGCATCAAACTCCTGCTTCGATCTATAGAATCCGGTGGCGCAGGCATCCGATTGCACCCAGATCTCACCATATTCACCCACGTGGGAAAGAGTGCAGGTCTCGGGATTCACAATCGCAATCTGCGTATTAACTGGCACCATTCCGGAGTCTTGAACTAAAAGTGCAGTAGGGTCTGCGTCTGGATCCACAGGGTAGATCAGACCGCGCCGAAGACTGCGAAGATCCAGCCAAAGTTCGATTGGCTCAATGCACATGTAAGAGCGTGTGACGATCATGGGGTTGAGGACGTGCGAGTACACAACATTGATGGCAGTGCGGTCCAAGCTGGCCGAGGCGAAGTGTAGGCGTACCTTCTGGTAGATGTCAACTCGAGGCCGACCTTCCGCCGAAATCATCAGATTCTTCAGCTCTTGCAGCTGAAAGCCCTTTCCTGCCATGGCAGTCATTGCATAGTCCAGCATCTGGCTCGTGGCGTAAGTGTCTTTGATCTTGTATCGTGCGAGCGTCACAAAGAGTGTCATTGGATTTTGGGCGAAGTCAACGGGTGAAACAAGGTAGGTGGGGGCTCCAACAAAGATACCCATCAAGCAAGTGTGGAGGAACCCGAGACCTAAAGTGCTGCGCACACTACCCAGCACTGGCCTCGAACTTGTCATTTGACAGGTTTCTTTCTGCACTTTACACATGCCCATGACGGTATCATGATTAATCTGTACAGAGATTCGACGTTGATCCGGCGTCCAATACGTCCATACCAGTGCGGCTTGGTTTCCCTGAAGCCAAGCGTCCTTCATGGTGTAGCCAAGTTCACGGCAACCGTGCGACTGCTTGGATGGTTTCGTGGTGTTGTAGATAGCCGGCACTCCAATTCGAAGAACCTGCGCAGACTGCTTGATGTGCTGAGAGACAAGCTTTTGTCTCATGACATGGTCGACCTCGGAGTTGACAATAATAGCCTTGACGTTAAAGTCGTTGATAACGTGCAAGAATGCAGGAGCATCTTCCGACAAACGGTTCTGGTCAATCGGAGCCAGGGGAATAACAACCACACCCAGACAGAAACAGGCATGGATGGCATAGATGTACTCTTCTGAGTGGGTGTACATCAACACGAGATGATCGCCTGGGCGAACCTTAACCTTGTTCTTCAGGTAGGTGGCAACTGCAGAAACCTTCAAGTCAAACTTCTTCCAGGTGATGCCCTTGCCTTCCTTGCCGCGACCGTCAATGGAGCAATAGGCAAGTTCTTCCGCTTGGCGTGACACGCGCCACTGAAGTAGATCGACAATCGTTTTGAAGTTGTTAAGCGGCGTCGAAGTCCGATCATCCATGACAACATCCCGATAGTCCACGCCTGAATATTGCTTCTCCTGGTAGGCAAGGATCTCCTGTCTTGAAGCCAGCGCAAGTGGTGACCAAATACCACCCTCGGGGTCGACACCAACAGGCAGATTCATCACAGACCGCTCTACCCCGAACTTCACATGCACAGCCTGCAGAATACCGGCTTCGAATTCCTTGCGGCAGAGCATGTTGCCAATCTCCTGTCGACCGCTCTTGGTCACGCGCGGAAGAGTGTTGGGGGCCGTGAGAAGGACGCAGTAAACACGAAGGTGATGCTCCTGATAAAGAACCTCCATGCATCGCTCTGCGAGCGAGTCAAGAAGAACTGAATCCAGTTGTCGCGGGGGGCCGCCTGATGTCGTGGGTGCCGTGGAGGCAGCGTAGGATTCCAACACTATGACTGGAAGATGTTCGTCATTCACAAACACATCGAAAGCGGTACAGTCATGAATCTTGGGCACTCTCTTAAGGAGGCTGACAACCAGATGCTGAACAAAGAAGTACCGGTGCTCGATGATTTCCTGGCCATGTTCGACCCATTCTACCTTCTGGCGCAGCCGATCTTCATATAGACCCAGCACAAAGATACGTCCCTCGATCACGCAGCCAAGTAAGCCAGTGCGCAAGAACTCGGGCTCGACGAGGACTGGTGTAGGGTTCGTGTCCTCAAACTTGTAGGGACGGGCATGGAAAATGGCCTCTGTATGTTTCGGCAGGGCCCAGAAGCCCCCTGAAAGTGAAGGAGAATCAACCCAAATCTCCCCAATAACGTGGGGCGTGCATAAGAGGTTTGTCTCTGGATCCACCACGGCTAGTGTGGCGTCCGGAATTGGGTAGCCAAAAGCGCCAACACGGACAGCATGGGGCATGCTACTAGCATACTTCCGGGCGTCCTCACCCATGGCCAGGACAACAACTTCATTGCTCTTCAGGGCTTCTTTGTCTAGAAGCACCTCGCTTAATTCGTTCTTTGCAGTCTCCTTGGGTGCGGATATACGGGAGCCGCCACCCAGCAGACTGCTACCAAAACCCGTGTTGGTCTCGGACTTTTCGAGTTTCGCATCATCTCTCTTAGGCCCACGTTCTGCCGGGTCCATCTCGTGCGTCAACGCGCATCCCATTCGCTCTTCACCACCCAGCCAATCGCGTACACTGATAACCATGCCACCATGCTCAGGCAGACAAAGCATAGGGGCGACGATCTCCCTGGCTCTCGGGTTTCGCATGGGACGCAACCACCGATCAGCCAATATTTCGTGGAATTCAGAATCCAGAGTAAGCGTATCAATGAGACAGAGTTTAACGCTGCTGAAATTGGGCTCGGAATTCTTTTTGTAATGTCTGGTGGACATCGGGTCCTGTTGGTAGTTGTAGGCAGTGATTTTCAAGCCAGAGTAGTCGGCAGCCATGATGGTTGCTCTGTATTTGGTGACGATGTGCGCATATAACCCAGGGGTCTCAACAGCCCGGCTCTCGTGCCACACAGTGGTATGGCCACCATAAACCGTCAGGAGGATGCCCAAAATCATACCGATTCCGTGTCTCGGATCGAGATAACTGATGATCGTCTCTCCCTTGACTCCATACTGCCTGGTACTCGCATCGGTGGGCACTGCTGAAACAATTGCACTGAGACAAGCCATCTGGTGCATGATCGTCCGGTGGCTCATAACCACGCCGCGCATATCACCAGTTGGGGCTCGCGCAAATTCAATATAAGCCAAGTCGGGTACAACCAAAGGGGGTGTATCATCTTTCTTTTTGGGGTGGAAGCTCCCAAACTCGTTTGTTTTCCACCACTCAACTCCTCGTGGCCAGTTCAACTTCTGGGCGGTGATATCTCGTTGAAACCCCTTTAGGTTGTTCTCCGTGGTCAAAGCCAAATGAGCTTGTGTCGAAGTCAGGACTAAGTTTAACGACTGGTAATCGTCAAGACTGTTGATTGGGACTGCAACGACCCCAGCAATGAAACAACCCATGAGAGCGACCGCAAACTCAATGATCTCAGCGTCACGGTAAATTAGGGCGACTCGGTCTCCGCGGTACAAATTGCTCTTATCACGAATGACTTGAGCAACTTTTTCTGCTCGACTGGCCAGCTTATCCCATGTTATAGACGCAATTTCTTTTCCTTTCT
Organism: Penicillium hispanicum; assembly: GCF_028827665.1. Lineage (NCBI taxonomy): Eukaryota > Fungi > Ascomycota > Eurotiomycetes > Eurotiales > Aspergillaceae > Penicillium > Penicillium hispanicum. Next base: position 3,536,635 of record NW_026623198.1, on the reverse strand, counting down.
GGTCGAGCACCCAGTAGGCTGGTTGCTTCGGATGGGCTCGTGCGCGATGCCGTAGCACTGTTGGGATGTTGTCAAAATTAGACATTGGTATGTTTTTATCGTGAGGATCATTGATCGCAAAGGGGATGTCGCGAGGTTCCAGGGGCAGCAGATGTTCGATGGTTGGTCCATGCGGGAGTTCTGAAGCGGGAATAAACGGCGGTGCCATGTTTGCAGTCGGAGAGAAGGCTTCGCCTGATTGAGAGTAGCGATGGTATCCTCCACCATAGCTCTCCCTGTAGTCATCGTTTTGTTGACCAGCGAAATCCGAGAAATACCCTTGCTGGGAATCAAGCATTGTGGACTGTCGCGTGACACCACCAGACGCGGCATCATAGCCCCCCATGCCATCGTCCACGTATTCCGGTTGCGAATACTCGGCTTGGGAATACTCTGTTTGATACTCGGGGTTGAAGGCGTAGTTCTGGCTCATCAAAGTTGCCGTTCTGGAGCCATCCGGGCCTTGTGAACCGGGAGGCGGAGGCTTAGGAAGGAACAACGAATCGTACGACGCCGAGGATGGCATCCGATCGAGAGCCTGTAGCATCCCTGTACTATCTCTGTCATAGGATCCGGTCGGGGCCGGCGAGGGACTCTGCATGCCCATGCTGACACGATGGTTGTACCCGACTTCGCCGTTGCCTGACATGTCGTCGTACCCGCCCGCATAGTTTGGAGAGGAGATCGTAGGTTGCGAAGAGTCCGCAGTCGGTGGTCGAACGCTTAAGATGGTCGGCGGCGCCATATGGGGACCCTCAGATGCAGCTCCCTGGTCGCCATTGGCGTGGGGATTGATCTCGAGGGGTTTGTTCGGACCGAGGAACTGCGAAAGCAAAAGCGTGCGTCGTTTTTGATAGCTGGTCTATGGTTAGCTTGCTAATATGCTGCATCCCGTCCCAGCCTGTCCGTAACGAATGGTGTCTTCTTTTCGCTAGCGCGCAAGGCGCCGGTCGATAAAGATCGTATGAGGCGTCGCTTACCCTTTCTCGGTGATATCGCCCTCCTGTCGGGCATTACATGCCGTGTAAGCACAGGGGCCAGGGCGGTACAGCATCAGGGACATACCTCAAATTCCCGGTCCAGGTTCCGCAAAGCGGACTGGAACTCTGGACTGTCGTCGGACATTTAGGGACAGGGGAGACGTCAATTCGAGGAAGTGGATCGAAAGCGCGGGGGAGGGAGGAATGACAGCACGCCGTCAGGAACGCCTCATCGCAAGAACAAGCGGCTCGAAGCGCAAGTGGGAGAGGAGGGGCAATCCGCCGTGGTCCGTGTTGGACTGGAGTCGAATCACCCGTGGTCGTCGACGAACAGTCAACGAATTGTCTAGTCTCAGTGTTAGAACGCCGAGCAACCACAACGTCACCCTTCCAGGGCGGTCAAGGTAGCCGAGTGTGCAGTTGAGACAATCACGATCGTTAAGTGTTGCCGGCGACGACTGTGGGCGTGAACTTTGCTTCGGTGTGGACAATCGGAGGACTGCTATACAAGGTACCACGGACTACCTGTGGTTTAAATGGCAATGGGGAGTCTTTCTCAGATACCAGTGAAAGGGCTCAGCTACTCTCAGCTCAGCCCCGGGCTGCCTCGGAGGCCTGGAGAGGATCCTTCGGGGACGCCACCGATGCTCCGTATATACCGGATACCAATTGATTCTATCACGAAAAAGGAGAATGCACCTTCCACACTACAGGCATTAAGACACATAGACTGTACAATTGGAGGCCCAGAAGAGTGTTGTGAGCAATGCAGGAGACGATGCTGGACCGCGGACATTCAAGGTGAGCTTTATGCCTCAGGCGTGAATGTGTTAGTGGCACGTGACCGCCCTGTTGCGGCTTATGTCAGCCTGCCCTAACTCATGTGACCCCCACACACTCTAAGCGAGCACACCCATTTTCCCTCCATTGCGAACGCAGGCTCGATCCATCCACCCAACGCCAAACCCTCCCACGAATCCCTCCCTCGTCGCCAAAATGTCCGACAACGGGGAAGTTGAGGTCGCCTCTTACGCTGTCCTGCCCAAGGATGTCCCTCAGGATGGTGTCAAGCTGTTCGGCAAATGGAGCTACGACGAGCAAGTATAACCCGGTCCTTGCACCTTGAATTAAACTAACAAATAGATTAAACAGTGTCGAGATCCGTGACATCTCCTTGACGTGAGTGCATCTCAACCTGCCTGCCTTGCGACAGAAATATCCCTAGATGCGAATTTTGTTTGCGTCGTGTGCGAAGAGCGAGGACATGCGATATAATTTTTTGTTGGATTGGAATCAGTATTCGAGTGCTGGAGGAAATGCTGAAAGCAGAAGCGCGCCCTAGCACCAAGCCCGCACACGACAATACAAGCAAAATTACGCCTGGGCACGGATCGACCGTCCAGAGCTTGATATGCTGACCTATCTTGCAGCGACTACATTCAGATCCGCACCCCGGTCTACACCTCCCACTCCGCCGGTCGCTATGCCGCCAAGCGTTTCCGCAAGGCTCAGTGCCCCATCATTGAGCGTCTCACCAACTCGCTCATGATGAATGGCCGCAACAACGGCAAGAAGCTCATGGCCGTCCGCATCGTCGCCCACGCTTTCGAGATCGTACGTCCATCACAAATCCGATTCGTCTAATACGAAATTCTAACCATGGGCGCCAGATCCACATTATGACCGACCAGAACCCCATCCAGGTCGCCGTTGACGCCATTGTCAACTGTGGCCCCCGTGAGGACTCCACCCGTATTGGTAGCCAGGGTACCGTCCGCCGACGTTAGTTTCTCCCTAACCCTTTGCAGCCCGATACATTTACTTACGCTTTTCTCCCCACAGAGGCTGTTGATGTTTCTCCCCTGCGCCGTGTCAACCAGGCCATTGCACTCCTGACCATTGGCTCCCGCGAGTCCAGCTTCCGCTCCGTCAAGGCCATCTCCGAGTGCCTTGCTGAGGAGCTGATCAACGCCGCCAAGGGTAGCTCCAACTCCTACGCTATCAAGAAGAAGGACGAGCTTGAGCGTGTTGCCAAGAGCAACCGGTAAAGGGTGTGTTGGATTTGTTCTCCGTTTGTTCCTCTGTTTACGGATGCTGGAGTGGACGGGGGGTTTCACCGGGATTCAGTCGATTTGCATGCATCTGCGTGGCTGTACTTAATTGAGACAGCCATGGAAAAAGCACGGTCCACAAAATGAATGCAATGGAGTGGCTTTCTTCCAAGTAGTTGAGATGTGATCATGAAGACCTCGGGTCGTGATGGCCACTTTTCAATATGACAAAAAAATGTTCCTCTTCATCTATTGTCAAGATGCTCGTAGACCTATGTAGAGCATGATTTTACTTTGCTTTTTCTCTTCTGTGATTGTATCCATATAGAGCAGACCTGAGATCGAATGTTCTTTTCCACCACCGCGGTATTGCCAATTTTTCCCCAATCAGGTGGCTTATCGATACGGCGAAAAAAAGTTTCGGAGAGGTGGACGACAATTTCTCATCTACCACCCCCCACTCCTCTTTACGCCAGACACCTTCAATATGGTGAAAAGAAAGCTGGGAGCCTTGGAAAAGGTTGAGGCTGACTTGTGAGTTCCCACGTCTCTGTGATTGTTCTGCGCGCCCGGGGCCAGTCCAACAGGCTTCGAGTCGGTCTATTGACATCTCTGATTCTCTCTTCGCAGGCCCAATCTGCAGCACAAAATCCGGAAAGATCCCAAGTAGGTGGCTTGAAATTGCCGTATACATATCCAATGGCCACGACACGTGCTAACTGGTACAATGAACGGCTTAGGTCTTACATTGAGGATTTTCGCGCCCAGCATTACCAATATGAGTCGCATCGCGAAATTTTCATGGCGGCGCCCACATCGGCCACAGACACTGGTATTATCTCGTTGCGAGATCTGATCGACTTCATCTCTCATGTTGCCGATTGCTACCCTGAGATCTTGAAGGATTTCCCCCAGCAACTCATCGACATGCTGATGCAGCATCACCTGGTGTTGGAGCCAGAATTGAGGGAAAAATTAGTCGGGAGCCTGGTGCTCCTCAAAAAGAAAGACCTCCTGGACTCTGTGACGTACGCATTTCCCAAAATGTCATATTGAGTGTTTCGCATCAGTTTCTGACCGGATCCTACCACAGGCTACTTCATACTTTGTTCCCAATCCTCATTTCAACGCCCAGCAAAACCCTACGAGCTCTCCTGTTCCAGAAGATCTTGTCGGAGCTTCGTTCATCTAATGCGAAGACAACCAACCACAAGCTGAACCGGACTATGCAGACTGTCCTCTTTAACCTGGTCACATCGGATCGCACATCCTCAAAGGCCCTTTGGGCTATTAAGCTCACTCGTGAGCTATGGAAGCGTCAAATCTGGACAGATGCAAAGACGGTCGAGGTCATGAAAGAAGCCAGCTTGTCTGAAAATGAGAAGGTTATTATTGGTGGGGTGCGCTTCTTCCTTGGCGGTGATAAAGAGCGGGAGGAGATGGAGGATGACAGCAGCGATGGAGAGGCCGTTGATGTCGGCCGCATCAAGCACCAACTGGGCATCAACAAAAAGACCAAGAAGAAGGCCCGCGTCGCCGAAAAGGCCATGGCATCCCACAAGAGGAAGGAGCGCAAGAAGAACCAGCCGCACCCGCTCAACTTCTCTGCGCTTCATCTGCTGCACGACCCTCAAGGATTTGCCGAGTCTTTATTCTCGAAACACTTGCAAGGCACCAAGTCGAAACTCAATCTGGAGCAGAAGCTTCTTGTACTCCAGTTAGTGTCGCGGCTGGTGGGCTTGCACAAGTTGCACATTATGCCCCTCTACTCCTACTTCCAGAAATTCCTCACTCCTCGCCAGCCTTCTGTCACCTCATTCCTAGCATCGTTGGCGCAGGCCTCTCATGACCTTGTACCTCCTGATGTGCTCGAACCTTTGATCCAGAAGATTGCCAACGAGTTCGTATCCGAAGCCTCGGCTGGAGAAGTTGCTACAGCTGGTCTCAACGCCATTCGCGAGGTATGCGCGAGGCAGCCTCTTGCAATGAATGAGACTTTGTTGCAGGATCTGGTCATGTACAAGAAGAGTAAGGACAAGGGTGTCATGATGGCTTCCAAGGGTCTCCTCAGTCTCTACCGTGACGTTGGGGCACAGATGCTCAAGAAACGGGATCGCGGCAAGGAGGCAGCCATGAGTCTACGAGCAGGTGAAAAAGAACAGAGACGATTCGGTGAGCAGGAAACTGGAGGCATTGAAGGTCTTGAGCTTCTTGAGAAGTGGAAGGAGGAGGAACGGCGCAGGAAGCGCGTGGAGAAGGGTCTACCCGCGGACGGTGGAGACGACGAGGAGGATGAGGATGAGGAAGACAACTGGGACGCGTGGAATGTCGAAGATGATGAAGATAGTGATGATTCCGGAGACTGGGTCAATGTCCAGAGTGATGCCGAAATTGACATCAGCGACTCCGAGGATGAGGGCAAGAAGCGACCCTCAAAGAAGGCCAAGTCAGATGGTGAAGAACCCAAGGAGGTCGAGGAGGACAAGAAGAACGAGAGTGCCAATGAGGAGACTACCTTCTCAAAGCTTGCTACTACGCGAATTCTGACCCCGGCCGATCTGGCCAAACTCGCCGAGCTTCGTGCCCAGGCGGCGGTTGACACTGCTGTCTCCGGTTCCAAGTCTCGCCGTGCTGCACCCACCACCGCTCGACACACAGACGATCCTTTGACGGCCGAGGAGATCGAGGGTCTCGCCGCTCTGTCGGCTGGCAAGGCCACCCGAGAGGAACGTATTGCCCACGCACGGGAGGGCAAGCCAGACCGGTCTGAGCACAAGAGCAAGGAGGCCAAACGCCGGGAACGCAAGCAGGAACAGGGCAAGAGTACTACCAACAAGGAGAAGGCTCGCCGCAAGAACTTCCTCATGACGCTTGGTAAGGCAAAGAGCAAGAACAAGCGCAGTCTAGTGGAAACCCGAGCAGTGCTAAAGGCACACCATGACCGAAAGAAGAGAGGTGGGAAGAGAGGTAATGTGGGTGCTCATTGATCCGGGGCACCTCGAGTTATTGGTTTCCATGTAAACACGTCAGCACGTCATGATCAATATCGTAATCGTCGATTTGGGAGTTTGGCGTTTTGTCTTCTACGTCCATGGTTGTCCAGTCTTCCAGGAACCTGCATGTGTTATGTCAGTTCGATGCGCAGCCCTGGAAGTGTAAACTGCGGGCGTGTGAAATATGTCCCTTTAGATCGCCGAAGCATAGACCTGAGTATAGCATCTGACAACCCATTTCAAACGGGACCAGCCATGCTGCAAATGCCGAAGTAGCCAACGCTTCCTGCTTAAATAGAATGTCTGGGAAATAGACCGAATGGTATTAGGGACCACGACAGGTATTGTACATATATATACATGAACATGGGGAATTGTAAGACCTAAACCTATCAGAGTTCTCACAGAGCCATGATCCCTCACCAGCCTCAAGGCTTTATGCGCAGACCTTCTATATCTGTAAATACGTATGTATAATACTGGGGTTGATCGGTTGTCGCCTGGATGGTGATCCTAGACAACTTATAGGCCACGCACTTATTGTTCACACTTCCCGTATTTATCCCTGGCTGAGGCTGCTCACCAAAAATGGCTCTCTAAATCCAGCAAACTTCTTCCAATTTGCATTGGGTTTGCCATATATAGCATTCATGGATCATCTTGAGCTTGAATATAGACCACGTGATCTCAATTTATCGAACGGAAGCCCTAAGCCCTAACGAGCCTCCCAAACAGGCTTAATTGGGAGCCAAAGCGTGTCGCTCTCGCGCGTGGCGCGTCGCGCTTCCCAGCCTTCAGATCATCGGCTCATTTTCAGTTTCTCAGTTCGCCTTGCACCCTCTCCGCTCCTCTGCAGTCATTTTTGCATCTCTCCTCTCCCCTTCTGTGCCTCCTCCTATGCTCTCCTCCTCACTCGATCGGCATTCCCTCTAGTCCCCACCCCCGGCCGACCCCTTCTCAGTTTATCATGGCCAACGTCACTCAGCCCACGATGCCAGCCACCAACAGCACCCTATCGAAACGTCGACGCTTCCAACCTCCTATCACTTCCTTCTTCCCAGGTCCTACCGGAGCATTCTCTGATACGCATTCGGTATCGCACAACCACTACTCGGCCGCGACCTCTTCGGCGATTCCCGTGGTCCCGGCTAAGGTGCAAGCATCGCTCCTTTCGGTCGGAATGCGAGTCCGCAAGTCTGTGGCCGACGGATATAAGACTCGTATGGCGATGAAGGATGAAAAACACTCACACACGGTTGTTGCGACCGATACATCTGTTGTTCGAGCATACCCGGGCACCACCGGCCACACCGAACTTGCACCCTTCTCTGGCATTCCCAGAACCGCCTATGATCAACCTTTCTCGACCTCCTATTTGGCTACAGATGACGGCGATTTCTACTCTCTACCGCCGAGCAGCCAGGAATCTACCACATCCACCGACTCGTTTTCTAATGTCGCCAAGAGCCACAAGCGACGTCTGGACATGGAAAGTTACATTTTTGCTGATGACGATCTACTCGACCATGATATCGCTAGTAATACCTGGAAGGAGGCACCGCTGGGGCGAACTATCCTGTCACCGAGCCTAGGCCAACAGCGACGCCGCGTGCTTGCTCTGCAGCAGAAGCCATCATCTACTATGGACCTGGATGATTTCGAAGAGGCATCTTTCTTGCGGCGGCGCGAAGAAGTGGATGCCGATTATCACATGGACTGTGCATAAGCGCGGCCGTTTCCTATCGATTCCACGCAAAGTCACTGGTTTGGCTCTGTGGATGAGTGGTTGGTCGTTGACTCTACGCCTTTCTGGCTTTACCCTTGGCTCTAACCTGTACGACTTTTTCGTTCTCTTGTTCTCTGCACCTATACCCATTGCTGTATGATATTTTTCGTTCTCTGTATGACCGCCATCTGTCTGTACTATTACTTGAATCATCTGCGGCGCAGTGAAATGTGAATATTCCCACCATGCGTTGATTTCCACGCCACCTCGTCAAGAGATGACCACCCTCTTGCTCATATCACATTACCCCGTCCCGCACTTGCAGCTGAAGAAACTCACGGGCTGAGTGGAGCATGGGGATCCGCGCATTTCAAACCCAAATCATCATTGGTGCAGTTCGAGAACCCCTATACGTCGACTGTCCCCTGCGACTGAATGCATTGCGACTGATCCAAATCCATATTTTGCGGCCGACCCAGTCGAAGTCCTTTTGAGGGACTGTCTTGATATTGCATCACTAGCGATCGTGAGACTCAGTGGGGTTGATGGGGCGCCTTATGCTTCAGAGAAGCGGGTCGGCATCCACCATATACGGCTGCTGAGCAGCGCTCGCACGCGAGTTTTCAGCTCTCAGACAAGAGCCAAGACGCTGTCGTATTGGGGGCGATGTTTAATTCAGCATGTTCCAATCAGACACTCCGATCTCCGTCACCACCACCTGGCCAAATAGACTCAAGGTCCGGGCCAGCGTGAACTCGCCCCCAATGACCAATACTGCTTACTCTCCTGATTGATCGGCCATGATGCCAATACTGGACTAGAGCCTCTGTGCTTTCTTTAATGAGGGAGCCCTGGGCCCCTCGCCCACTAGTTCGCCTGTCAAACTCCTGTCGCAACAGCGAAACGGCCTTTGCAATCATGGCCAACGATACTCGGTTATGCTTCTATCCCTCCGGCCATTATGCCGAAGGCCTTGTGCCTTGTTCTTCGGCGGAGAATGCACCATGCTGTGGGAAAGACGCCATCTGCTTGTCGAATGGGCTGTGCCTGAGCACCCACTTGCAACCCTACGTCCTTTCGCGCGGTGGATGCACCAGCAATACTTGGGGTTCAGGGTGTGGCGATTTCTGCAGTGAGTCCCTTCTATCGATCTCTCGTGCGGACGTTTTCTTCTTCTCCCGGGAGAATCGCACGAATCGCTGGAAACGAGCCACCCCCTGATGCATGAATCGCCGATCCAGCAAACACCACCGCATACGAAGGCACATCCCTGATCAACCTCCAATACTACAACAATACCGCCACATATTGCTGCGGAACCCCAGTCAGCAATGGTACCAGAGTCATCTGCCCGAATGGCAACGAAATGGGCTTCGAAGTCCCTACGGGCAAGGCCATCTACGGTCGCGCGCTCCTCTCCAACCGCACGGAGACCTCGTCCGCCGCAACCACAACCGTGACATCGGTGTGCTCGCCGGGTGAAGGGTCCTCGAATTCCACAGTCTGTCCAGCGTCTAATGCGACCGCCGTGGGGATTGGCGTCGGGGTATCACTCGGGGTAGTCGCATTGGCATCGATTATATGGGCGATCGTGGAGCGCACACGGGCAACGCGGAGGAAGGCCGTCCCCGATGCCGCGGGAATGGGCACCGGTGGCTCATATTGGAATCATCCGGGACAAAGGCTGGTAGAGTTGGCCCAGGCGCATGAAAGACTGCCGGAGCTGGATACCTCCTCGCAGCCATCTGAGCTGCCGTCCAGGCATGGCGATGTGAAGTATTAAGGAGGAAAGGACGAGAGGGCCTGGCGCCATTCTTTTTGCTGGACGTTTCTTTCCCCGTGCTAATATGGTATGTCTATTTTAAAACTTAAGATTGTATGCATAGCGGTGTCTGTCAATTGGTACGATAATTATAATTCACGAGAAAAGCTGCTGCAACATAGGAACCCACTTAGATGAGTCAATCTAGAGCAGAATTGATGCGGAATAGTGGTGATGCCACGTCTACTCGAGTGATAGCAGGTGAGAGACCGCAACCCTCCTATGTCTTGGACGCGGGCACTTATCTACAGATCTATAGTTACACCATGCAAGGCCTAACTGGAAAACTGTACCTTCTCGTGTCTTGGGCGAGGAAGGTGTATACTAAATTGCAGATGCTGGCGAACTGCAAGGGCATTAGCTGCATGGAGCTAGATAGGTTACTGTTGCTTCTGGAATTCGAGCCCTGCAAGGATCTACAGGCACCAGAGGGCTGCACTGTTACATGCTGGTCCACTCAATAGCCTTGCATGATGAACGATTGCTCGAACATACCGAGTTCGTGCAATTAAACCAACTGACGCTAATCAAGACAAACGTGGAAACACGACTGTTATTCTCATTTGATTACCGATTTCGGCCTGGCTTGTATCCATCCCGATGAATTGGTCTCGTCTGCAAGATCCTCCCAGGGTAGGATCTTTGCATGCGCAGAAGCGACCAAGACCCAGACGTTTCAACACACTGCGGACCATGTCTCATTGATCAGACACTCGATGCAGTCTATGGCAAGCAGAGAATCTAGCGGTGCTATATAACCGTCGAATTGACCTTGCTAAGGTGTGCCAAGGCCCCATTATTCCAAGGTTGTTATTCGATCATTACGTTTGCCTCGTGCATCAGTCCTCTCTCTCTCTCTCTCTCTCTCTCTCTCTCTCTCTCTCTCCACAACAACCAACGATGCTGGCCAGATCAGTTCTGGCTCTCTCAGCCTTAGCCGCAGTGACTAGCGGCTCTGTGATACACTTGGAAGCACGCACTCCAAACATGCAGGACGACTATCCACAGAACATCGGCCACCCAGTCTACTGCCAGAAACTCGGCACCTGCAGCTACAACCAAACCCTCCCCGATCCCACCGCCACCTGCGATGATGGATACAAGCCGTCAATAGACGCAGAGGGCACCAAGATCTGCGAGAAAATATGCTCGGATGACGAGAAGAAGGAGTGCCAGTACTACGCGTGCGATGCGACCTACGAAGACTGCCAACACGATGCATCCCTACCTTCCTGCTCCGATGCCCTGAGAACCTGCGAGGCTGTGGGTGGCCGCCCAATGTCCGAAACAGATTGCCAGAACATCCTGACAGACCCGCACGGCACTGTCTGTCCGGGCTGCACCTCTTACTCGGATGATGGACGGTGCCATTTACTTGAAGAGGCGTACAAGCAATTCGCAAAGACGCGACTGTGCCGCAAGTGGACCGACGCGTGCAATAACGGCCAAGGCAGGTGCTCCGACGCAGTGAATGAATGCTGGAGACTTGGAGGAGCAGAGATATCCAGCGAAGAATGTGGGATGGTGGGCCGCGAAGTCGGCGGTTCCTGCACCTCGTACTCTAACGGACGGTGTGTGCTCAACTCGGGCTGCGGGAGTCAGCGCTGATGCTGGCTGTTTGAGGATGAAGAATGTCAGCGAGATCGCTGAGAGCATGGATCACGGCGTGCGAGCAACCATATCTCCATGCATCTCCAGGTGTGCCGCCCTGGTCGGGCGGAATTTCGTCCGACAAAGAGCAGCGGTGGATCAAATCATCAAGAATTGCGTCGCGCTAGTCGGGTCAGTCTATTACACTTCTCGGGGAAATAGGAGCCAACACCCGATCCACCCTCTCCACTCAAAGCCACACCTCTCCCCTTTCAACGTCGACTGGAGTTCGTGATGAGCGATCTTGAAATCCGTACTGCATACTGCGTAGTGACCAATGCTGGCGGCCCGGGCAATCCGAGCCTCCGCGAGGCCAGATAAAAACACGCAGTGTCCCTGCCATGCAACATGATGGTCTTCAGATATAATCATCATTCAGTTCTTTGAGAAAGCCATTTCTTGCAGTCCCCTGATCCCGTCAATCCAATGTCTATCCAACGAAGCGTCCTGATCACCGGCTGCTCGGACGGCAGTCTGGGCGCGGCGCTGGCCGTCGCCTTCCACGAGGCCGGCCTGCATGTCTACGCGACGGCGCGAAACCCAGATAAGATGAAGGGGCTCGCGGCCAAGGGCATTGAGACCTTGGTACTAGACGTGCTCTCCGAGAGCTCGATCGCCGACTGCGTCCGCAAGCTCCCCAGCCTGGACATCTTGGTCAACAACGCCGGCCAGGGCTACAGCATGCCCATCGCCGATATCTCGCTTGCCACCGCCAAGCAGACCTTTGACCTGAATGTCTGGGCGTACATCGCCATGATCCAGGCATTCCTGCCGTTGCTCCTCAAATCCCCGCAAGGCATGGTGGTGAACCAAACGTCCCTGACATCAGTCATCTCAGTTCCATTCCAAGCCGTCTACAATGCCTCCAAGGCTGCCATCGCTTCGTTCTCGGATTCTCTGCGGCTAGAACTCGAGCCGTTTGGCATCAATGTGATCGATCTGAAGACCGGGAATGTCAAGTCGAACATGGCCTCCGCGTTAGCATTGGTACAGCCCACGTTGCCCAAGGGGTCTATCTACGAACCCGCGCGGGATGTGCTGGAATCCGTCATCCGACAGGAGAAATTCCAGAACGTTGGCACCCCGGCGGACCAGTGGGCCAAGCAAGTGACGACCGAGCTGTTGAAAAAGAACCCGCCGTGGACGATCTGGAAGGGTCAGTCGGCGTGCGTGGTCCGACTGAGCACGGTTTTGCCAGCAGGAACACTCGATGGCACTCTCAAGGACCTGGCCAAGCTGCCTGAGATCAGCCAAAAGCTGCAGAAGTGAGATCCTGACGGACTGATCTTGCGAGTGGAGATGGGCGGCAATACCCTATAGAATGGAGGAACTGCTATTTCTAATTTCGTCGCTTGTACATCGTCATTCCTGTAGTTATTGGTTACATTTTCTAGTTTCGGCTTGATAGCATTTCATTATAATCACAAGATGCTCGTGCTTGCACCGCAGTGCTGATTTGCAAGTCCTGTGTCGTTGGAACAGAAGTATGTACTCTGAGCAGACGGCCGATATTCATAATCCGTCGATTGAACATGATGGTGAGCGATCCTCTGTTATAAAACCAAAAGCCGTTCGGCACCACCCAACTGGATCAGTAAAACCATCGGAAGTCATGGCTCGCCGGCCCATCCTGGAGATGATCCGTGGGAACATCCTTGGCGTTGATATGAACGCCCTGGATTCGGTCTCTCTTCTTGTTATCCCATATCATCCACAGACCCAGGCACACGGTCAGCACGATTCCCGTGCCACCAAACGCAGCGGTGGTGGCCAAGGCCGGCAAATACTTTGGAGCATCCTGGCTGCGGAAGACATTGGAGCTCACGACTCCCATCAGATTAGCCACCGGGACGCCGATACTCGTCAGCACGACGCGTCTTCCCTCATTGGCGATGTTGTTGTTATACCAGACGTCCAGGAGGACCGACGGCGCCGATGTGCCCCTGTGCAAATGGGTCAGTCCGAATCCCGCTAGTGACGGATTGAATGTTCGATCACACATACCAAACCATAAGGAAACAAGCAAAATACGCGACGTTCAACTGGCTTTTTATATCGATGGCGGCATAGATCACAAAGCCCAGGAAGGTGAACAGGAATCCCAGCGCGATAAAGGGAAACCGCCAGCGCGTCAAGTCACTCGCAAAGGCCAGAATGAGCAGCACGACCGCACCGCAAATATTCGGCGCCACGGTGTACAGATTCGTCTTCACGGTGCCGTAGCCAAGTCGCTCAATGATCACCGGCAGGAACAGCGAGACCGTCTGAAGCGGCACACCCAGGCACATCTCAATGAGCAGAATCGCCCAGCTCGTCCAGTGCTTGAACACGCAGAGCGCATCGCGGATGTTCAGTTTCTCGTCCACCACCGAGGAGCTGTCAATCTGGAGTCGGAGATGTGCGAGCTGCTTTTCTTCCGGGGTCAGGAAATGCGCATGCGCGGCCGACTTGGGTAGATACCACAGCGCAAAGGCAGCGCAGATGACCGTTCCTGCGCCCTCGATCAGGAAGAGGTACCGCCATGGGGCGAGCGGGCCGCTTGTAATCTGGAAGACTCCAAAGGCGAGCAGGCCTGAGAATGCAGAAGCGATACTCTGGGCGGCATAGAAAATAGCTAACCGGCGGGCCAATTCACCTCGGCGGTAGAAACTGCATTTCACTTGAGCGTTTGTAGAGGCGATTTGAACAGGAGAACACTCACGTCGTCTGGTAGTAGATAACCAAGGGGAAAAACGCACCCTCTGCCATTCCCAAAAACCAGCGAATCGCCATCAGGCCCCCAAAGTTGAACGCAGCCACCATCAGGATGGTGCAGAGGCCAAAGGTGAGCATCAGACATGGCAGCACGATATTGGGCCCGTATTTCTTGCCGAGAAGACCGATAAAGGGCGCGGTTAGCACGTAGGGAATGTAGAAGATGCTGAGAACGAGACTGTATTGGTTTCCCGTCATATGGAGGGTGTCTGTAGAGGCACGTTAGACCAGTCTTTCTTCAGGCCCTTGACAGACGCACCGTCCAGTCCCGCCGTCTTTGCGTTTCCCAAATTGGACTTGTCAAGACTGTTGAAAAGGTACATGCACGCCAGGACAGGAAGCAGGTGCAGATCGAACTTCCATACCAGTGCGCGCTCTGCCTTGGGGTCGATGTCGATGCTGCTGATCATCTCGCCCACCTGGACATGCTCTGCCTTGGGGTCAATGTCGACGCCACTGATCGTCTCGCCCACCTGGGGCTTGGAGGGCGATGGAGATTCCGACATGACTGCAATGGTAATTGGAAAGACAATAGTTCGCGAAGCTGTCGGAAATCCATTCTCTATATGGAAGCTTGGACGGCAGAGCTTATCAGGATTTGGCGGGGGGAGGATCGTGCAGGTGCAGCAACCAAAGCGCCCCGTTGCACTGCGAGATAAGCCGGTGCCAATCGCCTGGCTCAACCCTGTGAGGATCTTTGAACCCCAACTTGTCTTATCTACAGACTTGTGGAGCCCAGACTTTCAGTCGCGGACTCTACCGTTATCGCCCTTCTCGCATATCGCACGTAAGGAAGAAGCCGTGCAGTGTATAGGAATTTCTCGCACGCTAGGAATCCTGGCCAATTCACCCGAAAATACTCCGCATCGTCTGCAATCGATTCATATCTGCTGCTCGTCCGGTCTAATTTCCTTCGACCTGATTGCAAATATCCGCAGTACTTGTCTGCATTGGTCGATATTTGGATAGATTCCAGATAAGAACCTCCCCCTAGTCTTCCTCGCCGAATCCAAAGAGGAACGCTTCACGACTATTTCGTACGCCGATTAAACGACGTCCAGCGGTCTATACAATGGCTCGGGTTATTATGGCGAGATCGGTGCCTCTGTTAGTGTGCCTCAACCCCTGAGAACACGCAGCGATCCTGGGGACCGATAACCACTAGTTTCTACACATCAGCGCTCGCGCCTAGTGCATGCCCTACGGCTCTGCCTCGATGCACACGTCAGTCTCGGCCCTGTCCCGACGCCTTCAATCACTAATCTAGAGGTCTATACTAATCTACAGGTCTATATCGATCACGAATCCCCCCCCTCTCTCCGAACCCCTCATAGTCATCTAGCTAGTGCATAACTCATTGGAGCCAAATGCCTAATCGATAGGCGTTAAGCGAAAGAGTAGACTATCGCTTCTACTAAACTTTTATCTAGATGAATATTCTTGGAAATCATATAGCGGACGATATAGCTAGACGCGCTTATAGGTAGCTTTAACCGAGCCGCGATATCGTATCGAGGCTCTGGCTCTTGGGGGCCTCAGATATCGCCAGCCGGATAATTTTCCGCAGATGCTACCCAAAGCTTAACCCTATCTAGCAGTATAATACTTGAATTTAAGTAGATTTAGGTAGGCCAAGTGTTGCTAGATTAGATATAACGGATCCAAGTTGCTTAGACACACCAGGTTAGGATGGGACGACTCGATAGAACAAGAATATGTTTTAGATAAGTGACATCAATACCTGGATAGATGGTGGACAATAGTTATCTTGACTTCGGATCTTGGTGAGCTGGTCTATGCCTTTCCCCCAGCCGGACCGAACGGCCGTCAGCGATCGGAACAAGCATCGCAGTCCACAGTGGAGAGCTGTATTTGGGAATCAACTTTTAACATATATCTCTATAGTTAAGGACATGGTTCATGCTAACAAAAAAAAAGAAAGAAGAAAGAGAAAAACTCAACCTCGACCATTGCGCAGAAAAAAGATAATAATTAGGAAAGGAAAGACTATTAATGCGAGTCTCGACATACTTATTCCGACAAACTCCAAGGGTTATCTGGTCACCTAGTCGCATCATTTGTGCAAACACCCCGATCCCAGCTATCACTCAGAACTCGCGCTCGCGATCGCGCGTACGCAAAAGATTTCTATATTGAGTATCAATTTGTGAAGAGTATCGGGAAACAAAAGAGAACGTGTAATATGCCACCATATTTGGAGAATACCGGTTCCATCACTCCATTTGCTCCGCTCGAGAAACGCCCTCAACAGCTGCATGGTTTCGACCTCCAATAGGTGATCCACACTCAGGGCATCTAGCCTGTTCCATCGGCATACCGCACTCTCCAATAGCAAACTACAAAAAAGCATTAGCTTATTAGACTCCTCGATGGTAGTATAGGACAATGCGAATGTGAAATACCCACCGGATGTCCATTGACGCAGTTATACCAGTGCCCAGCATGAGTCGCGATTCCTCCTCGCCCACTAACCATGGCTGTTTTAATCGACTTCAGTTCTTCTGGAGTGACTGTTTCGTACCGCGTCTCAAAGAGGCGGGCCATCTCCTCAACTCTTTCTTGGAGTTCAGGATTGTTTAGTTCGCCGCATAGTTTCAATGCAGTGGCGAGGAGATCGCGGGTCGTTTGATAGCGATCTTCGAGCTTTTGTACACCAGGGGCTTCGAGAAGGTGATTGCGTGTGTCTCCTGGGTGAGAGCGGTGATACCAGGCGTCCAGCTGGGCGATCTTGGCGAATGAGATGGTCGCCGTGATGACGATGCGGGAGAAGTTTCTTTCATTGGCTTGAGTTATCAGGTTTCGGCAATCGCGAAGAAGTCGAATCAAAGCCGCCGCTGAGTTGGGAAGGATTTTCAATGGTAGTGATGCAGAGGTTTTGTTTTTATCCATTGCTCTGAAGACATCTCTCAACATGACTTCCGTAGTCTTGATGCGAATTAACTGTGCGCTGAGGGTGATTAGATTGTCGGATTCTTGTACTATTTTCATCGCTTTCATTCGGGCTGAGAGGGAGGCCACTTCGTCTCTGGGTGAATTCTCGCAGATTGCAATTGCATCCATGAGCCGTTTCATCGGCTGATTCTCGACGCCTGTGTCTTTGCTGAGAGCTAAAGCGTCCGCCACAAGGCGTTTGCAGGCTGTAAATTGCGCCTTCAGCTGTGAAGGCTGTAGCTCATTGTCTCTCGCCGCCACCAACGCTTGCTTAGAGTTTGTCTCGTCTTCAATATCATTCAAACGCGATTCAAGAGCTTCAAGGTCTCTGCGACCCTTGGTAAGGAACCTTTTACAGGTCTCATCCATAACGGCACGGTTGATAACGCGATTATAACGTTTCGTCACAAACTGGCGAATAGGTTGCTTGCAGTCTGGGCAAGATGGCACGACACTGGCAAGAGAAGAGCTGACATCTCGGAGGCCGTCGAATTTTCCATTCTTGTCTCTCGTGTATACTTCCTCCAGGCCAACGATTCCATCAACCGACTCAGCGGTGAAGAAATGGCCGCATCCAAGTAGGATAATAGGAGTCTCATTCAGGTTGATTTCGGAATAAGTTTTCATCTCAAGGAGATCAACACGAGCATCTCCCTTGTCGCCGCACTCTCTACACAAATTGTTTGGACAGTCTTCCCCGCAGATGCTTGGGCATTGATGGCCGCACTTGAGAATCTTAGTACATCGCTCATCGCAAGGAAGTCGGTCGCACATTGCCGCGCATGGCATTGAACAGAATCCTTGGTGCTCGCAGGACCAGGTGCATCTCTCGATGCATGGTGCACATGCCTTGCCGCAGGTCAAGTCGCACGCCGAGTGTGAACATTTCACCTGTACCTACGGTTAGTACAGACTCAATAATGACAAGATGATGGATTGGAGGGGGGTTTACCTCGCATTTCACCTCACAGTTACCACAGCTCTCCCCATTATGACATGGCTTGTGACACCTATGATTGCAAACACCGTAAGGGCGGTCGCATCTTTTGGTGCACTTCCGGTGGCTAAATACTTTTCTTCCATCATGAACGTCGTCCAGACAGTTCGAGCAACGATCGCCGCAGTCGTGACCACAACTGAGAATTTCGGTGCACGGCTCCGGGCAACGGAAGATCGGGGACGTGACGTCTTTGAAACAGCTAACCTGAATGGTATGGCCACACCTAGCAACAGTCTTTTCGACCTGGACGTCACATTTAATGACCTTCAAGTTTTGCATCTGATAGCAAAAGATAGCTTTCTGGATATGACCACAAGGAAGCTCCACGTCTTGAATCTTCGCCAAGCAAGGGCCACAATCATCACCGCACAGCTTGGGACATTTGTGCTCACAGGTTGATCGGATACGTGGGCAAGGCTTCCCACATGCAAAACCATCATGCATGATCGCCGAATGGCAAGTAGCCTGGCATTGATGTCCACATGGCTCGAGTCGACGGGTGCATGGGAGACTGCATCCACCCTCAGGGCTCTTTCTCTCAAAGTCGCGGGGTTCCGAGCAGAGAATAGGTGTTTCCGGGTGGCGGGGACAACAGAGAGCCAACTCCGTTCCGACTGCATTCGCATAGGCGAGCTGAGTGTGGACATCGGCCCACATTGGGACATTGAGGTATGTTTCAGAATTTCCGATGAGATACATGCCGTGCTGAGCCCGACTGAGGAGCACGTTGATTCGATTTTCGGTGCGTAGGAAGCCAACTTTGCGCTTTGCGTTGCTGCGGACTAGGGAGACAACGATCACTTTCGCCTCCTCGCCTTGGAAGTTGTCAACAGTAGCAAGGCGGAGCGTCTGAAGCAGCGTCTTCTTCTCGAGTGCCTTTCTACCATTTGACTCAGGATCCTCATCTTCAATATTGTCAATCCCATCAGCAGCCAACGTTTCTAGATCCCGCTCGCTGAGACAAATTTCGAAATCACTGTTTAGCGATGTCCTGAGCTTCCGAAGCTGCCCAGTATAAGGCGTTAAAAGGGCAATATCCGTGCTCTTGTACTCTCCCTGCCGAACCAGATGTCGAACAAGAGCAGTAGCCATATCGACCTCCCACTGGTTGCTATGGGACTTCACGCGGCTACCGTCATCTCTTGAATCTTCGTCGCATTGATGGTCCAGCCAAAAGAGATTGTTCCGCATTCCAACAACGTTCGGTAGACCCAGCACACTTTCATGATCCTCAAGCTTTGGATAGACGCGCCTAATTAGTTGCGAGATCTCAGGTCTCATCCTTCGCTGGACGTTGAGCTGTGCAACAGGAGCTGGCTTGAGACCTGGTTCACCGACAGCACGTCGCTCAAACTGGCTTCTGTCTAGCTGCCATGTCTTTCCCGTGGGTGATTCGAGACTAAGTGAATGATTTTGAATCTGCGGTCGCAGCTGTCGATGATCCCCAATCTGGATGAAATGCTCAACACCCGGCATGAGGGCTGAGATAACGTGGGCTTCCATTACCTCAGCGGCTTCTTCGCATATGATGACCTTTGTTCCTAATCGACGCAGCGTCTCGATATGGCGTGCAAGAGCTGTGGTCGTGATTCCCACTACATCTGCCTGGATTAAGGCTCGCCGGTTGACCTCTTCATGAACTGCATTAATGTCCTCGCGAAGACTTGCAGCGTGATCAAGAGCTTCGAAAAGCGAAGCGGCTTCGTTTTCCTGCCACTGCTTGAACCAGCTCATTGCAAGAATCCGGCGATCTGGTATCGAGAGACTGTGAATATTTTCCGTCGCAGCGCGTGTGAGGCCTTCCAAGCGCACATCATCAACTTCACTCTCATTCTGTTTCTGGTCATTCTGGGCGTTCATCCATTTGACCCCAAGCCAGCTGAGTAGTTTATCATCAGTGACAGATTTGAATCCGTCCATGTCCGCCTGCTCGAGTTGCTCATGTATTCTGGGCCATCTTCGGCGCAAAAAGTGCTGCATCACATCCCAAGAGAGGCTTTTTTGAGACTGATGTAGAGGTTTCATTGAGTATCCAGCGCTCGACATGCACTCTTCGAGGCTCCCGTAAGACTTGCCGAGGGTTTGCGACTCTACCATCGTCTTTCCAATGTCTCTGCTGACCACGCGAAGGTTCTTGCCTTCAAGCTCAGTGGCCTGACTGCGGCCCCCAATGCGGATAACTTTCTGGATACCAACATCGAGAAGATGCTTTAAAAATTGGTCCAGGGCATGATTGGTATAGCAGCTGTAGTTTTCGTTAGTGAAGATTTTTTTTTAAAAAAAGAAAAAAGAAAAAAGAAAAAAGAAAAAAGAAATTGAAATGAGCACTCACATCACAAGGACTGGGCCTATCTTCGTATTTTGCTTGATCTCAAGGAGAACTTGAACAAGCTTCACACCTAAGTAGGACTTTCCAGTGCCCGGTGGGCCTTGGATGAGAGCATACTCTCGCGTCAGAGCCGCAATTAGTCCCAGACACTGGCCATGATCCAGACCGGTCTGTGTTTGCAGCTTTAAGAGGTCAATAGACTCAGGGGTACTCGGGTCCAATGTAACCCTTTCGGCTCCAGCAATTGTGATTGAAGCCAATGGGATTATAAAACCTTGCTTGCGCGCGTATGTGGGCGGGGGTATGCTATGACCGTCTTCTTCACCCTTACGGCTTGGCAAGATCCATTTCTTGAGAGCCATATCGCCTTGTCGTTGGATTCGCTGAAGATTTTTTAGGATAGGGACAAACGTGGCAGGGATCAAGCCGCGGAAGTCGACCAGAATACCGGTAGTTCTCTGGCTGTAAAGCTGGCACAGGAGGGTCAGGTCTTGTGGTGCCGCAAGTTTGACCGTAATACCAGGCTGAGACGTATCAGACACAAGACTACTCCTGTTCCGGTGTGCTCGATCCTTGGACGCATTCTTCACAGTAACCTCGAGGAAAATCAGTTTCTTGTCAGTTTCTCGGGACACCAAGAAACACACTAGGCTGCCCTCCTCCAGTCTATTGGAGTCTTGCCACCATCTGCATTGCTCGGTGGAGGTCCTTTTGCGGACTTGTGGTGGAGCAGTAAAGGAGAGGGTCGCCTCGAGCTCATTTTTCTTCTCATTGATAAATATTTGGGAGACCCGTGCCCCCAGATAGAGATGTGCCCCGCTATCCTTGCTCGAGAAAGATGGTAGCCGGGTCAAGTCATCCTGCTGCAGCAAAACTCGAAGGAAATCTTTAGCTGAGCCAAAGACATCATGACGCAAGAGCCGAAATGTTGAGTCAATGTATCTTTGCAAAGGGTCTGGGAGAATGTGCGGCTGAAGGAAGTTGGTAGCGGGTAGATACTCCGAACTGTCACTGGCAATTTCGCCATGGGTGGGAAGGATTTTGACTTCGGAGATATCAGCAAGGTCGTTGTCGTGCCTTCCACCAGGTGTTTGCATATCCAGCGGGAAGGACGAAAGGACGAATACACTCTGGGGAGCTTCCTCATGCACTCTGGGTGCAACAAGACTGCGGTCCGCGCTGGTGATCAGGCTATGCATAACTTCAATTCTGCTTTCAATCCCGTCGATGTCGGCTTTCGAGCATGTTTCAGTAAGCTGAGAGCCCGCTTCAAGAATAAGGTCGAGAAGTGCGGGAAGTTCATCGTGGAATCGAGCGCGTCGGACCCTTGACAACAGTTGGTACAGGGTTTTCGACAGTAATTCCACCATGTCCAGAGAGACGACCGGTGAATCTTCGTTGGTATATTCGCCTATACTCGTCAGGCTCCGGTACACCCTTCTTAGATACCTGATTGCTCGATCTCCATTGTTACCACCAAAGAACGTGTACAGAGTGCCAACATATGAATCGACAGAGAGACAGTCCAAGAGAGAAGGATGGGTAATGACTTTAAGAAATGGCTCGTCGTAAGATAGACCCAGTCGCACACCCTCTGAATTGCCTGTATCCGTAGTTGCTAGGATGAAATTGTACCCTGAAAATTTATCGTCCACAAGATCTTTGACGAGGAACTGATGATTCTCTCTGCTGTCGCTTTCAAGGATTTCAAGAGCCCTGTTCCAGAATTGAAGGATCTCTTCATGCTCTCTTCGAGAATATCCAGATGATAAGATTCCACTTCTAAGAAGTCCCCTCCAGTTGAAGTATTGATTCCGAGAGTCCAGGTCATGGGCAGTGGGAGGGGAGGCAGCTGGGGCTGACTTGAAGCCGGGAGCTTTCTTCGCGTCGTGCGAGAACTTGCATCTCTCACCATAGAAGCATCTACCACGTTGAAAGTGCTGACATGGTGTTTTCAGCTGATTGCCCTTTGTAAAGGTGTTGGGCCCTTCTCGGTTGCTCGGATTGCCCCGAGATCGCCAATTTCCGCGGGAAGTCATCTTGAAAGGAAGGAGTTGTAGAATCTCTATCTCTCTCATGAGACTTGGTTCTTGAAGCAGTATAAATACTTTTTAGGGGGCTACACGAATAGATGGAGCAACAATGTGCAGTAGATGCGTCAAACAGCCTGAGGAAAGAGCGACCTAAGTCTGCCTTGTTTCTATAGCTGACGCGTCCTAGCGTTTGAAGAACAACTCATACCTGCATAACCCCTCCTTTCAAAGACCCTTTACAAGGGGGTGGTTTTCAATATTTACCCGTTAACCATTCGCTTTGCCCTGTGGGTTTAAGCCATAGAGTGTTGGATGGTCGATAGAGGGTGCCAAATCACAGGATATGTTCTCGTTGTCCATCGCCCGTAGGCCAGGGCGGGAGAATAGGGCTCACGGCAGAGTCTGCACCATCGTTGTGTAAGGGAACCCCGTATAAAATACAAAGGAAGTGGTATTCTAGGTAAGCTGATAATGAGCCTCTTAGTGAAATGGCCTGTCATTTACTCTTCCTGGGTATCCACGCCCTCTGCTTTTACCTAGCTTTTTCCAAAGGAACCTATTATCTGGACGGCTTGGAAGCTTGGTCATTGTATTTGATTGTCCCTTTCAATACAATACAGCTACATACAGATACAGATTTGCCTGTTCAGGTGGCTGATATGCTGCTAATCCCTGTGCATAAGTGATGCCTAACCGCGAGACTAGCTGCAAATGGCAGGAGTCTTCGAAGACTCAGCTACCAACCGGTTTGCTTGTGAAATGGATATCAGGGAGGCACCAGTTAGGTTACGAAGAAGGAGCAAGGTATGCAAGCATGAAAAGATCAATATCCAAGAGAAAAGTGAGGCACCTCCCAAGGTTGACTATATGTAGATCGCTTCCCAATCGGGTATTGGGTATGGCTGCATGGGAACATCTAATCATTCCTCGGGTCTATTGATTCAACTTATCTTGCAGTTAGGCATCTATGATAACCCCGGGGCTGTGAGAGTAGAGGTTCTCTTATCGTCCAAGGTCTCATCCTCTGTATCATAACAATATACATCAAATATCATCAGTAATCCAAACCAATATTCTCAATCTGAAGCAGTCCTAATGGCGTATATAAGAAGGTGTCATAACTCGTTTTTGATTATTTGAACTTGCCTGGGGGGGGGGGATGTAACCCCTGAAATATCCCTGCGTAGGCTCTGACGGTATCTGAGCTTGATTGGTAAGATTATGATTTCGCCATGAGAAGCAATTCAGGTACGAGGGGAGAGAGACGGGAGTCCAAAGTAATGATGAATCCTCAGTCTAAGCGGAACAAAGAGCCTAAGCTGACAAGGGGTTATCAGATAACAGGGCAGAACCCCCAAATTAAAATGCTGCTGGAATGCTTAAGGGGGAACGTGGGAATGGATCTCAGTATGAAAGTGCCACCCAACCACAAAAGATACGTTTTCGCCATGATGGCGCAAATCCAGGTATTCTACAAGAGCTGCTCAGTTTACGACGAGGAAGATTTTGCTAATGCCATTTTCCACATTCTAGATCGAGCTGTCGAGGATACAGCTACCAAAAATTGGGACTATTCTGCACAAGAACGACGATGGCTCGTACGAACAAGGTCCTATACCGGGTCTGGGCGGTCCATTTGAATCAGCTACCGAATTCTTCGAGGCATGGGCCGCTAATTCGGAGTTTGGCCTATCAGAAGACCGTCTAAGAGGCACAGCTGGTTCACTAACGGAGGAGTTATTGTCATCCGCCTCTTCTTTTAAATCGCTGGTCGGTAGTTCAGCTGGAAAGCTCTCCGTCCGGGACAGAGGTCCTTTCCCAATATGTCATGGTGACTTCGGTCACAACAACATGATTTTTGATGACAATTACCAGCTGCTTGGTGTCATTGACTGGGAAGCAGCGTTCGCTGGGCCATGGGAGATATCAGGCGAGTTTCCCTTGACCCTGTCTGTGATCCCGCCTGATATGGATGCGCCATGGAACTACGATGACAGGGGCTTCCCGAAAGACGCAGAAGATAAACAGAGACTTGCGGATAGAGAAGAGTATATTGCTATGGTTATTGAGAAGGAAAGGGAACTGGACTTGACTGAGGGATATCGTCTATCAATGGCGTTGCAGGACCCGAGCCGACAATATCTGGCCACGGCCATAAGGCTGTATCAGAGAGGAAAGCCTGGATGGTACTCAAAGGTCATGGAAAGGATACTTGGGGCGAATACATGCTAGGGCCAGTTCCAGATGTATCTAACCTCACAAGCTGTGCAAATTTCAAAAAAAACCTTCATTTTGTTGCATAACTGATTTTGAGCCAATCTTTATTGAGATAATTCGATGTGCTATGGCCTACTAAATATCGTGGAGCTCTGAAGGCTGCTGCGGCGACCCTGAAGTGCATAAACACTAGGTAGCTTTCAATTAGTATTTTATTGACTACTTGTGATCATCGCAGAATTTGTGGGCTTTAAACAGTAACATATATGAAGACGGCAATGTGTATGAAGATAAACCAGGTGAGACTGAGTGTCTCCATTGGGATTCAAGATTCATACATTTAATCAATATAGAAGCTTAGAGGACTCAAGGTTGAATTGCTGTGCTGAGCTCCTGTCCAGACTCTTCATTCTCCACGGAACTTCCAGGATTGACAATATGCCGCAACTTAAAAGACGTGGTAAAATTCTTCTGCTTAACAAACCACGCATTAACCAATTCCCATTCATGGCTCGGGTCTGTAAGTTGGATCTGTAGCGGCACATTAGTGACACAGTCGGACGACAGTGGTAAACAAAACACACCTCGAATCGTCGCAGCATGCTAGGCACGAGCTTGTAAATCTCAAGCAGACTGATATTCTTTCCTATGCAAGTGCGACTGCCCATTCCAAACTGGAACATTGTCCCATTCATCTCCTTGATGCGACGGCGGTCATCCTCTCCTGTAATGCCTTGTGCATCTGGCAACCATCTTTCCGGTCTGTACACCTCTGCATCTTCGCCAAAGATGGCTTTGTTCATATGGATGAGCCAAGCCGAACAGCCCACAATAGTCCCGCCTGGCACAAAATGGCCTGCTATGTCTGCTCCCCCTTCGGGCACCACGCGCTCGAGCGGTAGGCCCGCGGCTGGATGCAGGCGAAACGCCTCCTTGATACAAGCGTCGAGGTAAGGTAGCCGCTGGCTCTCGTGCCAAGTCACGAGGCCGGTGTCCGTATCGGCGAAATGCCCAGAGCGGCCAGCGTCGTCAATCTCAGCCCGCAGACGGGCGAGGGCTGGAGGGTGCTTGAGAAGGAAGTAGAAGACCGCTGAAAGACTGATGGCGGTTGTTTCTGACCCAGCAAATGCCATGCTCACGGCCATCGTCTGAACCAAAGTTTCAGTCATGAATTCCGGGTGCGCTTGATGTGCCGCTAGGAATTTCGACAGTAGATCAGGGGATTTAGCAGCTGAGTTTGTTGCGGATGACGGGTCGAGCTTCTGCTTGGCCAATTCCGGGATTCTCTCAGACATGCGGTTGCTGGCAAATCGCGCCACTGGGAATGTTGCGTCTATGAAGCCCCATTGGGACAGCTTAAGGTAGATCGGGTTTTTGAGTAAAAGACGATCTAGAAAAGGGATTTGCCCAACCTGAGAGTGTCAGAATAACCTTTCTGGAAGACCCGCCATAGAAAGACCCTCTTTATTCGCAGTCGACGACATAGGGGCCAGGGAACACAACATACAGGAGCGACATAGAGGAACAGCCACGACAGATAGCCCACAATTCCATCGATGTCCTTGTTGTTCTCCACGAAACCATGTCTCTTGCCGTAGGTTATCTCTCCGATGACATCAAAGGCGTAGAACTGGAGCCACTGAGGGAAATCACAGCCTTCGGACTTATCAACGTAGATATCCCTCGTCTGTTCCAGAAAGAGCTTTGTGGTGTTATCCACAAAAGGCTCGTATTGGACCAGGGTCGACATTGAAAATGCCGAGTTCACACACCGACGGAATTTGGCATGAAAATCGTTGTCCGTGGAACTGAACAGCGACTGGAGACGGTGACCCTTGGCGATCGATTGTTGAACAACATAGAATTCAGACTGGTTGAATGGTGAGTACAGAGCCACATTCAAATGGAATGAAATCAGCCTGATACCTTGGTAAATCCTTTGTTGAGGCCATAGATTGTCTTCAACGCCCTCGGGTCAGAGAAGGAGAGTGTGTTGGGTCCGAGTCGAACGACATCACCGAACTTCCCGTGGAGTGATCGATGAGTGATCTCAGGCCGGCGGCCATAGACATCAAAGAAGCGCCACAAATCTGTCAGGGAAGCCAGAAGGGGACCTGGGTACTTGTTCAGGCCCTTCGAATATCTATTCTTAACCAGCCACAAGAACAGAGCGATCAAGGAAAAAGGCAACCAGTGTTGTGAAAGGACAGAAACGATGTGGTCAGTTATTCCATGCATAGTGATGGCCCGCGAGATTTCCAAGCTCCCAGAGCATCTGAGAAGGAAGAAGGAAGAAGGTGACTGGATGTCAAATACCAGAAATGATGCGAGCCGTTCGTTCCTCTTTAGAAGACAAGGTGCGTGATCTGGGAGTGAACTGGCACAGGTTCGAATACACAATCGGCACTTCCCATCGCACCTCTCTGCCGTTCGACCAGGGTCGTGTGGAGCAGATGAAGTTGCGAAGTGCAAATTGCCCTATATCATTCATACCAGTAGCCAGAATCACCTGGTGCACACGGCACAAGCGGGTATCCCATCGCCACGGTGCCGTATTCCGCCAGCATTGATCGGCATGACAAAAGTCCCCATCGCAGTCTACACCGATCCAAGCCAGCATGTGGGAGCCATCTGTTCCAATTGGTCTATTTCGACAGGTATCCCTGTTTCCTGGAGAGGCCGTAGCTCGGCGTGCATGCAATCTCGAATTTCGTCATGATACCTCCGATCCCAGGGATCCTGGCACCTATGTGTGCGATCAGCCCAGTCAGAACCGTTGCCATCTTCATGGATGATACCGGCGAGCGAGACAGAAGCGGAATAGCTTTCTCCATATGTCCGTGGAATTGCGGGGGATTCGCTCGCCAGAGCGTGGGGCGACGTGGGGCTTGGGACAAGTGGAAGGTGCAGAACGGCGCGATTCGCGATGCTTCTCATCACCGCCGAGGCGGACGGGATTTCGAACGACCACAACTGCCGAGGCGCCAATGCAGCCCTCCCCGTCGCGAACTCTGCCTGTGACCACGTCTGGCTGCTGCTGGAATACTTGGGGAGCCGTAGCGAGTTGCTTGCTAGACACATTTACGGAAGTTTCTTGCAATCAGTAGTCGGCAGCAGATGGGTAGAGTCGATACTATGTAGGAGCAGACGTAAGAGACAGATTGATACGCTCTGAGCGAACTGGAATACTCAGTTCGCGGCTCCATTGCAATTCTTTTCTCTATTATGTCAAAGATCAAAGACGAAGTGTGTGCATGGTACATGGGATACGGCAAAGAAACTCATAAAATGCTCTGTACTTTCAGAGAGGATCAACCTTCCAATGCAATTCACAATGGACAAATCACAAAAGGAAGCTTCAAAGCTCGTCCTTGATATCGTCCTTTGCCTTCTCCTTCTCCTTCTCCTTCTCATCGTCCTTGCCTTTGTCGGACTCGGGCTGCTTCTCCTTTTTGCCGTTCTTCTTGCCGCCCTTGTTGTTCGGCCGGCCGTTGCCGGCCGTCATGCGCCCGTACAGGCGATTCGTGACACGCTCGAACTCGCGCAAGCGGAAGTCGAGATCCGCGACAGTCAGCACGGGATCATCCGACTCAGTGAGCTTCTCCTGGAGGGCAAGTTGAGTCTCGAACCAGGGCTTAGTAGACTCGAAGAGTGCAGACAGGCTGGACAGATCGGTGGGGGTGAAAAGGGTGTATTTGGGACCGGTGGGCTTCGCCGTTGTGGCGGACTTGGTAGAAGACGTCGAAGAAGACGTGGAAGAAGTAGAGGTCGAGTACGAGTCATCATCAAGATCGTCCAGCGGGTCAACAGAAGCCGCCGGTGTGGCGGTGGAGGAAGAGCTGGTCGACGACTCATCCACAGTCGAGGTGCTTGATTCCGCGAAGGAGGACGAGTAACTCTTCTCGTCCGCCTCGATCTGGTGTACCATCAAGGACTGGAGAGCCTCGGAGTTCTTAAGCATGTCTTGAAGCAATTCCACGCGCTCTGGGCGGATGGAGTTCTCCTTCATACGCTTCAGAGCGGGATTGACAATAGCCTTCAATTCCTTCAGTTTCGACTGGAACTCGGCTGTCTTCGCGTTGTCGCTGTCTTCGTAGAGCCAGTCACTAGTCTTAGAAACCTTCTCCTTCAGAGAGGTCAATTGGGCTTCCTTGACCGCCCTCACAAAGTCGTCACTCTCAATCAGGTCTCGGCTGCGGTAGATGAAGGACTCGAGTTCATTGAGAGCCTCCTCGCGCAGGACACGGTCACGGTCCGAGGAGTCGAAGGCAGTCAGACGACTGCGAATACGGCCTAGCTCCGAGACTGACGGAGCCTTGATCCCAAGGGCCGTTGACTTTAAGCTGATCGGGATGATCTCGAGCTTGATTTGGGCGGTAACCTTGGAGTGGTCCTTCGTGGCGGTAGTAGTAGAAGTTTCGCTTGACGAAGAGCTGGTCGAGGACTCGGTTTCGGGTTCCAGGGTGATCGATTCCTTGGCCTCCCCATCCTCGCCCAGGGGCTCTTGTTCCCCCTTCTTACCGAGACCAAAAAAGCCCTTGACGTCCTCCACAACGCCGCCCTTCTTGGCGTCAACCTCGCAGCTAACATTGCCGCTTGTAACCTCGGGAAGGCCATCGATAGGGCTGAGACGAATGGCAAACTTGGTGGTAATGTTCGCAGTCGAGCAACCGAAGGTATCCTTCAGCTTAGCCACTGATGCAGTCAAGTTCTGGGTCTGGACGCTCAGAACGGGCAGAGCGTTGCTGCCTTCTTCCACTTGCTGATAGAAGCTAAACTCGAAGTCATCCATGTTCTTTACGGTGACTTGCTTCTCAGGGCCGACTTGGGAGGTGGCAGTGAACAGTTTCTGGTTCCGCTCCTTGCCATCCGAGTTCCATCTCAAGACAACAGGGTATGAAGCAGCATCATGGGCACGAATATCCTTGACTCGGAAGCTAGGGCTGAGGGCGGCACCCTTGAATGCTGCACCAAAAACGGCAGCCTCATCTGCGTTAACATTGGTACGGAGCTTCTTGGAAGATCCACAGATTCTCTCCAGCTCCTTCTGGACAAAAGGAGTGCGAATAGCTCCACCATGTAGAACCACGGAGTCAATATCGGCCAGTTTCAGGCCAGCGACTGCCAGGGCTTGCTCGAGAGGAGTTCCAACACGAGCCACGTGCTCCGCGGCCATCTTCTCGAAAGAGGCACGGCTGAGCTTGTACTTAAAGTTGAGCTCTTCATCGTACAGACCCTCAAAGCTGGTGGAGGTGTCCGAGTTGGCGCTCAAAATCTGTCGCACTTTTTCGGAATCCTTCCACAGTCTCGCCATAGTCTTGCCATGTGCCTTGACTTGTTCCGGAGTGACCTTGTCCTTTAGCTTCTTGTCCTCGACCAACCGGGCGACCATATCGTTGACAATAAGATCGTTCAGGGAGTCCCCACCAAGGGTCTTATCCCAGCCAGCTCCAATAACATGGACTTCCTGGATAGTCTTGTTGAAACGACCGACGTCCTTGACCTGGCGGCTCTGGAAGCGCAACACGCTCGCAGTTGTGGACCCAGCACCCATGTCAAAAACAACATGGTACTCGGGCTTCTCTCCATCTGAAACGCTGGGGAACTTTCGGCTGGTGGCGTAATTTAGTCCGACTGCCAAGCCATCGCTAACAAGAGCCTCAATGTTGAGACCAGCCAGTTTCGCCGCCAACGCGAGGCTCCTCTTCTCGTCCGCGGTGTAGAAGGCGGGATACGTGATGACCACGTCACGGATATCGGACCCCTTGCCAGCCAATGCGTCAGCGTTGGCCTTGACCTCCTTCAGTTGCATGGCCAAGATCTCCTCAATCAGGAAAGCGTCTTTTTTCTCCGCCTCTCCGAACCGATTGCTGCGCACTGCCACGGAGCCCCGGCCGTCGGGGGCAGTCTCAAGTTGCAAGGCTGGATACCGGCTCCAGTAGCTCTTGACCGTCTCGTCATTTCCATCGTTAAAAGGCACACCCAACAAGGTCTTCAGGTTGATGTACACATCGTCTGGGTAGCGAGCCGCCAGGGCCAGCGCATTACCGCCATAGAACCGTTCGGGGAAGGGCGCACTGCTTTCTCTTGTCGGCTTGAATGCGATGGCAGCCGACTCTTTGCGCTTTGAATCCTTGCTGAGGACGATTTCGAGGGGAATGCCCGGTTTCACAAGTGCAGCCTTGAAATATTCTGTGCCGATATCAACGCCAATCACGGCCGATCCAGCGGCGGAAGCTGGGCCAGCAAAACTCAGAAGGAAGATCAAGAACGGGAGGATGACGACGGAGAGGAACGGCGAGGTAGGTAGCCGTTGGCGGCCCGGGGGAGCCATGGTCTATGTCTATGCTGCGCACTGTAGGAGTAAGCCAGTTTTCCTCGTCTCGGCAGCTGGTTGATGTTATGAGTCCAACGCACATGAAGACAGGTGTATATAAGCACAAAAACCAACGTAGGTATGGAAGCCGCTCCACCGGATCGCCAAGAGGTGTGTCGGTGGAACGCTGGCCGAGGCACCAGACGGGGAGCTGATGGAGCTATGCAATCGCTTTGTGATGGGGTGGCCGAGGTGGTGTTGAGGAGCGGAAAGTAGAGAAATTGGAATGGGAGAAGAGCTCCACACAGATTATGCCATCCGGGCGCGAGGAGATAGAGTGGCCACCTGGCAAGAGAAACACAACGAGGCTCATCAGAGGCCACGGGTCCGATTATGTCGGAACCAGGAGCCTCGCACTAATGGTTTATCCGTCTTCCACCCTCATCGGTCCCTGGACTATACCTAGACGGGTAGTCACTCCTCTACCCAACATCGAATGATGAGCTGAAAATGCCTAGGTACTTTCCAAAGAAACGTTCCATTTCACAACAATCCTTTTTCCTAGGGAATCTTTCAATCTACTGCTTAGAGGTCCAAATCTGGCTGGGACTCATAATCATCTCATCCAGTGCCTTTCCGGGAGTCACCCAGGGAAGCACAGGCATCTTGTCGTCCACCTTAACGTCCAGCAAGGATGGACCTTCGGAGCGAATGAACCACTCGAGTTTGTCTGTGATATCGGACGCAGCATCCAATCGCCGAGCTGCAACGCCCATCCCATTAGCCACCTTCACGAAGCCTGGATTCCGTTGGTGCGCGTGAGTGTATCGCTGGTCGTGATCGAGAGCCTGCCATGATGTGACCATGCCCTGCTCGTCGTTGTTGAGCACCAAGATCTTGACTTTGGCCCCAAACTCCGCAGCCGTAGACATCTCATGCAGCGACATACTCAGGGAGGCGTCCCCATCAATATCAATGACGATGGCATCAGGTTGCGCCACATGGGCGCCAATGGCTGCAGGAAGTCCGAAGCCCATGGTCCCAGCTCCCCCGGAAGTGATCAACGAGCGATCCCCCGTCCATCGGAAGAACTGGGCGGCCCACATCTGATGCGATCCAACGCCAGTGGTAACAATGGTCCGTTCGCGCAGCTTCTCGGTGAGCTCACTCAGCCGGAGAATGACAAATTCGGGGGAGATCCGCGTTGCATGCTTCGGAGGCGTTGGCTTGATCGGGAATGTGTTCTTCCAATGGGAAATCTGGCCCATCCACTCCGGCCTGTTCTCTACCGCCCGGATATGTGGCAGAAATTCAATGAGACCGGCAGTCACATCGCCCTGGACAAATTCATCACACGCAATGACTTTGTTGATATGTGGGGGATGGATCTCGAAGTGGATGATACACCTCGTTGGTCTTTGCTGGCTGCTCTAGCGACAGGAGCAAAGCGACTGGAGTCGCCCACTGCACGATCGTCAGAACGTGCTCCTAGAGCAATTACCAAGTCCGCCTCTTGGATGGCCTTGTTGGCATATGCAGTACCATGCATTCCTAGCATGCGAAGGGACTTGGAATTGTGCTCGTCGAAACAGCCAAGACGGAGGAGACTAGTGGCAACCGGAATACAGGCCGTTTCGGCCAATTGTGCCAGTACTTGCGGGCCTGCAGCACATGAAAGCACTCCATTGCCTGCGTAGGTGACGGGCTTCTGAGCTCGGTTGATCAGATCGGCACATCGTTTGATTCTCGCTGACCGGTCGATGGCGAGGATATCGGATGGCTGAATGGGGTTGTCCCACTGAGGAAGGCCACGGTGCGATGAAGCCAATGGCGCAGGAGTATCCAGAACAGCACTTGTCACATCCTTGGGGAGCGCCACGAGGACAGGGCCCTGTCTTCCACTCCCAGCAATGCGGAATGCATCATTCATTCGAGCAGGAAGATCTCGGATGTCGCGTACCACAGTATTCCATTTGGTACAAGGACCCGTGATGCCAATCACATCCGCTTCTTGAAAGGCATCCGTGCCGATAGCATGGGTAGAAACTTGGCCGACAAGAACAACTAGTGGAGTGCCATCTTTCAGCGCGTCCTGCAAAGTTGTGATGAGGTTGGTTGTCCCCGGCCCCGAGGTGGTCAGAACGACTCCTGGTTTCCGCGCGGCGCGAGCATATCCCTGTGCCATATGACCGGCGCCTTGTTTATGTCGCGGAAGAATAAATCGGAAGTCCGGACAGTCGTGTAGAGCATCAAAGACGGGCATGATGGTCCCGCCGGGATATCCAACTGCGCGCGTGGATGTCAGTTCCTATACCATCGGCTTGCACAGGGAAATAAAGACACGCCCTTCCTCTTCCATCGACCACATCAACTTACAGCTCGAATCAACCTTCTGTCTTCGGAGCATCTCACATACAATCTGGCCCCCGGTCAATCCCACCAGGGATCGGTCGGGTGCGTATACCGATTTGTTACTTGCTCTGGTGGTTATAGTAGAATGAAAAGGAAAGACTGGAATCCTCGATCTTCAATTCCAAGACCATCGGCCGCTATCGATGATATTTTGGCCCTCCGTGCACTTCTTGAAAGTCTAGTATGAAGCCCCGAAGATTGAATTGGCGATGTAAGTGACGCTTGGAAAGTATTCTTACTGGCAATCACCGGACGGCGTAGATGTTTGGACTCGATAACACTCTCCGCGCGGAGAACCCTGGGTGCCTGAGTGTACATGTGTGACGAGAGCACTGGTCTTGAATTCAAACTGAAGTGAAAATAGGGTCCATCCTGCGAGAGGGAAGTGATATTGTTCTTTTTAAGCCCTCTGATGAAACCCTTTACGCGAGATTTCCCACCATATACGATCCAGCCTCACGGATGACTTAGTGTGTGCAGGTACCTTCAGTGCACATGGTCTATCTATATCAGTTTACGATTGATTATCAGCATTTTTGATCATACAACCGGCATAGGCGTTTTGGTCAACGGGTTGCGGGTTTTTTTTGTCGGTGCCGGATTTGGATATTTGCAGGAAATCGATTTCTCAATACTGTCACTTGCCGATGGAATTCCAAAATTTGTTGCATGCATCTTCGGGGTTTGAGAAATTGCATTTAGCTTGACGATATGAGAAACCAACGCGGGCCCTAGAATGTATTTGGACATACATACATGTATGATCTCATGTGCAACGTGCCACGTCTAAGTCAGCAACCTCAGCTTCCCACCATCTTTGTAAACACTACGTAGCTCTCCTATTCCATATATCTATCAGTGAATTGCAAGTACCGCAAATCAACCGAATAGAGCGTAGGAAAGGTGTCGGAAACGGTGTGCCCATTGAGACGATCATTTCCAGCTTTAGTATCCACTGCAGTAGAACCCATTCCATGCGATCCAATGGTTCTAGCCCATCTTGTCGCCTAGAATTCAGGCTCAAGCTCATGATCCAGATTATAGAAAGAATCTTCCAATTCCAATCTACTTCTGCCAACCTTCAATCTCGATTTCGCAATCGCCAGTTCCTTTGACGATCGCACAGTACCCCCAAAGTTCATTTCGTTCATACCCATTCGACGAAACACACCAAATAACTCTAGTCGAAAAAAGGAAGAATGACCCAGATCCCGGAGAAGCAATGGGCTCAGGTCTTGGAGAGCAACGGTTCAGGTAATCATCAATTCCTTTCGTTTGAACGTCTTCTCTCCCTTCCGAATTGCCTTCGTTGCTCAACGCCTGTATAGCTTTGCAGTTGACCGAGGTTCCGGTTCCTGTGCCTGGTCCTACTGAACTGCTAGTCAATATCAAATATTCGGGAGTCTGTCACTCCGATCTGCACGCGTGGAAAGGGGACTGGCCACTTGGCTGCAAGAAAGGTCTTATCGGTAGGTGCTGGGCTTCTCAGAGCACCCTCTTCAACTCGTTCACGGTGTAAAAACTCCCATGCTGACATTCTTAAGGCGGTCATGAGGGCGTGGGGATTGTCGTTGCGACCGGAGCAGGAGTGAAAGAGGTGGCTCTGGGTGACCAGGTTGGAATCCAGGTGAGAGAAGAATGCTTCTCCCTATTGTTCATGCCTCCGTTCTGTCAGGGATACTAAAGACCTACTCGGCATCAAGTGGCTCAACAGTATCTGTGGCTCCTGCGTGTCCTGTCTCTCGGATGATCCAAGGTCCTGTGCAAGCGCTCAACTTACTGGATACACCACGGACGGTACCTTCCAACAGTACTCAATCTGTGAGGAATCCTGTGCCGTTCGAATTCCTCGAGAAGCGCCTCTAGACACGGTTGCTCCCGTAAGTGATCTTCTCTTTCGTTTTCTTTGCCTGATTACCCGGCGCATTCGCACGCGATTTCATTCTAATCACCCGAACTTAGATTCTTTGCGCTGGCGTGACTGTCTATCGTGCTCTTCAGGAGACCGGCGCCCAGCCAGGCCAGATTGTTGGTATGATCTCGTTCCAATGGCATTTCCCACCACTATCCCTGCTTGGTGTTGACGAGCATGTTAGCTATTGCTGGTGCAAGTGGGGGACTTGGGACCCTAGCTTGTCAATATGCGAAGGCGATGGGGTTTCGAGTACTTGCAATCTCCAGCGGAGCTGAGAAGAGAAGACACTGTGAGAGACTAGGTGTGGATTATTTTGCGGACTATCGACATGCCAAGGACCTCACCCTAGAGATTCAAAAGCTCACTTACGGCGGGCCTCATGCTGTGGTTGTGGTCTCCTCAGATGATCGTCCCATCTCCCAAGCTGTTGAGGTGAGAGATCCTACATTAATCCCCATTTGGCTAGCAACATTCTCATTTGGTACTGTCTCCCCATGACGAAAGGCATCTTGACTAACTTGGAAATTGCAGTATATCAGATCTCGGGGAACGATTGTGTTAGTTGGCTTGCCGCCAGGGGCAGTCATCAAAGCCGATCTGTTCTCTGTCATTTTTCGTATGATCACCATCAAGGGATCTTAAATTGGCACCAGAGAAGATACCGAGGAGGCATTGCGGCTCTTCCTTCGTAAAAATATGGCTATGCAATGCCAGTTCATGGAACTTGCGCAATTACCTCAAGTCTACGATATGATGGAGAAAGGTAAGCGATGCCTTGCCATCAAATTACTAGTCTTCCTACGCGTTCCCAGCTGACCATAGGATGGAAAATCATTTGCAGCAAGTATCAAAGGTCGAATAATCTTGAAACTTCCCGAGAATACGAATATGGCCGAGCTGTTTACCTCGCCCAGCTTGTTGCCATCATTGACCACTCCAAAGTTTTCACCGACAGAGCACAATATCGGCACTCTCTTGGCCTATCGAATGGAAGAGCTGGGAGTCCGAGATTTCTTTGCCGTCCCAGGTACTTGCACCCCCATTCCATCAATGCCGAGTAAAGCTTACTAAATAAAACTGCGATTATTGAAAGGTGACTCAAATCTGCTTCTTCTTGATGAGATTTTGAAAAGTCCAAGCTTGCGCCTGATTGGGTGTTGTAATGAGTTGAATGCCGGCTACGCTGCAGACGGATACGCGCGAACTTCCCCCTCGAAAGTGGCAGTCGTGGTAGTAACCTATACTGTTGGAAGTATTTCACTGCTGAATGCAATTGCAGGGGCCTGTTCGGAGGGCCTGAAGGTCATCGTTATCTCAGGCTGTCCGAGCTCAAAATTGCTGACTGCGGAGAATGCCCTGCATCATACGACAGGGGGCGCCGACAAGAACCAAGCACTGCGACTATTCCAAGAGTTCACAGCTACTTCAATCCGCCTGGACTCAAGTGAAGATGCGGCACTGCGTCTAGATGACGCTCTGTCTCAATGCATTCATCAATCATTGCCAATCTACATTGAGATTCCCACCGATGTGGTGCAGGTTGTGGGCAATCCAGCAACGCCTTTGCGGATTTCACCTCCAACAGTGTCTCGATCAGGGGCCATCGATTAAGCTCTGCCCCCGCTAATCAGCACATGGAATGCAGCACGCCGGCCGATATTAATCATCGGTGCTCTGGCACATCTCTTCCTTTCGACAGAGGCTCTTGTGACACTGGCTAATAAACTGGGTTGTGCCGTCTTTTGTCAGCCAGATGCCAAATCCACTCTACCAGAGTCGCACCCGCAGTTTGTGGGAACCTTTTGGGCCACAGCTTCTAGCTCCGAATGTCGAGATGTGGTGATGGACTCTGACCTCTGGGTGGTTCTTGGAGGGCGCTGGTCTGATATGCATACGCTGGGGGGGCTCGATATCCAAGAGGAGCGCTGGCGCATGATTGATATCCAAGAAAGGTCTATCCGTATGCCGAATGGTCGATTGATTCAAGACTTCTGCCTGGCTGATGTCCTTGGGGCTTTTCTAATGTCTTCGATTTCGCCAAAGAGAGATACACTTCTTGAATTCCAGTGGAAGGCTCGCCAGCGCACCAGAGTCAACAGTCCTGGACTCGGGGAAGCTCTCACTGTGCGTGGAATTGTGGATGGCATTCAACGACTGATAACAAGCAAGGATACATTAATCGCTGATGCAGGAGATGCTTGGTTTAATGCCGTTGAGATTCCACTCCCAAAGGGCGCGGGTTTTGAAATCCAGCTTGTTTAGGAATCACTGGGATGGAGTCTACCTGCTGCACTTGGCTGCCAGCTAGCTCGTCCAGATGGGCGAGCAATCCTCGTGATTGGTGACGGTGCCTTTCAAATGACTGCTCAAGAGCTAAGTACTGCCATCCGAAGCAGATCCAATATGATAGTATTTATATTGAACAATCTGGGTTATCAAATAGAGGTAAGTACTACTTTGCTCTTTCAGTGCGCACCTATCCTGTTTCGAAACTCCTTGACTTCTGGCTCCTTAGGTCTGAATGGAACAAGAAGCCTTGACTAATATATCTCAAACCTCTTATCTTGATCTTACAGACTGCAATTCATGATGGACCCTATAATTACATCGCCAATTGGAACTATGCCACCTTCGCCTCCGCCTTGTCCACACCCAAGCATACCAGAACATGCAACAATCCGTTCGCATCTAAATTGGAAAAGGATCTCGGTGTCAATCCAGCATTTTTCTCAACACAAATCAAAACGCAAGCGGATCTGCTGTCAGCATTAGACCGCGTCAATCATGAGCCGTGGAAACTGGCCGTCTTGGAGTGTTGCATTCAGCCAGACGATGTGAGTCCTGGACTATGGCAGCTTGCAGGCGCTCTCCAGACAAAGCGCCTTGATGAGTAATTTTGTCTTGGTTGGAATCCTTTCTCTAGCTCAAATTCTCCTTCGTTAGCTCATGTTGGCTCTTATCTTACCTTTACCCCTGTAACAACTTGCTCATGCACTCGTGGCAGACCTTGGGTAACAGCCGTCTGTAATTGAATCAATTCAAACCAACTTGAATATTCTGGAGGCCCATTGGTAGGCCCTGGCAATGTAATATTCACCCTTGGAGTGCATTTACCAGGAGTATTTACAGATTGTAGTTGTTTAAAATAATTAGCTTTGGGAATTTGAAGATGCCCGAGGTCTCATATGTGGTCTTCAGAAAGAACTTATATAGCAGGTTTCACATCCATTAGAGACTATTTTATGCAGAACTAAACAAAGGCGTGCATCTCATACCCATGGGTCGTAAGGAACGTCAAGTCATTAACCAGACCTCATCAAGCGGAATCCCCCTTCAACCAGGGTGCAGAAAGAGGACGCATTCACAAAATTAGGATAAGAAGATGCGCGATCCATGTACTCATTCATCCCCACGAATAACCTCCTTTTTGGTTTTTCCTGGTGCTTATCGCCGATCGCATCCAATCCCTTAAATACCTTGTTACCTGAAACCTCTTCAGGGTAATAGTGTATCGCATTATCTGATTGGTTAAACCAGAGCCAGAAGCACAGCGATTCCAGGCAGAAGACCGGCTAGGGACATCTGGAATTGAGGAGAGGCTCCATTAAATACCGGCGTGGAAGATGGAGCAGGTGTGCTTGAAGAGGAGGCAGGGGCACTGGAAGAGACTGGAACGACTGAAACCGAGACCTCCACGGGGGAGATGGCCGGTGCAGGAGTCGCGGGCTCAACCTGGGAAACCACTGGAGCTGGGGATGTAGTCTCGACAGAAGTGGGCTGAAGGGCCGGGCTGGAGCCAGGCAGGACAGCAGTAGTACCGGGCTGGTTGGTAGGTAGAGTGCATCCCTCGCTGCAGGTGACAACTGACGTAATAACCAGGGTGCTAGTCTGGGTGACTGGGTGACTGACAATAGACGATCCGCTAGTAATAACTGTCCATGTGACGTGGAAGTTAGAACAATGGTACTGGTACAAACCGGTCGTTTTCACTTACCAGGGCAGGTCGTTGTGGTGTAGGTAGATGTAATGGTTGTCACTGGGGGAGGGCTCTCAGTCTCAGTGGGGCACGGGGTCGAGCTAGCTGGAGGCAGCGAGATCAAAGTTGTCGTCTCGCAGGGAGTGGAAGTTGGAGGCGCGGGAGGCGGAAAGCCTGGGGTAGATGTCTCGCAAGGAGTTGAAATTGGGGGTGAAGGGGGAGATGACCCAGGAGTAGAAGTTTCACATGGTGTAGAGCTTGGAGGTGGCGGTGGGAAGCCCGGGGTAGAAGTTGGGGGTGGAGGAACCACTGAGCTTGGAGTCGACGTCTCGCGCGGAGTAGATGTTGGAGGAGGCGGTGGTGGTGGTGAAGATGGCGTCGACGTCTCGCATGGTGTGGGCGGCGGCGGAGTTGCAGTCGAAATCTCACACGGAGTCGTGGTAGCAGTCACAATTGGCGTCGGGGTCTCGGTTCCAGTCTCACAGGGAGTTGACACTGGCGGCGGCGGCGTGTGGTGATTATCACCTCTGCCACCTTTACCATCCCGGATGGCGATCCGGAAATTGCCAGCGGGGGCTCTCAGCACAGCATTGGCCGAGGTCAAGCTGGTAATATAGAGCAGGAGAATAGAGATGCTCCGCATTCTTTCTAGCAAACGAGCGGTATGCTAGAGTGATGTGATGTATTGGCCACAAGTTATATGTAGAAGTTCCTTGAACGAAAGACAAGCAGGAACCGTAGCGAAAGAGTTCCTGGAACAGATTGATTTCAAACCCAGAAGCCGGGTTGAAGGAAGGAGAATGAGCGGGGTTTATATGTTCAGCCTCAGATGCAGGTGCACGACTGCCCGGTCTGGTACTGGGGTGTCCGCCATGTTGTCCTAGATTGGTTGATAGTCATGTCTCCATCCGGTTGGCTGGGAGAGCTCACCCGTACAACCGTGGTACCAAAACATGATCAGATGCTTTAGTGGCAATTCAACTTGACAATTTAACCAAATCGGGCATCACCATTGCATCAAGCAGATTTTCCGTGTCTATATCCAGAATATGGAGGCGGGTCAACATATATAGTCCGTACGACACACTAGGTCTCGATGCAGGGTCAAAGCTAGTGTGAGAGCACTAGACCCGGTTGGCGAAGCGACAAATGCTGGGATTGGTCTCGCAATTGGCTCCTGGTTCGTTCGATGGAACGGCCGGGATACATGCTGCCAAACTCAAAGCGCCAAACAGACCGACGCTGAAGCAGAACAGATATCGAGGCGATGCAGGTCT
The DNA here is from genome assembly GCF_028827665.1 of Penicillium hispanicum. Taxonomy (NCBI): domain Eukaryota; kingdom Fungi; phylum Ascomycota; class Eurotiomycetes; order Eurotiales; family Aspergillaceae; genus Penicillium; species Penicillium hispanicum. The sequence goes on along the minus strand of NW_026623198.1, from coordinate 3,496,193 downwards.
GACTTGGCAGTACGCGGCGCGGGCAGAAGCTAACTGATAGCTCATTCTCAACCAGGGTTATCTGAACTGGTGCATGGTATCAATGCCAACAGAGAATCGGCTGTGCCGTCTTCTGTTTCCCCCCAGCCTCCCCCCTCCCTCCCCATGAGAGCTGGACGACCGCTGTCAGTTCATGGGCCAATTATAGATTCCCCACTAATCATGGGACCTTGGATGGCATGTCGACTCCTGATCGAGAGCATAGTTGTCGGTATCGCCCACATGTCAAGAAATAAGATAGGTTTCATTTGTTGTCTGTGGATCCAGCCTTAATGTGGGGAAACCTCACAAATGAAACGGGCTCTGGGTCGAACTCTCCCTACAAGCCAAGCAGGCTAGCTCGATACCGCATGAGTACCGTATGGTACTCCGTCATTGTAGATTGAAAAATTTCTTGACGAGACCCGAATGCCGGAGCGTGGAGTTGATTGCGAGCTAACAGCCCGGGATATGTGACACCCGTGCATTTTTAGCCGGGATTCCAGATGGCACCCAGAAGACACCTATTTTCAGGGTCCTGGACTAAGCCAATAATGCATGCCACGAGTTCCTCTAGCCCATCCCCCTCGTCACCATCGCAATAGCTGAGCGCAGGAAAATTCATTTCTATGGGAGGTGGATCCACGGCTCCGAGGTTCCAGGAGTCAATTGAGCTCGAGCAATACGGTCCCTGGAGTGGCTGCTGCAGGTAACGTTACATGACAGGCACCCTTGCCGAGCTGGGCCAAACCTGGACGGTGATGAAGCTGAGCGCCCAAAGGTACACGGTTGCGGTGCGGCATCGCACGCTGCGCTGGCTCATTGGCAGAAAAACATGCCGGCGCAGTGAATTTCCCAAGCGGCCGAGGCGATTAATCCAAGACCAGTCAACAGACGGAGAGCGTTGGGAGAGCATCTCATGATGTCATTCGAAATGACCGCCATCTTGTTGGGATCCATGTTTCTCTCGCTGGATGTCTTCGGGTCCCCAGATGTCATGTCTCGGAGCTCGCCAATGTCCCATGGTTGCACTTCCCGTGTCGCTGTGGAAACGGGACGAGGGAACAGCTCTCTCATCCACGTCGCTAGGAATTGCCAATAGGTCCAGTGACAGGCGGGAGTTTCGCGTCGAATGTGACAGAGTCAGTGGCGCTCGGAGGTGGTCGGGCGTGGTGGAAGTCAAATCAAACCCTGGACTACGAGATGTAAGCAAAGCGTACAGAGTTCCGGCAAGAGCGTTTGTGGGAGGGGTTGCCTCATCGTTAGGGAAAACCGGTCTTTCTGCCACACTGCGCGAGGATACCATGTCTCAAACTCTGCAACAGCCACTTCGTGGAATATGTCAGGTTCCACCCCGCCAACACCTAATCCAGTGGCTATCCGTTCCCTCTACCCGGGGGCTTAAGGCGTGCAGTACAGACTTCGTATTCATGGCGGGGAAAAGCGCTACAAAACAGCTGGGGATCATCCACCGGCGTCGACTGGAGCTTATGCCAATTAGAGCGTACGTATGTACGTAAATAGAGTCACGGATCGATGCAGACAATGGTATCTAATCATCGTCATCTTCAGATCCACTACTCCACCCCGTCTCATAGGCTTCCCGAATCTCGGCTAGTCCATTGAGCATGGCCTCGCGCTCGTCAACCGACAACAGACGCGCGGTGGTGGTTTCAATGGCCTTGATCCTCCCGGCTGTCCGGGTCGACGCGGTCAATGCGGCAAAGATACCGAGCCCGGCATTTGATGGGGTACTCGGATACAGCCCCTGCGGAAAACTGTCGAGAAGAGGCAGGCTGAGGGACGTGTGGTAACTATCGGTTCCGTGATCAGTAGATGGACCGGGTTGGTGCCCATGGATTCAGGCTCACCTCTGGAGCATGGGCTCCGAATTGTACAATCGAAGTTTGCGAAGACGTCCGACGTCATCATCTCTGGATTCGGGGGTTTCCCTGGGCTCGCCTCCGCGCATCACCTGAACTTGGTTGAAAATATGTGGACTCTTGCTCTGGTCTTCATCATAAGTGAAGTCGATGTCAAATTCAGTTGTAGGTTTCGAAGCTTCTTCCTCGTTCAACGGTTTCCGCTCATGGTTCTTGGGATTGATGGTCGACTGCAGCTCAAAGATGTTCTGTCTTCCATCATCTCCGGCTAGGGAGGCTTCGAAATCATGATAGGGTCGCAGACGAGAAGGCAATGTCACCGTCTCAAGAGCAGAGCTGATCAGAGCCGAGCTTTGCCATTCCGACTGACGATCCACGTGAAGATACCCAGGGAGTTTCTGCGGAATGTCGACGATCGGCACATACAGAGTAGATTGCGGCGATATTGAGTAAAGTGACTTGGCCTTGTTGGTGTCCTTTTTCAACTGACGGTGCTGATCACGGATATGAGTCCCTTGTTTTGAGGAACGGGGAAAATTAGACAAACCCGTTGCATTTTAGTCCCATCCTCTATTGCCCAAACCCAGATACTCTTCTTCCCATACTCGTCTCTCAACCGGTCGATATACCGGGCGGCGAAGCCACCCCACGCATCGTCTGCCCCAGTAAAGATCTGCAATGCGCGCAGCTGATCACATTCTTCGGCAAAGGCTCTGACGTCTCGGTCCAACAGGTCATGCTCTTTATCGAGATCATTGAAAAGCTCCTCGCCAACGTTCCAATCCTCAAAAGGCATTATTTGAGAATTAAGTTCGTACTCATTCAGCTGCACAATCGAGCGAGGGTGATAGAACACTCTATTGTAGTCGGACCAGTAACGCACTGTTTCCGATGTCAAGCGAGGCGCGGAAGTGCCCTGATCTAAGCTTTTTTGATAATCACTCTGTGCAATAGGAGTTTGTTTTTGTACAACCTCTTGGCCATCCCTGGGTGAACCTGAGTCAGTGACTGCTCGAAGGTGACTTGGGGGTCAAAGACTGACCACAGACCACGACCGGCTACTGGATCTTCGGTCATCTCGTAGAGGGCGTTGTATTTGCGCAGGGTTCCAAAGCCACCCTTAAGGTCATAAACGACAGTCCGAGGGGTGTATGTCTCAGATCCATCTGCTCCCACTCCTGGCCTGAAATGAACATCATGGTCGATGGGCGATTCTTCGCCTTCATTGTATGTGAAATATGATTCCTACTCATAGTTCAGAAAAGAGGGACCTCTCCGAAACCAAGACAGACATTACCTGGAGGTTCCAGAAATGCGTGGCCAAGTAGTTGGCCCGCTGACCCAGCTGCACCGTGACAATCTCGTGCATTGTTATCGAGATCAGTCGACACCGGACGATCTTTAATTTTGAGCATCAACTGCGGGTGTCGGATGGCGCACAGACGTGACTCGCTCGCCGACGCTAGTCCAGAATGGGACGGTCAGACACACGTGAAGGGCAAGCCCGTGATAAACCCAAACGGGGAAGGCGCCGATGGTGTCCAGGGCAACAGTCACCTGACCATCCCAAGAGGGCAATAAACAACGTCGTGTGGGTGCGTCACTCCCAAAAACTCCAACGGTGATTTTCACTCGTGCACCGCTCTTCATCTTCATGTCCGCGACGCCCTCATGACCGACTAACATTCCTCGAGCGACTACATTATAACCTGTCGACACCACTCGCGATGGAGTCTCCGACGCGTCCCATCCTCAGCCCTTCAAAGGCCCTCCACCCGGTCTCGCCGGAACGCATGAATCAACAAGGCATTCCCGCCTCGCCATCCCTCCCCTCGGACCTCTTGTCCCTACACCACAAAAATACCAAGGGAGTCTCAGAAGTTCAAGCCAAGGTCGCCTTTCTCAACAGCCTCTCGCGAGGGGGCAGCCCTGGCGCGCCCGCACAAGCAGCAGCAAACAATGCCGCCCTCCAGCGGGCGATTCTCGGTCGCGAGGAGGCCGAATCAACCCTTGCCTCGGTACAAGAAGAACTGAATGACGCCCAATCACGAGAACGACGAATCAGTGAACGACTCGAGTCGCTATTAGAAGAATTACACGGCACCAAAGAGCGCCAGGCTCATGAACGATCGATCTTCGAGAAGGAGATTCGAAAGGCTAGGAAAGAAGCGTTCCGGGCGGGTTCGACTCTGGTAAAGCTGCAGGAGGAGCTCAAGCATTCGAAATCCGAATTGAAAGCCTTAAGAGACGAAGTGGCAGGGGAGCGAGACGCCAAGGACAAGGCGAAGCAAGAAGCCTTCGAGCGCGCATATGCTCTCGCAGGTCTTACAGAAGAACTTGAGGTTTTGAAGGGCAAACTGCGATCTGTGGAGGCCACCAACCACTCAAATACGCTTGAAGTCAGAGCCCATGAGATTCGGAAAGAGGACTTTGGTAGGTTGTCGCTAGCAGAGGGTGATCTCGCCTTCCTAACAACCCCGCGGAGACCCAAGCGTGCGGCGGTCGATTCGATTCGATCACCCGCGCCCGAATCCGAGCCTGAAGAGCTCGCGGAACAAACCCCTCCGAAACGACCACGCCTCTCGGAAGTTATGCCGCCGGCCGAGGAGCAGGACACGCCTGCAGCGAAGGACATTGCATCTCTAGCCGATCTCGACGCAATGGATGAGCTGAAGGCGGAGCTTCACTTTGAGCGTCGTCGACGAGTTGAGGCAGAGGAAATGGTACACTTTCTCAATATCGAATGTCAATTCGACCGATGCTCCTGTCGCATCGCTGAACGCGAAGGGCGCCGTTATATCTACGATGTGGAGTACTACGAGAAGTTCCAAAAGCCCCAGATTGAGGCAGAGGCAGAAGCCGCTCGACAAGCAGAAGCCGCTCGACAGGCAGAGGCTGCTCGAGAGGCAGAGGCTGCTCGAGAGGCAGAGGCTGCTCGAGAGGCAGAGGCTGCTCGACAGGCAGAGGCTGCTCGACAGGCAGAGGCTGCTCGACAGGCAGAGGCTGCTCGACAGGCTCATGCGCATCCACTGGAGCCTCTTTCTAGTCATACTCCCGATATTGACCCCCCTACCCCTGCGCATCACGCCGAACCAGCCGTGAAGCCTGAACCAACAGAACCCCCAGAGCAGATGCCAATGCCGGAAGAACCTCTAGTCACATTTTCACCAGAGACGGGAACGTTCAAAACATTCCCGTCGCCTCTTCGCGACAATGCTCGACCTCGGCGAGCTGATGAGTATCCATCGCCTGACATCCCGACCTATAGGGCGCATTCCCGTACTGAATGGATAGATTCAGCCTCTTCGCGTCGCCACGTGAATTCATACACCCCTTCTGAAGACCCTCGGTCATCTGGATTTGCCCATACTATTCAACCGGATCTCGCCATGGTTGAGCAAGACTACACTCCCATCTCCGTTGAAGCTAGGCCTACTAGACGTCACGTTGTACGGGACGAGTTCCAGCCTCCCCATCCAGCTACCAAAAGAGTTCCCCTCCGAGAAGCGACGGAATCCCAAAGCTCTTCCTCATTTCTTGCGGACACACCCATCAACCGCGAAGAAGCCTTGGCACAGATTCGAGCCCGACGTGGTCGTGCACGCAGCAAGCAGCGTTCAGTGAGTGCGAACGAAGCGGGAGGCCGCTCCGTAGGGTCTACTGGAAGTACAGCCACGACTCCAGGCAGAGGCCCACGGCGAATTCCCAACCTCCGAGCCGATTCGAAGAGCGAAAATGACTTGGCAGAGCGCAGGGATCTCAGCGCTCCGGTCCGTATGTTCCGACGATAATTATGGCCCAGCTTATTTGCGTATATGAATGTCGTGGTTTCGTTTTGTTCAGCCGGTTCTTGTTCTTTTCCATAATACCCCGGCGCTGGTGCATCAACTTGTTTGGCATTTCTGGGCTCCCCTGGTTTTAGCTGTTGTTTGTTCGTCCTTCCGTCTAATTACGTCTCTCATTGCATGGCGCCCGAGCAATAGTTTGCTATTATCAATTCGTCTTTAGCAATGGCGTTTTCCGTGTCCGTTATCATACATCTCCCCTTGCCTCCCTTCTTATTACAATACCTTGCTCGACTTCAATGTCTCACTCTCTCTAGTCTTTTCATTTGTCCATTTACTATTTCAAATTATATTCATCCTTGTCCAGATTCATCAGTCTCTCCCTTCTACCCCAGTATTCTTCCAGTGTAGATCTCTTTCCCTCTCACTTTATCCCGATCCAGCACCCGATCAGCTTCGACCTTTTTGTTGCGATCAGTTCCCTATCCCTAGCCTCCTTCCCATCATTGCCGACCCCTCCCCTCCTGCGGCTCCTGCGAGGGACCTGGTCGTACCGGACGTGGATCGGGTCGCTCATCCCATGGGCATGGTTGTAGAGCATCCGAAGGCCGAGAACCAAGCTTCAGCCATCGCTCATGTCCTCTTTTTTCCAGCCTCTCCTCTGCCGGAATCATGATGGATGTGGGCTGAAGAGGAGAAGATCGATGTCCTGATACGGGTTAGGCAAGATAAAATAGCCCCAGAATGATCATACCTAATCAATAAGAGAATCAAATTGTTACCAGTCAGTTATTCCCTAAGGCCTGTTAGATAGAATAATCTGCTCCAGTATGCACAGCCGGGCGCCTGTAGAATCTTGCGAATGCATCTGGATCACCGGTTACAGCTAGTCTTGCCCCTGAGATGCCGATCTCAAGGACCCAGATCCTTCGACCCTCTGGAATGTGGCTATGACGTCGCTTTCGAATAAAATGTCCTGCTGCTTCACGGCAGAGCCTCAAACTAGGCACCGCAACAGCTCCCCCCCCCCCCCCCCCCACAGGGAGGTAACCAGATGGCGCATATCTAGGATCGTGTGAAGGAGATTTCGTGGATATCACTACTGAAATTGTCTTCGGGTGAATTCTTACGCTTTTAAGAGGATATCATATAGCGACGGTAGCCATCTATTTACAAATATCTATCCGACTACCTATAAATCTCAGCCTCGGAAACGTTCCATGGGCGCATCGTGCATCACGCATGACAGATAGGAAAAGAAAATGCAGAGATCATATATACATCGATCATCAGGGTTTCCCATGGCAAAACACATAGTTCCGGTGTTCGTAGGGCGTTGTCATTCGTGTGACTACAAGGTCCCAGTCAAAGTGCACCTCGCCGTGCTTGTAAGCCTCGAGATTATGGCTCTTCTTCAGGTGCAATCCGGCTGACACGACGACCCTTGTTCTCTTTGCGGTCCGCTGCAAGCGACTGGGCGAACTTGCTGCTCTCGCGAATCTGCGGCCCCTTCCAGTAGAAAATGTAGATGGGCAGCACGACAATGCAAGACAGGCAGGCTAGCACGGTGCTGGCGTACTCAACGTGCCACTTGTTCCCAATATTAGTGTACATTGGGGTGGCGTACATTGCTGCAATACCAGCCAGAAGGTCACGAGCGAAGGCATTGCCACCACAGGCAGAAGCGGAGTAGACACCGTAGGCGGCGATCATATAGTCCACCGAGGAGAGGTAAATCGCATAATTGGCGATTCCAACCATCGTGGAGAAGATCATCGATGCGATCCAGGGGATTCCGCGCGACTTGCCGAACGACGTCCATGCAAAACCGAACAGACCGATGGGCTCGAACGGTGCGAGGAAGAGAAGCCATTTTAGACGACGTTCCGGGGGCAGTGCGTCCTCGCCTCGGGTTTCGCGAATATGCCCATCTCGCCAGAACCATGGGAAGTACGAGAAGTAGGTGAGGATGTAAGCAAGATTGATCGGAATGACTGCCCAGGCCTGCGCCAGGATCCCGAAGCCCCAGCCCTGCTCGTAGACGACGGCGAAACTCTCAAGGAAGGTGAAGATCAGGGCATCGGAGAAGCCAGATAGCAGGGACAGACAGAACACAATGGGCTCCCGCAGAAGCATGTGGAAAGGTCGAACCCAGATTCGGCCAGCTTCCTTGAGCGAGACCCGAGGATTTTTCAACTCATTGGGTCCGTAGATATTCGGGTCTTCTCCGGTCTTGCGGCGTCGCTTAGCCTCGCGGTCCATGAGGATTGTGGAGCGGCTCTCGGGCATAAAGAAGATGATAGCTTGGGTGACGGCTCCGAAGATGAGCTGGATCCAGAAGAACCATTGCCAGTCAAGGACTATGGAAAGCCTGCGTTAGTACATTTCGGACGCTCAATAGTATATTGGCATTGTGAACACTTACAGCGCTCAATTGGTCCACCAATGACACCGCCAATACTGGTACCAATGCAAGAAGAGAGCACGATGAAGGCAAGAGGGAATTGTTGTGTCTCAGACTCGTAGATATCGGCGATCAGACCGAGAGTGACACTACCACCGGCAGTAGAGATACCACCCTACACTTTGTCAGCATATCAGTCAGTCCGGTAAGGAGTCTTGGCAAGCTACTTACCAGTCCACGAGCAACAACGATGGTGCCCCAATTCGGAGCCAGAGCGGCAGGAATTTGCCAGATGTTGATCAGAAACATCGACAGCTGGAGAATGGGCCAGCGACCAAACTCCTCACTCCATGGCGCCCACAGTTCACATCCGATGGAGTATGTGACCAGATAAATCATCTGCCCCGTTCGGGCTTCCTGCTCGCCAATGTTGAATGCTTTGGAAAGCGGCTGAACAGCGTTGGGAAAGACTGATGTGTTGAAATTCATGGAGACCTGAACACACGCCACAGCGCCTAAATCGGGGGCGTTAGCCTGCAACGGGGGGGGGGGGGGGGGGTACTGAGCATCTCGAAGAGATTCTCCACGCGCGCGAAGGAGGGACATACACAGATACATCCATTTCTTCCACCGGGGCCAGCAGTAGCCCAGCTGTTCGTAGCAGTCATCTTCCTTCAATTCACGTTTCTCGGGCGAGGACGAAGGCGACACCTTCTCGGGGGACGAAGGCGAACGAATCCTGTCGTCCATGCTCAGCTCATCGCTGGTCTTCATGCGGGGCTAGATATTGACTGGAATCAATATTCGCGGCGGGCGTAGAGAGGGCAAGCCTGCGCCATGGGGTTTCATTTATCTAGTCGTCGCGGAGAATCCCACCATGTCCATATTGTGGCCACCATTTGGGCTTAGTCGTCATGATTGAAAACCGGTTTATAGACTTTTGGTGCGGATCGGTGGGTCTTCACGGTGGATCATCCGCTTTATCGCAAGCCTCACGCATTAAAGGATCGCCTAGCCTTTCCGTTTGCATGGCCTAAACGACCACCAGGGACGGAAAATATGCCGACATATATCTCATGTGGTGGATTCCGCTTAAGAGCTTTCTGACCGCGGCGAAATAACACCGAGGCGGCGCGCACACTGAGAAAGGGAAATCGAAGTGGGAGAAATTAGGGGAAAGCCGCATGCGATTTCTAGCGTGGCTCTCTTCCGGCGGGGCCAAAGGAAGACCAATGGCGACAGTAGGCAAAACCTCGGGAATGGTTCAACCGCAAAACGCTGCTTAGTTAACTAGTTAGCTAATCTCGGGTTCCATCGATGACATTGCTGGCGTTGGCGCACGATGCAAACTCTGTGGATAACCGTCGTGGAGGTCGGGGACACGACGCCGTTGGGTCAGACACATGCAGCCTCTTGTAAGTCAAATATTGGAGTTGCTGTACAGTCAATAGAATCACTTACACGCGACTCACTCCGCTGCGAATCGACGTCATATCACGAACTTTTGGATCTCGAAGAGTTCCTTCGGTCCACTTTTCACCACGCCTGGCTCCACAAATATGGGTCGTTTTGCCTAGGAATCCGACTTGACGTCAGTTAGTTCGCTGCGACCTGAGGTCGCAGGCACCATTGACGACGCTCGGATAACCGTGTGCGCCCTCCTGTGCAAGCTGTATCCAGTGGCGCTGCCGTTAGGCGAAGCTGAAGAACAATTATGCGCTGCTTGAGACTTATGAGTGGTCTGCGGCGTTGAGACGAGGTCATAGCATCTCGCACCATTCAACCCGATAAGTGTCTTTTTTGCAGCCAATCAATTCTTCGGCATTGCCAGCATCCGTAAGAAACCGAAGCTTCGGCTCCCGGCGAGATCGCACGCAAGGGTGTGATGATCAGCTTGGCCGATTGTGTCAGAACGGAAGATGGGAGAATGGACGATACGCAGTCACGTGCTGACGCGCCGCCGCGTCTCGCGTTCGGCTGCGACCGCGTTTTGCAGTGACATTCAGTGATCCGCGAGGCACGCCATGGTCTTCAAACCCTTCAAGCCGCCTCTAGCGAGGAAACTGCAGTCTGCAGCAGAGACTGTGGACGAGCATTACCGACCTGCGAAGAAGCTGCGCCTGTCCAAGACGGAGCCAGAAGCCAGTGCCGATTCGCAACCTAGGCCAACAGTCGGAGCGCGAGAGCCTCTGCTTCAAGTCCAGAACGGGAAAGGAGCGGCAGCCCAAGCTACCTCAGGATCTGTACCAAAAGGTCTAGTCGGGGACGAAAGGTTTTTCAATGTCCTGTGGTACGTTCATCCGAAACTGTGACCACATCCTTTCAACCTCGGTGGTGTGTTTATCTGACTGTTCCATCCTCGGCACTATTAGGAGGAAACCGAGTGCCAAAAAGAACAAGACCTGGGATGGCGACGGTATCCTCACAGCCCGTGCAGGCTTTGTCTCCCTCTGTGATGTTGGCGGCAAGGATATGGGACGGACAATGTACGAGCAGGAACTTGAGCCGGGAAAAATGCTCTACGTGAGCGGGAAGGAAGTTGAAGTCGACTCAGAGATACCCCGTCGAGAATACCTGGCTGGGAAGAAGGTGTTGGAGGCCACAAAAGCAACACCTACACCGCCATCAATGCCGAAGAAAATACCCATGTCCGTGCAGAAAAAGACTGATTCGCGAGGCATTTCATCAGCCAAGTCTTCTCTGAAACGGAGCTCATCTTCTTTGGAGAATAGCACCCTAGGAGGGAGCGCGACGGGCTTTGGGGCTTATAAGAAGCCCCTGTTGCATGACACGGTGATCCCGACAAATCCCGATAGGGTGGTCCCACGTCACGATGCGAACGCACCGGGGGCGTTAGTGATGCCACGACCAGCATGGGTTCCCAGTGGGAAGCAAATTGTGGATGTAGTCGTTGACCCTTTGCTGGCCAAGAGCCTACGGCAACATCAGCGAGAAGGTGTCCAGTTTCTCTATGAATGCGTGATGGGAATGCGCGATTTCAATGGCGAAGGCGCGATTCTAGCGGATGACATGGGCCTAGGGAAAACACTGCAGACTATTGCCTTGTTATGGACTCTGCTGAAGCAGAATCCTGTCTACGGGGATCCGCCCGTTATCAAGAAAGCGCTGATTGTCTGCCCAGTGACCCTTATCAACAACTGGAAGAAAGAGTTCCGTAAATGGCTTGGAAATGAACGCATTGGAGTATTCGTCTTTGATGATAAACGGAAGCGGCTAACTGACTTCACCAAAGGCAAGGCTTACAGTATCATGATTGTGGGATATGAGAAGTTGAGAACGGTACAAGAGGGCCTGGCGAAGGGGACGGGGGTCGACATCATCATTGCAGATGAAGGCCACCGACTCAAGACTCTTCAAAACAAAAGCGGCCAAGCCATTCAATCTCTGAATGCTGCGAAGAGGGTCATTTTGTCCGGCACGCCAATCCAAAATGATCTGAAGGAGTTCTTCGCTACAGTGGATCTAGTCAACCCTGGGATTTTAGGCACCTTCAAGGCCTTTATTCGCGAATTTGAGACGCCCATCGTTCGAAGCAGACAACCAGAGGCTACAAAGAAGGACATTGAAAAGGGCGAATCGAGAAACGAAGAGCTCCGAGAACTCACCTCCAAGTTCATACTTCGCAGAACAGCAGATGTTTTAGCCAAATATCTTCCGCCAAAGTCGGAATATGTGCTCTTTTGCAAGCCAACTCGGACCCAAGCCAAAATCTACCAAGCCGTCCTTGCCTCACCGATCTTCCAAACCGCTCTAGGGAATACCGAAAGCGCTCTTCAGCTGATTACCATATTAAAGAAGCTTTGCAACAGTCCGTCGCTGCTTTCCGCGAAGAACAACGACCAGTCACCCAACGAAACCATTGCTGCTCTTCTGTCCTCACTTCCACCGAACCTCACGCGCCACTTCTCTCCTTCTGCAAGCGCCAAAGTCCGCGTACTGGACCAGATTCTGGACAGCATGAGAAGCAACACGGCCGAGAAAATCGTGCTCGTGTCCAACTACACCTCAACCCTGAATCTGCTCGCCACTCTCCTCACCTCACTGGGCCTTCCATTCCTCCGTCTTGACGGAAGCACCCCTGCGCAAAAGCGCCAACCTCTGGTGGACGACTTCAATCGTCTCCCTGCGGAGTCTTGCTTTGCCTTCTTACTATCTGCCAAGGCAGGCGGGACGGGCCTGAACCTTATCGGTGCCAGCCGTCTTGTCCTCTTCGATGTGGACTGGAACCCGGCAACAGACATTCAAGCCATGGCGCGTATCCACCGCGACGGCCAAAAGCACCACTGTCGCATCTACCGTGTCATCCTCAAGGGTAGCTTGGAAGAGAAGATCTGGCAACGGCAAGTGACCAAGCTTGGACTAGCAGACAGCGTCATGGAACACAAGGACAATGTATCTCAATTCTCCACCGCCGAACTGCGCGATCTATTCCGACTCGATGAAGAAAGCCGCTGCCAGACACACGATCTCCTGGCCTGTCAATGCGGCGGTAGAGGTCCCATTTCGTCTACGACTTCCTCAGGCACCGCGACTCCTGACGGGAGAGTCAATGATGATGGTGGCAGTGACTCCGAGCTCTCCGAGCTCACAGACGTCCCCACCGACGAAGACCTCCCCAACTTCCCATCGCTCATGAAAGCGTCCGAAGTAGACATGGACGCGCAGGAGCGGTCGATTCGTGAGAATTCCCGTCGAGGCCGGCAACAGAAAGACAAGATGCACCAGTCGCTGGCGCAGTACTCGCATATCGACCCGTCCCTTCTCTCAGCCGACACGGAAGACGATGGGGACATCGCCGCGGCCGTCGATGACGATGTCCTTGTGGGTCTGCTCAAGGATGAGTGCAATCAGATCGGGTATATATTCAAGAAAACGAGTGGTGCGGAGGTGGAGAGTCGGACGCCAGCGCCCGAGGTCGAAGGTTGAGAAGCGCGTGATCTATCTACATTTGAATATCTGGTGGGCGCTGCCCAAGGCTAGCCATCATGTTCTCGTATACTTGCGACACGATCACGCATAATAGACTTGGATGATACATGCACTAGACACATAAACTATCATTCATTTACTAATCAGGTTCATTTGACCTAAACTATATTTGCCTCCTGTTCAAAACTATGATTCCACGAAGAGAGAAAGGGAAATCGAGAATGGAAAAGACATGACCAACAACCAGGAAGTATCAAATGGCCAGAAAATAGTCTAAATGTACAAAAGAAAAATGGGTGAAGAAACGACAGACAGGATCCAAACGGATCGCAGTAGGGAAAGAAAAAACAGAATACCATCATGCACGCACAAAAGCCTCCAACTCACCATGCACCGTACCCAAATGCTAATATCGCGCCATCTCAGTACCGGAGTTTACCGACCAGGCCGAATGTATAAGCTGCCTCGGCTTCACTCTTCATCTGGATCATGTAGATCCGCTGGGAGCTGGCTGTCACGCCGCCTTGCTTTGCAATGGCACCACCCTCGTTTTCTTCGTAGACTGACACGGCAATTCCAGTTCGTGCAACACGTTCAAAGGAGCTCTCGGGGAGACAGACATCGAGCAGGACTTCGCCGCGGGTCTTGCCGCGGATGATAATGCGTTTCTCAGGTTCGACATCACGGCGTGGCGTTGCCGCACCTGAGCTGGTCGTGGAGCTGCTGCCATCGCCATGGGTGGCACTGCTCTCGCTACGACCGCTAACGGCGGTTCCGGGGCGAGAGGGGTTCTTGGGTGGAGCGGGCATGATGGTTAGACGGGCAGCCCCCATGTCGCGCCACTTGGAGGCGGTTTCGCGGAGGTAGATGCGAATCTTAGCGTTGGACAGCCCGATTCCGTCGGCGCCCTTGATTGCGGCAGCGATACGGCCGATACCTGAGGACGGGGAGGGTTGAGAGGATTCGGCAGAGTCGGAATACATGCTGTTTTCGCGGCCGTTCCGCGAAGTGACAGTCGAGCGAGCAATGTTGAACATCCTACTACCTGCGCCAAAGCGTTTCAGGGCAGAGAAGGCACTGCTCATCGTTCCCACACTGCTCTCGGAGCCCTCGGCAAGAGAACGCGGCGAGCCGGAGGCACGATAGCTCTTGCGCCGGCGAGGGAAACCGAACCAGCTTCCACCATCCTTGGTAGCAGCTGGCTGGAAAGTCGGCGGCATGTCGTTGAAGGGACCACGAGCGTTTTGGAGTGCAATGTAAGTAGGATTGTTGATGCGAGCCTGGTTGATTAGGCTGTATAGAGAATCACACTCATCAGGGTTGCGAGATCGGAACATGATATTGTTGCTTGAGGTGATCTTGGAGCGCTCGGTTGGCGGAGAACGAATGCTGATGTCAATGGCAGTGCCCCGGCGTATGGGAACAAGCGGTGTCAGTTCCATTGAGATAAGAGGCCGCGACGATTTCGAAGACCGCTCTGGGGAGTTTGCATTGGGATCAGCACCCATTTTAAAAGCTTCGATCAGACCAGGGCTGACAGCAATGCTGCATTCATCGGGGAGCAGACTCTCCCATGTGCCCTTGTCACACCACGCAAAAATGGACGCGACTGCTCGGGACGACTTGGCGGGTTGCAGCGGCACGGCACGGTAGCCACCTTGCGATGCCGAGTTGGAAGGAGACAGCGAGCTTGTCTCGGAGGTAGCAGACTCCAGGGGCCTTGGCTTGGGCAGCTCGCTCTGTTCGTCCTCGGAGGCAGAAGCCGAAGAATAAGAGTCAGAATCCGATACGGACTGCGAGTATTCGGAAGAGGAATAGGCATAGTGCCGCACAGTCGACGCATCAGAGTCAGAGTCAGAATAAGAATCCGATGCTGTGGAGGGCTCATATTCATGCTTAAGTGGTGAAGATCCCCTTCGTTTGAGTCGGACGGCAGATGGACTGAGGGTCGGGGTGTTAGAGAGCTTCCCGACAGCAGAGCTCGGCGAACGATGGGGAGGTGGAGGTGGAGGCGAGTCTTCATGTTTCGACTTTCGTCGTGATTTCCTTCTCCTCGTTCTAGTAGGAGTTTCTGGGACTTCTTGATCAGGCAAGGACTCCAGGGGAGGATAGTCTTCTTCTTCTCCCTCGAGTCGAGTGCTTGTTGGAGTTGACAGATGGGTCTGGCTGCTGGCACTCCTGATCTTCGGAATGAGAGGCAGGGTTGCCGAAGGAACCGATGATACTCGAGGGGACTCAGCCTCGGTGGTCTCCTGTCTCTCAGGTGTCTGAGGTGCTTTTTGAGGGGATCGTTCTTTCGGTGAATCTGTAGCCTTGGCCTGCTCTTTACCCTCACCATAAAGTCTCCCAGTCGCAGGTGAAGAATCGATTGTCTTGTCCGACACCGCTGCCTTCGGGGAGGCTGTCTCTGAAGTTGGGCTCTCTCCGTAGCGTGAGTGTCTCTTGGCCTTGGATCTTTTCAGCCCAGAAGCAGACTTGTCAGGGATCACGGTAGAAGGCAAAGCTGGCAAACCAGGGCGAGTCTGCTTCGTTGACAGTTCAGAGCCTCCGGTGGTATAGCCCGTTTCACGAGTGATTGCGGAGTAAAGAGAGCTCCTAGTTTCGGTCGCGATGGAACTGACGGTGCTCGGTTCAGAGTAATGTTCCTTGAGTGTCGAAGAACGTCGTCTCTCGCCAATTGGAATGTCAACGTCGCTTGGGGTTGGTCGCGGAGGAGAGTCGCTGCTGATAGATTTGCGTGCCTTGTGTTGCTTGGCCCGACTGATGAAGCTTTGGCTTCGGCAAATTGATGGCGGAATTGGATCTGAGCCTAGCAACTGAACCCACTCGAGACCGATATCCACATCGTCGATCCGCAGGGAGATCAACTCCTGCCAATATTTATCTTCCTCGGGGGCACTACGCAGCATCACAACGATCTCCCCTTTGGTGTCGCCATTGCGAGCTGAGACACATCGCAGGTCCATGGGCGGGAAGAGCAACCAGCGATCTGCGTGATCAATCTCACAAATCATCAAGTCACCGCCAGGTCCGTTGCTTGGGGTGTTGTCGCGGTATAGCAACTCGGCTCGGCAGTCGACCAACTGACCGCTTGAATGATAGAGGGAAAGATTGAAGAAATCGCGCGCGCGGACCCGGCGAGTCTGATCAACCGTCACCGTTTGAAGTACACCCATGGTCATTGGGTCCCTGGCTCGAGTCGGATCTATTGTGGCCGCAGATTCGTCCTCGAGTCTTGCTCGTTCATCTCGAGCGCGTTTCCGAGCCTCTAGCACGAGAGTCTGGTAGGAATTCGCCACTTCCTCGGCCTTAGTGGATGGCTGCAAGGTATTGATCCCCTTGAAGCTCTTCGCGAGGTACTTCAACCGTACCAATGGCCGCTTCAGCAGATATGCGACATCTACCTTCCCGCCGTCACTGTCGATCACATCGCCATTCTCATCCCGTTCCATGCCCTCATCCAAACTTTTCGTCTCGGCATCATTTGACTCCCCTTCCTCCAAGGGAGCAAGATTCACAATGACATCCTTGAAGCCCAGCCTCCATGCTTTCAGATATTCACGGTAGACTCTCTGCGCCCCCTGAGCCCAATTGAGCAATGCCTCCGCGTCATCTCGAGGAATGCGCTTGTGCAGAGTCTTCAGACGCTCGATTGCTACTCCCATATTGACAATAGGCTTGGAGAAGTTCAAGTCATCTTTGGGGTCCATTGAAGGTCGGAATAGACCCGCCGCGATAGCCGAGTCGGAGCGCGACAAGACACACGTAAGTAATACAGGAATCACACCTCCAACGAGCGTCTTGAGTTCGCGCATATACTTGGTCTCATCCGCAGAAAGCTCAGTCATGAGGTCCGGGATTGTTGCGTTGGCCAGGCGACTTTTATTCGTGCGAATGCTCCGGGTAGACCGAATGCTTCTGCTTCGTGAGACAGGAACCGAAAGAACAGACATGAGATCATTGTGAGTGGTGAGACGTCGCTTCAATTGCGATGAGACTGCAGGGAGTGAATCGGGGTCGAACTGATCGTTCTCTTCGGCTTCCACAGTTTTCACATCCCGCTCTGAGGCAGCAGATTTCCCGGTGAGGAATGACGACGATCCCTCGGGGAGAGTGCTGAGTGTTTCAACAGAAGCGATGGTCGAGAGTCGATGATTTCCAGTGCTAGGGAATGGCTTTTTTCGACTAAGCGGGACTGGTGCATTGTTCCCAGAAACTTCGGAGCCGTCAGAGCCGATTGGCAGGTCAGACTGGGTGGTCACAATGCTCGCCTCGTACGGCTTCTCGCGAACGGAACTTTCCTCTTTTGGTTTCGTCGATGGCCCTTTGTGAGGGTGATCCGGGCTTGCTCGCTTGGAGTCTGATGGGGCGACGCCGTCCATGGTGTTGCGTAGTTTCTCACTTGACGAAGGACGATCTCTGTCCTTGGAGTGTCGGCTATGCGAGCTCTTCGGGCGAGACTCATTCTCGGGTGGCTCGGAGGAGATTATGCTTGCATTTTCCCCTTCCGCTAGTCTCCTT
The DNA here is from genome assembly GCF_028827665.1 of Penicillium hispanicum. NCBI lineage: Eukaryota > Fungi > Ascomycota > Eurotiomycetes > Eurotiales > Aspergillaceae > Penicillium > Penicillium hispanicum. Next base: position 3,478,632 of record NW_026623198.1, on the reverse strand, counting down.
GATCGCCGCGCTCTGGCTGATTTGATGTCCAGAGGGCCGGGCATGTCGCTCTTGGAATCATTATCATCCAGGAAGGGGTCTGGCGTCTCTGACAGCCAAGCCTCAATCTTCGACCCGCGATTGCCCGGTGGTTGCGGTTGAGGTTTGGGCGGCTCAGCCTCCGGTCTTGTGAACATCTTCCTCGACTCGTCCAGCATATGCGCAAAAATTCCGCCTTTGGGTGGCTTTGAAGGGCCACGGGCACGCCTTCGGGATAGCTCTGAAAAGTCAGCCTCACTCCGTGCCCAATCAATATCTTCTGGCGGAGGCGAATGTCTCTTGAGATTGTCAGCGATGTCCGATTTTGCCGTGCGCGTAGGTCGATCCGACTCCAGATCGCTGTCGGTCACGGACTCGGTCCGTTTCCGCGAGGCCGACTGTTTTGCTTCACGAATGGGGGATCTGGAAGCAGGAGCATCTCGACGGGCTCCGTATCGCGGGATATCTCGATTCTTCCCCGAATCATCCTTCTTATTATCTCGTTTGGCTCGTGGAGATCCCGAGCCTTCGTTCGTCGTGTACTCGTTGATGCGCTTTGGCATCGGCAAGTTGCGCGTGGGTGTCTGTGTCTGTGTCGTAGATCTATTCCTTCTCCAATGCTCATCGCTAATGACTCGTTTGCGTGGTGTACTGTGACTGCGTTTCCTCGTTGCCGCCGGAGGCTCTTTGTTGCTCTTTTCCGGCCGGTCCAGCTTGGCCTTCGCCGGCTTGGGCTTCGCTTTCGGTGTTTTGTTTTCTTCATCGTCGTCGTCGTATATGCCGTCGTCGATCGTGACCACTCCACCGCCTTGTTGTTGCCATTTGCGCACCCTCGCGCGAACTGAGTTCGTGTCGTGCACCCCGAGCGGCTGTCCAATATCCAGAGGCTTTGTCGGGGTCGGTTTGGCACTACCTCCACGGTTGGAGGGGCGGTGCGGCGTCGCAGGAGACGGCATCGATGTCTGCTGAAAGAACGAATGAGTTTAGTTGGGCTCGGCGTGATCGAGATGTTGACAAAGCGGGCAACCAAGAGATGTTTGTTGACGCTCGATGATCAGGTGGAGGAAGCACTCACCACGCGGACCGAAGGGCCTGGCTTCGATCACAGAGCACAGCGAAGCAGCATTTGCTCTTTTTTGGTCGTTTCTTCCGGGTCGAGACTCCTTCGCAGCGATCGAGGGGGGTGTAAACAAGTTGATTAGGCACCTTTGACGCTGACCCCGATAAGCCCACCTCTTCCCTGACTAGTTTTGGCTGCCGGGGAAACCACGCGCCGATCGACGATCGGCCAAGCAGCGCGCTCCTGTGACTCTGCAATCCTTCCACTCAGCACTTAGCATTCAGCAGTCTCCTTCTTTGCAGGCCTGCAAGGAATCGTCTGATCGCTTCTGCTGCGCGTGATAAGATCCGGTGCTCTCTTCACCCGAGGACTTGGCTGAACCCTGCAACTGACCAGGTCTCGACCACCGGGGGCATAGTCTTCTCCAAATGAGGGTGGAGTGGCTCCAGAGACGTTGCGACAACTGAGAGGTCCCGGAATTGGGGGACCGGGCTGTTCTTATTGCCGCTTGCGCGTCCATCGCACTGCTGTGGTTCCTCCTGCAGGGGCGTCATCGCCGTTCAAGGATGCAGCCCACTCGCTGCGCTGGACAGGTCGCAATTAGGCACTACTATTTCTTGCTAGTGGCCGTGTCATGGTCCTCGTCGTCCCAATGATCTAAATTTTACATCTATAGAATCGAAAGAATGCCCCATGGGCCACTCCGATGGCCCTGGCATCATGTCTCGATCAAGTCCCGAGGCGATCGAATCGCCTCATCACCCCGAATCTCGATTCTGACCGAGACAAGCATTGTTCGTGCCCACCAATTCTCCATTGCCCCCCCGTTCCCCACTTTAGCCCGCTCGCACCTGTGGCTATGACGGAAGAGGTGCTATTGAGCCTTGCGCCTCTCGCCTGACTCCTGCTGTCGCCGAATGGCGGTCGAGATGATCGAGATGCTTTGGTAAAGGTAGTCTAATCATACACTAGATCAGCCGAACATCCGAAACTCCCGGATGCATCCCCAAGGATTCGGTACTTACAGCCTGGCACCACGATCCAGATGAAATTCATGAAGAAGTAATACAGCCAGAAATAATACGGCTCCGGCCGGCAGTAGGGCCGGTCGTTCCTGTAGTGGTCGAACAGGCTAGTGGCATAGTACAGCGTGTCGCCGTAGAGATGGCTCATGCACACAATCAACTGGATGGGGTGGCGCAAGGCATGCCGGGTTGCGGTCAGATATGCAACAACAAAGCATAGAGGCCCCCACAGGAGCTGGGCGAGGGCGGGTCAGCGGGAAAAGTCATCGCGGTGTCGACAGCAGCGGTGGCCTCGAACACTTACCACGGTCATGGTCTCCATGCAGAGCACCAGGGTATCCGAAGTCAGGTACCGGGAGTCCGACAGGGCATACTCCTTCCACAGCTGCCCGAACAGATCCTGCGCCGAGGCCATATTGTCATGATGGATCATGAAATACCCCTCGAAGAAGCAATGGAGGGTTCCAGCTGTCAGGCTTGTCAGTCCATCCGGGGCTGTCGGCCATGGGCAATAGTCAGGTCATACAGAGCACAAACCATAGGATGGCGATTCGATCCGCCATGCGAAGGGTTGGTCGCACATAACTGGCCACGGCGAAAGTGACTCCAAGGAGGACCGCGCATCCTCCGCTAGCAGAGGCCAGAAGTTCGAGCACGGAGGCTTGGTTGGGCGAATAGCCGACAATGTCGGCCCCGAGGGGGAAGTAGGGGTGGGAGGAAGAGCCACCCGCCATGCTCGTTGCGGCGTGGGGGGGTGTCAAAAAGCTTGTCTTCGGCCACACTGGGATCGGTCACCCTGGATGATTGATTCCTAGCGATCTGATCTTATAGCGGGATCTCCGAGGGAACTCCAGAGGCTAGGAATGTTTTGCTTGGCTTTTTCTATTCCCAGAGCCACGCGCGATGATCGCATGTGGATCTGCACAGGGGAGCTTGAACCAATTGGAAGCCATCTCCAGAGATCTCGACAAGGTTGATGGATTGAATGCTGAGTGCAGCTCTTTTGAATGATAGAGCCTTGGCCCAGAATGCACACAATCATTCTAGGAAGGCATCAATCTAGGTTGAAGGTACGCAGGTAGATCTGTAGCTGTCCGGTACCTGCTGTTTATCGTTGGAGAGATATATAGTTACCTCGGCTATGGTCGGGGAGACATTGGATGAAGAAGCTAGGCAGCGCCCAGTATCACCGTGGTTCATCATGCATTAGCTCGGGCATCATTCCGAAAGGACACATAGCCCAGGTAACTATCAATCCCTGGGGACCTTGTTGTCTTCGCGACAAGTCCACGTCTCGTTCGGAAAGGGCTTAGCGTCTCATTTGCTGCCTCAGGCACCAAGAATCCGGGTTCCCCAACTGCCTTGTTCCCCCCTCGACATACCGTGATTCCCCGACTGCTTAAATGGCGCCCCGACGCCCTTTATCTCTCCTTAACAATGGCATCTGATGCGCCTAGGAAGCCCCTGGGAATCGACGTCTCGCGTTCCTCAATGGACTCGCCCCCTGGTATCGCCGCCTTGTTCGTCATCAGCTTCGACATCAGGGCCGGGTAAGTATTACTTCCCTCTGGAAGCTCCAAGCTTCGGAGCAGTAGACGGGGTCCGGTACTGATCGCCATGTGATGGCAGATATGTGGTCTCGTGGAAACGGACGGCGCCCGGTGGTCAGTGGCCCCTTAGTTGAGCTGTGGCTGCACCCCTCTGATGCGATCCGCGGAGCTGACACGGATACTCAATAGTCGAGGTCGAAGGGGTGGTGGAATACAAGTCACTTCCATCTGGACTACACAATGTAACCGAGGACCTGGTGTACGTGCCGCGGACTGGCCTGACAGCTTTCACTGCGCTTCGCTAACATAACCCCTCCACTAGGTATTTTGTCCACGAAGAGCATGCCGGTATCAGCGCGTTCCTCAACCATCCCGCCACCGAGGCGGAACGCAATGCGAAGATGTTTGCGATCGGCGTTTTGGTTCCCCTCAGCTCCGGGAGACTCGGGAAGAGCTGGAGACATGCCCCGAAATTGAAGGAGTTGACGCTGTTCGTACTCCCTACTCGACATGCCTCATGGCAATCTGGTAGCTAACACCTGCTCCTATACAGGAAATACGCCGCGAACATGTCCGATATGCAGCCATTGTCTGATTACTGGGACTCGTTCCAGATCGGAGGCAACGAAACCGCCGTCCCAGACTCACCAATCGATTCGCCATTGAGTGTTCGGTTCCCATCCGGCGATAGACCAAGCCACCGCAGCCGCGCCTTCAGCGATGCAATGGTATTGGAGACGTCCAGGCCGGCCTTGACACCTTTCCACCCTGCTTCGTCACTTCCGGATTTTATGGACTGCTTCGGCCCATTGATCTTCCCATTGTACCGAGCGGCGTTGTTGCGTAAACGGATTCTCTTTATGACGGAAGCGCCAGTCCATACGCCATGCAACTTTGGTAAGAACTTTTGGGCCGTGTCATATTGTCTTTTGATTGACTCGATATAGTGTATGATCTGTCCTTATTGGCGTCTCTGCCAAATTCCCTTCTACAGACGCTCCCGGTTGACCGCACTCCACCACTGCGACCCCGCCCACTGTTCAACATCGGTATCCACGACATTCCTTATCTTGCATCTTTTGATGTCTCACGAACCAGTTTGGACCCTGAAAATGACCCCAGCTGGATTGCCTGCTCAACGGACAGTGTCTTGAGCATGAAGCCTGACCTTTACGACGCACTCGTCACCCTTCCTCCGCAGTATTCGCAACATGCTACAGAACATGTCTTTCCCAAGATCATCTTGACAACCCCCACAAGTACAAAAAACAACTCCGTTCAAACGGTTCAACTGAAAGCGACGCAACGAGATGCCCGCCGATTCGCCATGCTGCGGAAGGGCCTACGACGATTCTCCAGCGAGAGATCGACCTCATCGGAAACGGAAGATGAATCTGATGCCGACTCGACCTACTCGTCTAGCCCAGTCGTCGAACCACTCTCTTGGACCCGGCTTGCCTACACCTCTTTTATCTGGTGGGCATCGGCCGGTGAAAACCGTGACGGATTGTCAGAAGAGGAAGAGGAGCAACAGATTGAACAAGACGCCCGACTTCTGGCAAGCGTGGAGAGTCTTGCATATCCTGCCCACCATTCCACGGGCCGTCGCTCCCTCTACTCCGAGGATCAACGCCAGGAGCCGCCGGAAGTCGCGCTGGTAGCCTACTTCCGCCGTCTCACCACGCAAATATTCTTTACTCTAGCCGGTGCCATTGCGCGGCACGATAATGACGACTATGCCGAGGATGGTGCCGGCGATGCCTACACCGATACACCCTACCTTGACAATGACCCAGCGGACGATGACGCCGAGCTGTCCCTCTCCATGTCCCGGCAATCATTCCCCGGCGGGGACGCGAATAGTCCTCTCCTGCGCCAGAGATCGCACGTGAACAATACCAGTCGTCATGGATCCAACACGACGCGGGATGCCCTCGACCCCGACAAGCCCATCACCATCACGATCGCTGATATGGCCGAGATGGGTCTCGACGTGTGGAGTGCCACAGACCGGATCTTCGCTGAAGAGCTTGTTTCACTCTGGTGGGGACGATCCGCACGAGTCGACAGCGCTCGCATTCGATGCTGTGGCATTTCCGTCTTATAAAGGAATGTGCCTGATGCTTTCGTCGCATTTACTATTTGCCAGAAACATGGTTCTGCCCTGATATTTGTTGATATCTGTCTCTTTACCTTTTGTACATATATCGTGATACCTGCCTGTCTGCTGGCACAGATCATGCCTAGGTATCATGCACTTCTCGGCCATATATGTAGACTGCGTTTAGTCAATGTTCCAGACACACTCTATGGACACCAGAGCAGGTTTCATATTAGATATCAAGTCCTGAATACGAACACACAGAACCTGAACAGATGTATGTTTTCAACTGACTGAGATATTCAGAGACAGGATTATAACAGAGAAAGGATGAATATTTTACAGTTGATGAAAAAGGCGCCAAAGACTAGGTTCTATCTTCCCACGGCTTGGCCTTTAAATATATTACAACAAGATCGTAAACACATATCTAGTATTTATTATTAATATGTTATCATATGGGCTTAGCGGAGCAGCCAATTGACCACAGGGGCTCTTTTCTTCGCCAGTCAAGGCTTGCGTGCATCTTTTAGTCTATGTACCAGAGTTGGCGTAGAGATTATTGACATATATAGCTTTTACATGTCCGCACGACTTCGCCATTCATGAACCCGGGCTATCCAATCGCGAAGAAGAGCTTCAAACACACCAGTCTCATCGATAGGAAGGCCATGCGTTCCACGATCTAGAACAACATATGTTGATCGCGGATAGAGCTCCAGCAAGCGCAGGCTGTCTCGATAGCCCACACTCTCGTCTTGCCGGCCACATACAATAAGCGTAGGCGCAAAGAACTTGGCACTTTCGTTGTCCAACGAAAAAGATAACTGATATCGATGTGGATCAGTTCGGATCGGATCTAACGCTTCCTTGTCCGCCGCTTTGTCTGCCGGAAGAAAAGCCTCCTCGTATTTTGCCTTTAGGGTTTTAACGTAGGCAGGGGTTTGAACGAGAACATTTCCAAGAAGTGCCCGGTCTTCGGCGGACATGTTCGACATGAGTTGCTCGTTTGCAACCAAAGGCTTGAAAGCATCGAGATCGCGCATGCTGTCCTTGGGCTCAATGAGCGGGACGCGTAGTAGCAAGCCATCGACTTGTTCAATATATTCCTGAGCTATCGCACGAGCAAGGTAACCGCCACATGATGAGCCGACGAGCAAGAATCTCGATTTCCCAATTCGCGAATCAATGAATTGCACCAGGCGACGGTATATATCGTCCAGATCCTTGACATTATTCGCAGGCGTGGTGCCCATTCCTGGAAGGTCGACGTAGATCCGGCGCAGTCCCGGTGTCTTGCTGAAAATCGGCTCAAAGTCCAGTTCCTCGGCTCTTCCCTGCATCTGCCATCCATGAATGATCAAGACGGGAAGTCCCTCGCCGATTTCATGTGCAGATAGGAGAGGTTCCATTTTGTGGCGTGGTGATGATTTTGTGGGTCTAGGGGGAGGAACCAGAGCAGTTGATGGCCGGGGTAGAAATTGGTATAAATTGATGTTCAGGTACAAGCACGCCATCCAGGGACGTTATGGCGCTGACAAATTGCTGCTCCTAACGTCCACTAAAATAATCCACTCGACAAGCGAGCCAATGATACATTACTATATAGATTAAAAGAAACATCCTAAGTGCCACCCTAAACTAGTTCCAAGGTTAGCATCGTTGGGTAGTCAGCAACCGCAGACCGAATGAGAACCCAACTGTGTCACGGTACGTCTTCCAAAGCTATATTGATCTTACTTCTCCATTTTTCTCCACGTCATTTGACTATAGTACTACATCCCGAGCATTCATCACTAGAGGGGTTCACTAAAGCGAACCATACACAGGTGACAATGTGGAACGAAGCAACCTAATTACCCCCCGGGATTGAAAGACAAGATAAGAAAAAAACCCCCCACAACAATGAGATACACTCCTGCCTGTTGAAAGGATCTTCCGCTGTCTGGACATATCATCTGTCAGACGTCCATCTCCTTGTCGAAAGGAGGTCACCCAAGACCATTGCCCGCTCAGCCCGTAAAAGGTGGAATATATTTTAGACCACTGAGGCCGCTGTAAAAGTCATCCAGTGACACGCGCTCTTGCGGCCCGCAGAGGGCGCTGGCCATGAAATCCCAAAATTCTGTAGCGCCTGCCGGTGTGAGATCCGGTTTATACACGCTCTTGAGTATTTGCAAAGCCTGAGCACGGGTGTTGTATGTATTTTTCGCCTTCTGCTTAATTGATCGCTTGGTCAATTTCTTCCAGGCGGTCATGTATACAGGAGTGCGGCGAAGAAATTGCAAAAGAGTCATCGCTAAACCAAACACGTCTTGGACTTCCTTCCAATCGGTCCACTTCTTGGCGACCATTTCTGTCATTTGACAATATCAGCATCCGCCGGAAAAGACAGAAAGGAACATGTGGATTTCAAACTTACCTGGAGACATATATCCTTCAGTGCCTACCATAGGAGGGTACGCATGGCCTGTCTCCTCGTAGAATTCCATCGGGATCGCGATATCCCAATCAATGACTTTCCAGGTCACAGATCTCCAAGTTTTCGGGTCATCCACGCTCGGGTCATATTTCGAGAGCTTCGACATGATGTTTTGCGGCTTGATATCCAGGTGGATGACTTTCTTTCTGAGGGCCGACATCACCCCCTTCGTCACGTCCATCATCATCTCCTGGCGGTCAACCGGACGACTGTGTTGTTGTACCCACCGAACGTAACCATCCTCATTTAGTTTCTCCATGACAGCTAGGGAGCTTTTCGAATCCGAAACCAAGGTATTTGCATAGACCTTCGGTATATGAGCGTCATCGTCGATATAGGCCATTATCTTCGCCCCGATGTATCCATCCCTCCCTGGTGTTATTTTCGCAATCACATCATCTATTTGCTCTGTACAAGACTCGTCAACTCCATTGGAGTCGGAAAGCTGCACTGGACTGATGAATCTGTCGAGGATGGCGTTATACACACTTCCTTGGCCTCCGGAACGGATAGCACCCAGTAAGCTGATGCTTCCGAATTGTACCTTCGGGTTGGTATATCTTGACCCATAGGCATAGCGGGTCTTCGAGCCCGTGTAGAGCCAAGCGTAGTCGTTGGCATTCTCATCTTTCGCTCGTTTCTCGATACCTACTTGGTAGCCTTGCGAGAGCTTGATCTGGACATAGCGAAATAGCGCATCAAACGTTTCGGCATCAAGAGGTCGCTCGGTGACAGCCGATCGAGATACAGCAATCTCCTTGACCGGCGCAGCGTGAGCAAAAAGATTCAGGAATACGGGCGCCACAATCAAGAAGATAGCCCAGAAAGGGTACTCGGGATGTTTCGCTTTCCAGAGCATCATGAAGATAGCGAAAGCCCGGCCCGGGGGGGGGGGGGGGCGGATTGAAGGTATTGAAGAATATGATGGTGTAGCCCCGACCAGGAGAAGGGAAAACAGCTATATAAATTTTGTTAATAGATAGAAAAAATTGTATACTTAGAGCAGCCAGGGGCTGCTCGTCTGACTTCTCTCAACGGCCCCATGGAATCCTGGATCTGCTAGTCTGAGCTATACATTCCGGGAACCGCTAAATTGACATATGTTGCCTATTTAGGTAAAGTCTGGCTTATATACTACTCAGATAGTATTAGCCTACCTAGTGTATTTTCAAACGTTACTACATATTTACTCTCCCTAGGACTTGATTAGATGGACACCCCCTTTGGTTATATAATATTACAGATACCATGCCATCCTTATCAACATCACAGGGGGTGTCCGAATAGGCAAAAGAGGCGTCCATTTAGCAGCCCCGACAAGATAGGCGGCATTAACCACGGCCCCTAGAATCATCGAGTAATAAAGTGAGCGCCACCAACTCTACAAAATAAGTGTCGTGGCAGAGGGCAAAAGTGTATTAAATCGAGGAACTCTTTAACTATACGGCCTTACCCTTACCAGAGAGCAAGACAGCGCCTGCCGTACATATAGGAGACTGCTAGGGTAGGCCCCCTTGCCTAACCAGGTAGGGCTCACGTGAGGCCATATTCTATTACCATAGTGCCCCAAAGTAACTTGCGTCTTGCCTTTCTTGGACGGCAATGACAGTATTGCCTGCAGTGATTGTGCCTACGAAAATATATGCAAACAAGTTACCGGCCACCCAAGATTGCTATCCCTTGATCACACAAACGGAGGTGCCATAGGCAGTGAAATCGAAGGTTCAAACGACGCGACTATTCGCAAATACGTTATCCGCGGCCTGAATTATCGAGCTAGAGGAGAAAAAGTATGGACGATCCATACCATGTCGTCTTTCCTTACCTAGGTAACAAGTTTCGCTAGGTAGCCCCATCGAAGGGAAGAGTCTGAACGGAAGAGGATTTAGTTCAAGAGCGATGGATACTCTAAGGCACGTAGAATCGAGTTGTTCCGGCTGGAGCACTCGATTCAAACCCATTATTACCAGCACCCCCGGGTTATATTTATAGCAAGACTTGATTAACAGGGACAAAAGACGGAAGCCCGATGAGCTGGGTGGGTCGCTGAATCGGAGGTGGTTCCCGTTGATGAATAACAACATATACGTCCAGTCTACCGCATCGTATTCCCGTTGGATGTTTTCCAAGAAGCGTAGAGTTCTCCTTTCGTTGGAACATATTGAAAACAAATTCAAACTCAAGCAACATTGTTGCTCCACCTTGGAAGCAGCTAGGCCGAACGAAGTCTATAAAATTCTCAGGTGAGAGGATTTCTCGTGGCCCGTGGACGACTGAATTAGAATCACTGGTGTATCCGAGGTATTGCTGCTTCAAGGTCCCACAAGTCTTGACAATCTGAAGTTTGAAGCTTGATATCTCGATCCATATCCGATAGAGCATGTCCGGGCCTGGTTTCAACAGTTGTAATTGCTAGGCCAATGGTACAGTTGGCAGGCGGATGAAGCGGAGTGTTAAGCGTAGAGCTTTTATGCTCAGTACCCATATTGATATCTGGGCTATGTTGTCTTCTTTGGATGCAGTATTTGAGGACGTCGATGAGAAAATTCACTAAAAAAAAGGTGGAGAGCCCTATAGCCAGCGCGACGAGCCAAGATAAAATAGAGGTAGAAAGCGAGCATTGACTATCAGCCGCCATGCTGAGTTGTACCGCTGGTGGAAGTTGATTTCTTTTCTGAAGGGGAGGTTTAAACATAACAGCCCTGGAGCGGTGTTTGGTTGGAAAAGACTTGGGGAAGTTCAGAATGATCGAATATGTCACTATTATATAGTATACACTATAGCGTAATATATCTCGCATTGAGTAGTCATACAGACGATGACCGCAAACTCCGTACAAACTTACTATGTACGGAGCATACAGGGACTGAACGGCATATGCTCTACCTCTTCGCTGATCACTTTCCACCCGCACCTCAGGTGGATCCTCGTCTGGACAATCGGGGAGATCCGTCGATCAGGGCTGGGACTGGCGTACATACATTCTGCTCAGCACGAAGGCGCACTCAATCCGGACCATATTATTCACCCTCTTAGAATCCTGGATATTGACTCCGTGCAGGGCCAAGTTCCACGGAATCGCCGAGCTGAACCTCCACCTCCGACTCGGCGAAGTGTCGACCTGGATACTCTCCCACTTGTACCCAGCAAATCGACCAAGCGACCGGAGGATCGACCTGCGGGGAAAGAGGGAAAGAGGGAGAAAACGGTCTAGAGACATGGTTGCTGGAGAACACGCCTGCACCCCCAGACGCAGGAACAACTCCACTGGAACGTATTTTGGCAGCTCCAGCACGCTGACTTGCCAGGTACATATGCACGATTCCACTGGGGTTCCGTTTTTCGAACGTGAAACTGCGAACTTCAGTCTGGACTCAACTGCCCCGGACTCCTAGATAAGTGAATTTGTTTGGGAGAAAGAATCTGCTGAACATTGTTCGGACCGTGCTGATGCTTCTCAGGTCCACGTGGAGAATAATTATTGCCTAGAGGACGAGTCTGCCCTCTGTCTGTCATTGCTGATCACGGAGGGTCTAGGAGCCTGGGGTGCCCAAGGATCCACCTCGTGGTGACCCCGACGTGCATTGATCTGGTCTAGAACGCAGGGTCAATCTTGCTGTTGACAACACGGTCGGCTCAAGTTGATACTTCAATCACCGTGGTGTTTGCTTGACAGACTCCTTAGGTGGGTGGGTATAGGCGCTATCTTCGAGGTATTGAAATGTCGAAGGAGACCGTCTGTCGGCACTCTTTCCTCCGGTTGAACGAGCAGCATGTTTCATACCGCTGCGCCTGGTTCATCCCAGGGCACTCCGCCGAGAGCTTCCCGGAAGAAGTGAAGCAAGTCGTGGCCTCTGGCTGCGAGATTAGACTGCACGGCTATGCACATGAAGGGGCCTACCAACTCACACCAGAGCAAGAGCGCGACGTTCTGGAGCGATGCATGCAGATCTCGCAGCGCCTAACGGGCAAGAAACCAGTCGGCTACCGAGCACCACTGTACCAGCTACACGAGTCGACTCTCAACCTTCTGGAGGCGTTCGGTTTCGAATATGGTAAATGTCCCCACCAAGCTCCAACGAGGGCTTTGTCGTTGACGCGAGACAGATGCCTCCCTGACCGACCACGACTGCCACCCCTTCTTCGCCCCCCGACGTCCACCCCTCCGGTAGGTATTGGTATGTCAGTCTTCGTCATAGGTATCACTAGATGGCTCACCAGAAGGAAGAACAGGCCTAGATTCAGTCCAAAGTGGTGGCTCCTAATGTATACCACTGGAAGAAACTACCGTCAGAGATTTGACAGGCGTAGAATAGCTTTAATCTCAGGTATTTCTCTCATTAGTATTTGGCTCAAGTCAGCTTGATCCTTTGTACGCTGATTAGAGGTGTGGTTTGAGAGGCTAACTTGAATCTATACCCACTAGATCAGTCTATGACCACAAATTAGGACATGGACTCTCCACCCTACATATCGAGACCTTGGTCCTCGATAGTTATTGGTGGACTCCAGGAATGGAGGGTGCCATCCTGTGCCGGGGATGCCTACTCTCGTCTCCTATTTGTGCAACTTTCCGATATTGCTTTTTGGCGAGCTTGGAAAGAATACTTCTACGCGATCTTTCACATTAACTAGGTGCATGTAAGGAAGATGCGACATGTGATGAGTATGTCAACACACCACCATAGATACCACCACCACTATAGGCGGCATCTAGGACAAGCTGAGTGCCGATTGAAATATGAAACTTAGAAAGGAGGGCCGACTGCCTTGTTAGATGGATGGATCATCTGAGAATATGGACGAGTGGCAGCCATGATCCTTATCGACGTACTGAACGCGGAGAGCGCGGCACATCAACTGCGTCGTTCACCATGCACGTTGCACTGCCTGACTGCAAGACATGGGCCCCCTTGTAAACGAATAACCAGTGACATCCATCCCCCTCACACCACTTCGCCTTGCTACTCTTCTTTGGTCCTTTGCTTCCTCACATCCCCCAACTTCTCATCTTCACAATCTGCTGAGCCAGCAATCGTGCAACGCCCCCATACACAACTCTTTTTGCTCTGGGTATGGAGATGTCCGGCTTCACCTGTATCTTGTTTTCAGGGTCGTCTATAGGCGGGTATTCTCGCTTAGCGTCGATCCAAAGCTCTAGTGGAATCCTCCAACGTCGTTGGCTAACGCTGGGAAATACCAGTCCGATCTCCAATGATTGGAAACACCCCTGGCGGTCCATGTGCCGAAGACAGAACTTACTTATGGTCCGATACATCCTGAGAGCAGGGTCCGGTTCATATCTGAATCGTTCCCATACATCGTCGGCTGAGATCGCTTCCCATCCATTTTTCGTGAGGCCACACCAGAGCCAAATCTCCAGCACTCGATCCGTTTTATAACAGGGATTGTCCCATCCGGCCTTCTCAGCCAGTCTGCCGAGCTCGCGCCATCTTTCCGCATCCTCCGATTTGACCCATCGGGCCCAGCTTTTGTCGTCGTCCCCTTTGAGGACCGCATACATACAAGACCACATCCACCTGGTGGGCATACCTGTTTCAACTATGTCGTTAGCAGCATCCAATGCAGTGAGTTCGCTCGGGGGGGGGGTTGAGACGTTGTCCTTGGTGGAATGCGCCGTCCGCGCTGGGCACAGGCACCCGGCCTGTCATTTCTCTCGAATTGTGACCAGCTAATCAACTTAGAGAGCTTTTTGTTCGGTCCGGTCAGAGAAAGGGGAGCAAGCTGCAGTTGAGCAGTCCAGAAAAAAACTCGCTTGGGGACGGGGTTTGTGGGATTCGTCGAGGGCTTAAAAATGCTTCGCACCAGTGAAAAGGGATAACCGAACTGATACTCGTTCATGAAACACAGCTGCGCTCCAGTGGATCGATCCAGCGTTAGTTGGTCGGACAGGGATTACAGGCTCGATGACCGTTCTTTCATGCTCCAGCACCTTTTTCCTCCCATGACTCAATGAGATTGTCCCTTCCCCGGCGGATACTTGAAGCAACAGCATATCTTGTTGACATATCTGGCCCTCGTGGGCTCTGTCCTAATTCAGGTACGTCCAGTCTTGCATTTGCGATAAATTCCAGATACTAATTGGTCCAATTTTCTCTCCAGGCGTTCTCCGTTTAACTGATGAGTTTTCTCATCGTCTATTCTTCATAGGGGTTACGAAGCGCACCCGTTGTGTTCCTGTTCCTATATTTGCTTTTTTTACCGCCAACACACCGCACCTCGACGAACCACCCCGATTGGTCCTTGATATCAGGAACCCCCTTTTTATTTCGCGGAACCTGCTCTTGGGGACATTGGTGTTGTGATCTATCACTTCAGGCCAGGTGCCAGAAAGGACCGGAGGCAACCACCGTGATCTTCCACTGAATAGCATCAATCCTGCGGAGTCTAGATTGCCGATCTCAATTTTGCGGACCTATTAATGCGAACAGGCAAAGAACGAAGCCCATATTAAATCTAAATTCTGCAGCTCAAAAGCTGATTGCTATCAATACACCATGATTCACTCGAGCTGAATCATCTCAGGGCCAGACCACGGGCTGCCTACCAGGCGACAGGTTGTTAAATTCTATTCACTATTCTTGTGGGCATATCAATTTGGTTTGGCCCCTAGCTTTGGAAGATGCAGAAAAGAACCAGAAACAACTGAAGCAGCCGAAGTCAGCAACGCAGGAAACATGTGCTTTTCCCGTCGACGGACTATTTATCAAGAATCATGACGGGACACCCAGTGGGTGGATTAGTGGTCCAATGACAATTTCCAGCTCCTCCTTTTGTCTCAACAAACCCTTGCGCGACATGGTAAAGGCTAATCTGACCTGTCCATGGCGGTGATTTTTGAAACAGTCCCACAGCACGTCGATGTTTTTGATATCGGTCGACTGCAACGGTTTCTTCCTTTTCAGGAATAGATCTTGGTCGACACTTCTAAGCCATATGAGGCTTTCTCGGAGAGATTCCCGGTCTGCAATTCCGTCAAAGAAGCACCAGTGCCACCCCAACTCTGGAGCGAAAAGCTTCGTTTGCCAGACAATTGTGCTCATGAGGATCCTGATCCTCATCACATTGTCATTAGAAAAATCCTCAATTGAGTCCGTTTGTGCGATCCTTCCATTGTCCAGCAATAAAATACGGTCCATGAGGTAGACACCAACCGTGACCTCAGTCAGTGGATAACGGCCTGCGACCTTAGAATATGTGGGTCTGGAGTTTGGCTTGAGGTAGGTAGATAAGACCTGTTCCAGGAATTGGCGAGTGTTGGTGCTGGATTGCAGGTAAAGCCAGAGGGCTTTGGGAGTCCCAAAATCTTTCTTTTTGTACCAGCCATCCGGGGCCTTTTCGATCCACTTTCGTACAAAGTTGCCGACATGCCCAGAATCGACAAAGGGAGCAATTTCTTTCTCAGCTGCACGAGCGTCCTCCTTGGCATTTTGGTCTTGAACAATCTCGATATTTTTTGTCAAGTGACGCAGTACAATGTTTTTCTGAAGCTTTCCACGAGATGCATTTCCGTTGGGTGCGTGTTCCGTCTCTGGCCAAGGTCCCTGCACAGCCCGTACGACCTGTAATTCAATCAACTTCTTTGAAACTTCAGCGGCTTCCTCTGATTGACCATGTTCTTTCAGATAAACGTGGTAGTGAATGCGGCGGTATAGAAAGGCACTATCAAGTCCGTCCTTGGTCTTGTCGGACGTTGGATAGGTGACTTCCTTTTTTATCCAGAAACCATCCCGAATGAGCTCTCTGATCATTCCTGGATCGTATGCTTCGTGAAGCATAATGCACACCGCAGCGATATCAGCATTATCTGCCTCAATCTCATCCGGGGTCGCGTATAGACGGCGATGCTCGCGCTCTGAGTTTTCAAGCCTTTCGCGAAGATGATCAGGGGCTTTCTCCCGGTATGCGGTGGAGAAGTTTATATTGTGGCGCTGCAGAATTTCCTCGCATTTATCCCTAACTTGTTTCGCAGCTTCGCGGTAGCTTATTCTCTCTTTTCCTTCATAGTGCCGCATGAACCTGCCAAGCGCGAACTCGGCCACGGGCTTAGTGGGTGGGTCCATATTGTAAAAAGAAGAAGAATGAGTCGTATTGGAAAAATGGCAAGGGAGTGGAAGAGAATAACTCGAAGATGACTCTTGAAACCTCTTGCCTTTCAAGAAAGTCTTGGGTCTGGAGAGGCAAAAGAGTAAGGAGTGGTGCCGAGCGAGAACGATTATACCGGGGAATAACAGCGCATTTATAGAATTTTCCCAGTATATGCAATTTCAACAACCTACAAGCCCATGGCCACATTGCTGCCCATCTCTAGAGAGATAGAAAAGTCGGTAAGACCAGAAGACCTTTCACTCTGTCGGCATTTTTGTTGATGGTGTGTAGCAAGACCAGGATTACCAACCACATCGGTGAAGAGTGTGTGAGGCTATTCGCTGCCATACCTCTATACAGACATCGGCTGCAGCCATGCATATGCACGTAAATCATAGAGTGTAGGGCGGATTGCGGCCCGAGACCTCGATCTTGATCTTGACAGGGAATTCATGCATATGGTTGGAGGGCATCGGTTCATGCATCTCTAGTGCTTAGCCTCATGTATGTCTGATTTGTACAATAGAGCAAACCAACAGAACCCCTTGTAGATACCTAAGCGCGGGATAGTCGTTTGTACCCAACACCCGGGTGAAAATCAGATTCTTCTTCGATGGGCTCCGCACGGAAGGCCTGAACCGTCTCTGTCGTCTTGTCTATTTGCGAAAAGTGTACCAAAAAGCCTGGATACTTCTCAGGGTCAAGGATGAGTCAAATGTCTAAGACTGCATACAATGATGTTGACGGCGAATGCCTATCGGGTGTAGAGATAGGTTGGTCGATGAGAGCGGAACAGAGGAAAAGGGCATGTGTGCTGAAGGGAGAACCGGGGTAGAAGAAGAAAAACTCAGTAAACTAAAAAGAGGAAAGAGAGCAAAAGAGGCGTATAGACCGAAGCTATCTACACTGCGCATATGGGTGCCTCACATTCAAGGCATCGATGATCGATTGCGTCTCAACTACTTAACTAGTTGACTAACTAGTTAGTATCACTCTACAGTGATATCAAACCCTGGATAATCATACGAAAATCGACCCGTGTTTGTGCCCAACGAGAAATGTCGTGAGAATGATGAGACCGATTGCAATGTCGAGGTGTAAACTGATTATCTTTCACTAATCTCGTAACCTACTGTTCCTCTTACATTTTCCTTTCACGCTCCGTTTTTAAGACAATTTTTATAGCCCCTACGCCCCTGCCATAATCAAGACCGTTGTTCCAGGAGGAGTAGCGTGCCCAACATTAGGCAGACACTGCTTGGCGGGATTTTCTATGGAATTCGAATGGCCTCGATGATCTACTTGGAGCGGATTGAAACAGGGATTTCAGAGGCATGAGAGGTATTGTAATCATCATTGGATCATGAATCCGACGCCGAGGGCGCTATCATACAAATCATTTCAACGGGTCATCAAATCACGTCGATTTTTCAAGATTCTCAGCCATGATATTTCCAAGAAGGGTTATAGAAGTCGATCGGGAAATCCATCTTCGTCCCATTGCTGAGGGTATAGGTTTGCTCGGAGCAGACCGCGTTTACTGTCCGTTTAAACTGGCACTGTAGCAGGATTGAGAGTAAGTATCACATTCACACGCTGGATCGGATTCGCGGCAAGCCTACCTCGTCATCGCAGAGATTCGTCCCATGCCATGAGCTCGCACCTGGCACAGCCTTGTTGACAAGAGTGCAAATTGGGAGAGTCGCGAAGAGACCGTACGGAGGCGGATCATCGGATGTCAGGGCAGCGAGCCCATCACTGGCACTCCAGGTGGCATTGTAGCCGGCCTTTCGCTGTGACCAAGCAGAGGCCAAGATCATCCCCGTCATATTCAGACCCACGATGCTCAGCTTGTCCGCACCCGGCACCGGATCGTACGCCTCATTTGGCGCCTTGCCATCGGTGTGCTTGAGCGCGATGATGGTGTCTTTGCCAATAATGGTCCGGGTCAGATCATTCTTGTTGATATTCATGGCGGAATAGAACCCGCCCGAGGGGTCAGCAATATCGGAGCAGTTGACAAGGTACACTCCTTGCTGGTTCCACAAATTCGAAATGGCAATCGAATAAATAGCTTGAAGGGTTTTTGCACTGATGTTGAACACGGAATCGGACGGGGGCGTTTCGGCGAAGGCCCCGTCGGCCAACATGGTGAGGATGCCCGTTTTGTTCTGGAAATAGAATTCCGACACCACCGGAGGGTTATACGCCGGACTGTTCATTGCATCGTTGCCCATCGCAATCACTGCTTTTTTCAGCGCGGTTGTCGTGTTACTGACATACATGGCGGCCGTCTCGGCCTCGCTCAGTTCATCGGCGACTCTGGAGCAAAGTCAGTTGGAGATCATCATGGAGCCACTGCGCGCTTGGAAACTGGTACGCACATTTCGACAGTCGCGTGAATAATGTCGTGCAGGATACCGTTGCCGATGGTAGAAGCACCACTGCCCAGACTGGCCAAGCCACCAATCAGTCTGAAGACATCGATCGCGGCCCCGAGAGCACCGGCAAGGAAGGTGGTCGCCAAGGTGATAATGGCACTGAGAGCGCTTAAAGTCCCGGAGATCACCGAGTTCTTCCATGTGGATGCCTATAGCCTTCTTGTCAACAACCAGGGTCATACGTAGGGCCGACAGGAACACATACCGAGGCCGTATAGTCGTGCGACACAAAATCGACCGTCAAGAGGTTGACGTTGGTGGCAAAGTCCACATCGGCGTATTCGATGGCCTGGAGAATCTGCGTGTTCCAGATCTGGTAGTTTCGAGCTGCGTAGAAATAAAACCACTTCATCGGGTTCTTCTCATCCGGTCCTTGCGGACAGCCATCGTACTCGGACGTCGGTTCACCACAGTCCTCGTTCCTAATCGTGAACGGTGGTCAGCCATAGGCCACATGTAGGATATGAGATCGCCGTACATGTAGCATTCAAAGCCGCTGAGACCGGCCGTTTGATTAATCATATACTCAGTAAAGGTATCACCATCGTTAGGCATGGTGTTGGCACTAGATGAGGTTAGCTGTCGATCGTCTGTCCGCACGAGGAATCCCTACTAATAAGAAAGATATGTATCCATCCCGAACTCCTGCCATGTTTTGGCGGAGCGAATATCTTGATTACACAAGGATTCATAGTCTGTGCGCGTAGTAGAGTTACGTCGGTTGAGCACTTTCACATCCCCGACAGCATTCGTGGATGGCACAGCGCCCGCGCTGGCAATCAGACCTAGAGCGTATCAGTTGGCCCCGGGGGTTCATTTTGAGAGGCTCAATCCACTTACCCAGTGACGTTATAATTGTTGAAATGTGTTTCACGTGCATCGTGATGGATCAGTCCGACAACTTCCCGGTCTGACCGAAAGGCGATGCAGGATATAATGATTCTTGATGAATGATGAAAGGGTTGTAGGTATGGCATTTCTCAATTTGGGGGGGATCCTGAATTGCTAAATATGACTACTCCAAACGGATGCAAGATAACCAGGTAGCACCGAAGTGGTAGGTGCTCCCTCGGTGGGTTCTCCATGACACGCAGTCCACGGAGTTCGAGATAAGGCCTACAGCACGGATAGGTACGTAATCGACAGATCGTCTTGGGGGCCAGCATTGGTCTGAAAATACCCACTTGGAGGGGGATATAATGTCGGAGAAAGTATTCATCTAGCGCCTCATAAGCGGGCAGGTTCCCGGAGGAACAACCAAATCAAAGCAGGAAAGACGGTCTGCGTTGGAAGCCCGATCTCCAGACCATACTATTGACTGATCCACTGTGCGGAGAAACAACCGCGACTTCCGAGCTTTCTCCAAACCCCGATAGCCCGGAGAATGCCCACATGGGCACGTATATGGGCATGTGAAACCAGAGTCCCCTGGCACTGGCTATAGATAGTGAGCCAAATCCACATCAGGACGTTGTATCCTGACCGAGTCCCACAATTTATAAGCTGGAGGCGAGTCATATTCCTGGGAAGTTGTAGAGTTGCATGCATAGATCTCTGGGGGGGGCGAGTATCAAGGCCGAGCAATTGGGGTCGAACTGTTGAATGAGTTCACCCCCGTTCAAGATAGACCCCACGCCATGCGTACGGGGTCCTTCGCCCGGAGGAATCATGACAATGTTGGCCTATGAGATGAATGCTTATGTTGCTGATCGCCCGGCCACCCCGCTCGGCCGACAACGTGCTGTGCTTTGGCTGACTCTACTGGCGGTGGCGTCCAGGATCTCGCGCGTTCCAGATATCTGTGGCCATTCTCATTAAACGTCAAAACCACGCCCACGACCGGGGCTCCACCTACAGGGGCTTGGCACTTCTAAGGTTGCATCCCTGATAGCAGGCCAGCAAGACCCGGTTGGACAATTTATACTACGATAGACTACAAAGTAAATCTCTGGAATCCCTCTCTCCCCCGGCGGCACTGCGTGAGGGTAAAACAGATCAGTGAAGGAAAGGAAGACGTAAAGTCAAGCAAAACGGCTGGGAGTTTGGCGCTCGAGGAGCGCGCAATTCATGCACAGCCAACATTTACCATATAGCAAAAACACATGCCAAGACTTAACAGCCCCGGGGGCCGGGCGGTTGTCACAAACTATATGCACGTACAAAGAAGCTTATCTTTTGATTCGAGGTCGATGCTATCGCACCCCACAACCCTGAACCTAGCTCGGTAATAATGGAGTGTCCCTGATCCTTCGCTCTCTCTGTAGACCCTGTCAGCACTAGTGCGCTGGTGGGAATGAATGTGCAGATCGGTCAACCCCCACGAGGCCAAGCAGATATGTACTTGTGCGTGTAGACAGTGTCGTCCGATGCTCGGTGCTGACACTGTTTCTGATTATTCTATCCCTACATTCAGCAAGTGCAGATCTTTGCGACGCTCACCTGGGCGATGAGCAGCTCTCTCCATCGCTGTCGAAAATGTGACGACCGCAACTTCGTATCATCGAGTCCCACTAGATGGGGCTCCGGCCCCAATTAGCCCCCTCGGGATGGACCTCACCGAACTTGGACTTATTGGGCCGGAAGAACGAAATATAAACGCGATTATCATCGTCCTGACGGTGTATAGTACGTCGGCAAGGCATTCGCAAGACAAACCAGCGCGTAGAGGGGGATCGAGGAAAGAGCATACACTTCAGATAATACAATCACTATCTTCCAAGGTTGATGAGGCGATCTGACATTGTGCCTAGCTGATTTCTAATCACTACTGGCAAATCTCACGGCAAGCTAGTTGTCATGATTGTCGGGATGATATCAAGTGTGACGAGCACGCACGCTACAACGATCCTCTCATTGGTCTTGATAAAGAGGAGGCGAAGCATTATGACGGTGTGTATATATATAGCCAGCCGCTAAGGATGGCCTTATCTATCCTCATGTTGTGTGTATGGTGTATCTCTGCCAAGCCTCCCAAGGCTTATATGTGATTAAGCAATATTCTTCATTATTCATCGGGGCATGCAACCTTGAAACCTCTGAAACACCGAACCCTACTATCGGCAACCCAAGGGCCTGTTACATATGAATACGCATATAAAATTAGTGGCAAGTGTGGATGCACAGGCAGCTGCCGAGTTGTGATAGTACCCAATTGAAATTTCCATCTTGAAAATCATGATACTGATAAGACGGTGCGCCCGGGTGGGTTCTTCTTCCAAGAAGTGCATCGAGTGCGAGGTCACAATCATCGATTCATGGATGACCCACGGCTATCCTGGCTCGGACCAAAACCCGTCGTTCGGCTTCGGTCAGAAGCGCTGATAACACCGGTTGATAGGCGCCATATTATTATAAAGAAGATTCCTTAGTTCTTCGCTGCCCAGCTTTTTCCACCACCTTTAACGCCGTTGAGTCTCAAAATGCTTATACTGAAATATTCAGTCTGGCTAGTTCCCCTTCTGGGAGAAGCCCTAGCTGGGAATGTTAGGAAGCGTGTCTCCACGCCCGTCAACTTGGCATCTAGCTCCGGCCCTGCTCTCACGCCTTCTCCTTCTGTGTTGCCTTCTCGATCAGGTCAATCGAGCAGTAGCGGGGTTCGATCTCGTATCCCACCTTCGCCTTCTGGGAGCCCATCACCATCTAGACATGCTATCAGTAAGTACTACGTGACTATTTGTCTCAAATTTTATTCCTTCATAGTCGCCAAATGCTGATATACTATGATCTCCCGGTGTAGGTACTACTAGCGCTCCCAGGACATCATCCTCGGCTACGCCTTCCTCCACTTCTTCTTCAACGACCAAGCCAGCAGAAGATGCTACTGGACAAATCACCGCCACCATGTTTGATGGTTATATTGTCACCTGCACCAGTGCACATATAACCACCTACGATGGCCAAACTCGGCAGGAGTGTGTTGGCCAGCAGGGCATGATTGGTATTGACACTGCAATGTTCGACTCGTACTACTCGAGTAAGACAACGACGTCGACCAGCAAGACAACGACCACATCAGCAACTCCGACTTACACCGAGGCTTACTGGATTGCTCAGGGCTACCAGTACAAACGCAATGACCCGGACGGTGATTGGACAATCTACTGGATGACCTTCCACTCAGACAGCGGCGATACCAGTAAGCAGCCCGACTGGTGCGAGAAGTCAGTTCAGAAATCCAAGCTGGGAAGCAACTATGAGCTCGTCAATTCCAAAAAGACGCCCAAGTCCATCAGCTACAAGAAGAGCTCGGACAAAGACATTCAGTCTTGCGAATATTCTAACAAGGATAATTCCCTGGACGGAACATTCACTTGCACAGCGTCTGACCACATTATCCATGCCGGCTGTACCGGTGAATTCCCCAAATCCTTTATTGAGAATTGGTGTAAGGATACTCTGTGGATTTATACCCCGACTGCCGTGTGTCTCATTGGTCCAGACGACCACGGGAAATGAGATTGGAGCGAGATGCTATAACCCTCTTCAGGGAAGAGGATATATCATGTTATCAGGTTTTTATCATGTCAAATAAATGATTTTATGAGATGAACCCCCACCCCCTTTGTGCCACCAGTCCCTATTTTCGGGCTTCGATAGGTCAGGGTCTGTAGAGCCTGGGGAGAAGCGGCATACCCACCGCCAGACCAGAGTATGATGATAATCAGCAGTCAGTACCAAATCAAATGACAGCAATGAGTCAAGATATCCACCCACTATGCGTGGATGATGGCTGAATTAGGAAACTGCCTAGGCTAGAGTAGAACTAAATCATATGTGAAGGATGAAGAATATATAATGGATCAGCAAAAATTTCGGTGAGGTTCATATCAACTACATTCATCGACAACAGGGTCTAAGTCAATAAAATTCCGTCGAGGACCTGGTGTACAGTGACACGGCGAATGGCGGAAACAACTTCTGCATGAGTGTCCATCTTTCGGGAGACTATCGACCTAGTATGAATAGAGAGACTTCTTTCTTCGTCAGAGGGCCTCACTTTTATGGATACTGAAGGGATGCGCAGAAGTTGTTTATGGCTGCAGCTGAGGCTTGCGGTAGTAGTCGCCAGAATCAGGTTCGCTCGCTAGCAAAGACCGGTATCATCGAAGGTTTTCACTTTGTTTTGTAGCATCGCCACTGTGAGCACGAGTGTCGCTTGTGGCGGTCAGTCACAGCCTGACCTCAGGGCGATCTGCAGAGTCCGCTGGACTTGGTGAAGTCGTATATTCGGCGCGGCCCGATGCGTGAGGAGAGTGATGAGTACACTCCTTTCTGGTACATTTCATTTGGGAACCATAAAGGACATCAAAGTTGTCGCTATAGTTAAGTCTAGATACCCGCTCGTATTGATAGTGTTGTATGTGGAAGTACCATCAGCCATGGTGGAGTTCGGTGTTTGCATATATATATATATATGTATCGAAATGGTACGGATACCGCTTGCGGAGTTTACACCGGCGTGTCTGAGTCTGATCAAAGCTGGAGGATCCTTGAGCACCGGCGGGTTGCCGACTACTTCGATGTCCCCAGCTGATCAGCATCTGCTTCCACCCCTTCTAGTCGGTCTGCGCTGTCGGTTGGAAATATAGAAATTTGGGCAAAGAAGCTCATCGAGAAGCAGCGAGAAGATTATCCTGAAGTAGCAATTGGACAGACACCAGACCATCGATGGAACCTGTATCCAATATCAAAGAGGATTAGAATGTCGACTGCGAGCCCTTTATATAGAGGAGTCAACAATCAGCAAAGTTGATTGACTGAGAAACCAAGTGACAGATGCAGAAGAGGGGTGCTTTTGTAACATGCAGAGGCATGCCACCCCCATCCATACCGTGTGCTTTCTGCGTATTTTGCTCCTGGGTAAGGATCTAGTAAGAATCCAAGGTGATACAACAGGGAGGCGTGTTGAGAGGATGTCGTGGTGGGAGTCTTCGTACATACCCATTGGAAGGAAACTGGGGTGATCGAGATGAAGATACCAGGCAGACTCTCTTGACGAGATATATAGTGGATTGGTCATTCTGAATAGATCGGGGTGGAAAATAGTTCAGAGGTGAGAAGTGCTTTGTGATGTGAATTGTTTGAAGAACTTTTATGGAGTCATCCAGAAAGATTCAGAATTAATCGTTATATGCCTTAGTAAGATTGACACAATGCCCCATTAGCCAAGTAAATCTCATCAAGATATCACAACGACTGTGATATCACAAGAATATAATACATTTACAAAACGGAATCCTTTGCAATCAAGTATTCATCTTCACCAGCCCATCATCCATGTTATGCACTGCATCACAAAACGCAGAATACTCCAGAGAGCCCAGCCCCTGGGTCGCCAGATGGACACCTGTAGTGGGATGGTTGGGCCAACATAGACCTGGTTCGGGTGGTGCATTGCCAGTGGCCATAGATCTTCCAGCCCGGCCGATTGAGACTCCAGTAGCGCATACAGGTCCCCCCACACCAGGCTCCCGAGAATACGCATCTGACCACTGTAGTTGGGCGACTCGTCCGGTCGGCTGATGCCCTCTGCTGGATCAAACGAGGGATCGATGGCCAGAATGAAGCCGGTGAAGTCGCCTGGGAGAAGGCCCGGTGTTGCGGCGGCGTAGGTTTCGGCAGTATAGGATTCGAAAGAGGCTGCATCGACGACGAGGAAGGCGTTTGGTTGTAGTCTCAGGGGCATGGTGCTTCCATCGTTCTTGTTGTTGTCGTCGTTGTCCACGGTCTGGTTGAAATGTCTACTTTGATGATTAGCTTTGAGGCCTCGCGTGAGAACATGGCGATGAATAGATGCGGACTTTTTGGCTGCTTCAATGTCATCCTCCGCAAATCCCAGTTCCTTCCCGTCAACCCAGTGAAGTTTCAGATACCGTTTGATGGCATCAGTGCCCGTCTGGCCCTTTCCCCAATCAAAGACATGGGCTTCGAGTTTCTTGACAAATTCCGACCATTCCTCCTCGGATTGCCCATATGTCAGACGGTAAATCGCAAGACCCCGGTCATCTGGCGAGGTATCCTCTTCCGCAGATAAGGCACGAGTTATCCAGGGCTCCGGCAGTGAAGTATCAACCGAGTCCCCACGTAGTTCTCTTCTCACTTGGATCTGGGCCTCGATCTGCTCCATTGCCGACTCATGATAGGACTGCCCGGAAGTTTGGCTGGGTGTACCACCGCTAGTAACCCCATTCAGAATTTTCTTAAACATGGTTTGATGACTGAGAGTCTTTAGGCGATGGGCGTATACTTTCCCACGCTCGTTCACGTCAGCGACGTACATCTCCGGTGGGCCGCTTCCATTTTCCGGCGCCATATATCCCTTGTAGCCTTCCATCGGTATCATGATCGTGTAGTCCGCGCGAACAGAGATTTCCAAGAGGATATGTAGCGCGTTGGTGAGCTTCCACTGCATCTGGTCTGGCTTCCCCGTTCCTTCATTCAGAGACTGATGATCCAACAATTCCTGCAGCACTGGAGCCCGCAGAGCATCGACATGGCGCGTGACCCATTCATGGGCACGCTGGGTCATCACCTTGAACTGGGCCGCCATGTACATAGTCCACAAATTGGCGACGCTAATAGGATGCGCGCCCATCCGGGTTCTCCGCCGATTGAGCAAGGTGTCTAGGGTTTCCCAGTGATCGTAGATAAGGTTGAAAGTCGTGCGCAGATCTTCACGGGCTTGTGGCGCATTGAGATACTCAAACACCGCGAGAACGGCGGAGATATGCTGAAAAGCTGACTCGAAGTTCCCTGAGAGATGGAGACCGTTCTCCTCCCACCGCTGGTCGCCCAAGGGCGTGATGCCCTCCCACAGACGCGACTTGAGCGAATGGATATTTTTGCCGACAATGCAGAGCCGGCCATTATCCTCTTCTGAGCCGATCCGGGTCATCACACGAGTTATGATAGACTGTCCATCTGAGTCCGGTGGGAAGTTGCCCTCTAGGAAGTCAATCTCGTCCTCGGTGAGGGTGTTGACGTCTGGTCGAGTGCCATCAGGAAGTGGACTCCCGCAGGCAAATTCTATAAAATGCGGGATCGTCTGGGGCTCCAGAAGGCGATCGACTGATTAGTGCAGATTTGAATTCGGTTAGCGGTCTTCGATAAGGATTCATACACGCAGACGGAGAATGCGCACGAACCGATAGGTAGGTCATACTGTGCTTGGATATGGGGGGCAGTGACCGGGCTGGCCGGAGCGCCCAGGTGTATGTACATCGCTGCGCTGCTTTCGATGGTAGTCTGGGCAGGTGTATAATGCAAAGCCAAAGTCGTCTTGGCAGGAGATCCTTATTTAAGGATCAGGGTCACCGACACGCCACGGGGGCGAGAAAACTGAGGCGCATAACAGGCAGGGGTGTTAGCGTGGGGTTGGGATTCGATCTAGTTGGATCCAGACCGTCTCGAATAGGTTTGGCCCCGGTCGTTGCCTGCTCGCCTGTGGATTCCTTATCTCCCAGGGTCCGAAGAAGCGAGCCAATTCGAATTTCCCTTCGCCTGTCAACCAACTACGGCTGATGGTGGCCACTACTATATCATAGAGAAATGCAGGCATCAAGAAACAGCAATGTCGTGGGTAGCTACGGTTCTTCTATCGGGCATACTAGGCACAATACAAAGAATTCTACATTGTTGACAGATCAGGATCGAGACTTTGGAAGATACCTTCAATGTTGGAAGCTATGCTATCTTGTATTAACATGATGAGATCGGACTGGCGAGCTAATAAGCTGGCGAGGCCAAATCCCGGAAGTGTAATACCAACGATAAGAAAAAACAAGGTATGCAAGAGACAAAGTCAGCACCAACGCCATGCCAGAATGTGCAGACTGGAAAGAACATTCAAAAATCGTGACGGCTCATCTCATCATCGTGTATGTGCGACATGTTCGAAAGAATTGTCAGGCGGGGCTGACTCCGTTTACTCATCGTACAGGTCCATGTCGCCGCTGTTATCCTCCATCTCAGCAAGGGCATCATCTTCTGAGTCGATCATGTCCTCATCTTCGTCGTCGCTCTCGCCAATTTCATGGTTGGGAAGGACGTCGATGCGACCTTCGTGCATGACCACGCGGGCGTTTTCGCCATCCTTGATGCTGCCACGTAGAATGAGGACCGCAAGGCGGTTGAGGACTTCGCGCTCGATGAGGCGGCCGAGAGGACGAGCGCCGTAGGCTGGAGAGTAGCCTGCGGCACCAAGGTAGTCCTTGACTTCGTCAGTGCATTGGATGAGGACGTTGCGGCCGTTGTGTTCCAATCGCTTCTGGACTTCGGCGAGGCGGAGATCGACAATCTTGCGGATCTCCCTCTTGGTGAGTCGGTTGAAGATGACGGTGCTAGAGATACGGTTGAGGAACTCGGGGAGGAAGTAGTCGCGGAGCGCACCCATGACCAGCTCGCGAGTTTGTGGATCAATGCGACCATCCTTGGTGGCAGGGCGGGCGAGGTATTCGGCGCCCAGATTGGAGGTCATGACGACGATGCAGTTCTTCGCATCGACAATGCGGCCTTGGCCGTCGGTAATGCGACCATCGTCCATCAGTTGGAGAAGTACAGTAAGAACTTCCTTAGCGGCCTTCTCGACTTCGTCGAACAGCAGGATCGAGAAGGGGCGGCGACGCAGGCTTTCAGTCAGCTGGCCACCGGCATCATGACCGACGTAACCAGGCGGTGCACCGATCATTCGGCTCAGCGAGTGTCGCTCTTGGTACTCGGACATGTCGAAGCGGATCATGGACTTTGGGTCGTCGAACAGGAACTCAGCCAGGGCCTTGGTGAGCAGTGTCTTACCGGTACCAGATGGACCACAGAACAGGAAGCTTGGGGGCGCATTCGGGTTGCTGAGGCCGGAACGCTGCAAACGAATAGCGTTGGAGACAGAGACAACGGCCTCCTTCTGGCCGATAACAAGGCGACCAAGGTACTTCTCCATGTTGAGCAGCTTGTCTTTTTCGGTAGTCTTGAGTCTTGTGACTGGGATACCGGTCCAGCGGGCGACAATTTCATTGATCTGATCAGGGCCGACTGCATCCGCAAGCAAGGCCTCGCCGCCGTCAGTCTGGTTGGCACGGCGCTCAGCGTCAGCCCTAGCTCGGTCGACTTCAAGTCGCTCGATGAGAGCCTTGGTTTCTGGAATGGCGTAGTATTCAAGATCGGCAGCGGTTTGGGTGTCGCCGGAGCGTTCGGCTTCATCTCGCTTGACCTTGAGAGAGTCAAGCTTGATCTTGGCGTCTTGGACTTCCTTGCTCCGTTGCTTCTCGCTTTCATACTTTTCACGCATAGGGCGGAGCTCCTCGGCGACATTGGCCGCTTCCTGCTTGGCAGCTTCGAGACGAGTCTTGGAGGCTTCATCCTGTTCCCGCTCCAGAGCATGAATTTCAATCACGAGCTGTCGATGCTTTCTTTCGAGTGTATCCAACGCTTCGGGCTCCGATTCTCTGGTCACACGAACCGCCGCCGCAGCTTCGTCAATGAGATCGACGGCCGAATCCGGAAGACGACGGGCAGTCAGGTAGCGCGAAGCGAGGGTGGCTGCAGTGACGATGGCACCGTCGAGGATGTTGACACCGTGGTGGACCTCGTACTTTTCCTTTAGCCCACGCAAAATCGAGATAGTCTCATTGACAGATGGCTCCTTGACCAGCACCTGTTGGAATCGACGCTCGAAGGCCTGGTCCTTTTCAATGTACTTGCGGTATTCACTAAGAGTGGTGGCTCCGATGCAGTGCAGTTGACCGCGAGCAAGCATGGGCTTGAGCAGGTTGGCAGCATCCATGCCGCCCTCGCCGCTAGAGCCAGCACCCATGAGCAGGTGGATTTCATCGACGAACAAGACAATTGTGTCCTTGGAATCCTCGATTTCCTTCAGGACACCCTTCATGCGCTCTTCGAATTCGCCGCGATACTTGCTCCCAGCAACCAGGGAGCCGACATCGAGAGAGAGGAGACGGCACTGTGCCAGATTGGCGGGGATATCGGCGTTCACGATGCGGCGGGCTAGGCCCTCGACAATGGTGGTCTTGCCCACACCAGGCTCACCGATGAGGACGGGGTTGTTCTTGGTGCGCCGACTGAGGATGCGAATCACACGACGGATCTCTTCCTCACGTCCGATGACGGGGTCAATCTTGCCCTCGCGTGCCAAAGCGGTCATATCAATGGTGAATTTTTTGAGGTTCTCATTTTCGCTTTCGGAGTCTGCCGTCTTCGAGTCCACCCGGCGAGTGCCTCGAATTTGTTGCACGGCGGTATCGATCAACTTTAGGTTGGGGATGTTGGCATCTCCTAAGGCACGCTGGACCTGGGAGTCCTGGGCCACGGCTTGGATCAGGTGGTCAATGGCCACAAAGCTGTCCTTCTGCGTCTTAGACAATTCGGAGGCCTGCCGGATGACCTTGGCGAGTGCTGGGGACACAGAAACAGACTCAGGAGGAGGATCTTGGCTGGGCAGACGGACCAGCAACTTCATGAGTGCCCGATCCAGCAGTTGGGGGTCACCGTGGGCCCGCTCCACGACCTGGCGGAACAGCGGAAGAGACGAGGCATCGTGGGAGGAGTGACCTGCCGGCTGTTGCTCCTGGTCATCTTGGGCGGGATTGAGCAGGGAGACTGCGAGGTGGAGGGGGAGAATTTGGGAGTGGGCGTATTGCTCGGCCAGGGCGTTGGAGTCCAACAAAGCCTTGTTGGCCCGGTCTGTGAATTGAGCGCCGTTCATGATGAACGGGTGTGAGTACGGTGAGATCTCAGTCGGGGTGGAAGGAGCAGGCGGAAAATGGGGATTGCAGGTTGGAGTGAGAGAGCTCGGGGTATTGTTTGCAGGGCGAAAAGCAGGGAGCGCCGATGATGCAAGTTCATATACTTGGGCAGCCCACCAGGCCGAAACAGCTCCGATCTTCATGACGCCACGACGGGCTTCCACCGCCTTCCAGAAGCTGCCAGACCGGTCATGTGGCTTCTGGCCACCTGATGTTCTCCACGTGACCCCACATCACATGTTGTTGGTCAGAAATTACAGTGTACAGTGGTAAAACTGTGCGTTCGCACTTTTTGGCCTAGTGGTACTGAAAGGGCTAAAATCACCTGATCTTCCACGTTGACACATGTTATAGGTCATGTGATAGCACATGGGGATACTCTCGATACTCTCGCCAGAGTAGTAGTAGTAGTAGTAGTAGTAGTAGTAGTAGTAGTAGTAGTAGTAGTAGTAGTAGTAGTAGTAGTAGTGGTGGTGGTGGTGGTTCATTTGCGCGATTTAGCCGCCTGATGTCCCAGCAGCTATGCGGGAGTGGTGCAGAACCGGCCTGCACCCCCTTTTTAGATACAGGGCCAGGATAGGTTAGCTCAGTAGCTATCCTGGAATGAATATAACCCATTTCCTCCTCCCTGGTTCTGCTAGTAGGTATAGACTATAACGCCATCGTTAAGCAGGTCTATCCCTGTCATAGTATCCTTAAGTAAAGAGCCTTATCCCGCTAGGTGGTTCCGCTACCTATAAGACCTAGTTTTATGCAACGCCTTAAGAATCAACTATACCCTGCTGAATAGGGATAATAGATGATTATATACGCCCCCAAGCATCGTAATGCACTATACTCCTAAATTCGGTGGGTTTCCAATGGTGCCCTACCACTGCAGCACTCACCCCCTCGGGTACGTTGTATACAACCGCAAGACGCCACTACATCCCAAAGTGCATATATCTGTATATCAAAGGCTCCTTGTACATATGTTGTATACTCTACTGTACCTTTGAGAACCCTTCCTCCTCTGACTGCCCAGACAAGGGTTCTATAAAGAGCCAAAGCTATCATTCTTTCATGGCTGTATCCTGAGGAGGGCATATATCCTGTTTCTTATTCAGATCCCTTTAATGTTTCCTTATCCTTCACTTATCCCCTTACCCTCCCCCCCCCTCTTTTATCCTAACCATCTTATTTATTGTTCGATTCTTTGAGAGCTTCCTTATCTCTCAATCTGTAATTCTACTTTTGGCTGTGTCAACTTCATATATTCCTAGGGCGTCCCAAGAAGGCAGGATTTTCTTTCAAAAATTTGGATGCAAGGGTAGTACAGAATTCCTACATGCGAACTGTTTATTAATTATATCCAGATGCCTCTCACGTAACCCCCATATCCGTTCAGTACATTTATGAGACTCCCTCGACTACTATTTAAACTCGATTCATTGATTGGAACCTATTCCTACGCTTTTTTATCGCATAACCCATCCCCTACCGAGTCCTGCAGCTCAGATAGAACTTAGTTATCGATGCAATCCTTGTAAATAAAGCTCTCCGAAGCCAATTCCGACCTTGATCGAGTCCTTGGTCGAGATGGCTATACTGGGAGATCATAAAGAAGACTATGGCATGATTGGCCTGTCCTGGTGTAGAGAACGGTAGTAGAGGAAAGAAGATATACGATGCTATCCATGGATGGATACTACCTAGGTATATTGAAAATAGCTTACCTAACCAGCTAAGAAATCTTCCATTTCTACCCCTATTGGGCTTGTGCAGCTAGATATAGGGAATCGGCAGAATAATATGCCGAATGAAAGGTCTTGGCGGGCGCAATCCTACACTTAATGAGCTGGGTGTCCCGTTGGGAAACGAGAATTGCACAGCGGATATTTTGTACAACGTTGGGACCTCCAGGTGAGGGTTCTCGATCTGACCATGCAGGGTGCCACTGACGTTAGCCTAGGAACACGAGACCCTCCAAACTACTACTCGCCTGTTGTACCATTGCAGATTGCCACCCCTCTATAGATGTAGCCCCTCCTCCCGTCCCATGCGTCCTCTCATCCCGGTTCATGACGTCAAGCGCGACCGGCCAACACGCAGCAAGGATGCGATGTGACTTTGACCACTGGGGATCAGACCTCGATGCTGTCCGAGGACGAGTTTGACCTGAAAACGCAAGAGCAAAATCAGAATCAAAAGGAACACAGACTCCAACACATGGCTCGCTGGGAGTCTCTCCACTGTCGTTCTTTGGAACCCGCACCAAAGTTCCACGGACTCAGCTTTTCTCTTCTGTCTCCTCTTAGCTCTCGCTGTATTTCACCGGAACCACGCATTAGAGAGCGGAGCTCTCAGTCATACATGTACAGGACAAGCTGTGGAGGTGGGGAGTGGAAGAGAGTGGACACCATTCCGAACCGACGCATCCAGACACGGAGATCGATTCATGCCACTGCCCACCACTGGGCTCCCGATTGGCGGGTGGGCGGAGACACCATCATGCCTGTCCAGACTCTTAGACTTTTCACTGGGGCGTGCGAGCTTGGGATGGCGCAGACATCGCGCAGAAAATAGAAGCGGAATGTTCCTGCGGCGGGGCAGCGGAGAGGGGCGACGAGGCGTTGCGGCGCTGATTGCTTCGCAGATCCCCTTTGGCCGTGGGTGGTGAAACCGATGGTCATTATGGAACGATGTCAGTCCAGTCGACTGGCCATGCGGCATTAATGGCCCGCATGGGAGGGTGGAGGTTCTCGAGTGTCTCCATGCGATGAGGTAACAAATATTGTAAGTAACTAACTAGTTAGTGACTATGGAGATGCTAGCTACAGCCTTGATGGTCAAGACGATCTGGATTCCAATTCTGCACGTCCAGGCGAGAAGATGACAATGGAAACAGAGAGCTCATTGCAAGGCCGAGCCATGCTGAATCCACGGTCGAACAACCGCGCAACAGTGGACGCAGTCGACCCGAGGCT
Source organism: Penicillium hispanicum (assembly GCF_028827665.1). Classification (NCBI taxonomy): domain Eukaryota; kingdom Fungi; phylum Ascomycota; class Eurotiomycetes; order Eurotiales; family Aspergillaceae; genus Penicillium; species Penicillium hispanicum. The sequence continues at coordinate 3,445,124 of NW_026623198.1, read as the reverse complement.
TGCGCAGGAAAAACCCGGTTTGTCGCCCGAACCGCCCTGGATCCCACTCTTTCCCTGCGGATTGGCTTGGATTTCTTTTTATTCTTTTCCTTTTGCTGCTAGTTTTGGTTTTGGCTTTCGTTTTCCCGTGCGCTCATAGGCTTTTCCCGAGCGACTAGCGCGCAAGGCAAATGTCATCCTATAAAACGAGTTCGCCCTGCCCGTCCTGCATCTTCCCCATTCTCACGCCATCGCACACTGCATTGCACTCATCTCCTCGTCTTCGGATTTGCTGAACGCTGCCCAGGGTTAGTCTGTTCGCTCAGACGATCCTAGCAGCCGATCAACTCTCTTAAGCCTTGCCTGGCACACGGCTCGGCTGGAACTGACATCTCTCATCGTTTCGTTTCATTGCTCCGGGATACAACGGATACTCCACGAGCTTATCTACAATTGCCTTTGCAATTTTGCCTGCCGCCCTTGCAAGACCTCTGTGCACTTTTGGCCGGGACTAGATTTTAAGCTTAAGTTTGATTTGGGATTGATTGCTCGCATACCACGCGACACTGCATCCTGCAACCATGTCAGACAAACCGATCTTTGTGGCAACTCATCCCCGCGCCTGCTCGACGGCATTTGAGCGGGTATGTACCAGAGAAGGATGGAGGAAGGTCTCGATTGCGAATCTAACGATATCTAGGTTTTTATGACTCAACGGGATAGCATCCAGTGCGTCCATGAGCCGTTCGGCGACGCCTTCTATTACGGTCCGGAGCGTCTCTCCGACCGTTTCGAGGACGACGAACAGGCGCGTGTGGACAGCGGGTTCAGCCAGTCGACGTATTTGACCGTGGTGGAAAGACTGGAACGTGAAGCTTCTGAGGTCCGACCCTTCTTCCTGCGAAACCGCCCTTGAATCTGCCTTTCGTTTTTTTTTCTCTTTATTTCCTTTGCCATATATGCTCTCCATGTCTCCGTGAGGATTGACATGGGGGAAGATCCCCTCGCCCATATGTTGCTGTGTCACGACAGGCAAGATGTCTATCTTTTATTTGCCCTCTCTACAGTTGTAAAGCCCGAGGACTAGGCATTTCGAGGGTTTTGAGAGCCTTAGCCCAGCCGAGACTCGCGTGTTTAGACCCCGAGGGGATGCTTACCTTCATCCAGGGCAAGAGACTCTTCATCAAGGACATCGACCACTACCTGCTCCCGCCGGCCGGCAAGCCGGCCAGCGTGGCACCCTCGTTACGGCGCATCAAGCGCGGTGTCGGCACCAGCAGCAACGGCGATGCCCACCCTCCGGCCGACGGCGTGAACGGAGCCAGCAACGGCACCGCGCACGCCAACGGCCACTCCACCGCGCCGACGAACGGTGCCGCCAGCCATCCCAGCAGCACCACGAACGGCACGGTCACCAACGGTGCCAACGGCCACAGCAATGGCACCAGCAATGGCACCAGCAACGGTGTCACCAAGCGGCCGTACCCGTACGACACGCCCGCGGAGCCGGGCAACCCGACGGTCATGCCGCGCGAGCTGCAGCAGCAGTTCCACTTCGCCTTCCTGATCCGCGACCCGCACTACAGCGTGCCGTCGTACTATCGGTGCACCATCCCGCCGCTGGACGAGGTCACCGGCTTCCACACCTACGACCCCCGCGAGGCCGGGTACGACGAGTTGCGGCGGCACTTCGACTACCTCCGCCGCGAGGGCCTCGTTGGGCCGCGCGTGGCGGGCCGTCCGGATCTGTACCAGGCCGCGCCGGGCGCCGACCCGACAGTCCACGAGATCTGCGTCATCGACGCGGACGACATGCTGGATGCACCGGCGCCGACGATCGAGGCGTTCTGCCGAAGTGTCGGTGTTCCGTATTCGCCAGGCTTGCTGCGGTGGGACACGAAGGAGGATCACGAGTGTGCGTGCGCTGCGTTCGAGAAGTGGCGCGGCTTCCACAATGACGCGATCGAGTCGAAGGGACTGGAGGCGAGACAACATGTAAGCATGATCCTATCCACAAGCGAGCGTAGGACGAGTGCCGGTGGCTTGAGTGTGTGCATCCGGGGCTGACATGACCTGCCACAGAAACGAGCTGTCAAGTCCGAGGATGAATTCGACGCCGAGTGGACGAAGAAGTATGGCCCCAAGGGAGCCGGTCTGATCCGTCAGGCTGTCGATGCCAACATGGCCGACTACCTGTACCTCAAGCAGTTTGCCGTCCAGGTCTAGCTGTAAAGAGAGAGGTAGGATTGCTCTCATCAAGAGCGCACCAGAACCGGAAATCTGGTTCTGGGCGCAGAGAGCATTCGAGGAAGGGATGGTATGGAACGGGAAGGAGAGGAAGAGCAGGAAAGAAAAGAGAACGTCGGGGAACTCGGGGGCAATGCGGGGGCCACACTCTTTTTTCTACAGAGCAAGAGACCAAGCTACACCCCCAGAGAACCAGTTGCTCTCCACCGCTCTTTGACGAAACCTGCGATGAGAATGATTTAGTCCCGATGGCGCCATCTCTGCTGCGCTCCCGCCTGTCGTTCCCCCGCGAGACTTTCTCCGGTGGCAATGGGCGTCTCGCACTAGGCATTGGCTGATGACGCTGACGATCTTGCTTTGATTTGCTATGCTTTGCTCTGTTTCGTTTCACCGACTTGTTATTGTCCGCGTTAAACATTCCGTGTGCATAGGTTGCGCTGATCCCCCTTGTTACATTCATAGCCTACATTCTGCGTGTTCGATCGGGTTGCTGTGGGGTGAGATCAGATTAAATCGGTCTGATTCACTTGGTCTGCTTTTGTGTGTTGGGCAGAATGTATTTGCTTTGCGTGGATATTGTCTGGTGCGTAGTGCGTTGTAGACCTTGACATGGTATCTAGGCCGCAGGTTGGTATTACCCTCTAACACTCCTCCTTCTCCTTTGTTCTCTCGATACGATTCATAATGAAAGTGTTCTTTTCCGGTATCAAAAAACCTGCATCGATGGTACTCGTGTAACAAAGACAGGAGTCCTAGAAATACTCCTGCATTCAAACCGCAGCTTCTGATCTCCTACAACCATCTCCCACACCCACTATATACATCCACTATATACTGCGACATCGCCTGTCTACAATAAATCGACTGCTGATAAGGCCCGAAGAAGTCAACCACTTATTATCGGGGCACTTGAAACTAGGCAGTGACCGCTCAATAGTTCTAAGAACTGGTCTTCTCATACCAACATCTCCTCGCCGTTTACTGCCCCTCTACCACCGAGAATCTCACTACATCGCTGGGGGCCTCTTCAGGCAAGTTGACCAGCAGCTCAGTGCGTCACCAGAGCTAGAGCTCATAATCTGACCTTCTGGTACCAGAATCGTGAACCTTGACTACGCAAACTGCCTTACCACGTCCTAGTAGCTCCCTGCACCACCACAGAAGCCGTCTCCTACACCACCCTCCGGACATGGATGACGACTGAACTAGCCTGTCTCTTTGGTGAAGCTTGGAACTATAGCCTGCTGATATCGAAGTGACGCTCTTGAGCGTGATTCGGGGGGAGCTGATATACACTATACTCGATTCGAATTATAAGTGATTTCTGGCCTCCAGGCTGTGTCTGGGAAGCTCCTGGTTTCCAAGAATATATAAACCCACCGCTATTTGTATTTCATTCGCCGTCTGGCTCATTGATTCATCCATGTATATTCGGCGAGATCAATCATGTACCTCGATGTCAACCACAAAGCTCATATCCCGCCTGATATCTAGCGCCAGACTGAAATGAAGAGAAAAAGAGTGCTTGCACCAGAATTCGCAAGCAAGCTACAATCCCGACTGACGATACTGCCAGCCTACAAAACAAAGATCAAGAGATCAATCCAGGATACAAAATCATAGCCAAATTGGAAAAAGTGCGTGCAGAGACGAGCGCATTGCCTCTCACACGGCACTATATCCACCCCTCGACCCGCCGCCTTGTAGCGTGTTGACCACGCGGCGGAGCCAATCCTGGAAGATATACGGGACGTCACGGATGGCGTCGCCGTGCGGGAGGAGATCCCAGCCGCGGGCGCCGTAGCGGTTGTAATTGAGCCAGGAGCCGAAGATGAGGTACGCGGCGATACAGAGGAAGAGACTAGTGCATCGCAAGAAGATGAGTATGCAGTGAATAGAGCATGCGAAACAAAACCAAGGACGGCACTTACATGATGATCAGCCAAGTAAAGAAACCCCAGTGGCTCGAGCTGCTGCCCGTTCCGCCCTCGTAGGCGTCGCAGGCATACCGCGTGCGCCAGTCCAGCTTCAGGACATATGTCTTGTCCTCCCCCTCGGGCCCGAAGCTCTGGAACTGCAGACTGCGCTCCCGGCCCGGCTCCTCGGCGTCCTCGCGCCGACGTAGCCGCTCTGCTTCCGCTGGCTCGTCTTCCGCCGTTCCCAGGCCCTCGAGCCCAGACCGGTCCGGGTCGCACTGGAAGTCGATCACGGCCGCTGCGGGCTTGGGCTTCGCATCCTGCGGGCTGTCCTTGTACTCGCCGCCGGACAATCGGATGCGCAGGCCCTCGCGGCTCTCGTCGATTGCCTTCAGTCGCGTGAGCTGGGGGTCGGGCGCGCCGTGCCCGAGCGGGTCCAGGCCGGCCACGGAGTAGGCCCAGTGCTGGCCGCTGCTGGTTTCTTTCCAGTCCTCGCTGACGAAGCCGCATACTGCAAGCCACGCGGAAGTCAGTTAGTACCGCGACAAACCAACCGAGCCCCCGCGGGGGGTTCGACGAGGGGACGTACCGTTCTTGCTCATGCCGCACTTCCCCTCGGGCCGATTGGCGGCCTTTACCAGCACCTGGCAGATGTTGAGGACGTAGGTGGTGTTGGCCACGTAGCCGGCAGTCTCATTCTCGGCGACATGGTAAATCTCGTGCACGCCTCCGAGGCCGCTCAAGTCGTACTTGTGTTCATCGACCTTGATGTTGCCGCAGTTGAGGGTGACTGCCGTGACTGCGCTAGACAGAAGTGTGGAGAGCAGCAGTGCCAGTGCACTGGATTGTATTCGCATTGTGGGGAGGTGGGAGGTCTATGGGGATCCGGATGGGAGGAATGGGAGCCTCTGCGGGACGGCGGTAGAGCTCGAGCTCTAGACGTGGATACGTCCGAGGACGGAGTAGGAGGGTGAGACGTCGATGTGTGTGGTATCCAGCTGGCACTGGGAAGTATCGGGGTCGGTGGAGGAGCTGCGCACAGCTGGGGTGGTTTGGGACCTGAGGTCGCGGATGACGATGGCTGGGGATGACTGGCCGAGGTGTTTCGTTTCTCCGACGCGGCTCGTTGCTGATGGCTGCAGCCCGCAAAGCTCCAAACGACCAGCGGGAAGATGGACGCGAGTGTGCGAGAAGTCGCTTGTCAATGTTTCCAAGCCGTATTGAAGCTTGAATTGTTGTCCAGGTCTTCTTCGGGCGCGGCGATCGCCCACACGAGACCGTGGATGATGTCACCCGAGCAACATTGCCATTGTCTGCACCATCCACGCTGGAGGTCTTCACTTGACTACGATATCGACGACCAGTAGGGTGGAAGAGCATTCTATCAATTTGAAATGCCTCACTCAAAGTAGAATAATATGAGCGAGCAATGAAGCGGCGATATGAGCCATTGTAGAACAATGGCCTCTGGCTACAAAAACAATAGAACAGATCCAAAACAGCATCTTCAGTATCGAGGTGAATGTGCTAAAAGAATGCTATCCACGGCTCTCTCTCCTGCATAGATGAGCCACCACATCTACCAACTACAGACTATAGACTATAGACTAGACTACATACTGCCAACTACAAGACTATCCCCGCGCACAGACCAACCCCACCATCAAATCCATCCGCGCGAATTGCTCTCGCGCGACATCCATTCTCCCTACATCCATCATGATCCAACCACGCATGGTAAGCTACTCAGACTAGCAGGGGAGCCAGATATAAATCGTCTCTCCCCAGGACTACCGCAACGACATATGCATGTGTGCTAACATCACCTTCAGCTCTCGCGGGATGAGGAGGGCCCCACCGCCGGCGAGGACAACGAAGTCCGCCGCGAGGACCAGGAGAAGATCAATCGATTCAGCCGGCTGCACCAACGGAGCGCCGTGCTGGAGGACCAGTTGAAGGCCAAGCAGGTACGCACCGCTGTAGCACGGCAGCTTGTCCGTTGGGCATCGCATCCGCCGTCTCGCCCGCGGGAGCCGCAATACACTCCAATGTCCCATCCCAGTCCAAGCTGACAGTCCACAGAAAGACAAGGAGGACCTGGAGGAGGTCTCCACAGAGTTGGAACTCGCCGATGAAGACGAGTTGGTACCGTACGTCTCGCATTCCTGCTCTCTTTGTTTCTGTTAGCGGTGGAGACCCCACGCGGCCACAAGAGCATCCCGAGAGGAGGCTATCCGTGCTAATGCGCAGCAGCTACAAAATCGGCGACTCGTTCTTCCAACTGCCCCTGCCCGACGCGCAGGCCATGCTCACGTCGTCAACGGAGCAGATCGACGCCGATGTGTCGAAGCTGGAGGATTCGCTGGGCGAGCTGCGCGAGGAACTGCAGCAGCTCAAGGTGGCGCTGTATGCGCGTTTCGGCCGGAGTATCAACCTTGAAACCTGATCTTGTGGTGTGCTGATGACCATGTATTTCATGCCCGACTTGATATGTGATGTATACGTTCTAGAAATGCAGGATTGAGATGGTCTGGTCGTGTACAGTATAGGTATACCCAATGCAATATGTGCGTAATGACCATGTTCGGCATGAGAAGCAGCTCGAAAAAGGGAAATTAGATTGGGAGGCTGGGAAATTCAGTTCATGTTTTACTATATAACAAAACCCGTGTCAATTTGTCAGACCCCAGCTCGTAAAGGTCATTCCAGGTGAAGAGAAAGAGGTATCTAAGAGGGCCAGAGAAAGGTATAAAGAAAGTATAAAATCACGAGCACATGGCAATCCACCAGAAATATCACCCGTCGAAAATCACGCTGTAGCAGGTATGGCAAGACGGTGAAGGATTCAACGAGTCATCAGAACAACGCCCATTCTCCGGTGTAGTGCTGTCCGGGCCTGTCGGAGGAGAGACTGGCTGGATCATCTCGATAAATCAAAAGATCGAATTGAGAAAAAAAGAGCTTTGCATGCCGCGGTCCCATTCCTCCTTTTTGGCAAGTGAAATGGAAGAACACTTCTATACGGCTCTCATCTCCCTCGCATATCGATGTTTTTTTTTTGGTTCGTTTTTATGGATGTGTCTTTTGCTTGCCTTTGCAAGCTCCGCTCATAAGGTGGGCGTGTTCACTACCGGAACTTGGCACGGCAACGGCCCATGATCTCGTTTTGGCAGACCAGCTCAGCGCTGAATTCACTACCGTCCAAGGTGAGGTAGATATCGAAGTATACCCGGTAGAAAATGCCCTGGGGCGTGTCCATGCGCTCGAAATCGGTCTCGAGGTTCTTGCGCGAGAGGTCTGAAGTGAGGGTGACGACTTCCTTGATGCCTGTATTTGGGATAATAAGCGATTGCACGGGACTAACTGAAGCAAAAAAAGACATCCGACTTACGGGGATCTTTGGTGTATTCGGGGCAAACATCCTCGTCACAGGCATATAGCACATCCTCGTACATGAGAGTGGCACCTGGCGCCACTTGACGGAAGAAGCTAACCTTAACCGGCTCTCCGATCTTGACTCGTTCGCCCTTCTGCACGAAGATCTGGCGGGTGTACTTGCATCGGTCCCGGCCATCCAGACTAGGTACCCGGTACTGCTCGGGGTGGTAGCCCTCCTTGAATGGCTGCAGAGTGGCCATCAGGTAGTGTCGACGAGCAACACGATGAGTGATCACGCGCTCGGTGATACCTGCGGTAACGGCACCCTTCACGATGGCCGCCACCGAGTCCATAGGACGCACGACCTTTGTCTGATACTGTGGTGGCACGTGGAGCCTGATCTGTTGGAAGAGGTACTCGGAAGCACCGAATCCACCGACGACCAGAACGTTCTAAAAGAGCGTTAGCATTGGCAAAGACAACAGATGAATCGCGTCGCTGCCTACCTGGAGCAAGCGGTTCTGCGCTTGAATGGCAATGATCTGGTTCCGAACCAACTCAAGGATACGGTTCACGACGGGCTCAAAGCACTGCAGGATCTCCTCGTTGGTGAAGGTCATATAGCCTTCCTCAATCCCAGCATCGGGGAAGTCCGCCTCGATGCCCACATCCACGGCCCACTTTTGCCCGTTGTTCCGGAAGTCTGCCTTGATGCGATTCTCAAAGTCCATGATACACTTGGCATAGACTCTTCCCGCGGTTCGAGAGCCGTCCGGCAGCTTCATCTTCCGAATCTTGGCCCGCAAGATGTTGCTGAAGTTTCGATTAAGGGCGGTCGAGCCGCAGGAATCACCGGATCCCGCGGTACACTCCATCACACTGAAAGGCTGTTCCTCCTCGACTTCATACGCAATCAAATCCACCGTTCCACCACCGCAGTCCACAATTAGGATGGCATCCCCGATCTTCAGGTTCAACAGGCCGGTCTTGGCACAGAAGAGGGCCGCCGCCTCTGGCTCGGAAATCAGGGTTAACCGATTGTCGTTCTCATCGCGCAGGAAACCGGCCTGGATGGCAGCGGCACGGGTAGCCGCTTTGCCGGCGTCGTTCCAGATAGCCGGCACCGTCAGGTAGTACCGAATGTTGCGCTCCTCACGGGTGAACACCTCTCCCAGGGTCTTCTGTAGTTGGTTCCGCATCGCCTGTCGAAGCTTAAAGAGGTAGTCGGCGGCGACATCGATCTCCGATTTGCCGGGCGGGAGCGGGGGAAGGTTGATGGGGTCAATATAGGTGTTTCCGGACAGCATCAGCTGGAGCTTGAACCATTCGACCTTCTGCACTCCGGGTTTGGGGTATCCGGTAGGCGCCAGCGCCTCAGTGATATCGGGGCCCCAGCCCACCACCTTCTGGTATTGGTCGTAGTAGAGAACGGTGGGAATCTGGCCACCGGGAAAGCAAAGCGGGTCAGTACACAACCCCCTCTCGGATCATTGGGATGGCGCTCACCTTCTGCTTGGTGTGGGTTCCTGCACCGGGCCACTCGGTGATGATATCCTCCCTTGCTTCATTGTTGGTCGCAAAGGCGAATGCGACACCGGAGAAGGTGGTACCGAAGTCAATGCCCACGATGAGCTGCGCCTTGCTGCGATTCGCCCCCTCGATCTCGACGGCGGGGTTGCGCCCCGGATAGTGCGACATACTGGGCGGGATCCCATGCGGCGCCATATGCTGTTGAGGCTGCATGCCGTACCCCGGGGGGGCGCGTTCATCTGTTGTTGGATGCCGTGTTGCCCGTACTGCATACTAGGGTTGAGCGGGGCGGGGATCTGGGCGAGCTGCTGGCCAGGAACTATGGGACTGGTTGGGCGATTATTGACCGAGTAGCTCGGGGGCCGGCCTAGGGCTTGCGACGGGTTGTTCATGGGGAGACTCGCCGTGGACGAGCTGCGATGGGACGGTGGCGGGGAGGCTGCAGAGGGGCCGTTGGAGGTGATGACGACCGTGTTGGACGGGGGGTTGGGCTGGGGATTAGATTGAGGCTTTTCTTTGCGTTTTGGGAAGCCGAATGACTTGAATCGGGCGCTCATGAGGTCCATATGCGGCGACCGCGAGACTTGGAGGGAAAGAGAGAGGAAGGAAGCAAGAGAGAGAGGGAAGGGGGAGGGGGGCGGAGGGGGGGAAGAGAATAGGAATACGAGCGAAGCAATAAACGGTGAGGAAAATCGGTGCCTGTCAGCCCGGCGTGGAAGGGAAGACGAAAGCGAAAGCGACGAATAGAAACAGGCGAACCATCCAAAGGGGGGAAAAGATGAGAGTGGTGAGGCTGAGACTGGGACTCGACGGACTCGAAGCGCGAGCTTCCTAGTCCTTTCAGGGATTGCGAACGCTGAGCCTTTTTAGGATCGTTTGGGGCTGATGTCAACATGCAGACACTCGAACAACTACTAATTCACTAGTTCTCCTACCAGGACCCTGTTCATCATGCGCAATAGCTGCCCACGACGTTTTATACTAACTCTATGCCTTTATTTGTGTTGCACCCATGGATCGCGCCTCTCGCGACCCAGCGATTTCGCGTTCGCTTTGTTTCCCGTGTCGCCCCCAACCCCGACTTTCCCGCCGCTTGGGAGCGCTTCGATCGACCACGAAAACGTGGTTGAAGGGCCGTTCTAATATTAAATCGTATGGGGGCCTCACTGCCTCGCCTAGGCCACTTTCCGCGCCACCCAGTGCGAGGGCTGGTACAGATTCTGAAGCATGCTGTCCGGGTCCTGAATATAGCCACATGCCTGACGATCGCCTGGTCGCGCGTCCAGGCGGAAACCCATGCGCTCAACCAGCGCCAACACCTCGTCCTCGCTCAGCTCCACGTTGCCCGGCTCCCCAATGCCCGCCGCGTCGGTGTCTGTGTCCTCCTTGCGGGGATGCCCGTCCTCGAAATGCCACAACAACGGCCCCACGTTGATCCAGATCCCGTTGGTCTTGAGGCAGTTGCGGATGGCCTCGATATAGCGGATCAGATTGGGTGCCGTGTCGATGAAGAACACAGTGGCCACCGCGTCAAAGGCCTCCCGATTGCTCGGTTGCGAGTACAGCACCACAAAGTCGGCCGCCGACATCGACATCGACCCAAAAGGTTGGCCCCCGCCCGATGCCGCCTGCTGCATCGCGGTGCCCGGGTGCACGTCGGGAATGCTCACGCTGCGCATCTGTTGCGTGCGCGACTGGACATTCGAGAAATGCAAGGCAAACGGGTGGAGAGTGTGCTGCTGTGGTCCACGGGTGTGGTTCAGCACCCAGCTGCTGGCCAGTAACTGATGGTACGAGATCTCATTCCCCTCGGCGGAGAACCCGGCCAGGCAGAGATCGAAGACGAGCCGCCCCAGGCCCGCGCCCGGCACTAGGACGCGGATCTCCTCCTGGGTGTTGGAACGACCCTGAAACTCGCGTCGCAGGTCCTCCAGCACGGGATCGTAGCAGACTGCACGTTCTCCCTGTCCTTCGGCACTCCAGTCCCGGTAAAATTGGCGGATGGTCGAGTGCGCCTTGTTGACATCGGATGTCGTGGCCACCCCGTGCCAGTTCTGCGCTGGGTCGTCCTTGTCTGGGTCTGCAGCGAGGCCAAAGGACTCTAGGCCAACTGCCAGGATGGCATCTGCGATCTCGGCGTTAGTGTCGATAGCGTCATCCACTCGATTGAAGTGGTCCAAGATGGAAAAAGGTGGCTCGGCCAGCATCTGCCAATGCTCAGAAGGCAGAGCATAGAAGGCCTGTCGGCGTCGATGTGTAGTGTTCATGTGAGCGGTTCGTCGATATTGCCTGTAGCCGTGTTTAGTAGCGAAGATCTTTCCACCTGCATTGACCGTAGACTAGGGTCATCTCTAGATTCAAGAATACAAGAATACATCCAAGCATCCACCTCCCGTCAACGCACCTGAAAGAGTCAAACGCCGCAAAGAGCACTCTGCGCTCCTCCGGGTCTGCAAATGGATCGAAATCGCCTTGCCAACTGCGCTCCTCTCCCTCCTCGTGGACGGCCTGGCCCGGCTCGGCCATGACTATTCAGCCAAAAGTCTGGCAATCTGCTTCTGCACCAGGGCTCCTCGCAACGCGATTGCGATACTTCCCTCACCGTCGCGAGTTGTCTCCAACAGGGTAGGGGTGTGTGCGGTGCGGGCAAAGTTGAGCGGGATTGGTGGAACCGCCTGTATTTTGCCGGCGGGCGACCCTTCGACCTTCACCTCACTACATCGCGTGAAATCTACTGGCGCATCGACTGCAGCTTCTTGTCTCATCCACGATCACGTTCAAGTGCTACTTCTTGAGCCAGAGCAACAGCCATGGATGCTGTGCTGCCAACGGAAAGCCCGCAGACCGAGCTGGTCTCGCCCAATCTCAAACCCCAAGAAATCTCATTCTCGCTGCCCAAGGCTTCGCATACGACTGCTCATATTCATTTGACCTTGCTGGAACACTGTGCTACTGTGCTTCTGAGTACCTCAACTCCGGGTGACTCGGCTGGCTCATTCAAGCCGCTGGGGAGCTTTGTGTATGCCATGCCCGATGTAAGTCCATTAGTTCATGCTGTGTGATTGTACGCATGATCAGTGTAGCGTGTGGCTTTCCCCCCGCGGAAATACATCCATTGCATGCATCCCATCATCCCGGCGAGCTCCATGTTGCAATTCACTGCTATATTTTGGCAATTGTTGGCCTGGGATCGCATGCTTAACCAAGGACCCAGAATTGCCACTTGTTCACCAAGCTAATATTCCCAGCGTACATCTTCCAACTCAACACTATCTACAATTCTATATACGACTCAGTCCACCATTGAGTACACGACACGAGTGGCCAAGATTCTTGCCCGCCGGATCCGCCTGCCGGTGTATGTCGGATGCAGCATCGACCCCAACGCTCTTGGACTGACGGTGGAGGAGGAAATGGAGGGCCTCACGAAGATTGTCAACACGGTTGTCGAGAAGTGCCAGTCTTCTCAGCCGCGTTAGCTTGCAGCTGTGCGGAGCGGAGCTGCGTTCCCGAGATAGATACATGATGATGTGGTCGACTGCTAAGCACGGAGTTTGAAATTTAACTTCCTTTCCATTTTCACTTTGGTCCACTTGACTCACAGGATGAAGTCCATCGAGAGTTGTTAGCTGATGAACTGGCTACAGATGGAGATCTGTTGGTTTTTTTGATGCATCTTTCTTCGAATGCCCCTGGCTAACCGCGCGTTCGCTTCTCAAGACGAACCACAAGGTCTGGGTTGATTGAACTTACATTACTATAAGAACAGCCATTTCGAGCCGAGTGTCGGACTTCCAACTTCCCGAAGACGTGACCCGCGCGGGATTCAACCAGGACCCGATCTACTGTATACATCCTCAAATGCCCAGTCTCCCTACAGGCGCCGCCCATTCGACCTTTCTTTCTCATTCCACAATTCTTCGGATGAATTTAAGTTGCCCTTTTCTGTCTGGTGCCTTTCTTCAAGTCAACTGCCCGTACGAGATTGGACTGTGGCCGACGGCAGCAAGCATCACGGCCCACAGTAGCGGTCAGATTTGAAGCGCGGAACGATATGAGGACGCATTTGGCCCCTAGACGTGAGTATAGAGAGACTATTCAGATTGAACAGTATGCTAGGGATTACTTCTCATATCCTCTCTTCCATGCGACAAATGAATCATGGCGCCTCAGAATGTTGGCATCAAAGCGATTGAGATTTACTTTCCAAACCGGGTATGTCCTTTGAGCCTGCAGGGTATCTATTTCTCCTCCTCCTTCTTCTTCTTCTTCCTCGTCTTCTCTGTCATCTTCACGTTCATCTTCATTCAGTTCATCTGACATATTACAGTATGTCGCTCAAACCGACTTGGAGGCATTCCTCGGAGCTAGTATGGGCAAGTATACCATCGGTCTAGGACAGGCGAGCATGAGCTTCTGCGATGATCGCGAAGGTGTGCATATTAATTCCAGCAGATCCTTTCATGGTCAACCCCATCCGCGTCTCTAGAATAGCCAAACCCAGAATCCAACTCGAATTCTAACGCAACTCACGAGCCAGATGTGTGCTGATGCCGCTCTTCGGCGCGAGCACCGACATTGAAGGCATCGACACCTACAACGCCTGCTACGGCGGCACGAGCGCGCTCTTCAACGCCGCGCACTGGGTCGAGTCGGCCGCCTGGGACGGCCGCGACGCGATCGTCGTGGCATCTGACATCGCGCTGTACAGCGAGCCCGCCACGCGTCCGACAGGCGGCGCCGGGTGCGTCGCGATGCTCATTGACCCCAATGCGCCGCTCGTCCTGGAGCCGCTGCGTGCGTCGCACATGGCGCACACCTACGACTTCTACAGGCCAGATTTCAAGGCAGAGTATCCGGTTGTGGATGGGCGGTTGTCGTCACGGTGTTATCTGCAGGCGTTAGATAGCTGCTACCGACGATATCAGAATAAGAAAGCCATCATGGTGGGGGAGTCGAATGGTTTGTTGGAGCCGACCTGGACGGAGCAGACTAAGACGGCGCTGGACGAGTTTGACTTTTTCATCTTCCATGCCCCGAACTGCAAACTCGTGGCCAAGGCATATGGCCGCCTTCTTTACAATGACCTCGATGCGAACCCTGACCATCCACTCCTGACTTCGGAGATCGTTCCGCCGTCCACCCGTGAACAGACATACGAGGCATCTCTAGACGACAAGGGCCTCGAAAAGACCCTGATGCGCTTGACGCAGGAGCAATTCCGTGAACGCGTGCAGCCCAGCTTGACAGGGCCGAGCATGTGCGGAAATATGTACACGGCCAGAGTGTATCCCGGGCTGGTCAGCCTGCTGAACAACATCCCCAACGAGCAGCTCGCTGGCCATCGTGTGGGCATCTTCAGCTTCGGCAGCGGCCTGACCAGTACGCTGTTCAGTCTCCGCGTCGTCGGTGACGTGAGCGGTCTCGCCGCAAAGACGAACCTACACGCCCGTCTGGCGGGCCGGGAAAGAGTTTCCCCCGCGTTCTACGACGAGGTAAAGTGGACGCGCAATGACTGCATCTCGGGAGAAGAGCTAGCGCTAACGAAGAGATCTCAAACAGATGTGCCGGCTCCGCGAGAGCGCGTACCAGAAGAGCAACTATACGCCTGTGGGCAGCGTTGATGCCCTCGCGCCCGGTACGTACTATCTCGAGCACGTCGACGAGATGTTCCGCCGGACCTACCGGATCAAGGAGTGAAGGGTTGCACTCCGGTTTCCCACTACGGGTGCAAAGCAGGTCGAAATCAGTGCGGCGAGGAGGCTATTTCCGCGTCGACATTGTCAGTGTTGCGTTGGGGCGAATGTCATGATCCATCTCCAGCAGGATGGACAGTGCTGTAGGAATCATCGGGCTAACGCGTTGGCTACGAGAACGGGACGCGCACAATGAGACTGTTAGGGTAAATGCGAATTGCACTAGAAAGTCCTTGATCCGCCCGACTATATTCGGCAGTATAGCCATAGTACCATCAAGAAACAAAAATCAATAACAATCAACTACCGCACTCGAAAACAAGCACCGATGCATCCATCCAGTTATTCCTGATACGCTCACTACTTGGCTATCTAGGTAGCCATAGTTAGTTAGGGGTATTCCCGACGTCATCGCGCAAGCCATGCAACCAATTAACATTAAACTGAGACTCCCGCGATTTAGCCCACGGAGCTCTCCGGTCTCAGATACAGTGGGCGCACCGGGCGTGGAAGGTCTCAGAAACGCCCGACAGGGCAAATCGGAAGAGCTCGGTTGCTGGCGCCGACGGGTTGTTTCATTGTCTGTTCGGCTCGGTCGTTCCGTTGTGGGGCGCGTAAATAGGCTCGATAGAGTGATTTGATCTTACGATCGGGGTTGGTGGTGATGGCGGTGCATGTTGCACAGGCTAGAGGATAGCATACATATGCATACTCCTGCTGACCGATGCCAGCGTATTCCCTACCTGCCGTGTATCCTACCTACTGAAGATTTACTCCCGCGCCGTCGCCGCCAATCCTCCTTGACCGCTGGGCGCAGCCGCTCGTGAGGGCTTCACGCCTATTCTTAGAAGTGGGGAATCGTCTTGATGCGGGCAATTGACGGGCGCTCGATCGGGAGGCTTCGGGAGGACGAAGGTCGTGCGAACCTGGGAAATAGTCCCTCGCCTAGTCGGCATCTCGGCAGACTCTATTGCAGTATATGTAGATGGATCATGTAGATGGATCCCGAGACAGTGCTTAGACGACGGGATGTTGCAGATGGCGAACAAGCCTCACTGCCTAAGGCCATTCTCGGCTCACTTCGACTATTCAATTGCCGGGCGAGAAATAGATATACACACTCTCGTTATTTCAATCGGGCACCTCTCGTCTTCGACTATGTCGTTGATCACCCTAGGTACCACAGTGAAATCCGAGTCCCTTGTGCCGTGTGTTCATGCTCCTTCGTCCAAATAAAGGCCAAACGAAGACCGAACAGGGGGGGAGATAGGGTCTACTCGTACCGTGTAGCACGGACTAGGCGTTGTTCTGACTTTGGAGCCAAGCTCGGCGCAGGTCCATGCGCGTTGCGCAACTTATGCCCATGCGGCAGGTCAGAGAGTTCCTACAGGCAGCGGCACGAACCGAGGATTCAGCCGCCCTGGGAGTGCTCTCTGCGGTCTTGGTCCATACAGCAGGAGTACGCGTGCATATATTCAACGATTGCGATTGTGCCGACTAGTCCTTACGGAGGGTAGTCGGCTGTACCGCCCATATCGAGCTATCGCCTCGAGACACCCCAGAGTCGCAGCATGTCCACTGTCCAGAACTAGTCCGCGGGGGCTGAGTTGCGATGGCGCAATTGGTACGGCGCATGCCGACTGGCGCGTCAGGCTAGGGCACGCCCTTTTCCAACTGGAGGTTGATGAGAGGTGGGATAGAGTAGTATTCACGAACAAGGACGTGGCATCTGGGGCTGGGACGTCTTATCGCGTGTAGCCGAGGGTGCGGGGAAGCCAGCTAGTAGTTACTTGAGAGCATGCAGGCATGCAGGTATGCGGCATGTAGCAGCCGTGGGAGTGTATAGTCTTAGTCAAATGTTGATGGACAACCCGTGTGCCAACGTGCCAAGGTGCCGCCGCGTTGGCCAGAACAGGGCATCCGGTCTCTCAACCCAACCCACGGGAGACCAGTGGCCGCGCCCCTGAAGGCAATGAGCCACAGGCCATGGTCACCACACGCTGGCAATGGGGCAGGACGAAGCGGAATTGGTAGGATCATAGCCGGAGCAGTCGCCCCGTTGGGCGGCTGAGGGTCAATGGCGCCCGTGCTTGCTGCACACCACGCAGGTCCTGTGATCCGTCCGGCAGCAAATCCCAGACTGCTGGGAATTCCCGCTGCTCCACAGGAGTGGTCTAGGAGATATTCTCCGGGGCAAGCTTGACGCTTAGTTGTCGGGAACCCCTTGTTGTGGGTGGAACCCTCCCGTCCGCGGAGGGGAAGAGGCTGGCGTTAATTCCTTTCGCTAGGAAATCTCCGGGTCTGTTCATACTCTGAGTGCTGACTAGTGACTGGCCGAAGACACAGAATTGGGGTCAAAAAAGACGCACGAGTTTATCCTCGTGTAACTCGTGTCTGGCGCACGGGTCCTTCTCTCCTCTTAGTTGCGCTGTGCTTCTTCTTTGATGCCCCGTTGGGCAAAGGCCACCATCCAGAGACCATCATCTCCCGTTCCCCCTTTTGCGGAGCGCCCAGAGACCCGGACCAGAGAGCGGGTTCGAATGACGAGTCGGATGAAACTCGGGACACCAGCGCTGAAGTGGCAGTGACATACCACACACCTCTAAAAGGTATAGCAGCTACTGTGGCTAGTCGAGGGACCGAACTCACGACGGCCTCGGGGGCGCTCAGTGCCCCTGATAGGCGAGGCAGTGCTCGGCAGCGGGTGGACGCCAGAATAAGCAAAGATTGGCTTTGGTGCGAGGGCGTCTTGCCACTGGGTCCCACTGTCCGGGTCAACATCCGGCCAGGGCTTCCATGTGGTCCGGTGCATACCTTCCGAGGCGATCATCAGGGCTTTGGCAACCGTGCAGAACATGAAACGGAGTCCGTTCTGGCTCAAGACGGCACGGCGGGCGCCGAGATCTTCATCCCACATACCATGGACACCCACGTACATGTAGAGGACACTCGATCCGTTGGGGCCAAGGCTGGAGGCAACGAATTGGCTCTCGCTCGCGCCAGGGCTGCCCTTCAGATGGGCCAACTCTGTTCATCCGGAGGGTGTATCGACGCCCCGGGGCGTGCAGAGCAGGGATGAGACTGGCATAGTTTATATTTGCAGGGAGATAGGAAAAAAGCAAACAAAACGAGCGCCCGTCGGCCTGGCGTAACGGTCGCCCAGCCCGGTGGAAATGAATCTGAATCCTCAATCTCGTCCACCTTTGGGTTTTTTTTTTTTCCACTTGTCACCGCCCGTGGCGATCGTCGTGCACCGGCCTCTCTCTTTCCTATCCACACTTTCATCGCCCCCCTTGGCCATCACGGCCGTCGTGTTTCCCCCTCGCCTGCTCGACGATCGACCACTGGTCACTAATGCCACTACACCCGAACGAGTCTTAGCACGGCGCCTGTCACGGCCACGTCTTCCCTACCGGGCTTTGTCATTCGACCAAGTGGATCCCTCGCCAACTCTGCCGACATGGAGTGGGAAACTTTACACGAAGTCCTACAGTGGACTTGCTGAGTCTATGACTGACCTGGTAGCAACTCCGGCTCGAGACCAACAAGGTTCACCAAATACCAGGCTCGCCGAATGGTGGGCCCCGTGTGGACATCGGGCACTCGTCTCCAGCTGCCGTCACTGGCTCATCCAAACAACCTTCCAGAGTGCGGGCTCGCCTGGTTCAGGTATCCATCGACGCTGCCGCCGATCTCGGGATGTCTGGGCGAGGTCTAATCTCATGGAGCAAGGACGACGGGGAATGCAAATACGAATATTCCATCGCAGTGTGTCGATGGGCTGTTCATGGGAGGGAGTATACTACTGCGACTGCAACTCGCTGTCGTCGCTAAGTATACCGACTTCGTCTCGGCGCAGCCCCAAGCCCGATTTGCCCTGCTGATCCAGCGTGTCGGCCTAGACCCGTCGCCCGTAGCTGTCGGAATGTCATTTCGGCTGCAGAGTGCTAAATCAAATCCAACCCAATCCTGACCACTGCACGGATCCGGTTCCTTGCGCTTGTTCGCCATCTCCGCGATCTGGCTTGGCTCAATACGGGACCCTGATGGAGTCCATGGGAACGGTGATCGTAATACCACTTCTTCTTTGCCTTGTCGATCGGGTTCCTTTCGGCTCAGTGCGTGTTTTCAATTTTTCTTTTTCTCTCTGTGGTCGGTGATCTATTTCGGTCCTCTCTTTTCTCCCCCTAGATCGGGAAGCTTCGTGGTGCCCAGACACGTTGGTGTCCTCCGCCTCTTTTTCTTCCCTCGCCATCTTCGTTCAAGATTCCTCTCAAGAATTCCCCCAACTCCAACCAAGGAGAAAGCAAGAGGCCCCCTAGGTTGGGGACCACGGCGATCCATTTCACATTTCTCCATTTTCCTAGTTGATCGTCTGTTCCTCTCCCTTTCGTTCATCGTCGCAGCTTCATCACAAGATTCCTGGATCTTCATCCGCCTCGTTTCTATTCGCCGTCATTTGCCCCAACCTCGGCATTTGAATCTCCACGATCCGATTGACTTGCGTCGGTCGTTTTTGTCTGCTGCCATTGAAACTTTGAATCCTTTTTGCACTATATTCTTTTGACATCGTCCCTAAATTTGTTGGTTTTCCGTGCGCCCTTCGTCGCCACCACAGCCGATTAACACCATCTCGCCCGACCAAATCTGCCCCGACAATGGCTTCATTCGCACTGTCGCCGTCCCGCCAATGACCACGAGTTTATCACAGGCTTGGTGTTTTCCCACGCAAATCGAATGGGCCTGGTATTGCGGTGACGGTAAGACTCGCCGTGCGTATCCACTAGCATCCTCTCGTGGCGTCCTGCTCGTTCTATGACCATCACTCCTGGGTTCCGCGCTCTTGTTCGTTGGGATCGCACCTTGCCTTGACCTGCGCATATTCCACTCTTGTCTTCCCCGCGCAGAGAGGCTGTTTATTCTTCCTCGATTGGCCTCTTGCTATTTCCATCTCCCCCGGGCGCATGCGGTGGATACCGTGGATGAGCCGACTTCATCTCCCCGTCCACCATGCAGCCCTCCCCATTCCGTCCCGGGAGTCAGAATCCGAACAGTTCGTACGAGCTGCCGCCGGTGCAGTCGGTGACATCTGGCGCATTTCGCCATACCCCCGCGCCGTTGCTGTCTGCTCCGCCCAGTCGACCGGATAGCGGGTTGCGCATGGCGCATCTGCTGCAGCCGATGCCACAGCCGCCGCAACATCAGATACCCGCGCCCGCTCCGGCGACATCACCGTATTCGCGCTTCTACGACTCGGCATCAGGGTCGCCCGCGGAGAGCGGCGGCCTCCCGGATGCCCCCCCACTAGGTTCTCTTCCAGGGAACCCGGGTTTGTACCAAACCAGCCCGGTCGGTCATGGGCAGCCGACTCCGGTGCAGCTGCACCAGCAGCAGAAGCGTGCGTATCGGCAACGCAGGAAGGATCCGAGTTGCGATGCCTGTCGCGAGCGGAAGGTCAAATGCGACGCCTCCGAGTCGAGCAGCTGCACGGAATGTACGAACCGCAAAGTGCGGTGCCAATTCACCAAGGAGACGAACCGTCGCATGTCGTCCATCAAGCAGGTCCAGGATTTGGAGAAACAGCTACACACGACCAGACAACAGCTGCAGCAGATGAGAGCAGACAAGCTCCGCCCGGACCACATGATGGACGTCGACGAACCGAGCACACAGCCACTACTCAAACTTCCTGAGATCGAGTACAAGCCCGCGCGCCGACCAAAAGCACTTATCTCTCAGGATCTATCCGCGGCACGCGCGAATCTGCGGCAACACGGTCGGGGCATATTGAAGGTGCCCACACCCTACCAGAAACAAGCCTCAAACTCGGTCGTCACGGGAGATGCACCCAAATTACCTCCCAAGAACCTCGCCGATAATCTGCTGGCCCAGTACTACCACTGCATCCACTCGATCTTACCAGTTCTCCATTGGCCTTCATTCGCAGCGGAATACGAGACGGTCTACCAAGCCGGGACGCTTTTGGGCGTCTCGTGTGAATGGGCGGCCATGCTGTATGGGGTGTTTGCGTGTGGTGTGCTACATACACTTGAGCCGAGGCGAGAGGAAGAGGGCAAGCAATACGTGCGCACTTCGTGTGGGATTATTGATGTCTGGCAAGACAACTTTAATCTTGACCGAGCGCGGGCCGCATTGCTGGCAAGTATTTTCCTCTACGAAGTCAACTCCAAATCGGCGAGCTGGGTGTGGATTGGCTCGGCAGTGCGTGTGGCCCAAGAAATTGGACTGCACATTGACTTGGGGCCATGGCCTGCGGTCGAAGGGGAGATGCGCAAGCGGCTCTGGTGGTGCTTGTATACTTGGGACCGGTTTGTCTTTTTGCTGTTGGTTCCGATTTGCAGATTGCTCATATTATTGCAGGTTACTCGCGCTCGAGATGGGCAAGCCTGTGTTAATCAACGATCAAGACTGCGACATCGACCTCCCTTGCCCTGTGGACGACCATTACCTCACAGAAGGAGGTGCCTTCCCCGAAGGCCAACAAACCACGCCTCTGCTCGCAACGATTCATGTGGTGCGCTCGATTGGCCAGCTCACTCGAACTCTTCGGTCGACATCCGTCAGCTCTGCCACCCTCGATACGTTCGAGCGACATTTCAACACTTGCCTGTCGACATTCCCTATCCATCTGCATCCGAAAACAGACGAGGACCTCGATCCACGGTCTTTGGCACCCATCATCTACCTTCAGAACGCCCGACTACTTCTCCACCGTCACAACATCTCTCCATTTTGTCAAGAGGTCGTTCGTTCGTCGGCGCTGGACTACTGTGTATCCACGTCGGTCGACACGGCGCATATTCTCTCACGTTGTATGCGAAACCAGCCCGGTGCTGCAGACTGGCGGACCGTTTTTGCATCCAGCTCTGGGACCCTCCTTTGTACACACATCTGGCGCTGTGCGCTGTACCTCCTGTTCCGACAAGAATTTGTCGCAGCGCTCGTCTGCATCCAGGCCAGCGCCACCGTCGGCGACAGCCGAGCTATAAACGCCGCCTGCGGTCGATATCTTTCATTTTTCCTGCGGTGTCTCCTGGAACGGCCCCGCCAAGGCGAAGGGGACTTGGACCACGACGAAGAGATGCTGGCCTACGTCTCGGGGGACATGCAGGGCACCACCGACGGCAGCTGGGTGTGGCATGGTAGCGAGACGGGCTCGCATCTCGAGGCCATGCCGTTATCCGTCTCCACGACGCCCGTTCTCGCCGAACCAAACTCGGAATGGAGAGGATGGGAGTGGATCGAGAAGACGGTTCAGTATCTGCTTGACGAGCAGCAGAAGCGAGACCAGGAGCGCCGCGAGATGACTATAAAATCGAAGCCGGATCACTCTGCCCTATTGCACCCAGAATCCGCGGCTTCGGTTTCGGCTTCGGCTTCGGATGACGCAGACCGACGCTCCAGCTCGGCCCATTCGCGTATGACCATTGCCAGTATTATCTGAGCACGCCGTGGTATCTTCAGGGCTCATCTCTGGAATCTTGGTACACTGCATACTTCCTCGGTAGAAGGATGCCCGTGGCAGTTATTTTTACGCACACTAGGAGTGAGTCGAAGCGCATCCGAGCTGCACCTATCCAACAACACTCCATCTGTTTGTGGTATCGGCAAAGACCGGAACCCTTATCCCTGGGCTTTGACACAGACATTGAGTTCCTGTGATGGTCAAAATGATTCATCACATTGGGGGGGTACCATCGCCAGCCCCCTTCCTGGAAGGCGGCATAGCTCATAGCGAGGAATATCCGGCATGAGCTACGTTGCAATTCGTGGCATGAATCATTTTTCAATGTACCACCCCAACGTCATACTATTTTCTGGTCGATACTTATCCAAATGCAAATATCTCAACCAAATTGCACGCCAGGTCTCCATACACTCGTAATTCGTACTGGCACGGCCCGTATTGCACGGTTCCTTTGCAACACCACGCCCCACTGGGGCGGACCCAGTCCCAATTTCTCTGGTGAATATCTTGCAACCGCTTTGACTCGAAGGATAGCAAGTTCCCTTGAAGCAACACCCCAGTGCCTCGTTGACCCAGAACAGGATCGTGGCTTGGCTGCATATCATCCTCTCTCGTCGGCGAATTAGCAGCCGGCCCACTCAACTAATCATTGTCCCTATATGAAACAAGCGGCCTGAGAGCTGCGGCAGGAGCCGGAGCTTGCGAGCACAGACCAGATATTGACATGAGTCGGTGGGCAAGTCAAAGGATTTTCTCGGAGGTTGTCATCCTTCCTGCGCTCTCCGAGCCGTGTTTGTTCTAGAAGGGTCGACCGGCACTCGCTGTTGGGACCTATTTGGCGAGTATTGTTTCCGACGTACAGAACGAGGTCGATCTACAACTCGATCAAATGACGTTGCGGATGAAAGATATCTGTTGGAGCAGGGCTCTCCGAAAAGCCCGGCACTGAATACCACTGTATGATGCGCAGCTAAATGACGATTGCTCTGTCAACGCATCCATCATGTCCCTCAAACGCTATGTACGATGTAGTATGCACGCAAAGAAACTCCGAAAAGACAAAAAGCAAGCCACAACATGCCCTCTCCCGATGCAAGCGTCTACAGCCTCGCACCCCGAGCACCTTCGGCCGCTTCCCGGGCCGCCTCGTCCAGGTAGGTGAATTCCTTCGGCCGGTATGGCAGCTCGAGCATGTTCAGCGAGACGGCCGGGGCGTACGCGTCGTCCCAGCGCTTCAGGATGATGCCGGGGAAGGCGGACGGGAACTTGACCAGCATAAACTCCTCCATCTCAGGGGTGACCATGGCGTCCATGCGGTTCCGGTTATGCGAGGCCTGGGCGACGGCAGACACGGTCGCCGCGCGGACGTCGTAGGTCTGCTGGAACGCGGCGTGGAGTTCGTGCAGGGCGAGCGGGCCAGCGGTGGCCGGGTCGGCGAGCTTGGCCGTGAGGCTGTTCGCGAGCGCCGCGACGGTCTCGATGGCCTGGTTGAGGCCCTGGCCGAGGATGGAGGTCATCTGTTGCCGCGCGAGAAGGCGGGTTAGCGATGGATCTCACAGACGGGGGCGGTTCGGTCTTGCCTTGTGTGCGGCGTCGCCGACCACGATGACGCGGTCCAGGTGCCATTTCTTGTACACCATCTCGCGCATGGGCGTGTAGATGGCGTCGTGCTTGTTCTCGTACAGGTCGGAGAAGCGCAGCGTGGGCGTGACGGGGTCGTCCCAGTGGTCCTGTACGAACTGGGCCTGGTCGTCGTCGGTGAAGGTGGGAATGTCGGATCCGTAGAAGGTCTGGCCCATGTGTCGCATCAGGAACCAGTACGTCCGGTTCTCCGGCCCGCTGCCCAGGACGTAGGAGTAGTTCTTGTTGGCCACGAAGTCGATGCATGCTTGGTCGATGCCGGGCAAGGCCGAGGAGACTCCGAACATGCAGCTGTAGGTGGCCGGCATATCTGGGAGGTGGTTAGATGGGGGAGACGCGGGGAGAACAGGAAAAGACGTACGGCTGTCCTCGGCATAGTCCTCTTCGATCCCCAGTTCCGTTGCGAGTCGGACCATCTCCTGTCGGACTCGTGAATGAATGCCGTCTGCGCCGACCAGAAGATCACCTTGATAGCTAGATCCATCCGTGGTGACCACCTCGACGTACTCCTCGGCATACTTGACCGAGTCGACTCGCTTCTGCGTCAACAGCTTGGACTTGTCTGCGATATGATCATACAACACCTGAAGCAGCACCTTCCGGTCTGACCAGAAGAACGGATATCCATATCTATCGTCGTCGTTAGCATGGCATCTCCGAGAAAAGAGCAGAGGTCAAGGCCATCGGCACCAGCCACGAACCGCTTGGGGCAATTCTGATCCCAATTCCCAGAGGTCTTGATGACTTCTCCATCGGATCCCCGAATACTCATATTCCGAATGAGAGAACCCGCACGGCCAACCAAATCCTCCATGCAGCCGAGCTGATCGAGTACTCGGAGACCATTTGGCAGCATGGTGACACCGGCGCCCACTGCGGCGACGATGTCCGTGTATGCCTCCAGGAGGATATAGTCGACGCCGACTCGCTCTAGGATCAAGGCCAGGGTCAGGCCGGCAATGCCGCCCCCCGCGATGATGACCTTGCAAGGCCTCAGACCTGATAGAGGCATGGCCGGTCTAGAAAGCAGCGAGAGTTTGGGATAGACCATCCAACCACGGGTGTCGGATGAGAGCAGGGATTTATGGTTCCCGGAACTGAAGTCAGGCCATGGTGCACAATTCCTCGATCGTGCAGCGGTTTACCTCAGCGCGGCGATGTGGATATCAAGCCGCCGGTCATTGGTGCGCACCTCGTCGGCCGCGATTATACTGGAGTCCGGGCGCCCTTGGGGGCGAATCCGGCCTCCGCGCTCCAATCCTACGGGTATAAAGAGCGAAAGGGGCCCTCGGCAGGGAACAGGCGCAGGCGCAACCATATACCGTGAACAGCTAGGAAGTGCGCAGGCAAAAAAGGTGAAGAGTGCGGACTGGCGCACAATTTACCTTAACTGTGCATGGCGGGGGGCACGACCAGGGGCTGCTAGCCACTCATGGCGTGCGATCGCGACGCTACGCTGATAGTGCTGATGCATCGCGTCGTGATTGGCCATGCGGGTCATTCCGATCCATGCGGTCCATTGTGTAGATGCGTGCTATCGCAAGTCAGCGTTGGTGAGCGACTGGGCTGATTGGCGATCCGGAGTCTCGGGAAATGCTAGCTTCAACTTTTGACTCTGCACAATGCACTGCATATGAGGTTCCTCGCGAATAATGGCATTGTTATATCATCCAGTAGGGTTTGGTTCGGGAACCTCGGTCGAGGTTCAACGCCGATCGTGGATTACTCGACGTGGCGATTGGCCCCCAAGGAGATGCACTTCTCTGCATGCGCAGCTAAATGAAGGCCTACGATAGTCACCATGGCAAAGAGGCAAGTGCGTTGATTGGCAAGGCTATTCATACTGGCTGTACGACTCGCTGCTTGTGTTCTCCGTCCACCGTCGGGTGTATATGTAGTTCGATACGTCTGACATGCATCCCGGTCCCATTCCACCTCTCCAATCCGATTTCCGTCGCCGAGGTAAGACTGTTGAAGTCTCTGATATGATCGGTCTTGAGGCTAGACGCTAAGACCAATCTGTCTCGGTTCAAATCAACGTCTCCTCAATCGGAGACAACGTGCCGTTCTGGATGGCACCGGCGTGGTGGTGAGCAGCCAATCCATACGCAAATTGATACCTGCAGACTGTATCAGCATGTTCGATTCCTTGCTTCCGCCGCAGGTCACTCACTTATCCAGGAAAGGCAGCAGCTGAGACAGTCCAACCTGGTGGTCGATGGCGAGAAGCGCCTACTTGGGGCTCAGCTGGAGCCTTGTGATGCTGTCAATCGGTGCTTACTGTGTTGTCCTTGTCGAGTCTGTTCCAGGCATGGACTGGAGCAGTTGTGGCCAGGAGCAGGATCGCTTTGATGGGTTGGGAGATCTGCATGGTGAGAATTTTGGCTTGTTCAACTTCACTATCAGATTCACTACTCAGCTTGCAATATTATCAGTTCTCTATTGTCGACTATACATCCAACTTCACTACCAGATTCACTGTTCTAAACATCCTTATATATCTATATAGCCCTACCTAGGTACTTCCACGCCGTTACAGCTGCCATTCCCATTCCGCCACCTTCGCCTTCATCATATTATGCCCAACATGAGCTCCACGGCTACACAACAACTCCCTCTCCTCCCTCGAAATGTCCAAGATTGGAAACAAAAAGTGACTAGTCACTACCAAAACCGACCTGCTCCTTCCCCCCATCAAGTGTCGTGGGCCGGTTCCTCTCGTATCGACGAGCGCCAGTTTCTTGCTTTGCGCTGCATTTGGCCACGCTCAGATACTAACCAGCGGCTTGATAACACCAACCAGGTCAGGAGCGTCGAACTCTTGCCAGCCTATCAGTCGGCGAGTACATGGTTGGACCAATTCCCACCATTCCAGGACTTTCTCCAGCGTATCAGGACCGATACACGGTCTACCCCCTGGAATATCGGAGATACAGCCAGCGCCGCGTACGGCCTTGGGATCATGGAAATCCCAAGACGAAAACAAGAGATGGTGCTCGCTGCCAGTAGAAGCTCTTTGTCGACACTAGATGAAGAGATGGTCTTTTCTAGCCTGATGACATTCCTAGAGGCTATAAGCATTCGCCATCCCGACAACAGATGCGACTGGTCTGCCCAGAGAACGCAGATCACGGCGCCCTTCCGAACGAAGCCCCTTCGTGTGAGAGTGGACGGTCGGCTGATTCATCCAGTCAGCCATGAGATCAAAGCCCTGGTCGAAACGAAGAAAGACAGCCGGGGCCGTGTAGACCCGCATGTCTCGTGGCAGGAAACCGCCGAGATTGTCGCTTTGCTGAAGACCCACGACCAGAATCAGGGGCCTCCTCGGAGCCCTTTTTATCTTGTCGTCCAAGATCGCACTGAGCTCTTCGTCGTGGCGGCAGTCTTTACTCCAGCGTATGTGAATTACATTCGCAACAATGGATCCAATCTCCAAGACCGCGACTTTTTGCAAATGCGGCGATTCGGCCCCTGGCGTATGGGCCATGCTGATGACGTGAACCAGTTTGCAAAAATCGCCCTTGCCATTGCTCTTAAAGGGAGCCGGTGAGTTGGGATGAGTGGCGACCACCACAGCGACGACTCGCTGTCTAAAGATCAGTCCTGACTCGGATCAATTCCACAATTCTGTAGCTCGCGGACGGTTTAGCAATAGCATTCATGGATATGTCCCATCCGAGTGGAACATGGGCTTCAAATGAATTCAAATGAATGAATTGAAAGAATTTGACTATGCATTGCATACAGCATGGACATTTAAGACTCGTCCGGGTCAGAATCGTCATCGTGACAATTCGAAAACGCAACTAGATACCTCCCCCTTTTCCCAAGTTTCCTACTTTCCGATACCATCTACCTTCTGATTTTCGCACAATGGCTTTCACCATGTCTCCCTTGTTCTTGCATGCAGACAAGCATATTTCGGTGGATCAAGACTATGATGATGGAATCGAATGGGCAGAGCTGGAAACCAACGGCAACCCTCAGCTGAGGAAGATGATGATTTATCTTCGCTACGAACAGGACCTCTTTTCCGCCAAGGAGCTTGCCAAGCTCGGGGTGGCTGTCATCACTCTCCCGGCAGCAGAATCTCTCTTATCCGACGAAGGACCTTTCCGGCCGCATCCTCCCTTCGATCCTGACCAAACTGTGATGGCCAGACATAAATTTCCAGACGTGGAGTCAGCAGATAAAATGGGAGGGTCGTATTCTACCATCCCGTCTAATCTGAGCGGTGGGTCCTCCGAGATGTTCCAAGATATACTCCTTTCAAAGGGTGTCTATGAACTAGATACAATATGCCCGTGGGGAGGTATGATGTATGTCCCTGTGCTATCAATTATATAAAATTCAGTATCTACGATGGTGAAGTTGCGTTGGCAATGCTGATAATAACTTGGTAGTACAATGTGCCCATTCTTTGGTATCCTGGATGGGCTTTACGAGCAAGACTATCGCGAATATCATTGGCTCTTGGTGAATCTCTCCGAGTGGCGCCAGCTAGTCCCATTTGAACCCAGACGGCCGGAGTCGGGAACTATCTCAGTCATTCCACCTCACGTTCGAATCTTCATGGGCACTGCCTGTCGCGGACCAGAGAATGGGCTATTGAGGAGCGAAATGAGAGCGATTGTAACAGCGATTTATAATCGTGTACGCCAACCGGGCTACGAGGACGAGTCGACGTTTCCGGTGAGTCCCTATTGGAGAGCCCTAATCGAAATTGCCAAAGTTGACGATCGTGATGCAAAAGGTGTTGCTTATCGCAGGATATGACCATTGTCAAGCACGCATCATCGAAGCTGTCTTCGATAAGCTGAGCAACAACCTCACTTTGAGATGCACGCCGATCTATGACTTCCTCAAGAAAGAGGAGTGCCCCTGGGAGCTTTTCATGCGTCTAGCAATCAGCTCGCCGCAGGATTTGGAATCACGCCTTGCGGCTTTGTCTATTTAAACCTGGGCCATCATTACCTTCTTCTTTTCCTGGCGGGAGACGCGTACGCGATGATTACCCGGCGACGCGGCTGCACATTTTGATAATACCACCTCTGTCAGGCAGTTTTTGTGTGTTCGTACCAGTAGCCACGATCGCAGCCATCCTCGCCTACAAAATAGGGGTCAGATGAAAGCTCTCGTAGTAAGCGAGTGATTTGAGCTCTCAAACGAGGCTGTAGGATCTCTGGTTGTTGAGATATCGCAAGAGTTCGATTCGGCTGCTGGGTATTCTAACAGTGCCTTTTCCACCCACTCTGTCTGCCCTCCGTTATCACCACTTGTTTAAATCTTCTATAACAAGGTTCCCAGGATACCACTATAACAGTGGACTTTTGGTATGGTGATGGGTGGAGGGTGGCCTCTCTCAGTATTGATGGCCCAAAAGGGGCCTTTTGGTCTCAGTCTATCTCAAAGGGAAGTCCCAAATGCATTAGTTGCCAGCTCGACCTGGGTGGCTATTGCCATACCACAACCTGGAGTGTCTACCCTATCACCCAAGCTTGACTTCCTGGCCAGGAACGGAACAGTACCTATCTCTGATATTCAGATTGATATCGGCATCAATCCATATGGCCGTCTTCTTATCGCTTATCGCTTATCCTTGCTGCATTGAGAATATATGGGCCTATGACAACTTCCCTGCCAGCTCAAAATTAACTTATGCTGACAGTGTCTTTGTTGTCATTGATATCATGAATTTAGTAGTCGAGAGTCCATTCAACTCCCCCTTTGGTAATGGCAACTCTTGGCCTAGAAGCTGATCTATCCTACCCGTCATGTTCCATTCAACGAGAACATTGACCCCGAATGAATCTGACGCTGTCTGAGGGTGAAAGAAGGTTGCCCTAGCTATGTAGGTAGCTTACGAGTGCTCTTTCGCTTCCTCTCTCTTAGGTAAATGATGTTTGCCTACCCACACTATACGCTCCTTCTGTGGCAGAATCAATGAAAAAGTAAACAATTGACTTCTTATCAATTCTGCCCGGTGACTCGGAAAATTATTCGATGTTGCGAGGCTTCCGCGTTGAGGAGATACAAATGAACGGGAGGTTACTAGCAGGAATCCGCTAACATCCACATGTAGATGATTAGTATACAGGAATCCAGAAATAACGGCACGCACTGACCACAAAGAATCAGGGTGCATAGCTAGGGCAGTCCATGAGCTAAAATAAGCTGAAACATACGTTTCCCGCTGATCATAGCACGCTGTTGCTACTTATCTGTATTGGATGATCCCCAAGTACAAGGGTGACGCGTCCGCTGCGTGGCGGTGCTGGGTGCATCCTACAACGCACATACTATGTACCAGTCTGTACCTAGGTAGTAGGATGTAGTAAAGGGATTCACAACTACTCCAGAGCATTCTCCGCTGCGCTCCTCACTTCGGACATGGCATCGTGCGAGAATCAGTAGCAGAAGTGGGCCATCCCGTTTCCCATCCAAGCCGATCATTACGTGCGTGGACCGAGCAAGGATGAGCAGGCAGCAAGAATCAGTCATCGCGATCTGCGACTTTCACCTTTCTTCCCCAGCCTAGGCTTTTACAAACTCCATATTTCCTGACAGCTGCTCCCCCAGCAGCGTTATATGGGATTCAGGGACGCCCAAAGAAGCATCACATCGCATCTTCACTGGTGGAGTCTCTTGGCAAGCCGACTTACGCGGCGCGCGACGTATCGACTTGAACAACGGCCTTGATTCTGATTTACCTGTCGCTTATTCCACATTCGTTGAGAGTCTGTGGCGCAAACCGCCCACTCTTATCGGCGATTTTTGGTTTCCCCATGTGCAGCCTCCGATCGCTTTGCTTTTCTCTTTGCCGTCCTGTGTGGCTCTCCCCCCATCTCGCTCAATCCGATTGAATCTGCCCTCGGCATCAAAACCACCCATCATGAGGTCGCAAGACCCATATGCTGCTGCCGGGGATGGATACAGCCGGTTTGGCGGCGCGACAACACAACTCCCTCAGTTTGACCCCAATGCGGCATACGGATATTCACCCGCGCAGCCACCACGGTACTCGACTGTCGCCGGAGGATCACCAGTAACGGATTATCCCTGGTACGATCCACGGGGCTGGTCCCTCCGCAGGAAGTTGATTGTTGCCGCTTGCGTGGTCGTTGTGATTGTCGCCGTGATCGTGGGCGCCGTCGAAGGAGTCAAGGCAAATGCATACCCGAATTATTCCAAGCTCAACTATTCCTTGCGCGACACATACTCGGGCACGTCTTTCTTTGATAACTTTGAGTATTACACGGCGAGCGATCCGACCGAGGGCTTCGTGCAGTACGATGTTCTCACTCCACCTTTGATATGTGTGTAGCTAACGGGCGACCAGATATGTCGACTCCGCGACGGCGTCGCAGATGAATCTGACCTATGCGTCGGATACCTCCGCTGTGCTCCGGGTCGATACCAGTACTCAGCCTCAAACCAGCGGGCGCAAGTCGGTCCGCATCACCTCGATCAATACCTACGAAGATGGGCTCTTCATTTTCGATGTCGCCCACAGCCCGTACGGATGTGCCACCTGGCCCGCGCTATGGCTGACCGATCCTTCGAACTGGCCGGAGAATGGCGAGATCGACGTGATGGAAGCCAACAACAAGGGCACTCACGGGAACTCCATGACCCTCCACACCACTAGCGGATGCAAAATGAACGTCAAGCGCAAGGAGACCGGAACGGCGCAGTACTCAAACTGCCTCAACACAGCCAACGACAACACCGGCTGCGGCGTGGAAGGCAAAAAATCGACCTACGGCGAAGCCTTCAACAACAACGGCGGCGGAGTAAGTCGACCGAGACATCTGCCTAGTGGGTGATCGCATCGCTGACGCAGAAGAACAGGTTTACGCCATGGAGCTCCGTGACGCCGGCATCCGCGTCTGGATGTTCGCCCGCGACAACATCCCGTCCGACATCTCCAGCTCAAGCAGCCCGGACCCGTCGAGCTGGGGCAAGGCGCTGGCGGATTTCCCCAGCACGCATTGCGATATAAGCTCGCACTTTCGGAATCAGAGCATCGTTGTGAATATCGATATCTGCGGCGAGCTGGCGGGGGCCTCGAAATACTACACGGAGCAGTCCCAGTGCCCGGGCTCGTGCACTCAGTGGGCCGCGCAGAACGGGGCCAACTTTACGAATGCGTATTGGGAGTTTAATAGCTTCAAGGTGTATCAGGCATAATAGACTCACGATGCAACGATTTAGAAGTGTTGGAGGCATTTTGATGTCCATGCAGTATCTTGTTCATACCTAGCTTGTTGAGTTTTAAGCGGACCGAGGTAGCGAGGAATATATCTTGCGTGTGAGCATCGCCGATGTCCAGAATTGAGCTTGAATCTACTCAAGGTGTAAGACTAGGTAGTCTTCAACGCTGTCTGGGATGCCGGAAATGGCATTTAGACGGACTATTAAGCGCTCTGTTGATATCGAAACAGCGACTTGGGCTGTCACTTTGTTCATCCAGCACAGATTCGGATCTCCGCCGAGGCGCATCTCGACCAATCACATCACTGTTGTTGGTGAAAGATGCTCTGATTCGTGGAAAGGACAGGCCCGCCTGTACTTTCGATCCGAAACTGGGTCACCGCCAGGTGTTCACGGTGACGTAGGGGGAACAGAGACAATGGACTTGGACCGACGCTGCAACACGGCGCTGGAACGGTATTTGTTGTGGTTCCGCTCGTGGTCGAGTTCGATTGTCTCCCTTGTACTGGCGCTTCCCAGTTTTGCAAACGCGCTCCCTCGAGGGATGGAGATGCCAACGAGGGATTCTGCAGGTCGCGATCAAAGTGGAATCGGGGCTTGCCGGGGTCTCCGGGCCGAACACGACTCGCTACCAGCGAGAGTCGACACTGCGACGATGATAGAAATCACAGAAGAGACGTCTGTCATGATTCTCTCGCAGGCATCAGATATACATAAAGTGGAAGTCAACGCAGCGCAGCGATGCGGTTGACCGGGCGATGGTCCCCGTGTGGTGCCGAGCTGCTCCCGGATTGGCCCGAAGAGTTTTTTCGCGCTCCATCCCTTTCAAATCCTTTCCTCCTATTCTCTCCATCTCCAACTTGACTTCCCCAACCTCTCCCCTCCTCATATCCCGTCATGTCTGCCGCTGCTCCCGTCCCTGTCGCTAAGGAGGCCCCTAAGGCCCCTTCGGGCGCCGCTCTCTACGGTGGCTTCGCTTTCGCCGGTGCCGTCTGCTGCGCCGTCACCCACGGTGCTGCCACTCCTCTGGATGTGTAAGTCCGCGCTGGATGTGAACATGAAGAATCTGAAGGACACCGCTCACCCGCTGCGTATAGCGTCAAGACCCGTATCCAGCTCGACCCCGTCACCTACAACCGCGGCATGATCGGTGGTTTCCGCCAGGTCATCCAGAACGAGGGTGCTGGTGCCCTTCTGACCGGTTTCGGCCCTACCTTCGCCGGTTACTTCCTCCAGGGTGCTCTGAAGTTCGGTGGCTACGAGTTCTTCAAGAAGCAGTCCATCGACGTTCTCGGCTACGAGTCCGCCTCCAACAACCGTACTGCCGTCTACCTCGCCTCCTCGGCCTGTGCCGAGTTCATGGCCGACATTGCCCTGTGCCCTCTTGAGGCCACCCGTATCCGTCTCGTTTCCCAGCCCACCTTCGCCTCCGGTCTCTTGAGCGGCTTCGGCAAGATCCTCAAGGAGGAGGGTGTTGGTGCTTTCTACTCCGGCTTCGGCCCCATCCTGTTCAAGCAGTAAGTCGCAAGAACGGTCTGGTTTGTGATGGACCGCGTCGCGCTAACCATGACTCGCTCCCAGGGTCCCCTACACTATGACCAAGTTCGTCGTCTTCGAGAAGGTCTCCGAGATGGTCTACCGCTCCGTCAACAAGGACACCCTCTCCGACGGTGCTAAGACCGGTGTCAACCTCGGCTCCGGCCTGATCGCCGGTTTCGCCGCCGCCCTCGTCTCCCAGCCCGCCGACACCATGCTGTCCAAGATCAACAAGACCCCCGGCCTCCCCGGCGAGAGCACCGTCTCGCGTCTGGTCAAGATCGGCAAGGAGCTCGGTCTGCGCGGCTCATACGGTGGTATCGGTGCTCGTCTCTTCATGGTTGGCTCCATCACTGCCGGTCAGTTTGCCATCTACGGTGACATCAAGCGCCTGCTCGGCGTCACTGGCGGCGTGGAGATTGGCAAATAGAGGACTTGCGTGTTGCTGGCGCGGGAGGATAATAGAGATTACCCTTAGATTTTTCGTTAAGACTTGTCCATCCCTACAACACGATGTACAATATTTCGTCTCGATTTGGCGGCAAGAACAGACTCGATTTCCTTTGTTTGTACTTGTGCTGACCGTAGAGTCGATCGTAGTCGTGTGACGGCATGGCTGCCAATGGGGTCTCCCTCAAGTAGGCATCGATCTCATCCCGTAACATCTTCATATCCTTCAAAACCGGTCAACGTCAAGCCCGTCCTCCACGAACGAGTGATACCCAGTATAATATGCATACTCTTCGATCTTCACCCTCACGCTCTGCCGTCCACTCTATCAACCACCGACCCGACAAACCCAGCCAGACCGCGTTACCCCCGCGTCACCAACGAGTTATACACCCGTTTCTCACCCGACGCAGCCGCCAGTGGGTGAAGAACAGAGGTGTCTCTAGGTTGTGCGCGGGAAGTAAATGTGAAATGTTGGGGTTATCCCCTCCTAATGGGGTATACGGGCTTGTCAAACGGTGTAGTCAACATTGGGTATTGTGGAACAGAAGGCTAATATATGAAGAGGATTGTCGATGGCCCATCAATCGACGCGGTTATATACGGTGGTGAACTATTTACTGGATTGACCGCTACGATGAACAGCAGAATTACCAACAACCACGCCATCTCCACGAGACTCAGAGGACGTAGCGGAAATTTTGATTCTAGTACAACGTCAGTTCTAACTCCTGAAGAAATGGCCCAAGCACGACTGACCTCAAAATCAGTAAGATCGCCGAGTTCATGATCTACCTCGGCCTCGACAGGCTCGTCACGATATGCGGCATCTGTTTGCTTGTTGCGCCGCTGGAGCAGCACGCGCAAGCCAATCGCCAGGACCACCTGGGCAGACGAACAAGACAGGATGACTTTGCAGCCAGTCTGATAGATCGGAGCCTCGCTCGCCAGAAACGCATGCGGCCCAATCACGTTGCCCGCACAATAGGCGAGAAACACCAGCGCAACACTCGTGCTGCGCTTGGTATAGCCACCGAGATTGGTGGCAGGCATCTGCAGCGCTAGGACCAGCGAGCAAACGTAGGCGCCGACGATATAGTAGCCGAAGAGCACGCCGATCTTGTTGGTGTCATGCGATATCTTCCACAGCAGATACACGCCGACGATGGTGGGAAGGAGGTACAGAAACATGACCACGGTGCGCAGGTTCCGGACGCGCGATGCGAGATAGGTTCCAGAGAGGATCCAGAACACTTGGAATCCGCCCATGGGGATCGCTAGGGCTACCGTGGTCAGAGGGTCGTCGGTCAAGCCTTTGACGATCAGCTTGCCGAAGTTGGCGATGCCCCCGTTGACGGTCTCGTTTACAGGGCGAAGAAGAACAAGACCCAGACCTGAGGGTCGACCGAGGCTTCCCGGATCTGATACCATCTGATCTGATGGTTGATGACGCCGGTCCTGCCGAGTCGACTGCGGCCGATGAGTAGGGCCTTGTCTTCCAGCTTGAAGCGCTTCGCGGAGACGATATCGTCTGGGAGGAAAAGGAGCATCAAGATGCCCCAGCAGATAGTGACGCCGCCCAAGATGAGGTAGATGGCCCTCCACACTGCGATGGTCTTGATCTGGCCAATACCAAAGGTCAAGAGACCGCCCACCATGGCGCCCACGCCGTTACAGCTGTAGAAGACGCCCGCCCGGAACGGTTGTTGAGATCGCGTATACCACATACCCACAATCATCATGAAGCAAGGGGTAATGGGTGCTTCAAAGATCCCCAGCAGGAACCGGCACACAGCCATGCCCGCGAACGAAGAGCAAGCGGCGGTGATCATGAGCATGGCACCCCAGGCAATGACATTGCCCGAGACGACTTTCGCCAGCTTGGTTTTCTGTGCGAGGATGTTCCAGGGATACTCGGCCACCAGGTAGGCAAAGTAGAAGATGCTCGCCAGCCAGCTATACTCGTTGCTTGTCATGTGGGTGGACGATAACAAGTCGAAGACGGCCGAGTAGGCCAGCGCGGATTTGTCGATGTACTGGAGCATGTACGTGCCGGCCAGAAGAGGGAGCAGGATCAGGTCGACCTTGCGCACTAAAGCTTTGTTGCGTGATTCATCATCCAGAAGCGCTTGGATGGACTCATCGGTGAAGCCATTCTGGTGGAGGAAGACCTCGCCCTCATCCAGGTCTGTGATGGTGCCGACTTGAACGTCTTTTTCGTCAGTGGTAGGAGTAGCAGGTCCTTTCTTAGTATCGATCTCCATAGCATAATATAGAACACCGATCAGTCACGTCTAAACCAGACACGAGAACCGTTGTGAAGATGTCTTCACGGGGCCGCTTTTTAACCCAGACAGCGTTATCTCTCCTCATCCACCACTCGTCACTCTCGACCATGCAGCGCTCTCAGGGCTTTCGGACTCTGACCGAGCACGATGATCGTAGATAAAGGGCTCCATCGTCCCCTCACGCCTCCGCTGCATTGATAACCAGCCGGTGTCTCCACTGCGATCGTCGTGCCGCAACGGAACTATTTCTGACGGCCGAAGAGCAACGCTCGCCTTATCTGAGTTCAACTCTCACACAGCGACAGCTCTCATCTATCCGTCGTCAGCATGGCCAATTCTACGCGTCCGTCCGTGACCCTCGTCCAGGGCACGCTCATCGGTACGCACCTTGAGCAATCCTCCCCGCAGCCCGTCGATGCCTTCCTGGGGGTTCCATACGCCCTTCCACCCACCGGAGAGAGGCGTTTCCAGCCCGCCGCCAAGGTGACGACCTCATCGGAGCCAATCGATGCATCCAAGTTTGGTCCCGCGGCACCGGGCAAGGCATTGCTCTCGGGCGGGCCAAAACTCGAGCAGAGTGAAGACTGCTTGACGGCCAACGTCTTCCGACCCGCCGGAACGACCGAGACAGACCAGCTGCCGGTGGCGATCTATATCCATGGAGGTGCGTTCAATCGCGGAGCCGCGGCCATGCACAACACTGCATCGATGGTAGCTTGGTCCGAGGCGCCCTTCATCGGCGTGAGCTTTGGATACCGCGTCGGGGCTCTAGGGTTCCTACCGTCGAGTCTATCCAAGAAGGAGGGCGTGTTGAACCTGGGACTGCGCGACCAGGTTCACTTGTTCGAATGGGTGCAGAACAACATTGGCCAGTTTGGCGGTGATCCGGGCAATGTCACCTTGTTTGGACTCTCAGCGGGAGCGCATTCAGTAAGATTCTTGGGGAGTGATGGGAGTTTTCATAAGCTAACGTACTCAGATTGGCCATCACCTTCTCAACTACAACGAGCAGTCCGCACCTCTATTCCATCGTGTCATTTTGGAATCGGGCTCGCCGACCTCACGCGCTGTCCGACCTTACAACGCCGCCGTCCACGAAGAACAGTTCCAGGATTTCCTGCGAGAAGTTGGCTGTCCACCCGATACACCCGAGTCCAATATATTCCCGTTCCTCCGCTCTCTACCCAGTTCGACGGTGACAACAGCCCAGACTGCGGTGTTCGACAAATGGAATCCCTCTCTGCGCTGGGCATTCCAGCCGGTCATCGACGAGGACATCATCTACCGAAAGCCACTAGATGCATGGAATTCCTCACTGTGGAACAAAGTGCCCATCATGACGGGCTTTAACAGCAACGAGGGGACGATGTATGTGGACAAGAAGATGTCCGACCCGGCACAATTCCGTAACTTCTGGAATAACCTGCTCCCCGAGCTTTCCTCCGCAGATCTAGATACAATCGACCAGCTCTATCCCGATCCCAACCTCGACCGTCACTCGCCTTACGTGGAGACCAGAGAAGGACACGGCCTCGGTCCGCAGTACAAGCGGATGGAAGCTGCGTACGGCCACTACGCATACGTGGCACCAGTCCGACAGACCGCCGAATTCGCTGCTTCGCAAGGCATGACGGTCTACCTGTACAACTGGGCGTTGCCGCGGACGGTGGTTGGCCGCGCAAACCACGGTGACAACATGTACTACGAGACCTACAACGGTGATATCACTGGGCTCTCCGAGTCTCAAAAGGAGCTGTCGGGGACGCTCCACGCCTACGTGACCAGCTTCATCACCAAAGGTGATCCGAATACGGTGTCCGGCCGATACGGCCAAAGACCCGAATGGAAGCCGTTTGTGCCCAACGATGCACATATCATGGTGTTCGGAGAGGGAAACGAGGAATTGATCGGAGGCACGACCGCGCCGGCTGCCAAATTCGTAAAGGATGACTGGGCCAGAGCAGAGACCCGGTTTTGGTGGTCCAAGGTCCCGATATCGCAACTCGCGTGAGAAAGCAGAGACAGCTGGATATAGAGTTTTAGAATACAGCATCAATATACATGGTCAAGCCCCGGTTTGCACGGGATCACTCAGCATCAGTCCTGAGATGCGGCGTTTCGCAGAATCAAATCCACCTCGGCATCCGCCATCTCCAGGATATGCTCCGCGCGATATTGGGGAGTCCATCCGATCTCGCGCCCATGGACGGCCTCGAGCGCACAGTTCCCACCCAGGAACAAAGGCACCATGTCTTTCGGACACCCCAGCGCCTTCCCCATTTCCTCCAGGGCCGCTTCGTCGACAAGCTCGACGTTCTCCGTCTCGATCGCGCTGCGCTTCGCCAGCCCCTTCGCCATGGCGCAGTAGATCTCGTTCCACGCAACCTTCCCACTGGCAGCAAGATAATATCCGCGTTGGCCGTATCCGATGTCCCGACCAGAGAGGATGCTCCGCATAATCTCCAAATAGAGCGTCGCCGTATCGACGACGTGAGAAACGGGCCAAGCCTAGACGGAGTCAGCGTGGATCAAGTCAGGGCGCACCAACAGGTACGTACATAATGATCCGCGTCGGGTCGGTATACGCGCCCGAGCTTCTTTGCAGCGTTGACGATGGCCACTGTCTGGATGGAGACGGGGTTTCCAAAGCCCTCGCCCTGGCCGTAGACGACGCATGGGATGAAGATATAGCTGCGCACACCGAGTGCCTCGGCGGTGTCTATCACCGCGTTATTGGCGTCGAGGGCCTATACGCAATTAGACAATTTTCCCCCAGATCTCATCTCACCAACCAGAGAGATCAATCGCAGTCGCTGCATGCTTACCTTTTGCACAATGCCAAACCGAGGCTGCGACGTCTTTTGCGTCTCGTACAGATCCGCCTCGTTATCCCGCAGCGGGCGATCGGTCGGATATCCGGCATGGCTGCTAAACAGCTTCGCGCCAGATGTATGCAGGAAATGTACTTCGTGGCCCGTCTGCTTCTTGACTTCCGCCAGGGCTTGGATCAGTGGTACCTGCGAGTCGGCAGTCATCGCGTCGATGAGGAAATACACGACGGTGATCTTGTTGTCGACAACAGCGGCCTTGGTGCTGGCCTCATCCTTGATGTCGAAGAATAGCGGCTCCGCGCCATACTGTTTGACTGCCTCGCCTTGCTCCGCAGTGCGGACGAGGGCGTAAAGCGTGTCGTAGGCGGGAAGGTTGGCGCTTTTCCAGCGGGCGAGCAGAGTCCCGCCGAGATAGCCGGAGGCGCCGGTGATGAGGATGTTGTGAGGCATGGCGAGGAGATGCAGTGAGGGTCTTAGATGAGACACTGGAACCCTGGCACGATTTACTTTATATGCATGAACAAAAACCAAGGTTCTGCAGCATCAAAGATATCGTGGTCGCCAATCGCTGGAGCTAATGGTGGTTTGTAATCAACTCAGATTGATGCATAATCGGCCCACTTCACTATTCGTGTAATTTCTAGACGATGAAAATGCATTCGATTTGATTACTGCATATTTCCAATCCAATTGTGCAAGACAGTCCCCGGTTGAACAATTGACCTTCCCCGAGAGTCTGCCCTAGAGTGTCAATCTACACTGCCTGCATGATCCCCGCAAGATCATGATCCGTGAACGATTTTTGCTGATTGTAAGGAGCTGACATTTCCTGGGATGACGTTGTTCATAACTGACTTAACTAGCTTGTAACCCTATTTATGCCTATTTCTTTCTAAGCAAAGTCATAGATTTACATTTTACCAGAGCGCGTCGATAGATTGATTCATTCAAGCCTCTTACACTCTACACAGCCGCATTATACAGCCATTATAAATGGGTGAACGCTGCTGTCAGCACACGGGGGCTGTATAATCTGGTGCATCGCGAGGAGTAGGAGTTGGATTCCCTCTGCGACGCTGAAGGAATCGGACTTACGGCGCGGAGTCCGCTTATACGGGGTTTGCTGGCGCAGTCGGTGTAGATCAGGATCCGGAGATGAACAATGTGTTGTGGGTGACCTCAACGACGCTGTTGACTAGAGTATTTGGCGCGGAGGAGAGGCTGTGACATGAGTGCGGTTGCGATGGTTGGTTGTGGAAGGGGGTAGCCCATTGTCGATCTGAATGGCGTGGATTCTCGCTGCACTGCGCGGGAGGCGTTGGGATGAGCTGACCACCGAGGAAATGACGCTGAAAGAGCCACTTAGGCGGTACAAGCACTCTGAACGCCATGCTCGATGGTGGGAGGCTTGCGCGTCTCTTCCTGCCATGAATCAGTTTGGAGTAGAGACAACCCGCCCCCGTCGGAGGATCATGCTCCAACGCCTCAACCCCACTGCGAGTCCTGCGAGTAGCTATTTAATCCTGTGTCTCGCATCCCTATATGTGCTCCATCTATTTTTTCCCATTTGAAAACAACTCCGTTGGACCTTCAAACACGATGTCGCAAGAGACGGGCTTCAGTCTGCATGTCACCATCCACATCGACCCTTCCAATGTCGACAAGTTCCTAGACCACTTCAAGCCAGTCTACGACGCCGTCGTGGCCGAGCCCGAATGCCGCTTCTTTGAGGTCTATCAGTCTCTCCAGGAACCGGGGACCCTGACGTGGGTTGAGAACTGGTACGTGGCTCCGACCTATGGAGATCGTAGGAAGAACGATGTGCTAACGGCGACAAACAATTAGGGCTGCGCCGGTAGACTGGTTCCTTGAGGTCGGTGATTCTATGCGAGCTTGGGGATCGATGGATATCACAAGGCCGCAGCTAACGTGTTACTAGAAACAAATCACCAAGGAGTACTACAAGGAATACCTTGCTGCGACCGAGCCCATGTTCGTCAAGCCCCGGGAGGCGAAGATTTTGAAGCGGTTTGGAACGCCGTTCTACACTTCCAAGGATCATTGAATGTGGCTGCAGAAGTGGAAGATGTTGAATGATGTATAGGGAAAAGCAAGCCGCGTATTTGAGTCTAGACATCTAGAGTGATGACTGGTTATCCAGTGTATCTGCTATCCTGGATGAGTTCCTACCAACAGCTTCTCACTCGCGAGCTCCGTTCCTCTTTCAATTCCACTAATTCATTCTGATGGTCATCCCTGAGAAGCTTCCGGGCTCTGTTGAGATATCCAACTGACAGCGGACCCATCAGGAACACCGGCCAGTCAATAACACTGGTGACAGTCACTTGAAGGCTGAAACAAAACCTGGATAATACAATGAGGAAATAGATACGCTTAGCCCGCCTACTACGGAGCTGATCCCATGAATTGGTGGACTACCCTAGTCGAGCTATCTGCAAGGCCCCAAAACATTAAGTACAAGCGGGCCAGGACTGCACGCAGTACCGAGAACGGGACTACCTCGTGAGAGCAAAGCAACAGCACAAAAGATGCGACACTTGCAGATATGGAGAGCGAAAGGTGTGAGTACACTCGAACTTCGGCGAGAGTAGAAGCACTAAGTCTAGTCGCCAAGCCTGCTGCAATGGAAGGAAGGGTAAGTAAAACGGACCAACC
This sequence comes from Penicillium hispanicum, assembly GCF_028827665.1. Classification (NCBI taxonomy): domain Eukaryota; kingdom Fungi; phylum Ascomycota; class Eurotiomycetes; order Eurotiales; family Aspergillaceae; genus Penicillium; species Penicillium hispanicum. The sequence goes on along the minus strand of NW_026623198.1, from coordinate 3,403,253 downwards.
TGTTCCTGCGTCAGCGCATGGGATGGTTCACTGTCGGGATGCCACCGGCGTGGCGAAAGGTCAGATCATGTTGATCAAGCTTCATAGGAGAAAAGTGGCATATTACGGGACGGGAAGCCCGCCTGTCGTGTTTGGGTGGGATTATGGTTCAGGGGGTTGAATGGTGGGGACCTGCCCCGGCGCTGGAGATTGTGACTGTGAGGATCGAGCGAGATCAGGCGGGAGCTGCAGTACTGGAGATGGCGCTCGGCGTGACTTGGCGTTTGGCAGCTCCTTGTGAAGAGTCCTATGCAACGAGATTAGTTCCTAGCTGGCGACACTCGGTGTCTCGGGCTCTGGATCGTGGGGCGGGGGAGGGCGAGTTCGAGTATCGATGTCTTGCCGAGTCAGGTTCAGTCCCACTCTCTTCTGTTCACTTACGTCCATCTCGCCGAGTCGTCGCTTTTGACCGGCCGTCTCGCTTCTTTTGATCACCTTCTTCTTCGGCCGAGAGGGGCGAGTCTCGCCAGGCTGGAAGACGTCTTCGGGGAGGTCAAAGCTGATAGTTGTGAGCGCAGGTCGGAGACGGAACCTGGTATGTTTACTTACTTGCGAACATGGGTAACAGCCAAGTCATTAACCTCTGGTTGGTATCCTGCCCACGAGGTGCAAGTGGATTTGAAAATCTGAGAGTCGGTTGAAATGTCCAGAGAACGGGAGGTGCCTGGGGATGGGAGGTAAATAACTTTTCGTGTAGAACAGAAGAGGGAGGTCTACCTGGCTCGAGCGGCTTGAGTTCCAGCCCAATGTAGTAGGTAGTAGTGTAGACAGTCTGGGGATCATTCTCAGCCTTCTGCTCAGTCGGCTCTGGGACCTGCGCGTTTTCCACTCCATTTTGGGCCGCGGCTTGGTGAGCAGCATCTTTGGTCTCGTCGGTCGTCTCAGTCTGAGTTCCCTTGGCCTGATACTGAGTAGATCCATTCTTGACGGCCTCCATTTCTTGGTCACTGCTGATTATGTGGGTCCTTTCGAATCCCTTAGGGAATGGGTGGGCCACAGAAATGATTGCTTTACGGTCAAGGGCTCCAACAAGGTGACGAAGCTTAGATTCAACCAGACCCGACCATACTGCTTCAGCCTCCTTGGTCTTGCTCGATGCCGTAATGCTGAGATAGTACTTGTAATCATGCGTGAAGAAGGTATGACGCACGAACAGATCATTCCAGGAAAGTTGCTTCATGAAAATCTTGTCCACTATGTCTCCTCCCCTCTGAAGCTCTCGAAGTATGATATTTTTGGTAGACATCGAAATGTTGTGAGTCGCACACATGGAAGGGTACGCGGGAGTGATGATTGGCATCAGATGGAACCGATCGCCGTGGTAGATCTGCAGAATCAGTGTTAGAAGCGATGGCAGCCTGAATGACTTGAAGGAAGCTGACCTTAGGATTCCAAACTTTCATTTGGAGAGGCCCGTCCTCAATCTGCTTGAGCAATACCGGCTGGGGCCAGGCCCATTTGTTCATGATCCGAAAGAACTTGCCCACAATTACTGAGCCGGTCGCTTGAGGATACAATTGACAGACTCTGGCGACTAACATTGCCCATGCGACACCTCCGGGAAAACCAACAATGTTAGAGTAAATAGCTCGGCCTGGGTATCGAACGTAAAGTGAGCAATAGCACCAACTGGAACAAGGAGCACAAGGGCACTCACGTTGGGCCCAAAGCTTGATCGCACGCAATGCAAGGCGGAAGGTCTTCTGCTGGGGAACAAGTTCGAGTATTTCATCCGTCACTCGGGTCCCGTTCAGCGACCGGACCTCCTTCTCATCCAGTCCCCGGAGGTAATCGTTGTTCTTGAGATCGAGGTTCATGGGCACCGAAGGGACAACCAGGCGAGCAAAGATCAAATCAATGCTGATGCCAGAAATTTCCAACTTGATAATAGGCACAAAAGCATCGGGAACAGGGGTCAACTTTTCAATCATTCCCTCCGCAGCCATGGTCCGTAGGATAGGGGGGAAGTCGGAGAAGAAATCATCGATGAGGACATGCTTCGGACCGACAACGAGGGTATCAATATCCGATCCTGTGGGATAATGGTTAGCAAAGCCGGGAGCTTTCATTGAAGCTATCAAATCCGAGCCACGACTCACCAGGACCATAAACACCAAGACGGTAACTGCCGTAAGTAAAGATCTTACCTCCCGCCGCTTCGACGGCAGCAGGAGAGAGACCTTTCTTGCGGCTGACGACCTTGACAAATTCCAAGGCAACCCGTTGAAGTAGCTGAAGGACATGTTTTCTGTCGCACTTGAGTCAGGCTGTAATCCCCACCAGGCTGGTTGTTTCAGCGTACCTGCGTTCGGTCTCGGATGGCTGCTCAAAGTTGTTCTGCCCTTTAAGCTCGGCGATAAGATCGTCGTTGGCAGCCAACTCATCTGGGGTAGGCAAGACGGTCGAAATGGGCGGGGTCACACCCCACTGTCGAGCAGGTGGTGCCGCCATTGTAGGTATCTGTGGAGGTTGGAGAAAGTCGTGATGTGTTGCGACGACGATAGGGATTAGATAACGGAAAGAATCGAGAGTTGGCGTCACAGGCGCGTGCAAGAGAGCCGACGAGCAACAGGGATATACGGAGGAACCAAGACAAAGGAAACAAGAGGAAGCGATGCGAGAAGAAAAGAGCGGCGGGTCGAGGGAGTGGAAGTTGATCCAAGGCGACGGCGCCAAAGATCCATCATTGGCGCTTCCATGAGCTTACTCAGGCATCACATGATTGCGCCCTTACTGCCTCCAGAGAAGGTGTGGTCTTCCATTTCATACATTGATGGATAGAATCACGATTCTTTCATAACAGTCACAAAGAACTAACATTATCTTTGGGTTTGTCCATCGACTTCCCGGGCCTCTGCATGGTGTCCAAATCAGAGCGCTCCTTGGAGATTCCTAGTCAACGAAGCGACGCCATCCGACGGGTTCTCCGCAAAGAAACGCGCCAACTGCTTATCCAACCACTCAACATCCTCCTTGCTGTCACCGGGACCTCCAGCCCAGTCTGTGGCATGAGTTAGTCTCTAATAGCGAGTAGCGCTCAGCAGTATAAGAGATACTCACGGCCCCAGATCGAAGGGAAGATTGCCAACGTCCCAACGCCTGGCTTCATGCAGGCAACCTCGTACTCCGAGTCCTCTGGTCTGATGAAAAGGGGCCGGTCAGTCTCTAAAGGCAAGTCAAAACACTACTCAGGTCTGTGTTACGGGAAATACAGGTCCGTCTTGGCAGGCATGACGAGAGTTTTGGCCTTGATCGAGGCCAGCGCTTTCTCAAAGTCACCGTTGTATGGTTCCTGGAGGGAAACGTCGCCATTCTGCCACGTCTGAATCATGACGAGCAGATTCTCCGGGTCTAGCGAGAATTTCTCGCGTTAGAGACATTCCAAACTCTGGCCATTGCCCATACCTTTTGACAGGGCCCATGTCTCCCAGAAATTCTGCAGGAAATCTTCGAGGCCCTTATATCCAAGCGCGGTTTCATATACCTTCTCACGGTAAAATGCCTGGCTAAACCCCCTGTGTGTTTTCTGTTAGAGGCATGCGAGAAACACAGGAGGACTCCTTACCATCCAGCATATACACGACCCATCGCTTTCAGGCCCACTTCACTGTCTCTGGCAGTCCAAGTGCGAACGTCGGAAGTGCCTTCGTGGATGCCAATCTCTCCAGAGCCTGCCGAAGACGTATTCTTAATCGCCAGGAGGGCACTCTTGACACCCTCGAGGAACACCTGATTGTGCAGCGAAGTCTTGGACGCTCCACAGAACGGGATTACAAGGTCCATGAAATCCGGGTACTGTGTTGCCCACTGAAAGGTCTGGGCGCCGCCCATCGACCAGCCGATGACCGCACGCAGGTGCGTGATGCCAAATTGCTTGGTGACGAGCTCGTGCTGGGAGCGCACATTGTCGTAGAACGAACACCTCGGGAACGGACCAGGCTTGGGCTGGTTCGAGGGAGACGACGACTGTCCATTCCCAAACAGGGCGGTAATGATGATGAAGAACTCCTTGGGATTGAGGGTCTTCTCTTCTCCAATCAGCCAGAAGTTGTCGGAGATGGCTAGCAAATACCACCGAACAGATCAGCCACACGCCGCGTCGTGCACTCGGGATAGAGCATGTTTCTAGATAACTCACAGCCTGAGAACCAAGTCGGATAGACAATGGCGGGCGATTTGGGGTCCCCAAAGGTCTTGTATGCGAGATGCGCATCGACGATCTTCTCCCCGCTCTGGAGCTCCCAATCCCCCAGCTTGAAGATTTCATAATCCTGCGCCATGATTGATGTCACTTGTGGCGGTCTTTGTCTGGGTCAGAGTGTTATCTCGGAGTCGGGGCAGTCGATACCAGGGTTGCGCGCCTTTATATCTTTTGGTCTTTTGGGGCTGGCGATAACGACCCCGCTCGGTACTCCGCACGAAGACGCTTGGAGCCGGTCATCCATAGGTGAGTGTGACAGGGCTCTGGAGGAATCCACAGAAGAGGTATCATGGCGTGCAAGCTTCTGGGCAGAGAACGAGCGACCTCACTGCTTCTTTGGATCTGACACGAGTGGCGACAGTCGAGGGTGGTAGGGTACAAGGTGGACATATAATGCGGTCCTCTATCAAGTTCCTTGAACAAGTTCACTCGCTAGGAGGTAACCTATGTTGAAGTTTGAGCTGTTACTATCAATGATAGGAGTGCTCCGACCTACAATGAGATGCCGATTCTAGAGCCGACTTGGCGCCATGTCTATTCGACTTCAAACTAACGCTCCAATCTAGAGGTGGTGCTAGAGATACTTCCAAACTAGCCATAGCTAGACAGATGTGTTCCAACCCATTTAGTGGGCCTTGGAGATTTGGTTTCAAAGTAATCATGTCAATGTCTATGTACAACCTAACGTATATACAGCTACAGCACCGGCAGACCCATTCTCTAGACGCTCAGCCACTACCACTCAATCAAGACATGCAATGTGGATGGTGTTAGAACTGCGGGCGTGGAATCTCAATGGCATCGGTGGTGCGACCGTACGAGATCCCCCCAATCGACTAATCGGTTTGAGGACCTTGAGATCGATGACACTTTGGTCTTCGTTAATAGCATCCTCGCGCACCCAGAATCGCACTCCCTCAATCACGGCCATGACCCCAGTCTTCTTGCCCGGTACGGTACGACTCTCAAACTCCTTGGTCTCGACGAGCTTCCCCTCGATCGCCAGGATCGACTCCTTGACCCGCGCCGGCTTGACCACGGCGGTAGGGGCTTGAGTCAGGCCCGAGGTCTCCCACTCCGAGACGCCGTAGGGCGCGTTGATTGCCGTGGCGTTGGCCGCTTCCACGAAGTGTTCGGAGATAATGTTGATCACGCACTCCTCGGTCTCGTGCAGGTTCTTCAAGGTGTCCTTGGCCTTGTCGAGCGCACCGACAAATCCCACGACGAACAGCGGCGGGTCATGGTTGATGACCTGGGAGTAGCTGAAGGGCGCGAGGTTGGTGGTCTTCTCGTCCTGGGATTTGGTGCTGATCAGGGCGATGGGCCGCGGTACCATGCCGGAAATTAGTAGCTTGTAGTTAGAGGCGACGGGGCGGCCGTCGGCATGGGGGTCAATCTCGACGTGGTCCTTGGTGAGACTCGCGCCGGCATCGTTGGCGCCGTCGCCCTCCTTCCACGCGGGGTTCGGCGGTTTGGAGAAGGTGACCTCGGCATCGCGGCGGAAGTCCGGCCGGGAGGCCTGGATCTTCTCGAAATCGGAGCCGACTTTGAACATGGGGGAGGTGTAGCTGATGGATCGACGGGACTGGGATGCGGGAAGGCGGGAGGGGTGGTTCGGTGCAAAAGGAATACAACTATAGTCAGAGGCGTTGGGTTAGCCATCAGCCCCGAAGTGCCCCGCCGAGCGTGCGTTGATCGCGCGGTGCGCGTCGGTGACGTGATCTGTGTTATCTGGGGTATTGCCACTGTGATGGTGAAGTCAGAACTCACGATAGTTGTGCAGCGACTCTTCGGGGCGCTTGGAGAACAGATGCGAAGACGCGATGAGGCATGAAGGCGGCGGATGGGGCTGGAGAGTTCACCTTGCAGCTAGTTAACTACCTCGGTAGTCACATAGTTAGTTACGCCGTCGCGGGGCATATTGCCACGCGTCGATTGCATGGGCAGGCGACGGGACGACGGCCCTCTGGCGGCGGATTCGGGGTGTAGTGCGTGGCATTACATCCTCGGCGACCGAGTCTCGGGCCGAATGGCGTCGAGCGTCACCATGATTCTTGATCTTCCCATCATCAATAGAGAAAAGTCCCCGACCATGCGACATGTCCCAACGCTATGGATGACAACGGTAGTACTCTCGGAGAGAACCTTGGAAGGCTGATCAAATCTCCTATCTGGTCTCTTCGGATCTCTCCGCCACAGAACATCGGCAATCCCTTCCAGTCCAGGCGGGTGGATAAGCTTAAATTTCTGTCTGGTCGGCTGACCAGGCGAATATGGTAAATACTGGAAATAGTACTATCGACCCAGCTCGTGTTGGTAGCGAATCGATGGGCGTGGAGAAAGTGGCCCGTGGGGACTCCGACTCCCATCTTTCCCCATTCGAATTCCACTCGCCATCGAATCCCCCAGACTTATGGATTTCCTGCCCGATGTCTCCATCCCCAGCGTCTCTCGCCCGAGTCTGGCAACCACGCCGAGAATGATTCTCAAGATTTTCCGCCCTGCAGGAACGATCAGCGATCCCGGTCGCTCCAGACTCGGTCGGTCGAGCTCGACTCCAGCAGCATGAAGCCGATCCCAATCCCAAAGCCCCTCCAAGGGGGGGCAGCCCCCAGGAACATCGAGACCCAAACTGCAAACTCCAGAAACTCCGTGGGACCCATGACCCACCAGGGCAACATCCCATGACCGGGCGATCTTGAATGTCATTGTATGAAAGTGTATGAAGGTGTCTGCGGTGGGTGGTGGCCAACAAGGCGTGGTTTGCGTGCTGCTGTTTCCGGCCAAACATGGGCGGTCAAGGGGGGACGTTGGATTCCAGTAGTTCCAGTAGTTGTACTCAGTCTTTGCTCTCTTATGAATCTCCCCCACGGGGCGTGTCGAACCTAGTCCCTGCAAGCGAGAGCGACACAAACTGCGCTTATCATCTCATCTGACTTGTCTCTTCCTCTTCTCTTCCCCTCTCCCCTCCTCTCCCGTGGGTGCTCATCCTACACCTCTTTGTCCAAAGCTATCCCTTCCGATTGGGCTCTAAGGCCCCCTTCTGCAGCATCTCCTCCAGCCTCATGCAGTTGTCGCTTCCCGAGTCCATCCTCCTCTCCCACGATCTTCCCTACCGCTTCATCCGTCCCATACCCGGTCACGCCCTGGATTAGAGCTTCCGCGTGCCGCTGCACCTTCCCACCGGCCTCGGCGCATCCCCAGCCCAATGGGTCGTCACCGCGGTTAACACCCTCGCTCGCAATGAGCCCCCCTTCTCCCAAAAAGAAGAATGGCGGCAATCCTTCCGGTCAACGTCAGATCCGCTTCGTTGCTACCGACGGCCAACCCCAGACTAAACGCCGCCGAGTCAACGCCGCGTACGTGCCGCACCCTCCCATGACATACCTATGACGCTAACGGGGACCCTGGTCGGTGCAGTTGTTTGACCTGTCGCCGCCGCAAGATTCGATGCTCAGGGGAACAGCCAGGTAGGAATCTCCCGGTGGATGTCTCGCAACCGAACCCTAGACTCATAGACTTTGCTCTATATAGTATGCAAGACATGTTCCGACTATAAGCATGTCTGCCTCGGATATACCGACTCGACGGCTCATCTGCGATCACAGTCCGACTCAGCTTCGCGTGCGCCTGCCGTTCCTTCCCTGTCAGGCGCCCATGAATCTGGCCGGCGCAACTCTCGGGCGGTCGAGAGCTGTTCCCCAGAGCCCGCACCAGCAGCCGTCCCCAAGGCCAAACCTGACAAGTCGCCCGCATCGAAACCCGCCGAGGTCAAAGAGTCCTCGTCATCGCGAGACACTTCCGCGCGCATACACAAGGAGTCTGATTCTCAGGCTGCCGGTGATAGCCCAGAAAGTAGTGAGTGGGAGTCTTCTCCAGCGCAATGACCGCACCAGCCGACTGGCGTGCTGGGATTTGGTATCGCGATGTTAACCCAGCTCGCTTGCTCAGGTCGTACATCGGTGAGCTCAAGCGGCCGCACCCATGTCCCGTATTTTCGATATTTCGGTCCAACGGCCATCGTGCCTGGATTCAAACAAATGGTTGGGTGATCCGAGTTGAGCAGACCACCAGGGCGTTACGCTTACGGAGTTCATAGGTCGTCCAAGTACGGGGATCCCGCAAAAGCAACCCTTCAATATCCTCAGGTTGGTCGTTCCCTCTCGCAGAGCTCCTGCAGAGCAACGCGTGCTCATTCTAGCGCCGCGGATCTCCAGAGTCCCTTTCCCCACTGCGGAGCCCCAAACTATCCGAAGCTCCAGTGGGCCTGCCTGCTGTCACAGCAGACTCCCGCGATACGCGCGACGCCAATACGATTCCATTCTACGACCGTGACGACGCTCTTCCTGTTTCCAACCTCGTTTCGCATTTGAGCGATCTGTTTTTCACGCATCTTGGTTGCAGTTTTCCCTTCCTACAGCGAGAGCGATTTCTCCAAGATCTCAAAGAAAAGAAGGTCGATACCATGTTGGTAGATGCAGTCTGCTCCCTGGCCGCCAGATTCTCCCCTCATCCACTACTCGGATCTCCCCAAGCACCGCCGATTGATCGGTCTCAGCCCCCCGCAGATCCCAAGCTATGGGATCGCGGCCTGCCGTTTGCTCATCGAGCAATGAGCTCACTCGTGGATTCTTTGTCGTGTCCAACTCTCTCTGCTCTCCAAGCCTGCTTACTACTGGCCTATGAGCAGTTTGGGTCCAATCATGACAGTGGTCTCTGGATGTATCTGGGCATCTCCATTCGGATGGCACAAGACCTAGGTCTACAAAAGCACCAAGGCTTGAAGCACAATTATGGCCGGAAAGGTGTGACGCCGAGTGAAGTGATGACAGGCCAAGCGGGAAAGTTGCGCGAGGATCAATACGATGACTTTGACGCCTATCAGAGCCCCCAGACAATTCCGCCCGCGTTTGACACGGAGCGCGCTCGCGAAAGAGAGCGGGTGGATTCATTCTGGAGCATCTTCTTCCTCGATCGGGTCATCTCCTCAGGTACTGGGCGGCCGGTCACCCTCCGTGACGAAGACATTGAACTCTGTTTTCCTCTTCAATCGGAGTCCCAATTGCCGAATGGATGGCCGGCGCCTTTTCCCCCACTGATTCGGGTCATTCATCTGTACGGGCGAGTAACCGACCTCATCAACGGTATTCAGGATGTCAATCACGTCACTCCTGATACTCTCAAGAGATTGGCTGGGATGGAAAGCGATCTGACAGGTATGTACGATCGGTAAACCTCCAATGGCTAAACCCTGACATGGATTGCGCAGGCATTTACCAGCGGTTATCACCAAGGCTCCATTTCAACGCGGCAAATTTCCAAGCATACGTCAAAGCCAAGGAAGGCACCAATTTCATCCTCCTTCATTTTGTATGTCTCCCTCTTATGGCTGCAACGCACCACTCTAATTCAGACAGTGGTTCCATACTCTCATTGTGCTCCTTCACCAACCGACGTTGTTGAACTCCTTTGGTGGGACGATACAGCATCTTTACCCCAACAGCCGCGAGCTATCGATGTCATCAGCCAAGACAATTGCCGATATTCTTTCATTCTCAGAGCTGGTTGACGGCAAGAGCTTTATTGGCAATCCCTTTACGAGTCAGCCCATGTACATTGCGGCCTGTGCTTTCCTAATGGAGAGTGCATATTACTCCTCACCCTCCTCCAGACCAGGTTCGCCTCTTCCACAGCCATTGCTGGCCAATCAATCGAGTGGGTTTGTGCTGCCCACTATGGAGTCGTCCAATGGGTCGGAGCGAAAGTCCACCGCAAAACATATTCTTCTCGCATCAGCGGCCAAGGAGAACTACCAACGCTGCTACAAGGCATTGAAAGCTCTCGACTCGTACTGGGAGGGCACTCGATACATCTTGACGGTGCTTGATCAAAAGGCCAAGGGGATCGTGGATCCTCTGCTATATACGGCCGAAGACATGGGGAACACGTCGGGGATTGTCCCCGGGCAACCATTCCCACCGGCCCCCTGGCATGGCGGTGCACCCGATCCCAGTCAAGGCCCTGAAAGACCCCCAGGCGTGGCGGATCTCCCGTCTGGTGGAAAATGGTCACCAAGGATTGACCCCAGTCAAGGTAAGCCCCAATGATCTCTCCTTGCCAACTACTTGCTAATCCGTTTTCTGGCAGCCATTGGATGGGCCCTCACTGGAGCGACCAATTCTTCCCAGCCGAATCTCAGCTTACTCTACCAGATGCCCACCACCCCGACCGAAGCGCCAGCCACCAAATCCTTCTACTCGTCGCAATACAGTCACAGCTATCCTGCCTTGCCCGTGCAAGCAAACACCGCCCAGGGCTCGAGTGCCTCCTTCTCGCAACCTGTCACAGCATCACGTACCCACGATGAAGGCAGAGCATCTCTCGCCACCGCCAATCCCAAATACTCCCAAATTCCCCCCCGAGGTATGGGGGCCGAGTCTCCTTACTTTCTCGGCCTGAACTCGCCCTACCCAGAATCTGGTTCTCGGGCCTCGGCGGCAGTCCAATCAAGCTTCAACCAAAGTCTTCCCTCTCCCAAGATCGAGGGCCAACCGCCTGGGTATCCGTACGGAGTGTCATCCGCCTTGACTGACCAACATCCGCCGGGTGGACATATGGGACCCCGCGGAAGTGAGCTCCATCATGGCATGAATTCCCATGGCGGCATGATGATCGAGAGTCACGACGTTGACATGAACACCTTGCAACAGCAGGAGTCGTTCCCCTTCTCCAACGGCGAGATTTTGCCCTGGCTGGAATATCTGCCTCAGGATGTTCTCAGTTTCTTCGGAGAGAACCAAAACTTCCCCCTCATGAGCCCCGGCGACGCAACACCACGGCCTCCTTAACGCCGGCTTCTTTTTGTATATATGCATTTCTCTCATGGCAGTCCTGCATCGTGTGTTTTCCCCATGTGTCTTTACGGGTGCGTTCTCGGGGTGGGAGCGTTGATCGGCGTCTAGCGGGGGAATATTTTTCGTGCAGCACATAGATCGCCGTTGATGGCTTGTTTTATTCTCATGTCTTTTTAGAATCGACGATATGATACGTCTGTCCGGATAGCATGAAAGTGCTGGCACGTTTTAATACGAGCGCTGGAGCACAGCACCACAACGAACAAAATATTACCATCAATCTCGACTCAATTTACCCAAATGTCTATAACTATGCTACATTACAGCTGCGTGACCATTCCCATCTCCTTGTCACCCACCACCGCATTCTGCGCCGTCACAAACCACTTGAATCCAAACTCCCTCTTCGCCCGCCCCATCCACTTCATCAGATCCAGCTGCTCAAACCCCGCAAACGATCCATCGCGGTCCGTCGCCGCATCCAAGAAATCCCTCGTTCCAACCCGCACCGTGGGCAGGTAATCCACCACGCGGAGCTGCTCACCGCGCGGCGCGGACAGGATATTCGCCACAATGTCCTCCGCCAGCGCTGCGACAGGCACGAGATCCATATACCCATCCCACTGGCACTCGGTAGGCACGCAGCGCATGCGGGCCACCAGCGCGCGCAGCTCGTCCGCCCACTCCGCCGTCGGCCCTGGGAGATCATATCCTTGATTCGGACGGTGCGCCACGGCCGAGATGCCATGCCTGCCAGCGCGGCCGAGCACGCGCTCACTCGCCCACTTGGACGCCACGTAGCCCTGCTGCCCGTTGCGCGGGGGCTCGGAAGCGACGCCGGCCACGCCGCCGCTGGACAGGAAGTGGATTGGGATGCGGCGGCGGTGGGCGAGGGCGAGCAGGGTCTTCGTGCTGGAGACGTTGGGCGCGCGGACGACGGGGTATGCGTCCCAGAACGAGCGGTTTGCGCCGGAGTGGATCACGAGGTCGGCTGTTTCGGAGAGTGAGGCGAAGCTCGCTTCGTCGAGGCCCAGGCGAGGCGCGGACAGGTCGCCGTCGTGGAGGGTGAGTTTGGGCGAGGAGGGTGGGAGAGTGCGAGGGCTGAGAGTTCGGGGCCGGACTGCAATCGCATGGACGTGGGCGATGGCCGGATTGGAGATGAGGTGGCGGAGGAGGGCTTTGCCCAAGAACCCGGTGACGCCGGTGAGGACGATGACCAGGCCTTGCTGGGTGGATGATGGGCGGTGCACTTCGTCTGTTGGGTGGGTGAGGAGACTCGGGAGGGATGTTTCAACTTCCCAATCGATGGTTGTTGAGGGCTGCGCGGCCTCGAGCTTCTGTGCCATCGCGCTGAGGATGCTATGCTCGAAGAGGTCCATCAGGGGAAGGGTTACTTGTAGCTCGTCGTGGATCATGGCCTGGAGCTTGACCAGCAGCACCGAGCTACCTCCCACCACGAAGAAATCCGTGTCACTCGGAATGCTCGAGATATCCACGACGCCTTCATGAAGGACCTTGCCCCATATCTCTCGCAAGATAGACTCCGTTGCTGTCAACGTCCCACTCACCTCGGAGTCGCCGCCAGCCTTGGTTGCCTTGGGTAGAGGGAGCGCATCGACAGCGCGGCGATCAACCTTGCCATGAACATTGAGAACGAGCTTGTCCACCGGCACAATCGCCGCGGGACACATATACTGCGGCAGCGGCAGGTCCTTCCTGAGCTGCGTCAACATAGCCTCGACATCGCCCTGGAAGTGCGGAGCAAGGATCACAAATGCAACGAGCAACTGGCTCTCTTGCCCGCGGATCGAAACCACGGCCCGGATCAATGCGCCGTTCGAGGTATCGACCAGTGTGTTCTCAATGTCTTCGAGCTCCATCCGGATTCCCCGGATTTTGACCTGGGTATCACCGTCTAGTCGTCCATCGATGACGAGTTCTCCGCCACGAAGGAGATAGCCCCGGTCAAAGGTTCTATACGCCTTGGTCCAGCCCTGGGCGAGGTATTCGGGTGGTGCGAAGGGGTTTTCAATGAACTTCTCCTTGTTCAGTTCATCCATGTTGAGGTAGCCCATGCACGGTCCGGCGCCACCGATGAGAATCTCGCCTGAGACACCCGGAGGCACACAACGCATCTCCTTGTCGACGATGTAGGTGCTGTAATTCGGCAAGGAGTACCCGACGGGGTAGATGTTTCCAGGCGTGGTTTTCTCATTTTTGTAATCAATCTCCATCTTGTGACAAGAGATGGTGACCTCACCCGGGCCGTATGAGTTGAAGAGACGTAGATTAGGGAGTTCCAGAGCGCGGAAACCTTGAGCCAGGCTGGTCGTGAGATGCTCGCCTCCACCGAAAGCAAACCTCCAGGAGGATGCTCGACGCAGAGACTCCGAGCCGTATTGTAGCCAGTTAGCGTATTCGGACGGTGTTGCTTTGGTGTATGTGATCTGCTCGTCCGCGAGCAGTCTTGATAGCGATACCGGGTCACCACGAAGAGACCGAGGGACGACAATGACGCGCCCTCCATTGGACAACCCCGTGAGCATTTGGTCCAGAGAGTGGTTGAATGTCATCGCCCCCTGCTGTAGCACGGTTTCCGCACCTAATTGCCACCTGTTGGTATAGCCTTCAATTTCGTTCATGAGACTGGAGTGGCGAAGCTGAATGCCCTTGGGGCGGCCAGTGGTTCCACTCGTGTACAGGATGACAGCGCGTGCCTGTGGCTCGGATCTGTTGTTGATATCTGGTCCAGGCTGGCCCAAACAAGGCTCGGAAATGTTCACAATGCGAGCCTCTGCATAGCCTAGTCCCTCGATATTGGACCGGGTATCGTCACTGCAGACAATGACCCGAGGCTGACAGTCCTGGACCATAGTCGCAAGCCGAGGGACTGGGTTCCTCAGGTCCAGTGGCACATAAACGAGATTCAACTTCCAGATGGCTAACATGCAGGGGATCCAGTCTGCGGTGGGATGCAGAAACAGACAGACCGGTGATCCGGCGGGAAGGTCCAGAGTGAGGAATCTCGAGGCAATCGAGTTGGTGCGGTCGACCATACCCTTGTATGTGATGCTCCTACCTTCGGTATCCTTGATAGCGACCTTTCCGAGATTCTGCTTAGCGATATCGTCGATGCGCCTAGAAATGGTCAACGGCCACTTCGAGCTGAGAGAGGGGCCCTTGCCCAGGTGAACTTCATCATGTCGCACAGGTCCGTATATCGGAACCTTGCTGACATCCTGATCAAAGCCGTTGGCAAAAGTTGAGACAAGGCTGAGGAAGCTCCTGGCGACCAGTTGCGCTGCGTCGGCGTCATAGAGAGAACTTTGAAGGCGGAAAGTGATAATGGCGCCTCCATCGGCAGCCTGTGCGATGAACAAAGTCAAGTCGTAAGCCGTCTTCCCGGGGAGCATCTCCTCGTTGTGCATCTCCATGTCGCCAATTTTGTAGTCATCGCCAGTCTGGGGCTGCCAATCGACGAGTACCTGGAACAAGGGGCTGTAGGCAGTAGATCGCGGCGCTCCTAGGTCATCCAGGAGTTTATCAAAAGGCAGACTTGAGTTCTGCAAGGCGCCATACACCTTGTTCTTTGTCTCGACGAGGATATCCTTCAATGGCTGCGTTGTGTCGGTTGACTGGAAACGCAGAGGTAGAAGGTTGAGCAGAAATCCGACAGTGCTCTCGTTGGCGGGATCGAATCGATTCGCGTCGGCAATGCCAATGCAGATATCATTCACTTCGGTGAGACGAACCAGGTAGATTCGAAGAAGAGCAACGAAGAAATGGAAGGGAGAGCACCGATTCTTCTGACAGAAGGCCTTAATCTTGCGCATTGTCGATCCACTCACATCTCCTCTCACTTCTTCCATTTCATACTCCTTGAGGACGGGGCGTGAGCGGTTCTTCGCCATTGGGAGCAGTGGAATGGCATCTGGGAAAGTCTGGAATTGGTCCTTCCAATATGCAAGTTGGTTATCCCATTCGCCGTGCTCGTAAGCGGTCCGTTGTGAGACTGCGAAGTCGGTGTATTGCCGGGATACAGGCGGCAGGGGCTGCTTTGTATACAGCAATCCCAAGTCCCGTAGAAGGATGTGGAAGCTGGCTCCGTCCATGGCTATGTGATGCCAGCCCATAACAAGGAAGTAGGTCTTGGATGAAGTTACCGTCACCAGACGGATCCGCGCGACCTCGCCTTCTTCCAGGTTGTAAACATGATCGCGGACTTTGGAATATTCCTCTCGAGCATCATCCTCGCTGTCAACATATGCCTTCTCCAATCGGAACCTGGATTGAGACAAGACGGCTTGCGATGGATCATTGTTTCTGTCCATCTCTGACAAGTAGCAAGTCCGCAGATTCTCATGCCTCATTCCCGCATGTTTGACAGCAGCTTCAAGGTCTTTGACACGCGGCGCGCCTTTGATTCGAAGACGTATAGTCACGTTGTACGTTGTCTGGTCCACAAGGTATTGGTTCAAAAACCAATAGCGGGATTGAGCATAGGAGAGCCTTTCGATGCGCTGGTACTCGCCCTTCGGGTATGGTTTTCCACTAGAGACAGATGTATTGTCGGTATCGGATTCCGTTGATAGATCCTCTGGGGTGAGACCCGGCGTGATGCCTGGCGTGTTACCGACGGTAGACGGTGTTTTGGATTCTTCATCGTTGTCTGTCACAATCGCCGGGAGTTCAGATCCTCGGAACCGGTCGAACAGACTCGACGAGTCGGCGATATGGTCGACTAGGTCACCGATGGACAAACCACCCAGAATCTTCAGGACGGCTATTTCAACTGAGAATTCTTTGGCAAACCACGCTCGCAAGTCCACCGCCACCAATGAATCAACTCCTAACTCGACAAGGACGCTGTCCGAAGACAGCGCTTCGTCGGCGGAGATATGGAGTTTCCGGCGGATCTCGGTCATCATCTTTTCTTCAATGATAGCCTTGGCCTCAGTCAGACTGGATGCGGATTCCAGTTGTTTCTCATCGGGGTCGGTGGTACCCGTGGAATGGCTGGATGCATTGACCATTGGATGATTTACCAAGTGCCAGAGTCTGGGGTCTTGATGCCATACAGCAGTTGGCTGATCGCGTGGGTCTGCGTTACCCAATCCAGCAAGAATGCTAGAAACATGGGGAACATCTTGCTGGCCAGAGATGATTCCCTCGGCAAAAGACTCATGAAGCTCTAGTTCTGAAATACCAAGAGAGGCCAGCGATCCGGTTGTATGTGCTGGGTCTATCGTATGATCGATCGAAGGGAGACCAATGCTCTGTATTGGTGGACCGGCATTGATCATACTTCCAACCAACCCGCGTTCTCTCCGGCGAGTGACAACGCTAGACATGAACTCGCTTGCGGCCGCATATACTGAATGACCAGGCTTGCCAGTGGTTCCCGCTGTGGATCCGAACAGGACAAAGAAGTCCAGATCTTTGCTCGAATAGACTTCGTCCATGGCCAAAGTTCCCCGAAGCCGGGCTTCCAGTTCCGTCTGAAGGTTGTCAATTGACAGGTCGGCAAACGATTGATTTGTGGTGATCATGGCACCATTCGCAACGCCGCCGATTCCGGGTAGCTGCTCACATATCTTCTCCAGGAGCAGGGAGGTGGATTCTTTGTCCGTGACATCTCTATACATTATACGCATTAGCTCGGTCGAGTAGAAGGGGGGGGGGGGGGGGGAAGGTTGAAGAACGCACGTCGATATAGTCACCACGCGTACTCCTGATTCTGCCATTTGATCCAACCAGATCTGCTCAACTTGAGTTCGACTTGCCAGCACGATGGCTCTCGCGCCCCGAGAAACCATCCACTCGCAGATCGACTGTCCAATTTCACCAGGCATTCCAACCAGAAGGTATGTCTTTTCCGGCGAAAGAGCAACGAGCGAGCTTGCTGGTTGGACCCTGGCAGGTACAGGTGTGGCGTCGGTCCAGTCCACGACAGAAATTGGACTCTGTAGCTTGGCAGAGCCATCGACAAGTCTTTGAATAGTCACAGTGCGAGCTGTCTGGCAGTACACAGTTTCTCTGGACATATGCATTGCTGCATTCAGCACATCGACCACGTTGCCGGGAGTTGAATCATCGCGAAGCAATGCCGAGCTACTGTATAAGTCACTCTCATGTACGAATGCAGCCTCTTGCGGTAAAGCCTGGCTCAACCGATCCGAAAAAGCCCTCGCACGAGAATCCAGCTGTGCAACCAGTGAAAGGTTACTTGGTAGCAACCTCTTCAGAACACGGATGGAGCTTCTCTCGTGGAAGATGATGGTATTCTCAGGATCATTTGACCCGTCGGTAGTGCTGAAGAATGCATTGACGCCCATCTCCGACGCTCTGTATGAAATTGCGGCTCGATTGTCATCGCTTGGCTCGTGGATTAAAACCCCCGTGTTGGGTCTAACTCGATTCATCAAAAAGATAGCGACCAGAGAAGAACACATGGCAGACAGGAGACGACTGCAGTTCTCATTTTCAATGTCGCAGGGAAGCACCCAAGAATGTGGAAATGGGACGACTGACGCATGTTGCTTGGATAGACCAAGCAGTCTCTCTCCTGTATTGACGTGACGACCGATGACCACATATAAAAGTCCCAGTCCATCCACCCTGACTGCATGGCTACTTGAGTACTCGACTCTGATTGAAATCGGGAGTTTCTGTTGAAGTTGTGCATCGGCCATAGTCAGCTGTACTTTATTGTCCTCGTAGGAGAATTCCAACTTGGATTTTTGACTGTCTGCTTGGCTGTAGATTGTCCTTCTGTGTGCCATATATCGTTGATTCATCGACACCTGGTTGCAGATGCGAGGAACCATCATGGTACCATTTTCCAAGCGCAGCTCGGGCTCATTGCTCCATAGATGGGAGGATGTGTTGTAGTCGTTGGGGAGGGCAGCACGATTCAAGCGCATCAACATCATGGCCAGCAAGTCAGCACTCAGGTCGCCGAGGGTATCAACATGGAGACTCTGGTAACGACATTCTGGGTTCTCAAGCGCAATACAACGGAGTAGACCCTTGCTCATACTCTGAGCTGGATACTGTGATTCTGGACCTGTGCAAACCCAGAGCAGTCGTTTTGCAACTTGGAATACTCGCTGCAGGGTGCGCAGCCGTAGCTTATCAAGACCATCTACGCAAGTAGTGTCCTGATCGGCTACTATCAGCACAGTCAGCTGTTGGGCTGAAGGAGAAAGGTCCAGTGTCGCCAACGTCTGCGATCGGGTGATGGTGCGAAACCATGAAGAAAGGGTTATTCCAAGTTGCCTCACGTGTGACAAGGAAGTTGATGTAGCACCGCCAATGATGAGGAGGTCCTCTGGGTGAGCTGCAGGAGGCGCGGGAGGAGACCTGAGAGGCTTCTTCAGGAGAGCGATTGTATCATCAACTGCCTGGGAGACAAATACAGAGAATGGCCTTGCGCTTGCTTGATGGTCCAGACTTGTACTGTCGATCCCAGCAAAGCCGGCATCTCGTAGTAAAGAATCACATTCTTTGGCGTCCATCGTGGAGCCAGAATTCTCACCACCTTCAGAGCCCCAGCAATTTCCAAGACAGCCGAAGATCATTGTAGTCCGAATGGTGCTTGCATTAGTCCCATCCAATGCAACGAGATACCCGCCTGGTTTTATCAGCTGTCGAATGTGGCTAAAGGCTCGTTGGCGCGAGTTGTTCAAACAGAGCACGCTAGACACAATAACCAAGTCGTATTCGTGCTCCTGGAAGTCTTGCTCCATCGGATCTGCATCGACGTCGAGAACTCGGTAAAGAAATTTATCCACGCGATCTGCGAAGATTGATTTGGCCGCGTCCAAAGCCTCGGAGGATGCATCAGTAAATGTATAGGAGTAAAAGGAGTCCCCAATACAGCGCAGAATGGAGTGTGTGGTAGATCCCAGGCCACCCCCAATCTCCAGGATCTTCATGCGTGGGAATCGGAACGCAATTTGGGCAGCGATGTCTCCCATGTGCGAATGATGCGGTGCGATATCAATTGACTCCATCATGAACCGATTGAAGAGATCGTCCTCCTGCAGCAATTCCCTGATGGATAATTCCTGGCGGAAGAACCCTAAGAGATTATCGCCAACGACTTGAAGGACTTGTATATCAGTCTTGTTCGGAATCCCCCGAAGCACCTCTTCTATCACGCTCGCATCATCTTTGAGCCATACCTGCTTTGCAATTGGATGCTTACCCAATCTTGATTCCGAGAGTACACGATCCATCCAAGTTATGAATCCGGCACGGTGGCAGTCAAGACTGGCGCGGTCATCACCTGTCAGCACCTCTGCAACGGTTCTGAGGTGGAACAAGGCGATGCGATCCAAGAGCTCAAGGCGATGCTTATCATCTTGCGAGGCCTTTATTTTGTATGGCACGGTGGCATCTGGCTCCAAGCGACCCCAGACCGTCTGAGAAAAGACAGGATGGTCATCCTCGGCAGTGGGAGCCATTAATGGCGACAATTGGATTCCCTCAAACTGCATAATTCCATTCCCATTCCGATCAAAAAGATCACTATCACCGCGGAAGCCGTTAGAGTCCGCCTGTGTCAGGGCTGCGTCGAAAGTAATGCCTTCACTTCTTGTGATTGCGCGAGAGTCCAAATTTATGGTCATAGCTTTGATACTGGTCGGTATATGCAGCGTGTGGAGTTGGCCGTCACCGGGGGCATTTGCGCAAGCCATCACTGCTTGGATTGCACTGTCTATCAAGGCAGGGTGGATGACGGATTTGTATCCGGACATTCGACCGGACGGACACCTTACACGCCCGGTAGAAATGTCTTTCTTTCTTTCCATCGAGTGCATGCATCGGAAAGCACCGGTGTATCCATACCCCAGACTGTCCAGCGATGAATAGAACGACTTGACATCATAAGCAGCCATTCGGTCTATGCTGAGTGCTCTCGGAGGCAATGGAGACATGGTTGGTGCTCCAAGGGTGATAGTCATTGTTCCGGAAGCACAGCGCCGGAGTGTACCTGCGACGTTGCTATGACAGGAGAATTGCACAGATATGATAGCCTCTTTGGATTGGACCTCTCGAAGTGTGAAGAGGATCTCGGTGCCGGCATGATGGTCACTTATTTGAGTCGCTTGGTGGATAACAAAATCCACAATCTCGACCAGCCGCACTGTTTCGTCGGCAGCAATAATCGTGGCAGCTTCCACAGCCATTGTCAAGTATCCAGCAGCGGGAAACACAGGCTGGGACTGGATGCAGTGGTCGCTGAGCCAGGGGATTTCGTCGCGGCGGAGATAATTTCTCCAGCGCCATTCGCCTTCTGTGGTATCTGGTGTCAACTTGCCGAGAAGCGAATTCACTGGAAGATTCTGGTTGTGTATGAGAGTCCGTGACACTCGCGATTCAGCCCAGTAGGAGTGGGAATGGTCAAAGGGATAGGTCGGGAGTGCTTTGACAAAGTTGAGTCTCCTCTTGTGGTCGAAGAGCTGAGCATAACGATGAATTTCCGAAGAGCCAATCCCCAGATAGGTCCAGAATGAGCCGATCGCCAGCGAAAACGTGTCAATGGCTCCAGTGCCCCGGCTCAAAAGGCCAATATACGGCGTCTGAGGCTCTTGCGCACCTGTCCCAGACATCGTCTGTAATGCGGGCCCTTTGAGCGCAGGATGTGGTCCTACTTCCAAAATCATATGGAACGCGCCTGTCGAGATTGCCGCCGCAAGGGACTGTGAGAACAAGACCGTCTCTCCCATATTCTCTACCCAGTAGTCGGCTTTCAGACTTTTGAGGCGTGTATCGGTAATTTCCTCGCCACTGTAAACACTTGAGAACCATCTACAAGAGGTAGGAGTACTGGGGCGAATATTGCAAGCATTCAATGCTCGGCGATAGGGCTCAGAGCAAGGAGCCATATGGTGTGAATGATACGCTGTATCAACCTGAAGCGTCCGTGCAAATTTACCATCCTTTTTCAAAAGTGCCTCAATCTCCAGAATCGCATCGGAGTCTCCAGAAAGGGTAACACTGGAGGGTGAGTTGCAAGCTGCTACCTTCACCCGGCCCTGGAACTCTGTTCGCGTACAGAGTGCTTGAGCTTCTTCCATGGACATGCCAGCCGCAAGCATTCCACCTGATTTTCCACTAACGCCTGCTAAGGGGGCAAAATGGCCTCGCAAGTGAGCAATTTTGATAGCATCACGCGCAGTGAGGATTCCCGCCGCGTATGCTGCCCCAATCTCACCGGACGAATGGCCTACCACGGCCGCAAATTCAATACCGAGAGAGCGTAAGAAGTTGACAAGAAGAATTTGAAGGGCGGTGCAGAGGGGCTGGGATAGAGCGGCTTGGTATATTCGAGAGGAGTTCTTTGGAGCGGAAAGTTCCTCTACCAGAGAGAAACTGGGTCGGTAGGTGTCGGGAAGCTCATCGAGAGAAGATTGTAGATCATCCATCCAGGATTTAGCATCGCGTGAAGCAGATATAAGATCGAGACCCATTTGCGGCCACTGTGCACCTTGGCCAGTAAATACACCGAGGAGTCGGTGCGATGGGTCCGCGCGAGGACGCGACACGATGGTTGACGGAGTACCACTTCTCCTTTTATCAAGCTCTTCGATTATGTTGAGTCTCAAATTATCGAGGGATTTAGCAGTGATGATGACTCTGTGGTCGAAGTCGGTTCGTCGGCATAATAATGACCATGCAAGGTCGTTGGGATTCACCTTGGGCTGTTGATCTATAAATTGCAACTGGCGCTCAAGGACAGCGCCCAAGGATCTGTCTGATGTAGCTGAGAAAACGAATGGAAGAGTGATGGCTGTGGAGTCTGATGGGGCAATGTCGATGTCGTCGTGGCTTTCTAGAATGACATGTGCATTGGTTCCGCCGAACCCGAAGGAATTAACAGATGCTCTCCTGGGGGCTCCCGGGGGCAATGCAGGCCATGGTTCTGCCTGTGTTGGGATTGACAGATGCTTTGCATAAGGTCTGATGTTTGGATTAAGGGTACGGAAGTGAAGGTTGGGAGGGATGACACCGTGTTGGAGAGATAATGATGCCTTGAGGAGCCCTGCGATGCCAGCAGTACTCTCGGTATGGCCGACCACAGTCTTTACCGATCCGACAAAAATACCCGGATCCTGTTCTGATGCTGCCGCAAAGAACGCATCGTGGATGGCGGCTGCCTCCCTTGGGTCACCGGCCTGGGTGCCAGTCCCATGTGCTTCAAAATATTGACATCGATCCCTTGGATTTGTAAGATCAAGGCCAGCCTTGGCATATGTGGATTTGATTAATTGTGCTTGTGCGGTACTAGACGGCATAGTGATTCCTGGGCTCCGGCCGTCCTGGTTGATATCGGTGGCCCGGATGACGCTCTCCACCGAATCGCCGTCGCCGTCTGCGAGGGCATCGGAGAGCCGCTTCAGAATCACTGTGGCCACTCCATCTCCACGGGCATATCCATCTGCATCAACATCCCACATGCGACTGCGGCCTGTCGGCGACAGCATGTTCAGTTTAGATTCACTGACGGAGATGTTGGGTGCCAGCAACAGGTTGGTCCCAGCAGCAACAGCGAGGTGACAATCACCATCGCGTAGGGCCTTGACGGCGAGGTGAACAGCAACCAGGCTAGATGAACACGCGGTGTCAATGGTGATAGATGGACCGTGCCAGTCAAAGAAATAAGACGCCCGGTTCGACACAATCGAGCTCGCGGTGCCTGTCGCGGTGTACCGGGGCAAGGTATCCAGATCGCCATACAGCATATTCTCATAGTCGTTACACATCACACCGCAGAAGACGCCAGTGTCAGAGCCTTGTAGATCTCGCAGCCGCTGTCCGGCGGTCTCGAGCGCCTCATACGTCGTTTCTAGAAGGAGTCGTTGCTGCGGGTCCATACTCTCAGCCTCGGCGGCGGAGATGTTGAAGAAGGGTGCATCGAAGCATCGCACATCCTCCGTGAGGAGGTAGGATTCTTGCATATTCATGGTGCCATGGTGGGTTCCGTGCGGGTGGTAGAGGGCGTCGATGCTGAACCGATCGCGAGGCACCTTGGAGGCTACATTTCGTGGGTTGTGAAGCAGGTCCCAGAGTCGAGCGGGCGATGAGGATGTGCCAGGAAATCTGCAACCGCTGCCGATGATGGCGATTGGCTCTGGAGCCGTCATGATGGATGGAGGTAGAGGATGTCGGGAGGGTCGAAACTGAGAGATGGCAGCACAACTCCAGATGTTCATTTACTATGGTTCCCGTTGAAGAGGGACACCACGCGTTGATCTATTGACTTTCTCCACGTGTATGGATGTTACGCTGGCGCTGGAATTGCATATCAAGACTTGCCGCCATTTTTGTCTCCTGCCCAGCTGCACGATCCTTCCAAGAATGAACGAGGCTGAGTCGGCGTAGTATCCTGCAGCACCTGCTAAGCTCAGACAGCCACGAAAGCGCAACAGAGCTGTTCGCCCAGTCTTACCGTGAGGTGGCTGCCGCATGTTCATGCAAGGGAAACACCACCTCCACATTCCTCGCATTACACACTGCGACCACATCAATCGCGGGAATGAATCTGCGAAGCAGTCTCCGTGTCTATACTCGGGGAATGTGGGAGGCCTTGAGGACAGTAGATCAGCTCAAACGCTCAACTGAAGCAATGCAAGAGATCCGGTGGAAAGCCATCGGGATATAGGGTTACGTTTAGTTGGATACCCCCGCCTGATAGGCGCTTCCAGGCCCTATAAGGATGGGCCCTGCATGGTCCAACTACGTGCAGAAATAAAAAATAAAATGAAATAAGAAAAAAAGAAAAGGAAGGAAGAAAAAAGGGCGAGCCCAGCCTCCTGCCAAGAATGAGATCGTCTTGCTGGAGACCCTGCGCATCCCACTAGAGCACCGCATGACGTAGCTGCTTGATGCAATGCACCGCATCTATGGCGCAGGGTAACAACTCGAACTGTCGCATGCTCGTCGTGATAAAGCGGCAATTGTGCCGAGAATGCAAGGCATCCCAGCTCCGAGGAGGTGGGATCAGCGGCTGCTCGCACGATATATCTAGAGTGGTAAACGTAGATCTGCGTTTCGGAGTATACAACATTTTATGTGAAAGACTAGCGCAGCGTCTTGGCACCACAGGGTGATTCCAGCACCTAAAGAAGCTCGTAACAAATTGATTCATCATGGTCGAGTCCTTCTCTTCCATCCCATTACTCGACCTTTCACAGGCGGCTTCTCCGGATACCAGGCCACGCTTTCTGGCCGACCTTCGATATGCTGTGGTCCGAGTAGGATTCTTCTACCTAAAAGGCCATCGCATCCCAGATGCCGTGCAAAAGGCATTCGTCGACAAATCGGTCGAATTTTTCGATCTGCCCATCGAGAAAAAAAGGGAGGTCGACATGATCAACAGTCCACACTTCACTGGGTATACCGGATACACCGAGGAGAAAACAAAGGACGAGCCAGACTACCGAGAGACGGTTACTGTGAGCTTCATCCCTGAGCTATCAAGCCCAATTCTAAACCTTCGCCAAAGCTCGTGGTCAAGGACCTTCCCGCGCCAGCTCCGGATCAACCACTCTATCGCAACTTGATCGGTCCTAATCAGGTGAGTCGTGGGCATCTTGATTTGACCAAGAGTGAGAGACCACTGATGCTATGGATGTCGTTAGTGGCCGAGTGAGGTAGATGTTCCCGGGTTTCGTCAGGCAATAAAGACATATCTCCACGAGGTGTGCCGTCTAATGGAAGAATTCAAGATCCTCATCGCAGAAGCCCTGGGCCTAGAGCCAACTGCATTGCTTCCATTCTTCGACAATCACGCAGGAGACCGGTTCAAACTGATCAAATACCCACCGCCACCACAGAACCCAGGAGAGGACGATTCATCCTTCTCAGGAATCGGACCGCACAAAGACGGCACCTTTCTGACCTTCCTCCTGCAGGGCACTGCTCACAGCGGACTAGAAATCCAGAATAAATCCGGGCAATGGATTCCTGCAAACCCGATTCCGGGCACCTTGGTCGTCAATATTGGCCGCTTGCTGGAATCCCTCACGGAAGGGGTCTGCAACGCCACCACGCACCGGGTCAGTCTACGAGCGGCCAACTTCGTGGATGAGGCTGGTCGCCCCTTGGGGCCACGATATTCATTCCCAGTCTTTCAGGTACTGCGCTGGGATCGTCCACGCAAGGAATTTGTGGTGAATATCCCCGCCGAGATCGCAGACCCAGTTCGAGGGGAGAAAATCATATCAGACGTCCAAGGGCAGCCGCGGGAGGAATATGACCGCTGTTTGGGAAATGCGGTGTTCAAGGGATATGCGCTAAAATACTCTCATGTGAGCCAGAAATATTATCCCGATGTCCTCGCAGAAGCTCGCATCACTCGCATCTAGCGGACCGGCGCTTTGAGCACAGGATTTGATCAGTTTTCTTGTCATTTCGGATTTTCAGACTTGCGGTCGTTCAAATTGAAAAATCTTTTCTATCATCACGTATATCATCCCATATCGTTAGAACACTGTCTTTCGCGCTAGTCGAATTCCCCGGGAATCTTCATGCTGCTGTTCGCTCCGCCATGGCGCTCTGACGGGTTTGGCCTTGTTAAAAAAGTAGAATCTTGTGCGATATTTCCTCGACTCCTCTACAAAGACGCAGTCATATCACGATTTTTTAGATACAAGATCCGTCGGCATGCCCGACCACTCCCATTGTCGTGCTGGCCGATCACAGGCCCCTTCAGTAAAATCGCAAACCTCAACTTGAACCGGCAAGTCCTGGACGCGTTCGTTGACTGTCTGTGGAAAGTAAAGCTTCAAGGCATCTGGGATCTTGAGCCTGTTCGAAGCAGTCATGGGGAGTTGCTCGTCGTCGGTGAGAATGCGCAAGACCGTGGGAAGCTTGTACGTGGCCAAATTCACCGCGAGATCTGTCCTGAGTTTGTGAAGAGAAATACTGCTCCTCTGTTTCTCGTCTCCCTTGACTTTCAACAAGGCGCCAACCCGAGACCTAATTTCTGCATCGGGAATCGAGAGTACGTACGCATCCTCGATATACGGAAGCGAAATAATGCTATCTCGCAGCTCCGGCCCTACGACTCGGAAGCCGCTGGAATCGATGACTACATGCATGTCAGTCAAAGGATGAGAATAGGTTTCGCAGATAAGCCTACTGTCGGTTGAAGCCCTGCCCTCAATGACGAAGCTTTTTCCATTCCAGTATCCCAGGTCTCCTGTTTTGTAGTAGCCCTGGTCGTCAAAAGCCGCCCGCGTTTTGTCCTCGTCGTTATAGTAACTGCATTTTGTAAGTGCGGTATCATCGTCAGTCATGGTACACATCCATGAGGGAACCTTCCAGGCCATAGATTGCTTACCCTGAGAAAATGTAGGGCCCTTTCGCAAGAATCTCCCCGTGGTCGCCGCATGATAACTTCACCTCCATACCATGGCATGGGATCCCAATCAAACGCTATAGTGGTCAGTAGGTCGATCATTTCCTTCCATGCCTCCTCAACGTGTGGGAGCACGGCACATACCTCATTACTGTCATCATTGGCACCAAATGGCTGGTAGGTAATAGGTGCTGCTTCAGTCGTTGCATAGAAAACCTGTAGCGATCGATTTCCCAGCATGTCACGCCAGAATTTCTGCACAGGCTTGGTAACGGAGCCTCCGACGGAACATGCGAGGTGGAGAGCGCGGACTGCGGAGGCGTATTCTTCCAACTCGCAAGTTGGCAAGGACAAGAGTGTTTCCTCATAGTATTCCTTCATCCGAGTGAACATCATCGCCCCCAGTGTCAATGTAGTAATCCCCTGTTCCCGTAAACGCTCCCAGAGCGTGGCAGCACTGACAGGGCGATCATTGATGAACTCAATGCGACTTCCGCCGAGGAGACAGTGCATGATAGGACGGAAACCGCCGGTCCAGCTCATGCCACGATAACTGAAGGACGTAGACCTGGGTGCGCAGGTACGTGTTGTTTTGGGATCTGCCATGGCATAGTAGAAGTTACGTGTGTGCACGATGCCTTTGGGTGGGCCGGTTGTGCCTGAACTGAACATCACGGTGGCCGGTCTTTGGCTGGGAAAGACAATCCTCGCATCAGTTTTGAGGATAGAGTGGATATTGTCAGAAACATTGCGGCTGTCTATCTTGATCTGCACACTTGCTGGCTGAGTGCCATACTTCTTCTCTGTGTCGGTCAAGATAGCAGCTTGCGCCGCCTGCAGTTGCGGTGTGAAGACAATGCCGGCGGCGTTATAATGATTGAGAAGATACGCAGCTTCTTCTGGATCAATGTCGGGGTCTTGGATTTCTCATTAGATCCTCAGGCATCTTTTT
The DNA here is from genome assembly GCF_028827665.1 of Penicillium hispanicum. Taxonomy (NCBI): domain Eukaryota; kingdom Fungi; phylum Ascomycota; class Eurotiomycetes; order Eurotiales; family Aspergillaceae; genus Penicillium; species Penicillium hispanicum. The sequence continues at coordinate 3,375,837 of NW_026623198.1, read as the reverse complement.
AGATCTATCCATTTTGACATGGTTGTGAGGACTCACTGAGAGGAACCGCGGCACCGCCCACGCCCAATATGGCAAGGAACCCAACTAAGAAGTGATATCCAGATGGCGCCAAAAGGAAGAAGTAGAATCCCTGTTCGCTGGGCCCTTTAAGCGCACTGCTGATCTCGGATGGCAGCGTGTTGGTCAGGGCTTCTCCGAGGGTCGCGACATCGCAAAGCAGTTGTCCATACGAGACTTGGATGCTGCTTGCAGGATCTAGAATGAACCAATCATCTGCCCATAGTTTTGCCTGGTGCAGAATTTGCGCAAAGAATGGGTCATCTGAGAAGCCATTGATACGGTTTTGAATAGCCATTGTTCACGCTGGATTTCAAAATCAGAGGTTCAGGGCTCCCTTGTCATGTCCTGCCAGACGGTTGCTTAAAGTAGACTGACTATATGAGGCCTCTCTTTTGCATGTACTGGCATGCATATCGATGTATGTACGGAGAGACTGCTACTAATGCTGTATCTCTGCACTGCTACGTTGAGCGCCAAGAGCTATTCTGCAAGGGACTTCACGAGCCCAACACATGCATGCAATGTCCACCCTATCTCTCAGATCTGTTGAGGAACGGAACCAGGAATGAAACACCCACATCCAGCGGTGAGGCTGTCCGAGGGGTTCGTGTTCGGCCATCTGTGATCGACATCTAGCTGATACTCACCTCGTATGCATGACGACGGCTGATTAGCCGCATTCCTCAGCCTGTAGTGTCTGGTGCTAAACATATTCTGACGCGTTCGAGCAGGAAGAGGAATGGGAGCGGTCAATTATACAAACTTATTTATGGGCTGAGCATTGGCGATGATCAAGTCGTCCCTTCGTTGAAGCAAAGCCACAACAATCATCCGCATTTACAGTCCATAGACGCGATGACCCTCACTACTCGCATATCAGCAGAGTCCAGCGCAAATCAGCCCAAGTCGCGCGACGTGGATTGGTACCATCCAGACCTGACATGGCTTCCTGAGACGTCAGCTCAATTGTTTGCGGAATATTCTGGCATTCCCAAAGACCAAATTCTGAACCATATTCACCGGATTCGCGAGAAAGCTTGGGATGTGTAGGTTGCTCTTTCACCGTAACGGAGTGGATGCTTATTATGCTTAGCTACCCCTATCCCTGTATTGGGGTCTTCCGGTTTATAGATTTCGGAGCTTATAACTCCCCGGTGTATCCCTCCGTCGTCGAGAGAATCAAGGCTGGGCAGACATTCCTGGATCTGGGCTGCTGTTTTGGACAAGACATCCGCAAGCTCGTCTATGATGGTGCTCTTTCAGAAAATCTTATCGGAGTGGATCTCCACGCCGGCTTCCATGAGTTGGGCTACGAGCTTTTCCGTGATAGGGAGACCTTGAAAGCGCGCTTCCAGGCGCAGAGCATCTTTGACGACGACTTTCTCCCTGAGCTGCAAGGCCAGATTGACATCGTCTATATGGGCGCTTTCCTTCACTTGTTTGAGCCGCATCAGCAAAAGATCATCATCCGAAAAGTCTCCAAACTGCTGCGTGATCAGAAAGGTTCCCTTGCCTTCGGTCGTCATGTGGGTGCCGAGCAAGCCGGACAGATTGGATTGAACAACAAGTGGTATGTGTACGGGCACAATGATTCTACCATCCAGGAGCTTTTCAATGGATCCGGGGATGGGAAGTGGGAAGTGGAGTCCCAGTTGCGGCCCTTTATGCACGAGGGAATGGACCAGAAGACTCGCCCGGAAGGATATGAGGAGAGAGTTCGCATGATGTTCTTTTCGGCCTCTCGCTTGTAGTTATCTCTTGGGTCGGGTGTAAACCAATATGCATGATTGAAAAGTTGTTCGATGGAAACCTATGTGTCAGGTTTTTGGTAGATTTCCATGGTATACTCTTCGATCGGGCTAGTTCAACTACCCGAGTCCACGGCTATATCTTCCTCCACTTAGAAGCTCACTATACGATAAAAGGAGGTAGGAAGAGAGCATTCATACAGGCGAAGTAAACAGTTTGTTCTAGATATATTCGGTGCACGTTCCAACAGCATCAAAATATATAATAGCTCACCATTTGAGGACGGTAAGGGATACCGTGGCTAAACCGTTACATTGAGCTAGAATATATTCTCCCGACGACTACGCAATCGATAACTATAGGCGATGCATCAATTCCCACCAGTGACACAATAACACATTCGACTTGTATAGTTCTTTGGCGCCTGACAGGCCCAACGGGTGGTTGCCTGGGGCGACCGGCAGGCGGTGTGCGCTGTAAACAACGACCGGTCGATTTCATGCGCTGCAGTGTCGCTTTCAAATATCCCAGGCTCTCTGTTGATTTCCCCATCTATGTGATATCCATGGCCAGGTTGAACGATGATGGTGAGCAAGATCCGGGAGCTCAACCCTCCGACCACATCTTGAGCCCTCAGCCCTGTGCCCCTCCCAGCAAGGAGCTCCTACTTGCCTCGTTCGAGACATCCCACCTGCCAGCCAGTGAGAACAGATCAACAATCGATGACGGCCAGATGTCAACGCGAGACTATGAGTACAATTCATCTGGATCTTCGACCCGACACTCGTCTAGTGACATATTCGGCCGGGAAATGGACGACGAGCTGGAACAGATGAAGTCGCGAGCCTCCAGTCGCTCATCACTGTCCTCTATGCCCGCCTCCGTCCTTGTACATCCCCTCACCAAGATGAACTCAATGAATGTACATGAGAAGGTTGCCGGATACAACATGGAGGACGACGAGGCAAGCTTCGGAGGATTCGACGAGCCACCGATATCAATACGCACCGTTCGACAACGCGAGGCTGCGTTCCGGAAACCGAGCTCCGTGAGGGCTATGCAGATGCACACAGAGGATGAAGCGGATGACGACGAGTACCTGACACCCCCGAGGCGTCGGCCAGGGATGCGCTCGCCGGGATCGTCGCCACTGAAGAGATCGCCGTACTATTCTCCCAACGCATCGTCAAATAAACCCAAGCCTAAGAAAGAATATCCACTCGTTCTTCTCCACTGCAATCTCCTTGCACCGTCCCTTCCCGTGTCGGGCGCTGCAGACCCTGTTAATCAGGAGCTCCTTGAACAAGTCCTTCCAACCCCATACTGGAAGCGCTGGAGGAGACTACAAGACAAAGTCGGATCCGGCGTCCTTCGCGATCGAGGAGTGCTCATCTCTCATCCGGAGGATCTCTACGACGTGCTGGAAGAACGATTGCTTGAAAGCTTGGAGCTGCAGCGTCCTCGGGTGCACCAGGGTCATTTCATCGGCCACGAGGAAAGCGGTCCTGGATCCGAGGGCGAGCTCTCTGACAGAGGGGAGAGCGAGACAGATGGCGAGCAGGGCGATGAATGTCCTGACTGTGGTGGGCGTGTTCTGCGGCACGGAGACAACAACCGCAAGTGGGAGATTCGAGTCTATGCTGCGAACGGGCTGATGAGAGCCGGCGCGTGGGCCGCCGCTTGGAAGGATATGGAGAAGGTTGACGTTGAAGTCGGCCTCTGGTTGCCATCAGATGTGCGACGGGCCTTGGAAAAACGACTGGCGGAAGAACGTCAGGCTGCACCCAAGCAAACCCAGCCTGCACCGATGCTTGCTGAAACCGAGAAACCAGATATGACCAAAAATTCTGTTCTTGGGCATGGAAGATCGTTCGAAGAAGCAGGATCAGCTCCTTCCGGCAAAGAGTCCGTGCCTGCAGATGATGGATCGAATATCCCAGAGGCCAGGCACCAAAAACAAGAGCACGAGATTGCCCTACAGACCTTGATCATCAATTATATCCGTGTTTTGGCAGGTGATAAGCGCAATATCGCGCTGGTAGTCATGAGCATTTTGGTGGCATTCCTTGCCATTGGCTCTCGCCCCCAGCTGCTCCAGCCATCGCCGTCTACTATTTACCCATTCTCACCTGAGGCGGTTAACTCGGTTGCGGTTCCTATTCTCAATTCGGCGGTGCGATCGCAACCAACTGTCATTTTGAATACACCGTCGCCAAGCACTGTCTCGCCAAGTATTGTCTCTTCGGATAATTTCATGACGGACGACACCCCAACTTCCATCGCAGAAGGTTCCACACCGGTTGCCGAGTCTATGAGCTCCTCATCTGCTGATTCTGTTAGCTCCTCGTCTGCGGAGTCAATGGGTTCATTTTCTATTGACCAATCGCCATCGGCGTCTGAAATTGCCGAGCCAGAGGCAACCTCTCTTGAAACGTCATCGAAGACCGAAGTAGAGCCTTCGGACCCATCCGAACCTGAAGCATCGGAAGTTGTCGAGCCGGAATCGCCAGCTGTGGTTGAATCCCAAGAACCCGACGCCATCGATTTAACCAATGAGTCGGAGGAAGACATTTAGCAACATATTTTTTCTTTTTTTGGATAACACGTATGCCCGGAGAGGAAACACGATTCTGTTCACATTTACGACTGGAATGACACGAGCCGTCACGTTTGGAATATGCACGTTGCGCTTTGCGATTACTCACCATTTGGGCGTGATATTGATGTTTTTTTAGCCAGCTAGTCTTTCGTTTGATTTAAATTTGATGATTAACTATGCCACGGCCACGATGTATGATAAGGCCTGGAATGGTCTATTTACTGGGTCTCCAATGACCCATAACCAAGATCTTGAATTATCACAGCTAGCTCATATTTCTGATAAGGGACTCTAATTCAACCGATGAGTCCCTATGCAAGTCAGTCTCCCACTGTATCCCACCAACCGTCAATCGGACGAGAAAGAGAACCATCGCTAAATCTATTCTCGCGATCCAACCTGGATCCATCGTTTGGTCCCTTGTATGTCTAAACCCCATTAATATAGCCCCATATGTATATACTCCATCAACTCATAAGCCCAGCATCCAGCACCCTCAACTTCTCTTTCGCCCTCACAACCCTCAGAAACCGGAGTCGTTCACATAAGCACTCGGGATAGTTGGCCACTCATCCACCCCATCCAACATCGCCAACGCCATACCGCCACTCTGATGGACCTGGATGTGACAGTGCATCAGGAACGCCCCGGGGTTCACGACGTGATACCGAATCGCCATCCAGGTTGGGCCTGTCGCCGCGACGGGGGTGGCGCTCGTATCGCGGTATTGGGGGTTGACCAGATTGAACGATTCCGGAATGGACTGCATGGCCTCCGCGACCGACGAGTAGGTGAATGTGCCGTTACCCTGGCCAATGAGGAAGTGCTTGTTGGAGTGTTTGTGGATGGGGTGTGCCGGCTGGACGGGCGCGGTAACCTGGATGATCAGGTCGATCCAGGTATTGTTCTTTGTGCGGATGATGAGGTCGCTTGGGATCGCGGTCTGGTTGAAAAGCAGGGGCTGCGACTCCTCGAGTTCCAGATTGAAGCTGCTGTTTCCCAGAGTCCAGAGGTAGGACGCGTTGTAGTGGCCGATGTTCAGGAGATACGTCGCGTCGACGGCGGTGGAGGGGGCCAGGGCTGGGAATGGCACGATCTGGGTCTCGTTGAGGATGACTGCGTCTGCTGTGGCGTTGGAGCCCGTCAGAGTGATCCAGGGGGTGGAGGTTCTGTTTAGCTGGGACGAGCCCTGATACCGCAGGGTGGCGGTTGTGTTCAGGATCTGCTGGGGACTGCCGCTGACCATACGGATTGTGTAGTCACCTCGTGGCTTGTTGAGTGGCACCAGCACGGAGTATCTGTTGGCATTAGGGATGGTGATCGCGTTCACACGGACGGGCTGGACGTAGCGGCCATCGATGGCGTAAACCCACATATCGTGCTCGTCGACGGAGAACGTGAGATGGAGCAATCCAGCTGCGCTAGTCAAATCCCAGCTCACGTATTGGCTGGCACCGTTCACGCTGATGACTTCATGGGCTGACTGGGTGGATGTACAGCCTGTGAACATCGTCGCTGGAAGTGCATCGTAGTTATGCGGGAAATCACCTTGCGCGGCGACAAGGTCTGGTGGAAAGCATCTTATACACGGCGCGTTAGTCCGTCGTTTCAGGATCAGTTGATCTGTCTGAGTATTCTACTCACCCAATATCTGTAAGAGACTCGTTGCCAAGGACCGTCTTCTGGTTGCTTGTAGTCAGAGCATCCAGTTCAGCTTGACTAAAGCATGAAATCGATCCCTTTCCATTGATAAGAAGAGCATTAGCACAGTATGAGTCCACGCCAGATGCCTCTTCTGCGCTCCAGATCTGCTCCGACGTAAGAAGACGCCAGTCCGAGAGAAGCAGGGGTGCAGTATTAGCTTCAGCCGTTTGGATGGCTTTCAGCTGAGTGGTGCTGTTGGTGATCATATTGAATGGCCTTGCCTCCGAACTGGACGGGGTGATATAGATCGGCCCGTAAAGACCATCTTCGAGCTGGCCGCGGTGGTGCGCATGGTAAAAGTACGCGCCATACTGATCAGCAGTCCAACGATAACGGAATCTCCCATTCTGTGGGATCGGGCGCTGCGACATGCCGGGGACGCCATCAGACCAAGGAGTTCCTATCTGCTCAATTCCTGCGATCTCCTATTTTAGCACTGGCGTATCTATGTGTAGACCAGCTAAGGCTCTCACCATGGAAGTGCACAGTCACGTTAAACGGACACCGATTATAAACATCGAAGATCACGGTATCTCCTTGATTCAATCGTAGCTGGGGACCAGGATATTGGCCATTCGTGAGAATCACGCTCCTCGTCACCCCTGCGACGGTAGTGTTGGCCCAAGTCAGGGTTGCCGAGAAGTTGACAGTCGCCGCAGAAGCCCATTGAGCGAAACACAGCAGCAGCAGCAAGTTTCCAGCGTTAAGCTTCATCTTGGCGTCTCCGAGGTGATACAACTGGAATATAGATTGAATGCAGTGTAGCACGATCGCCATGTGGGATTTCTGTCGATTATATACGGAGCCCCCCAACAGCTCCGAATATCTGTTGTGAACATATGTATCATGATTCCAGCCAAGTCTTCATGTGTGTGCGCCTTCAAGCCCGCAGAATTCGACGAATTCAAAGCCTACGTTGCTGCTATGGCTTGCGAGCTCAGTCAAGGGCTGAGAAGAAAGACACTACTCCCCGATGGTAGGCTCTTCACAGACCGGCGGGGATGGACGAGCAGTTCATCCGAGAAGCAATATAGCCCAAGAATACCAACCAGGATCCTGGATCTGGATCCCCTCGCGAGCCAATCAAACATGGCCCGATTTATCGTGGCGTCGGCGCGGAACCTCAATTTGGCCCGGATAGATCTCAATCTCGCACAAGGTCGACCCGAGAACAAAGACGCGCTCCCAAATGTCGGGGCGAAGTGAGGCCGAAGAATCATCTGGCCATGATTATGCACAGTGATGGAGGCTGAGCGCTGCAGACCAGAGGCCATGTCTTTAGTGGCCCTAACAGAGGGCGATACTTGAACCTGCGTATCGCGCGGAGGGTGTGCGAGGGACAAATCAGATACGCTGACCAGGTTCCTGAGCCATGGCTGCATCTGATGCATAGCTGGTCGTGTCTCGGCACACGGCGTGTCACGGCATCCGGCGTGTCACGGCATCCGGCGTGTCAGACCAATGCTAACCAATGCGCTGGGATCAGACAAAGAAATGAACCGGATGTGATCAGCGTCGGGTATGAGTCAACCAGTGATCGGCGCGCAAATTGCACAATCCGACGAATGTCGTCCGAAGGGACAGAAATTGTCGTCAGGGCTAGGGGCCCACGTGTAGGGAATGGAATCAGGTACACAATGCATGGTGGAAATCAGAAGTAAGAGTGACGACCCGCGCATGAACCTAGGGCGTGCGTGGTCAGGGTCGTCAACGTCCGGTTGCCAACTCAACCGCCCATCACGACGATGAGGTGTGGAAGACCAAGAAAACAACAGATGAAACATTCCATTTTGTGGTATCCTCACAAGAAAACCGGATAATCATACTAGTGCTACTATGTCCAATAGAGGCGTCCCGGCATTACTTTTTCACTTGCCTCATTCAACCCGGCCCCGATCGAAGTAGTAACCGTCCCCGAATTCAGAATTCAAAAATCCCCAACGTCATCGCCAAATGCAGGCATGCCGTGTTGGGCATCATCTGACACCGAGGGGTGGCCCTCTTTCGAATGGAGGATGGCAATCGAATCTGGGGTGGGAATGCCCACCAAGGGCTGACTCTGCGACGTCGGATCCACCCACGTCTGCTTCCCGTTGCCCTCATAAGCTCCGTCACCTCCGGCCAGAGGCAGACCTTCCAACTCAGGTGACGTGAGTTCGCTGTAGCTGTTGTTCAGTCGTTGCAGGAACTCCGGATCGAATCCCATTTGCAGCAGCGGATCAGGTGCTCCCTCTGCAGGCGCGGATGAAGATGAGGCGTTGCCGGTAAGATTGCTGCCCCAATCAGATGCAAATGCTGGCACACCGGCTGAGATGATCCCTGTGCTCCCAGCATAACTCCCTGATAGACTCGCCTGCCCACTGGGTACCGCCGATGAAAACCCTGTTGGGGGATAGGCGGGGCTCTGTAGACTAGGGCTGGACACCGCGGGGCTGTGAAGGGCAGCGCCCGGGAATAAGGCCCTTGCGAAGATATTGGTGTCTTGTGGAGGATCCCGCAGACCCCCTTGAGTGGCGAAAGGGGGTTGGAGTCCCAAATCATCGTACTGGATTGTGTCATTGTTGACCGCGGTTTCGAGCCCGGCGTCTCGTTTCAGGATGCTGAGCCACATGTGGTTGTCTGCACAGGTTTGATTCCAAGAGTCGTCGCTACCATATATTACTCGGCGGGCTTCGGCTTGGATCATCTGGTCTGTCGGGAGGATGCCTTGCGCTTTCTGGCTGTGGATATATGCCGTGAGTTCTCGAGAAAGACGACGATAGCAATTAGCATCATTGGGGACAGTCAAGCCCGCCGGGTTGCCATCTGCTTGGACTTGAGCGGTCGACCAGGGATTGGGACTTCGCCATTCGTAGTCAATTAGATACGGCGGGATGGCATTCTCCACGCGCTGGAGGATGTGGGGTTCAAAGCCCCAGTCCCCTTCCCATTGCGCCATGCTGGCGCCATTTTTGAAATGGCCAGCGAGGTGGTCCACGCGGTCCTTCCACGTGTGCAACACAGAGCCACAAAATCCACAGCGAGATTTGATATCGGTGATGCTGCTCTGCCATATCTCCATACAAGGGTGAAACTTGGCATTGTGCATCAACCGGAGGTGCTGGTTGAGATGGTCCTTGCGATAGAACGTCCTTTCTTGAATGGACTTCTCTTGGCAGTTCATGTAGTTGTGCGTTTCCAAATGATCCCTATCTGGGTTTGGCTGGAAGCAGAAGACGCAACGGAGGACGCCTTTATCTTCCGTGACGCCGCCGTGGGGAGAGCAAGTCCATTTGTCGAGGATGAGATGCATGGATTTCTCATGGCGTTGCCAATCGTACTTGGCGGCAAAAGAATCCGTACAGAAGGTACATTGGAAAGGACGAACCGCTTTAGCCTTCTGGTGGTTAAAAGTATTAACCGGTAGAGAGACTTTGCGTCGTCGTCGACGTTCTTTCCGATCCATTGAGCCAAAGGAGCCAAGGGAGGATCGATGAGAAAAGGCAGAAGCAAAAGAAAGGTCAGACAAGGATGAACGACTGGTATCCAGACTACTGGCTGAGGCAGTATATCTTTTATGTTCGGAGCTTGCGTGGCTTGACTCATTGGTACTGGACCCCGGCCGACGGGGCCTCACGTGACCGGTCTGAGTCGATCGTGGGCGCGAGGGATCGAATGGGGGATTGGCCAAAGCGCGATTAATATCGCTGATCGTGGCCGGTTCGTTCTCAGGGGGAGAATACTTCCAACGCTCAAGCGGAGTCATGAGGGACACGTCTATCTGTTGCTGCCCGGGAATGTTGACGGCTCCCGGGACGGGCGAATGCGTCCCCGTAGCAGGACGAACTTTGCCGCGCCGACGAGCGTTAGCGAGCCAATTCGCAATCTGAGTCCTGGTCAGACCAGTATTCTGCTTCAGATCATCTTTCTCAGATTCGGTGGGATAAGGGTTTTCGTGGTGATCGCGAAGCCAGCCCTTCAAGATACTGATGGCCTTGCGGGAGAATCGAGCGCTGTTCTTGCGAGAACGAGAATCTGAGTCGTCACCAAAGGCGCCGTAGGAGACCGACTTGAGAGCCTTCTTCCCGGTCAGACTACCGGTAGGGATGTAGGCATTCTCGGACACGGGATGTAAGGTCTGAAGGAACTTGCCGGGGACCTTGGCGTGGGTGAAACTGCACTCGCGGTAGAGAGAGATACAACAGGTACAACCATTCTGCATCACTCCACGTTTGGCAACAAAACAGTCGAGGCCCATTCGCCGACAAAAGTCACAGGACTCCTGGGCACGGAACATAGGATAGACCCCGGTGTCCTGATCGGAACCGACAGTGTCTCCCACGTACTCTTCGGCCGTCTCCGGGGCAGGCGGGTCATTGGGAAACTCCAGGAAGGCCGCCGGCTGGTCTTGAAGCAATGCGTTGAAATTGGCCGAGCGTTCTTCAGCCTCGTCGAATTCCAGATCAACCGAGGCGACGTCGTCGCTTTGGTGATTCGATTCATGGGCCGACGAGGCACCTTCAAAGTCGAAGTACTCCATGGTGTTGTGGCTGCTAGACAGCCCTTCTCGCGAGGATGACCTTTCAAATCTCTTAATACTTCGGGAGTTTGTTGAATCGCCAGGGATACCACAAGGAGGAGAAAGAGTCGGTCAGGGAGGGCAGCGTATCTGCGGTCCGGGGTAGAGAATGAATAATCAAATCCCGGTGGAGTCGGTTGAAAAACCAACCTGGGAACGGCCAATGTGCCACTAAGATTTTCCAAGACAGCCCCAAATCGGCCCCAATCGCAGGTCGTGGAGGCTCACGCCATGCCGATAAGCAATCAGTCATAGCAGATTGTCATTAACCTATGCAGCAACCAGTTCCGAGGGGAGGGGTCGTTTCTCAGGCCGCCACTCGGTGATCCAATTGGAGCCGACCCCAAATGCAGCGTCATCGTATGGAGTTTACCACTGAACGGAGTACATCGAAGCAACGAGAAAGGGAGTGCGAGTGGATGAGTGGGAGGGGAAGCTAGTGAGCGCATCTGCGCGCCCTTCGCATGTCAACGCCAAGCCTAATCGGGACAGGCGTCAGTCCGGGCCGAACAGCCTTCCTAATCCGGCAGGGCTGATTCACCCTCCGCGATATCGGACTATACAACTCGGGCTCGAGAGTTCATATACCTGTTATGCTCAGTCGCTGTGGTTGTGGCATACACTCCTTGGTTCGGATTCAAGTGTCGCCGAAGCAACTCTAATCCATTTGAGGAACTGCTCAGGTGAGTACAATTGTGGTACCGAGACATCTGCAGTATGGAAGAGCAATGGGAAAAATCCATACGCACTCGTAATGCCAAGGGTTGGAGCATTTCCTCGCAGAAAACTGCGTGGTCCCGGATGATTTTTGGTATCTTCGCTACGTGAGTAGGGCCAGCGGGTCGGCTATAAGCAGGAATGTCCAAACAAGGGTCTCTGTCAATTTGTAATTACGCAGTTCACCTCAGGACGACACAATGGCACTTGTGGGATTTTTCCTATAGAGAGCAACCACTATAATTTATAAAAAAAAGGGAGAAGGAAAACAGTTGCGCCGAATAACCGCGAAAAAATGGAATATACTCCGATAGGGGGAATCGAACCCCCGGCTGCCGTGTGAGAGACGGCGATGTTAGCCACTACACCATATCGGAGGGTGACGAATAACGCTTTCTAGTTTACATCTAAGTAACGTAGCTTTTCCTAAACAGTTATCGCCTTACTATCTGATATTATAATAGGGAACACAAGATAAAGGTAAACGCTATTGGGCCCCTTATACTTAAACTGATCTAATAATTGTAAAATATAGCTTTTGCCTAGATAATATATGTCCGCTCTTAATGAGTAAAGGAGAATAGAACGCTCTCGGCTGTTATTTAAGATATCTGCTTTAAAATCTTTGACGTAATGTATCTTTGAAGCCTAGAGAACGGGAAAGATAAGTTTGATAGTTGCGGGCGCTCTTCCTGGAACATTGAATGAGCCGATTTGTGACTCGAGGGAGGAGTAAAACATCCATGGACTGAATATATACAGTATGTTGGAAGTGCATTCAGCGCAGTCAAATACTCCATTTCAAACCTTGGAAAGACATCTGGAAGCTTTACCAGGTTAAACACCATCTTCTAACAACGGCGCCCGCCACTCCTGCAATCTCCTCTCATCCCAGAGAGCGTAACACCATTCCCAGTCCTTTTCATGAGCTCGATTGTAATTCAAGGAATCCTCAAAACTATCGCCTTCGTTGTGGGGCACCAGCCACGCTTTTTTCCAACCAACACTGGGCTGTTCAAGAGGCGATAAAGCCGACCAGAACTGTTCAAAATTTTGGGAAAACTCAAGGCGATCCATTGGATCTATGAATGGAAACCGTTTGTCCCACGAGAGCCCCATTTGAAGTCCAATAAATGGCCCCGGCCAGAAGCCCCTGGTGTTGTTGCAAACAGTATTGCGTCGTGATAGCCGATCCATATGGAGAACGCGATATAAAAATTCTGGTCCTAGCCCCGCTAGGCCCTTAAAGTGTTTGTTAAAATGATCAAGGTCACTTTCTATCTCAATTTCGCAAACAGGCGGCCGCTGCTCCCTAGGAATAATATCGCAAAAGAACTCACACGGTGTGTTTTTGATGAGTTGTCGTAAGTCGTCTGCAATCTCCTTAGAGATAGGCTTGATTTTGGAAACAAGGTAGCCAAACACACAGCCCATCTCTTCATATTCCCAAGGGGGCATTATGCCATAGAACAACCGATATGCCTCTAGACCACAAAGCCAAGTATTGTTCATTCTCGAGGGGCCTCTTCTTCCATTGAATTCCCCTAGTTGCCAGATCGGTCTGACCCCGTGTTTATCACAATCAGGGTGTTTATCACAATTGGGGATTTCATCATAATCGTGTTCACACTCGATTTGGTCCCCAAAGATATTGTGTAGGAGTTGGAATCGACATAATGCCCTAAGGAAACGGCGTGTTTCTAAAGGCGAGAAACCCAATGGCAGATATTCATTTTTCCACTGTGCCAGTTGAATCCATGGGGGGCGTGGTGCGTTGATCGAATAGTCCTCGAGAAAGAAGCTTAGAAGTTTGTGAAAATGGAGGAGCTTTATGACTTCCTCTAGGCCGTCGGGTTTGCGTAAGGCTTGGCCAAGACTATGAGTCTCATTTCTGCGGCGCCAGCAATCCAGCAAGGAAATCGCGCTTTCCTTGTATGAGCTAAAATACAGCCCTTGAGACCGCACAACAGTAAGTGCTTCCGCCAGATCGAGAAATCCAGAGTATTGTTGATGGACAAGGTATTCAAGCAATTCCTGTCTAACCGCAAGGTATGCATGGTGGTATTTGGGTGATGCAAGCACGAGAGATTTGAGGGTGTCGTGATCCGGCACTCGGAATAAAATGAGAATTTTAAGCTCAGTGGGGAGATTCTCAAGGGTCGGTTCAGCCTGCACAAAAATCGTCAGGTTCACGCTACTGGAATTGGGGCTTTGGACTCACCATGCTGCAGCAAAAGGTTGTTGGAGGGAAAAAAAAATGAGGGGTTGACGAAGTGGAAATATCATTCCCTCTGAGAGCTGAAGCGCCTGGTCAGCCTTACATAAGGCTCAACAATGTAACCTCGAAACCAAAAAAGAAACAAGAACATTGAAACGTTGCTAATAATAATTGACTAGCTGTGTGATGAAAAACCGCGCGGATACAAATAGGAGATTGTTGTCCAATCAATGTGGTGGGTGCCTGAGAGCGCCGGCGATGCTTGCCCCGCACTCCAATCACACGATTTCTGGTCAACAAAAACTATGACGATCTATAGGGGCCAAAATCAGTTGTAAGGAAAGACCACAACCGCCCATATGAAACTGATCCGTGCGTCAAAGTACCCTTTGCCGCTGGTTTTATGTTCTGGTGGCTTTTTAGCCTATCGTCAAGCTTTCGGCCCAACCGTTCACTATTTCGAGTATCCAAATAAAGATCCTGGCGCTTTTGTTATGTTTTATCTTGTTTCCCCGTGCAGCAAGGAGCCTTATCTGGTAATACGCCAAGGCCCTGCCTGTAGCGGGCATGGTAGTACTCGACTAGAATCTCCTGCAGCAGGACGGGGATAACATGGTCATCGACAACACCTGGGCGTCTCGCTTTTCACTCCAGGAACTGATCGTTTCATGCCCCTGCAGGGAGGGAAGAGAAGGTCTTGGTCGGCGACAACTCATGAGAGAGGGCTATATAGTATCCTCGATATTCTTCATTTTCTCGTGTATCTCAGAACTTCGCGAACCATCCTCTCCACTGATTTCATTATCCTATTCGTGCATTTTACCTCTGTGCCAAATCACTTCCACTGTCACAAAATGCCAATGCGCCGTATCAACGTCAAGGGTAAAGCGCCATCTCGCGGGTCTGAGGACGACCGCTACGTCTTTAGCGATTTTGCCAATTTATCCCTGGCCGACGAACGTATACCAGGGCGATCCTATGGCCCTGGAAATCACTATTCGTCCTCCGAGCCAAAGTACGACACCCGGTCGTCGAGATATGCCCGCAATTCACCTCCACCAAAGCCATATCACGGCCCACATTTCGAAAAGGGCCCGGCCCAGGAAGAACTCTGGGATGCCCGAGGTTCGAGAGAAGTTTGGGATCCGTATAAACCGGAGCGCTCTGTGGCTGCTCGACCAGAGACCCATGGCCGAGCCCATTCTATTCACCAGTCTAGAATGGAGCATCATTATAGCGATCCCTACGAGAAACGTCCAGTGCCCTACACAGCGCGCACAAGAGCTGACTATAAGGCCTACAAAGACCCATCAGAGGGCCATGGCTGGATGTCAGAGAAAGTCGGTGCTGCCAAGAACATCCAGATAGGGAGAAAGCATTTCCCTGAGGATTCCCAACGTGACGCTATTTTGGAAGCGAGGGAGGTTGCCACCTCTGGCCGGTATATGGCAAACCTGTAAGAAAACCCCTTCTAAAACAGGATTATCACAGGAAATTAACAAAATTAACATAACAACAGAGCTGTACAAGGTCGCGTGGGATTCGAGCAAAAGTACCCACAGGCCTACGAGAGCCGCGATGCAATCAGGAGACATACGAAACAAGTGACCAGCCAAAGTGACTCTGCTAAAAGCTTCAGGGACAGCCAGGAGTATCTGGATCATCATTTAGCGGCTTGGGAAAGACAAAGAGAGCGCCAGGGCAGACGTTGAAGAAGATAAACGTTTCAGATGGACGCGGCCAGATAATGCATGACATGGCAAACTGCCATTCGTGAGATGATCATTTTCGACGTCCCTGCTGCGAGTTGGTTAATCGTTCATATGTGCACGATTTTCTGTTTTTCTGTCTTGCTTGCTTGGTTTTGTTCTGATCTTGATGTGTATTCTATCATGGCAGCTGAGTTAGAGCAGCGCCAGTGTTACTCTAAATCCCCTTGATGGGCACATTTAGGTAACTACTATTGCCTGTATGCTAGTTAGTATGCGTGATGGGGTTACCTAACCTCCCTCTTTGTTTATAGCTAGATTCTTCCACCTCACTTGATATATTGCTTCGGTGTGTTTTTTCAGCGTGTTTTTAGTCCTTCCTTAGCGAGATTCATCGACCAAAGCGCTTTCTCTCCCTGTAATGTGGTGTGTTGGATATTTATCTTCTTGTTGAGTGTTCTCTGCCCCGGTGCTCTACTACGTACCTAGGTTACTCTACATACTTGATTTCCTCTGCTGGGTGGGGCTTTCCTATCTTAGCTGCCACCGCTACACCTTAACATGGCCCATTTATATAGCCTATAGGTCTTGGACAGGGGTTTAGGGATTATTTTGTCTTCTTTGTTATAAATTGGAGATCGTTTTTCGGCAGCAAAACCTTGACCAATCAGAGGGAGGAACCGTGACCTGCAGGGTATCCCCTCATCCGTCCCAGGAGGCACAATTAGCGCGATTACTAGTATATATATAATACCGCGTTATTATTAGCTGTACTCTGTAATATCTCGGTAATCAGGATTAGTGTAATTAATAATCAGAACCAACTAGTTATAAAATTCATCCCAACATTGCCCTTTTATATATAATACTACATTACCACACTCTCTACAACCAGATCAGAAAAGCACATATAGACTCTTGATATCGACCCCACTAGGTAGCTAGAGTCGTGGAGGAAAAGAAGATGGGAATAACAGCTGTATTTGCGTATCTAGTGCTTCCCGAGGGGGTAATTCAGCGGTAATATCGTCAAGCTTACGCTTAGTAGCCATAACTAGTAACTTTAAAGGTTAGTAGGTTAGGAGGTTAGTAGGCAATATTGTCGCGCTCAAAAAACCACGCGTTGATGACTTAGCAGCTAGTGGAGCGCTAATATCCAATCATATATTAGTAGATCTCAGTCTTGTGGTGGATTGGTTGATATAATACACCAATAATACCGCGCTAATTGTGCCTCCTGGGACGGACGAGGGGATAACCAGCTTTTGTTCTTGCCTGCGCAGAAACTCCACAGTTTTCCCAGCACAACACCATGCAGAATCATGGTCTCTCCGTCGGTACACCCAATTATACCATATCGGATAGGTATGGAAAGTGTGACATTTAGCGAAGATGGAGGACGGGGTGGTGAGGGAATAAGAAGGGGGTTCTACTAATAAAGTAGAAAGAATGCAAATCAAGTAAACATAAAGCCAAGTGAACCATCTATATATATATGTAAGAAGCCCGGGTCTTCCCCAGTGTTACTTCTAACTGTATTATCATTTTGTAAGCAGAAATTGGGTAACCATTGTCAGTATGGTTAAGTGGTTAAAACGCTAGACTTGAAAACCCTTTCGAGATCTAGTTTATTTGTGATCCTAGTCGAACCCTAGTGCTGACGTCTTTTCTTTTTGTTTTTTTCTTTAAAAAAAAAATAGCTATGACCTTAGGAAGAACTTCTATTGAACTATCTATATAGTATACTCCGCTTCGCTCCATAATAAGTAACTTCTCTACCTAGGTAAGATTCCAAGGTTATAAAGACTAAGATTTATTTTAGTGTGAAAAAGTGAGAAAAGAAAATTAACAATAAACAGAAAAGGATTTTGCAACCAAAGCTATACTACTAGACGTTATATCCACCACCTATGAAGGCAAATAAAGTGCCTAGGCGGAAACACTATTATTTTGTGGAAAACACTATATATTATTGTACTGTTTTCGCCGTTACCCTGACTTACACTATATCAGAGTTATTAGGAAGTGTTCCTTACTTTAGACTGAAATATGGGATATTCAAAGCTTCTAATACTCTCTTCTTCCCCTCATCCCTCTCCCCCCTATCTCTCCTGCTATATATTTTTTTGGTTTTGTCCTTTTATATGCTTTTTATATGCTTTTACTGGCAGTGAACACCACATTTTCTATTTTATAACTCTCTTCTCTGTAAGTATAGTAACCTACTAAGAGAATTTCCTATACGTAAGCCTACAATTTAATGATAGGGATCTAATACAAACAATGAAATCTTTGGATCGAATAAGTGCATTTTATTATAGTATGATAAATGCTAGGTGAAAAGACCCCCATCCCCCCTCAAAAGACCACTCAAAACTGTGGCCTTTTGTTGTCACCTCGAGCTATACCATATTGGAGGGCGACTGTGAATACGCTTATCTATTCTAGACTTATCAATTTGCGCTCTTATGGGTGGTAGTATATCGGAATGGCTATATGGTATATAGGACCTTATAGTTTATTCCAGGGCTTCCCGTATGTTTTGATTAGGCATACGCCCCAAAAGGGTTGGCAGATTGGGCGGAATAGCAACACGGGCTTCTTAATTCCAATTGGCCGCGTCCTCTTTATTCTCCAGGGCCCCAGGTCAGTGTATACTTTGATAATCATTTGGCGTCGAAAACGAGCAGATTCCCTAGACTATTACTCCTCCTCCATCCAATTTCAGAAACCGCAGGCTGATTATTCGAAGGGCTCGAATACTTTTGAATAATTTTATAATAACCTTATGCCTATATATTTGTCGTCGCTGGAATATCGAGGTCGAACCCGGACGACTGGTATTGACTGTTCATCAATAATTCAGCTACATGTTTCGGGAGAATGAAGTTACTCTCTAGGCCGTTAATCTGAAGCGTATCCAGTCGTATCAGACCTAGATTCATTAATCCTTCGTGGCTCCGATGCTGACAACGCAAGGTATTCGACCACAGATGTAGTAGATTCTTCGACTGGAATGCATGCTGCTTGGTGGGTGCTTGGACAAGGAGCAGAGTCACGAAATTCGATACCGCAGCGAAGCATGTTCGATTCCCTGACAGGAAAACGCGTCAGGAGTCTGCTGGGCTTCAATCCACGATAATACTTACAGGGGTGCCAAAATGTTCCAAAATCCTGGGAGAGCAAGGTACCAACAAAATTGACGATTATGGCGGCGCATTTCTCCGCCGCGTTCAGGGTAGCCTCCTCGGCCTGGCCAAGTTCCATGAAGTTCAAAGAGGGAAGTTGATCGAATCCATGGCCGTCAAATGTCAGTTCTTCAATGGACCAGGTGGAGTTGATCGGTCTTGGGCTCGTGTCGTCGGCTATTGGGGGCGGCGGGGGGGATTGGGCGAGGGGACGGAGAATACCGCGATAGAGAAACATTTCCACCACCAAATATGAGAAATGAAGATCTGCGATACCTTGCTCCCGGCTGGAGATGGTATTTCTCCTGGGTGCTGAGCCACGGTTGAGCCGTAGACTATCAGGAAGTGACGAATACCAATTCTGGAGCTGTGCGCGGATTGGCCGAGCTGCGTCGATAGAGGTGCGGAACTCGTCTGAGAGCCTCTGAGATGCTTTGAGAGTGCTGTACAACGAGAACCTGTTAGTGGAGAAAGATAAAAGAGAGGACCTGGCCATACTAGAATGTTTGGTGGAGGTTGTCGACGATCCGAGCTAAACCTGTGGCGTAGCAGAAGAGTGGCTGACAATTCTGGTCTGGATGAGTATGGCCGTCACCTTGAGCTTCATCTCGAATGAAATCACTGGAACCAAGCTCAGAAACGTCGAACTCCTCGTGATGAATGAATGAAGGTCGTCCAGTCAGTAAGCTTCGCCATTTGTCCTCCAGGTAGACTGCCCACCACAGTCTCCTTCGTAGCCGCTTCTCCCATACTGGAATTCCCCACGGTCGAGGCTCGAGATGAAGACCAAGCGAGACAGCCAGGGCCACCGTTGATCCCAGAAATGACCATATGAAGGGCCCATCGGGGAGGGCGCTCTGGCCTCCAGATGGAAACTGTTGAAGATACAGTAATGAAGCCTGTAAAACTGCCAGATTTGGTGTGTGAGTCTCCTGGATGATGAGCTTGTGAGCGAGACGCCACAAACGATCAGAAAGCGGCTCCTCATATGCTGCAGATACACAAAGCACAGCATCGTAGACTGTAAATGGCATGGCTGAGGCATATATTGCCGCGAGAAGATGGACAGGAATTCGCTTTAGAACAGCGACGGATACCGATGAATTAATGCCCAGTTGAGACCGAGAGATGATCGGGATTGATGGGAACACGAATCGGAGAAATCTATTCATGAGATGAGTCTCCCTTCCTTTCGTTCACCTAGTCCCAGGTACCACTCACAGCGCCAGTAGCCGTATGCCATGTGCAGGTGAAACGATATCATTCAGTTGAGCCTGGTCACTTTCCAAGTCCCCTAGAATACGGGTATCCAACGATGAAGTTGCCGGACGCAGGAGGTTTTCCTCAACCTCGAGGAAATGAACCGGCACCAGCCCTTCAACTGGGACGCCACCCACGTTTCGATAGTGAGTCCGATTAACACTGCGCATGCCATATTCATCGTATCGACAGTGTCGAAGCAGCCAGGGATCGGATTCGGCGGACATTCCATAAAATTGTGCAATCGAGCCTTCAATCAAATCCAGAGACCGAACCCGTTGTACTCGATGTGGGTTAGTATTATCGCCAATGAATCCAAGTTGCTGTGATAGCCCCGGGTCTGGACTGGGGGTATAAACATCTAGCACTTCATTTGAGACAGCGTGACTGACAAGGTCGGCAGGAAGATGTTGCTCCTCATTCTGAGAACCCCGAGTTGCCCAGCTTTGGATTCGATCGTAGTAGAGCTTTCTCCCTGTTTGGTCCAGTGGCTCTACGCACGACTGGGTACTCCTAGGGCTGACTGGCAACGTCGATCTCTCCAGGTTTTGAGCTTCCTGGGCAATGATGCCTTGTCTTTCCGTACGTGTACTTCGGTGGTTGGGCGTGGGGCGCAGATTGAAGGTGCATTCTTTGTCGGCATGAAAGCAGCTCTTGCATGGTGGGCCTTTTGGAAGAACACACGCTGTCTTCCTAGCGCGGCAACGATCGCACGGCCGATTGACCTTAGATCGATATGGGCGTCCAACTGGAGTTGGACGCTCCATAGTAGTAGTGATAGTAGTAGCGTAAGTTGAATGGGTGAACTGATCGGCCGTGGCGGGAAGAGTAAGATAAAGATATCCACCTGCGATTGCGACCTCGGAAGCTTCGACTAAGAGAGAGAGAGGCTTGTGGTTCGAGATTACACTCACAATCAGCGGGCTGATAAGCCGAGCGGGCAATCTCAACCCTTATCATCTACAATTCCCGAACTTGAGCAGTGCAATGGAAATCAGTAAATTGACCACCCAGAGTTATAAAATGCCAGATGAGATTTACTAGCTTCACAATTGGAACAGCCGTCCCCATCTCTGAATAACCGCCGGGTCCATCTGGCACATCACCATCATGTCCCAGATGACCGTAGATACTGTATCCAGCACAATTACGTTGTGCGTCTTTTCCCAGTACTCCACTCTCTGCGCAGCGCGTAGATTCGTACAGAAAGTTGAAATGGCCTGTGGATTGTTGCTCGCCACGTCAGCCACCATCTCATCCAGAGTGAGTTCCTCGACGTCCGCGAACGAGCTATTCTTCGACAAACGAAGGTGCCTTTCTTTGCTGCAATTGACCCCAATAGTCTCGTAGGTCTTTATGATGGCAGACTGCACATTGTCCATGTACGGAGTCACCAATCCTAATTCGGTGACGGAAAGTGCCTTGATAGCCTTGTTCAACGCCAACACGGACGTTGTAGCAGGAATACCCGTCTCGGTGTGAATGAGCTTGCAAAGGTCTTCGTCCGCTTGAAAGCCTAGCCAGCCTGATGAGGTGCCGCTCCACCCGATGATATCGACGTTGGCGTCAGCCAGCAGTCTTGCTGCGGCCAAGATTGTCTCATTCTGGAATTGCTGAAGTGCGTCTTGATCGAGGCTGATTTTCAGGACTGGGAAGCGAGAGAAATGAACAGAGACATTGGAAATTTGTGAGACAATCGCCTGCGATAGAGGTTCAAGGCTGGTGTTGGAGGAAGGGGTGAGGATGCCGAGACGGATGCGTTTGGCCATTGCGGAGGAATGGGAATCCCTCTTCACCAGGAGTAGGTCTTTCTTGTATCCATTTGTCGGGGAACAAGGAGAAGGAAAAAAAAAAACGAACAGCGTCAGACGCGCCCCGGGATCGAGGCAGATAAACCCTGTGTTTCGTGTCTTTTATCGCCCGATCAACTTGATTCGGGGAAGTTGCTTCGGCCAACCTTATCAGCTCCGTCGTTTCAATTGGTAGACATGACCATTTTATCGCCGTTGACCCAAACATCTGGTCGCGAATGAGCGCTGCTATCATGACGATCGTATAGCAGAGGGATCTGCGAGAGATACTCTGGAATTACTAAAGGCTGTTGAAATCGCTTCCTTCGCTAGAATTCTTTTCGCGCTCTTTGGACTGAACACACTGGGCGACATGTCGCAAGCACAACAGCGCGTCGCAAGCGCAAAGGCAGTCTTTTCAAACCCTCAGACCCTCTTGGAGTCGATTCGCATTGAGAACAGGGAAGACAGCGAAGATGCTGGAATATTCGGCGCGTGGTCAAATAAGGATTTGGATCCCACTCCTCCTTGGCAACGAGTATGGTCTACTTGGTCATTCTTCGCCTTCCAATTCAGCATCGCCTTTTCTCCGACGACATATAATGTGGGCGCTAGTCTCTACGCCATAGGGTTGAACTGGTGGATTATCCTGATAGCTTCCTGTGAGCCTCCTCATTCCCTGTCCCATGATCGCGGTCGTTAACTAGCCAGTCATCGTTTCTTTTCTGGTGGGTGGTCTCCTTTGGCTGAACTCTCGAGGGGCTGCCTGGTGCGTGATATATCCTTCAACCACAGCACTCATTGATCTAATCCATCGCTTCATAGGTACCATCTGGGATACCCAACTTTTGTCCGGCTATCCTCCGGTATCTATGGGTCTCTGGTTTTTGTCTTCATTCGATGTGTATGTCGGAGTATTCTTCTCCGGGTCCAGAACCCACTTCTAACTTCAGTTGACAGATCGTCGCCATCCTCTATATGGCTATACAGACCTTGTACGCCAGCTATTTTGTGAACGTCATGCTCCGTTGCGTATTTGGCCACAAATGGACCGACCTTCCTAATCGTATGAATGCCCGCTTGCTTGCTAGATCCAGAGCTAACGTCAAGTTCCAGATCTCCCTGAGACAGCCGGTATTACCTCCGGCAAACTTGTTGCGTTTCTGATCCTCTGGCTCCTCCAGTTCCCATTCGCCTTTATCCACCCAAGCAAGATGTCAAAAGTGTTCATGGCAAAATCAATTATCGCACCGATCGGGATGTTTGCCACAATGATCTGGGCATTGGTAAGAATTCTCTAGGCCTTGGTCGGGGACAGCGACTGAAATGTTTTCAGGTTACGAGTCATGGAGCCGACATTGCAGCCCTTGGGCCTAAAACTGTGTCCGGGGCAGCCCTGGGATGGTCATTTATGAAAGCCATCAACAGTATTGTTTCAAATGTGATCCCTCCACTGGTTAACATCCCTGACCTGGCGAGGTACGCGTCGCGTCCCCGTGATACCTTGCCTCTACCCGTTGGACTTGTTCTTAGCAAGCCACTTGTGGTCTTTCTCGGTATGGTTATCACGGCTGCCGGGCAGAGACAATTCGGAGAGGTAAGCCAAAATGGCTCTGAAGACAGCGCTATTGCAAGATTTATCAGTTCTAACACTTGAAGTAGGCATATTGGAACATGTGGGACTTCTATTCGAGTGTTCTGGACCACTACTGGTCTCCAGGTTCAAGAACAGTTGTGTTTCTTGCCGCAGGGATTCAGGTATGCAAGACGATCCCACCCATGTTGCCTTTCCTAACACATGCTCCTCACAGGCCTTTGCCACTTTTGCAACAAATCTCACTAGTAATTCCATTCCGGTCGGGTGCGATCTCGCGGGTTTGTTCCCACGGTACTTTACTATTGTCCGTGGCCAAATACTCTGCTTCATCTTAGTATGGCCTGTTGGTAAGTAGCCTAATTGCCATACATCATCAATCTATCCCAGGCTAATCGTTTCTCGCAGTTCCTTGGAAATTGACATACTCCGCGTCGTCCTTCTTGACTTTCCTCAATTCATACTTATGTTTCATTTGCCCAATCGTCGCCGTGATGATGTAAGGCTCCTGTTATCCCGCTTACTAGGTAGTTCAATTACTGACTTATTTTTATCAGCGTGGACTATTGGATCACTCGCAGGGGGAATATTCATGTTCCATCTCTGTACAACACGGAGCCTGGCTCCCCATACTTCTACACCTATGGCTTCAACCTTCGCGCCTTCGCGGCCTGGCTCGCCGCAATCATTCTAGTAATTCCCGGGGTCTCCGGGGCGCTTCATCCTGGATCAATCGGACAGGCCGCTGTCCATATCTACAACATGGGCTTCCTCCTTTCCACCACTTTTGCCGCACTGGTGTATTATATATGCTGCAAAATCTGGCCGGTGCAGCTTTACCCAAGAGAACTTGGGGCAAAGGACGATAGTTGGGAGGCTATGAGATATACGGAGGGCTTTTTCCCGGAGGATGAGGTCGTACCAGAGTATTTGCAAGAAACCATCATCGAGGGACAGCAAGTGCAACCGTCGAAGGCTTTATTGCAGGAGAAAGTCCCAGGCCCGGGAAAGTGATTGTTCCGACCTTGAAAGATTTCTTCTCTATTTTCAAGATTTTCTACGATTGATTAGTATCAGAATGGTTATCCTCTTTATGCTTTGTGACTCATTGCTACCCATCGGCCGCTGAGTGTCCGCCCACGTATCAAAAACCATTCATTAAGTGAATCAATCACCGAGGTACTCCATAAAATAGCATATCGCCGTATTTAACAGGTCTATGGATGCCAAAGTTGCGAGGGTCGTTTGGAACTTGACGCTTCAGGGAAAGTCACGATCAAGGAAAGCCCGCACGAATCCTTTTACGGGAAGATGCCTTCTCCATGATAGACCGACTTTTTAGGAGAGACTTGCCCATCCATGTCTGTATACCAATACAATCACAGCCATTCTACCGCGCAAGGAGATCCCGGGGGAATAACGCAGAAATCGTGATAAGATGTTCTTTACCCGCAAAGATTGAGTAATGATCGGGCGATTTCCTAGAGATAAGGACGCCAAGCCGCGCGACGCTCGCCGATAACAGGAGGTTCGGCGAACTTAATAGGGAAGCTCCACCATTGATAGGTATCCGTATCGGACAGAAGATTGGCCTTGAGAGCTGTATCTCCTCCCCAGCAATAATAATATCAAATAGACCTCGCGCAAAGGTCGAAGCATCCGCAAGCTGGATTCCATAGGATGGCTGAGCCAGCCAGCCAGCATTAACTAGCATCAACTAGCCAGTAACTAACTAGCCAGTATCATCTTAGCCTTAACTAGGATTGTTCGATAGATTCAAATCACTTGGTCGTTTAAAACCGCGGATTCAGCGCATCGCATTACGTGTATTCTACGGTGCATCTCCCTTACAGCTGGGGCCCGGGCGGCGTTAGCCCTCTGGTGTTAATGAATTTCTTCGCACATTGGCCCGACCTAGATAGAGGGTTGTAGCATCCAACCACTGGAAGAATGGACAGGGAGAAAGATATTATCCGATAGGGGGAATCGACCGCGGCTGCTGTGTGAGAGACGACGATTTTAACCACTACCCCACATCGGATTGTTAGAATAGGTCTTTAAGAATGTCAACTTTTGCGTGGATGGTGGCTCTGATCCACTTGGTCAGACCCTTGTGGAACGCTCTGAGTTCAGGTGGATAAATTCCGAACGGGCTCTCTTTGAAAGATTCCCTTATATAGAAATGGTCAAACATAAAATGTGTTATGGTGTCGAAGGCATTTCCAGGGATCAAACCAGTACATGGATTTGTTGGATCACCTGTTTCGCCGTTCTCGTTTTGCCATGAGGTGTATGATGGGACGTGAAGTTAATGGGCAATCTTGCAAGCCCATACATAACCCGGTCGGACCAAAACCAACTTCGGCGTTATTTGCTGCGAGAGAGTTCATGCTTACAGTCAATTAGACTATTAAGGACCAGGGACCAATAATCAAGATCTTTGATAGAGCGACTGAGCGAGGTTGTTTGGTGATAGGTATACGAGCTCACAGGTAGAGGTGTGTGAATAATAGAAAAGTTAGTTGATGCTACATTACATCTCTTTGCTGTATGTATAGCTACTAGATATATCTATGAATATCTCCGAGAAATCGATCGGCTTGAGGTGCTGAAGACAATAAGAGTGCCGAGATACTGATGAAGAAGTCCTTCCAAGGTCGGATCCCTTGCAAATATATATACCCGTGGACACAGAACAGACCTCGTATCTAGCGAACACAAAAATCCGCTTGCGCTGGGACACCAAAAAGTTCATAGAATCTAGCAAGTTGCGTATATAATTCTGCGGTCCATAGTGGATTGTGATGGCGCGATAGGCTCTGATCAAGTGAAAGATACAGACTAATCAGCCAGGAGAAGAAAAGGGACGAATCTACGCATAGTCCTGAAGAAACGGCCAGAAACGCAGAAGAAGTGCAGTGGGAAGAAGGAAGGAGGATAGAAGATCCTGCGAACTGAGAGCTATCGATACACTAACTACACCAGGCCACAACCTCGGGCATCCTGCCATCAGATTGACCGGTGTGAGGAAATTTCTGAACACCGGCAGACTGTATGTATGTAGGTAGGTAGGGGTTGTGGCATCCGTTAGCAAAATCGAGCGCAAAAAAGAAAGTCTCCGATAGGGGGAATCGAACCCCCGGCTGCCGTGTGAAAGACGGCGATGTTAACCACTACACCATATCGGAGGGTGACTGTGAATTACACTTTCTAGTTTAGATCCATCACTTACCCGTAGCATCCCGTGTGTTATGCACCTCGGCGCGTGCTTCTATGTATCAACCGCGTATCAAGCGCTTGCAATGCCCCTACACAGCCCCCTTTCACCATTCTCTGAGAACGCTCTTTGGTTTCCCGCTACAACCCCAAGATATATACTCTTGTACAGACTGCGCATGTAATATATAAATCATACCTGAATATTCTATATCTTTTTGCGACTGGACTCGGGCTATACCGCCTACGAGTATGAAGACAACTTCCATAGTATCACCGATCCCTAGAAGAACCAGCGAAAGGGCCTAGAGTGTGACTCTGGAGGCCCAAGCTACCATTCAGGATAAAGCTTACTCTAGATCAAAGCACGATTGGATAAGCAGCCTCGCCTTGTATGCACGCGATTATTGCGCGCGCTAACTGTCACAAGCCCCGGCGGCAAGCTGCTCCCGACAAATTGCGGCTGTGGATCGGTCACAAAGCAGGTGTTACAACCTTTGAAACTTTAAGCCCCTTGCTAGGTACTTGGTCAGTGGTTTTCCTCCACAAAGTAGCCTAGATCCCTTGTACATGCAATGGCCACAAATGGATATCAGCAAAGTTTCGTCCAGGCACCGTGCCAAGTATGTCTACGCAGAAATTCAACGAATGGGAGCATGTCCCTCCACTGGCCTGTAGCCGCCAATCCCTCGCAAAAATCTTGGTCGACTTCGCTATATATGTAGGGTGGTATAGGTAGGAAGCCCCTTCAGATATAAAACCCGACGTTTTCGCAATATCCCATTTGCCTGGTCACTATTTATGCCTTTATGCCTTAGTGCCTTATCTCCCCGCTATTGGGTCCAGGTCACATATGCTCTCGATTATCTTGACCGAGTTTTGCGCCTGTATCATGACTCCGTCCCCTGAGTTGATGACTGTTTGCCAACCACCCACCTCTAACATGAATCCCTCGAGTATAAGCGCCTCGAACATCGATGAAGTCAACCAGGAAGTTATGAAATCCATCGATGATCAAGAAACGATCCGCATCGTGGCCGACATACCAATCGATTTCTTGCAGCCTGATCACTATTTGGAATCAGCGTCCGAAATTATTCAACCACTGGTTTTGCATTGGGGAATGAAACATATAACCCGAATGCTAGTGGTCGATGTCTATCCCCGACATGCATACGTTGTGGTCGACATCAACAACCACCGATATGACTTCTATGAAGCCCACACGTCAAAAGTTCGCTATTCCCTCTACCTTCTTCGCTTATCCAGGAGGACAAAAATCTGGAACTTTTTTAGATACCCACCCCAAGATCAACGACTCGCAAATCAGCTTGCTGAGTTACATCGGTCCAACGGTCAGAATCCAACTCCGTTCTTCTTGGATCATATCAATAACCCCGTCTCAATGACTCTCCCGCGTATACCTTACCCTACCTTCGATGGACCCGTCACTGTAATTCATCGCACGACATGAATTCTGACTGAGGAAGGAGCGCTTTTAGCCATGGGATGGGGTTTTCTGTTGAGGCTAGACAAACAATTTGGAGGGCGGGAGTGGATAGCGACGCAGACCGTTTTGCTTCGATAGGTTTGTTAGCAGATGCTACAATTCTCTAGGACTCTGGTAGGTAAGATGCAAAATTAGTTCTTAGAGCATTATGAGTATTATTTCACAATGGCCTGCGGTACCTTCTACGTATGTATCTGATTTAGAAATAAAGACTGTCTCTGAAGATTAGGCCTACTGTCATCATATAGAGTCCACTACGTGTGATATTTGTGGGGAGCATGTAGATCCTTTTAAGACATTCTGAAATACCGATTGCTATGCTACCAAGAGCAAAATTCCCACTTTAGGCTCCCTTAAGATGGTCGGTCAGGGATCCACATCCGCATACCTCTTGCTCCAGTCACTTGCTTAATATCCTCGACTAGGTCATGAACATGCGTGAAGTAAGTGATATCCTGTGCTACGTGGCCAGCCCAGACCATACCTGCCATGGAATAGTCCCGCGTAAAAACACAGGATCCCGAGTCACCTTTCTGCGAGAAGAATTTGGATGGTTCCCCCACAATGCAATGCTCGAGTGTCTTTTCTGTCCCTGCAAAACGGCCCAAACTGTCAACCATTTGATGGATATGAGCGGTTTTAAGCCCATTGTAGCGTCCGGCCGAGCGTCCAGAACGGAATTCCTCAATGAAGAGATCATTGCCATGTCCGAGCTGGCGATCTGAGGGCAGGACTTGACGGATTAAGTTATGGTCTTTGAGCTAAAATTCGAAATGTCAGCTCTAGTCATAGGACAAGGGAGGTGTTCTCACAGTGTTGTAGCCATTGCGTCCAGGGTAAAAATGCATGAGCGCCCAGTCCATTGAAGTCGAATATGGCGCATTGTTCATCGTCGGGACCGGTTTCTTCGTTTTGAACCCAGACCCAGCAACGACATATCCGAAGTTATGACCATGATGTCGACGAAACTGCCTAATTTCTTCCCGAAACTGCTCCTGGTCCGTGACGTATTTCTTCTCAGACTCGAATTGCCGTGTATCAGAACGGGACGCAAACTGAAAAGTACCATCCGAGATTGCTCGCTGGCAGCGTTTCCAAAATTGATCTGAGGTAGCCCGCTCAATTCCATCGTCGATAGCCTCAATCTGTTCGATCATAGCCCACTCGCTAGGGTGTTCGACCTTGAGTTGTTGACTGGCTATGTTGTCACCTGGACGCACTCCATGTCTGCGCCATCTCCGGATCGCTACCAGGGCGGTTAGTCATTTTGGTGGTATACAATACCCTGGTGATGGGTACGCCAAATGTGCAGGGTGCCTACCTTCAAGACGATCCCCCTTCGCGTTATATTCCTCCGGCATCACGCAATGGAAACAGGTGAGGGCGAACGGTTGCCAAGAACCATTCGCACGTTGGAGCTCAACAAAGCTCCCAAGGGTCCCGGAAGACGAGTCATCTCCAGAAATACCCAGACTCTGGCCAATTCTGGCCTTGCCTTTGAGAAGTTCCCTGTCGATGCCCTTGTTTCTGAAGCAAGTATGATGGATCTCATCCTTCACGTACTCCACCGCGACCATAGGAAGTCGGAATCGGTCGAGAATTTTCACGACAAAATCGCGAGAGCTTTTCCAGCTTTTGTTGCTTTTCGTACTCACTGTGAAAAGGACAGTCGGTGGATTATCGGTCGTTTTGGTACTCCTGCCTCGACGAAAGCATCCGATCGCTCCTATATCCTGCAGGTTGATTTCCCGAAGAATCACATTCAACAACTCATCCCACTTATCAAAGATAGGGTCTGTTTTGAGAACGGGAGAAATATGCGGGGGCTTGAAGATCTCAGGGTCTGCGATCTCCACCGACACCTCTTGGAGGTGTGCTTGGACCAAGTAATCTCGAATCTCCCTGACGATATGGAGCCACTCGTTGTCGACCTTCTGACGTGTCGCTAAGAGCAAGATCGTTGGGATTGGTTCGTTCTCGGGGTTGAAGTGGGATCTTCTTTTAACCAAAGCTGGCAAGACGCGGTGCATATTGTGCTGAGCAAGGGTCTTGTGCACTTGCTCCATGATATGACTATCGACTTCAGCGATAGGATAAAGAGGGTCGCCAGCTGCGATGGTAATGGTCTTAACCGGCAGGGAGCACAGGTATGGGCCACCGACTCGTAGATCCTCATTGCTGAGCCCGTCAAAGGTAAGTTGACCTTCGTCGTCGCTGGATCCGCGACTTCGCCGTTTTCGCCCATCGCTAGTCAGTTTTCCCGACTCATCGCTATACGCTCGTTGTTGAGAGCGCTTTGACTCATGGCGGCTGATGCTTTCCACATCAGCCCCCTTGGCTTTGAGGATGATCGGGGAAGCGTATGCGAGTTCGAAGTCTGATCCACGGGATGTGGAGCTAGAAAGGGTGATAGTAGACATTTTGTCTTTTGGGGGGAAGGGGGAAGAGTTGGAGCAGATGAAAGATGTTGGCAGGGGGTGAGAAAGAAAAGGAAGAGTTGGAGCAGATAAAGGATGTTACCAGGAGGTGTGAAGGTGGCAATAAAGGTGTAGTTATGAAGTAGTGATGAAGTGGTAGTGTAGCAGTGAATTTAGCAGTGAATGTAGCAATGAGTGTAGCAGTGAATGTAGCAGTGATCCAGATGGCTAGTGGGTTATATGACTTATCCTGATCGGGAGTTTGTACTAGCCTATCTAGGTATAGTGACAATATTAAAGTTTGTAATGGGGTAATCAGACGCGCCTAAAGGGGTATTTGAATAATTGCGGAGCGAAGCGGAGCATATTACATCTCTGGAAAAGTGCCAGATACGTCTAATTTTCAGGCCAAAAGAATTCCCGCCCCTGATTGGCTGGATACAGGGCGGTAGATGTAGCAATTCTGCCTGTCACAGTCACCTGACTTTGTTTGCTACGCGTCTAATTGGCTGTTTACAGTACTCGGCCCACATCTATCATGCGTTTAATTAGCCCACAGACAGATTATCCCCCACTTAGTCTTTTTAGCCCCCTTTTCTATCATTGGCTATACCCCCCAATAGTAGCGGAAATCATTCAGGCCACCAAGGCACCCACCTAAACGGCCCCTGATTGGCTCCTGTTGGCAGAAAAACGGGCCACAATTGGCTCCCGTAGGCGGTGGATGTAGCAATTCTGCCTATCACAGTCGGCCCTATTGATTGGCTATACAGCTCAGCGGTCAGCCCCCTACGACGCGTCTCACTGGCCTGCTGGCCCCCATAGCGGCCCACCCACCTTACCCGTTCTATCATAGCTACATGCCTACGCACCTTACCCTTTACAGAACTAAGATAAACAGAATAGCGAGCAGCACTGGCGAGCGAGCAGCACTGGCCAGCGAGCAGTGCCATCGAGCAGCACTAGCCAGCAAGCAGCACTGGCCAGTATGATCCAGTATCTTCATAAATTTTGATCATGTAATCATTCAAAAC
This sequence comes from Penicillium hispanicum, assembly GCF_028827665.1. Classification (NCBI taxonomy): domain Eukaryota; kingdom Fungi; phylum Ascomycota; class Eurotiomycetes; order Eurotiales; family Aspergillaceae; genus Penicillium; species Penicillium hispanicum. The sequence goes on along the minus strand of NW_026623198.1, from coordinate 3,344,514 downwards.
CGCGGATAAAGCGCTTCGCTCCGCATACATTCTACGGTGCATCCCCCCTACGGCTGGGGGTCCGGGGGGCGCCGTTAGCCCCCTGGTAGATAAACCTCATTTTAGTACCTTAGAGGTATCTTGACACACCAATAGCTACACCTGTAGCTATATAGGTACCTACATGTGTTGTAAATAGGGAAGATGTATCAATACCAAGGCGGAAAGCGAGACGGACAGAACTGCATCTTATGGGCTGGCATCTTCGTCTGAACCTCACCTACCCTGCCACTGCCAAATGCCGGAACTACCAGCTAGGGAGGCCCGGCGGCATTCTACGGCCAGCGACACACTGGACTGTTCTGAATCAGCCTCGAGAGCCTCAGAGAGCCCGCAGATAGGCAATAGCGGTGACCCCGCAAAGTGCGTGACCGACTCGGGGTTGAAATGGAACTGTGTTGTCCCCGGTGAGCGTTGAAGTCGCAAAGAAACATCAACAGACAGATACACTGATTGCTTTTGGCTAGCATTAAACCTCCTCCGCAATGCAGGCTACGAAGCACAGCAGCCCCAGGCCGATGGGCGTCTGGCTCGGTCGCTCTACATCAGCGCCGTGATGTACTTGCTAGATGCGCTGCCGTTGGATCTCAATCCCGAGGAGACCATGATGCTGCAACATCGCATGCCAGAACCCGTGAAGACTTCATTGGCGACGTGTCTAGGGCCATCTGGAACATCTCTAGAAGCGACGGGGCGTTGGAAGATGATACAGCCGACGAGGTCGTACCTACACAGACTTCTTGCATCCAGCATTGTGCAGCTCTTTCTTCTCATCCGGTTTATCCTACCGTATGCAAGGCTCTTTCTACGCCAGGTCTATGAATATGAGCGGTCGCATCGTATCACAGAGCGCATTGTCACGACGACGCTCTATGCAGCAGATGAGCTTGGCAAAAGTAGCGTCAATATTGGTTCCGCCGTCTGCAAATTCAATGAGGGGAGAGTTGGCGCTGCGGTGGGGAATCTCACATCTTGGTGGATCGAGGGCATTGCTGGAGTGTATACGAGGGACTGGGTAAGGGCATGATGCATCTGGGTCTGTTGCGACCGGAAATAGAATTAGATGCCTTGTCATTCCAGATAGAACAGCGTTGAACTTGAACTTGAGGCATGGGGATTTGTTTCCTGGCCGAATATTCGAAACTACCAGGCTCGACTCTTATACTGCCAAGATGGGGAATAGGTCGAGTGGAAGGGAGTTGTTTGATCTGTAAGGAAAGAGTACTATTCGTTGGTGCGCATGTTTCGGGACAACTGTATGCCCATTGAGCGACTGACTGCGGGAACAAAGAAGATCACTCCATGGAAGCAAAGTCCAGAGCCGCCTGTGACAGCCATGACCACTTGCCGATCGGCCGGAGGAGCATAGACCGGAGTGATGCCTCTTCTCCAGTACGCCACAATAAATTCGTTTGTCGACCGTAGGAGTGGTGCCAAGTACACCAACCCGCTTGAAGCGTGGCTCAGCCAGTAATCGGCAGTGACCTCCAGAATACTGATGACCGGAATTGTGGATTCGGCAGCCGTATCGTCAAACACGATATGACCGGTGTTTGGTATGAGAGCAAAGTCTGCACTGGCATTGGCTGCGATTGATGGAGTCACTCAGGACATCCGAAAATGAGTCGAAGTCATTGTCCTTGGAGGCTCTCTCGATCCCCTCCTACAGAGAAGTGTGGGTGATAATTTGAGGACAGAAGACCCCTCGTCTCATGGCCTCACGGCCAGTCTCTTGATGACAGATGACGCCACCCTCAATGGTGGGAATGCAAATGCCGATTGTTTTCATTTTGCAATTGACCTCCAGGGGGTTTGGTTTGAGGCGAGTGTCTCAGCTGGAAGTTGGCCATCATTCGCAATGTCAGGCTCATTTGTAGCTCCCCGTTGCTCGATGACTTCGACAGTCGCAGCCCCTTATAGCAGGTCCATAGGACACTAGTGGGTTCTGAGACTTGTTGAGCAACATGACTCGCTGCCAGCCTTGTGGTGATGGTTCATACGGCGCACGAAAGAGACAAATTGAAGCATACGTTGGGACGACAACATGTTGATCTCCGATAAGCCGATAAGCGGCCCGGGGTTGGGTTGAGTCCGGAGGAACACCTCAGCTCATCTCCGCGACACCGGCCTGCTCGACCATGTCAACCACCAGGTTACCCTGCATTCCGTCTCTACGGAAGCAGCAGCTTCATCTTGAATTGTGAGGAATTCATGTCATCCCCCCCATTGGAGGCCTGTATATTGACCTGTGCAGCGCAAGCTTGCGGCATGCAGCACCACCAGGGGTCTATGTGAGCCTTGCTCCCGGAGATCCGACTCTTTGGAATGGCGTGGTCTTCGTTCGCTCCGGTGAGTGTGCATCCTTTGAAGTCACCCCATTTTCACCATGAATCTGCGACTGATTCCAGAATCCTAAGGTCCCTACGCTTCGGCCGTCCTGCGTTTCCAGATCCGCTTCCCAGACGTCTACCCCGACCTCCCACCTCTCGTCACCTTCGCGACCGATGTTTTCCACCCATTGATCGTCCCCCTCACAACGTATACATTCAGCACAAACTCCGCCAGTGACAATCCGGTCAGTGCGACGGATGAGGAGCGCCTGCCGCCTGGTGGGTTCAGTCTGCGCCATGGATTTCCTCATTGGTTTGGCAGGGCCAAGCGCAATGGTGTGGCTTCACAAGCTTCGTCTCGGAATGTAAGCAGCAGCAGTACGGATTTTGCGTCTGGAGAAGGATCAACGTCGGCGGCACCCAAAGCAGACGGCAACGTCCCATCTGACCCATCGGCGGACTCCGTATCTTCCAAGAACCGTGTCAATGATGAGGGCGAGGCTGACAACATTGATCCTACACCTCGCGTTGCACAAGTACCATCCGCAGATCAGTTTGTGGAGCCAAGGAAGGTTGTCCCGGTTGCGGAGCTTTTGGATTATATCCGGTCAACCTTTGACGACGAAGCCGTGTTGGACTCACTGCCGGTTGATGCTGCGGGGAATCCTGGGGCATGGCATGCGTGGAAAGCACACCGGCGAGGTGGTCATGGTCCTGGCGACTTAAAACGAGGGAGCCCGCAAGCCCGGCTTCCCGGGGACTGGCATTGGGATGGTATCTGGGCGCGGCGGGTGCAAGATGAGATTGAGGCAAGCCACTCCGAGCCGATACTCTTTGGAAGCGCTGCACGTGGGGGTGGAGATGAGATGGTAAGTTCACGAGATATGCTTAGCTGAATAGTTGCTGACTGGATCCAGATTCGCTTTTCCCGGCTGGACGAAGCGACCTTGAGCTCGGTCAAGGAGAAGATGGAGTCGGTGGTGAACGTACATAAAGAGTGACGATTCGTGCTTGCCTCAATATACCCAGCAAATGCTAGTGCTCAGTTACCTCGGCTCCATCGTTCCTGCCTGTAAATGGCAGGCGCATCGGCCAGACTTTTCATCTTCCATCCACTCCTGTTCTAACAAACCGGATCACCATCCGCACAAAATGACCAATACTTTATCTCTGGATTTCAAGAGCTCTGCATTGCTTATTGCATTGGTTCTCGTTCCTATCGTCACTCTGTTCGCTGCAGTGGCCGTGGCTCTTGCGTGCTCCGAGTACTGGAGTTGTCACCGTGTTAGACCTGCGTGGCTCGCTTGGTTCCATTGCCGCCGACCTCGCTACAAAAGGAAGAAGAGGATCAACTCCGACCTGGAGAGTTCTCGTGGGATTCGAGGAACGGATTTGTCTGATGCACCGCTCGATTATGCTGGGCCCGTCTCCAGCCATGAGCAAGTGTAGAGCGCTGAGCACGGTGGACGAGGAAGCACCCGAGCCACTCACTGTGAAGAGGATCCGTACACCGCGAAGTCGAAGCCAGAGCTTCAGTTCGTCTGCGTCGTTCCCATGGATCCCTCGTCGACATTCATCTCTGGCCGCCAGCGGGAGCGATGACTCCATCGAACCAGCAACATCAACCAGGACACCATCTCTTAGTGACAGTTTGTACCGGATTGAAGTCATCAAGGTTCGACAGTCTAGCGCCCATCCAGTCATGAGCGATAACTCCGATTCGGTCGAGGATCCATTCGTGGACAAGGTGGTTATCAGCCAGCTCCATTGAATTTTCATCTCGCTGACATGCAAATCACGAAGCAGCAGTCTGGTGGCAACCTTCAGGAACACAGAAACAGAAGTGGGTATGACTTACCGCCTCGACTAGTAGTCCGCTGGAGCTCTGGTTCTTGGGATGGGCTAGAGTCATGTCTGTCTTCCAGCTCGGCCAGTTCCTCTATCGACGCGAGGTCAACAACGGGACTCGGACAGCGCCTTACAAGCTTCAAAGATGGAAGAGTTTTTGATTCCCTATGTCCCATGGACTTGCCTGTCACATTCGTCAATGTGAGAGCAGCAACCGACCAAGTCTATATTGGCCTGGAGGCTATGTCTTTATGGACTACCGTCCATGTGACGGCCGATGTCAACTCTATACCGTCTCCGGCCACATCGGGGCTTGCTCCCCTCGACATTCTTATTCTCCTTGATAGCGTGTAAGTTCCTCGGTTGGCTCCGGGTATTTTGGATACTAAAGTGACTTGCTTCCCAGGCCCCAACCATCGGTCAATCTTATAGCGCAGATCACCTTGGGCTCCTCGGTTCTCGCCTCCCACCTCACCCAAAACCATGACAGAGTAGCTTTGGCGTATCTAGATGGAGAGACAAGGCGTGGGTTCAAGCTACCGCTTCCATTGGGGTTTCATTCACCAGACACTGTCCGCAGCGCCCTGAACAACTTTTCTAAACGCCAAGGACTCAAGAGCAAGAGGGCCAATGTGGAAATGGAACGTGCTATCCAGCAAGCTTCTGCAGTCTTTCGGAATTCTCCGCGGGCTGCATTTTGCCATTTGTTTTTTGTTTCTGCAACGCCTCGAAGACATTTCTCCATACCTTTCATTGACCAGAATATTGGTTTTCATACCATTACTCCTCAGACTTGCTTCCCTTTGGAAAATGCGACCTCTCTGCCAGGATGGCACATATCTTATAATGTCGGCTTCGATGATGCGGCAGCCAAGCAGTCTCACTTCATGCGAAAGGTGTCCAAAGTCATTCGACAACTTCGCACTGGAATACGCCCTGGTTCTATTCTCGATTTGAAATTATCTGTTGCTCCTTGTGATGGATGTGTGATTCAATCGGTTATCGAAGATTGTCGTCTCATCTCCCTTCGCCCCGGAGAGACTTGGTCTGTCCCTGTTCAGATCCGTGTGCCCGCGTCCGCTCAATCAACCCCCCAAGCCAAGGACAGTAACGCTGCAGGTCATCATCCTTTGATTGAAGAGCTGCTGAATCAGATCAACTCCCTCCTGGAAGAATATTCGTCGGAGGAGATTACGCAGCCAATTTTGACCGCTCATATTGAGTACCAGCATTCTCTGTTGCCCGCGCCTAGCAGCATCCATGCGGAAACAAACCTGACTATCCTTCGCAATAGGAGTACATCTTTGTACAGTTCTCAAGATGTTCGGACAATTGGAGTTACTGCCATTCAACAGGGCAAAAAGTGCAGTATGTGAGTTCGTGGACAGGGAGAACTACGCGCTTGGCTTCTTTTTATTTTGCTATTCTTATGGCGTTTCTTTTATTCCTGACGCCTATATCTATACGTGAGAGTTGCGGCAGGCTTGGAAGATAGTTGGTCTCAATTGAAAAATTGCAATACTCATGTCGTCGTCCGTAGCTACGTTCGCCTAATCCTTCCAAGAGAGTTACATGCGAATCTGGCCGCACCGCAGCCCATAGAAGAGCACACAGAAGATGTTGTTAATGTGCCCTTCTTATTTCCCCTTAGTTGAAAAGCTAGCTTGTCTCCATGTACGCCGCGATACTCAGATGCGAGGGTAAACATTACCAGTCTGTCGCCAAGTCTCCTTGATCAGATCGGCGCACTTCTCCCCAATCCCATACGCCGGCATTTGGGTGTGCCCGCCGTGCAAAGTAGGCATGACACTGCAATCCGCAACTCGCAGCCCAGAAACGCCCCTCACCTGCAGCTTCTCGTCAAGCACAGCCATGGGGTTATCCTTCTTACCCATCGCACATGTACCTGCAGCATGGTAGCCTATGCCGTGTTAGTCACCACGGACCACTGTTCCAGATCCAACGGCCCAGAACTTACAAGTAGTGGCATGCTCTCTGACATACGGCACCCAGTCCTCCCTAGACTTGTACGTATGGTGATTCAAGCTTGGCGGCCAGGACCCTTTCACGATATCTTTCGTCCCGGCCCCGTTCATGACAATCTCGTTGCCAAAGCGACACGCCTCACTAAGCACCAGCACATCCATCGGATCATCCAGATAATTGCAGTCAACGACGGGGTTCTCAGTCGCATCCGCAGATTTCAGCGTCACCGACCCCCGCGACTTCGGCGCGAACAGCTCCGCGATCATCGAGAAGGCGTGCTGGTGGTTAATCGGAAACTGGTCATACTGCTTCGGGCCCCCGTACAGCTCCGTGGTGAAGAACTCAACGTTCGGTTGCTTGGGCGTCAGGCCCATGGGGTCGCGGCCCGGGGCGCGAGGTGCGTTTTTCCATAGTGGCTCGTCCTTTAGGCGCTCGTCTAGTCGGGCGTAGGCGAATGCGCCGAAGGGGAATGTTGAGAGGAAGCCTGTCTTCTTTTCTTTCCAGAGTGCGTATGTCTTCTCAAAGTTGTCGTCGTGGTGGACGTGGTAGTCGTTTGTGAGATCTGGTTTCTCGGTTTCATAGAACATGAAGACGATCTGGGATCTTGTTAGCTGTGTCATTCGAGCTTTGTTGGGGGGGGGGGGCGAGCATACTAGGTGATCCATGAGGTTTTTTCCAACGCCTGGTGAGTTCACCGTGCATTCAATATTGTGCTTATCGAGCTCTTGCTTGGGTCCGATGCCGGAGCGTAGGAGAATGGCGGGACTGCAGTATGCGCCACTGGAGATGATAATTTCTTTCCGGGCATAATATGTCTTTGATGTGCTCTCGGATGCACTGGTAGCAACACCAGAGGCACGGGGTTGAATGCCTTGTTTGGTGAAAATGATCTTGTCGACTGTGGTATCAGTTTTGACGGTGATGTTTCCGCGAAGGTTCGTCTTGGTGACGAAATCAGCTCCCGTCGTACGGATACCCTCGTACACAGTACGTGGGGCATGGCCGCATCCATGGGGTACCTCCCCCGTGCTGAACATGTCATGGTTCAAGGGAAGACCCTGCGAGACAAATGAGTCCATGAGGAGGTTCGAGATGGGAGCCAGGTCGTGTGGCTCTGTGTGGAGCGGGCCCGAGTAGCCGTGGCTTGTGGCATCGGCTTGGAACCATGACTTGGAATGGAATGTTTCCGACTGTGAGAATTAACTTGCTTGATTGAAAAAACAAGACCTTGGAAGAGAATACCTTTCGCATCGATGTGAAAAACTCTTCGCCGCTCCATCCCTCCAAGCCCCAGTCATCATAGTCTTGCTTGCAGCCGCGAATGCACAACGTGCCATTGCAGCCACTGCATCCACCCAGGAACCGACCGCGACTCAATTTGACCTGGCGATTGCTCACTCCAGGCATTGGAGGTGTGATGAAGTTCCAGTCCGTCTCCGAGTCGAAAAGGTTCGACCATCTGCTGGCATCAGTCTCATGGTCTATCTTATAGTCCATGCAACTCTCACCCGCCAGTCATATGTGCGTTCTCGAGGTCTTTGTTATGCTGTCCAGCCTCGAGAAGGAGGACTGTGATTTCAGGATTCTCAGCCAGGCGACCAGCGACGACGCAGCCAGATGTGCCCCCTCTGTTCTTCAGTTAGTATGTGAATATTCATTACTTGCTCTTGACGGACCACCTACCCGCATACAATATAGTCATAAGTTTGACTTGCAGAAGCCATGACGAAGATGCACGGGTGCAGAATGTGTCAAAAAATGAAAATATGGCACACTCCAAAAGTTCTGGCAACCCTCGCGACTTGAAATGACGGAAGCTCGTATCGTTCCCCGCACCCGGTTACACGACTTCGCCGTGGTTGATTCCGCTCTGAGATACGTGCCGCGGACTGACCAAATAGACGAACGAGACAGGGCGCTTTCATTGGGCCGAGCATTAGCTCTGAGGCTAATTTAGCTTTGCTGAATGCGCCGATGATTTTGCAAGTCTTGGAAGGCGGAATGCGCTACAGATTTCCGCGGGAATCGTGGCCTTCCCTGCACAGTCTTATTCTCGATACCCATCGATGCTTTGGTTGAGTAGATGCATCTCCACGTGGTGATGCTATGCCATATCCAGGACGCACGGTTCAGGGAGCGAGTTTTCCAAAGCTGCTCAATTAGGGGTACTTCGACGCACCATGCAGCTCTTAGGCCATTGATGCATGCATATGCGGTACTACCCTGCTAGATCTTCCGCTGCATCATTGCGACGCTGAAAGATTAGCTAGAGCCGGTGCAGCGTCCTCGCGCTTCTGGTTTTGTTCCCAGATCGGATCACCATCGTCGTCGAATTCCGCCCACTGGAAGAACGAACAGCCCTTGTTGCCCGGCGCAAACCCGGCATAGCACATCCACATGTACCGCCCACGAGTCTCCTGCTTGCGCTGCGCACAGCGTAGAATTGTGTGCATCCCACAGCGACACCGAGGCGTGTATCGCGGGTGTAAAGTGTCGCGATACCAACGGTAGGTGATATTGATCCGCCGATTACCCGCGATCGGATGCGGTGAGATCGTTTGCGCAGGGGCAATGGCATGCTTCCATTCCTCCTGCATCTCTGCATGCATAACCAGAAGAGAGTTATGGGGCAGATGAATGGAAATCTGGCCTTGGGAATCGGCTCGGCTTGTGGAGGAATTGTGGTTTGCAACTAGCTTCGAGGGCGAGCTAGCGATTCCCTCGTCGGTTGTTTTTTCCGCTGCATCTTCGCCGTCCTCGTCCCGGGGGGCAACACGGCGAACTCGGAATTCTCGTTCCACGCCCAGGCTCAAGCTGCCAATCACTGGGTGTGGTCCCAGATAGGTCAGCTCGTCCGAGTGGTATCCCACACTCTCGGCAGGGCCGTCATAGCAGTTGACAAAGGCTGCGTTCGGTCGCCATTCCTTGGGGGATTGATATTTCAGTTTTTTTCCGCCGGGGTAGACATCGCGGATGCGCTTCTGAATTTCCTCGTTCACGATACGTTGAACTTTCCCCGATACAGCACGTAGCTTCGATGTTGCCTGTCGTACGTTTGACCGATAGGTGCCGCCGTAGGTATACTCGGAGGTTTGCTGCCGGTATTCCTCGGGCGTGGACACGTACAGGCTTGCGGTGTGAGGACTCTGCACCGTGCGTTCAAATAGCTGGAATTCGTATTTCGAGAACTCCTTTGACTCTTCTAAGAGCTCGACAAGGAGTGTGTTGGCCTCTTCGGCCGGCAGGAAATTGTGGATGATCGTGCAAGGCGTGTGAGCGGCGATGTCCTCGGGGTCGAAAAGATGCAATGTGGTGCCCTTCCTGGTAGCTAGAGGTCTCGTTTGCCTTTCTTTCAACGGGGAAAATGACCCGTCCTTGTTCTGGGCCAAGATGTGTGAGGATAAGGATGTCTGGACGGCTGGGGCCGATCCAAAAGCTGTCCGCTTTTTGGCCACTGCATTCATTGCGTCGCCTTGGGAGGAGAGAAGGGATGATGCGTTCTCGACAGAGCCATCACAGGAAATAAGGACGTCCAAGAGATCATCCTGCGGAATATTAGGGTGTAGTGAAACCAGCATGGCCAGCTTGATATCAGTTGATTCATCGCTCGAGGGCACTTCATGTGAGCACGTCGATGCCCCGGGGCGATACACGCTGACTGGACCTGCTGACGGAGATAACCGTCGCTTTTTCTTCGAGACGAAAGCATCCATCGATTCCCATAACCCAGCGCTAGGATAAGTAGGATGCGATTGAGGAAGCGGCTCTTCTTCACGATCCCGATAAGGCCTTATCGGCACATGATTGATGCCGAACTGACCAATCAAACGGGCTGCTCGTTGATGCCTTGTGAGGCAAGCGTTAATGCCTCGGCGTCATTATCCAGACTATATAACTAGGAGGGAAGCATGAGAAATGTGGGGAGCATATCCATGTTCAAATCGTTTGTCCTATACAAGATCGATGTCAAATGCCGTGACGTCTTCCCAAGCATGGACGGGCCTACCCACTGCTCCATTTGCCCTCTCCCATGTACACTCGGCCTTCACGATGGTATTCCACCAAATATTTCATCTGCCGCAGCCCATCCAACACCTCAACCAAGGCCAACAGGGCCACCATGGTCCAGCCATGATATTCCCCCCGATTATTCCTATAATCTCCCACTCCATCAGATTCGTCCCTTTCCACAGTTGCAACATATGGTCGGTCACCAAACCGACCATCCGGGAAATTCTCCTCGACAAGCTTCACCCAGCTCCGTCCCAGATCGGCATCCTTCTTCAATTTGCCAGACTTGCTCAACATCCCTCGAAATTGTGACAGCACCGCCTTATCAACCATCAGACAAACGCGCAGCCTGCTTGGAAGGTCTGCCGCTGGTATTGCCAGTGACACTTTGTAGTCGTGGAATGCCTCTCGGACTTTCTCTTCGTTGATTCCATCGTACCTGCTCTTCGTACTGAATACCCTTGAAGCGTATGTCGTTTCCAACAGATGCAATTGCTCCTCTGAGCCCGATAGTGTCTGGCGCAATGAACGGCTGACCGCATCGTTGAGACAGCGGAGAAAAGCTTGCAGAAGCTGTTTGGTGTCTGGGGCGTAAAAGGTCCGATAAACTATCGGGCCCCATGTGAGGAGAAGAAAATCGCGAGTTGGATTTGGGGGCAAAGACCGAAGGCCTGGAGAAGACCCAAGTCGGGAGACCTCATCTTGAAGAAAGATGTCGGCCGAGGAGGTAAAGTTTTCTTGCTCGGCCATGGCAACCGTCGCGTCAATGCCAGAATTCAGTCGCGAGGAAGTTTGAGACTGATGCCCCATCGTGCCATGAAGAGGTGGAATAGTAAAAGAGACAGAAAACCCCAGGAGCTTGCTAAGTATGGCGTCATGTCCTCGCGAGCAAAGAGGCGAATTGTAAAAAGGGTTCTAGTTCCGGTGTCAAGGTCAACCCAAGTCTACCAATAGTTGAATTGTTCGGGAAAGAAAACTGAAGGCCCAAAAGCTTGGATTGCCTAGACCGGTCTTTCGGCCTATCCGATAGCCAGATACTTAAATAGTTAAATAAGTAGTAGTTACCTGACTAACTAGTGAACCGTCCGTCAGCGGTTGACGTCAGTGATCCTCGGGTTTTCCTTCTCGTTGGGTTATCAATCTAGGTCTGCAAAACAAAGACAGGATCCAGGGTGCTCTGGATTGAAATAGTTCGTTTAAGACCAAAAAGTGTATCACCAACGTAGGTAATATCGAATTCGATGAATTTTCTCATTGACCGTGCAAGTTCATACCGAGATAGTACTCAGTCATCGGCTCTTCGTGAAGTCCATCCAGACATGGTCTACAGTAATTTATATGAAAAGTGGGATGAAAGAGGATAGAATTTAAGTACTTTCATCCGTTGAAATTGCACTGCAGAGGGACCAAATGCAAGTAGACCGGAGTAGTTGCGAGCGGGACGCCTCCCGATAAGGTTGGCGCCGCCAATTTCAACCTCGGCCCAGCGCATTTGATTCTCCCCGCAATCCTGACGATCCCACTTCACAACGCACGGGAGTCATGCTGCTCAACGCGTCATTTTGCCTGTGATACCCTGACTGCTTGGATGTGTTCTCAATTTTCTGCTGCTTCTTGTTCTTGAAGATCGGTCGCGCCCGGTCAGTCGTTAATTATGCTTCACTTCCGCACACAGGGCTTCAACGGTTGCGCGGTCAAGTACTCGCCCTTCTTCGATAACAGGCTCGCAGTTGCGAGCTCAGCCAATTTTGGTCTGGTAGGCAATGGCCGTCTGTTTATCTTGGAGCTGACTCCCAATGGGATCGTTCCTGTGAAGTGGTAGGTCAGATCTGTTGGAATGCACACACCCACCGTTTGATCTGTTGCTCGTTCACGTGGCTGGACATGACCCAAGCTAACAATGATGCCATGTTGTGCCTACCAGGTTTACTACACAAGACTCCCTCTATGATCTAGCCTGGTCAGAAATCCACGAGAACCAGGTTCTCACAGCATCGGGCGACGGCAGCATCAAGTTGTTCGACTGCACCGCCAACGACTACCCCATTCAGAACTGGAAAGAGCACGGCCGAGAGGTATTCAGTGTCAACTGGAACCTTGTTGCCAAAGACCGCTTCTGCTCTAGCAGTTGGGATGGCACTGTGCGCGTCTGGTCACCGCATCGTCCGCAATCGCTCCTCACTCTCCCCACGCACAGCTGCACCTACTCTGCCGCATTCTGCCCTCACAATCCAGACCTCATCTCCTGCGTCACATCCGACTCCTACGTGCGCGTCTTCGACCTGCGCACTCCAGCCTCAGCCTCCAACCACCTCGCCGTTCAGATTCCCATCCATGCAGCCCCCGCCCCGCCCGCAATCCCAGGACAGCCAGGTATTCCACCCGCTGCCACTCCGCCTGCCGAAGCACTCACCCACGATTGGAACAAATACCGCCCCACAGTCCTGGCAACGGCCGGTGTTGATCGAGCAATTCGCACATTCGATATCCGTGCCCCGCAGCAAGGGCCCCTAGCCACTATGCTCGGCCACGACTACGCTGTCCGGAAGCTGGCCTGGTCGCCACATCTCTCCAACGTGCTCCTCAGTGCAAGCTACGATATGACCTGTCGTGTATGGAGTGACCGGTCAGACGCAGCCCAGGTCGGCGATGTGGATCTCATGCGCTCTGGTCCGGCGGGTCCGGTTGTCGGGACGGAGCTTGGCCGGATGGGCAGACACACCGAGTTTGTGACGGGCGTCGACTGGTGTCTGTTCGGTAGCGAGGGGTGGTGTGCCAGTGTCGGATGGGATGAATCCCTCTATGTATGGGATGTGCGAGGCGCCATGACTTGAATTACTGATTTTGCATTACAACGAACCTAGCTGGCCTGGAGGTGTGTTTTGCGCTTGCGCTGTAGCTGGAGGGGAACCCTGATGAAATACCCACGCGTCGCTTCGGAGATGTGCTTCGGAATAGGAAACGGGAAGAGGTTTTGTAGACGAATATTCCTGTATGATACTTCCAACTGCGGACTAAGGGCTGCGGTTTCTTCGTTTTACGGGAGAAAATAGTAAATGATATCAGTCATTGCATTTCGTAAATTTTGTCCCAGCCCAAGCTAAAAATGCATAAGACATGAATCAGATGGACTCGATGGGTCGTCGGCCGTTGATGGGAAGATCGCTTTACTTCACTCTATCAGCTCTACCAGAGCATCCACAAACCGTCATCTTCAAAGCCCGCAGTAAAGTCGTGCCTAGCTCTGGCAGCGCAACGCTGATATGCAGTAGTCTCCTGGTGCTTTAGACAGTATCCCAGATATTGGGGAAAGGTCCAAATATTCAAGTGCCGTTCGTCGCCGCTCAGTTTCCCGTGATACTGGTGGAGGAACCGGCTTATTTACCCAGTCTCGACTCCGTCTTCTGTCGCTCCTGCTCCCTGACCTGGGCAATCTCGTCCTTCGAAGCGTTGACACGCACGTGAACCTGGTTGAAGGGGTTCTCCTCACTCTTGTCAAACTCCTTCCGGCAAAGGTCAATACGCTGCTGTCGGCGCAGTCCGGGGTTCTCCTCTTCAATCTCGGGTAGCCGTCGCGCCTCGAACGCCGCGTAGGCCGCCTTAAATCTCCGCTCCGGGTGGCGCTCCACCTTGGAGGTATCCTTGTTCGTCAGAGACAGAGCATCCAGCGCATTGTCGATACCTGTGGCATTGAGAGCGGAAGCCTTCTTGTCGGAGGGAGCATCGTCCAGCTGTGAAAGGTCGAGGCCGCGGGTCTTCTTCTGTGCCGTCTTGGCTCCGGCGCCCTTGGCCTTGGATGGTTGGGATGCCTCCTCGGCGGCAAGGAGAGCCTCGCGCTCGGCCTTCTTGCGGGCAGCTTCGGCTTTCTTGGCTTCGGCTTCGTCCCTGTGAAAGAAAGAGTATCTTGTTAGCGCACCGTCCCCCCCCCCCAAAGAGAGCTCCGAGGGCCAGACTTACTTTTTGGAGCTGCCTTTGGCTCCCTTAGCCCATTGCTTGTCCTCCTCCGCAGCGCGCTTCGAGTCTTCCACGGCCTTCTTGCTGGCTGCGGCTTCCGCTTTCTATGCAGCTGTCAGTGGGCGTTGTCGCATTGGTGGCAACGATGGCGGGGGCGGGGTCAAAACATACCCGAGCGTTGCCAGCGGCCTTCTTCGAATTCTCGCCTGCTCCTTTCTTTCCGGCCATTTTGATGGTGTATGTGTTCCGGTCTATATGCTGGACAGGACCCGATGAACAGGGGAGATGCGAAGAGGGGGGTGAAAAAGTGGATTCCCTTGATCCATGACCTGATCTGCTAGGCGGTTATGCCGAGTTGGTAGTGACTAATCCACGATCGGGCATTCACAGAGCTTCGATGTAATTCCAGGATGAGGCAAGACTAGATCGGTATAACAATTTCGACAATGGCTCTTGCTGACCAAATTATTTTGAAATCCAAATCTGGGTTCACTTGCCGCAAGCAATTGAAGAAGTCTGTATTGCTACCTACTGTAGGTAGTTAGGTATTCTGCCTGAAGGGCAGAGCGATTAGCTAATCACAGCAATTCGGAATGGATAAACTGTTAATGCGATCTTTCCTTGGTCATGTTTTACCGCATAGAACGGGCTGGTTGACCACTTCCACGTCTCTAACGGGAATATGAATTCATCAGCACCATCGTTATCAAGGACTTGTTGGGCAGGTCATGGCATTTGGCGTCCTCCAACCACTGGCACACCCCATGAGGGATGGGGAAGAGGCGCGGAGGATGGGGTCCGAAAATGCCGCGGACCAGAGCTCTGTGAGGGCGACATTGTGCTCGGCGGTGAGTGGTTCGAGTGGGAAATTGCTGGATGAGGTCATGGTCGAGAATCCTGACGGGAAATAACTAACTGACTAGGTAACTATTGCAAGTTGGCTTAGAGGGCAAGTATCCCGCATCTCGTGGGGAGACCCATTGTAAACCGGGCGCACTGCAGCGCTTATCGCGTAGCCCCCACGTAGTGCTGGACTATACTTGGCGGCGCTAGAATTACCTAGGTAACAATAACGGCTGGGCAGTAGTGCGCTCGAGTCGTGAAGATACCAAATCCCGATGAAGGGCATGCTGGTACTTGCAGGAGGGAAGGATCCATCGACGAATCAATTTATACTGAGCGTCCGCCTGGTTCGTGTTGAGGAAGAGTGAGAAAAGACTATGCTCAACAAGAGGGACGTTATTTCCTTCCCTTGACGAACTAGGTTTTCACGATCTGATGAGGAAGAGATCTGCACACGCTTGGTGCAGATCAGTCTATAGAGAGGGCTAGAGATAGGAGATAGAAAGAAACGAATAGTTGTGTAAGTAATCTGCCATCACGACCGCTTCCCGCGCTCTGGATTTAATCTCACCATCTATCTATAGATGTTTATTTTTGTTCCTTTAATTGACACTGGGTAGGTAAGTTATAACCATGTCACTCCAAGACCAATATGGAGTCTTTTGTGAAGGTCTCCTTCAAAAGGCGTTCAGTTATTCTAGATAGGAAAAGGGGTTATATCCTACCAAGGGCTGTAGCGGAATTGATTCAACTGAGCTAGGTTACCACATTAGTTACATTAATCTTAAAGAAGTTATCCGCAGTGGCTTCATCTATTTAGAGAAAATGCTTTTGATAATAGGTACCTTGGTATTTCTATTTGACTAACGAATTTGCAAATATACCAGAACGTTCTATTAGTTGAAATATACCCAATATCTCCGAATGACGATCTTGCGTCATGCCGCAAGACCACTATGATATAATAGATCCATCGTAAGCCGCGTAAGAACACTCTTTGAGAAGGAAAGGTGTCCATTCTGTCCGCAGAGTTACGACGCTGTGATGATCCATAGCTTTTAGCGGTCATTTTGCAAGCCATTTCCGTTCACTCGCTATCTGAACAGACACCGCAGTATATAAGTGACTCCACCGGAGCAGTCGGCCATAACAAACTTCAGCGGCGATCCTATCCAATCCTGTGTAGTTAAACGAGGTCCAGCAATCCTGGATGATCCTTCTAAAATCATCGTGTGTTGCCCCGCGGGAGGGGGGGGGGGGGGGGTATATATAGGATCCCGCATTAATTTGTACACCCTTGATCGAAACCTCAGTGAATCGAACGATTGGACGATTTACTGGGGCAGAATTAACCTGATTATACACTATCGTAGTCAAGGGCGCCAAGAACTGACAAAATACCTTGAATCCTTTACGAATTTGATTCGTCTTAGGCTCTTTGTCACAGACATAAGTTACCATATTCACTACCTAGGTAGTTCATGTAAACCATTGCCATACTAAATAACAACTAGCCCTGTGTAGTCACCTGATCAATATATAATAGCAGGATGACGCCGTGTGTAGATCATGCGATATTTAGATATAATGAGCATTCTATAATAATATTAATCTTTGCCAAGGAACCCCCTAGGTCCAAACCCCCTTCAAGGTCAAATATTGTAACTGCCTGGATTATTCGAATTTAAGGGGAGGATTGCTATATAGAGGGTCTCACACGGCCATTGACAGAAGAAATATTCATGGAAGGCTTTCCTACGGCTCCGCCTCCGGGAATCCCCCATAGGCAGGGCTAGGGATCTTCGGAGGCCGCATGCATGAAAGAAGCCGTGGCTATGACATCTGGCCCCAGGTCTGTAACATCGAGTGTGGATACGCTCGGATGCACGAAGCGCCCATGTGTGTGAGTAAACTTGGAAATCAGATAATATAATGTATGTGTATGTGTTAGAATCCCCCATAGTGGAGAGAAGGGGCGCTTGGCTACTTTGCACTTTTATTTCCTATATAGGAAATCATACGGGCAAATATCATCCCAGCCCATCAAGGTGGAACCTAGAATTAGACTTCTGATCTACTATCGTAGGATTTGAGCGCTATCATTCGTAACGGAAATCGATCAGGGTACGGGTATCGGGTATTGCTCATTCACATGCGCCAGCGCATCATATCTATAGGTAACATCGGATGGGCTATAGAGGAAGGTCAAGAGCCCCTTTTCGCCTTAACCTCCTGACGGCGATGGCCGCCTAAGGCGGCCAGGCCCCCCCCCCGCCGTGCGCAGCGTGTAGATAGCTTCGTCTCTTAGCCCTCTTTTCCTTCCTCTCTTCAGTGCAGTTTTTCTTCGTTTTTCTCGATCTTTTCGCCTTTAGCGTAGATTCGTTGATTTCTGCCTGAATTGCCGTCCGGAAGGCACCTCCTCAATATGCGGTGGCTTTCAATCTTGGGACTTGTGCAGCTTCTGTCTGTGCTGTCAATTGCATTACCTTCCACGCCACAACCATCGCCCGATGGGTCCAACGCTCTCGCCCTACGAGATACTGCTGAGTCCAAAACCCTCGCCCTCGACATCAGAGCCCCCGGTGATCTCGATCCATACATTGTCTCCGATCATTCTACCCGCGAGAGATCGCTACAACCACGAGAAGTCCCTACGTTCGTGGGCATGTTCATGTTTTACGCCTACAGTCCACTGGCTCAGCTGGCAGGCTGGGCCCTTCGAAGCGGCTCACCGTGGGTGGGATACACTTTAATGGCGTCTATATTGCCTGGTGCTTTTATGCTGGGTACCTACTCGATAGCTTGGACTTATCATTTATGGAGCAACTTGTTATACGATATACAAGAGGACCGGTTGACTAGAAACAACAAAATGCGAAAGCTCAAGCTCGAAGAAGGGCAGCTCGCCATCCAGGAGATCCAACAAAACGCTGAAATGAAACGGGTGGCTCAGGAAGCCGAAAACTCAATCCAGAAAATGCATCGGGACGAGGAGCAGGAAGCAAAGAAATGGGAATGGGAGAAAGAAGACCGCCCAACTGCCCTGAACCAAAAGCTTTTCGACGCAAAAACGGCGGAGTATAATTTCGAAATCCTCACCAGCAAGACCAGCGCCACATTCATGATTGCGAACCTGCAAAAAGAGGCTCAGATACACGAGGAATTGGACGAGTTAGCGAAAGAAGCTCAAAAGCTATGGGACGAGGCCGACGAGCTGAAGGAGCTCAAAGAGAAATGGAAGAAATACGAAGCGATTCAAGGGATCGAAGAAAAGCGACTTGCATTTCTCAAAGACGCAAAGGAGAAATCTCAAGCAAATGAGAAGGAGAATGAAAGGCTACTAGAGGCAATTGGCGGAGAAGATAAGGCTGCCGAGGCCTCGTTACTAGCCATCGTGGCGGAAAACCTCAAAGATGATCCAGTCTTCTCAATGCCCGGTGCCTTTCCGGACCGTCGCCGTCGACGCAACCATTTCAATCGTCCACCAATAATGCTTCACGAGCAGACGGACTCGTGCGATACCGAGCACTGTCATCGACTATGGTATACCCGCCATCGTACGGCGAACAACAAACGAAGCGCCTCTGGCCGTTCTTCATCGCATCATCCCTGGGGGGATATCATCCATGACTTCCATGTCACCCCGGTGGACTTTTACTTTACTGACGCTGGTACTCTCCAACGACGAGATCCAACAGACGAAGAAGAATTCAGCGCTTTTGAGGACTGCGAGGAAGAGGTGACTTTTGGTGAAGGCGACCAACGCACTACATTCTATTCTCGCATTTTATCGCAATACGGCGGGGATGCTGCCTCGCTTGACCTCTTCGCCTCCATTCCCCCAGAGGATTTCATCAAAGCCATGAGGAAAGATCTTGATAAGATTCCAACCGAAGAGATAGATGGCCATGAGTACAGTCGAGTACTAGGTGTCGGAATGAACTGCGGAAAAATCGATTTCGATGAACAAGACAATCCAGCAGCCAAAAACGCGAGAGCAGTTAAGAACGAGACAGCAGTTGGAAACCCTCCAGCAGTCTGGTTCGCTTACACCCTCAGCAATACCACCGAGTACTCGCACAAAGATCCCAAAGAGCTGATGACGCTGTGTGAGAATTACTTCAAGAAATGAATTTACAGTGGACTGAAACCACTAGCCTATGACAATATTGATGACGATGCATGGATTGTGAGATTGTGAGGTAGCCAGTGTATAGATACTCTATCCCTTAGCTTTCTTGTCCTCTCTCCAACACTCTGTTTTTATTTCTATCTATTTCTTTAGACTCACTCCATGTAGATGTGATTGTTTTGTCTCTTTTTCTTCTTTTTCCTTCTTTGGCTAGTTCGATCTAATCTTGGCGTGAACCTACATCGAGTACAAGATCAAATTTATTCAGCCGAAGAAAAGACAAAAGTATCAAACCTGAGAAAGCAGGCAGAGATGGAGACCCAGAGTGTACTCACCCCTCCCCCGGGGAGAAGGAGAGAGGATGGAAGATCCTTTGAACTAAGAGCTGCCCGAATCCTCAGGCATTAAATGTTCGCCAATTTGGGACGTACGCTTAGCTAATCAAAACATACAGCCCTCCCCGGAGGAAAGGATAAACTATTAATACGAGGTCCTATACTCACTACGACAGCGTGCGTCTTTGTCATCGCCCGATGCGACAGGGCTGTGGCCTGGACAGTTTCACTTCGCATTTGGCTTTCCTTTGTCCAACATTGGTCTGAGCATGGCGTCGAGCCTCAGTGATTGATATCGGAGGCATTGCACTCGTTTCATCACTGCGCGTTGCGCACTTCTCATTTTAAGCCAGCTGCGCCCGCTGGATCATCTCCTAACCAGACTACAACCTCACCTCGGCCTGCCACGATGCCACCACTCTTCCACCTCCTCCTGGCCCTCTGCCTCCTGCTATTCACTACTGCAGTCGCCGCTGAGCACACATCCAACTGGGCAGTGTTGGTTTCCACCTCACGATTCTGGTTCAACTACCGTCACCTCGCCAATGTCCTCTCCCTATACCGAACGGTCAAGCGTCTCGGCATTCCCGACTCCCAGATTATCCTGATGCTTCCCGATGATATGGCTTGCAACCCTCGCAATGCCTTTCCCGGAACCGTCTACAGTAATGCCGATCGTGCCGTGGATCTGTATGGCGATAACATCGAGGTGGACTACCGGGGCTACGAGGTGACGGTGGAAAACTTCATCCGACTGTTGACCGACCGGCTGGATGAAGACGTGCCACGCAGCAAACGCCTTGGTTCGGATGCCGGCAGCAATGTGCTGGTGTACATGACGGGTCACGGCGGAGACCAGTTTCTGAAGTTCCAAGATGCGGAGGAGATCGGCGCATGGGATTTGGCCGACGCATTCGGGCAGATGTGGGAGAAGAAACGCTACCACGAGCTACTGTTCATGATCGATACGTGCCAGGCCAACACGATGTACACCCATTTCTACTCACCCAACATTGTCGCGACGGGATCCAGCGAGCTGGACCAGTCCTCCTACTCCCACCACGCGGACAACGACGTCGGAGTCGCCGTGATTGACCGCTGGACCTACTACGTGCTTGAGTTCCTCGAGACGCAGGTGACCAGTGCCAGCTCTAAGTTGACACTGGGAGATTTGTTCGACTCCTATGATGAGTCGAAGATTCACTCACAGCCCGGGGTACGGTGGGACCTATTCCCCGGCGGCGAGCAAGAAGGGCGTCTTCGAACGGTGGTAGACTTCTTCGGCAATGTCCAGAATGTCGAGGTCGAAAACGCCAACGCGACCGATCCAGGCTCTCTCAAAGAAGACCTCGCCGAGATCGCGCGGCTGGTTGAGAAGTGGCGCAAACGCGATGAGGAATACTCTGCTATCCTTGGCAACTCGACCCAGGATCACCGTCAGGGCCAGCATTCATCCTCTGTGCATCTGGCCCCAAAGAAGACTGTTGGGCCGACCAGGATGGCTGATGAAAGCAGCTGGGGCAAGCGGCTCGTTGGCTTGTCTGTGGTGGGTGTCTGCACCGCGATCTGGGTGGCTGGGTCGATCCTGGGCAAGTCTACCTAGGGTTTACACCCAGTAGACTCTTACCAGTAGTTCCAAGTAATTACTATAAGCTGTACCATTGGTTCATAGTGGAACAGTAACCCCCTACCATTTGTACCCTCATTCAATCGTATCCTTTTGGAAGTCGCCTGAAGTAACCATACTTAAGAGCGCCGAGACTGGCCGAATCCCTCGAACCCTTCGAGGATCACATGATTGCTATTCTAAGACTAGTAGATACATCCATGGATATTGGCTCTTACTACAATAGGCAAGAATCAGCTCCCCATCAGCCACCCAACTGCATAGCCACCTACATAGTATTGTGTACTGGAGGTAGCTGGCACCATTAGCCTGGAGATGGGGGCCAATTGGCATTTAGAAATAAGCTTTTATTGTCGCCCCCTCCTTTTTAGAGAATCATTCGAGTCATATTTCTCCATCTGGGACCCAAGTTGCGAAATACAGCAATGCCCTGTTGGATTCGAATAATCCAGGCGTTGCAAATTATTCGATTTAATAAGGGGTTTCCTGGCACAAAATATATTCTACGATCCAGTCTATGTACATCATGTCCATGATTATCTGTAGGCTCCGGCCTGCTATTATACATCTGTCGTGGCCATAGATAGTCATATGATTACATATAAAGGCTAGTCCCAATATAGCAAGCCGCATGCTCCCATAAGAAAATCCGCAGTAAAGGAGTTCGAGGGATCTGGCCAGCCTTGGCGCTTTTAAATATGGTTACCTGAGGTGGCCTCCAAACCATGCGATTGAATGAGAGTCCGACTTGAAGGGGGGTGCAAATAGACGAGAGGTTATCGTACAGTTACTGTTTAGTCGCGAAAATGCACACTATGACCGCGTGACGGAGGACGTAGTAGCTTGGAGTCCGTTAGTGATGGGGCCAGATCGACGCTCAGCTGAGGTATGCGGAGAGCAAATTTGTGTGATAGGGCTGAAACTAGGTGTCGGTGTGGCTTGTAATGCGCTGGGCCGTTGTAGACCACGCATTGCTGGTCGAGAATCAAGCTGCTCGCTCCTTGATTGCCCTTTTGGGATACCACGGCGCTATCTCAACCATGTCCGCTCCGCCCCAACAGGCGTTCAAATGGGGCCGAATGCAGGGTCTTACTGTAGATACAACATCAGTCAGATATATAAACAGTCTCATATACCACTCCATCTAGGTCTAAGTCTCCTTTTCCTTTCAACATGCCTTTCAGTGACTCGGACTCAAACCAGAGTGAAGAATATAAAATGACTGCACACGACAAACTTCAGCCAGCAGAGATCGATGGCCCTCCGCCCTTGCCTTTGAATCTCCGTGAACACAAACTCCATATATTCTTGAGCTGGGGGTTTATATTGCTCACGTCCTGTGTCGCGCCGTTGGTGCTCTATCCTAGTTTACACTGGGGGGCAAATTTATCTCTCAAAATTTGTTTGTGTCTCCAAATTTCTCTTGTCTATATCATACAAGCTGACAATAAGGCGTCTAAAAATCAGCCCTGAGTCTATCCAGCGCAATCCTGGGTGCATCGACCTTATTCTCGCTGGGCATGCGAACATGGCGACTACTCAAGCAGACATCGGAGTGCCGACCTCTTACATCAGAGAGTCGTTGGAGTGTATGCGTTTTCTCTCCTTCTTGTTTCCTCTTTCACGCCCCCCAGATGCGAAATATCAAGGAAGGATCTGTTAACACAAA
Organism: Penicillium hispanicum; assembly: GCF_028827665.1. NCBI lineage: Eukaryota > Fungi > Ascomycota > Eurotiomycetes > Eurotiales > Aspergillaceae > Penicillium > Penicillium hispanicum. The sequence continues at coordinate 3,321,740 of NW_026623198.1, read as the reverse complement.
CCGCCAATTTGTTCCATATAGTTTGACTTCTTCCACTGGAACTATCTTCTGGGCTTTGTGCTCGTCACAGTCATTATTGTGATTGGCTTGACAGAGGAACCTCCGAGTGTACGAATGACGTCTTTGCCTCCGTCTATTCTGCTTGTACAAGTTGGCCTCACCCTGGTCATTTGCGGCATTCTGGCAAAACTTCGCGTACGACAACCATTCCCGGTCTCATCCCATCCTGCAGGTGCCGTTTTCCGTCCAGGAATCCTAGTCATCATCGAGGATGTCGTGGCGGTGGATGGAGGCAAGGACAGGCAATATCGCTCAGCCCTGATGGCAAGGTATTCAGCCAGCTTGCGGTTCCGACGCCTTATCGAGGATTTGAATTGGTTCTGGGGACTTGGTGGATTTCTGCTGGGTGTCCTTTTGATAGCTGTGCTTTCTTCGGTTCACGACCAGACCTTTGCTTTTGGGCTAGGTGAGTTCATGATGAATCCTCCCTCTTTCATTTTTCACTCCTTCCCCTCCCCATTTCAATGCTCGCTAAGAGGACTAGACTGACATTTTCTGTTCCTATCTGGTAGGGTGGACGATTCCATGGATTTGGGCTGCTGTCTGGGCAGTCGTAACTACTTACTGGGTCAAGTCTGTGCTCCGGGAAGAGAAACGTACCTGGTCCGAGGACCGAAAGACAAATGCAGTGTGAACTGTCGACTTCGAGGGATGCTATATGGGAAATCTGAGCAAGACTGCCATCTCCAGGTCTGCCAGCGAGGAAGGAAAAGACGGATATAGCCTCGACGGCGAGCCAACCGTGTCGATGCGCATCCGCGGTCAATTTTGTGTATTTGATGAGTTTCCAGTATGGCAGCTGTAATATAGGAACGCTGTAATGGGCATGAACACGACGATTGTCATTGAAAAGGAAAACTTTAGATTAGCATGGTAATCGACATTATAACTTAATTAGAAGGAACGAGCAGGCGAGCTAAGGCGACCAACGATGGTTTGCATCTGGATTAGCTGATCCTAGAAAGTACTAAATGGGTATTTAGTGATGAGGATCTGCTTAGCGTTATAATATGTTCCTGATATGGTCAGATCGTTCAAGCAATTATCGACAAGCAGATCATCCCAAGATCCAATCCAAGCAGATTCACATCCACGAAAGTCAGAACTCCTCCAGATATAGCCTAGTATGTCAATTGATATCAACTCATAAAATGGTAAATGTGCAATCCGCATCATCGAATCTGCTGCCCCCACTGAGCCTCCACAACATCGCCTCCATAACTGATACCCCTCTTCTTCATGGTCACCAAAACCTCCCTGCTCCATTGCCACTCAGTCTCCCATCCTAATTGACGAAACGCTGACAAGGCCACTTTTATGGGGAAGATGAGCCACTGCATGCCCGTATACCCGCTCTCCGGTTGCGTGAAATACGGGACAGACCTTGCGATATCGCACGCACATGTCGCAATAACCGCATCGAGTTCTTCAGCCACCGCGCCCTGGGTGTCCGAAAGGGCCCGCATAGTGGTGTGCAAGAGGATGCGCAGGCCCCAGAAAAAACCCAGGCCGTCGGCGACCTGGAGGTTGAGGAATTCAAACGACGTTGCGAAGGGGCCTAGCGGGATCTCGGCGGAGCGGGCGACCAGCTCGGCCGGCCGCTCCCAGTATGGTGGTGTAGGGAAAAGCGTTAGGAACCGGGCATACCAGGCGTTGAAGCGGCGTTCGAGGTCCTGGCACCTTTGCCAGATGCGCGCCCGCTGCGGGCCTGAGGGCAGGCCTGGGGTGGTGCGGAGCTCTTCCAGAATGGGTGGCAGGAGCAGCCCAATATCATAGAGCTGCTGGATATAGTCTTTTGGTTTGTCCCCCCAGGGCTCGACGCACCAGCGCTCTTCGCCAAAGAAGGAGGCCTTGAAGAACTGAAGGCCGCGGATCATCTACAGTCCTCGTCAGCATCAACTGCCAGCATAATCTTTGGCCGCCAAGAGCCGGAAGAACGGAAACAGAGATGGAGCCACTCACCGCGCTCCTCCTAGCTTCTCCCAACAGCGCGCGGCCCAACTTGCTCTCATACTGATCGCGGCAGAATCCTTTCAGCTGCACTAATCGATCCACCGCTTCATTATGACTCGTCCAGCCGACTACACTTCCCATCGTGCCCTCATGCAGCTCATACGTCCCTAACACCCGTACCGCCGCCAGCGTTTCGTCTGCAAGTGCTGTAACTGGGTTGTCGATCGCACTTTGCAATGCTCGCAGCGCCCGTGCATGTAAGGTCATGCCTTGCATCAGTAAGGCCGAGTCGCCGTGGGCTCGTGCCATCTTGGTTATGCCAAGAGCCTGCAGGGCGAAGGAGAGGAGGGGGCCGCGCCTGGGGAGAGAAATGGCGATCCGCAGACATGATGATGATGTAACGGGCACGGTGATGTTGGGATGATGGGTGAGTGGCAGAGGTGGATGGGTGAGCGGTAGAAGGGATGAAGAGGGTAGATAAGCGGCTAGGAATGCATCGAGCATGCCATCAACATAGATGGCAGCGTTGCTGGGCTGTGGGGGCATCTGCGTCATCACTGTGGAGGTCGCGCGATCCCCCACCATCAGAGTGTCCCAAGGTGCAGGCCCCTCGGACAGTTCTTGGCCTTTACGCAGAAGCCCCTGAGGCGTGCGGTGGATGAAGACAATTTCTTTACTGAAGCCCTCGCAGGGGCGGCCGCTTTTGCTGCATTGTCCGCAGTGCGGTTCCTGCAGGTCGCACTATGCAAAGCTCAGCACTCGATGTCGACTGATGGATCTCCAGGCATTTGTCTTACATACCCTGATCTTGCGACGCCTGCATGTCTTACATCCCTTAGATCGACCGGGCACACCCACCATCGCGGGCGGATCAAGCTTCTGGCTTTGATGGCTCAGGGTTAGCTTCTCTAATATATGGAACGAGACATAATTGTGTTACCTGGGCTCAACGCTCTCGACTGGTTTTAGCCTTATAAAGGCTCCAAGGCGCGAGCTGGGGTAGAGATGGAGGCAAGTTCAGCTGCAGTGTACGGGGGGGTTCGGTTGTTGCAGGGGGGCTATGCCTGATTCGGGGCCCAAGGCGCGGCACACCGCCTGGTCTGGGTGCCGGCCGCCCTTCTGATTCGCTCTGCTTCCTTCCTTCCTTGCTCAGCCCTACCGTCGCTCTTCGAAAAGGGGGAGATCACAAATTCATTCAGCCCTATGCCTGATGCTTCTGCCAACTGAAGCTCAGGCTAAGCTTTAGACTTTCGGAATGACAGGAGAGAATAAGTGGAAAATGAGGATTGGAATCACAAACAATCCGGGATGAAAAGCAAGTATTTATTTATAGCAGAGATAGGGTGAACCGAAATTTTGATGTTTCCTAGATAAGACTGTGGAAGAACGAATCGAGGAACATTAGGAGAAAGATAAAGGAGGGTAGTATCCATGGATGATACATTGGATGGGTAGTCTATATAATTGGAATTTAGTCTGTATTGCTACTGCCTATTCTGCGAATTTCCCAGGTTGGGGGGCGGACGCTTGACCAATTGAAGAAGCGGATAAACTGTTAATACGAAGGCCCACACCAATTCCAATATAGAAATAATTCATACCTGAGGCAGGAATTGGTCGCTGAGTCATCCATGGATCTCCAGGTGTTCCAAGGTTGAAAGGCTGGAAATGCAATTCCTCAAATTCCCACACTACCACTAAGAAAATCGCGTCCTTCTACCGGGTTTACCTTCTAGAATCGTCTACACAAACCACTACTTTTCTTCCAGTCTGATTAAAGATGCCCATCGATCGCACATCTATATCCCCACTAAGACCCGCCCGGGATCTGACGGCCCGAGGGAACCGACCCGGATCTCCAATGTTCCGTAATCCTAGCACTGCGCAAGTCCTAGAACTGCGGAAGACTAGAGCAATGGAAATCAGGTACATATAGGAATGGGGAAATTTCGAACTTGGACGTTCAAGCAGCTCACGTCTCTCAGATTCACTACTCCTCGCATACCCTCACAATGTCCCGACCGAATACCCTGTTCGGTGGTGCTCTGATAGGCACCGCGTTCAGTACTCCAACGCAAGTTCAAGAGCTTCTCGACCAGATCAAAGCACTCGGAATCAACCGCATCGACACCGCTGCTCGATACCCGCCTGGAAACTCTGGCATGTCGGAGAGACTTCTGGGTGATGTTCGGGCAGCGGAGCAGGGCTTCGCGATCGACACCAAGATCAACACCCAGGGCTCTTCTTCTGCCGGTGGCGAGGGATCTTTGACGCCGGCTGCGATTGAAAAGTCTCTGGATGAGAGCTTTGCTCGCTTGCAAATGGACAAAGTCCACGTTCTCTATTTCCATCGGCCGGATCCGCAGACGCCCGTCGCGGACCAAGCCGCGGAGATCCATAAACAGTATCTAGATGGTCGCTTTGAGAAGGTGAGTACTCCTATCAACCAGTGGTGACGCTATGGTTTAATGCATTCCTAGTTTGGTCTTTCCAATTTCTCCCCTGAGCAAGTCTCAGATTTTCTTGCGGTCTGTGAGGAGAAGGGCTATGTCAAGCCGAGTGCGTATGAGGGCCTGTATAATCTGCTTACCCGCCAGAGTGAAACTAAACTCTTCCCCTTACTCCGGAAACATGGGATTGCATTCAACGCATACAGGTTTGTTCTGTTTCGGCAAGGCCGTTGGTATGGAACGATCGCGAGCTAACCTGATGTGATATTCAGTCCCCTTGCGGGTGGTTTCTTGACCGGACGACCTACCCGTGGCGATGTCGAGGGTACCCGATATGCGCCCAGCAGTCAGATTGCCACTGCAATGAATGCCATGTACGACAAGCCTGAAATGCACGCTGCGATGACCGATTTGTTGGATACCCTTGAGCCACTCCAGATTAGCGGCGCTGGAGCTTGTCTCCGTTGGATCTACTACCATTCGATTCTGAATGAGAATGACGGTGTCATCCTGGGCGCCAGCAAGCTTCCCCAGATTGTGCAGAATGTTAATGACATAGCCCAAGGCCCGTTGCCAACTGCCATTGTGCAGAAAATTGATGCTCTCTGCGAAAAGCTCCGCGACCCAAAATGAGGAGTACGCTTCGCGAGCTTATAAGTTGGTAAATCAACTCTGTAATTAGCCCTTCTTTCTTTTTTTTTTAGATGTAGTTGTACTGATTGAGCCCAAATCTGGCAATACTAGCAAATTGAACGATTGTCAATCTTTGATGTAGAGTAATTGTTCCCTAAAGCGCAGATCCGTTCGCACAACTCCAAAGATCTAAAAAACTACGGGTCTGCTTCACTAATTGTTTATGGTCATGGCTATCTCAATTGTAATTAGCCAGCAATCTTGATAGAGAAGGAAAGTCCGCTTTCAGCCCGTTATCGCAATGGTTCTTCCCCACAATCTGCGGCCCCAATTCCCCATTCTTTTTCATCTCCCCAGGCAGCTCATAGCACTGGGCACACCATCGCAAATACCAAGACACCACTTCTCGTCAACGAAACTAAGCGGTGTATGTTTTCCTTTTTCCAGGTCTTTCTTTCTTCGCATTAATCCAATCGCTGGCCGGTGGTCGAGACTGACGGCAGGAAAACAAACACATCGCAACAATGCAAGCATTGAGGCATTGTCAGCCTCGACCTTCAGCCTTTGCAGCTAAAATTCCCTACCCACGAGGAGCTCACCCACGAGTTCAGAAGAACATCGGGCTGGGTTGTCGTAAAATATCCTCTACCTCTTCGCGGCCTGCTTCTGCTAGCAACTCAGACGCTTTGTGGACCATGGGAATTATCACCGTGACTGCAACAGCAACCATCCTGGCATCCAAGCTATGGGACCCTCAATCGGATAGGATTCCCGTGGAGACTTGCTCAAGCGAACACTATGCAGACAAAAAGACGATGCTGCATGTATGTCAACAGCAGTCGCGCGTAACTTGGAACTTGGAGACAAACTGACCCTTATAGGCCGCGAGAAAAATCCAGCAAACTCTAGGCGAAGGCCGTGTCAGCTTCGATGGCGATGACATCGAAGCTCACGGATATTCAGAATGGTCAACCTCCAACTCGACCGAGCGACCAGTGGCAGTGCTCCTGCCTCGAAGTACCGAGGAAGTCTCCCAAATCGCCCAAATCTGCACCAAGTATCGGGTGCCAATGATTCCGTTCGGAGCAGGCTCAAGCGTGGAAGGTAACTTCTCGGCACCTTACTCGGGCGTGTGCATTGATCTATCGCAAATGAACGCACTGGTCGCTTTCTACGAGGAAGATATGAATGTCACCGTGCAGGCAGGCATGCGGTGGACTGATCTCAATGATCGCGAAGAGATCAAATCAGCCGGCCTGTTCCTACCCATGGACCCTAGTCCCACAGCGTTCGTCGGCGGCATGATCGCCACGAACTGCAGCGGCACGAATGCAATGCGGTACGGGACCATGAAGGACTGGATTGTCAACCTTACAGCTGTTCTACCGGACGGAACGGTGATCAAAACCAAACGACGCCCTCGCAAGTCTTCTGCCGGCTATAACCTGAACGCTCTTTTTGCCGGGTCAGAAGGAACCCTAGGTATCATAACCGAGGCGACGTTGAAATTAGCCATGATCCCGGAAGAGATGACCGTTGGCATAGCGACATTCCCGACTGTGAAAGACGCCACTGCAGCTGCGTCCAACTTGATCCGTGCTGGAGTCCCCTTGGCCGCGCTCGAACTGATGGATGAAGTTCAAATGGCCATCATTAATCAGAATGGTGGCGCTGGAGGACGGCATTGGTCTGAAAAGCCAACTCTTTTCGTGAAGTAAGTTGAAAATCAATGCCACAGGAGCACTTTTTGAACATTGGATAAGAGATTGATAGGGTATAGGTTTACCGGGACAAGACCTGAGATTGATGGCAGCATTCAACGGACGAAAGGCATCCTTCCCATATACAACAATGACCAGCTGGTCTTTGCATCGTCAGAGAGTGAATGCAATAGCCTTTGGGCAGCGAGGAAAGAAGCCCTGTGGGCTCTCACAGCAGTGAGGCCAGAAAATACGCAGATCTGGTCCACCGACGTTGCTGTCCCCATCTCTCGTCTAGCAGAGATTGTTGGTAAGTCACCTAAATCCGAGACTTGTTCTCTGCTAACAACTCTAGATCGCTCCAAAGAGGAGTCGAGTGGACTGGGGCTCTTCTCTACCGTGCTTGGCCATGTAGGAGACAGTAATTTTCACCAGGCAGTGCTGTATAACCCCGAAGACCCTGAACAGTATCAGTCTGTCAAAGCATGTGTGTCTCGGATGATGCATAGGGCTCTAGAAATGGAGGGCACTGTTTCTGTAAGCGGTCTTTTCCTGAATACAGGAATTCCGCCACTTGAACTAGGTCATGGCTGACGAAGAATCAGGGAGAGCACGGTATTGGGATCGGTAAGAAGGTTAGTTGTTATCCGAGAACCAGGTCATATCATGAATCCGTGCTTATAACTTGATTAGAGCTATCTCGAAGAAGAACTTGGAGAGTCGACTTTGCAATTCATGCGAACCCTGAAACGATCCGTCGATCCTCAGTATGACCATTCTTGCAGCTGTTTGAAAGTTCGTTCATCTAACGCTTGCAGCTGGATTATGAACCCCGGAAAGGTTTTCGATGAGTGATTGTCTCTTGGATACGTTTGCGATGTTGGTAGTAATTCTCGGTCCAAGGGAGTAAACCAATCTATGTTCCGTCCATGTCTATTGCCTGGGGTGCGACTTGTTGGCTCTGATAGTATCCAGGTGGGAGGCAAGGTACCAAATCCCGCTAATTTCTTAGTTATAATAGTGCAGCGACGGGTGGATGTGTGAATAGTGGCCATCGAGTCAAATTATGGGTGTTGCTAGAGAGCACATTATAGCCTCCACAAGCAATCTCTTACTTCAATTGAGCCCCAGGAACTGTATCAACTACTTCTAGTTCACCGGAAACTGGTCAGGATAATTAATCTAGTGTATAGACGCGGCCTGCCGAAAACCGTACTACGTCACAAGCGGCTTCGCGGTCCATGAACACAGATTGGTTACGATTACGGTCTTCGAGTGATAATTCGATGCCACCAGATTTTTCAGTGGAAAGCAGCGGAAAATACACACCTCGAACTCCACGCCGTGGCATTGAAGGGCTGCGAATGCCCGGCTTTGTCGAGGCGACGAATGGAATCCCAGGGCACGTGCCCGACGCGTCGCGCGATGCCCGCTTTTCCCCCAAACTGGATAATCTGGACCTGCAAGGTGCCCTGCGAACTGCACTGGTCTCCAGCCTCGATCCCCCCTTGTTGTGTCTCTATTCTTATATTCTTCATGCTCGCATGCATCTCTAATTTTCCACCTTAGCTGGCCATGTATCTACCGCGGCAGCTCATCTCCCACCTATACCTCCAACTCCTCCGATCTCACCACCCGCTCTCCCCGCCGGTCCTGATCCTCGTCGCCCTCGAGCCGGACGCGCTGTGTGCGTGCCGGATTCTGACGGCTCTGCTAAAACGCGACTACATCCCCCACAAGATCCAGCCCGTGGCCGGATATGGCGACTTGGCGCGCGCGGGGGAGGAATTGGTCCGGCCCATGCAGACCACGAATGGCGGCAGCGGAGGTGTAGTGGTGTGTCTCGGTGTCGGCGGACTGGTCGACCTCACGGAAATCCTGGCTCTGAACAACCCAGAGGACGAGATGGAGGATATGGGTGGCGTTGAGATCTGGGTGTTTGACGCGCGCCGGCCGTGGAACCTGGGCAACGTCTTCGGCGGACAGGCCGATCTCGGTCAGGCAATGGCGGAAATCGATGTCAACGCGCGAAGGCGCGGTCGTGGGGTGGAAAAAGGGTGCATCACCCCTTCGTACGCGTCAAAAAGCGGCGGCATTATCGTGTTCGACGACGGGGACATCGAGGAGGAGCTCAGCAATGAACGGGAAGCATACTATGCACTCTTGGAAATGCCCGAGGTAGATGAGGATGACGCGAGTGACGATGGTTCAATTGATGACCGTGACGACGACGACGAGGCGCAGCCTGGTTCTAAGAAACGCAAGTCATGGTCGGGGCGTGAAGACGAAGACGAGTCAGATGCGGATGATGAGCCTCCTCGTCAACGAAAGCGCAGCAACTCGGTAGGCCCAGCCCGTGGTATTGATCCCAACAAGTACTTAACGTGTGTCGCAGGGCTCTTCATTAGTCTCGTCTCCCACTCGTCGGAGAGGGACTGCGATCAATTCGTCCAATTCCTCACGCTCCGCAACACCTACGTCGGATTCACCGTCACCTGCAGAACCCAAGCAGCCGTCCACGAAGTCTTTGAAACGACGTTTGGTTCGGCTCAAGAAGAAGCACGAAGGGATCCTCCAAACGTACTACTCTTCTGGAACATCCTACTCGGAGCCCATCTGTTCGCTAGTTTACTCTCTCGCATCAGAACTTGGTCGCGAAGACAATGACCTTCTGTGGCTCGCGATTGTCGGCGTGTCTAGTCTGGAACTCAGCGGCCGAACAATGACCGGCGTGGGCATTTCAAACACATCGGAATCGGGAGGATCTGCAGGCTGGGGTGGGCAACGTGGAGAGCATATTCGCCAGATCCTCCGGGATGAGGTTCACCGTCTCAACCCACCCGATCCTTTCGAGCGGGATCGAGATATCAGAGGAGAGATCAACGGGGTCATCCCAACCACTGCTCGGTCTCCTACTGACACATCAATTCGTCTCTCCCCAGAACCGCGTTTCTTGCTGGTGCGGCACTGGTCTCTGTACGAGAGCATGCTGCACAGTCCTTATTTGGCCCCGAGGCTTCACGTCTGGACGGAAAATGGTCGCAAACGACTTCACAAGCTTCTAGCCAAGATGGGCATCAGTCTTACCCAGTGTCACCAATACTACACGCATATGGACATGGAACTTAAACGGGTTCTACGAGGACGACTGCTCAAATATGCTCCCATGTATGGCCTGGACGGCCTCGTCCCTCCAGAACCGTCTGGGCAGGTCAGTTCTCGTGAAGGTTGGGGCTTTGTTCGTTGTTGGGGGTGGAAGGCTTGTCTTTCTGCGACTGATGTTGGTGTCATTCTGGGCGCGATGCTTGAAGTTGGACCCCACGAGACGTCTCCATCGTGGGACGTCAAACGTCTGCCACGGGCGCGAGGCTCAAACGACGATCTTGAGAACGGCGGCGGCTCTGGCGAGTCGGATCTGGCAAGTCTTCTACCGCGGTTCTGGAGTGCATACGATGCTCTCTCCCTGACGTCGGAGTCGCCTACTCTCCTGATGGAGGCATTGCCCTTGGCGCAGCATCTTCATCGTGCAATCCTCCGCACTGGAACGTCGCTGCTTTCTAAGCATCAAATCCGGCACCTTCGGGCATTTCGGATCGCGGTTGTCAAAGATGGGCCCGATGTGAAGCTGTTCACCAACCCAGGCGCTCTGACAAAGCTGGCTCTCTGGATCGCCGAGGCAATCCGGGTCCAGGAGCGCGAGCGAGGCGATTCGGTCAAGATTGGCAAGAAGCGGGCCGCTGGCACTCCCCTCGTTCTCGCCGGGCTTGACGAGGACCGTGATCTTTACGTAGTGGTTGGTACAGGTGGTGGGGGCGGCGTGATTGACTTTGCCGCCATGTCCAAGCGGCAGGAAGAGCGACGCAAGAAGAAGGAAGTCAAGGAGAAGAAGCAGAAGGAGCGAGAAGAGCGACGCGCCCAACGTGCCGCGGAGCGTGCCGAGCGAGAAGATGACGATGGTGAGGAAGACTCCGAGGAGTCCGAGTCCTCATCCGAGTCGGAATCCGAAGACGAAGAAGATCCCCACAGCAAGAAACACCTGTTGCGCAATCGATTTGGCATCGCCTTCCAGGAAGTGGTTCAAGAGACCAGTGCGCGCGTCCGCATCGACAGTTTCGACCACTGTGTCGTCGAGGTGCAAAAGGATGACCTCGGCGGCTTCCTGGAAGCACTCAGCTTCCGCAGCGTGGTGGGCTAATACGCTGATCTCACCAAACCACTCATTCACGCAGTCTACGACCTGACATCACTGTTTACGCGTTTCGAGGCATGGGAGGGAGGAGCTGGGATTCGGATGGCGAGGGAACGGGACTCTGGTGGAAGAGGGCTCTACGATCCATGACCGGTGCATGCATTTCTCTCCCCCGTTGCATTCACGTCTGTCGTCATGTTCATCCTTGCATCTTGCATCTGACGTCTCTGCACTGGGCCCTGGCGTTGTGTGGTGTTATTGTCTTTATCCATCTGCCGCTGTCATCTACATAGCTGTTTCGTAACCATATCCAACTTCCCCAATGAATCTATTTGCATCGGCCTTCTCTCCGACTTGGCCTCCCCGCATCCCCGCGCAATTTCCGATGACCGCGTCTTCCACGGGCTGCGATGTCTTTAATAGACTGTTGGTGACACCAATTGAACTGGGATTTCATTTATCAACATGTCCCAACCAAAGCAATATCCTCCTCTCCCACGCGAGGCCACCCTCGCCCAGCTACCTCCCGAATATCCCTCCGACGCCCAAGACCAAATCTCCCAGATCCTCGCCACATCTCCCATCAACCGTCTCGTGGTGCTCGATGATGATCCCACCGGCACCCAGACCTGCCATGACATCTCCGTATTGACCGTCTGGGACATCCCCACCTTGATCACCGAGTTCCAAACCGAGTCCCCCGGCTTCTTCATCCTCACCAACTCACGCGCGCTGCCACCCACCGACGCCGAGCGCCTCATCCGAACCATCTGCGAGAACGTCTCTGAAGCAGCCAGGTCCACTGGCAACAAAGTCGACGTCGTCCTCCGCGGCGACAGCACTCTCCGTGGCCACTTCCCGCTCGAGCCCGACGTCGCGCAATCCGTGCTCGGTCCCGCAGACGCCCTCGTCCTCGCTCCATTCTTCTTCCAGGGCGGCCGCTTCACCATCGACGACGTGCACTACGTCGCGGAAGGCGACAAACTCGTCCCCGCGGGCGCCACCCCGTTCGCGCAGGATGCCACCTTCGGCTACCAGAGCTCAAATCTGCGGGACTATGTGCTGGAGAAGGCCCCCGGCCGGTTCGCGGCCAGCCAGCTGTGCTCCGTGACCATCGACGAGATGCGCCGCGGCGGACCTCGCGCTGTCTGCGACACGCTCCTGGCCACGCCGGCTGGCGCCGTGGTGATCGTCAACGCGGCCGCGGAATCCGACATGCACGTCTTCGTGGCTGGCCTGTTACTAGGTGCGTTCAAGGATAGCGGCAAACAGTTTACGTGGGGGTGATACCGCATACTAATTCCATGAATCCATACAGCCGAGTCCCAGGGAAAACACTTCCTGTGCCGCACAGGCGCGGCCTTCGTCTCAACCAGGCTCGGCATCCGCTCCAAAGCCCCCATCACCGCGGCGCAGCTCCGTCTCCCCTCCCCGCGACAGACAGGCGGCCTCGTCCTCGCAGGCTCGTACGTGCCCAAGACCACTGCCCAGCTGAACGTCCTCACCGACCGCCGCGGCGCAGCGGGCAAACTCGCCGTCATCGAAATCCAAGTCGAGGATCTAATCGCGTCGCCCGAGACAGCAGCGCGGACTGTGGCAGATGTCGCCACGCGGGCGGAGTCTTGTCTCCGGGCTGGCGAGGACACGCTCGTCATGACGAGCCGGAAGCTCATCACGGGCGCGGACGAGCTGTCCTCGTTGAAGATTGGCTCGGTCGTTGCTGAGGCGCTGGTGGGGGTGCTGCTGCGCATCGAGGTGCGGCCGCGGTATATTATAGCCAAGGTACGTTGTGTTGATGGTCAACGGAGTCGTTTCCGGCGTTGATGCTAATGCTCTGGTAGGGCGGGATTACCTCGTCTGATGCGGCGACGAAGGGGTTGAATGTGAAACGGGCCACGATTGTCGGGCAGGCGGCGCCTGGTGTGCCGCTGTGGCGGTGCGAGGAGCCGACCTCGCGGCATCGCGGTGTGCCTTTCGTTGTGTTTCCTGGGAACGTGGGTGGCGAGGCGACGCTTTGTGAGCTGGTGGAAGGGTGGGCGTAGGCCTGGTGTATATACAAGTGTAGATGCGGTCGACGGGGTACGCAGATCTCAACGCTATGAATGATATACAGCGGGCGGCGCCCATCGTTGGCAGGCGTCGCATGGTATCTAGTAGTACAGGTACATCGAGGCATAACACGTAGACACATGGATTCGTTTCATATCATTCGAAGTCGCCGATTGCTCTCTATCCCCACCAGAAGCTGACGCTGATGCCGGCTCGTAGCCCGCGCACGTAGTGCCACCACCCAACGGGGATGTACAAACACTCGCCCTCATGCAGCACGGTCTCGACATATTCCGCCTGCATAAAGCCCGGCCAGAGTTCCTCCCAGTGCTCGGATTCCGCCGGTGAGAGTTCAATGGCGGCAACGTCCACCTTGGAGGTATTGGACATGTCGATGAGCTTCTTGGTAGGCTCCGTCTCCGATGACGGGGCCTGCGCATGCACGCCCTTCTCGCTGGACGCCACCCACTCCTGACCCCGCGGATGGATCTGCGCCGCCGGCGTATGCGGTGAGTAGAGGCGGATGTACTTGGTCCCCACCACCTGCACGAGGATGTTGTGGTAGGGATCGTGATGGAGCGGTGAGATGGTCCACGACGGACCGATCCAGGTATTGATGACCGGGTCGGCGGGCAGGCCCATGACGGAGCCAGCAGACGCATCTTCCTCTGCCCCAGGAGGCGACTCGGGCTCCGTGGACGGCGAGGCCGGATTGGCAGGTTGCGAGGCGGGCTGTTGCGCGGAGGTCTGGGGCTTCGCCGCGTCGCGCTCGCGCTGCTTGCTCAGATACACGGGCGTGCCTGGTTCCGGGCCTGGCGGGTCGATGTAGCAGAAATCCGGAACGCTGATGTCGTTGCGCAAGGCCGGGATCTGCGTGAGGAGGTCATGTTGTGCCATGTACCCCGTCTCTCCGGCGCCTTCGGCCGTAGTGGGATCGCCTGTGTCACTTGGGCTGAACTGGCCGGGCCAGATATACTTGTCGGCGAACTCTCTGAACTCCATGATCTTCTGTCCCCAGCCTTCGTCTGTGTATGATCGGCCCACCTCGACAGGGACCAGTCGGCGGCCATTGAATGTGCGCTTCCACCAGTAGTCGCGGGAGGTCCAAGGGCGCGTTGACAATGCAGGCCAGTGGTCTAGCGCACTTTGTATCACAAGGGGCGTGCGGACGTGCCGTATATGATCATCGATCGAGTCGAACGATGGCTCCGAAACGCGCGGGACGGGATACTCCAGGCGGGGCTCGGGCAAAGAATTCGGAGGGAAAAGAGGCGGCGAGAGCTTTCGGCGCTTCGAGGCAGGTTTAGGGGAGCTGGAGGTGTCATTGGTAGCCTCTGTTGCAGCTTGCAGCGCCGATAGCAGAGACTCGACGAGCGTCTCCCGCGACGGCGCGCCCGTCATAATCAAGGCTTTGTCGAGGACGTGGATGGCGTCCGGCAGCCAAGCAGCTTGTGCGCTGACTTGAACATCTGCGCTGGCATCTTTGACTTCGGCGATGAGTTTCTGCACGTCAAGCTTGTGATCCGCAGCTTGTTTCGCCTGCTGGCTGAGATCGCAGTTCCGAATGATGACGAGGCACGACTTCACGATCGACGCGTCCGTGTAGAGGCGGCGCCAGCAGGGCTGCACATCTTTGAAAGGGAAGACGCGTAGTTTCGCGTCGGCGAGCTCGAGGGCCTTGTCGGTGGTGTGGAAGAGGAGGTCTTGGAGCTGGTTGCTGCATTGGCGGATGGGGTCATCGGAGGTTGGCTTGGCGATGGCGGACAGGGCGTCGCCGACGACAGAGGCGAGGCTCATGGCTGCGTGCAGAGACAACTGATGTAAGACATCTGGAGTCCCGTGTGGTAGGATAGTTGGCGGAGAGGAGCCTTGACTTGGTGTCGTCACTTCTGAAAATTGTGCGGTGGTGGGTGACAACTACAAGTGAAGTTTTGCCCGCTCAAGTGCTTTCCACCTTTGCAATTTTCCACTGATGGATTCCAACGAGAATTTATCGATCTAAGCTCGGAGCTATATAGGCTTAATATTCCATTCTAAACACTCTATCGATGTCACCGTGTTTCATTTCCCTCGTTTTCTAACGAATTCATGGAAATACGCTTCTGCCCAGGTGGGGCTTTGTTTGAATATATCGATGACGGCGAACTGTTTTGATTGTTTCACATCTTCTACACGCCGAAACCTCCCAGTGTTAAACTGTGGCAGGGGATAGGGGATGATGATAGACAGGAGAGTGTGCTTGGCCAAAAAGAGAAGAATTAGGTGAGTTAATTAAATAAACAGAATATAAGGATTGACTAAAGAACTGGAAATCATCAAGTCTGCTAGGAATTCTGGTTCAATTTATGCTGTACCTACGAGCCAGTGCCCGATATGAATCACATGAGGTATATACCCATCCATGGATATATGCACGCAGAAATGAGTATATGGAAAACTGTGTTAATAGCTATAGATTATAATTAGTTAAGCGTACGCCCCTTAAATTGGCAGATTGGGCGGGATGGCAATATAGACATCTCCTTGATTCCAATTGGTCGGGTTCCCTCCTATCCTGACCTGAAGTTGGCGCATAAACATCGGAAATCATCACATCCAACGAAATCTCCATGGACGAGTGGTATAAGCCTCCAACGATAGAGAGCCATCTAGAGGCTCATGTGCCTCGACCCGGCCCCATTTTTGACCGGGAGTGGGATTGGCCTTTCTGGAAATTCGGCTACGATGACCCCAACGTTCTCTTCACCACCCTGCACGCGGAATTCAACTCGGTCAAGTACGACGAATGAAAACCCGGTACGTGAAGCGGCTGGTTCTCGAGGCTCGGTAGGTACGTGGGAAAGAAAACAACATTAAGGAATTTATGACCGAATGATAGTTTGAGAGCACCGAGGTGGTGAGAAAGCTTCCTCATATCCTCCAGGGAGAAGATATAGGGACACCGAACTCTCTATCTACCCAAAATATGCTACACCAGCCCGCTTGATTGCACCGGAAAGAACTACTGGAGGCACTTGGTGCGCCAAGCCACACGGTAGAAATGAGCATCCAATTTAACCTCTGCGGTCTCATGGTCGTCACTGTTACTACCGTGACCACCGCCCAGCTCTGTGGCTGCCGCTTCTTCTTCAAAGCCCGGGTATCAAAACACCCAGATCAGTCAGCCTATACTGTTTTTATGTCACCTTGACTGGCTAGGCGGTCAAAGTATTTCCCGGGTAGATGATTGGACGTAGCCTATGGAATTTTGATGTATCAAAAAAAAATGCTTTGACAAAAGAAGCATATTCTTCGAGCTTCGGAGGCGCTACCTTGGAGTAAGAGAAGAAGCCAATTTCATATCTTATATAGCTCCAGGACGCCATCTATTATCGCTTCTAGGGTGTTAGGCGGCTGTATGATAACTCATACGCTAAGGCAGAATTGCCGATAGGAGAAGCGCCTTGATCTAAGGTTGGATTATATTCCTCTTCCTTATTAGAGTATAAGGGAGACAAAGATGGGTGTGGTAAGATGTTTCTATTTCTATTTCCTATTGAGTTTAGCTCCTTGGTAAGGTCCTATCGCAATATTAAGTAAATATATAGTACAACTATAAATGTTTGGTCGGAAGACGGGAGGAATGAGCTAAACTGCCAAGGAATGGATGCCAGCAGTCTTAGGTAGAAAGGAGGAAACAGGAAAACCGGCGCAGGAATCAACACCCAGCATAGGATTGATAATCTATATGAAAGTGCTTTGACAAGATAGGCAAAACAGTTAACTTGCAAATCCCAGTCCCAATACTGGATCTCTCAGTATTCGACCCACACAAGGAGTATTCAATAAGCGTATATCTTCAGCTCGAAATCGAGTTCTACTTCTAATTCATGTGGATGCCTGAAGGCGCGCCTTCACCCCTCAGGCAGACCATCGTCCACGCTGTAAATAACTTTCTCTCTTTGTCGCTCTTCTCTCACTCTCTCATCTTCTTCTCCTGCCATCCCTCCCTCTCCCTCTCTAAAGCAACCGACAGCCTCCACCATACCATGGTCCACATTTTGAAAAGGGGCCAGCACAAGAGGACATATGGCACACTCGAGTCAATGCACTCAGGCTGTCTTACAATTCCCATATGTATCAAGCCTTCTTTTTGCTTTTGGGTACCGAAGCATTGCTTTTCTAACTGGTATATCTGCCGATCATATACAAGCAACCAAGAGACCGTTATTTGAATATCTTTCTGCATGGACCGTAACACAAGCTCAACAAGGACGACCAACATGCTTGTTGCAACCGAGTGAGGCAGGTGAATCCACAATGCAGCTAATGGCTCCAGCACCACTACCTCTAGGGAGCCAATATACCTAGTTGCGTCTAGTGCCAACAGCGCTCAATGAGAGCAGCCAGCGTCTTCCCGCACCTTGCCACTCTTCCCGTTCAATCCCTGCCACCATAGATTTGGAATCCTGCTCATAATCCCGCCTATTCGTGTTAGCCCTATGAGACTGCCCCTGTCGAGGCTGCATGGTGCCGTCGCGGCTGCTGGATCGACGAGTCGAGCACCCGGTCGACCAATGACCCGCGCCGGAGTCTATTTGTTCAGAGAGACTTCGCATCCTTGTTTCCGACCACTGTTGTCAGGTACATATATGTATGTACATACATAAGTACCAACGTTGATTGCGTCGAGTGCGGGCACTCCTTCGCTCGCTACGCATGCAGCCCTTGACGTCGGAGGCGTCCGATCTCCATTTCGCTTGCTGTCATGCTTGCATTGAGGCTCGGCCCCACGCCGTGGATACTTGGACATACACAAGTACTGACAGACCAAGGTACCAAGGTACCTCCTGTGTACCGCCACCGGAGTAAACGCGAGACAGCGTCGCCGATGCCGTGCCTGGGGCGATTAGGTTCGATGGTGGCGGGATATCGCAGGGACGAGCCGCGACCCAGGAGGGCAGGCAAGACTCGGCTCCGTCGATACCCGATTGGCGAGTGTACTTTTGCTAGATCGCTTCGCGCGCGGCGACCCCTCGCAGAACTGCGGCGGTGGCCAATCGGAGGCTGCACGGGGGTGTTCTTATTTGCCGGGATGCATGGGCCAGACCGTCGTCGAATCTTGGGTGATGACTTCGAGATTGATCTGTTGAGGGGACGCAGATGGTGGGGATGAGTGGGGATCACTGATGGGAGCTGATCCGGTGCAGATGAAGGCGAATTGCCGATCGATGGGCGGGTCAGTAGGATTCGGATTGGGTGTGATGATCAGATTGGGGAAGAGAGATTGAGAACCTCGTCCGCAGAGGTCGACGCATCTCCAGGGTTCCTCTGTGTGTGTCCGGGCACTACGAGTTGTCTGCTTCCAATCTTGAATGGCAACCGACATGATCGTACGATCTACGCAGAGATCGGAATGCCTCGAAGGGGGAGGATTCAAAGAATATGTCTATTCTGGCAGGGTTTCAAGTACCGACGCAGGATGGACTACGGCGAGTGAGGATAGACACGGCGAGCAAATGGAGCCGCAGTTCCTTCTCGGATGAATTCTGGGTGATGTGCACCAAGCTTCAGCAAGCAATACCAAGACCCGGGTGAGGGTGTGAGGAGTCAACAGCTCATGAACCGTGTCGAGGATTTGAAATCCCTGATCCGAAAGGGCATCGAGACGGTGCAACCACTCGGCCGTCCAAGCGGCGATAATCGAGATGGACTGTCACATCGGTGGCGTGCATGTCAGAGTCGATCCCATCTTCAGCCTGCATCCTGGGATACATCCAAAAGTACAGTCTGGGGGTGGAGGTACTTCTGCGCGGGCGATTGGATTCCAATAGTTCGATCAACTGGACTATGTGAGTGATATGCTGGGACCTGACTTGAGAGGGGTGGTGTCAACGCATGCACTGGATGATGTGCGCATGTACCGATGGTCCCATTCTGATGATCAAGACACTTATCCAATGGATTCTATTCGATGGCGCTCGGTCGAAGCATTTCCTTCAATAGATCGCAACAGCTTGAGCCATCACTGATCTCCAAGTTCAGGACGAAACACTATCAAGGTTGCCGATCAGACCGCTTTGGGAGGGTGGACCCAATGATGGCTTGTCAATGTTCAGCTATACCGGAGGAATCCGTCGGCAACTTCGGCACCTCGATATCTTGATCTCAGTCGACGGCCTTGTCCGACGCCAACAGTGGACGACACACCCCACGCCCAGCGTCACCGAGCAGGGAATATTCGCCTTTTCAGGACAAAGCAGCCTCACGAGGGAATCCCTTGGCCCCCGGCGCGGGACAGACGTACGATGAGTAAACTGCACCCATCGCGATCAGAGAGGGAGCAAGTCTGTGTATATGCAGGGGCGATTGGATCCATCAGCTGAACCGCAAGATCAACGAACATCTTTTCCGTCTTGGGGGCGTGGGATGCTGTCACTGTCACTTCTGTCACTTCCCCCCGCGCCGCAGAAGGATCGAGTTTCGAAAATAGCGCAGCCAAAGTACGCGATGGGGCGCGAAAGTACCGTCGTTCGACAGGGACTCAGATATCACGTAGGAAGGTGTCGGGAGCACGGAGGCGGCGATCCGCCGACGAGAAGCCAAGAAAACAAAAGTCCACCGACCACCGCAGCTGAACGGCCGATCCTTCGGCGCCACACCCTCGAGGCGCAAGATGATTCCCCGAAAGCAGGAATGTGGCGAGGGCACTCACATGATCGAAGGCCGATTCAATAGTCGGGACTTGGGTATTTAGTGCTCATGGATTGCAGCCACTCACAGCACGCCCGGGGCTTCTTACCCGCCACCGCGGCACCGGATCCTGCATTCCGATGGGGCGTTTGGTGGATTCCCGTTGGTTCGGGGAGACTTGCGAGATGAAACGGGAACACGGAGTGTCGAGACTTACCTGTATAGGTCTAAGACGAGAAGAAGCATCGTGGGCCTCGGCGGGCATTGATTGGTGCGCGGATCGCGGGTTTGGTTTCCGACGTATTCTTGATCCGTGGTACAGCCGCAGCTAGTGGTGGTAGGAACCATGGGTGTATACAGGTACCTACGGAGTATGAAGATTGGAGCTGAGATAGTCCACTATGGATCGACATGCGTCCCTTGCCAAAGTACGCGGCTGTCCAGGAAGCTCCAGGAATCACCCAGCATCAACACGGCTGTTCCAAGCGTGGCGCCTGGTACTCTCCAGAAGAAAAGATCTTTTCAATCCACTCAGCCTCTCGACTGACAACTTCATGACCAGGCAACACGTATCTTCCCGGTCTCGATCACAACCATGCCACCAAGGGCGCTCGAGCAGCACCTTGCGCAACCACACTGCGGCAAGGACGAGAATAAGCAACCCGATAGACTTCGACGTCGCGATCGATCGGGAAGAGCGGGAAGTTACGTCGCGCCCAGAGAACAGATCGCAAAGGGACGTATGATTGGCCCCACAGACTGGGACAACGTCTAGTCCATCCCTCTTAGTCTGGGCCCCGAATTGAGCTGTCGCGATCGAGAGCGAGGTGTGCTTTCCCTGGTTCCCCTGGATCTCCCGATTGGCCTGAAAACCTAGGAATGGAAATGGCTTGCGGTCGACCTCCTGCATACTTCGTGGGAGGGAATTGTACACGGCCTCAGTTCCGCACAATCTCGGGGAGGATGCATACACGCCGTGGACCCTTGATAACATGATTTCTCTCCTTTTTTCGTCTCCCCGGATGATGGTGTCACCGTGCTGGAATGGGGGCCCGTTCTGACGGTACAGTCGGCACCCCGAGAAAGTGATCCCAGAACCCACCTGCTATGTACCAACATAGCCGGGAAACGAACCTAGGGGAAATGAACCAACGACTGGACACACTCCCCAAGCCGTACATCTATGGGCGATTGAGACCCCGGATATCATTTCCGGTCTCCCCTGGACGCCAAATCGTGCCGGGCGGTACACCAGTATACTTCACGTCCTGCCCCATGCAACTGTCAAGCCCGACAACCAGCGAGGCTTATGACCGACGATCCCAGTGTAATGGTTGTGTCAGGTTGCGCTGGACTTGGTGTACCCGTCAAAAGAAACGAAACGGCGCGGGATTCACCGAGAGCACGCTCGCCCCCTTGCTAGCTCCCCTTTTCTTTTGGCGTTGCCCTGAGCGTTGGGTGATTTGAGGGCAATATGAGGTAATCCAGGCGCGGTTGCAGCGGAATGAAGGGAAGTAGCGCATATCGAAGAATGCACCGATCGGGGGGATCCTTCGCACGGGCGGTACGATGCTTGATGCTAGGTTTGGAGGATTTGCTCCAAGACGCCGGGGCGAGTCTATCCTTCGTACAGGCATGCCTCGAGAGATCATAGCCTCGTGGAGAGTTGTAGACGAGTCCGCGGACCACAGACGAGAGCCCAGAATACAGTTCATCTCGTTGCGTAACCACTCCAGGCGACATTGTTGACCGACACTCACCGTCTTTTGCCGTCCCCTTGGGCAAGAAGAATCGCTGAGGTCGGAATATCGATATGGGCTACATACGCAGCTCTAGTTCAATCCGCAATGATCAGCTGAGATATCCATGGATTGTGGATGGGACGAGCTCTCCGGCTACCGGCGGTGCAGACGCAAATGGCGGGGCGGTTGCAACGCATCTCAGTTGATGATACTGGCTGGCTGAGGTCCTGATCGAGAAGTCGGGGGAAGACGATGCTCCAAGGGGAATTTGCATCTGCCGTCATCACCACACCACTGCTTCACCCTGCAGCCAAGCACTTCACCGCTGTCAACCCTTTCACCCGGGTGGTGAGGCTACATCTCCACCGGCTCTGCACTCGGGGACTGATTCCTTCCAGGTACAGGTCGCTTCGCATGCCAGGGTCTCTTTCTGCCCCCCACCGGGGGGAAGCATGGATCGCTCGCCTTGCAGCTCTAACGGGAATCAAGCTCAACGCTCCCGATCGACACGGAGGTTGGGTCTGAGGGAACCGAGGACCCTAGTTCGTTTCATGCCCAGAGCCGATTCCATCCACAACTGCCCGTTGGGCTCCTTGTAACTTTCCGGCCTGAGCCCTTCCGTACAGTTCCGAGTGGACGTCGAAGCAGACACGACGTTGAAGCGTCGCGTGATGCATGGCATGAAAGATGCTTTGTTGCTGCTGTCACCGCTACATCGCTCGGGTCTTTCCCCCCTTTCCTCGAAACAGCTCCCCGAGCTGTCAAAATCCTTCACGTCCGGTCATGGATGCATGGCGTCTTCCATGCATTTCTTGCATGGAAGGATTTGTCAACGCCGTCTGCCCGACAATCTCCCGGGGAACAACCGCCAGTGGTGACTGGTTCCCACGCCAGGGCCAATACCACCGTTTACGAGTTGGCAACTGAAGCTCTTCGGACTCGGAGGATGACTCGAAGACGATCGATGGGTGGAGATGACTTTGTTTGCTCTCGAGAAGATCTGCGACACTTGGACCTCCGCTGCGGTCTGTACAACCTTTGATCTTCCGGACGTTGCAGACCTGCGCCCATTCCCTAGCGATCTTTTGTCTACGGTGAGTCGGCCGCTACGTGCTCTCTTCAACCTGCTTCTCACCTTCACCTACACCCTCACCCTCACCCTCACCCGCTGGTTTCACCTTCAAGCGGCTCCGGCCGCAGCTGTTCGCTGCCCAAGCGCAATGACGTGGGCTTTTGTGGTAGAACCGTCGGTGGGTCTCTCTCGCACACCGGCTTTTTCTCTAAAGCCCCCGCCTGGAGGCCTCTCGCGTGGCCAGCAGAGAGCACTGCATGTCCCCTTTCTGTCGTACATCTTCGGAACAGAAGGCTGGGTATCGTCCTGTACAAGGCCGTGATACAATATAATGGTCCCACTTGCAAGAAAGTTTTCCAGCCCCTTGGATCTCCGCCGCGTTGGCCCCTCCTCCTGGGTCGGCACTTTACCGACTTTTCGATAGATGCGATATACACTGTGGAAGGAATGGCTTCCCTGTCGCCAGAACTTGTTCGACGATGCAAATTTGTACTCGCAATGCGTCCATCAGGGAAGGATGCTGCTCCAGGATCGCAAATAGATAACAGCAGGGCGAATCATAATCACTCCCTGCCCTGCTTCGTATTTGCTTGATCAATACCCTCCGGAGCGGAAACAGTCTCCAGGCAGTTAGGCCATGTGGAATAGGGGCGATCGCACCCCCCACTCTCGAGGCGAAGCCCAGAGTGTCGGTGAATTTAGGTGAAGCTCAGCTGAGACCTTCATGGCCCTCCCCCGGTCCCGAGGACTAAAAAGATACTAGAGCATCATGAAGTCGGCACGGACTGGTATTGGCACCGAATCCAGGGTGTTGATAGGACGATCATCGCGCGGCCCCGTGTTCCCCCTTGTTCTCACCCAAAGTCCATCGCACCCCTTTTCCGGCCCCCGGTTGGTTAGTCTCAATAATCAGACTCGGCCGTTTTCTCCGTGACAGCCTTACTATTTTCCTACTATTGATGTTATGATTATCCTTCTCGAAGGCGGGCAGCGTCGACTCGAGATCCGGGAGGCTGACACGCTAAACCGACCCAGCGCTTTGGATACGCTGATGCTCTGCGTGGCCGACCCTATGAGCGGGCTCCGTCTTCCCAGCGGCGTGGATGATAGGCAGGCCCTCAACGGTTCCTGTCCCTCTTCTTTGCTTCTTTTGTTCTTTTCCTCTTTCGATCCGACAAGACCGCCCGCCAACCATGGGCGCCTCGGGAATACCTCCCGATTGGGCGGGTGAACGTGGACAGGACGAGGTACACCGCATCTTGCCATGGTCCTGCAAGGTCGCCGCGCCGGGGAGCTGGACTGGTGAGTGGCGGAACCGAGCCGAGTCCAACGAAATCAATGCAAAACACGCGCCGGCCATTGTTTGTGGTTGATGACGCTGCTGGTTGGGCGCGGTGCATGGCATGGTCGAGGAACAAAGAAAGCGAAGCTCCACCACGACTCCTGCGACCGGGTTTCTTTGTTGCGGCCCGGAGTCACGCTTCTGATTCGTCGGCGACCTGCTCTTTCAGTCCGTTCTAGCGGGCTTCCACCCATCGGGGAAGACGATCCTTCACCCCCGAACTGAGTTCGCCTCATCTCCCGTCTGCTAGGCGGGCCCGGCTGGGTGGACGGGGTGGACAAGGCGGCTGAGTCCATTATTCCGCGACACCAGTGACCACCGAGTGGATCGGGGGCAGAGGAGCGATAGTGCCGGATGACAACAGTGATCCTCGATGCGGGTTGCGGGTTGGAGTTTGATGGGATTTCAGGGGATAGGGACCACTGCCAGAGAACCATTCCATCGCGATCGCGCAGTAGCGTCTTCTGTCACTCCCGGAGGCCCCTAATACTGGTTATGACATGAGCTATGGAATGATTTAACTTAATATAATTCGTGTCCCGTCTCCCAGCGTAGCTAGATAGTACATAGCCCCGGTGATGGGGGGTACTTTGGTTCCAGTCATTAGTACGGCAGTGGAGGTGAGATCTATCATCTCACTAAACCACACTAAACCCAGACTTCCGGGAGTAAAAAAAAATCCTCTCCTGTAAAGCCGATGATCCTGAGGCGTCACAACATCCGGAAGGGCCAACCCTCTCTTTAGGAGCCGACTCCATACATAACCTTTCCCCCGGGCCCGAGTCAGGGCGGATCTTGACCTATCCTGTCTAGTGAGTACCTAGGTACCGTTAGTACCTAGTACGACAGTTGTTACCATTGTATAGTCCGTACCGTAGGTCGTACGGGCATAAATGCAGCAACCGTGTCGTTTGCCCATTTCGTCTTCCATCGATGGAGAACGGATCTGTCGAATCAGCCGGGGGGGGGGGGGGGGGTGAACTAGCTAACATTTTGGAGTGGGATGACGATGATTTTCCACCGGTGTATAGACTGGGCCAATGAATTCTAGCTAGTAACGGGTGGATGGATACACTTGGTGCAATCCCAATCTCCCAATGATCTGATCCGATTGATCGAGGAATGGGGGTGGACATCGCCCAGACAATCGGGTTCTTTCCCAAACTCCCTTTCCCGGAAGTGTTTCCATTGGCTCTGGGCAACGATGACGATGGTGCACCCTACCACTGCTACAACTGACTCTCCCGTCGATCTTCCTGTTGGTCATCAGCTCCACTCAATTTCCCTTCTGTCGTCTTTTCCCCCTTGGGATTTTTATTTTCCTTGCCTCCAGCTGCTATCCGCTCCCCCCTCTCTCGATCCCCCCCCCCTTTACTCCTATACTCTGTAGAGAGGCGGTATGGGGCTTTTCTTTGAATCCATTTTTATTTCCTCGGTTTCTTCATTTGGATTTTTTTCTTTATCCCCAGAAATATGTTGGTGTTGTCACGAATCCCGTCTAGGGGGTTTGGCTCATCCCTAACGGGATGTATCACTTTGGCCCTGAGTCGGATGGTCCCGATGCGCCAATAGAATCATGTATTACACGGGGACATCAAATTCACACCCGAAATTCAAAAGGGAAATTAAATTAAATTCCAAAATCCAAAACATGAAAAGAAAATAAAATAAAATGATAAAATGAAAATCAGAATCCAAAATCCCCCAAGCCCCACACCCGACTTTAGGCCTTTCGCAACTTGTTGTTTGCTGCCATCTGCATCCTGCGTCTAGCTGTAACCGAAATTCCCATTCCCATGAACGGTTGACGTTTTTTGGTTTTTTGGGTTCTTTGGCGCCTGATCGCTATAGATGGAGCTATCCACTGTCGACACCCGTCGACCTTCATATAATATCCCCCTTCCCCCACGTATGCCTCCCTTTCCTCCCACCCGCAACTGCTCCTTCGTCTCTCCGAGGATTCTTCATAGATCCCTTGCCCCCTTGAACTCTCCTTTCCTCCCTCGCCTCTGAGCCCGTTCAGTTCGCGCTTGGCACTGGCATTCTTGTTCGTCACCGCGTCCAGAGTGAAATAGAAAATCCTCCGAGCTCCTCTCCCAGTCTGAAAGAGCGTGGTGTCAACGCATCTTACCACTGTCTCGTCGTCTTGATCTCGAAGATCTTCCACCCTGCCTTATCGGATTGGCGATCGGATTTCCAACCGCAGGGGGAGAAATGCTGAAGCCCTAAAACAACCTCCACCACCGCTCCTTGCTCCGACAAAAACCAGCTCACCAATTGCATTCTCTCCCTTTCGACCTTTCGAGCCCTGACGCATTAACCTGGGGTAACTAAAAGGGGGCGTCAAAAGCACCATCGGGTACTTTGTGTTCCCCTCTCATTTCCCGACTGCCCTCGAATCGTTTGCGCAGCGCGGGGCTCTTTGCGGCCCTGGGAACCTTTTTTTTTTCTTACGTCTTTTCCCTCGGATTGACGAGGACTTCATCTTCACTATGTTTCATCGGCCAGCTTGCCTTCAGGGCCGACGACAGCGCAATGGGGCCGCGGAGGATTGGTCGACATTTCCAATCCGGCAATTGTTCGTTTTAGGTAAGTCGAGGTACTTTTGTTGCGCGCATCGCGAACTGTACGGCTCCGTCGCCAACAAAGAAGAGTGACCTCACGCGCTCTCTCTGATTTGATGTGATTGGCATTGCGCGCAAATTACTACTCTGAAAATCCACGAAACTGACCATGTCGCGCCAGCCCTTGTTCGGATCTGCGAGCCGATTGCGTTCATGTCGATTTTCCCCTACGTCTACCATATGGTCGAGTCGTTCCATGTAACGGACAATGACCAGAAGATCGCTCTCTATGCCGGAATGATCACCTCGTCCTTTACCTTTGCCGAGTTCTCGGCGGGCATGTTCTGGGGCCGCATGAGTGACCGCATCGGCCGCAAGCCCGTTCTCATCATGGGCTTGGTGGGCACGGCTGTCAGCATGGTGGCCTTCGGATTCGCACCCAACCTAGCGACGGCGATGATCGCCCGCGCGCTCGGTGGCCTGCTGAACGGCAACATCGGTGTGCTCCAGACGACGGTGGCGGAGATCGTGACGGTCAAGGAGCACCAGCCGCGGGCCTACTCGATCATGCCCTTTGTGTGGTGCCTGGGCTCTATCCTGGGGCCCGCGATGGGTGGTGCACTGGCCCAGCCCTGCGACAACTACCCAGCGCTGTTTGCGCGCAACTCGCTCTTCGACCGCTTCCCGTTCCTGCTGCCCAATCTGGTCTGCATCGTCGTACTCATCTGCGGCATCCTCGTGGGGTTGTTGTTTCTGGAGGAGACGCACCCGGAGAAGAAGCACCGCCGCGACCCCGGCCGTGAGTTGGGCCACTGGCTCATCAGCCAGTGCTGGCGCTCGCGCGTCCAACTTCCCGACGATTCCGACGTTCCCGTCGAGAAGTCCGAGTGTTTCGTCTATGGCGACGTGCCCGAATACGAGAGTGCCGAATCATCCCCCTGCCTGCGCCCCGTGAGTGACGTTGGGTCAACGGAGGGTGACCTGGAGGGTCAGAAACCCCCCACGCCCAAGGCCTTTACCCGACAGGTCATCTTCACCATTGTTGCTTACGGAATTTTGGCCTAGTGAGTTGGCTCCAGCGCCACAGGTGCTTGTGGTTTTTCATTTCCGGTGCAAGCCGTTGCTGACCTCGGGTTTCCTTTTCTGCAGCCACAGCGTCTCATTTGACCAGCTCATGCCGGTCTTCCTGAGTACCCCCAAGTCCGACGACAAGATCGTCCTGCCATTCAACTTCACTGGCGGCCTCGGTCTCCCGACCAAGACGATTGGGTTCATGCTAGCCGTGCAAGGTGTCTACTCGATGATTGCTCAGTTGTGGCTGTTCCCATTCGTGGTCAAGCACTTCGGAACCCTCCGGACCTTTCGATTCGTGCTACTCGCCTGGCCGCCGCTCTACCTGGCCGTGCCCTACCTGATCCTGCTGCCGGCCAAATTGCAGATGCCGGCCGTCTACGTCGCCTTGATCAGCAAGATCACTTTCCACGTTATCGCCTTCCCCGCCACCGCGATCCTGCTGGCCAACTCAGCGCCGACCTCCAAAGTCCTCGGCTCCATCAATGGCGCCGCAGCTTCGACCGCCAGCTTGAGCCGAGCCTTTGGCCCAACCATCACTGGCCTCCTGCATTCCAAGGGGCTTGAGAGCGGCTGCTCCGTGCTTGCCTGGTGGGCCTGTGGATTTGTCTGCGTGGTCGGTGCCATCGAGAGCTTCTGGATGGAGGAGTCACCGGAGCCTGAGCGGTTCAAACAATCCGACTCCAAGGCTAGCGAGACCGAGTTGAAGCGCGATACGCTCTCGGAGGACTCCGGCATGGAGGATGAGGAGCAACGCCTTCTCTCTCTGCGCTCCAGCATTGATCACGAGTTCGACATTTCGAATCTGGACTTGCACGCCATTCATGGCCTCTCCCACCCCGATCCTGATACGTCCGCTGGTTCCCACGTTTGAATGGAGACCTAGCGTCTTACCCCTTATCTCCCTCTATACGCCTCTATTGGTCCTGCTGGGAAGGACTTGGCCGTTTCATCATTTGCATTGCCTTTTCCTTGACTTCTACGATACCTGATTCCCTTTTATCTTATTCTTTCCTCCGTTTCTATTTCCCCATTCGCCCGAGAGCGGAAACCCGGCGCAACTGACATAGAGTGGACGCATCGCAAAAAAGAAAGGCGTGCATTTCTGGTTCCCTTGTTTTTGCTTTTGTTTTGTTTATTTCTTTTTCATCTCTTGGAGCATTGAACGGGATATATTATGATGATACTCACGTGCATCTGGGAGGTTGTTTGTCTTTTGTCTTCTGTCTTTTGTTTTATTCGCGCTAGTTACATTCCTGCTCATCATGTCAAGCATTATTACCCTGTGGATCTTTAGATAGACTCCATTCTTACGGACTCAATGAACGGCCGTCATCATTTTGCCCTTTGCATACTATGGCATTTGATCATTGGTATTTCTCTCCGAGTTGTCCACTATTTAGTGTCCACCGACGTGGACTCGACCTCCAGTTGCAATTCTAGTTTCCCTTTTGACTCCAGGTCAAGCATATCCACAACCGCCTGTCAGGCAATACAAGCAGGCGGATCAGATGACTCCGTGCTATATAGACGCTCGTTCCCCGTCTCCACGACCTCTTCTTATTTCCCCCCATCTTGCAACATTCCATCTTCTCACCTCCCCTCCGCGATGGTACCCCGTCTCCAGCGCTGTCAAATCTCCGTATCCCCACCAATGACAGCAGACACATACCGGGGAGATCCACTTGGCACTTGGTCTCCGCCGACCCCGATCTGCTGCACAACCGCGCTGGACGCCGTACGCCATTCCCGTTAGGCCAACTGCCGTGCGAACATCGGCACTAGCATGATCGGTCCAGTACTGTTCACGAGTGCTTCTCAATCATCTCGGCCAGATCCCCTGGGGTATTGAGAGTGCCGAGTTCCTCCATTCCTTCGGACAAGGTGAACCGTCTCCGTGCTGGGAATAGACCCGAACTCCACCAAAACCCTATCGGCGTGACGGTACTTCCTGATCTTCCCAATCTGCAGCTGCAGCCACGCGCTTCGCCCTCGCCCTCCTCCCGGAACCGCAGTCGCTTTATCTTTGCACCTCGCTAGTCTGACGACTGTGCGGCGCCGTTCACCAGGGCTGTTATCTCCCAGCTCAACCACCTTCGGAGGATACTTTAACTCCGGGACACGCACTGGCGCCGCGGACAGTATCGCACCCCTCGGCACCCAACCACTTTATGCGGTGCGGGCCGCCTCCTTTCCCTTCGTCCAGGATCGCAAAAATTGAATTGCCCGCGTTTCGAGCCGTCAGTGCACCTCGCGCCCCGATCTATCATGCGCGCTGATCCGTTCCGGGGGGTTAAACCGCTGTTGCCGACCGCTGTCTCCGCCAAAGCCCACCGTCGAGCGATGAGCGCAGCTCTGCGGCGCTCGCCACTCACACCTCACAATGCCTAACCCGCCCTCCCCGTCGGCGCCGGCCTCTTCGGGAAAGAAGAGGCCTCATCCGTCCGGCGACACGCCGCCCACCCAGCTCGACCCCGCGATCCTGAATGTCTCGCGTGATGGTGCAAGCCCCTCCGCCCCAACCGCCGGTCCGTCCGCGTCACCCGCCCTGCCCACCGCGCATTCCGCCGCGACCGCCGCCTCATCCACGTCCTCGTCTTTTCGCAACGTCTCCGCCTGCAATCGCTGTCGGCTGCGCAAAAACCGCTGCGACCAGCGCCTGCCACGCTGCCAGTCCTGCGAGAAGGCCGGCGTTCGCTGCGTTGGCTATGATCCCATCACCAAGCGCGAGATCCCGCGCAGCTATGTGTTTTTCCTGGAGAGCCGGGTCGCGTACCTCGAGAAACAGCTAGCGGAGCATAACGTCGAGTTTAAGAAGGCCGTCGCTTTCGACGAAGAAGATGCGGTGAAGACCGAGACCGAGGGCGATGCGGCGCTATCCTCTGCCGGCCCCGAGGGCCACACTGGCGACGGTGCCGAGAAGAGACAATGGAAAAATGGGGGCTCGAAGGAGCAGTCCAACCAGTCTGGGCAAAGAACAGATGGGGAGCACAATCGCGATGCCGATGGAGATTCGGCAAACGAGGACAATTGGCGCCTACACAATCTGGTGTCGAATATTGGTATGGTCTCCGTGCAAGGAACGTCCGATCCTCGATATCTGGGCTCAACGTCGGGCATTTCATTTGCTCGGGTCGTCTTTGCGGCGGTGCGCAGTTCACTGCCGGGTAATATGCCCGAGCGTGCCCCGATCCGCACCAGTGAACGATTGCCTCAGACGGCGGCTGCTGGGCCTGGAGCCGGTACAATGCGAGATTCGTTCTTCGGGCTCCAGACACGTCCGATGATGAAGCACGCTGCTTTCCCCGACCGAGAGCTGGCCGAACGCTTAGTCGATCTCTATTTTGAGCATGCGAACCCCCAGATGCCCATTCTCCACCGTGGTGACTTTATGGAGCTACTGGACCGGACATATCAATTGGAGGAGAAGAGTCGTTCTCCACGCGCTCTGTACATTCTCAATATTGTGTTCGCCATTGGGGCTGGCATCATCTTCGAGGATAAGCCGCAGAGCCCGGACGAGGAAAACGGGGAAGTTCGCGATCGCGCCTCGTCCACAACGAAGCGGCCGCGACTCTCGAGCCATCAATATCAACCAGAGGAATACCATGCCTCCGCCATTGTGCATTTGGAATCGTTTCTCGGCTCCTCATCTAGTGAAGGATTTGGCGGCTTAGAGGAACTCCAGGCGGTGCTTTTACTAGCCAGTTTTGCCTTGTTGCGGCCAGTCGCTCCTGGCCTGTGGTATATTGTCGGTGTTGCAATGCGCTTAGCGGTCGACCTGGGCCTTCATTACGAAGACGGCGTGGGCCTAGATTCGGGATCCAAAGATGGCAACCAAGTACAATCGCGCATCGACGCTCGCGAACGCGGCCGGCGTGAATGGGTGCGTGATCTGCGTCGCCGTCTGTGGTGGTGCGTATACAGCTTTGACCGACTCGTGGCTACTTCCGTTGGACGACCCTTTGGTATCAGCGACCAGGCCATCAGCACGGACTTCCCATCCATGGTGGACGACAAGTATATCACCAAATCCGGCCTTTTGTCGCCGCCCGATGGTGCCCCGACATATAAGCACGTTGCATTCCACTACTTCAAATTACGTCTCCTGCAATCTGAGATCCACGATGTCCTCCAGTACCAACAGGCGCGCGCCGTACGACGACGAACGGATACCCCCGCCATCCTTCCACATGCCGAGCTCACCTCGCCTTTTCTGCAAGGTTTTGATTCTTTCCGCTCCTGGCGCCACGACGTGCATCGTCGCCTGGTTGAATGGCGCGAGAGTGCCCCTACCCGCGCCGATACGGGCGTGCGATTCTCGATTGAACTGCTCGAATTGAACTACTGGCAAGCTATCATTCTGTTATATCAGCAGAGCTTAACAGTGCCCGCTGAACTGGCGGGGGAACTGACCCCCGCGGATGATGTTTCGAGCCCGTCGTTCTCGCATGTCGACGAAGGCGATGAGGAAGACTATGTTTACCTGAACGTGGCAGAGGCTGGGCAGAAGGTTATTCGGATCTATCGGCAGCTGCATAGAGTGCGTTTGTTGAACTATACGTATCTCGCTACTCATCATATTTTCATGGCTGGTAGGATTTACCCACTTTGACGTGGACCTTGACTATGTGACTGACATTCTCTTTAGGGATATCCTTCCTATATGCCATCTGGCACTCGCCCTTGGTTCGGAGCCATTTGGTCAGTTCTCCATATTTTGTCTTCAGTTGCTTGGTGCTAATAGTTTTTTTCCTAGACTCTCGACGAGGTAGACTTCACCGTTTTGGCGGCGACTTCTGTCCTGGGCGATTTGATGCACAAGTGCCCACCGGCCGAAGCTTGCCGAGATGCCTTTGAGCGGATGAGCAAAGCTACAGTTCAGATGTCCTTGTCTACCACCGGGTTCGGATCCCAGGTTGATTTGAGTCGCGTGCAGCACTCGTCATCGCACGCACCGGGCGGTTTATACACTGGTCGACGCCAACCAAACGATCACAGACAGCGAGTGGGACAGACGCAGGCGCGGCGGCAGAACCAGACCCGTCCACAACGGCCAGTGCCCAAGTTCGACATGAATCTAGGCGACCTGTTCAACGATAGTCCCGCACTGGCCGACCGATCTCGAGCAGACCCCAGAGCCGGCGGACAACCCTATGCAGTTCGAGCGGAACAAGCCGAGCCCTTGGCTCTTGGCTTCGCCGCAGAACGCTCAGCTCGCCCGTACGCACAGCGGACTCCATCGATGGAGCAATTTCTCAAATACGAAAACCCGGGATCTCCGCAGCCCCCGCCCCCATTCTTCTACGCGACCTCGCCGCAGCAGAATGGCTCTCCGGGCAATGGGCCTCAGCCTGTCCCAACTGCGGATCCAGACACTCATACAGGTATCGGCCTTGATTTTCTGGACTTTGGAACTGGGGACGCAGAAAACCAGCCTATAGAAACCGACCCCAGTGCCGAATACATGGCGTCTCTCGGCCAGAATGTGGGCATTGACCTTGGTTTCGGCATGGCGATGGATTTCCAGCATGATTGGAGCGAAAACGCAAATTACGATCTTTTAGAGGGATATTTCTTTGGCGGTTCTGGACCTGGCGCTTCTGGTGGCGATGCGTAAGGGGTTCTCTTTCTCTATGAATAGTGCTTTTCTTCTAACCTGGGGATTGTTGAGTCTTGCCGTGTTTTCTGTGCTTGTTCTGAGTTTAGGATACCATATATCATGATAGTCTATCGTATATCCGGTGATCATGCCAAAAAGTTTAGAGTCTACGATTCAATTGCAACCCGACTGTCGACGTTGCATGGCTGTATACTTGCGATCCCTGGTATACAGCAGGCACGGCGATGCCTTGGGCAGCAACCGGGTCCCACGTCAAAACAAACACGCCGCTTTTTTCTTCCCAGCGCCAACGCACCCAACCAAACCCAGCCTCGCTCGGCCACTCACTGGGCCCAGTTGCATCCTGTTGGCTGCTTCGCCCACTCGGCGCGATCTGCGCTTGGACCCAACTGCCTTACTTCAACCTCTTCAGGTGCCCACGATCGACGATTTCGATTTCCCTGCGCTGCGTCCCACCCCCGGACCTAGACCCTCCCGTCCCTCCCTCCACCTCGCACCGCACTGCCTTTGTGATCCAGACTATCATGTCCATTTGCCGCGACTGCCCTGACCGGGATATCACTTGTCTCAGCTAAGGTTCGAGATCTGAGCCCTGAACGGAGCCTGCAGGCAACCGACTCCCGCCGTTTTTCCTCGAACCCACCCACTCGCTTTCTGGAAGCCGATTCCCTGCGCGACGCAGGCTGCTATACACGCGGCTGAGGTCACCTTAGGACTTTACTCTCGTTGTTCTCACAAATCACACAACCTCTACCCTCCTTCTCGTCGCACCTTGCATGCGACATCTTTGCCCGGGCATCTGGAACTGAGCCTTTGTGACTGGTCATGCGTGGGATCGCCGAATCTACTTGAATTTCGATTATGCAACTTGACTCTTGCCCATACCCACACTCTCGTCGCTAAACCGCGCCCAACATGGTGAAAGCGGACGTGCGCAGGGACTACTATGCGGATCTGGGGCTCGGGCCCAGTGCGGAGGCCGAGGATATCAAGAAACAATTCAGGAAGCTAGGTGAGCACCGACAAAAGTTGCGAGTCGGATGAAAGGGAGAACATCCGCTAAATCTGAATGTCTAGCGCTCAAGTACCATCCCGATAGGAATCCAGGAAAGGAACAGGAATTCAACGCCAAATTCCAGGCCATCCAAGCAGCCCATGAGATCCTCAGTGATCCCCAGCAACGGTTGAAATACGACACGGATCGCCTGCGCGCCGGCTATGGGAAGGTCTACGGACCTCCTAAGACGAACCCACGCAGGACCCAACCCTTTACTCCCACCCCTCCCTCTAAGCCGCAAGCCCCGAAGCCGCCGTTCGCCCGGGCTAACACCACGTCGAACGGCCCCTCGTCGGGTGCCCAACGATATGCAACACATGCGCGCGCGGGGCCACAGCAATGGCAGAAAGCAGACGAAGCACAGACGAGGGCTGATGCCTTCCGGGGCTTCTCGGGCATGAGAGGTTCGAATGCCGGAGCTTGGCGGTCGTTTGATCCGCAGACTGGATACGCAAATGCTACGCCCGGCGCGACGCCGCGGCAGCAGAACACGCCCTTTGGTAATCCTCGGCCGAAATCTGCTTATGAGTATTTCAAAGAGAATGTCAAAACCCAGAACCCGACCAGTCCCAACTCGCCTAAAAAGAGACATGGCTTTGCCCCAGGCACTGCTGGAGGAGACGAGCCCATGGCTGCAAACACTTCAGCATACAATAATTATCGAAGCGAGAGGCCAAGCAGCATGTATTTTGAATCTGCTCCTCCACCCACCGCAAAAAAACCGCCAGTCGCGCCTGATCCACCACCCGTTACCCCGGAGTTTGAGCGGCAAAGTAGTCGCTATGCCACTTCCGGGGGTGAGAAGACGAAGCTTGGACGCTCGTCCACTATACGCACTCCATCGGGCTCATACGGAGCGTCAAATGCACGCACCAACCCATCCAGCCCTGTATATGACAAGCCGGAGAGACACCGCAGCGCCAGTCCCAAGGCTCGACGGAATCCTGCCTATTCCCCTTCTCCCGACACCAGTTCTAGTGACCCGGACGATACGGATGAGGAATTGTTCCGACCGAACCCTTTCAAGCCCAAGGCTGTGCCTAAGAGTCGACTTCGGCCGCATCAGAAATTTGCAGACTTCCACCGGAAAGACGACTCTAGCCCCGGAACTGGTGAGGACCCTCCTACCCGGCCCAGCGCCCAATGGTTCCAGCATGCAGCACCAACCCTTGACGAAGGATCCCGGAGACCTCGACAGCCCCCTGTGCATTATGTGGATTTGACGGCTGACAGCGACGACCACAAAGGACACAATTCAGACAGTGCTGCATTTACCAGAGGCTCAAACCGGCCGCAACAGCCTGATCAGTTCCAGGGCTCCACTTCTCGGTATGAAAATTATTTTGTGACGCTCTATGGATCCTCCAACTTATATCTGTTCAGATCGCACTTTGCTTCGAAACCCACGGATCCGCAATCTTCCACATTCAAGCACCGGAGTTCAAGCGACGTGAACAACCTGCACAAGAAGTTTTCTGCGGAAGACTGGAGGGATCATATCAACCAGTTCGATTTCCTTGGTGCAGCAGCTGCCGAGAAAGAACTACTCCGCAGATCACCGAACTACCATAACCGCAGCCGAACAGCAGGGCGAAATGATCCAGCACAGCCGGCAGCATCAGCAGGTGCCCCTGGTGCCAATCCACTTATGTCCACAGGCCAGCCTCCACATGCTCAGCCACAGCAGCCTCCTACCCCGTTTGCACAGGCGAAATTCTCCGCGGATCAATGGGCTGAGCAGTTACGGAACCTTTCATGGAATGTGCCGGAGGTTGACAAATCTCGACAGTCGGCCAACACCCCGCCACTCCGAAGTCCTAAGAAACAGGCCAGATCGGGGACCAAAGTACGCAGCACACCACAGCCCGCAACCGTGGCGACTGAAGCCGAGGAAGCGAGGGAGACGATCAATAGCGAGACTCCGCCTGAGCCTAGTCCGTCCGTGCCCGCCGATGCGGAGGCTATGGATATTGATGACGAGCTGCCTCCTCCACCACAGCCAGCTGCTGCGACTATGCCAGGAACCGGGTTTACTACCACACCCGGAAGCGCAAGCTACCCGAATCTGAATGCCCATGGTCCCCAGGAACATCCGGCCACCGCCCAGAAGTCTCAGCGCTCACGAACAGAAGGCAGCGCCTCTAACGGCGAGACCCGCAATCCTCTTTTTGACCTCGATAATCTCCGCCACACTGCACCATTCACCACCACGAATAACGGCGGGATTGAGAACCTTGACGATGTCCATGCCACGCTCCCCTTCGAGTCCCGGGCGAAGCCACAAACCACGTCCAAACGCGACATCCGCCCCCGAGACCTCAAGCTCCCGAACCCTCCCAAACGGCCCAAGGCACCGTCACCGTACTCTCTACCGGGATCACAACAGCTTATTCTCCCCCGCAGCAAGTGGAATTACTACGTGTCCGCCATGGGCACGTACATGCACGAGTGGCACGCCTTCAATCGCCGCATTCTCCTACACTTCAACACTCGCCAAGCCGCCATCGAGACCGGCCTCTCGCCGGGCTGGATCAGCGCCGTCGGTGACTCCGCCCGCCTGAAGGTGAACGGCCACGACGACGAAGTCGACGACGAGACCGGCGCGTCCGGGGTCCGCGAAGACACCGACACAGCCGATGCCGACGAGCATCTCGTTCCTGGCAATGCCAAGGGCGGGTTTAGCGCATATCTGCGCGGGATCGAGGAGGATATGCAGGTGCGGAAGCACTGGGAAGTGGCCTGCGAAATGCACCGCGAGTGTGTCCTCGACCTCGGCCGGCTACGCGAATGGATTCGCAATGGCGGCAAGGTGATCTAGCGGTTGTGGGGTATGGTACATGTCACTGGTATGGTACGTGGGACGTGGAATGCATTCCGAGTGAAGTAATTTTATCATCGCACTCTATGATAAATGACTTGGATGAGAGTGTGCGGGCGTTACATGCATGGCATTCGCGGGGCCGGGCTTTGGGCGTTGTTGCTGCATCCTCTTGTATGTCTTTTCTTTTCCCTTTGCTTTTCTCGGCCTTTGAGCTTTTGTTTTTGCATGCTGGTGGTCTCGGTGTCTGTTGGTTGAATACCCTGGATATGCTTGCATTTCATAGATTTACTCTGGTGATTTCCATGATCCCTTACTCCAGTCTAGTTTTGCTCAACTCGATAGAAGTAGTTTCTGATCTCCTCCCATCTTTCATTTCCGATGCATGTCCTGGCACTAGAATACATTATCCAGATCGACGGTCTTCTTGATACAGTGCAGCCTTTTTGTAGTTGAATCCCCGAGTGCGCGTTGGCAGTTCGGTTCATTCCAGTAGTTGAAAAGGCGTGGAATCTTGCATTAATAGTTTATCCATTTCTGCACATAAGCCATCGATTCTGTACAGACTTATTGGCTCAAATTGGCCCCGTCCTCCCTGAACTAATATCTAAGCGAAGTCTGCCGAGAAATATCGGATTCTCCGAGATTACCCAGGTAGCGAAGCCGAAATATATCGAGAAATGTCTGTCCCCACCCTCTCACACCCGAGATTCCAAGAGCTGGCTAGTACGCGTAGCGGAACTGGGGTATTTCCCGGTCAGTCTTATCCATGAGGTTTAAAGCAGCCGAGGGCACAGGAGCGCCGTCTTCGGCGAGATCCCCCACGGCGACGGCGGCCGCGTCTCGCTTGGAATTCTCCCAGATGCAGTAAAACCGGAGCAACAGCGCGATGACTGCGGAGCACGCGAAACACACGAGCATTCCGGCAAATCCTGAAGGATAGCTAGGTGCTTCCCTCGCGAACATGATCTGTGGACCGACGATGTTCCCGGCACAGTATGCAACGAAAACCTACATGACGGGATTGGATGTGAGAATGAATGCTTCAACCTGGTTGAGGATGGGGTGCGGAAACAGAGACATACCACCGCGGTGACAGTCGATTTCTTGGTAAAACCGGCTGTGTTATTACTGATCATCGTCATGGTGAGGGGGAAACTGGCCGAGAAGGCAATGATGAGGCAATACCCCATGAAGCGAGCCCAGATATGCTCGGCATCAATCTGGCGAATCATCACCGAGCCAATCAAGGCCATGATGGTGTTGAACAGCATCCAGTAAGTGCGAGTATTCGCCAAGTAGGTGCTGCCAATGGTCGACATGGCGACGAAGACAATCTGGAACCCGGTTCCAATCATTTGCACAAGTAGAGTATCTAGGGTGGTAAAACCAAAGCCCTCGACCACGATAGAAGCGAACTGTTCGGCGATCATTTAGCAATCAAAAGGAAGACAGAGCACCATCGACAACTCACTGATCCAACACCTCCATTGGGCACGTTCTGTGTAAATTGGAACAGGGCAAGTAACCATGTCTTTGGATCCACCAGAGCTTCGATCACTTGGTAGCGCTTGATGTGGTGGCTCTTGATACCCGTCAGATTATCCTGGACACGCTCCACGGCTTTGATCTGGTCTTCTTTTGAAAGGAACCACGCTCCAATGGGGCCGTCCGGAAGGGCAAAGTAGCACAGGATCGACCAAGCAAAGGTCGTACTTCCAAAAATGATAAAGAGGGCCTTTAACAGAAGGACAGCAGTTTAGAATGAGATCCCTCGCTGAAGAACAAACAATGCTCTTACCTTCCATGCTGCGATAGTATGGATGTGCCCAACTGCATATCCCAGCAGACCACCCACCAAGCCCCCAGTCACATTGCCCATAAACCAAGCAGTTTGGCGAATACTCTGTTCTGATCTCTTGTACCACATGGAGATGATGAGACTCATGGAAGGAGCAATGCTCGCCTCGACGAACCCCAAAAAGAAACGTGCGGCCCACAAGCCGGACGCGCTTTTGCAGAGGACAGTCAACAACAGGATAGCGGCCCAAAGCCCCCTATTTGGTGCAAATAGGACACGCATTAGTCCAGAATGCCTGTGCTGATGGGATCAGGGGTACTCACATCCCGACCGACATGAACCGGCCAATGGGCAAACGAATGATCAACATGGCCACAGCCCCCGAAGCAGACAGATACCCAAAGTAGAACAGGCTGGTCGCCCACGAATAGTCTTGGCCGACTAGGTGCATGTCCGTCCGGAGACCCAGGATGGCGCTATAGTTCATAGCCTGCTTGTCAAGATATTGAAACAAGTAAGAGAAGAAGAGAAGGGGGATCAAGCTGGGCAACAGTCAACATCGGGGAGTGTTACAACCCATGGGCAGAGTGTACATACCATAGATCTATCTTGCGTAGAATACGCCGATCGTCTTCCGAGGACAACGGGATGCCCAGCTGAGACTGGTCGTTCTCCAGCGCTTGGAGCGCGTCATCGCAATCTTCGACGTCGACCTTGAGGTCTGTCTTGGTGTCACTAGGGATTGCCGCCAGCGTTGGCGGGTTTGTTGATGTATCCATGGCGGACAAGAGGAATGCCTTGGTCGGTATGAGGCGAGACTGCACTCTCAGAGTTCCAGGCTGGAAGGAAGAGCAGAGCAAATACCTTTATAGCTTGAGCGAAGCAATCACCACTTATACTACCAGGCTCGGCAAATGCACCGGTTTATCAGAGATAAACCGATCCTTTTCCGTGCTATCTCTCGAAATCCCACCATTTGGCCAACACTAATAGTTGCTTTAACGTCGCTAAGGATTAGTGTCTTATCACTGTGAATGTGGGGGAACGGGGAAAGGACGAGAACTCATTCACATCGTGGATACGACGGCATTCGGGCGGCCCGAACAACGTTGGCTGCGATACGACGGCATTCATGATAAGCATAGATACGAATAAGAAACTGGAAGCATCACTCTCGCCAACCTGTAAACTCCAGGTTTACGACGGCATTCGGATTCCACTGACTCATTCGATCGATTTGTTCGTCATTGAAGAGACTGAAATCTACATAAACCCAACACACCTCCCCTGTACTTCTCCGATACGAAACTACGATCGCTTCATTCGAACATCTAACTTCTCCACGAATTCACCATGTCGACTACCACCACCACTGTGACTGCTCCCATCAAGATCGCGCAAGAGCCTGCAAATGCGCTGTAGGTCATGACCCTTTGGCTGGACGAATGTGTTAATCTAATCCTCTTGCCTTGACAGCGTCGACGCCCCCGTCGGTGACTGGCGCGCCGAGCTTCGCGAGAATGGATTCGCGGTGATCAAAGGTGCCATCCCACGGGAAAGGGCGCTGGACTACCAGCGAAAAGCCCGTCAATGGCTCAAATCATTTGGCAACACCGAGCTGGACTATGAGAATCCCGAGACGTGGGTGGCCAAGAACCTTCCGCTCCAGAGCACAATCAACACCTTCAGCGCCTACGCGATCGCCCATGAAAAGTTCATGTGGGACGCTCGTATGGAGCCTGGAGTTATCGACGCTTTTGCCAAGATATGGGGGACGGAGGAGCTCCTAGCTAGCTTCGACAGTCTGAACATCACGTTTCCCAATCGTAAAGATGTTCCGCGGAAGGGGGCGTGGGAACATGTGGACCAGAGCCCGTTGCGGCGCGGCATGCATTGCGTCCAAGGAATCATCAACCTCTCCGAGGCTGGTCCAGACGATGGCGGGCTCATGGTCTATCCCGGTTCCCACCGGCTAGTCGATGAGTACTTTGACACCGAGACGGACCCCTCGACCTGGACCTCCAAAGACCTGTACTGGTTTGACCAGACGAAGCTCGAGTGGTTCAAGAAGAGAGGCCTTCACCCTCACAAAGTCTGCGCAGACATCGGCGATTTGATTGTGTGGGACAGTCGCACCATCCACTATGGCTCGGAGCCCACTGAGGCCAGCAACACGATCCGCACTGTGATCTACGCTGCGCTCTCCCCGGCCAAGCTTGCATCCGCCGAGACACTCGAGCGCAAGTCGGAGGTGTTTCGCAAGTATGGAGGGACCACGCATTGGCCTCATGATAACGTCGTCATTCGTAATTATTGTGCCATGCTTCCAGATGGAACCCGGGATCCGCGGGACCGTGAAGCACCCCTGGAGCTTCCCGAAATGAGTGACAAGCTATTGAAGCTTGCGGGTGTGAGGCCATACTAGACTTCATCACATTGCGGTGTTGTGAGACTGGCACAGATCAGGAACAAAACTGTACTATCGAAAATCATATCCGAAGCATCTGTAGCCATATATAAAGAAGCAGGTGGACTAGAAATCGAATTGGAACTCATGCTGTACATGAAGATGCATCTCTCAGGATAGATGTAGGTCGATAGAATCGAAAGAAATGGGGTCATAAAAATGCCCCGAGGGGGTCTGGGCGTGACCTTGGCACTTAAATGTAGATGTAGCCTGTGGAATAGGAATTCGGTTGGTTCGCATAGCTTGGATAGCTGAGATCGTCTTGTCGGTAGTTCAAGTGATGAAGTTGGTGGCGGACGGTACAAAATTATATAATTGCCCAGAGATACCGCTATCGGACCTTTACCAACCCGGGTCGAGCTCCCATCCTTTTATGATATTGACCGGACCATGACAGACTGGCATTGCCGCTGACGCCAGACGA
Organism: Penicillium hispanicum; assembly: GCF_028827665.1. Classification (NCBI taxonomy): domain Eukaryota; kingdom Fungi; phylum Ascomycota; class Eurotiomycetes; order Eurotiales; family Aspergillaceae; genus Penicillium; species Penicillium hispanicum. The sequence continues at coordinate 3,280,053 of NW_026623198.1, read as the reverse complement.
ATTCCACTAATCCTAGGCGAATCGGCATGAATTGATTTTCCCAATCATCTTTCTCACAGCATGCCCCGTCAACGCACGGCTTGTGACATATGTGCATCAATAAAGGTGGCATGTGGCCAAGGCCAGCCCTGTCATCGCTGCGAGCGTGAGCACCTCTTCCCACGGCATCAGAATTGTGCTAATATGTACATTGGTGGAAGGGCTGTCTTTGTTGTGCTCATATACACCTAAAGGGCAGCGAGAACCAGTCGAAGGTGCTCCCCCAAATCCGAATCATGGCGGTTTCCGGCGAAGGACAAGCCATCCACGCTCCCGTCATGGCTGTTCAAACTGTCTACAACGGTGAGAGTCGGGCCATGATAACTATAAGCCAAGATAGTCTACTCATCACAAACATCTGCACAGCCGGAAGAAGTGTGACGAGAAATTTCCAGTGTGCCAAGAATGTCGACGACTGGGACTTTCCAACTGCCGACCGAGAGAGGAGTCCTTGCAAAGTACCAGTGTCGGTCAGGGTCGCAGGAACCCAGAGCCTGGCGATCTATCCAGCCTTGAGATAGACTCCGGCACATGGCTGAAACAAAGCATCGGAAATAGCGCCGGGTTCAACGTGAGTGAATACCTCAGCCAAGTTGCCCTGCTCCCCGAGGGTAGCTTGGTAGGGGTCATCCGCCGTGGAGACCTAAGCGAAAACAGCGCACTTGAATCACGGCCTCGTGCCTTCCCTCATAGCGAAGAAGAGCAGCCGGCCATGAACATAATGCCATTACTTGGAACAATCTTCATATCCCAGGAGGATATGGCAACCTTCGACCCCACAGAGCAACACCTGTTTCTTCATTACGTGCAGCATGTCTCTCGAGCACTGGCTGTCGTCAACGATGATGAAAATCCTTTCCTGACCGATTTTATTCCAGTGGCGCTAGAGATAAAGTCTGTCCGACACGCTATGCTCGCGTTATCCGCTTGCCATTTGTGCAAAGCATATCCCAAATTTGAGGATACTTTGCTTCGCCAGCATAGCCTAGCGCTGCATTTTCTGGTGCTTGATTTGCAATCTCAGGACACAATAGCTCACACTTTGATCACATCTCTCTTGTTATGCCTCTTCGGGGTAGGTGTTGCCCACTTGTTCCCTATGAGTTCAAGGGCTTTGGCCTGGCTAACAGAGGTAAATAGATCTGCCATGGGACATCATCCAAATGGATTCTTCACCTCTACGGGGCAAAGGCTTTGATTGATTCGCACATGCAAGAGCCTCTCGTGCCTGCACCAATACAGTCCGCTTTGGACCTGTACGAGCTGATATGTTGCAAAACAAGAATCACTTGTGACAAGGTTCCCGTTGGGCGTGGTGAAGATGCGTCGCACCTGTACGCAGGACAAGGACATAAACTTCATCCTTTATTCGGACTTGCACGTGATTTATACCAGGTGCTAGATTCCGTCGAGCAGCTTGTAGCAGAGAAGGCAATCAGCCACATAGCCACGCCAGCTGATGATGCTCTCACTGCGAGAGCCCGGGAAATCCTGGAATATCTCGAGAAGTGGATGGCTCCAACACAAGTTCGCGATTCAAATCCCCAACTCATTCGCGACAACATCATGGCCGCCGAGGCCATCCGATGGGCCGCGATACTCCGATTAAATGCAACGATGGGCTGGGAAGTCGGCGATCGAATAAATCAGAAAGCCGTGGTGCAGAAAATCCTCGATTGCATTTCTAACATACCGCCTGGATCACCGGTCAATGGACAATTGTTATTGCCATTGTTTCTAGCAGGCGTAGCTACAACGAGGAAAACGCAGAGGCTACAGATAGAGTATCGGGTTAGTATTTTAGAAAGCACCATCGGCATGGGGAGCATCGCTAGTGTCCATCAGTTCCTGGATCTAGTTTGGAAGCACGGCCATGAAAAAAACGTAAACTGGGAGACTATTCTCCAGCGAGATCACCCTTATGTGGTCTTGTACTGAGAAGACTCACTGGCCACACACACAGAGAGAGATACTTGGCGAAAGCCCGATAGGAATGTGGAAAAATGTATAAATCAGCTTTATGATTTTTCAAACTCGAATATAGAGCCTTTCTAGGAGAATCTCTAGATAGCCTTATTCTAGTAGTCAGAATAGAATTTAGGATATTCTCCTCCTTGCTTCGCTTGAATAAATTTTGATATACTTCCATTGATACCTATCTCACTAGCACACTCCGCTAGGATCGCTTTCGGTGGTGAACTTCTGATAATAAACTGATTACCTTTCAACAGCAACTAGCAAAACCCAGCATTTCGATCAAACATTCTGCTCGTTGAGGGCAACCCGCGCCTCTTCTTGTCCTCCTCAAAGTCCGACTTCACCTGTTCAGCAAGCTCATCACTCTTCAGGATACTCAGACCAGCTATGGCCATTCCCTTTGCTGCATGAATGCAGAGATCATGAGACTCTTTGGTCCCGGCAACTGCTGTAAAACCAACTGTATGGTTGTTCGCGCCCGGCGCGGCAGGGATACCAACATATGCTTGAATCCCGGGGCATTCGTATGTAACATTTCCTACCAATATCGCGGATCAGCAAGGGCTATAACTGTGGCCATTCGACCGAGAAGGATAGATAGGACTGACCTTGGTCAGTAGATCCAGGGACTCCGGAGGACTCCAGGTCGCACCGGACTTCTACTCCCATGTGAGACATTGCGTGTGCATATGCCGTTGCCAAAGGCTTGTTAGGTCGCAAGTCAGCGTAGGCATTATGTCTGAGTCTCATGTCAATTACGGATTTCCAACGCAGAAGACGGGAGGGGATGACAGACCTTTGAATCTCCATGGTACAACCCGCTTGTAAAGCAGCCCCTTCAAAGCAATTCTTCACTCTCTCAAAAAGCTCCTCGGCCATTGCGAGGGTGGGAGAGCGTACGTAGCAATCCATTGCCGAAGAGCCAGGAATGATATTGGGCCGCAGCCCACCGTCGGAAATGATACAGTGCACACGATTGCAGGGGTGGATTTGCTGACGCAGGACACCTATGCTGTTATAGGATAGAACAGCTGCATCGAGTGCGTTCACCCCTTCCCAGGGTGCCATGGCGGCATGCGCAGTCTTCCCAGTAAAGCGAACGGTTAACTTCAGGCTCGCAAGAGTAGGCATGTATGCATCGCCTGTAAAGCCCGGGCATTCAGTGAAGGGTCCGGGATGCACCATCATGCAAGCGTCCACATCTGTATAAGCTCCAGCGTTAATGACTGGAATCTTGCCTCCAAGGCCCTCTTCGGCAGGCGTTCCAACAAGGCGCACACGCCCAGGGATCTTTTGCTGCTCGAGAGCTTTAGCAACCCCTAGAAATGCACCGATAGACATCATTGCGATAAGATTGTGCCCACAGGCATGGCCGATTCCGGGAAGAGCATCTATCTAAGTTAGAAATCGGTTGGATATGATATCGTGTAAAATACTTACCATACTCGGCGTTGAAAGCCACGACCCGCCCGCCCTCGCCGTACTCGGCAAGAAATGATGTGTCAAGACCATGTGCGTGTTTGGTGACTTTGAAGCCTAAGTCTTCGAGCATCGAAGTGATGTTGTCGTGGGCTAGCTTCTCTTGGAAACCGAGTTCTGGATTCTGGTGAATCTGTTGCGAATTTATTAGAATGCCCGAAAAGGACATTAGAAGGAAATTCCATAGACCATTTCTGATCTTGTGAAATGTTTTCGACCTTACCTTTTGGTTTATGTCCCATAGTTGGGAAGAATATGAATCAATCACGCGTGAAATCGCCTCGTTATCTTCAACAGTATGCCTCTCTCCACCCCCAGGTTTCTCGGACAGTTTAATCAACATGATGTCCTTTGCTTTGAATGCCGATAAATGTAGTGGAACCTGAGAATGGTTGAAGGTAGGATCATGCAGCCTTAAAGAGCAGCGTAGTTCTAGCCGATCTCGGCATATCTTGGCTCGGCTCGGTCGGGCCGGAGCCGAACATGGGTGATAGTGACCTTATCATTTCACAGGTCGAAAACGGACTTGCTGCATCAATAATACTCTCTTGATTCTCATTAGTGCACGATGAAGGAAGCCATTCGTAAGAATAGCTTACTCATGTAGGTGATTGATACCTGGGTTGTAAGGTTGTGAGGCTGTAAGGCTGCAAGGCATCCACCCGGGTCATCTGGCAACTGCCGAGTGCGGAACTGCGAGCTTATCGATTGTGTACGGCTCTTTCCATCCTCTCCACTCTTCCTCTCCTTTGGCTCAATCACTCGACTCACATGCTCATGCTGTCCAACGACCATGGGCGAAGCGCATAGGTATGTCTGCTGCTACAAATATGTGAGCAAATCTCATTGACTTTGCCTCTCCACAGATCACTCTCGGCCTGTCTGCGCTGCAGAAGCCAAAAGCTCAAATGTGGCGGCCCCGGAAGAATACCATGCCAACGATGCCGCGTGAGCAATGCAGAATGTGTCTTTGTCCCCCCAAGAGCAGCGCAACCGGTGGCTCACACGTCAGATATTGAGTGAGTTCTTGATTGCATTGATTCGTCTTTGTTTTAGTCTTTTCCGAGTCTTGAAGGCAACTAATAATGACATAGTGCCAAAACGGCCCATCTGGAGCGGCGATTGGATTTGATGGAGCGACAGCTTCGACTAGAAATTGATACATTGCGAACAGAGCTTGCTCAAACTCATCCTGGGAAACTCGCACATCCGCAGAGCTCATTATCGCCGTCTAATGAAGTAGCCCTCCCGGCCATGTCGAGGGCCATCTCCTCTAACACCGCCTCCCCCCTAGTCACCATCGAAAGCGAATGGGATGAGCTGTACACCTTCTTTTGCACTAATTGCAGTACGATAATCTCAGTGGTAGATGACCAGCTGTTCTCGGCTACTGAAGCCATCAGAAACCACTCACTTATGTCGGCCGTCATATGCGCAGTTGCATCACGAGCTGTACACCCCGAAAGATATCTATCAAAAGTCGCGGCGGTTGACAACCTTATTATGCAAACGTTTCAAGGACCAACACTTGATCTACTTGCAGTTTACGCCATGATTATATTTGCAACATGGACCGGACGAGCGCGCTTAATGGGCTACATAGTCTCCGTGGCCACCGAGTTGAAGTTACATGAAGCGGCTATTCTAATTGGGAATCAGGATACTGAGCATACCCCAGAACTGGTTGAAGGTGCCAGAGCCTGGTTCACCCTATGTTGTCTGGACCTGCAGTAAGTTGTACCTCGCTGTCTTCTTGGACTCTCAGCTGAATATTTTTAGAACGAATCTCAGTAAGCCCTTCATTATCAACAATATGAGACAATATCTGGTCTATGCAAAGCACCTTGTTATGTCGCCCTATCACCGCCTCGTCGATAATCGCATTTGCGCTTACATTCAAGGATTCACAATTGCAGGTAAGCATCTCGGATTGGATATCCACATTCCATTGGCTTGGTTTTAATGATAGTATGATAGGAGATTTGAAAGGAAAGCTACAGAACTCTGGGATGAGGAGCAAGCCACTATCACAGGGAGTTATTGATCTCCTTACTTCTTCTGATGAAGGTGTCGATAGTTGGCTTCATGAAATGACCAATAAATTCCACCCGCTCTACCAAACATTTCCAGAGAAGCAAGATAGAAATCGCCTACTGATGCCATTTGCCTTCATGAAGCTGTGAGTCACACGATCATATAATTTGCCCAATCTTGGAAACTAATCTTATCTTTGTTTATCATCGAAAGCTACATCAATGGTCTCGCACTGCAGGGGATGGAGTCAGTAGAAGACTTGAGATCCGATCCCGCTCGAATAGAATTCGTGCAGCGAGCTCTAGACAGTGCAAGCTTGATGATTCAAACTCAGCATGAATCCCCAGCATTCAGGCGAGCATTGAAATATACCATAGTGAGTACAGAGAAGAATGATATAACCTCCAATATTTCTGTATCGTGAACTGATCGGGATCGGATCCTGGTATAATAGGACTTTTCCGGCATTCCATCATACTACGCAATCAGCTTCATTCTCAAAGCCCTTCCTCTAGCTCACAGTTTCGTCGACACTCCGCATCTCCTCACCAGGGTTGAGCAAGCAGCGGAGATGTTTGCAGAGGCTGGAGCTCAAGACACTGCCAATGAGCTTCGACGAGATATTAATAGAATGGCAGCCTTGACTCAAACAGTTCTGAGTCCCCGGGTTGTCCAGGACTCTAGCGGTGACGTGCCGCTCAGCGAGCTCTTTGATATTCCCAGCTTCATGGAAGAGATGGTACGATATATCCTAGCTATATTGGTTGACACTTTCGTCCGAATGTCTGACAATTGCGATAGACATGGGACGAGAACTTCCCAGCATTGGGTATATTTCCTTGGGAATGAGTCCACAGAACAACCCAAGGAACCTTCGAAGCTATGTATGATTTGTTATATAATAATCTGTGGATGTTACTTGATGGCGATGCGTGAGTAGTCAGGCAGCCTCCGTTCGGGGCCTCTTTTCCTCTCCTCCGTCCTGCCCCCAGCGCATCCCATTTCTTCGGAACCAGCGCTTTAATTCAACGCTTCCCGTGATTTATTCGTTTTCTGTCGCATTCAGTCCCAGCTCGGCACTCGATTGGGATCAGAAACACCATTGTAACTTAATTGGATTCACCTTGCGATTCCCAGCGGCCGGCTTCTTTCATGGCCTCAATGAACTCCGCTTTCATTTTCCCTGCAAAGTCATCATTGATAAGAACGTCGAGAGAAATCAGAGCGTTCGCCTGGCCAGCTCTCAGTGCTTCTTTATGGGAAAATTCCCCGCTCGCTGCTTCACGGAATCCAATCGAATGAGGGAAGTCGCTGGCGTTGATCGAGAACATGGCCTGGATTCCGGGGCAAATGTAGGAGCAGCTCCCAAAGTCCCTGTTGCGAGTCAGTGAGGCTTCGAGACACGCATTTCAAATCGACAACACTCACGAGCATCCCGGCTGATCATGGAGAATTCGGGATTTTTCCAACGTGGGCAGTTCCTCTGGATCCACACCCAAGTGCTGGATCATGTAATTGCGATACTGCTCGGCGAGAGTGTCATTTGAGACGACGTCTTCATACAGAGCGGTCCTGCAGGGAAACGGGCCAATGTGAGTGCGACAATTCAAGAAGCTTGAGACTTCAGCAATGAAGACCTACCAGTCAAGCTCAACACTGCAGCCTGTTGCAGCGGCAGCGGCACCAAAGATGGGCTCGAATCTAGACTTGAGCACATCCAGCTTCTGCATGTTGGGAGCTCTAATGCTGAATAGGCCCTCGGCGTAGTCGGGGATGATATTTGACGCCTTTCCCGCTTCAAGAATGCAGCCTTGGATACTGGAGCCTTTCTCCAGATGTTGGCGAAGCATCGAGATTGCGGCATATGCATGCACGATAGCGTCGCAGGCGTTTCGTCCTTGCCAGGGAGCGGTGGCCGCATGTGCTGCTAAGCCATGGAATTTCGCTCGAACTTTCCAGGAAGCCTTGGTCAAGCAGAGAGGAGTGCTGAAATCACGCATCCCGTGTGTCATCACGCACGCATCAAACCCCTTCCATGCACCATTGGTCGCCATGATCCATTTCCCGCCGCCGGACTCTTCGGCCGGAGTCCCCATGACAACAATTGTCCCCGGGTATCGATGGGTCTTGAGGACGTGCTCGAGAGCAATCGCAGATGCCAGTGAGGAGACTGCGATCAAGTTATGGCCACAGGCATGTCCCAGACCAGGAAGGGCATCTATTTTGGCTTAGACACGCACTACACGCACAGGGAGACGTGGCTATGGACTCACCGTACTCTGCATTAAAACAGACAGTCCTTCCTCCCTCGACAATGGAGAAGCGTGCCTCAAACGCAGTCTTGAGACCATATACACCTCGGCGAACGCTCCACCCTCGGTTCTCGAGCCAATTGGACAACAGCTCGCACGCTTTAAACTCCTCGAAGATTGTCTCTGGATTGTTGAAGATCTGAACCGATCATGTAAGTTCTTATTGTCCTTTGTTACATGCAGCGATATCGACACACCTCAAGACTCAAGCGCCGTAGCTCATCACTAGCACCGTCAATGGCGCTCACGACCTCTCCGATCAAGTCGGCCGATTGCAGTGTGATTTGTTCCGCCATCTTGGTCGTGCGAAAGGTTGGCTGGACTGCGCGACCAGTGGCTCACCCGACAGTGGTCTTATAAAAATTCCCAACCGTAGTTGAATGCTCCGTGGTAGATAATCTGCGCTAATACTGTTGCAGTTGTCTTATCTACTTCGGGTCGGCCGGGCCGACCGAGTCGACTTCGTCGAACGCCAATCTCTAGCTCATGCTGAACAGCTACGCGTGTTCCCCTGATAAGCGTCATCCGATTGTCCATGAGCAAGCTATTTAGTACCATGCCGTCTGCTATTGACACCCTCCACCATCCTAGCTGCTGGTGCTTTTCTTGTCGAAGTGACTGACACTCGCCCGAATCACCATGACCGAACTAGCCTCCCACGAGAAAGAACAAGGTCCTAGTCTTATGGACTTGGAAAAGACAGAGATGAAACAGATCCAAGGAGTCGACGTCGCAGTGACAGTTCTCAATGGAACAGTGGAAAATCTCCAAGTGGAGGAGGCCGAAGAGCGGAGGGTCCTGAGGAAGATTGACACATATTTACTTCCCGTGCTTGCTTTCACTTATATGCTCCAGGTAAGCTGGCAAGCCCCGATCAACAAAGGTGGACCCTAATAGTCTGCTCGGAAGTTTCTCGACAAGTCTTGCGTCTCCTACGCTGCACTCTGGGGCATGAAAACCGATGCTCACCTGGTCAACGACCAATATTCTTGGCTCACAACTATCTTCTACCTGGGATACCTCGGAGGAGAGTTCCCTGTCAATGCGCTCTTTCAAAAGGTTGACATTGCGCGGACCTGTGGTATCTTCATCATTCTATGGGGCATCGTTCTTCTTTGCATGACTGCGGGTCATGACTTCGCAGGTCTGGCTACGGCTCGTCTCTTTCTTGGCATAATGGAAGCTGGTGTGAGCCCCTGCTTTGTCCTTTTGACAGATGTTTTATCGAAGGTCAGTCCATTGATCCTACCAATAACGCTCCTCTTGGACTGACAAAGGTCACAGATCGGAACAGCCCCTACGGACCTGTATCTGGTTCTCCATGAACGGAGTTGCAAACATCATCGGTGGGCTGATTGCCTACGGAATCGGCCATATTGAATCGACTCTTCCGGCATGGAAGTTTCCCTTCATAATATTTGGCGCTGCGACGATCATCTGGGGTTTTGCTTTTGTACTAATCACCCCGTCTAATCCGACCAAGGCCAAGTGGCTCTCCCAGAGGGAGAAGGAGATTGCAACGTTGCGCGTTGTGCAAAATGAAACAGGTATTGACAACAAATCCTTCAAGATGGACCAAGTAAAGGAGGCCTTGCTTGACCCCCGATTCTGGTTGATCAATTTGCTCTGTCTGGCAGACACTATTCCCAACGTTCGACTCCCTTCCCCGGTTTTCCTCAATCATACTAATCCCGCCTAGGGATCCGTGTCTGCGTTTGCACCCCTCATTGTGAATGGATTCGGCTTCTCGAAATTCAGCTCGACTCTGCTCGGTATACCATCCGGTGCCTCGCAGGTGCTGGCGTTGTGGATTTCAGGGTACGTTATAGGAATACCGCCACGCTGCTCAGAGCTCTAACATGACTGTGCAGCTACTTGGCTTCTCGGTTCCGCGGTGTACGCCACTTTATAATGATTGGTGGCTTACTGGTTGCTCTCCTTGGAGCAGTCCTGATCTTTGCCCTTCCCGACTCCAATCGTGTGGGTCGATTACTGTGAGTCTCTGCTTTCGTCCGCACGCAACTTTTCGCAATTGCTCATTATTCAAAGCGGTTATTATCTCTTGGTTGGCTTCAGTGTCACCTTTGTTGTAGCGATGACCTTGGTGCAGTCTAATGTGGCTGGTCGGACCAAGAAGACGATGTTTACATCCTCATTCTTTGTCAGGTGAGTCCCAGCTACCTTCGTGGCCATCGAAATATACTGATTCGTATCTGAAAAGCTACTGCGTTGGAAATTTGATCGGGCCTCAACTTTTCTTTGCGCGAGAGGCGCCTCGGTATCAATCCGGATTTGCGTCCATGATTGTGTGTTTCGCCGCACAGATCGCTATAGTCGGCTTGATGTACGTGCTCAATGCTCGAGAGAACAAGAGGGTAAGTCAGAAGCAAGAAATCCTGTTCTGTTCGTCACCACTAAATATTTGCAGCGCGATCGCCTGCATGGAAATGCTCCCGAACTTGATCAAGCGGCCGTGGTATCTGCTGGTCTATCCGATATGACAGATGTGAGTGTCTCTTTTCAATCCTGTACTCGAAAAATGGCACTCTTCCGATGCTGACAAGCACTTAAGATGCAAAATCCTCACTTCCGCTATGTCCTATAGCCATAGCCAGGGTAATTTGGGTCAAGAGGCTACCTGCCGTGAGCCGCACTTGACGATAATGGAGGATCCCGTCGTCTGGTTTATATCGTACTGCAAACCTGTTAATTGTTGATTGTAATCGATGTTAAGTGATATTAGTTATATGCTACCTTCTTTCTGGCACGCTGCAACAACATTCCCGATTTCTCTCCTTTATTGGTGGCTGAACATAGGTTGAAGAATGATTATGTAGTACCTTCAAAATGAGTCTTCCGAGCTGTACTCTTTCTGGATAAACTGCCTTGACTGAATTATATTTATTCTCCTCAATCTTTGCACATCTTTACATGGATAGGTACGCTCTAATAACGACTACACCATTCTCGGGCTGGGCGTGTAACCTAAGTAGAAGCGGGACATGAAAGATGGCGGGGTGGCATGTCTAGCATGTCAATCCCTCATACTAGACTGTTTATGATTTAGTCATGGCCTTTGGTAAATAATGACTAAGGGTTAGTTCCCCCTTAGGTGATTTACCTAGTCGGCTTGCCGGGCGTAGTAGTCGTCTCAACAAAAGCATTCGGTCGGGCCGAGTGGCCCGACCGAGCATAATATGTTGCGACTACTCATTCGCAGTAACAAAATCAGACAATTAAGCAGTTTCCCAGGCTGGTAGTTCTTCTTATCTGCCTCATTGCTTTGGAAAGTGGTCGAGACCATCGCTGCTGAGATTAAGCATACCACGGTGAACAGGTTCCCTTTGCATCAACGTTGAGTTCTAGTGGACGGAACGATGATGGCTGGAGGAAAAGCCAACCAAGAGGATGCGGAGCTGCCAGGCCCCTCTGGCTTCCAATGGAATTCGGATAACCGCAATCCCCATAATTGGTCAACGGTAAGCCTTTCATTTAGGATACGCGGCGAGGCAGGAAATCTTAACCGAATCCCAGCTTAAGAAAACTTCGGTCATAGTCACAACTATGTTGGTTGTACTGAACAGCAGCATGGGGAGCTCATTGACTGGTAATGCCATTCCATATATAACGAAGGAATTTGCCGTGCAGTCCCAAGTTCAAAAGGCCCTGCCCATGTCGATGTTTCTAGTCGGTAAGTGTGATTTCTTTCAGCATGGAGAAATAGAAGCGCTAACGTTCAGTAGGTTATGTTTTTGGTAAGCTTAAGCCACCAACTCCCAGTTATATTTGACCGATTTCTTATCTGGAAAAAGGCCCGATTGTATGGGCACCACTCAGCGAAGAGTATGGGCGCCGTCCGATTGTTACTGTGACCTTCCCTCTTTTTGCGATCTTCACGATGTCCTGCGCCTTGGCCCCAAGCTGGTCGGCCTTTCTGGGGTTTAGACTCCTGACGGGGATATTCGGAAGCGCAATCGTGGCACTTGGCCCTGGAATTATATCAGATGTATACCACGACCCCACGGCCAGAGGTTGGAGCATCGCAATATTCATGGGAGTAAGTCTCGATCCTCCATATAAACGGTCTTTGATTCCGCTTTGACATGGACACAGGTTACCGGGTTTGGCCCCATGCTGGGTCCTATTGTTTCAGGTTTCGCCTCTCCTGCCATAGGCTGGCGCTGGTCTTTCTGGATTGCTCTGATAGTCGCCGGAGTAACGTTCATCTTTATCTTATGGTTTCCAGAGACTTATGCGCCCATTCTTGTGGCAAGATATGGTCCCAAGGACTGCATTGCCCTGAAAGAGCCGCAGCTTTCCAAGCAGAAAAATCGAGCGTGGAGGTCGATCCTGAGTGACCTTTTATTCCGGCCGCTGTATCTTCTCTTCACGGAGCCCGTTGTGGCTGCCTGCTCGGTGTACCTGGCACTGTGCTATTCCATCTTTTACATGTCATTCGAGGTCTTCCCTTACATTTTCCAAAACGTCTACTCTCTATCGCCAGGGGAATGCGGATTAGCTCAACTCACCATCGGCATCGGTTGTATCCTGACCTTGCCCATTTACTGGGTATACGAGCGACTGTTACTCCAGCTGCTCAACAATTCTTCCACGCCGCCCAAGCAAGAAATCATTCGCTTGCCACTGGCATGTTTGGGAGGCCCGCTATTCGTGATTTCTCTATTCTGGCTGGGCTGGTCTGCTCGTGTCGACGTCCCCTTTGCCGTTCCCATGATCGCTGGTATACCTTTCGGGATCGGCTTCATGTGTGTCTTTATTGCAATCTTGTATTTGACCTTGACCAAAAAGAGAAGAGGAATATATGCTAATGGATCATGACATAGGAACTACGTGACCGACGCTTATCGACGGTTTGCAGCGTCCGCTAATGCTGCTTCAAGTTGCAGCCGTTCATTCTTCGCAACCTTCCTGCCCCTTGCCAGCTACCCTATGCTCTCCCACCTGGGGGTTTCTGGAACTTGCAGCTTGCTAGGGGGGCTCAGTGCGTTGATGTCGATTATTCCTTTTCTGTTAATATGGAAAGGTGAAGGTATTCGCGCGCGGTAGCGCTTCTGCACCACTCTTAAGAGCGAAGATGACGCTGAGGTCTGAGATGTGGTGGTCTAAAATGTGATTCCCCCTACTCTCATCTTGTTAAGATGAGCCTTTGCGTACTCGGCACGTCACACGATGTCAGAAAGGGCCCTTTGGAATTTGGCAAGGAATATATCGTCGATTCCAAGATGACAGAGCTTATTTTAATACAAAGGAGATGACAAAATGAAAAGAAAGACTCAAAGTCCTAGTTGCACGTAACTAGTATGTGAAGATGGAAGTCTCTCTGAGACTTACCTTGGATCCCAACTTCTCATAGATAGATAGCTTTCTGGCTCTCCTCACCTCCTTTCTCCAGAGCACTCAGTGGATTTTATACCCTATTTTTGACTTCCAAAGGTTGTCCGCGATGAAAAGCACGAGATCGAGGCGATTCCAAGAAAAGCATCCCCGGCGCCGTGCACAATAGTATTGAAGTTCTATATGTATGCAAAGATCGATCCGGTCGTGGTGGTGCCAAACTCCGAGTCGGTCACCTTCTCGAGCACTCGACGATCGAAAACGCCAAGGTACACCCAAGAATTGAAACTAACGATTTCTTGTTCCTCCTTCAACTCGAGTCACTCCAGCTAGGGATGCTAGCTTGGGAGACTACGGCAAGTAGTCTCTCCAATTCCTTGTGGGGACCTGGTTGCTTATTGGGGTGTCATCGTGGTATTAGATCTGGCTCCGGCAAAAACTATCCAACTGCGGTACTTCAACACCCCGATAAAATGTAAGTGACCAGAGACCATCAGACGCAGCGCTCAATTGCGCGTGAGAATCACGTCTATAACAGAGGCTATTGACAAAATGAATTAAGAACCGAACGTTCAAAGCTTCGTCCCGGGTCTTCCTGTCTCCCCAGAAGGCTCGTCTCCCACTGCAGGCGGCTCTGAGACAGATGCCATTGGGCCTGTATCAAAAGACTCCTCGCCACTGAAATGCCTGTTTCTTCATCAGCATCAACTCAGACATCATCAGAGGGACCTCGAACACTCACCATCCACGCTCTGCTCCCCCGCTCAAAAAGCTGCAATCCCCATTGCCAACGCAGTCCCATCCACCACCGACCCCTTGGCCACCCTGCCAGTTAGGGACATGCTGCGCACGAACGAGCTGTGTTCCTTCAGCAAGAGCCGACGTCCCATTGTCATCCCCATTCGTCTTGCCTCCGCTCCGAACATCCCTCCGCCGAAAAGTACTCAGCCCAGCTGTGAACACGAAAAAGTCTTCCTCGGAGCTATCACTCGGCATGCGTCCCGTCAACACGCGGCCCATCGCAATAAGCGGGGCCGCATGCGAGCATATCAAGATGGACTTGCTCGTGCGCTGTTCAGCTGGTAAATCTGCCTCGATAGAAGCAATTTCGGCGTCGAGATCCGCGATGATACCTTCCAAGACAGTGCCGACGCGGTGGTGTAACTCGGCGATTGTTTCACCGCGCCTGGAGGGGTGAAGCAGGGGGACATATTTGGTTTCTGCATTTGAGGGAACCAGCGAGGGAAAGTGGACTCGCATTATACCGGGGGTGGGATGGGGCGGATGATCGAAGAATGTCGTCGGACCGAACCACTCCCTGAATGTGTAGGATCAGTCTCTCTGTTTTCCCATTCGATCTGTCCGCTCTTATTTCGGTTGATGTGCTTCATTCCTCGCCGGGTGCCGGGTCAAGATGCGGAGATATCTACCTACCCTAGTCCATTCTCAATCCTCACGTCGAAATCAGCGTTTTGATCAATCTGACCATGCACAACCTCAGTCTTGAACTTTGTGTCTTGGTGTTGCTTCTTCAGCTCCTCCACAGTAGGCTGGATGGTTTGTAGACATCGGTAGAACGGGCTTGAGTAGACACGGAAGGGCTTTGGGTGGAATTGGGGACTATTGACGTGCACTGCCAGCTCATGGGACTGACGTACTCCATGCGACGTCAGGGCTGGGTCTGCCGGGTTGCCCGTGGGTGTTGGGAACTGCGATTTGTAGATGCCAGTGCGGAGATCAATGGTCCAGTTGAGGCGGTGCTGTGATATGGTTAGTCCTGGATGTTTTGCAAGCCTTCAGGAGCAACCTCTACCGCTGAAAGATGTAACGCACCCCGTGGCGAGTCAAATAGATCGTCTCCAGCGGCATATCGAGCGTGGACGAAGAACGTCGGAATCGGTGGGGGACCCCGCATTAACAGTTGATTCATCCAAAGCCCCTGATTGGCCGATTGGCCGGAATGGCAATACAGATCTCAAACAGCTAGAGTTGTACTTGCAGTGATA
The DNA here is from genome assembly GCF_028827665.1 of Penicillium hispanicum. Classification (NCBI taxonomy): domain Eukaryota; kingdom Fungi; phylum Ascomycota; class Eurotiomycetes; order Eurotiales; family Aspergillaceae; genus Penicillium; species Penicillium hispanicum. The sequence continues at coordinate 3,264,851 of NW_026623198.1, read as the reverse complement.
TAAGATAGGAGACGAAAAGAAGGAACTCTCTGAGCTCGTGAAGTGGACTGAGGATTCCGGTGCCATGTGGCTCCATGTGCTTCTCTCAAGCGGTTTTTTCGGCTTATCGAGTATGGGGATGCAGAAGAAGTAAGAACATTCGTGGACAACAAGCTACACGACCTCGCGGCATATGACAAGATCAAGGACCAAGTTGAGCATTATAAATCTGTCATGGATAACAAGGAGATGGAGCTGGAAGCGTTTATTCGCATTGTCTCCGTCCTGCTCCGCTAAAATGGATAGGTTTGAGAGAAGTCACGTACATACAAACGGGTTTAGTCAGATGGAAGATCAATATACAACAGAACTTGCTAGCTACTAGACAGGTATATATAAATAGCCAAAGCCTTTTAGTCGCCTCAGCACAACGCGTCTACTGTTTCCAATTGGGTCCTCTCATGAACTGACAGAATGCAATCGGCTTCGTTTCCGGGAGAAAGTAGGGCACGGTGAGAGTCCTTAGAATTCAAACATGAGAGGGACAGCGGTCAACTACGACATGCAGTGCTCCACGGCGACTGGCAAATATCATACACGTACGCAGGGACTCAAATTGCCGACCAGAATCACCTGGCATTGGATAAGACCATGTACTCTGCAAACTATGACGCCGGGGTATTCTCCGCTACTCGTTAGGTTACATTCCCAGGGCCCAGCCCAAGTGTCATGCGAAACCAGTCAAAACAACAACTTTTTCAATTCGTTTTTAGAAAACGACTCCTCTAGTAGAAGAAGCCGAGGAGCTTGCCAGCAACGTGCTTGCGGCGAGCCTCCTCGTGGTCCATGATACCGGCCGAGGTGGTCAGGACGACGTAGCCGAACTGACGCGAAGGAAGGAGCTGGGTAGCCCACTTCTCGAGGTCACGGAGCTGGACGGGGTAGCGGGGGTTGATGACACCACACTTGTTGAGACTGAAAGACACAAGAGTTAGATGGGAACGGTCGAGCAGATATGGGATGGTGTACGAACCGGCCGTTCAGCTGGATGACGATCTTGCCGGAGCGGTGGTCATCGACCTCCTCGAACTCGCCAATGTAGCCTAAAGAAAGAGATGTCAGCATGTTGCGAAGATTTAAAAGTCGCCCAATACTGAAAAAGCCATGACAGCGCTTAGGAAACATGTAAGATCTCCGCCAAAATATTAATCTATCGGACACTTAAAAGGCAGACGTCGTGGGGGATTGAGACCGGCCGCCTAGTTATCAGTCCGAAAGCCAGATCCTCCAACAAACAGGAAAAAATTGCAAGGCGGAGAAAGAATGGAACAGAAGGAAGAGAAAAATTTTGCACAATGCCGAGTCAAACGTACCGTGCTTCTGCATGACGCTGAGGAACTTGATGATGACCTTGGACGAAGGGCGGATCAGGACCTGGCGCTTGCCGGCCTTCTCGGCGTTGTTCATGGCGTTGAGGGCATCGTTGAGGACGGAAGTCTTGACCATTTTGGCGGTTGGGGAATCGAGATTCTCAAATCGGTCGGAGAGAGGATATGAGGTATCTGCTTTCGAGGAGGCCGTTCATGTCAGCCACCACTAGTCTGCGAGCGCAAAGAGTGCCCCTTCCTTGAAAAAGGAGTTCTTCAGCCCGTGCCGAGATGGGAGATGCGTATCATCTTGGAGCTTCGCGCTGAGACCGAATTCGGTAGAGCATTCGGAAAAACACAACACGAAGATCAGGATGATTGCATACCCAGACTAGCTAGGAGGCTGGTGAGAAGTGAGGGCGTAGAGGGCGTACATACCTCGAGGGACTGGTCCGTCGGTGTGTTAGCGGCGTGAGGTTGAAAAGGTCGGTCGGAGAAGTTTGGTTTTCGCTGACTGTGCGTGCATAGGGTTAGGGCCCGCAGTGCCCTTACCTCCAAAGGGTCACGTGTTGATAGCTATTGGCACCTGGTTGATCAGGCATCAAATCGACTCCACGGGGTCAAAGGACCCATCTATACATCTAGCATTCAGTTCGACCCTTCTGCACGGAGACCATGCTGGAATTTACTCTGAAATACAAAAGTGATTTATAAACTCCTACGCAGGTATTCCATACAAGGGACGTGTCATCTATACAGGGCGGGTTCCGGTGTAGCTGCGCGGGCTTGGGAAGAGAAAACACCGGGATCATACGTGGAGGGCAATAAGAAACAAGACAGCTTTTTCATGACACTCTTTTCTGCAGAAGGGGAACATGACTCGGGGGATACATGACTTGATGGGGGATACATGAGTTGAAGGGGAGGATACATGAGTTCTTGGGCTACATGACTTGCAATGCTATAGGATGCAAAGGGGTGTTGTCTAATTAAAAGCGACGTAGGAAATCCCAGGGGGGGGGGAAGAAATTGTAAAGGGGTTGTATCACGAAGAGCAAGCAATAGAGGGCCGTGAGGGTGGATGGGGATTCGTTTGGGGGGAATGTCATTCGAAAAAAGGTAGCACAAGGAGAAGCCAGGTGCAAAGGAAATGGGGCGAGGGAACGGCGATGAAGAACATAGGGCGCGAAGGCAAGGTTGATGGGGAATCTCGAAAACTTCCAATGCAAATTGGAAAGGTGTTGGAGGGGGTTGATTGGGAAGAAACAGTGGAGCATTCGAGTCCGTCCGGAAGCTCTGAGAGTATCCTCGCCTACTATCCGGAGAGGCTGTCACTGCAAGGAACTCCGGTTGCGCCGGGGCCCGATCTTGTCCAACCGGCACCAGAACTACGGCCCTCAATCGGGCCATGAATGGACTCGTACCCAGTTCGTACTCGCTGGAAACAATCCCGGGCGGCCGATTGATGGGTCTTGGTGCTGTTGGGTGAGTTGAAGCCTTTTGACGCGCAATTTAAGCAGCGCCGGTGCTCAAGTTGATCTGGCGCTTGACCATCTCCCGAGTCCAGCGAGCGGTCTCAATAGTCCGCGGGCTAAACTGCCGGGTCGTCCGGGTCTCTCGAACGAGGGTGGTGACCCAGTCGTTGCGGAAGTATACAGCAAGTTCACCGTTGGGGAATGCATCCGCAAGATCACTTCCTGAAAGTTAGCACACCATTAATGAAAAGGGGAACAGAGGGGAACATACCCAATAACACCCATGGATGAGCGCATTAAACCCTCGCTCCGGTTACCCTCTTTGGAGATAATGTGGAGCAATTGGAAAATAGACTCGACAAAAGGCTGGATCTGGGTAACTGTAGCATCTATTAGTGGCCAATCTCATCGAGGGAGTGCAGATGCCAAACTTACTGTCCGGGGTACCCTTGTAGGATAAGAGGATACCACCCCATGCGTCCATGATACCCTCACGTAGGGAGACGATGTAGTCAACCATATCAAAGGGGAGATCGGAGCTGGTGGTCACGGACGAGGCCTGCTGAAGGACCTGGCCAACAACGGGTAGATAGGGGTTGAATTGAATCCCAATGGCCTGAGCGATATCACCAAACGTCTCCAAGATAGCAGGCTTCAGCTGATTCGTGGAGGTTCGGAGAATGCTGAGAAGAAGGTTCATGAAGGTGTCACAGAAAGGCTGGACCTTCTCGTTCAAAGCACGAGCGATATCACTGACGAGACCAATAGCCATGGCGCAGAGGCCAGGCTCTTCCTGGTTGCCAAGCGCACTGTAAAGAATCGGGCTGAACGTCTCCATGTACTTGATGAAGTCCTCCTCCAGAGCACTGGCAACAGCACCAATGGTGGCGAAAACGACATCGGGAACACTCGACTTGGGACCGACCGAGCTCAGCACACTGAGTAGGACATGCATGATACGGTCGGCCTGGGGCTTGATGTCGGTCTCGAAGCGCTGAACAATGGCCAGGATGACACTGATCAGACTGGTCTGCATTTCCTCCAGGAGAATGCGATCCTCGGTGCTAACGACTTGCTGCTGCATAGGAATAGTCTGCTCGAGGCGTTGAATGATGACATCCGAGAGTGTAGCAATCATAGCCAGACTGTCGTTGGCAGAGTTCAAAACGAAGGAGTTGAGGACCTCGTACCCAGCAGTACGGAGCTGGTTGTCGGCATCCTGTCTACTCGGGAGTCAGTACAAGCAACTTCAGTGGTAATAGGAGCCATCACAAACTTACCTCTCGGTCACCGCCAGAAGCGACTTCACGCTGTTCTCGAAGTGCTTGGACAGAGGGTTGGTCTGGGAGCCAGCATCCCCAGCGAAACGATCCGCGACGTTCATAAGAGCCCAGCAGCAGGAGCTGGCAATCTTGGGGCTGCTTGCGAGACCATTGAAAAGGCAGGAGATCAGGGGCTGGAGATGGACATCGGGGTCGAGGACCTCAGGACAGCAGTCGCAGACGCGACCCAGAGCATAGGCAGTGGAGTCCCGAACCTGGACAGAGTTGTCCTCCATCATGCCAAGAAGAACGGGTAGAGCCTGCTTAATCAGAGGCTCCAGCACGCGAGGCTCTGGGCCTTCCATGATACCGCCGAAGGCAGCCACGGCAGCATCCCGACGGCGCCAGTCCTCATTGCGAATGTTTTCCTCGACGAAGGTGACGACAGGTTGAATGACATCTCCCTGGACACATTGGGCATAGAGCTGCAGAGCCTGGTACGCCGCACGCGACACATTGTACTCATCGTCACCGGCATCCTCGTCCTGCCGGCACATAGCCTGCAGCAATACAGGGACAACCTCGCGAGTAGCCACACGAGCAAAGCCGAAGAATGGGCGGGGCTCTTGGCCTTCTTGCTGGGCCTATAAGGAAGAGCAGGTTAAGCGGGAGTCACACCGATGGATACTCGTATACACATATCACGTACCTCGGCATTGTCGTCTTCGATCGCAATCTCTTCCTCGCAAACGGTGCACCAGAACTCGATAGCCAGCTTCGAGACATCCTCCTCTTCACTCTTCATACCCATGATGCTCAGGCCAAACAGAGCCTTCTCCATGTAGAAGCGCATCTTCTCGTAGTATGCACCCATAATCCGGTTCAGGCAGCCAAAAGCACCGGCCTGCACACGAACCTCCTCGGCCTGTGTGGCCTCGCAGACGACCTGCATAATGTAGTTTCGCTCTCCCTCGTTGTCCATGTTCGATTTCACGAAGTCGACGGCATCACTGAGGGCGGCAATGGCGGCGTAACGGACATCCATGTTCGGCTCCTCGCGCCGCGCACCCTGTACGACGGCAGTGAGGATGGCATTGGAGTGGGCGATCAAGCTGGCGCGGAGATCAGGGTCTTGGGACTCGCAAATAAAACCAATGGTGGTTAGCGACGACTGCTTCAGCGAGTCAGTTCCCTGTGCGACGTTCTGCACGAGAACGTTCATCAGTTCGGGCCACTCGTTGCGAGGCAGTTCGATCGCGGCAATTGACACGATCAATGTGGCGGCGGCATTCCCAGCTCGGGTGTCGGAGTGCAAGGTCTTGAGCGCAAGCTCCTTGACCTGCGACTTGGTCTCGGGGGGGATCTGTTGGACCCATCGAAGCTGCACCTCACGCAGCTTGGCCTGGTCTCGGAAGGTGAAAGCGTTCTTCAGCGCGATACCAGCCGCGACACGGATGTGGGGAGGGCTGCTGTCGTTGGCGAGCTCCTGGCCGAGAGTGACGAGGTAGGCAGCCTATTCGAGGAAATGTGGGTATTAGTATTGGGGGAGAGTTGCGAATCAGGAGAACATCGCTCATATCGGATTGACTGGAAGAAGGGGAGAACATACGAAGTCGACCTCAGCGGCGTGGGCGAGCTGCTGCTCGGCGTTGGTACGTTCGGCCGCATCTGCGGAGAGGAAAGACGGTCAGCGAGGGGTTCTTTTATCCAACTGGGGTTCGAGGCACCGCCAAGGCAAGACACAACGGATGGGATCCCGAGACAAATTACATACCGGGCGCGAGGGTGCTTTGCAACACCTGACGAACATCCATGGTGGCAGCGAAGACGGCGAACGGGTGACGTGGGGGGAGAAGGAAGAAAAGGAAAGGAAAAGGGCTGAGAAGAGAATTTAATCGCTCTAGCCTGATCCCGAACAATCCAGGAGGTCACAGGCAGACAAATGACAGGCCACGGGCAGCGTGGGCGCGGTGGAAGTTGAATCCCTGGAGTGGCAGGTGGATGTGGGAAGGGACGGGGTGTTTTTGTGGATATGACGAGGCATGCACCAGGTCTTTCCGCGAGGAGACACAAAGAGGAAAAGGTGCCTTTAGTGCACGCCTGGAGAGAAACCAGCGAGAAAACCAACGAAGTGACAACTCGGCGAGGACAGTGGCGAGTCTTGGAAGGCGTGAATAGTGCAGGAGGAGGCCAGAGCCAGATTTTCGACGTCGAAAGGCCAGGATGGGGGGGGATGAGGTTGAACGGGGTGCGCACGCTGATTGGCTGGGACCGCGACGGGCACGTGAGATTCATGCCTCAGGCCTCAATTGCATTTTGCAATTTTCGCTGCGATTTCGATTGCAATTTTTCATTCCGCCGTGGATTTGGTCTGGGATTTGCAGTTCCCCTCGGGTTCACGACTGCGATGGTGGAAATAACTCGTCTCGAAAGATCCCCATGTCGTTCTCTTCTACGCGTACGTCGAACCCGGCCGCGTTGGTCATGGTGGGCTGGGGATCTCGTACCCCTCCATCCGCTTTGCTTGTTTTGGTTTTGCTCTCTTGGACGAAGTGCCATCCTGTGGCCCCGGCGACCCATCGTTAGCCCTGGGCCACACATTCCCACTAGTACTGAGGTTCGCACTATTTTTTGCAGTGGAGACTCCTGTGGATTTGCGAGAGAATTCTGCGATGGCAATTCCAGAATAGTCCAGCGGAGGTAAGGGGTGGCAAGCAAGTAAAAACTAGACCAGAGACTATGAGAAACCCCATCAGAAGCAGACGAGAATGCAGCAATAACATTCCACTAGACGCATTCGATCGTCTCCCTGCTTCCAGAAGATATAGATACGTATAGCAGGACGATTTCCAATCTGAAAACTCCCAAGCAACCAGTAGAAGCGTAGTTGAAAACCATGGAATCGATGATCATCTAGGTCCCGACCTGCGCCAACACCCATGTAAACCTCTCCAATGCTATCAATATAGAATAATTTCTGCGGACCATCACTCCTCAATTTCCTCCCCAGCGTCCTCGTCTTCTCCCTCCCCTTCTCCCTCTTCTTCCTCCTCTTCCTCCTCTTCCTCCTCTTCCTCCTCTTCCTCCTCTTCCTCCTCTTCCTCCTCTTCCTCCTCTTCCATCGCCCCGTCCATATCTAGTACGTCGTACCGCAAAGCATCCCCGTACAAAACACAGATCGCCCGACGACCTTCTCGTCCGTTCACATCCACATGGATCGGGTTCGCTTTCGGACCCGTTGTTGCGAACACATGTATGATGACGCCGGCATGGAACAGCTCTGCTAGGTTCATTGTCGTTGCTGAAACAACCGGCTTGGAGGCTGTTGGGCGCGCATCGCAGGCAGCGTATTCAAGCAACAGGGCAGACGAGTCAGTGACCTCGGATTCCTCCATGGTAGAAGCAGGCTGGAACGCGAAGCTCAGCAGGTAACAAGACCCTTCTGGTCAAATAGTCAGCCGGAGCGACGTCAAAGGAGACACGGGGAAAAAAGAAACTGATGAGAGATGACGTACGACCGTTGGACCATAAAATCATGAGGGTATCGTCGTGGACGAATTGGATTTGACGAACTTCTCCTTCCAGCAGGTTTATTGCTGCGATGGACGTGGATCGCGTGGAGCTGACGCCATTGACCGAGTTTAGGACGACACGGTAGATGTACACTGTGATCCGCACATGAGCACCTCATCACTGACGCGAAAGGATACTGGTAACAAACCTAACGACTTGGACGTGGTTGATCGAGTCGCGACATAGATCGAGCAGGGCTGTTCCTTCTCGGCGTCCTACAAAGCATCAACATACGTTCTCAACCACCACAGCTGAAAGTCCGCCTCACCTCATAACAGAACTTCATATCGAGGATTGCCTGGTCGCAGTCCGCATGCAGCGTGAGTGGCGATCTGTGAAGAATGCCCCTGCGCTGTGTCATAGCGATTTCAGCAAACACCCTGTCAAACTGGACGGCCAGTCGCCTGGTCAGATCATTGAGCTTGGGAGCATCCACGGTGGTACCGTCACCACCCTCAGATTGGACCTGGCGCTGCTGCGTGAGAAGCGACTTGAATACGTCGTAGAATGAACGGTCATGGCCATCTGGAAGCCATTTATCGCTAGAGGGCGGAGGGGGTCCCATCATGGGAAGCTGGCGGATAAAATTTCGCAGAACACTATGGCGCAGCGCGCCGGTGATGTATTTCACGGTCGGGGGAACGTCAAATAGGTCTCTCTTCTCCAACAGCTCTTCCAATGTCTGTGATGTTGGATCGCTGTTCAAGATGAGGATTTCGTGGCGAAGCCACCTAGAGAAAGCAGAGAATTGGTCCAGCTCTTCATTAGCATGGATCAAGATGCGATGGGACAAAAGATGTAGGCAATCAAGAGTCTCAACGATTGCGTTAAGCTTGGGGGTGTCCAGACCGAGAACATCGCTGACTTTGTGGAATTTCGACAGCCCAACAAGTCGGCTTAGAAGGACATGACTTCGCTCGAGTGCTGGCAGCAGGCTTTCATGGGTCAATCGTCGGATAGCTTCGTAACCGCCCGAGACAGCCTTGTCCCATCGCTTGTGTCCCTGTGTGCTTGGTTAGCTATATTCAAGCAGTCCAGGACATGCACGTACTCTCTCTCCCACAATGTCCACCAGGAATTCCTTCATTGGTTCAAAACAATGCCCAGTGACAACCAAATGATAGACAGCCGTAACAAAATCGCATTGGCATTTCTCTTGCAAGTCCTCATTGATGCTTCGCAGGAATCGTGCAGGCAACTCCTGTGCATTTTTCCATTCAAGTTCAATTTGGCGCTGCACTTGTCCAATATACCGAAGCAGGTTTTGGAGTTGGGTCGTCTTCGACGCGAGCAGAGACAAGTACCGTCCAGACTTGGTAATGAACCGAAGATCCAGCGTGACAAGATCAAGAGAAGCTCGCAGCTGACCCGATGCGTGCGACGTAATGACAGCATGCGTTGAGCTCAGAGGATGCGAGGCGTGACGCATAGTGCGACATGACTCGGCGAGTCCCGTCGACTCGCCTACGGGGAACGACCCGATCTCGAAACAGTCGAAGATGCGCAGGTGGATACTGCCGTCGTCGAATCCAACAAATAGCACATCCACCGAGTCACTCGCGTCCTTGGTTGATGAGTGAAAAATGGCATCGATAGAAGCTCGTGAGCTGAACAGGTCATCCTCTGCACCGGTTGCGGGCAGAGTGCTCAGCTTGGGTAGAGAGCTTTCGATATCTAGTAGAGCAAGCTCTCGTGGCAGATCTGCTTCGAGCAGCGCAGAGACTTTTGACGGGTAAACACCCGGTGCCAGTAGGTCATCGACAGAGATCCGGCCTGCAGAGTCGTTTAGATGCCTCTGCGCGGACTTTCTGTCGGTGAAATTGGTACTCCAGCCCAAACAGGTCACCTTGGGCGACCGCTGTTGGTTTGGACTGGGATTTTCTTCGCCTAGTCCCTGGTAGGCTGGGTAATGGTGCACAGTCTTGCCGCTGTACGCACTGATGATGCGTATGGAACCATCTCCGCACGCGACAGCGAGGAAGCGGCCTGGCGACGGAGTCAGAGACTGTCAATAAAGTGGAAGCAAAGGCACAATCTGGCTACGCTCAAACAGGTCATGCCATTGAGGCCATTCCCTTTCATGAGGATGTGCAAATCAGAAACGAAACTTACCATTCCCCTTCCAGGCAAGGGCTCTGATCTCCCCGTCTTCCTCATCCTCGCCGAGGTAGGGATCTCCTCCGAAAGAACCCCCAAACACCTGCTGTGTGTTCAATCGGAACACGCGGAGCTCATCATCCTCCGTTGCGAGAGCAATCAAATCCATCGTGGGACAGTAGGCCAGCGTGTTGGCGTTACATTTTGCCGGTAGGGACTTTTCCCCAACAGGTGCAAGCTGGGGGCTCTCTATATCCATGGTGCGAGTGTGTGTTATTTTGAATGGGCCAGTTCAGCCCATCCTGCTCTGGCTGATATCGCGGGCCAGGTTCTTCTTTTCGAGTCTGTAGGTGTTCCTGTTGTGAGGTTGTTGATCGCGGGTGGGAACCGGGATTCTTGGCGCGTGTGTTTGTGGCCACGCGGGAGCCTCAGTTCCTGCGTGTCGCACGCATCTTCTCCCGGAGTACTTGCGTGGATTTTGAAATACGTTCAGACTAGGGGTGAACTTATGGAGTAGATCCATAAAAGAACCTTCACGGTAAAACTCTAGATTTCTCAATGCTGGTAATTCCACGTTTTGTCTTTTCTAGCCCAACTGTTGCATATCATGCTCTCGATATATATATCCCCCAATGTCGGACCCAGCCACTACCGGTTCTAACGACTACACGGTATATGGTACAGAGCAGATAAAATTGGAAAAGGAACACATTGAAATATAGAAACATCAGATTCTGTCGAGCTCTTGGTGAGCTCTAGCAAATAAGCTCCCAGCAGTTACTACCGAGGTGGTAACTTTGGAAAACCACCTGTATTCAGAAATTGGTTCTGTGTTCGCTATGTGTAAGGTGATTACTGTGGTCTGCCCGATGGCGTCACAGCCGCAGTAAAATACCACCAGCCACACCCCTAGAAGTAAGACAGAACGTCGGTGACTGACGGATACATGTATGTGGTAGACACGAACAGTTGCCTGGTATTTTAAAACTACTCCGCCGGTGATATGTTCAACTCATGTCGCGCAGATGCCTGACATATAACTAGGGAGTTTTCAACTATAGTGAAGTCACGGCAAAATGTTCTGGGGGGTAATATGAAGAAAGAGGAAAAGAACCGACGGCAGCAATGTTCGTATATGAATTCGTGAGGCCCGTCGAGCATACGTGCAGTACTAATGGAATGTCTGAGATATTCGAGATTTAGCTGGCAAGTCACACAACCTTCTATCTTGGGAACCGGGTTTTCTAGATAACTCTCGTCTAACTATGGCCTAACATTCTCCAGCTCTTTGCAGAAAGCCCACCGCGTGTCTTCACGGATGTTCTGTGCCTGCCAGTCATTCACACGCGCCGGGAATAGCGGAAGATGCTCACCCAGCGAGTCATCATGTGCAAGAAGAACCAGCACACTGCTCGCGGCATCGAGCTCCTGGATCTTCGACACGGTTGTCATGGCGGCGTCATGGTCCGGGAATAGCGGTCCACGCGCTACTTGGAAGAAGGGCTCATCAGGACTCTTCCACGATGCTAGATGCATCAGTAGATCTCCCGGGCATCCGCCGTGGCTGTGAATGTGACTCGGGGGCGTCGGCTGGGGTAGAGGGAGATACTGCGACGGCCGCAGCACGCCGGCATGGTGGCAGGCATCTGCGCCCATGAACACAAAAGAGGGTGGATTGGCTGTCGTGCGCGCCAGGCCACAGATGTGCCCGGGGGCGTGGCCAGGGGCGTCAAGAAGATAGAACGAGCCATCACCAAAGTAGTCGAACGCGTCGAAGCGACCGATCTTGAGACCCATGTCCTCGAAACTGATCTCGCGAACATTGCGACCTGCAGCATCGCTGTCGAGGACGGCGCCATCCGGGTTGGACGGATAACCGGGCCATGAGCTTCCTTTGACACCAGGCCCAACGACGAGCTCCGTGCTGGGTGGGAACCGGGACGGATCGCCGGTGTGGTCGAAATGATTATGAGACCATATCACAGCCTCAATGTCGGAGCTGCGGATGCCCAGACCGCTGGTATCCTCGTCCAGCACGGACACGACGTCCCTGTCGCAGGATGACACCGTGGTTGTGGCCTTGACCAGCTTCACGATCTTGGGCGGCAGGTTTTCCCAGTCGATGCGCACACCGAGGTCAAAGACGATATGGCGGTCGCCATGTGAGACGAGAAAGCAGTATATTGGGGAGTGAGGACCCTCGAACCCGGGCAGAGCTGGCTCCCAAAAGACACCAGGCTTCAGATACAGACGCGTATTGCTATTGACCAGTACCGCAATGTTAGTTGAAGAGTTGCACGATCAGCCATGAATTGACATACGTGTTGATTACTCTCACGTCCACGGTCGACGAGGAAGCCGGAACCTGAAGGCCAGGGGAGGGTGAAGGATGGACCGCTTCCATTGTCTCCGTCTGCACAGGGAAGTTTGGAAGAAATCGATTCCCTCGACGTTGTTGGAGGAGCCGGGAGACCACTGGTGCGCGTTTGTCGGAGGGGGAGTAAAGGACGATGGGAGCATCCATGCGAGTTCCGAGCGCCCACGCGGAGGAAATGCTACTTTCGACCTAGGACCTTCACCCATCGCAAGCCTCTCCACCAGGGCTGGTGCTCGGCGTTGTCTGCTGACGTCTGATTCAGCAAGCCCTCGGCGCTTCAGCCGTGAGGGGACATGCAGGTCGCCACCGCCTTGATCGAAGGGTTCCAGGGCTGCTTCGTCCATGGCCCGAAGCGATACAAACCCACTGGGGCCATGTAGATGAGGCGGCAGCGGAGGCGTTTGTGGGTGAGAAGGAGCAAGAAGGAGTGAGAAGAAAACGGGCCGTCCCATTCGCGTGGCTCGTATTGCATGGGGGCGGTTCCACAGATCAGTATTCATACTGCGACTTGATATACGATACGACAGTCGACCCAACTTGAAACACGAGAAGCATGCTTGGGACTCGTCTGTGGATTTCACCTTGAGCATAGTCACTTGGCCCGAAAGAAGGCATTGTATGCTGACTATGGCCTATAGGATACAATCAATGGAGAAGGTGTATGTGCCTACATTGTGTGATGCCTATACCGCCCCATGGCTTATCAGCCTTCTCTATAACGCAGTATGAGCCACTGCTGACGAGGAATCCTGAAACCATGCTCGGCAAGAGCCTCCTGCTCTGACTCTATCGTCGCATGTACAACACGTGGAAATTATTTCTGGAACTCTGCCAGAACCATGATCTGCAGGACTGCCAAGTTTTCTTTAGCCCCAGCAGTTTCCACGGTCCGTCCAAGCGTGAGGTATCCGAGTGAAGCTCTATTTACCTACGTACGGTCTCCATCCTGACCCAATCAACTCAGAAAAAGGAAGGGTTTGGCCTCCGTGTTGGGGGCCCTTGGTCCTCTTCACCAATCGCATCTTATATCCTTTCACGATTATGGATTCATCCTCACTTGCTATCAGCTGATGGGGCTAAAACGTGGCTTTCGAAAGACGGAGGCCCATTTTCCATGGCGAAGCCTCCCAGCCAGCCGGACGAACCTACTCCGTTCACGAACCTGTCCGGAAACTTTGAGGATGGAGGCTTTGCAAGCTGCCTTGGGTGGCGGATGTCGAAGGCTATTAAAGGGGCCCATCCTCCGAGTGTCTGTGTCTTGTAGCATCCACTGTCTCCACGATCCTTCTCAATCATATTTTCATCCATCAAACTGTACCACTCGCTGTTGAAGCTTGACAAGGCATCCTCTTATCAGAATTTGGTAGAGATGGCCGCACCTAGAATCCTTGCGGCGTTAGCTCTTTTTGCAGGATTGCAGTCTGCCGATGCGGTTCCTCGAAGTCCTCCCTCCACACATACTTTTGACTATGTCATTGTTGGTGCTGGCGCTGGAGGATTGACCGTCGCCTCTCGGCTTTCGGAAAATTCCTCTGTCTCTGTCGCCGTCGTCGAAGCTGGTACTTGGTCGACCTCCGTGACTGGCAACCAGAGCCAAGTTCCTGCAGATGACTTTTACTACAACGGCAAAGCTCACAATGATACAAACCCATTGGTTGACTGGGGCTTCATTACCACACCACAAGCTGTACGTAGCTCGCTTCATGGAGATGTATACCACTTACTCATTGATCTAGGGCATCAACAATGAGGCTGTACACTACACCCGTGGAAAGTCGGTAAGTATTATTCTACCCTAACAGACTCAATACGAGCTGACATATTCGCAGCTTGGAGGATGTACCAACTTGAACTACATGGGATACACCCAAACGACCGCAGGGGCTCTCCAGCTGTGGGCCGATACAGTGGGAGATCCATCCTATGCCTATGACCAATCGTCCAAATACTACCGGAAGAGTCTGAACTTCACAACCGCAAACACAGAACTCCGCCTTGCCAATGCCACCACCCAGGAGGAGCATGGCACCATTGTCACTGGAGGCCTCCTGGATGTCTCTTATTCCACCTGGGCTCAGAGCTTCAGCACTTGGATTGCCAAGGCCATGGATTCGGTTGGCATTCTTTCGACTGATGCCTTTATCAACGGACGCCTCAACGGCTCCACTTGGCTGACCTCGACTCTCAATCCCACCAACGGCCATCGTGAGTCTTCAGCCACCGCATTTCTCGAGCCCGTGAAGGGCCGCTCCAACCTGAAGGTCTTCGACAACACCCTCGGCGAACGCATTATCTTCGACAGAAACAAGGTGGCCACCGGCGTGCAGGTCACGACCGCGAACAAGACATACACTCTCCACGCGCGCCGTGAGGTGATTGTCTCCGGTGGTGCTTTCCAATCGCCCCAGCTCCTGCAGGTCTCAGGTGTTGGCCCGGCCGATCTACTCAAGAAGAACAATATCCCGGTGGTGGCAGACCGACCCGGCGTCGGCCAGAACATGAGTGATCACGTCTTCTTTGGCATCGCATACCGCGTCAATGTACAGACAGCGTCTGCCCTCACATATGGCGACGCCGAGGCAGTGGCCCAAGCCGAGTTCAACGCCAACGGGACCGGGCCGCTGGCCAGTCCAGGTGGTGACTTCGCGGGCTACGAGAAGCTGCCCGAAGACATCCGCTCCACCTTCCACCCCGACACTCTGAAGGAACTCGCCGAGCTTCCAGACGACTGGCCCGAGATGCAGTACCTGACTCTGCCCACCTTTGTCGGTGATTTCCAATCCGCCTCCGCCGGCGCTCCACAGGATGGTTACATGTACGCGACTCTGCTGGCCACCCTGATTGCCCCGTCCTCCGTGGGCACCATCAGTATCTCGTCCTCGAAGATGTCGGACCACCCGCTGATCAACCCAAACTGGATGACCACTCAGCGCGATGTGGACCTCATCATTGGCGGCTTCAAGCGGCTGCGCCAGATCCTGGAAGCGCCCAACATGAAAGGCGTGACGATCGGCCCCGAGTACTACCCGGGTTCCAAGGTCCAGACGGACGACGAGATTCACAGCCAAATCCAGACCAGCTTCAACACCATGTACCATGCAGCCGCGTCCTGCAGAATGGGCAAGGCCAGCGACCCATATGCAGTTGTCGACAATCACGCCCGAGTGTACGGAGTCAAGAACTGTGAGTAGTACCATAGCTTGGGAGAGTAAAGCTACGCAAATTGCTGACCGTGGCTTCTAGTGCGCGTTGTTGATATTTCTGCATTCCCATTACTCCCCCCTGGCCTGCCCCAGGCTACTGTTTGTAAGTATCGACAGACTTTGGAAGATGCTCAGGCGAAGAGATTTACTGACTGGACATAGACATGTTCGCCGAAAAAATCGCCGATGACATCAAGAACGGAAACTAGTTAGATGTCAAATTGGATACGTTTACGTTTTGAATTGCTCGAGGAGTACAGAACTGGGCTGAATTTGCGGACACCTTTATGTGCTCAAATGAGCCCATTGCTTCACTTGCCTTTGTTTATATTGCATCTTGTTAGCCAGCATTTTTGCCATTGGATAGACTTTCAATAGACTGATTTTCAAGTTTCCAAAGTTGAACGTGAAAGCCGTTGTGGTAAGATGTTAGAAAATCTCCAAATGACCCAAGTATACCGATCAATCTGCATCTCCTAAAACGAAGCAGTTGTCGTACTGATGACGGCGATGGACAGTCTAAACTACTTTTATGTCAATCTTTACCCCGAGGTTGAGGTCCCGTCACCATACTTGGCAGGCCCAGGACGTGGGAATTTATAGGCCGCTACCATCAATTTCTGCTCTGTTTCTGAGATCAGTGTTTTAATGTTTGCATTCAAAAATCCATTGCCGAGTTTCAGCTGAATTTTGCGTTGGGTGTCTTCATCCCGAAAGGATACCTTCGCAGCTTGGAAATCTCCAAGCAATCTGTCTTTACAAGCGCTACGAAGCAATGATTACTACAATACGAGTGCGTTTCGGATCTCACTTCCAGCCCAAATAAATCATTGAGTCCTAGTCATATCCTGCTCCATACCTAAACCCAGTTTCTGTGTTCTATACTACATATCATGATACCACTCTCAGTGACACTTCACAGAGAAGTCGGCTTCTGTGCGTTGGGAAACTTGATCGCATTCGTGCGCGCAATCAAGAAGGACGAGCCGGTGACATTTGGGTCTGCGGGAATAAAGTTGTGCGGGAAGCCAATGTCGAAGGGCTTGACGCTCTCGAGGTGCTCGATTTGCTCTGGAGTGAGCTTGATGCTGAGAGCCAGGATATTGTCCTGGAGGTGCTCGACCTTGCGGCCGCCGATCAGGGGGAACACATTGCTAGCCTTGGACATGACGTAGGCCAGCGCGACGGCAGTGACCGATTCGATGCCGTGCTCGGAGGCGACCTTGGCCAGAGCTTCGCTGACCTTGGCCTCTTCCTCGGTTTGATGGGGCGGTCGGCCACCGAAAGTCCGCAGGCCCTCTCCGGCGGCCTTGCGTCGCTCGAGCTCGGCCTTGGACTGGAACTTGCCTCCGCCGACAACGGCCCAGCTGTTTGCAACGCGGGTTAGCTGATGGACATCATGGTTAACGGGGAAAAGGGCACCCACGGTGCAAGGGCCATGCCAAAGTGGCGGGCCATGGGGATGATTTCGCGCTCAAAGTCGCGGTTCAGAAGGTTCCAGCGCCCTTGGTAGATGCTGAAGGGTGTCTTGCCGTGGTCAATAGCGTAGGTGTTGGCGGCGGCCACGATCCACGCGGGGATGTCCGATGCACCGAGGTACAAAACCTTACCCTGTTCGACGAGAATGTGGAGGGCGTCCATAACCTCCTTGATCGAGGTAGTGTAGTCCCAGAAGTGGACGTAGTAGATATCTATTGGGGCGGATACAAGTTAGCGATGCACATCTCAGGTTAACTATCATAGGCCCAGGGAGACTCGCCAATGTAGTCGGTGCGCAGCTTCTTCAACGAGTCGCGGACACCAACGTGGATGCTGCGGCGGGAGTTACCAGCAAAGTTGGCTGCTTGAGGACCCTTGCCAATGGCGTGGCTGCGGTAGTCCATGCTGAACTTGGTCGCCAGCACCAGCGAGTCACGGTTCTGACGGGCCTCAACCCATTCACCAATCCATTGTTCTGACTGCTCATTCTGGTAGACGTTGGCGGTGTCGATGAAGTTGCCACCAGCTTCGTAGAAGGCGTCTAGGAGCTTGAACGACGATTCCTTGTTCATCGAGCCCATCATGCCCGCCCAGGCTTCGCCAATGGACATGGCACCCAGCTGCAGGGGAGAGACGCGCACGCCCGCGGTGGACGAGAGGACGCGCAGGCGGCCAAGCTCGGTGGGAGGAGTCGGTTCGGCCATGGTGAAGTGTTGATGATTCGGTCGTTGAAAGTGTTGTAGAAGCAAGCAACGCTGTAGTGCTGAGAGTGCTATGAATTCAGCTGGCTGTGAAGCGAGAGTGTCCTGATGAGCCCGAAGGAGTATAAGTAACCCGGGAGTAGAACAAAGAACGCAGCCCCGTCATGCTGAAGCTATGCCAGCTGCGCGCAGTTACACAGCGTTCCAGCCCCTCATGGCGTCATGGTGCGGAGATTTCTTCGATCACCGGGAAGCGGAGAATGAGGGTTAGCGGGCAACGGACATATGGTGATATCCGCAGCGTGGTGCGATAGCGCCAGGGGGGGGCCGGACTACGAAAGGAAAAGCGTCGGCAACGGTGGAGATGCTGGAGACTCGGAATTGCGACTCGGAGATCGACGGTCCCCACGGAGTTCAACTTTACTCCGGTTGGAAGTTACTGTACGGTATGTATGGTATGTATAGTGTGTATCAGGGTCTCCAATCGCCCAATCAAAAATCACAAGATATTGCTCGTATATGCATCGTCCGGCCCGCCACGGATGCGGCCGCATTCCTGACGATCTACGCTCGTATATGTAGGTTTTATTTCTTTTTCTTTTCGTATTCTAGACAGTGCCGTCTACAGCAGGCACCGAGAACTGCGACATCACAGGCGACTCGTATTTTACCTAGTTTACTAGATCCCTTCTCCAACGCATCCATACTCCACCATCCTAGAAAGTCTAAAGACGCGCTTTGCGACCCAACTTAATTTCGGCCCGTGCAGCGATGGGGTAACACAGACGGCTAAAATGATTCATGCTACCTAGGTAGACTATGCGGCCTGGAACACACATAAGGCAACTGCCGTTGGGCTGTACACAAATCTACCTAGGTAGGTGCTCATGTAGTGTGTAAGGTTGCTCGAGCCGAGATTACCTCCAGGTAGATCCATAGCTTTACGGTATGCAAGTAAGCTCCATGCCAGCCTTGGAAGAGACAGCAACACTATTGTGAGCAAGACCATTTATTCCAGGAAAGGGTTGCAAAAGCGCAATCAATCCTCAAACAAAACACCCAGAGTCAATCCACTATCTAATATCTGCTAGCCTACGTGGTGATTCTAGAGCTATGAAATTCCGAGTAACTGAACAGAGCTAATAAGAGTTGAAGAAGATCCGCGATCTTAATCCTGGCACCAAAATCAGCATGTACTTCGCAAATTCAGCGATATCATTAGGCATTGCGAATGCGCCATAGGCGAAAACGAGAGATGAGTCCAGGTTGATCAGAAATTGGAGCATAATTCAGCAAACTACAACAAAAAGCAGGGTCAAATTGTCGATGCACATGGAAATGAGCCTTCACATGATTTCCTCCCAACCTTCAACTCACAGGCGACCGTGCAGCTGCTGGATTTAGTTCATATACCAAGATTTACACATCAATGGATCATTTGCGTAGTTAATATATATCAGGAGAAGGATAGTAAATGTTGGCATTGATTCCAACTATTTGGTAACTGGTTCGAACTGTACTTGGTAATGAACATCTATAACATCCACCATCTATACATGAACTCGAGTCGTAAGCCGTGCCGAAGACATTCAAGCACCAAGATGCTTTGCAAGTTCTAATCCCCATCCGTTTACCTGCTCTCAGATGTTAGCAATACGTTATTCCCAGAGCATCGTAGCCATGAACCTACCATTGGTGGCATCATCAAGGAGAAATGGTTACCATCGGCACGAACAACATTCACATCACCTAAAAGTTCATCCCATCCCAGGGCATCACCGTCGGTCCTATCATCGAGGAACCAGCTGACGATTTCTTGCTCCTCAGGCAGAACATTTGGACGGGCTAAGTTGTTCTTCTTGCCAACACCCTCTTTCGCCGATACCAGCACGGCCTGCGGGATCTTTCTACCAGGCAACTTGGTCGGTTTATATCTGAGCACCTGTTGTCGTGACATGGTGAAGTGAGCGCTTGTGATCGGTCGACCCTGGGTCTTCGCTCGGATTTCATCTTCATTGACCATGCCAACGCGATCGATGGAATCCAAAAGCTCAACCAAGGTGTCTGGCAGGGAGCTTGCAAAGGTCGGGCATGCCGAGTCAATTAAGAAAAGCTTCTCAACCTCGTTGCCATCTTCGAGAAGTTGTCGCGCCGCTTCATAGGCTAGTACTCCCCCGACGGAGTATCCGCCAATGAGGTATGGGCCATCGGGCTGACGCCTCTTGATTTCAGCCACATATATAGCAGCGAGCTCCTCAATGGAGGGGATCTGGTCGGCCGTGGGGATACTCTTGAGGAAGGGGCTGTTAAGTGCGTAGACAGAGACACCCTTGGCCCCGGCAAGCAATGGCTGGAGGGCGCCAAACACACTACCAGAGCCGAAACCATCCGGCACAAGGAACAAATTGCGATTTCCATCGGCCTGGGAACCGCGATGCATGGTCATGGAAGATGCCTTGATAGGTTTCGCGGGCTCAGTCGTCATACCGCAAATCACCCGAACGCCTCGCGACTCGCGACTCGGGCTGTCAGACCAGTCGACATGGGCAAAGCCAGAGTCTCGCATAGCCTGCTCCCAGGACCAAGGGCTCTGCAGCGCGTACTTGCGACCGTCATCAAACAGCCACCAGCCATCCAGCAGACCCCAGACGAGATCATACCAGGCCAGCTTTTGCGTTAGCTCAACCAGTGCCACGCAGCCATCCTCAGGTCGGCACAGCTTGTAAATGTTGGTCAGACTGCGGCTTAGATCTCGCGTCGCATGCACGCAGTTACTTGATACGACCACATGGTAACGTCCCAGCAGCTCGGCAGGAGGTTCTTCCTCAATGTTCAACTTTTGGAACTCCATGCCCGTAATCCCCTTGAATGTTCTTTTAGCACGCGCAAGCAGTGAGACCGAGAGCTCAGTAAATGTGTAGGTAAATGGAAGCCCGGTAGCTTGAAGCAGAGGCACGAGATGCTTGGTGGTACCACCTGTGCCGGCGCCAATCTCGAGTACGCGGAAGGGTTCGCCTTGAGAAGCTTGAGCATGAATGGCGGCGGAAAAGAAATCACAGAGTACTTGCGTGGCTGCACGAAGATCTGGGCCGTTGGCATAGAAGTCTTCCAGTAGGCTACGGCCCCGCTCACTGCCGAATAGGAGAGACACAGGGTCGGCCTTGCCCGTCAGACACTCAGCTAGATGCGGACCGAGAAGGTCAGGTAGCCCGTGGGTAGACGCAAACGGAGGGAAAGTCGAGATGAGTTGCGAGCTCAGATCTTTGGCAGTGCCATTTGGAAGCGGTGCTGGGCCACGTAGGAAGTTCTCTTCTGCTTTCTCCACAACGCCTGCCTCATCTAGGATATCCCAGAGCCGTGGGACCTCTCTCCAATACTTGGATAAAGTTCCTTGCAGAGTGGGCAGCTTCTCTCCTTGGTCAAACTTTCCGATGGGACAGCCGAGCTTCTCAAAGGCCTCAACAATGAAAGCTGTCACAGCACTCAGCTGCTGTGGATATACCTGGTTCCAATAACCAGTGAGCCTGGTGTCCTTGGCATGAGCATCAAAGTTGTGACGAATCTGTTGGAATGCTGTATGGATCGAGCTGGAGTTGCTTTTGTTCAAGATGGGTTTCTCACTCTCTGCCGGGGTGGTTGCACCAGTGTATGGTGTCACCGGAAGAGCCCTAGAAGCAGCTGATGAGCTGGCCATGGGGGTCTGAAGTGATTCAAGGCACATTCCAGTTGCAATGACATTGCAGAGTGATATCACATCCGTGATTGAGGCAAAGTCATTGGGCGAAATGTCCAGGCTGAATGTGTCATTGAGATTGCTAATAATCTCTGCAGCGACCAGTGAATCGGCTCCAAGATCTTCGAGCTTGGAATGCATATCAATATCTGAGACTGGTACATCAAGGGATTGGCTGAGAATCTCGAAGACAGTCTTCTGCCATGCTGATGAGTCTTCGTCAGCGGACTCGAACCCAGAATCGGGGCCTCGATCCTCGTCGTGATTGTTCAGCTTAACAACCTTGCCACCAACTCGGCAAGAGATCAGATCGCATAAAGCAGAAACATCCGCAACATTTGAGAATTCCTCGGTAGATATATCGGTCTGGAATTTGGTGGAGATATTGGCTAGAATCTCCGAGCTGACGAGCGAGTCTGTACCAAGTTCCTCAAGCGTGGCCTGCTCGGTAATATCCTCTACTGGAACATCGAGAGACTGACTGAGAACTTCCTGCACACTGCTCAAAACATCTATAGCTCCAAATATATCAGTCTGGAGCTCGCTGTAGTTGGTGTCAATAACAGCATCAACAGAATTTCCACCGACTCGGCCAGAGATCAAGCCGCACAGAGAGGCAACATCTGTGACGGCCGAAAATTCATTTGACGATATATCGACTTTGAATTTTCTCGAGATATTAGCCAGGATCTCCGAGCTAACCAAAGAATCTGTACCCAATTCCTCCAACATGGCCTGCTTGGTGATGTTTTGAACTGGGATGTCCAAGGACTGACTGAGAACCTCTTGGACGCCGCTCAAGACATCAAATGAGCTTTCGCCACTCCGACTTGCCTTCCTCTGAGATGTAGAAATAGGCGCTGCTGGGCCCTTAACAGTAAATGGTGGAGTAGCAGGTTTTGATGAGAGAGTGGGCTGCTCCTTGAGCTCTGTGCTTGGAGTAGCCCCCGCCAGTACCTTAGCAAGAGAGCTGCGCGGGACTCTAGAGAACTTGAGCGCCTTGGCAAACCAGACAATCTTCTTGCTCTGCTTATCAAAGGCAAGCACGTCTAGGACTGTCTCCTTGCTGTCCTCGCGGGCTATCTTGGCGTATGCCCGGTAGTCCCCGCTTCCCTTGAGCCCATTCAGAGGCCGCACGGAGCCCATGCCAGTGCAGATGTACGCCATTTCACCATCTTCTTCCTCATCGCTGGTGCCACGAAGCGAGTGCACGAATGCACCAGGCACCTGCAGGAAGGTGTCAACGACAAATGGATCGGCAATGTCATCGTTGGGTGTTTTAGATAGTGGGTCTAGACCGTCCAGCGGGATAGTGATGTCGCCGGCGCTTTCAAGGCCCTTCCCAACCAGGTAGTGCAGACCACGGTATCCAGGTGAGTACCTGGCCATTTTTGAGAATACCTTGTACACCATTGTGCCACGCAAGGCTTCGGTGTCGGTCTCTTTCTCCAAAAGGCTGGACAGACGGACCCATTTCTCTTTCTCGTCCTGGTCGCTGCTTAGGCTTCCGCCACTCCGAAGAGAGATTGTGCCAGATGCGTGGGAAACTGGCTTGCTGTTGGTCTTGGTAGATGACAGTTCGAAGTTCCAGGCGTTTTCTGTTTCCTTCGTTAAAATCACCTGGAGGGAGCGCTGCGTGTCTAACCCCATAGGTGCCTTGATCTCCAGCCGCTCGGCCGAGATTTGCGGTGTGACTGCCTGGGTCTGTGTGTCTTCCAACAGCGCGACGGCGTGCGCCACAAGCTCTAGGTACATTGCAGCCGGCGCTATCGGCGACCCAACGACAATGTGGCCTTTGACAATCTCCTGGTAGCGTCTGCTGCGGGTGTCAACCTTGAAGACAAACCTGCCAAGACCCTGGGCTTGGGTCTTGTCTTGTGCGATGTAGGCATAATCACTGACGTCTTTCAAGCAGTGAGGGCACAGCCCAGAACGGGCTGGAGGTTGGGAATGAGACTTGTTGTTCTTGTAACTCGCGACATCGACATAATCCAGCCAGTGTTTATGTTTCTCGAATTGATATGGTGGGAGTGTTACAGGCAAGTAGCTTGCTCGTTGACTGCGGTGAAATGGCCAATATTGGATGTTCAGCTGACCTCCTTTCCACAGAGTGACGGTGGCATCTGCAAGAGATCGCAGAGGGTCTTTGCTGTTGATTCCGATAAAGGTGTGTTGGTTCTGAGTCTGTGGCTGAGGCAGTGCGTTGCGCGCCATGGCAATGATGGGACCGCCAATTCCAGCTTCCAGGAACGTGCAAGCCCCGAGTCGGTCAACAATACGTGAGATAGCTTGCGTAAAGTACACCGCACCGCGGGTGTTGCGGGCAATTACGTTGGATCCCGGGCCCGTCCAAGTGCCTTCATGGCAGGATTCGAAGGGGAAAAGTGGTTCCTGTTTGAAAAAAAAAATATTAAGCAATTATTCGTTGACGGAAAGACATTGCGGGCATCTCTCGTAATACTGACCTGGAACGGAATTGAAGCCGATAACTTGGCGCTCTCGTCGACGATGGAATCAGCCATGACGGAATGATATGCGTACATGCCCTTCAAGACCTTGAATCGCATCTTCTCGCCGCTGGCCTTCTTATCTTTCAGGTATGACTCTAGGAGCTCGATATCGACAGTACGACCCGCAACGACGTAATTGTTGGGTCCGTTGTAGCAAGCAATGTCGAGCTTGACACCCGGGTTCTGTTCGTAGAAGGGCTGCAAATTCTCAGTTGGAGTCGTGCCCGTCTCTACCAACTCCGCTTCAATGGCCACCATAGATCCGGTGTCCTCGCCCCAGAGTTTCTCGATGATGGCCGCGCGACCTGTTCAGATGTCAGCATCGATGGAAGATACGTTAATAGATGATATCTTTTCCTCAGCAGAATATACTGACTGTAAAAGAATATAGACTGTCAGAATCTATCGCAGGACTCGAACAACCCTAGGGAGGGAAATCAGAGCACTTACCCAGTCACAAGCTTCATTCCAGCATGGAGGTTCATAGCACCCGACACAGTTAGTGCTGCCCACTCGCCAAAGGAATGACCACATATTGCCTGTGGCTTTACACCCGAGTCAATCCATGACATGCCACTCGAGTATTGGATGGCGAACATTGCAGCATGGCGGACAACAAGGTCTCCATCGCCCTGAATTCCCTGAAGAACCGCCGGAATCAGGCTGGGAAGACCCAGTCGTTGCATTTCCTCGTCACACCGATGAATGTGGGTTCTAAAAAGCACAGAGCTGTCATAAAAAGCCCGTGCGGATGGGACTGCGTTGCCATTCTGTCCACTGAAGAGAAGTGCGATGGGTTTAGGCGCCGGGGATGTATTGATGTGTTTCTCGGGATCGGAGAGCTGGGTTTGCAGATCACTCACTGCGTGAGCATAGAGAATCAGCGACAATTCGTTGCGAAATGAGAAGTAACTGCTGGAACTTACTAGAACTGGCCGTGGTGCTGAAGACGTGCTGGAATTGACGACTTTGCTTCGTTGCTAAAGAGAAAGCCAGGGAAGAGGCATGCTCGGAAGGGATCAACCATTTATCAAGTTGAGCTTGCAGCTTGTTGCAGAATCCTGCAAGGCTAGCCTTGGATGCTGCAGAAATGAAGACAGGCCATACTGGGACGGGGGTAAGATGCGATGCCGACAATGATGAGCATGAAGGCGGAGGGGCGACAACGGCAGCTGCGTTGTTACCCGAGGCACCGTAACTGTTCACAACGGCCAGACGCGATTCGTCATTCCAATCCTTCACAGACCTCGAAATAGCCATGCGATCGGGCTCGAGTGCTGAGATGTTGGGATTCAACTTCTCAAACTGAGCCTGCGGGGTGATTTTGCCATGCTTCATCATGAGCAAAACTTTGATCAGCGAAATGACACCCGATGCCCCTTCAGAGTGGCCAACGTTGGCTTTCACACCACCGATGTGCAAGATCGACTCTCTCTCCTTCCCACCCAAAATCCGTCGAATACCGTTCACCTCAACAGGATCACCAGCGCGAGTGCCTGTACCATGGGCCTCGACATACGAGATATCTCTTGGACTGACTCCAGCGCGGGCTAGTACATCTTGGTACAACGCCGCCTGGCTCTCCAGGACAGGGTTCGTGATACTGGTGTTGTTGATGTTCTGGTTGTTACCAGTCGACAGCAGCACACCCTGAATGTCGTCTCCGTCTGACAGCGCCTTGCGCAACGGTTTCAGGACAATGACACCTGCAGCCTCGCCACGGCAGTATCCATCTGCCCGTGCGTCGAACGTCTTGCAAGGACCCGTTTCGCTGAGGAAACCACCCACACGCATAGCGTGGAAGAGAGCCGTGTTTGTGATTAGATTGATGCCGCCCGCCACAGCGCGTGTACACTCACCGGTCTGAATAGCACGACAGGCTTGATGGATGGCAACCATGGCCGATGAACAGGCCGTGTCAACGACGTGCGAAGGACCAGTCCAGCCAAAGTGATAGCTCAGTCGTCCGGACACGAAGGATCGGAGCATGCCGGCTCCTGTATATGGCGAAGGTGGGTTGGAGGCCAAGTTCAGAGGGTAATCGGGTGCATTCATCCCAATGAAGCAGCCAGTGATATTTTGGCTCTTTCTTCTGTCATGTGTTTCAGCTTCTTGTGGCTGGTCGATGCCGAGCCAGCCTGCCGATTCGACAGCCTGGTACGTGGTCTCAAGCAAGACACGCTGATGGGGATCAAGCGCTGCCGCTTCGCGTTTGGATTTCTTGAAGAATTGATGATCAAAGGAGTCAACATCTGAGAGAAAATTTCCCCACATCTTGCCTTTGCTGGCTGCGTCGGGAAATCGCTTCAAGTCAATCTCGCGTACCATGCTTTTTCCGGCCTGGAGTGCGTCCCAGAAGTCGTCTGCGGTGTCCCCGGCTGCGGTCCGACAAGCCAAGCCCACAATCGCTACTGCGCTCTCTGGATAATTGGAAAACTTGCTTTTGGTCGAACTGTGTGTCTTTTGCTTTCGTGGAGTGATGTCTCTGAGAACCGGATGTCGCAGCGGCTCGTCAGCATCGAGCTCCATGGCACGGACGATGGCCACATGGTTGGTGTCGAGACTTGCAAAACGGTCCCAAGCAGCAAAGGCTTCTTCAATGCTCATAGTTTCCAGGCCCCTTTCTTGCATTCCCTTGGTGATCATCCGTGTGGCGGACTTGCTCTGTGCCATCAAGCCGACACCGCGCCAGCAAGTCCATAAGATTGACATGCTGTTATCACCCTGGAGTCTTCGGTGCGCTGCCAGCCCTTCCAAGAAAGAGTTTGATGGTGCATAAGACAACTGTCCTTCGAAACCAACAAGCTGCCCAACTGAGGAGACGAGATAAAAGAAGTCTAGACTTCCGGGTGAAAAAAGGGCGTCGAGATTCAAACCGCCTATCACCTTTGTTGCCAATACATCTGCAACTTCGGAAGGTACGCAGCGCTCGAGATTGTGATAGCCTGCTATACCGGCAGCATGCACGGCTCCTTTGACCGGCGGTACATCAAGCTTCTCAATGGCAGACTTGAGCGTGGAATCGGCACCGGGCTTGCTAACGTCAATGCCGAGAACGTGGACCTTGACGCCCAAAGCTTCGAGATCATCGATGCGTGAGATGAGATTTTTCATATCTGTATCCTTGGCTTCGCTCTGCGAATCAGGAGGAAGACCACGTCGGGAAACCAGTATGATGGTCCCCGCGCCACGTTGACCCATCCAGCCTGCGATTTCCAGCCCAATCCCCCGGGTCCCGCCGGTGATTAGGTAGGTGCCATCCGGACTGAACATGACAGGCTTCGCATCACTGGGCTCAGTCTCAAAAGATTGCAGTGAAGCTGTTTGCACGACGCCTTGGCAGACCTTGACGACGTCAAACCCCTGCGCGCTCTGAATGGCTAGTAATGGAAAACGACCTCGGTCATCCTCGAATAACCCCCCGAAGATATTGGGGACTTCCATCTTCAAAGTACGCGCTAAGCCAAGGAGTGGAGCGTGGCTTAAATCACCGAGACCGGAGTCCTTGTTGATCAACGAGAACAACTGACAGCTTTTGCTCTTGTCGGACTGGAAGCGCTGGTACAGAGCTTGAGCGGCTGCAATCAGCGTGGTGCATGACTTTGTCGTAACTTCGTAGACTTCGTTCTTGGTGTTCGCTGTATGCGGGACGTGAACCACGATTGTATCAGGCGTTAATGATGGTTCAATTTCTGTAGTGTCGTGGGCAACTGCTGTTATATAGCCCTGGCCGGCGAGCTGACTTTGATACGTTGAGAGGATATCAGGATTTTCCTCATTGTCGATGAGGAAAAGCACTTTCCCGAAGGTGAGTGGTTTCTCAGATAGTGAAACGGGCGTCCACGCGATTCGATGAATCAAACCGTTGGTATCCATGGTCGCTTGCTCTCTAAGAGATAGGTGCCAAGTTATGCCTCTCTCAAACCTGTTGAAAGTGGCCCGAACGTGTTGAAAGGAGCTCAAAAAGGGAAGCAGTAAATCACGCTAGGTGAATAATTCCCTGATACTGCTTCTAGGTGTAGGCTGCTGTTTATATCATATATATGTAGTATAATTTCTTTAGTTATGAGGCAGACAGAATGAAGCCCACACAGAGTGCCGTGACCAACCTGACATGCATGGAGGCTGGTACCCAAAGCAGCCGGGTCCATTGCCCATTACACGCAGTACAATCTAGCTTATCATGGAGTCCGTCGCCTACAGAGGCGGCTGAGTTGCATGCCTTCTGTGTTGGGATTTGCAGGCGATCAACCTGATCAGCACGAAACGGGCAGCTCGGCACCCACCGGTGCCGCATACATGGCGAAAAGCTACGTCAATTTCTTTGGCAGCAGAGATGATTATTCCTTCTCGGAAGAAATCGCTGTACGGGCATCCTCTTGGCGAGCAACGTCCCCTTGCTGCTGGTCCATGTGTAGGCAGTATGTGGGTCTAACGCATTCCTCCAAAGCCTCATACGTGCTGCCGTTTATCGGCGACGATTAAACAATCGACTAACAGATGCTCGGATCGGTAAAAGATTCCCTGTTCTTTGCACTGGCTAGGCCACCCCAGTGCATTGTGTGTGGTGGGAACATTGGCCCCGTGGAGCGTTGGCAGCAGATCAAGCATCGAATTAGATTGTTACAAGGGCGATCCACAGGCTAGGGAGGCCGTTTCGGAAGTTTTCCAAGTTTGTTCCGGCGCGCGACGATACCGAGATGGGCAAGAAGTCCGTAAGATAACGTTCGTGTCGTCCGCAGATGGACCCGTCGTATTAGGGGCGATTGGGTCAAATCCGACACGGGGTCCTCCATGTGTGGATTACTGGGGTTGATGAAAGTGGAGATCAACTGTGACTATACTGTGCCCGTGGTATGTCCACAGCACCAGAAGATCAGATTTTGCGACCGGCATTATTTTGGGTCGCGCAACAAATGCATGCTCTTCGGCCCCCCAAGCGAAGCATGCGGGTGGCTTCTCGGCTACCCACGAGACCGGCTGGACCCCTTGGCGGTGCTTGGCGGGCGGGCTAACGGATTGCGGCCCGAGCCTGAGCCCCGTTGGCGGGGCCGGTATTCCCGTATCTTACAAGACACGAACCATACATACAGCCAGTACATATACGAGTGGGTGGGCCTTACAGATCGTATCGATCGTCGACGTTGCCTTGTGAGCTGCACCGACGATCCCATCTGCATGTTGAATAATACCTTGCGAGAGCTATGTGAGAATCATCCAGCCAAGTGCTGACATCTATAGGAGTTAGGCGAACGTCGCTATGAAGCGCATCGGTTGCCTCGGTAGGGAGCGCTAGCGTCGTGAGATAACGCTCGTGCCAAATCTTGTGAGAGGTTCCAAGTGGCCGGTCCAAAAGCCTTGCTTCATTCTGGTGCGGTGACTGATGTGATTTCTGGTAGATTAGTGCTGACTTCTGCATATGCGAACAGGGGGGCGTCTTTAGTGTCGCCGGTGCTGCAACCCCTGACTCGCCCACTTTGGTGCGTGTTCTTGACTATACCCTTGGCAGCGTTTTAGGAGTGTCCTTCTTTGCGTTCTACCTTTCACCACTTTAGTAGTGCGTAGACTCATATGACCGAGGTAGATAAATGTAACGCTAACCCTTCATGCATCCGCAAGATAAGTGAGCGTGGAGGACACCAGTGGCCCAGGGAACCTGCAGATTGGGAAAATGTGGGTGAGCTGCAGGAAGATGAGAAATCAGCAAAATTCCGCCCGGGCAACCTGGTAGAGCTTGGTATCTCGACAGCTCTTCTCCCAAAGGGTGCAAGACCTGAAGAAAATCTCACACTGCGTAAATCGGCCACGATGAGAATTCATCCAATGATTCACGAGAATGACCAAGTTTATGGGAATGGTATATTTGTTAAACATTTTATCTCGCTACATACTTGCCCAATGCTAGACACGAATATATCGCTTGCTACATTTGATGGACAGAGTAGCCTACCAATATTGAAGTAAAAGCTGCCATTCCTGCGCACTCTACTGGACCAGGCCCAATTCACTTTTTCTCTCTGCTGATTCCTCATCGTGCCGCTTGACAGTACAGAAGAATCCTCGCTGTTTGACGAAGAATCCGTTTTCCACTGTGAATGCGTTTGGATCAAGGACATGGATCTATGCTTTGTGTCAACCACGAGATACTCGCGGGTAAGAATTCCCAGACTCACATCGTAATTGAGGATTAAAAATGGAATGAGTTTCTTCACTTCGAAAATCCCAATATGCTTCCCCAGGCATACGCGCCTCCCAGCACCAAACTTGCTTTGCGTCAGTCTTGACCCTGGCTGGATAAGATTCCTTAGGTAGAACAGAGCACTTACAGTAAGCATGCTCTGCTCCAACTTCTTTTTGTGGGATTCCCCACCACAAAGCCACCTCTCTGGACGCCACTCTTCGGGTCGAGGACCAAATGTTGGCTCGTGTCGGTTGACCACATAGGGGTTGCCACCGACCAGGGTACCTTCGGGCAGATAGCTGCCCAGTACGGTGACGCCACCGGCCGGCACAACTCGCTCAAATGGAAGCGCAAAGGGAGGGTGAATGCGTGCTCCTTCCTGAACACAAGCATCGAGATAAGGAAGATCGCGGACTTCATTCCACTTTGGGTATGGGCGAGAAAGATTCGCTGCTTCAAGTTCCTGCCTGAGCTGGTCGAGTGTCTCTGGGTGAGAAAGCAGGTTATCTGGGAAAGTCTCAGTGGCTCTGTTGTGATGGCAAATGATCGCTAGAGGACCCGGCTTGTTCAAGAGTGCGCTCATCATGGCCATGATGATACTCCCTGCCAAGCTCGAGAAGCTGCAAGAGACTTACTATATTTTCTTTAGCTTTGAAAAGGGATTCGAGACAGATGAGTATCAACTTACCACATCACAGTCCGCATTACCGTGCCCACCGAATCCGAACCCGCAATGACATTAGAAAAGGTCCACGCCGTGGAAGCCCTGTGGTCGCTTTCAATGTCTTGTCTTCACACGTGTTGGTAGCAAGTCTTACCATGCTGGTAAATTAGGGATGGTTTTCTGGATCTCCAGGAAACGAGCCAGAAAGTCCTTATTTGTGGATTTGGCGCTGGCGCCCTCTTTTGCATCGTCCGTTTCGTTTAATCGCTCGCGAATAGCCTTGCTCACAAACCCCAAGATGGCCATTCCCGGGGTTCGTCGAAGACTGTGAAAAACCTGATTCTTGTAGATCCATGGATCAAGCCAGGTGATTTGGGTCATCTAAGGTCATCAGCAACCCCATCGGCGATGCAGTCTGTGGCTAAGGATACCCACTGGCGCTGCAGTTTTCATGAATCCAAATATAGCATCCAGCATCCCCCCAACATCCTGGCCCTGCTCGAGGAAGCTGTATCGCCGCGAGAAGGACATTGTTCCCATCACGTCAAACGCGAAATACTGCAGCCATTCACCAAAGTCGAATGTCTCGCCCGTGGCGACAAAACGCTGGTCCAGCTGCTCGGACAGGCAGAGCAGGACCTCCTCGACGAGTCCTTCAAAGTTGACAACATTGGAAAGGGAGAAGAGAGGGGCAATTGGGCTTTTGATGTGTTTGTGAATCTGCTCATCCTGTGTGTTGAACACGGCCAGCATCGAGCCACGCTCCCGGGTGTACGGCCGAAGTGTAGCATAGAAGTCGCTCTAGGATAGCAGAATTGAGAGTCAGAACTGCGTTCCCTTGATCATCGCCTCGTACAGGTGTGGGAGAGGCAGACCTTGGGAAATCCAGGCCTAATTGGATAAACGGTTGCGATGGCCTCGGGATTGCTAAATGAGACCATGTGAGGTCCAATTCGAACGACATCGCCATAGTTCGCGTGTACGGCTTGGTGATAAAGATGTGCACGGCCAGTCTTCACCCACCAAACCCTTTGAAGATTGGTCAAGCTTGCCAGAAAGGGCCCAGGAATATGTCTCAATGAGTACCACGTCCGGAAAAGATGCAGAGATATGGCTATGATTGCTGCTGCCACCGCAAACTGCCATACTTGCGCACCATCAACGTCTTTCATTCTGCCCAGAAGGGAACTTGTCGAGGGAGTGGCGGCAGTTACAAAGGACAAGGAGTGCAGGGTAGAATGGAAGACTGGAAGAAGTTGGAGAGAACAAGTTGAGAGGGGAAGATTAGCACCGGCCAATTGTAGCCAACCACGTCCCTAAGCCTGGTATAGTGTCTACCGTCGTACATTAGGCAGCTTGTGTTTACATTGCATGCTACTGCATTGCTTGATCGGTTCACAGATACCCACGAGACAATTTGCCATCTCGCTTGGAGCGGGGCTGTAATCGACTGCCTCGGTAGCCAGATTCAGTTATTCATCCCTCCCATGCAGATCTCCACAAGGCTAACGCGAGCCGCAACATGCTGGTCTCTGGATTCACTCGGATCTGCATGACAATACAATACACATGCACGAGTGTGCCCGCATGATGGTCATAATATGCATATCTATATCTGCACGGCAGGTTGCATTCTTTGGGGTCCGAAACCCCCACTTCTCCGCGGACAGCAGATCATCAGTTATCAATTCAACTAGCCCCCAACTATGCGCTCATCCGAGACCCAAAGTTCTGGAGACATGAGGCAACCTAGACAAACAATGATGATATTACAGGTCCCATCCTGAGCCCCACAAGGTGTAAGATTGAATTCCAGAGGCGGAAAGAAACTCGTCATCCTTGCAGTTGAGATCGTCCCAATTAACGATAGCTGTTGGAAACCTTGAGATATGACCATCTGGGCAAGGAAATTTGGCAATTACTATTGGCGGCTGGAATAGGCAACTGCTGCGTCGTGAGGCAGCAAATCAAGATGTACAGATAGCGCTGGAGCTGCAGCGCCAACCTTAACTTCAGTGCCTCATATCAGCGCTGAATCCTCGAGCCACTGATATCACCGAGCCATACCTTGTTCACTTCGCCCCATCCAGGAGACCCTGTATGCTGACGAACAGGGGCCATGTTCACCCCACTGCGATCGGCCGGACACCGGAATGTTGTTGTCGAGGCCGTGATCTCCCTCTGCCTCGTATTGTCCTGCATCTCGAGCCTAGTCTCACGGCGCCGCAGCTATGCCCGTTGTCCGCGCGGAGCAATTCGATGCGAACTGCCTGGTCAGACCCGGTGGCGACCCATTCTGCCCGCATCTTACGTACATCCAGCTATTCGACGCGTGATAGACGACTAAGATGTGTGAATTGCTGATCTGGCCCCAAGAAGATCGTTGGAGAGTTGTAGGTAAGTTGGTGCACAAGGCAGAGCCCCCATGCCAAGCGCATAAGACTCTCCGTCTATCTGGACGCCTCTCAGTTGCTTGTCTTTGACACGGATCAACGATCAAACCAGCATCTCACTATCTCGAGTGGCGAACCGCTTCTCGGAATCCCTAGAAACGTGACAACCATGAACGGAACGGCAACGAACGGAATCACGCACCAGCCTGTCGAAGCGGTCCTCAACAATTTCAATGCCATCAATGCCGAAAGCTTTGAAAGCGATGGGGATCGTAGCAAGGCCCTTCTAGCTGCGTATGCGCTGGTGAGCCGTCTGGAGACGCCGTGGGATACTGTGGCCAGACTATGCATGAACCAGGTGATTTCCAGCGTCATCAGATGAATTGGAACATGGGATAATTGATAGCTTCATTCTAGCCCGCACTATATGCCAGTCTGAAGGTGGCCAAAGACCTGCAGCTGTTCGAAAAGTGGCAAGAGAAAGGCAATGACGCTGAACATAGCGATGACTTGGCCAAGATGGTCAATTGTGATCCTGTACTCCTTGGTCAGTGTTCAAAGATGCGAATGGAGAGGAAAAAAAAAATCAACTCTGACATGCACTAAACAGCTCGAATCCTTCGTCATCTGGCAACAAATCATGTATTGCAAGAAGACTTAGCAGGCAAATTCAAGCCAACCAAGTTCTCGGTATCCCTTCTTCAGCCCGTCTTCGGGGAATGGATCAATTTCCTGTGAGTTGATGCTAACCCCTTGTAGCGAGATCGGCCGTGTATCAGACACTCATTCTACTGCAGCTATGATGCCAGCATTCCTGTCTTTTATAAGACACCGGAGTACCTGAAGAAGACCAGCTATGCCAACGTCACCGATCCAGAGGACTGTGTCTTTCAGTATGCAAAGGATTACAAGGGAGACTTGTTTGCCTACTACAATGACAACCCTCGTGAAGGAGCATCCTTCAACCATGTCATGGGCGGCGTCATGGCGAACCAGGCCAGCTGGCTGGACATCATTCCTGCAGAGAGGTTGTTGAAGGATGCCGATCCCAGTCAGCCACTTGTAGTTGATGTCGGTGGCAACATTGGCCATGACATTGAGAAGTTCCGCCAGGTATACCCAGATACGGCTGCGCGGCTGTATCTAGAAGACAGACCGGCGGTGGTTGAGCTATCCAAGTGCCCTGATCCTGTCAACAAGGTTCCTCACGACTTTTTCCAGGACCAGCCAATCAAGGGTAAGCATAAGTTGATCGTTATCGCTAGAGTCGATGGACTGATCTCCGATCGCAGGCTCTCGCATCTATTATATGCATGGTGTTCTGCATGACTGGTCGGATGAGCCAGCGAGCAAGATCCTGCGAGCACTTGGAAGTGCCCTGAAACCTGGATACAGCAAGCTGCTGATCCATGACCATGTGGTGCCAGATCAATCAGCCCATCCCCATGCGACGTCTTACGACTTGAACATGATGGTGCTAGTTGCGGGACAGGAGCGCACTGAGACCGAGTGGCGTACCTTGCTTGAATCGACCGGATACAGGATTGTTCAGGTCTGGAGGTCGCCCTTGGCAGCACAGGCTATCATAGAGGCAGAGCTGGCCTAGTCATTTGGACCTTTGGCATTATTTGACAGGAGTGAACAATTTGGTCGAACAGTATAATCAAATAAAGACGACACCTTGGTTTCTTCTCTCTTACTATAAACATCTTTACTATCTCAGATTCCGCCTTTGGAGACGGCGTCATATGCACTTCCAGGCATGCCTATACAACAGGTCCAAATTAATCATTAGTATCATAAGATAGTAGTCATGTTTCATTTGTTGTTTTCGAAGATCAGAGCAATCGACCGTCTGGGCGAAACCTCATCACTGACCAGGCAAAGAATGACTCATACAATCTAACATTAGAGAAATATCTGGGAGCAGATTTTGTGTTTATTCCATTGAAACGGATCCTATCCAGAAAAAGCTAGACAACTAGACGAGACACCGAGATATAATAAGTCCCTACGAGACGAGAACCCTCACTCCTTTGCTTTCCCGACTGGTCTGAGGAACAAACAAATCAAAGTCATACTTCACATCCATTTCAGTCGTCTTATAGAGTTTCGTTCTTGGAAAGACACGAAGCGTGAGAGCCGTCACAAGCAAGAACATGTTGCAATATGCCAGGCTACGTCGGAAGGTTAGCGATAATGAAACTGCGAGGAGGGGGTGGCTCACTTGATCCCGGGACACTGCCTGCTCCCCTTAGAAAATGAGGTCAGGCTATTTTCCATTCGGCGTCGCTGACTCTCTTCCAGGTCAAGCCATCTCTCAGGAATGTATTTCTCCGAGTCGGGGAACACATCTTCGTTGTGATGGTTGATAGCATTCGACATGCCCATAGGGGTTCCTGACGGAATAACGTATTCAACCTCTTGGCCCTTGAATTGGCCGCGATAGACGAGGTTCTCGTTGGTAGCAATTCTGGGGATTCTAGCCGTGACACCGTATGAAAGACGCAGTCCCTCAGAGATAACCGCGTTCAGGTAGGGGAGTTTCTCCAGTGCGAACCACGAAAGGTTGCTGGCATCTGCGTCTTTCAGCTCTTGAGTTAGACGAGCCAGTGTATCTGGCTGATTCAGGAGATAGAAGGTGGTCACAGTAATTGTCCACTGACAGATCGTCAGTATTTCACACAAAGCATGCTAACCCCACAATGCCTACCGCAGTTGTTTCGGTGCCGGCTGAGATCATGGAGAAGCCCTCACCACCCAACCTATAGTCGGTCTTTTCCGACTCTGGGAGGGAGGCCTCAAGAATAGCCGTGAAGATACTCGGTCGGTCCCCTACCGCACCGGCCTTGTAATTCTGTTTGGCTCGGCGAATGCGAGCGGGTATTCTTTCGTTTGACTCTTCCAACATGATTCGCATATCTTCATTGAGCCATTTGGCAAAGAGTGGAGCGATGTCCGCCAGGACCTTTAGGGGCGGGAAGAAGCGAAAGACGAATGTACTTTCGAGAACTGCATTCAGAGCAGTTCTGAAGTTTGGCTCCCAGCTTTCCTGGTATTGCGTTAAGAATATGATGGAAGAATCCTCTGCGACAAGAACGCTTTACCTGTCTGAGAAACCCAAATGGCTCTCCAAAGCAGTATGCCGAAATCACATCGGAAGTGAAGCAACTATAGGCTGTGGTCACGTCGAGAGGCGCTCCCCCTTGGGTGCCTAGGGTTATCAGCATCCGATTTTGGACTCTCATGTGTGAGGCTGTTGTACCTAATCGGATCATCTTGTCACATAGTTGATCCACCGTTTCTTTGATCATAGATTCCAGTTTGGCGATCTGCGCTCGCGAGAAGAATTTGTTCAGGGCGCTTCGTCTGAGACGATGGTGATCGTGGTCTAACGTTGCGAATGATGACGTTGTGATCGGTCCGGCAACGAAGTTCAGAAAATGCTTTTGCTTGTCACGCTTGCGGCCTCTTGCAGCATAGATCTCGTCGACGAATGCGATATCATTGAAGTGAAGCTCTTCGGGGTTGATGCGTACAACGGGGCCTGTCCGTATTGCGTTAATTATTCGGTCAGCGCACAATGATGCCCTGATCATACCATATGTTTCATGCAGCCGCTTAATTTCGTGAGTATATCTTCCGCCTCGGATGAGGTCAAACCAGCCTTCATACAGGAAGGTTGCAGCTGCTAGCTTGGGACCAGGGAACTTGCTGAGAGGATGCAGGGGTGAAATATTGTATAGCGCCCGGGCTACACGATAGACCGCCCATAATCCAATAAGACGGGCCAGGGTGATCTGCGAGAAAAAAGCGCCGAGTATGGTGCCACCAGCCGGTGAATCCATTTTGCACTGAGAGGATGAACGAGTACTTTTGATGGATGAATTATCACAATCTCCTGAGCAACTTCGTAGAAGCCTATGCAGTCAGACGATCATTGGCGCTAGGAGCAATGGTTCCTAACAACCCTGTTAGTACATATCCGTCTCATGTCTGATGAGCGAGCCTTTTGCAGGTCTAATCCAAAATCAACATTCTCACCTGCCTGAAACAACTGCTGCTGAGGATATGTTGGTGGTTGTACAGAATTGGGAAATAGGTTATATACGAGGTCAACGTGTCGGTGCTGAAGCCAACCCACCATTATACTTCCACCCGCAGATGCTTCCGGTCCTTCCACAAGAACTTCAGTATCTGGATATGCCGGTGGGAATCAAGTTGTTTGCTTGTCTCGTCTTATCTCAGCCTCATCCGGCATTCCTGGTCACCCTTCGCTCGGGATCAGCGCCGGGGAAAAAGAAATAACGGACTTTCCAAATCCCAACGCGAGCGAAACACGCATGCAATCCACCTGTACTATGCCTGTACTATGCCAAGATTGGCATGCAAACTCAGAGGGCTGTGTAGAGTCCGTGTTACGACTTGAGATGGGGCTGCGATCACCGTCGCGGCCAAGAGGTTCGCTCGGTTGGGTTGCCTGCTGCGTCATAAACTCCAATGTGTGGAGAAGCCGCATTCCTAGAGAAGAATACGAGGCTTGGGAGCGTGAATGGACCCAGCCAGCACTGCATGGAGCTTGGGGGCGAATGCAACAAAGCTTGGTTATCGCAAGTGGTGAAGTCAGCGATCAATCCGATGCTGAAAGTCCGAGAAATCCCAACCCGATCGATCGTCAGGTAACGTAAATACGAAACGCGTCCTGCGGTCATCCAATTCCATACAGTTCCGAGGCTGATCGACGCCCGCTTACGCTGCTTTCCATGGATTGCGGACGTCCGCCATGTCTGAATAGCCCCGGCCACCCGACTGAAGAGGATTGCGCGTGGGTGTGCTTTCAAGCTGCTCTTTAAGTAATTTCCTGCCGATAGGTATCATTCTATCGCGACAGACCGTAAGCAGCCGGAAAGGGTCCGTTTCGTGCTGATGGCCACTAGACTTAGTAATCTTTCAGGGTCTATTGGCCTCCCCAGACACTTCTATAGATTGACCCGCGTTATTATTAAAAGCACACTTGGTGGCTGCGTTGAATGCACGGATATTTTAGTTTTGGGCAATCTCCGTAGAAAATCGCTCTAGGAACCATCTCAGCCTTACACAACCCAGATCGGATATGGGCCTCACGGAGGAACAAGCTCAAGTTGCGACGGGCTGGACCAGATCTGGAGCTCTGTTCCTACTCGGCTTCTCCACCATCTTCTCTGTGATCATATACCGGCTCTGGGTGCATCCTCTTCGACATGTTCCCGGCCCGCTGCTGGGACGGACAACGTCTCTGTTCCTCTATGCGATCAGCTACTTGGGCATTGAAGGCCGCGTGCTCGACTACTACCACCGCGTCTACAACACCAAGGTGCTCCGGATCTCCCCCAACTCGGTTTCGATTTCTGACCCTGCGGCCATCCACCCTATCTACGTGGCCGGGGGTGGATTCCCCAAGGATGAACGATACGTCAACTTCAACCTAGGAGAAGTCGTGACGATCTTCTCGTCGCTCGATACAGAGTATCGCGATATTCGAGCCAAGGCCGTTGCGCCTCTGTTTTCCCCCGGCCGCCTGCGCGCGGCCTGCGAGCCCCACGGCGCCATCCACAAATGCATATCCGAGTTTATCCAGCAACTCGCAGCGTTCCGGGCCGATTGCAAGGCGCGACACGCCAAGTTCGACATCCTCGACCTGTGCGCGCGGCTCTCCCTCGACGTGGTGACGGGCTACCTGCTAACCGAGCCGTACGGCGGCCTCGTCGAGCACAACCATCTCCCCATGCACGCGCGCCAGACCACCAAGCTCAGCATCAACCCATTCATCTTCGCGATCGTGGCCTTCTCGCGCTTCTCGCTGCTGCCCAACTGGCTCTTCAAGATCCTGTACGCCCTCTCCAGCCGCCTCAGCTTCAGCGAAGCCGTGGGCCGGTGCTTCGTGAGCTTGAACGCGTTTGCCCAGCGCCTGGTCGAAGACGCCGTCCGCGACGACCCGGGCAAACGGCAGGACTCGTACCAGGCGCGCCTGCTGGATGCCGGCATCGCGCCTGCGGAGGTCCAGGTGCAGTGCCAGGCCATTGTCTTTGCCAGCTCGGACTCGACCGCCGTCAAGCTGGCCACGATCCTGTTCCATCTCGTGCGGAACCAGGATAAGCTGCGCCGCGCGCGGGCGGAGTTGGTAGCAGAAGGCGATTTGGACAAACCGGCCGACTTGCTGCAGCTCCCGTATCTGCGCGCTGTGGTCAAGGAGGGCCTGCGTCTGGGCATGGCTAATCCAACCCGGATGACGCGCGTGGTGCCCGGAAAGGGTCTGCGTGTTGGAGAAGTCTTTCTTCCGCCGGGCACCATCGTGGGCATCACGCCGTATCTGGTCCACCATGATCCGGCGGTGTTTCCAGACCCGCGATCCTTTCGTCCGGAGAGGTGGCTGGAGGCGGGCTTGGATATGGGGCTGAAGCGGCCCAATATGGAGCGGAGTCTGCTGATGTTTGGCGCTGGTCTGAGAGGGTGTATTGGGAAGAACCTTGCGCAGCAACAGCTGCTGGAAACGGTCAAGGCTGTCGTGCAGAGCGGAGTGCTTGAGGGTGCACAAACCTGCCAGGAGCGGATTGAGCTTGTGGAATGGTTCAATGCTGAGATTAAGGGGCACACGTTGGAAGTTGAGTGGCTATGATGTGATCCTAGAGAAGGACGATGAGAAGATTAACAGTGATATATTTTATGCCATAATGATACATTCGACCTTGAATCTTTCAGTATCATGTTGCGCGCAGTAGGAAGACTATATTATATTAGAGGACGCGCTTCAAACGAGGAGTTGAAGCCTTGCATTCGAGCCACGAGTGCAGTAGATGTCCTTTGTCATTTGCAGCAACCAATGAAAAGTTACATGAATCGATGAATCGAGTGTATGAAGCTTCAACTTGGTCAGTTCAACACTTCGAATAAACGGTACCAAGTCACACCAGACAGTCTCAGTAACTTACAATACATCCCACACTGTGCCACGTGAGTGTACCAGGATCAAGACGTGGCGGTGCCAGCTGTGTACCACAG
This sequence comes from Penicillium hispanicum, assembly GCF_028827665.1. Lineage (NCBI taxonomy): Eukaryota > Fungi > Ascomycota > Eurotiomycetes > Eurotiales > Aspergillaceae > Penicillium > Penicillium hispanicum. Next base: position 3,224,819 of record NW_026623198.1, on the reverse strand, counting down.
CCGTAAGGTTATTTTACACTACACTATCGCCCGAGTAATGGAATTTCATCAATATCGAAGCGAGCGCCGCTCGTTCACATTGGAAATCAGCGCACTATATATTTGTATATCTGGAATTGTTACAGTCACAGCCCGGCGACCAGCACCGAGGAAGGTAATATTATATATCACGCAATCAGAACGGCTCCCCATCCATCTCCGCGTGAATCATGTTCTTCAGGTAACTCAGTTCATCCATCAACTCCTGCATGGTACTATTACGACCGGGCGATGCATCGCTCAGGCGCGAGGAATACTCGCCGCGACCGAGGTCGCCGGCACGCGCCTCAGATTCGCGCTGTATGTGCGGAAGCAGAATGGGCGAGGCGTTGGGGCTTTGCGAGAGGGTGAGTTCTTCCATGGATTCGAGGGCGCTGAATAGCGCGGCGTGGCGCTTGGGGTTGCTTTCGACCTCGTCCATTTGCTCGATGCCGAGGCCTGTGCCGTCAATCAGTGGAGAGGAGAGGGAGATGGTGAGTTGCGGGAGCCAGTGAGGGATGTCGCCGGATGCAGAATTCGGAGATGAGGGTTTGGAGTGGACGGTTAGGTGGGGTGTGTTTGGATCGGTGTTCGTGGCTGCGTCGGCGACCTGGGAGAGCTCGGGTGTTCGCCAGTCGTCCATGGCTGGCGACTCGTTGGTTTGGTTGAATGTTGAGGCGGAGACGAGGGATTCGGGCGAGTTGTCCTCGATGTCGGTGCTCCATTCGGAGAACCGGCTGCGTTCAGCCATGAAACGAGAGTGGGTGGAGTCATCGACGGTTGTCAAGCTTGAGAAGTGGCTGCGGAGCACCTCGAGGTTCATTGCCTTGTCGGTCTCATCGATGGCCCGTACTGCCTCATCCATGACGGAGGAAGGCGTGTTGGGAAGCGTTGGCAGCCGCTTCTCCTTGACGTCAGTTCCAGTTGGTGTTGTCAGGTTGGATGAGTTTTCATGGGGTGCAAAGATCAGAGCCTCCTTGACGGCACTTGTTTCATCGACTGTCCCCAGGTTGCTCGAAGCTGCGGCGGCCTTGGAGATGCTGGGGTTGCGGTGCTGTGCGCGAGTCTCCACGGTCAGAAGATTTTGAGCTTGAGGGAGATTTCCACCATTTGCCTTGATTGCACGGCGGCTTTGGATTGTGGCCGGCGGCGAGTTGCCCCGGCGGCTCGATGAAGATGACGCCGTGCCAATCTGAATGGAGATACCAGGAACATCGTGGCAGTCGTCGCTGGCACTCTTCTGCTGGAATCCTTCGCAAGGAGCAATAATTCCCGGCGACGGCTCCAATTGTTCCTGAGTGATAGGAGGGAAAAGGCCTCGGGAGCGTGGGGGTGAAACGGAGCGAGCATCCTTGGAATGATGGTTCCTGCGTGTGGCACTACTCGGCTGAGATGCACTGCGATAGATCGACCCACTGGTAGGCGAGACGTTGAGAGCATATGACGGGGAAATATGCTGGGGATGAGGCACAGAGGTTTGGAGACGGGCCAGGTTCGGCTTCGGGGGTTTGCGCGGATTCATGAACTTGTCTTCTGGGTTCATGGTGCGGTAGTCCGACTTCTGCGAGCTGCTACTAGTGGACCGGCCGTGCGCGCGACTGTCAGGCAGGATGATGGGAACATTGAGCACGTTCACAGGCTGTCCAGGGAGTAAGGGACACTTGGTGGTAACTGGTTCGGCCTGGCTATAGTATTCCACGTCGTCATCCAGCACGTACTGTGTTTTCATCTTGGGTCAGTCTCTGGATTGGAATTCGACATTCCAGCAGTCTTACATAGTACCAGTATGTGCCACCCATCTTCAGCCCACCAGTGCGCGATGTCTTGCCATTGGAAGGGCCGTCGCTGATAATGTCTGCGAAGGTGTGGCAACCTCGCCAATGACCCGGTCCAATGCGCTTGTCGCGCTCCATCACATACGGCCGCGAGAAGTTATCCCATGATCCGAGCAGCTTCACCGATCGAATTTCCGGGTTGGTGGTTCTAGTTCCTTAGTTAGCTACCACCGCTCGATCGGATGTAACGGGGCCGGACTCACAGTAGGAAGGTCATGAGAGTGGTCGAGGTCATTGCAAAGCAGCAATCGCTCAAGAAAAGAAAGTATCAAACAGAGAAGGGGATGCGGATGAAACACCACAGGATGTAAATGCACGACAAACAGACAACGTAAGGAAAAGGCTCGTCAACGAGAGGATCAAAAGGAGATGAAAAGACAATCGGCTATGGTACACAACACAGCAACGCAATGCAACGCACGAAAGGAATGACAGATGACTTGAAAAAGAGGAAAAGAAAACACAATGAACGTAGGAAACAAGAAAAGAGACCGGTGGTGAAGATCAAATATAAGGGCTAAGGGCCCGACAAAAGGGCCCAGAACCAGCTCGGACAATAAACAAGTGTTTCTATAATTACAGCCTGCAGCGCTGTGCCTGTTTCAGACGATGACAGGTCCAAGAATAATCGTCGAGGAGTCGTTTCAGTGGAGTCGGGGCGAGTGCCGCACACAGTCACACCACGGCCATGGCCTGCTGGGGGACCAGACACGCGGAAGAGTTGACGCGAATGCTTCAGGAGCCGCGGGGAGAAGAGTAATTTCCCAGTCCCCCTGCAGGGCGATGAAGAACGGCCAATGGGCGAGGATGCAGGCGAAGCGCCGGCCTCACGGGTGTTCCTGCGTCCAGGGTCTCGGCGCTTCGACCGGGCTGGTGGTGGACCTGGACTTTGTCTTCCGTGCTGGGTTTGAAACGCGTGTTGGCGATGTGTTGGAGGTGCGGTTTCGTGTTGGAAAGCGACGCAGAGGCAGAGAAGGAGAGGAGAGCGAGATAGCAAAGGTTTTCCAGCGGCGACAAGATCGGCGCGGGGAATTGGCAGCCGTGATGAAGTCGACGCCGATCACTCGCGATGACGATCGTGAGCCGGTGGAGCGAAAGCGTCAATAGGTGAAGGATGGAGCGAGCAAGGCACGTCGGGGGATGTAGTCGACGCAATAGTTGTGCTGGTCAGAGTCGATCCAGGGGAACGAGAATTGCCAGCAGCGTACCGTGGTTCGTCCTATCGCTCCATCTCCACTGCTGCAAGGCACAAATAGGATGGATGTACTCGGGATGCACAGTATACATCCTGTAGATCGAGTGGGAACAGGCGCTGGGGCTGAAACGACATGATTCGCCTCTGGGCTCAATCGCACGTCCTCTGCAAGGGTTAATCCCCCGACGACCCCTAATGCCAGTAGTGGGCGGCGCAGTGATTCGGCGTCGACGTGAGTGCTCCACCGCGGCGCTTGCTGAAATTGCGGCGCTTGCAGGTGATACGTTTCATGCACGCGTGGAAGGCGAGAGAGACGGAGAGAAAATCCAAGGAATCATAATCATCAGTTCATTAAATCCTAAATCTGGAATCGGCACCGCCGAACAGCACCCCGTTGGGGAAATCCCATCTCACAAGCCCAGCGCAGTAGAAAAGACACGCAAGAAGGTAATCATCAAAAGAGAACAAGAACAAGAAACGACGTATTAGGCCAGCTGCACTCGATCCAATCTCTTGTTGACAGCGCCCAGCACACACTTCAGAATGCCTTCTGCATCCAACGCCTCGCCACGCTTCCCTCGCCAGGGCACAGTATCCACGATGTCGCGCAGGTGGTGCTGTTCACACTCCTCACCAAGGTGATTGTCCAGTTTCTCCAGATACTCTCGTACTTCGTCGTCCTCCCCGATCTGAAAAAACTGGATCCCGACCTGCCCGGGCGCGGCATCGCACCGCGGACTATCCAGCTTGCGCGCAATATGGATAATGACACTCTCCGCATCGTCGGTGAACAGACCATCCGTGATCGAAATGACATTGATCGGCTTGACTTCGCGCACGCCGTCCGGGAGCGACCCATCCATCCTCCGCGCCGCTTGCACCCGCTCCAGACATCGGCGGTACGGGTCGAGGATGTCCAGCAGTCGCTGCCCGACGGGGGTCGATCCCCGCGGCCGCACGCTATGAAAGATCTCCTTGACGCGCTCCGCAGTCCGCACGTTGGTGTACGCCCCCTTCTGGTTGCGGTCGCGCGTCGTCGGGGCGCTGCGGTGGTTCAGGAAGTAGATGTCGATCCCGTCGTGGTCGTACTGCGTGCAGATCGGCGCGATCGCAGCGATCGCCTCCTCCGCTTCGCGCCAGCGAGGCCCGCTCATGCTGGAGCTGTCGTCCACCAGGAAGACGGTGTCGAACCTGCGCAGATCCTCGAATTGCGACTCCGGGTCCGGGCTGGCTGTCTTGGTGCGTTGCGGCGCGTGGAATTCGAGCGAGTCGTAGGATGGAGGGTCCCACGTCGACTTCCTCGAGCTAGGGCGACACAGGGAAAAGAGAAGGCTGTCGCGCTTGCGCGTCCGGGATTGCGTGTTGCCCATCGTGATGTCGGATGTGATGGCCTGGGCGGATTCCCGGCGACGGTGATTGCTGAGTCGACTCGAGGGGAAGGATGACCAGAGGGGAGGAGGAGTGGCTCTCTCAAAGAGTGGCATGGCGAGACTTTAAGCTGCGATCTGAGGATGATGCAAAGTGTATGCAATAGATGGTTGGAAAGGTAGAGTTTGGTAGTGCCACCGGTCTCAGGATGGTTTGAGGTATGCTAGACAAAGAATTCGGGATCAAGAGGCGCCTCCTTTTATGTTTTCTGTTTCCGAGACATCTAAGGGGGGCTATACAGAGCAGGGCAGAACACAATCATTGTGACGCATTGTAAGGCTCACTCTGGCGGCTCGGAGTCAGGCATAGGCTGTGCCAGAAGGATGGCGCGTTGGGGAAGCCTTGGATTCAAGCATCACGGGCGCTTGGGGTTAAACGCTGTGTGAAATGAAGCGAACCGCCGGAGTTCATCAAACTACACAGTCCGATGGAATGCAAGGCAGAGTAGAGCCCAGTCCCACCTCACCAGGTCCTCGCATTGGGGTTTGCATGGCCATGTGTTCTAACCGCAGCCTATTCATCTAGATCAGCCCTAGGAAATGCCACACTCGGGCAGATGACAACGTAGACAGGATGAGTTGAAAGGGTTTGGGGTTCTGCCAACAACCTTGGAAGCGTCTAGTGCATTAGTTGGTGACAACGACCACTTAGTCGCAAGGCTGAGTCGACTCAGCCCCCATGGCCCCGATGGGCAAATCAGGGCCCCGCAAGGCTGAATGATGACAATGATGGGTGGAATTTAAATCAAGAACTCTATTCACACAGGGACATTACAAGGATAGCCTGATTGGCCAAAAGAAATATATTGCGGCATTCCTGGTTTCATAGATCCCAGCCTGGAGTGCCAATAGGAATACGTAGTTTGTACAAAGTCGCTGTTCCTCACAATGTGTCGTTATCATAAATGCTACCCAAGCACCCCAGTGCAATACTCCAATCCTGATCCTGTGTCCCATCCAAATCCCAGTTACCCAACGCCATGGATACATTATCAACATCGCTACTGCGAAGATCAAATGGCGGCACTTTCATCACGAGGGCGTCTCACCATGATAGTCGGAATGGACCGACGATCCTGGATGTCTTTTCACCGACATCGACCAGGCAGGCACCTCGGCGATCCGACAATTCTCTTCCTCGCTGTCGGTCACAAATTGGAGAATGCCCGGGTCCGTAGCCATGACATCCCTAAGGGCCAGGCCCAGGTCCAGCGCCATACTGTTGCCAATGACCTTCAGGCACTTCATGACCCAGTTACGAAGAGCGTGGTGGCGATTCTCCACGCACCCCGCTAAAAACATGGGCCACAGAAGCATGAGCCCCCCAAGATAACTCTCGGGGGGTGGGAAGTTGGGGGACACATCCTCCTGGTGCACACCCAGATGGTAAGGCACGCCGCGGCAAAGATCAACCGCCAGCCGTCGGATAGTGGTCCGAAGGGTCTTACAATGCAGGCGGAATTCGTCCGACAGTGGTCTTATAGCCGATGCATCGGAGATTTGTCGGATATGAGACAGAATGATCTCGCTGACAAGGATACGTGCACAGCGGTACTGGTTCCAAGTACTGCACACCCAAAAGCTGGAATAGACGTAATACTGGTCATCGTAAGGGGCCAGTCCACGGCAGCGATGTGCGAACATGTAATCATCCGGAGAGACGGTGCGAGTCTCATACGCGAATTGAGGCGGCATGGCGGCGAGCCAGGTAATTAGTTCGGCGTCGATGACCGACGCAGCGGAGACAATCTCCTCGTCGTTTGCAAACTTGCCGTCCTTGATATCCGCACGAAGGTTGGAAAGCTTGCCAATGATGATGATCAGGCGATTGCTGTGAGCCTCGGCCGGTCGCAGAAGCATGACGAACTTGGTACATTCGAGAATGGAGTCGGGCACGCGAGTGTCCCGTTGGATGCAACTCACGATCTGTTCCAATGGTCAGCCAGGCAAGCGAGTCCGTGGTTAACGGGGCTCACAATTTGATAGCGTAGGTGCAAGAATAGACGGAGACCAGCCTCGGTTCCGAGTTGATCAGGGCCCCGCAGCTCGAGCAGGGCCGTTGCTCCAGATATATGATTCGTCCAGAGCTCCATGTCTCGCGGGGCTCTTGACGTGATAATCTGATGGGAGTTAACGTGTCAAATTGCGGGGGAAGGGGGCTCTTCAACCGGCCAAGCCAGCAGGGTAGATCTTACTTCGTAGACGGCAAGAAGCACGACGGCCCCCAGCGTTTTGTTTGACTTGGCCTCCTCGGTGTTGGCCAGAGCGATATTCAACGATGTGATGGCGGAGAGGTATTCCCTTCGCGCCATGTCGCGAAGTGCAGTCATCTTCCTCATGCGGGCAAGCATGGCCGACGAGACCGCCACCATACTGGATTGCATGGCCTGGTTGCTGGCGGAGCTTCCATCCTGCAGGAGGATTTGGGTCGCAAAATTGCCAATCCAGTGGGTGCCGGGCAGCGTATTGGACCGGAGGAAAAAGGACATGACCTCCTGCTGCGAGGGCTCTGGCGACGGCTGGATCTCCCACGGCAGATTCCACAGCTGTTGGACAAGATATCGATGCTGTGGATCGGCATTGAAATCGATCAATTCCTCCGGCTCCACCGATTCCGAAACGGTAAGCGCACTCGCAGCATTCCCATCTGGGGATGCAGGCGAGCGAGGCGATCGCACTGGTGGCCGTTTTTGTCTAGCGGGGCTGGTCGACAAGCGCGACGAGCTCGACTCTGCCTTTGCCTTGCGGACCACATCTTTGCTTTCATCGCGGAACATCAACGACAGTTGATCCCGATAGCCGGGGCAGTCCCGCTTGACTCTCACGCATTGTGAGCATGCTGGGCGCGCCTGGTCGCACCGCACCTTGCGCGCCCGGCACTGGCCGCAGCCTTTACTCGGCTTGCCGCAGTAGACCATGGGGAATATAGAATCACAAGTCTTTGCACTTTCGCCAACCGCCTCTGTCAGGCGGTAGGAGGGGAAGAGGATGGTCGAGAAGTCAATGAAGTCAATCGGTCTCGTCGGGCGAATCCGAGAACCCGATCACCACTTGCCCGTTGGGGCCAAGCGGTCTTGCGATCGGCGCACGCGATGGAGGCGCAGTGGTGTGCAGCCGCGATTCTCGTTGGCGCAGCTGCTCCCACTATTCCGTTATAGGTATGCTGTGCGGTCAGCGTCAGCGTCAGCAAAGAAATTCCTTGACCTGCTCAAGTATGCATCTCGAGCTGGTTGAAAAGCCCCCGAATTCTGGAGCCCAAGTGGACTGTTTCTCTGGCTGAGCCACGTTGGAGGAGTTGAAGAAATGGAAAAGCTTTTCCGACGTCCCAAATCAGGCTGCTGCGCGAGCTGCCTGAGGAAACCGCCCATCCTGAACTGTGTTGCAGCTAAATCGAAAAGAGTATACAGCGTGTAGCCACAGAGTATATAGACAGGACGACGCCTCAGCAAAATGCATCTTACACTCACAGCGACTTAACTCCATTGCAAAAGACAGTGCACAGAGTGAATACGTTTATACTCGATAATTCTTCTCACCTAAATATCACATCCACAATGACCATCACCTACCGCCACGGCCTCTCCATCTTCGAATTAATCGTCTACTTCCCATCGCTCTTCCTCGCCTCCTTTTTGGTATTTCGCCATGGCCTCCTGACCAATGCCGGGTTCTTGTTCGTCGTCCTCTTCGCCCTGTGCCGCATCGTGGGCGCATGCTGCGATCTCGCCACAATCAGCAACTACTCAACAAGCCTGTTCATCGCCGCTGCAATCTGCAGCTCCATCGGCCTGTCTCCACTGATGCTCGTATGCAGCGGACTACTCTCCCGAGCGTGAGTGCCTTGATCCCCTGCATCGCACACCCCCTATCCAGGATACCCAGCCACTAACCCAACATGAATAGTAACAAGTCCATCAAGCGCGTGCGCGGCCACGGAGTCCTGCCGTGGTATGCATCACACGCCTTCCGCTTCTTAACTATCATCGCAATGGTGCTCACCATCGTCGGTATCACCAACAACATGTCTGAGGAGGCCCTACTGCACCCCGACTCCCTGGTCAAGGTCGGCATCATCCTCTACCTCGCGGCCTTTGTCGTGCTGGAGATCTTCCTGGTCGTCATCGCCCTGCGTCGCAACTCTCTCGAGCCGGGCGAGCACCGCATCCTGCTGGCGGTCGCGATCTCCTCGCCTTTCATCCTGGTCCGCGTGCTCTACGTGCTGTTTGTCTGGTTCTTGCACAACTCGACCTTTGGTCTGATGAACGGCAACGTCACGGTGCAACTGGTGATGTCTGTTCTGGAGGAGATGGCGGTCATCGTCATTTGTCTGGGTGTTGGTTTGACGCTGCCTGTCCGTAAAGAGGGTTCCGGTGGTGGCGAGGAGTTGACTAGATACGGCAAGCCCTAAACGGGTCCGGTCACTATAAAGTACCATCGCATCGTTTGTTAAATCTTCCTAAGTATATGGAAACTTCTTCCGCTGGTGCTACACTTCCTGATGGACCTTCTTAGATTACTGGCGCATTGGTTATTTAAATGTTTGGTGTTCCTGTGGAAGACTGGGTTTTCCTATGTGATTTAATAGACCCGTTTTATGCGTAATTGCTCGCGATGATATCAAAGAATCTCACATATGATTTATCCCATCTGATAGGGGAGTCAAGGGAACTATCTTCAATGTCAAGCTCACATCTAAGCTTACGGGGTATAAAACTCAAGTCGAGCTACTCGAAATTAGCAACGAAATCTCATTCGTGCCTGATTATCACTATCGTACATGCATAGAAGATTAGGTACTTGTATGAAGGGAACAGGTGCCAGCCGTACGTAAGAGATGGGGGGAAGGCGGAGTATTAGAGGCTGGCTTTTCATCACTGAACCCTTCTTCACGACCCAATCAATCTGACCTCATTTGGGGACCCTCTTGGTTGCCCCAATCCAGAACGAGGTACTTGCCCGGGAGGTCCGCACACTCGAAGCCCGGGTTGTCGTTCCGGACGTGATGCGCCTGCAGGAGCATCGCGTACCGGCGGAGCGCCGCCTCGCCCCGCATGCTGGCCACGGTGGTGGCGCCCTCGTTGATGCGGTCCTCGCGGCTGGTGTACTCCGCGAGGAGCTGGTGGAGTCGGACGAATTCCTATCAGATATGCATCAGTCTCTACTTGTCTCCTGCAACGAGAAGCAGGGGGGAGTGAAGGGTAGCTTACGATGTACCAAATTCGTCGCGCTTCTCGATCTTCCTCGTCGACGAGGAGACGGCCAATGCCATTCAGGCATTGGCGGACCTCGTCGACGTTGGGAAGATCGAAGTGCACCCGGCTGGCGGATGTCTGGAGCTGGGTGCGTTGGGCTCGTTCGAAGGGGCTACCGGCGCCAGTGGTAGCCTCCATGGTGGAGGGTCCGGGGAAAGAGAGCGCAGGGGTCGAGGGCGCAGGGGAAAGGACGCGACGCGGAGTAGAGGTGCTTTGGTTGGCGATCTTGAAGACGTTTGCACGTCTTTCAGCTCGTCCAGGCGAGAAGGCGTTGCGGAGGCCAGTGAGCACGCGTTTGATGCGCGGCTCGGGGGTAGTGACGACGCCGGTCTGGATGACCGTTCCCTCCATCTCGGGGTGACGACGGACGAGGTCCGTGAAGGTGACGCTTCGGCCCATTGGCATGGTGATGCTGGGCTCAGAGAGAATTGAATCGTGAGGGGGATTCATCCGATCGTGCGAAGCGTTGAGAGATGAGACACGTTGTGGAGGGTTGCCGATGGGGCCTGCAGAGAAGGTGTTGTGAGGAGAGGAAAGAGGGTTGCTGGCGGACTGTCTATTGTTTGCATGGGCTTGACCAGCTGCTGACTCGTGTCTCTCCTCGCTAGGCAACGGAGAGGAGTGAATGCCTCCAGCAGAAGCCAGCTCGGTACCTGTCACTCCCAGCATAGTCATCTGCTTGCTGGAGTGCTTTCCTTTCCCTTTATCGCCTGAAGGACTTTGTTCGCGGATCAGGCGTGGATAGAACACATTGCCCGAACGATCATTCCTTCTCATGTTTCCACCAGAGAAAAGACGGCCTTCATGACCCATGATCTCTCTCTCAGCAGCTGAAGAGATACGAAGTATTGGTCCGTAGCGCTGCTGAGGGGTTAAGAGCTCTTCACTAGGCATGATTCTCGACTGCTGGTGGATTCTTGCAAGACCCTGGGTTGCAACCGCAGTGCTAGTCTGAGAGAGAGATTGAGACCTAAGAGGCTCCCTGGAGATAGGAAAGCGTGTGGCACCTCCACCATGAGGAGTGGCGCGATCATCCAAAGCATTTAGACCCGAGCTGACCCTGCTGCGCACAAGAACCGGGATTGCAGATTGGACTTGACGTCGTTCCTTTGCAGCAATAGATCGCGGAAGCGAGGTATCAGTGTTATCAGAAGCGCTAGAGGTTTTCGAAGCGCAAGAGGTACGGCGGGACATCTGGACGGGAGCTTCTGGGTGACGAGCAGAAGATACGGGTCGGGGAATTCGAGAGCCTTCGTCATTGCTGCGAGTACTCGCAGGCGAGCCGCCAGAAACGACTCGGTCAGGAGTCTCGGCTTTTCAATCAAGTTAGCTATGTGTCAATCGATGTATGAATATGGGAGTTGATATACCATCGCGAGGGCCACTGGCATCTCTTCCCATCATGGCCCAGTCATTAGGCCTAAGTGGAGACATCGCAGGTTTACGACGAAGTCGTCGTACCGGGGTAAAAGGGCTAGGGCTTCGAGACGTCGCAGCTTTGTCTTGTCAGCCATAGCACTTCAAACGGCACTTCCACAACTGAGAAGGTTGACCGAACTTACACGTATCTACGGCCTGCTCCGAATATATGTCCACTGTTTGAAACTCCGTAGTCAAAGACTGACCGGTGCTGGTGAGCTTGTCTAGATTGAGTCAGCGACGAATACCGGATGAAAAGACAAGGGTGCCCTATGAGGCAACGTTGGCCCATCGCACACCTCGACCCCCCTCCTAGTGTACAGTATCACTTTTCACAAATAATAGAAAAGCATACTCACCTGATCTAGTGCTGTAGTAGGTTGTGATCGAGCTCTCGGAAGAAGGGTATGGATACACACTCGACATAGGGAGATCGGTGTTGCCGCCGCCGAGTGAGACTCTGGAAGTTGGGAAAAATCGAGGTTGGAGCTCAGCGCTCGCAGAGAATATCTCTTTAGTCACACCGTAACTTTTGGGAAAGTCCTTGGATGAAAAGATGTCAAGAAAGATTTCCGAGTCGGGGAGTCGGGGAGTCGAGGATGCTGGAGATGGGAGGGTGTGCAGCAAAAACGAGCACCGGCGAATGAGGTCGTCGACGGATTCCTCGCCGACTAAGCGATCATTTGACTCGTTTGGTAGCTGCGGCGACCACTTTCGAGACGTGTCGGGCTCCCAGGTACGTCTCCAAAACGCAATATCATCCTTGCTATGAACTTGCGATGCCGTGGTCAACGCCCATGAACCGGTGTCACTCGGCGGCGGCGGCGGCATATCATCCTCCACAAGTCCATAGATAGCCCTGTAACTGCTCCGGTTCTTCTTGGTGCCCTGTAGACATAATAACCGTACGTTAATCTTCGAGAATTGTCCGCTCCAAGGCATTTCCACTTACCCCGGAGTGACACCATTTCACAGAGCGGACCTTGCTCATGAAACGCTTGAGCATGCCCTGTAAGAGTCCATTAGCATGCAGCTTGGGTACAGGAGATCCATTGCCACGGGGAATTCCATGAGACACTGTATAGAAGGCTTGCCCGGAAATGCTGTAGTGAACGCTTACCTGGGCTTTCAGCATATGGGCGGTTGTCCAATTGTCGGGCTTTCTCATTTTTTGATTCATGATCTCCAGTATCCTTTGCAGTAGTACTTGCTTGGAATGTTTGAGCGAAGAGTGTAGATTGCTGGGGTTGTTCGTGTCAGCGTTGTGTTTTTTTCTCGTGGTTGTCGTAGCGCCCAGTAGTTAACGCAGGTAAGTTTACCATCATCATGCCTGCTCTTTCTCTAGCAAATTCCTTTGTTCCTCCAAATGTACACCAGCACCTAGGTTATAATAACTGATTTTGAGCTATGGATATTGGCATATTCGCCTATTTTACATTCTCCCGGTTATAAGATTCAATTCTCCAGTTGTCTATAGGAGAGCTGAAAGGCTTCCTAATCAGACAATGGGTATGAACTTCAAGGTTTGTTTGCCTGATGTTCATCAGATGTTCAATGAACTTCCATCTCATTCAGTATCAACATACGTGCATATTGTTGCTTTTGAGGCCCTAGAAGACCTGTACATACATGCACTATATGCACTGCTGCATCCCCAGGTCCAGCCTTTATTAGGTTTCAGGGAAAGCACAATGGTATCCAGGATCATAATTACTTTAGATAGAAGCTCCCGGCGTGCAATGTTCAGAGACTGGATGGCAATGAACTCTAGACATCAGATCTAGGATTTGAATAACAACCGATATAGTCAAAGAATTGTGTCTTTTTGATAAGTTTTTTCCGCAAAAATTTCACCCTAATTAGAATCGAAGAAGTCGTCGATAATAATCTCTCCGTGTGGAAAATAATAACGTGGAAGTATATTATTGTATATGATCGGGTCACAAGACTTAGGGCTAGAGATTGCACGCTAGGCTTCAGAATGCCGCTCCACGTCTTCAAGACAGAAAATAAGACAAGAAAGAAGTCCATGCGCCCCAGCAAACCGTCAATGATATTGTCTCTGTAAATCTGCGCCTTGCCTAACGCTCAAATATGTGGTAACCACTACGCTCTCTTCTGGCGAGACGCCGCTTCAGCCTGATGTCCCCGTTTTCTTTTCCCAGTATGATGGCTGTTCGAGTCCGAATCCTCCTGCGCAATTCCACTAGTTCCATCTTCGTGCCACTCACTAATTTCCCATTCTATCGAGGTTGAGTTATCATCACTGACACCCATCCCCCGCTTAGCTCGCATCAGCCGGCCGAGGCGGCTACCCTCCACCATCTCCTCAAACCAAGGGATTCCATCAGCTGTGCCCCGCCGGAAGCTCCGTGAAATATCTGGCGTCTCTTCAAATGAAGGGACAATCACGGAAGAGGCTTTTGCCAGCGAGGGTGTAAGAGCGGAGGTAGAAATGTCGGCATGCGATGCCTCGTCGTCGAAATCTTCAGGCAGTAGATGAAGATCCTCCAGAGCACGTTGATCTTCGCTTAGCAGACTACCAATTGCAATAGACATAAAATTAGCCTCCTCCCGCGGGTCCTCGGTCCAGTATGTCAATGGTGTCCCACAAAAGCCGCAAAAGATTCGCCGGGTATGTGGCGCATGGCGAGGTGAGAAGATGCGGCGGATCGAGGAATGGGTTTCATCTGGGAAAAAAGACTGTGTGTGCGATTGATACCAGTCTAGAGGGACCCGGAGCCATGCTGTGAGGGGCGTGCCATGGAGTTGGCCTGGTTTTCGGGATTAGCTAGGATCGGGCTGGCCGGGGCGGGATGTAAACATACGATTGTCTCGGCTGCTGTCAAAATAGACCTCAGCATGGTTGTTCACGTCGTCTGGGAGATCAATCTGATATTGATTGCGTCCACAGGAGCAAGATCCGTGCAGTGGTTCGTGGGTCATGGTGGCACCGTTGTACACAAGACCGTGAGGCTTCACGGGATCGCTACAGATCGGAGGCGGAATTTCCAATAAGTTGCGAAATCGTTCTAGGGATCGGCAAAACAGACAGGGCCAGAAGTAGAAGTGTAATTGCCCACTCGAGGACTAACGAGAAGAAGAAAGAGAAGAAAAATAGAAAGCAGGGTGTGTGCAGGGTGGAGCTCTCTATGACGTTGAAGAGTGCCAAGAGCAAGACGGGTTCCGCCCGGCTTTTCTCCGCATTGCCTCTTATCGGCCCTATCGGTTTCTTTCCTCTTCAAGCCTCTCCAGGTCTTGTCGTTCACTGCACACGTTGCGCGTTGCTCATCATCCATTGTGAGTGACCCAATCCTAGCTCCATCACAGTCTATCTTGGTGCAAGCTAATAATCGATACATAGCTGGTGACCTTCACCCGCTGTACATTCACTCACTTCCCAACCCGGCGTCTCAATCGCCAGTTCCCGTGGCAAACATGAACCCCGACGATGGCGATGACCGGTCCTCATCCACTCCAACAGCTACATCCAAGTCAGTCTCTGGGCAAGACAAAGACAAACCTCGCCTGACGGATCAGGAGAAGAAAAACAACCACATTGCGTCAGAGCAAAAACGGCGCGCGGCTATTCGAGAGGGGTTTGACCGCTTGACGGAATTGGTGCCGGGACTGGAAGGCCAAGGTCGCAGCGAGAGCATTGTCCTGCAAAAGACAGTTGATTTCATCCATCTCAAACTGCAGGAGCGACAAGGCCTCATTGCGGAGATTGAGAATAAGGGCGGCCGGGTGGACGATTCATTGCGACCATCATAATGACCCAGCCTCTGCGTTTGCCTCTGCTCCTCGGTTTCTCTTCTTTAATTACTTCCCATTATCACCACTTTTCTCGCATCCTGCCCGCCCCCGCCACCCACGATGGCATCATGGGTTTGCCGAGGTTCGGGGGCGGTTCCTCTCACGCCACGAAAACGCATCATGCATCCGATACGAATCTCTTTGCAACCATCTTTCAGGTACATCTGGAGCCGCAAAACTGACCGGCAGTTGGATTTTGCCTGGACGACTTTCTCGTTCTGCCGCATTTTTCGCAGCTGTCTGGTCGACCGCGTTACGGCAACGCCATTTTCACGGCCACCACTGCATTTCTTGTCATTTGCCTCTCATTTTACTCCATATAGTTTAGTACATTTTTCTTCTGCACATCTCTAGTTTGTACATGTGGAAGTCCCTGTTGGTCGCCCGCTAGGGTTGTTCTTGGGCACCCGGCGATCTGACTACCGATGTGGCTCTGGGAGCCGCCAGGGGCGTTGTCTGCTGGTCGGTTACTTTCAATCCCACAACCATTCTGCCCCAAACAGGCACCCAAGCACTATCAATTTCACTTCACTCAAATTCAGGGGTCTTTCGGTGGCTTTTTCCCCACCGAGGACCATCTCTCCAGACCCGTTGGTGTGCCGTGACTCGCCCTGATTGGCCGCGCCGTGCGGGGAGATCGGCTCAGCGGAGTGTTTACTACGGTCTGGATTCCTTCCGCCGGTTTGCACGAGTAATTGGGGAGATGGAGTGGTGTCAAGGTAGTTGATCAGTTCGACAGTTCTATATATTGTGCCTCAATATTAGGGCCCTACATTGGGGTCTTGGCTTAAATTTCAATGAGCCTTCTGGATGGCTCTGCCTCGGCCAACTCATGCACTTAGACAACATAGGAAGGTAAGCTGGGACCACAAATTCATCTACTAGGCAGCTTTGGTCGAAACTATCATCTTCTGCATCGTATCTAGATAGCTCCCGGAGTGCTACGCCTAGGCAGACAACAGAGATGCGCTTCCACCGTTGTCTGCCTCGATATACTTTGGCATGCACTTCTCCGAACAATTTAGTCGACAATGCTTAGAAGCATGGTTTAAATGTGACCAGTATTTGAATTTGCCTAGGACATCTGGGTTTCCCTGAGTGCCAATTTGATGCGTTCATTTCAATGATCCAGTGGTCGATTGAGGCCACCCATGGGCCCAACGCCATCAGGTATATATACCACCCCCAACACGCACGACAGTTCAATTGGGCAACCATCTTCCATACATCTCCTTCTATAGTTCCACGACCAATTGCACTTGCCTCACTATATTTCAAAGAATCATATATATTGTAAACCCAACCAAGCACCGACAGCCAATCAGCGATGAAGCCAGTGGGGACCTGCCAGTCCAAGCCGGCCATCGACGGAGCATTTGAACCCACCGCAGAACCGCAGCACCACCCGCAACCACCAACTCCCTCCCTTCGTCGCCCAACATGTCCGACTCCAAAACCAACCTCCTCGTCGCCGACGACGAGCCCAGCGACCCCCCACCAGCCTACGACCCGCAAACCAAGCTGCACCGCGGGGCACCGCTCCCCCGCCCCCCGCCGCTCGCCCTGCCCGTCCTCAACAGCCTGCACAGCCGCCGCGTAATCCTAGCCTCGCAATCCCCGCGCCGCCGCCAGATCATCTCCTTCCTGGGCCTGCCGAACATCGAGATCATCCCGTCCAACGCCGCCGAAGACCTGCCCAAGACGCTCGCGCCCTTCGAGTACGTGCTCGGCACAGCGACGAAGAAGGCGCAGGCGGTGTACGAGCAGGAACTCAACAACGAGGCCAAGGGCGAGCCGGCGCTGATCCTGGCCGCGGACACGATCGTCGTCGACATCCACAAGGGCGCCATCCTGGAGAAGCCGCGCTCCGAGGCGCACCACGTCGCCATGCTGCGCGCGCTGCGCGACGCCCGCGACCACAAGGTGTTCACCGCGCTGGTGGCCATGGCCCCGCTGGCCAGTGCGCGCCAGCCCGGGTATGCGATGGAGACGCTGGTCGAGGAGACCTCGGTGCGGTTCGACGGCAGCGTCACCGACGACCTGATCATCGCGTATGTGCGCACGCGCGAGGGCGCCGACAAGGCCGGCGGCTACGGGTTGCAGGGCCTCGGGTCGATTCTGGTGGAGAAGATTGAGGGCAGCTACGATAATGTGATTGGGTTGCCGCTCAAGGCGACGCTGAGGATTATCGAGATGGTCATGGCCAAGGCCGATGATGAAGATCGATTGCCGGATGATCCGCTGCTGGCCGCCGAGGAGGAGGATGAGGATTTGGAGTGAGGTCAGTCGCGGTATCAAACGGGGGCGTCGGCCGCGAAAACAAAACGTGTCAATGGGTATTGTTTACCGGCATTCAAGTGCCTTCTCATGGTCGCAGAGCGGGTTTTCTGCGCGGGTTCCTTTCGGATAGATCAAAATGGCTCGATACATATACACTTACCAACGTACACTTTTGCTGAGACTTCGCAATGTCGATCACGAGTACATACGGGGACTTTCCTGTTCTACGCCAGTGTTTGCAAAAGGAAACTTGGGATTCAACACCGACCGGGTCGGGCAGAGACAAATGGAAATAGTTTCAGCGGCATATACATAGGCGGAACGCCTGGACCAGAACAAGAAGAACCCAAACCAATTCTTTTCAAATGACAACCCCACTCTATGCGTTCCAGATGCGGCGTAGGGCCTCGGTGATACCCACGTCGTTCGTCTCAAACTCGTACAGACCGACCGCAGTGGTTAGGGTGAAGGCGCGCAGAAGCCAGTTGCAGAGGGAGTAAGTCTTGGGCACGCGCTGGGGGCGGAAGTAGTCGATGATGGCGGCCCTGATGGCGATGTTAGCAGGCAGTCGACGTCGATGACCATTTCATGTCGGCTTACTGGAATCCGATGTGGGAGTGGGCGACGAGGAGTGAGCAGAGGACGGCGTCCATGACGGGGTTGAGGGAGCCGGCGGCGAAAGGTGCGACACTGAGTGGGACCAGGCCGACGCAGACCAGTCTAGAAGGGTGAATGTTAGTGATCTCCATCTTTTTCGCGGCAAGTGCAGCGGTAGGCTCCGGCATGGATGAGAGCAACGAACCTCTCAAAAGTCCAGTGGTAGCTACCCTCGGAAGGGTGAGGCTTCGGGACCGGAACGGGATCGTTCACTATCGTGGTCTGTCAGTTACCGATGCTGTTGCCAGTCACCTGGACTTATTCCTCCAGAGACCGTGCTCAATTCCATAACATCCATATAGAGGGACATGTTGTATGGCCGAGCCGGAACGGAGAGAAGCGTAGGATGCGGTGGTGTCAAGACGTACTGGTACCCTCAATCGACTCTGCCCACCGAGAAAATATTAGCAAGCGTGTTTAGCACAGCAGGTACTCCCCGCGATAGAGGCCCGGCCAAAAAGCAGCCGGCAGGCGCCTTGACTTACGAGGCAACGGGGGCAGGATTTGCTTCTGAGCGGAGGCGTGGAAGGCGACGACCTGCGAAACGCCAACATTCTGTCGCAAGAGGGGCGACCGGGTGGTCGCAAGGCTCTGCCGGAGCAGCGATGGGCGCGCAAGTGAAGCCATTGTGACGAAGGGGAGGAAGGAGGGACAGAGGAGGACTCAACTCGCACAAGGATGAGGTTGGAACCTCGGGAGTCCGATTCGGTATGTCATCCAACTTTCCCGTCAGATGATTGGCTGAAGGGATCCCGCCCAGCCGAAATTGGCCGATGCGCGCGAGAGAAACAATTTGCCGGGGATCGGTCTATCGACCTCTAGAGTTGACGTATCTCGATCAATATTTTCTTGCTCTACGTTGCCATTTCGCTTTGAATATGTATCGTTCTATTTTGGCTCGGGTGTGAGATGGTTGTGTTACATCACCAATCCGTGATAACCAATTTATTCCGGAAGGACTAAATCACAGAATCGTGGCGGGCATATCATCATTTCCATATCCTACTTCAGTTTCCCATGCTTAAAACTTCAGCACGGCCTTGCCCATGTTCTTCCCGTGGAAGATCCCAACCAGACCCTCGGCAGCCTTGTCCACGCCGACAGTCTCGTCGATGAGCACCTTGAACGAGCCCTCCTTGATCCACTTCTGCACACGCTCCTGGTGTTCCTTGGTGTAGACGTTGCCCATGCCGGGATCACCAACGATGAACCCGCGCAGAGTGAGACGCTTACCCACGATATATGCAAGGTTCTTGACCGGATAGGGAGCCGAGTTGTACTGCGCGATCATCCCGCAGCAGACGACACGGCCGAAGTTGTTCATGGCAGTCAGTGCAGCCTCGAGATGCTCGCCACCGACATTCTCGTAGTAGATGTCCACTCCCTCGGGGGCTAGGCGGGCTAGGGCATCAGCAGGCTTCTCGTTCTTGTAGTTGAATCCGCCGTCGAAGCCCAGCTCCTTAAGAATGTAATCGAGCTTCGCATCCGAGCCAACAGAACCAATCACACGCAGACCCTCGTGCTTGGCGAGCTGGCCGACCAGCTGGCCGACGGCACCGCTCGCCGCGGAGACGAAGATGGTCTCGCCCTTCTTGGGCTTACCAATCTCGTAGAGAGACGCGTACGCGGTCAGACCGGGCATCCCTAGGGGGCCTAGAAAGACACGGATATCCTCGATACCGAGCGGGTTCTCCAGCTTGCGAGTACGCACCAGCGACTTGCTGTCCAGCGCAACATACTCCTGGAAGGGGACGTGGCCAATGTACAACTCACCCTCCTTGTAGTCGGCGTTGTTGGAGCGCACAACCTTGAGGATGACAGCGGTGTCGATCGGCTTGTTCAGCGCAAAGGCTGGAGAGTAAGATTTGATCTCGGCCGGACGCATACGGCCACGCATGTAAGGGTCGAAGCTGGCGTAGAGAGACTGGAAAACCACGCCATCCTCGGGTGCGGACACATTGGCGTCATAGGCGGCGGATTCGACGGTCAGATCCTGACCCGGGACGGGGTATCCCTGAGGGATCTGTTTGAAAACAAGGGCCTTGTTTGACATGTCGTGGACGGGTTGTAGGAAAGTAAAAGATAATGGTGAGGTGAAGGTCAGGTGTAACGGTCCTTAAAGGAAAGATGAGCAGCAAAGATATGTAACGCCTGCTTTTATAGCAAAAAACCTCTGCACTGCTATTAAGCGGGGCAACAGGGGGACCGAGGCTGAGTGGTGAGATCGAATTTCATCATTAGAAAGCAACCAGTGGATTCCAAGGTTGCCGATGGGTCCCGGAGAAGCTTCTCGAGAAGGTTATCATAGTCCAAGCGTTGAGCCCGTCAAAGTGCTTACGGACCCACCCTCCGGCACTGTTGAGCTCTCGGGGTGACAATAGTTATTAATGGGACCGAGGCAACTCGACTGCCAGCGACTAAGAGAGCCGAAAAAAAAGAAACCCAGACGAGGCAAATCCACTTGGTCGGCTGTGGTGGAGCTCGGAGGGATTGAAGACAAGCCGGGCCGACGGGCGACAGCCTTTCTGGGCAGGAGGACCACTGGATTGAATGACCCTGGTTTATGCTGTGTTCCAACTGGATTTCTCAGCACGGAGACTGTTACCCGTTGTGGGAGGCGGCGGGGACGCCCGAGTGGCAACGGATCTCGATTGGATCGGAGGTGAAAAGTGGTGGGTGTCGTGATTGGCGTTCTAGCCGCGTATGCGTTGGTCCGTAAGGTCTTGCATACCACCACTGCATAAATTCTAAGAAGAACAGACTAGTGAGTGCTGGGGCATGAGCTAGGGCGTCATGCGAGTCATGGAGATGGGGGGATCGGGAAATCGGAAGACGGGACGAGGACACAGAATTCAATTAGTCTTCTAGCTGGTAGACTTGTGGTATCAAAATGTTATAATGACCAATCGTGGCAGTTCATAAAGCAGGAGAGAGATCGAAATCACAAATGCTTACGCCTAAGCCTTGCCCGCCAGGAAACTTGGCGCCTTCGAGATAAAAAAGTCCTTGCCCTTGATGAACCGGATCATGCAGCTGAAGGGCACAAAGCCAAAGATCTGCCCGGTGCCTCCAGTCTCGCCCACCGGCACCAACATCATCATACTTTCGCCCTGGTCGTACGACTTGCGTTCTCCGTGTCCGGCAATGTCGGCCTTGATGTTGGCGACCGCAATCCTGGCCTGTTCGACGGCTTTGAACGACAGTCGCATGGTGTTGGTGGTGATATCTCCAGCAGCATAGATCGGCAGAGATGAGTTTGCCGATGACTGCACTCGAAGCTCCTTGTTGACCTTCACCCAGCCATCTCGGTCTAGAAACTCGGCGGGAATGAAGCTGTTGTTTGGTAGGATGCCAGTTGTGGGGATGTACAGATCCGCCTCGAGCTTCTCGCCAGTGTTCAAGGAGACGGTCCAAGACTTGGGCGCGTCACCCGAAGCCTCAACCTTGTCTACTCTTGCAGAGCTGATGATCTTGACCTTCTTCTGCTTGAGTTGCTTCTCCGCGGCGTAGCTGGCAGACGGCTTGAGGACGTGGAGGACACGATCCGTCATAGAAACCAGGGTGATGGACACTTGCCGGCCACTCTGCGCGGCCGCCTCGGCAATCTCGCCTGCGAATTCCACGCCGACAGGCCCACCACCACCGATAACGATCGCGTTGGCTCCACTGATCGCCTGCTGGGCGGTCTCAATGATCTGTTGGGCATCGTCGCGGCCGGGGGTTTTGAAGGGAATGGAGATTCCGGTCAGAGCGCCCGTGGTTGAGGGCGTGGTGGCTCCAGATGCGATCAGAAGGTGGTCGTACGAGACGGACTTGGTGTCGTTGCTGTTATTCACGCTCACGGATACCGTCTTGGCGGCAACGTCAATGGCAGTCGCAGATCCCGCAATGAACTCAAATGACTCGGCAGAGTACTGTGCAAATGCATCCTTGATGGGAAGGAGATACTGCTCAGGTTTCCAGACCTTGGGCTTGGCGACAAGGCGCGGGGCGCCGATGTTCCAGTAGAACAGTGTGGACGGGTTGATCAGCACCACCTTGACGCCAGGATTGTCATTGAGGAATGCGTGGGCTGCGGTAATGCCCGTGATCGAAGCGCCAATGATCACGACACTGGTAGGAGCCATGATGGACGGTGGGAGACGAGTCGAAGCCGGAGGTGCAGGTCTCGAAGTGGAGAGACGAGCGGGTCCTAAATACAAAGAGCCCCCTGAGTGCTGCTTATCTTGTCCTAATACATTCCCGCCTCCGGCCCCACTGAGCTGTCTTGAAGGAGCTTAAGTGGCTTGGAGCTAGACAAGCCAACAGCCTGATCCTCGCCAAACCTGAGTCGCCAACCAGTGGAATTTGTCAGCCCCCATATAAGCAACCTTGGAAGTCGGCTTGGTTTAATAATCCTTACAAATGGCGAACCTCTATCAACGTGGCTCTCGCGTCGGCGATCGAGGCAGCTGAAGAATTAACTGTGAGAGGCCTGGTATATGGGAGCCTTCTTTCCACCTGCGCAAGGTTCCAAAGTTGAAGCCCCGATTCCGCTGACACATCCGATGGCGTTGAGGTCATTTGGGACGTAGTCAATGTCCAACAGGCCGAAGTCATTGATTAAACTAAGCCGCAATCAGGATGATAAAGATCCTCATTGCCATGGATTAACAGCGATCGTGCGGGATGAAGAAAATGAAGCTTCGAAGGCTATTCGGAGATGTCACATTCATGCCTCAGGCAAAGCCAAGATGTCTTATCGATAAACTCACGTGATGGCGTGTTTGATTTTTTGAATTTTCCGGCGCGCAGTGGCTACAGCGAGTGCATCTCCCATCCTTTTCTTGCAGCATCCGTCTTCACAATGCTGGGTGCTTTTCGTCAATTCGCTGTCAGACAGGCCCTGCGGGCATCTGTACCCCGTACTCAGTCCG
Organism: Penicillium hispanicum; assembly: GCF_028827665.1. Taxonomy (NCBI): domain Eukaryota; kingdom Fungi; phylum Ascomycota; class Eurotiomycetes; order Eurotiales; family Aspergillaceae; genus Penicillium; species Penicillium hispanicum. The sequence goes on along the minus strand of NW_026623198.1, from coordinate 3,202,004 downwards.
CGCGCTGGGCCTCTCAATCGCTCAAATGGCAGCCCCCATCCACGCAGACTCCCGCCCTGAGTCGGTCGCTTCATGCATCGTTCCCTGCCTTGCAAGCTGGATCTTCCGCGACAGCCCCTAAGGAGTCGTCTCCGCAAACGAACCTCGATGATGGGCCTATCACCAAATTCGAGGATTTGAACACCAGAGGATTGATCGACCCTATGATCATCCGAAATATCACCCACCCGAGTCGGATGGGCTTGACCACTATGACCGAGGTGCAGACGAGAACGGTGAATGAAATGCTCAAGGGCGAAGATGTGTAAGTGGATTTAATCGGCACTATTTGAACACAGCACTTCGGTGCAAACTAACAACTTCCCAGTCTGGCCCAAGCAAAGACCGGAACCGGCAAAACCCTCGCTTTCCTCCTTCCCTCCATGCAGAATATTCTGAGTGACCCTACACTTCAGAGGCGAGACTCCCGTAGCCGTACCCGCGCAACTGCCGACTCGACGGATATTCGCGGTTTAATCATCTCACCCACCCGAGAGCTTGCAGAGCAGATCGCAGAAGAAGCCCGAAAGGTTGCGCACGGTACTGGACTCATCGTGCAGACTGCCGTGGGTGGCACGCAGAAAAGGGCTGGCTTGATGAAGATCCAGCGAGAGGGCTGTCATCTGTTGATTGGTACCCCCGGCCGCATCAAGGACATCTTCTCGGACCATAGCAGCGGTGTTTCGGCCCCCAAGCTGAACACCCTGATTTTGGATGAAGCGGACCGCCTGCTGGACCAGGGCTTCTCCGCGGAAATCAACGAAATCTTGTACATGCTTCCGGCTCCGTATGATGTGGACCGTCAGACGCTCATGCTTTCGGCTACCGTCCCCAAGGCGGTGATGTCGATGGTGGAGCGCACGCTCAAGCCGACGTACACGTTTGTCAAAACTGTGCGCGACAATGAAACACCCACGCATCTCAAGGTGCCACAGAAACGCGTGGCTCTACAGGGATACGAGAACGCCTTGCCCGCCGTCCTTGAGATCGCCAAGAACTACCAGGCACAGCTAGCACAGGATCGGGAGCTCCGACCCTTCAAGGCAATCGTTTACTTCAACTCCACAGTTGAGGTGAACCTGGCTGCGGAGGTTTTCGCGGCTCTCCCGCGGGAACCCACCGAACGGGGAAGCCGACCTGTCCTGGGTCGCACGCGGCTTCTAGAGATTCACTCGCGCCTCACTCAGGCTCAGCGTACCTTCAGTGCTAACGCTTTTCGAAATGCCCCTGAGGCTATCCTCTTTTCCTCCGATGTGACCGCTCGTGGTATGGATTTCCCTGATGTCACACATGTCATTCAAGTAGGCCCTCCTCGAGACCGGGAGACCTACATCCACCGTCTCGGTCGTACTGCACGCGCCAACAAGACCGGTGAAGGCTGGATTTTGTACCACCCGGACGAGTCTGATGACTTCCTGACCAAGCTGGGTGATCTGCCTTTGGTCGAGGATGCCACTCTCGCCACTGCCTCTGTGGATCTAGCTTCGAACCTTGGATCTCTTTCATCCTCGGCGATCAAAACCATTGACCAGGTGAAGCAAGCGATGCGTGATATTCCAACCGATGTCCGGGCAATGGCCTACCGGTCTCTGGTTGGCGTTGCAGTTGGTACCTTTTCCAATAAGCGAGCTGCGATTCAGGCGCTGAACAGGCTGGCTCTCCACGGATACGGGCTTACTGAGCCCCCAAGCATCAGCCCCGTCGTCGCCCGGAACCTTGGCCTCAGCCACATCAGGGACGTCAGTATTGGACATGGTCCAGCTCGTCCCAATTCCGCCGAAGATAACCAGGACCGCCGTTTCATTCGCGGAACTCACAAATCTGGCGACCGTTTTGAGGGTAAGCCCAGGGATCGCTACTCTAATTCCCGCGAGGGCAATGTCTACGGCTCCCGCTCTCGTTCCCACTCTCGCTACTGATCTACAGTAGAGCTGATAGGTGATCAACACGCCATTTGCTCCTGGATCTGTGGAAGTGAGTGATGCCTCCCTGTAACATGAATACGTCAGATGATTCTGCTTTTGCGCCGTCTCTGATGATACAACAAGACTGACAAGAGTACCATCCTCGCATTGGGCGGCGTCCTTTGTCTTTTTAATTGGCATCCATGTACCATATGCTTTGCTCTTTTCACATATCTTTGACTTCTCTCCTCATGTCTTCAATCGCTTCTCATGCTTGTTGTTGGTGTTTCTGTTCTTCATATGGTAGATTATAATGCAACCTGTACTTGTATTGACCATCCTCGAGCTTTGACAATTTGACGGCCAAAGATGGTCCATTTCACCATTGGATAGAAGTGTGAGAAATCTCCTAGATTAGCTACCTGCATAGCCACAGTTAATACTATAGTAGGGAATTTCGGGAACAAAGACAAGAAAAAGAAAAAAGAAACGCTAGTTTGTGTTTCTAACATGTCCAATTTTAGGGGGGGAATAAGTAACACGTTCAGGACAAGAAGTGAAACGGATCGCAACCGTATATACTTCAAATCCCAATGTATTGGCTCGAAAGAGACCCAAAGTACCGATCCGAAGGAAAAAAAGAGTCTACCGCGGGCAGATACTTACAAGAGAACCAACCGTACAGCGCCACCGTTTTACTCGCGCGCAATCATGTGTTCCCGCGCAGGGCCAGTACCGATCCACTTCACAGGGACACCGCCAATCTCACGCTCAATGAACTCGATGTAAGCGCGAGCATTAGCTGGCAGATCCTCGTAGCGAGTGACGCCCATGGTGTTGCACTTCCAGCCAGGCAGAGTAACGTACTCGACCTGGATCTTCTCTACGACGTTAGGATCGGCGGGGAACGAGCAGGTCGTGCGCTTGCCGTCCGGCAGAACGTAAGCAACGCCGACCTTGATCTCATCAAAGTCATCCAGCACATCGAGCTTGGTCAGGTTGAGCGCGGTGTAGTGGTTGATGGCGTGGGAGTAGCGGGCGAGCACGAGATCGAGCCAGCCACAGCGACGGCGGCGGCCAGTGGTGACGCCGAACTCGCGGCCGACGCTCTGCAGCTTTTCGCCGTCGGCGTTGAACTGCTCGCTGGGGAAGGGACCGGATCCCACGCGGGTGGTGTATGCCTTCAGCACACCAATGACGGATTTGATGCTCTGCGGGTTGAGGGCAAGGGCCTGCACGGCACCGCCGAGGCCGGTAGATGACGAGGTCACGAAGGGATATGTGCCGTGGTCCAGGTCTAGCATCAGGGCGTTGGCACCCTCCACGAGGGTGTTGGGCGAGTTTTTGTGTTCCTGCAGGAACTCGAGTTGGTCGACGATGAAGGGCTTCAGCTTAGCGCGGTATTCCTGTGTGGACAGGGCGTTAGCCTCGTGAATCCTTCCAATTGCAGGTGCAAAGTCCCGGGCCTCGCTGGCATTTGGACTCAACATACCTTGAATCGGGTAATTTCCTCCTCGACATCATAAGCGATGTCCCCGAAGCGCGCCCGGTATGCAGTGTCCAGTGTGCGCAGTTTTCGTTCAAAAGTCGCTTCATCCAAGATCTCACCCACACGAACACCACGGCGGGCAGCTTTGTCACTGTAGCAAGGGCCAATACCCTTGCCGGTGGTACCGACCTTACGGCCACCAAGCCCGGCCTCCTCCAGACCATCGACGACGGAATGCAAATCGAAGCAGACGTGCGCGCGGTCGGAGACGAAAATGCGCTTGCCGGCAGTGGACAGGCCCTTAGTCTCAAGTTGGGCCAGTTCCTTGAAGAAGCTGGGGACGTGGAAGACGGTGCCGGCGCCGATGAGGTTGATACAAGAGGGCGAAACAAGGCCAGAGGGTAGGATGTGGAAGTCGTAGGTTACGTTCTCGTGCACGATAGTGTGGCCGGCGTCTGTTATCCAATGGAACGAGGGCGGTTGGTCAGAGAACTTGCGCAAACAAGAAAGTCCATCAAAGGAGCCGGGTTCACATGGCCATTAGGAGAAAAAATGGAGTGAAACGTACTGTGACCTCCTGCTGCACGACAGCACAGCGTCGCCTGCTGCGACAGCATATCTGTGATCTTCCCCTTCCCTGTTCTCGTGCATCAGCATCACCGCCGCTTCAATTCCAGTACTGGCAACGCGGGGACCAGCCCACCTTCATCTCCCCATTGACTGCCTAAAACAATGGTCACCATGGTCAATTTGCAGGGTCTAGAATTGGATCTGGTCGCAGGGCCCGGATTGAATGTCAATTGGCGATCGGGGTGGTGCTAGTGGCGGGGGATTGGAGAGGAAGAGAAGTACATCCGGCTTCGGATGGCGGGGCAAAGATTCTCGCTCGGGTCAGTTTCGGTGAGTCTGGGGGTAGCGCGATCGGCCCAAACTTGATTTTAATCAACTTACATGTAACTCGGTGGGGATTTCCAGGTCAACATTTATACTACAGGGTGACTTGACTCTGCCTTTTATGCCGTGACGCTGTGACTCACCATGGCGACAGTAATTTTTCGGCGGTAACTTTTGTACTGGCGGTACACGCTTTCGCGGAGTTGCTGCCTTGCTGATGCCTAAGGTATTTAGGGCAAGGGTTTGCCGGCAAAATCCTTTGAATCTGGCTTATAAGATTGATACCATGCAGCGAGTCTCACTCAATGAGGGTTGGATATTGTTTCGCAGTGACGTGATTGCTAGTGATTGCTCTGGACTTTTCCAAAAGGAACTAGACTATAGAGATGTCCACATGATATACAGCGTGTAACAGCGTTCGACCGTATCTAGGAGATGGGCAATGCTATATTATTGCATATAGGCTTATAACAGGAAACATTCCAAGTGAAGATTGACATATTCTGTAGGGAAACTTGTATATACACTATCAAGTAAAATCAACCACTTGCGGTGATCCTTTAACATCGGGTGTTGGTCTGAAAATAATGACCAAGGTTAGAGCTTCAAGAAGTCTAGTCCACAAGTCCCAATATTTCCAAAGTTCCAAAGCGAACATACTCTCCTTGTGGTCACACTAAGAATTTGGCAGCTCTCGTAAGGGTTCCGGCGAGCTAAGCGAAAGATATATCAGTAAGTTAATAGGTTAAAGGTTTTAGGTCGGCTGGTCCGAGATGTTAATCTCACGTGTATATGTTTATTGAATCGGTTATATATGCGGTAGATAACCTTATGGTTAATACAATGATCTTGCAATTCTGAAAAAAGTGGAGTGTGACCAGACACAGTGTAGTAGACATTAGTACTCAAGGGAGCATCCGGTAATAAGCGCGGTCACGTGTAATAGAACTGACTCTCAGTTCGTAACAAGCTTAAAACTTAAAACAAAAAAGGTTTCTAAACTCATTGATTATTTGAGAAAGCCATGATCACAACGACATATCCGTAGAAGAGGCTGGGGTTATTCAATCTGGCCGCATGTCAAGGTCCAAGCGCACGCCCTTTACATGACATAGTATCCACCCAACCGACCTCCACATATTGCAATCCAACAATCTCAGAGACACCAACCTTCCCAGCAAAATCACGACAACATGGCGACAATGACGCAAACTCTCCCAAGTACAGCCATTGAACTTCCGAGTCTAGGTCAAAATGCCGAAGGCGAGAGACAACGAAATGTCTCCACTGCAGCCCCGGAAGATGAAGTGATGCAAGAATCTCTCCTAGCAGACTCCCAAGTCCCCGACGGCGGATATGGCTGGGTACTCATCTTTGCCTGTGCGCTCATTACATGGTGGTTTGTCGGTGTGTCCTACACATGGGGAGTGATGCAAGCTGCGCTGGTGGATGGCAAGGGCTATTCATCTTCGACACTGGCGTTTGTCGGGTCTCTCTGCCCGGCTTGCATTTCGCTCCTTGCTGTCCCAAACGCAACAGTCGTTCGACAAATTGGAGCCCGGGTTACTGCCTTCCTTGGTATCTTCTTGCTCGGACTGGGGAGCATTCTGAGTGGGTTTGCGACGGGAAGCGTGGCTCTGCTTTTTATCACTTGGGGCTTCGTTGGTGGGCTTGGAACCAGCTTGTGCTTCATGGCGAGTGTCTTCTCTTGTGCATGCAGGATTTGAAAGTCCAATTGCTGATTTTGGACCAGGTGGTCTCGACCACGCCAGCCCAGTACTTCAAAGCTAAGCGCGGCATCGCAAACGGTATTGTCTACGCCGGTGGCGGACTCGGCGGTACTGTTATCAGCTTTATTCTCGATGCACTGCTTGCGAGTGTTGGGATTGAGTGGACATTCCGCATCCTCGGTTTCCTGATCATAGCCACCGGGATTCCAGCTGCCTACCTGGTTAAAGAGCGGGCACCCATCCGGCCGACCAAGATGCTAGAATGGTATGATTCGCAGAGCCTTCTCAAATCCATATGAGTGCTTTCGATTTAGGCTAAGACACGAACTACAGGCGTCTTTTCAAAGACATCCGCTTCGCCATCCTCTTTGCAACAGGCGCCATTGGCACATTTCCCCTGTTCGTGCCAGCCTTCTTCCTTCCCCTCTACACCAACTCGCTAGGTCTACCATCTAGCGCCGGGGCAGGCTTGGTGGCCGCCTTCAATTTCTCATCGGCCATCGGCCGTCTCTCGTGTGGATTTGCGTGCGACAGGCTCGGGTCGCTGAACACGCTTTTCCTGTCGTTGCTGCTCAGTGCATTAAGCATCTTTGTGCTCTGGCCCGTGTCTAGTTCCATTGGTCCACTGATTGCCTTTGTGATAATCAATGGCTCTGCAAATGGAGGGTTCTTTTCCACCATGCCAACTGTCGTGGGCAATGTCTTTGGCTCAGCACGGGTGTCGGTTGCCATGGGCATGATTGTCAGTGGCTGGCTAGGAGGATATCTTTTGGTAAGCTGCACTCTGGATACCTCATCCACCAATATTCACACAGGTTCCTGTCTTATGCCATTAATTCTATAGGGCTCGCCTATTGCAGGTTACATCCTCAACGCTTCTGGTGGTGAGGAGGGTGGCATTGGTGCCTATCGCCCGGCTATTTTCTACGCCGGTTCGATGGCCACTGCTGCAACGGTTCTGGCAGGTATCTTACGAATGAAGGTGGATCGCAGGCTCAAGAAGACAGTGTGACCTGGAGCTATCTTTGGAGCAAAAAACTTGGTTGGCCTGTAAGAACTACCGAGGCTGTGCATTAAATTCGTGATTTCGATAATTCCTTAGAACAGATTACCTCTTAGGCTGGTCATCCTATAATTATTCTATTTTGCTGACTAGTGAGTGACAGATGAACCCCGTTGACCAATGACACCATGAATAGACAGCCTGGGCCTTACAAAGGCCTACCTGGAACGGAAGTGGCGGGAGTTTACTACACCGCGTTGAGCCGGATGCTAATTGAAGCTGGAAACCTTTCAAATACAAATGTATGTATCTTAGAGCCTAACCTGGCACAATGAACAGGAGAATGCTTGCTAAATGTCGCCGGGGTATGATATAACCACACGCAGAAGATTGAACAAGTCATGTGGAAGGTAAATCCAAGATCGATAGAGTCTGGTTGACCACGTGGGTGAGGAAGAGAGAAATCTCAGAAACAGACGAAGCTCATAAGAAGCCGCAGGCTTCGTCTTCTATGCTTCGTCTTCTATCAATTCTGTGCTTGGGCATCGTAGTGTGAAGAATTGCATTCTTGGATGCCCACGGTTAAAACTCCCGCTTCTAAGAAGCAGCTTGTGGCGGCTGCGGCTGCGGCTGCTCCACATCTGCGCTTGTATCTGTGTTGTTTGCACTAGGAGCTGCTGTATTAGCCTGCTCCTGCTCCTGGGCTCGTTGCTCTTCCTGACGAAGGCGCTCAGCTTCAGCTTGGGCGGCATTGCGCGCCTGGACCTGTCGTTCACCGATACCAGGAACCAAGCTTGCGAGAAGAAGCACAAGAGATCGCTCGGCACGGCGCAGGTACTGCCAGAGTTCTGCAGCCAGGGTATCTTGAGGAGGACCACCGGGCTGGTTGTTGGCATTCTGACCCGTCGCACCATTCGTGGGTTGCTGAGCCGGTCCACCCATATGAGCAAGCCCTTCAAGATGGCGCTGAACGGGAGCAATCAACAGCCCATGGAGCTGCCGAGGAATTTCAGTATCGGATAGGAGTGCAATCAGCACGGCCAGGGTGACGAAAATGATGCGAGTCCATGTACCGGAATCGCTGATCATATAAATGAAGAAGTACATGCGGACAAAAAGCCATACGCGGCGCAAATACTGACCGATCCCACGGGCCCCGGCCGCATTGCCTTGTTGTCGGCGTTGGTGATTAATGACAGCTTGACGGACAACATTCTGGACAATGGCAGCATCATTTGGTTGAGGTCCAAGTGCGAAGCCAGTGTCAAGTCTGGTGATCGGAGCTGTATGGTGTGTATGCGGAAGAATTGGTCCTTGAGGGGGCGCCGCAATGATATTCGTAGATGGTGGCATGATCAAACTCTGGGTACCATCCGAAGAGGTGACAAGGTAAATTGTGTTAGATCCCTCAGCCAGTGGATCAGCTCCCGAGAAGGCATTGCGTTGCTGCAATGGGAGCTGTTGCGTGATTCGATCCACACATTGATAAATTCGTTGAATACGGTCCTGTGTCAACTGCAATTGGGTTTCACCAGGGAAAGAATAGGTAACAGGGTCACGCTGTCGGTTCCTCTGGCACTCGAGTAATTGAGTTCGAATTTGAAACAGAGTCTCAACTGATGGGACCGAGCCATGCTCCAACTGTCTTTCTACATCCCCAATTTGCATGAGCAACGCGAGATAGCTCTGATGGCCCGCGAGAACATCGTGATGAGCATCACCAGGGGAGTCTGCTCCGCTTTGAGTGAACAATGAAAATGGAGTGGGCGAAGCGAAGTGACCATTTCCTGTGGTTATGCTATTCGCAGGTTGCGAGGAACTTGGTCTTGAAGAATGTGCTGTGGCTGCCGCGGAGGCAACCGTTCCGCCGCTCAGACCCGAACCAGCTGGAGAAGATGAAGCTACGGCTCTCATGCTTGCAGATGAGCCGTGCGGGGAGCCTGGGAAGATCGAAGAATCAGGTGAGTGAGTCAAAGACGTGGAAAAAGAAGGGGAAGTTCGCGGCCCCAGTGGAGCCAAGAGGACGTCGAAATCGATGCATGGTTATTGGGTGACGTACCGGAAAATGGAGCTGGAGTGGCCGCGGGATAATTTGCGGATGACTGGAAAGACGGGGAATTTGACATCGACACCCCCGAGGAATTTTGGGCATCGGATGGTGACAGCGACGTGTCGAGCCTATCCACCGAGTGGTCAAGAAGCTGTCGATTCCGTTCCAATGACCGCTCCAACGCCGCCATTTGACGCTGGAACTCATCAGCGGACTGACGGAATGATGTGGCCATGGAATTCGCAGGTCCTCTGTGGCGGATTCCTTGACTCGACGGGACCGAATGAGACGAGGTTACACTGCTAGAAGGCAGGAATGGGTTGTTTTGTCCAAAGAGCCCCTGAGAATTTGGCACCGAGGTGGCCTGGCCAGAGGATGTGGTTGCCGGGACCGGAGGCAGCGGAGGCAGTACGAGATGGATTGAGTATTCGAGTCCCTGTAATGAGATTGTTTCAAGTCAGCTGGCACGCGACAGCCCAGTCGGAGTTCAATAAGAATACTCACATCAATAGGAGATAGCACATGTTCTAGCGTTGCATCCATGTTTATCAGAGGCTTCCCTCGAAATATTAATCTCTGCATAGTCGGAGCTGGTCGGGTCGGGAGGGACTCGGCTATGCGTGATTTGAGCTGTGCAATCGTAGAGGAAAGTGGCAAGCCATTAAAAGTGAATCGATTTGGAGCAGGAAGTGAAGGACAAAGGATATGGATAGTGATTGATTGAGGGTCCCCGGGTACCGCAGACTCATGTGAAGCCATCTTCGTAGAGGTTATGGTGGGGAGGAATGCGGTTGCTCAAATGGTCATAGCTGGTCGGAGGGGCGAGGGGAGAAGGATAGGGCTTGAGAGTAGAATACGGTGAATCAAGCTCAAATATGATGGTGGACAGCACCAGTCTACCCCGGCACCAATGGCGATCTAGCAAGGTGTGAGGTGAATTGTCGTATTGACGTCGGATTCGATCTGGAGATCTGGCACAAAGCCAAGACCGGGGTAGCGAACGGCAAGCTGCTGGGGAGAATTCCCGCCGGGCCGTGGATAATCAGCAGCGATCAACGCAGCTCACTAGAGGATCTCAAAGTGTAGAAGAGGGTACAGCTCGACGCCGAGGAGCAGAAGGGCGAAGCATTCCCAGGCAGTTGCAGTTGGTGCAATCGCAATCGCAATCGCAATCGCGCGGCTCCACGTGCCCCTTCTGCCGGGCGGTCAACGCCCCAATTGTTTTTCGGGAGAAAGACCGCGGCTTTGCATCTCCGAAGCATTTCGGGGTCTGTGATCAACCAGCCGGAGCACCCATGGATTAGAATTGAACAGCACTATGGCTAAGCGCCTTCTTAACCACCCTGTCTTCCTTAATTGCCCTCCCGCCACCCCGCTCACCAGGAGGGCTGCGTCGATGGAGGTCCTCTCGTTCCGGGCCACGGCCCGTCACAAGGCTAACGTGCGCCAGTTTTCCTCAAAGTCCTGGAGACAATACCACAAAGATAATAATCACGAAAACAATGCGAAGAGCGGCTTCGGGTCCCGGCTACGGTTTGCGCTGCGGAACACCAAGGTGGAATGGTATCCGATTCCCGTGGGACTCGGAATCGGCTTGCTGGGGGTACTACATTTCTACAAGTCGCAACACGCCGACCGCGAACAGGCAACGCAACGTGCCCCTGGAGATGACTGGGAGGATGGAAAACGGCCACCTCGGCGCCCACGAGTCGTTCCGTCCGGCTCCTGGCAGGTTCAGTTCATGTCTACCCTGCCCCTGAAAGCCATGTCACGACTATGGGGTCGCTTCAATGAGATTGAGCTTCCTTACTACTTTCGTGTGCCGGGATTCAAACTGTACTCGTGGATCTTTGGCGTCAATCTGAGTGAGGTCGCGGAGCCTGACCTGCACACCTACCCGAATCTAGCCGCATTTTTCTATCGCAAGTTGAAACCTGGCGTGCGCCCTCTCGACCCGGACATACGGGCGCTTCTGTCGCCGTCAGATGGCCGAATCTTACAGTTTGGTATGATTGAGCGAGGCGAGGTGGAACAGGTCAAGGGCATGACGTATAGCTTGGATGCTCTGTTGGGTTCCGCGACACCTTCGCATGCCGACCACAGCAAGCGCCTCACCGATACCACCGCTGACCCGACACAGAAGGACGTGGAGAATATGAAGTCCGACGAGGAATTTGCCCGCGTGAATGGGATCTCCTACACCCTCCCCTCCCTACTGTCGGGCGACCAAAATGCGCCCACCAAGCGACGAGCCTCGATCGATGCCTCGACTGCGTCCAAGGCGACGTCCGAGGTGCAAGTTCAGGAGGAATTGGCTCGCGGAGATGGGACTCCATGGTACGCGCCCAAGACAGCTGCCAATCACGCGCTATTCTACGTGGTGATCTACCTCGCGCCTGGCGACTACCACCGTTTCCATTCCCCAGCTCCCTGGGTCGTGGAAAGCCGCCGGCACTTCGCGGGTGAACTCTACTCGGTGTCCCCGTATCTGCAACGGCATCTACCCGGTCTCTTCACGCTCAACGAGCGAGTTGCCCTCCTAGGTCGGTGGCGCTGGGGCTTCTTCAGCTACACGCCTGTGGGTGCAACCAACGTGGGATCGATCAAGATCAACTTCGACTCGGAGCTGCGCACCAACAGCCTGCTGACCGACACCGCCGCGGACTTGGCGGCAGCCTTGGCTGCCAAACGAGGCGAGCAGGACCCCGGGTTTGTCGAGGCGACCTACCGTCATGCGAGTCGCACATTAGGTGGACACCCGCTGCAGCGCGGAGAGGAAATGGGCGGATTCCAGCTTGGCAGCTCTATTGTGTTGGTATTCGAGGCACCATTGGGCACTCGCAAATCCTTTGATGCGGGCTGGCCGGACCAGACTCCTCAGGATGGCTGGACTTGGAGCATTGAAAAGGGACAACGCATCCAGATGGGAGAAAAACTGGGACATGTAGAGGGAGCATGAGCCTGTGTGGGAGAAGAGAAAACGAAGTGACACGGGGATGGTGCACAGCAGCTGCCCGGTTCTCGCGTGCATGTCGGAGAAATGAGTGTCTGGGCTTCCAGTGTAATATAATACCATGTGCGATTTGCTTCGGACTGGACGCATAGATGATAAGTACTGTAATTCCGATCCCATTGCGGAATCGTTGACCGTTGCGGTTTCCCACTTTCTACAGCAGAATAACCACAGTAGTTAGTTCCTCACGCGAGTAGAAAGTGAGCTCAGCGCAAATCGGCGTGATTTGCCAGTGATACAGCGGTACGCCACAGTGGATTCGCCGTCACTCGTCACGTTGCGCCTGCAACTCGAAACCGGCTGGAGAGCTGCCTATCGAACCTGGCACTTGTCACTTCTCCCCGCCGAGTCTATTGACACACCTGGTTGCACATGCCCAGGATTGCCAGTCCACTATTTGTACTGCAGTCGTGCGCGCGAGAACCAACATTGTGGCGCCGATTGCGATAGCGATATCGATAGCGATAGCGATTCCGATTGCGGGTCGCGAGAACCTTGCATCGCCTGTGAACATCTCTCCTTCACCTCTCGTGTCCCAATCTCTTGGGGACTAGGACTCCTCAGTCTCGCCTCTCCATTTCCTCCATGGCCATCTTTAAAGCACCCCGGTCCTTCCACGCCAATGCCTTCGCCGCGCAGTTCCCCGACGGTAGTGACGTGATCACGGTCGGCGCGCAATCCAACCACCCCTCGTTCCTTCACCTCGTACTGCTCGTCTTCGAAGCGGTGCTGGAGGTTGTCTGTGTCAGCTTGCCCGGTTACATTGCCGCCCAGCAGGGCATGTTCGATGCCGACGCCCAGAAGTTCGTGGCAAACCTCAACGTCACACTCTTCACCCCCTGCCTGAGTACGTCAGACAGCTCTCCTTGTCACTCTGACCTTGCCTAGCACTCGCGATCGCAGTGATAGCGACTGTGTGGTGCATATCGCTGACCTTTTCGCCATCTCTGCAGTCTTCATCAAGCTGGGTTCTCAGTTGACCGCGGAAAAGCTGACCGATTTGGCTATCATTCCCGTGATCTTCATCGTGCAGACATGCGTCTCATACTTCTGCGGCTTTGTCGTCTCGCGATGCTTCCGATTCAAGAAACGCCAATCCAATTTCGTGGCGGCGATGGCAGTACGCTTGAATTTGATCCTTCTTAACGCTCCAATGCTGATCACTGCAACGCTAAATTAGGTCTTCGGCAACTCCAACTCACTCCCCATCTCGTTAGTCATGTCTTTGTCGCAGACCCTCCAAGGTCTCCACTGGGACCGCATCCCAAACGATAACGATGACGAAGTCGCAGCTAGGGGGATTTTGTATTTGCTTATATTCCAGCAGCTAGGTCAGCTCGTGCGCTGGAGCTGGGGTTACCATATCCTGCTGGCTCCAAAGGACCGATATCTCGAAGAGGCAGAGCGCGAAATCACTGGCCAATCGGTGATTGAGCAGGGTCAGGCACGATATTCCGATAATCCTGCCCAAACGGACCCAGATGAGCCTTTGGTTCGCACACGCAGCTCGGACGACCTGCTGCAAGCTCCCAGCCACATTGAACATAGCGAGGGCGAGTTTCAGTCTGGCGATCAAACTCCCATATCGATATGTACCTACGCATACAACAAAGTCTCCTCGATTCATTCGGCGAATGAGCCAACAGACGAAGATCGCGACTCCGATGAACCGCCATTACTGATCGGACCTCCGCCACAAGGTCCATTTCTCCCGCGTCCGTCAGAAGGCGACATGCTATCGTTCCCCGACGTAGAAGCCACTGCCCGCGAATCCCAGACATCCGAACAGACGCGATTCCAGCGATTCAAGGCCGATATCCGCCGCCGCCGAGACCGCGCTCGCCGCTTCTGGGATAAGAAAACCGGCGCTCTCTTCGCACGCCTGCCGCCGAAGGCCCAGAAGGCCATCTCAGCCACCGCGCGGGGTCTCGGCCGCTTCTTCCGCGGAGTGTGGGAGTTCATGAATCCCCCGCTGTGGGCAATGCTGGTCTCGACCATCGTGGCATCTGTTCCGGCCTTGCAACACGTTTTCTTCGATGAGGGCACTTTCGTCCGGAACTCCGTCACAAGTGCCGTCAACCAAAATGCCCAGGTCGCCGTGCCGCTCATTCTTGTTGTATTGGGCGCCAATCTGGCGCGCAATACCCTTTCCGAAGAGGCTCTAGCCGATATGGAACACCCAGAAGCCGAGCGTAAGCTCATTATTGGCTCGCTGATTGCCCGCATGCTCCTGCCGACTCTCATTATGGCACCGTTCCTTGCCTTGCTGGCCAAATTCGTGCCCATCAGCATTCTTGATGACCCTATTTTTATTATTGTCTGTTTCCTGCTCACCGGTGCCCCATCTGCATTGCAGCTGGCCCAGATCTGCCAGATCAACAATGTATATGTGGGTGCAATGTCGAAATTGTTATTCCAGAGCTACGTCGTCTGGTACGTCTCATCTCTCTCCTCGTCTCATCACCGTATTAAATAGCGACTAACCCACTTGCAGGATTCTCCCTTCTACCCTGATCCTCGTGGTCTGTGCCCTGGAAGTCTTGGAATGGGCCGCCGCGTAGGACACTCGTCCTCCTTTGCACTACTCCCTTTCCGCATTACGAACACCGCGAAGCTGGCTTTACCCTCGAAGAACGTCTCTGTCATTTTTCTATCTGTCTATCCGCCTCCTTTTGGGCTACAACACTTCCAGGATTGGCGTTACTCAAGGCATGCTCTTAGGACTTGTATTTATTCCTCTCGTGCGAGTACATTATTATTCCCCTCTACGCACATCTCTAACACCCAAGCGACGTGACTCGGCACCAAGGCATGGCACAAGTGAAACCACTGCACTTCGCTTCTCTGTAGCCAGGGGTGCTTATGTATTTTCCATTGATACTGCATTTGGATGTATTCCTACCTAATATATCTTCTGCCGTGCTATCATACTGCACACACCCCGCCCGGGACTACGGATGTATCGTGCGCTAGTTCGCCCGCAGGGTCACCTTGCACATCGACGAGCATTGCCATACCCGTGGCTAGATGCCACAGGATATGGCAATGGAAGAGCCAGACGCCGGGGTTATCGGCGCGGAAGCGGAGGACAGCGTATCCCCGGCTGGGAATCTGGACGGTGTCTCTGAGGGAAGCGCGGGTGAGATCGTAGGGCTGGAATGTGGCGCGGTCCGGTTCCCTATGAATACCTATTTCTGAGGATGGCTCGAGACCTGGAGGATGGTCGTCTTCGAATGGGTTGTACGAGCCCCAGCCGTATTCGGCTTTTTGGACCGTGAGGATGTAGAAGTGGTATCCGTGCTGGATGGACTTGTAAGATGATTTGAAGACTGGAAGGAATAGAGAGGCAACAAAGGAGAACAAATCAAAACAGAACGAACTCACCAGGTGAAATGGATGGGGACTCTCGTCCAGGTTGTTCACAACCAGATCCACCCACACCGGGTCTGGTCCAGGCGAGAATGAGAACTGATTGGTGTCCCAATGATTGCGTGGGAGAGCAATCAGTGGTATCGGTGGATCTTCTTGGGGCTTCCAGGTGGTATGATTGAAAGACCCTAGCGGGACATTGTTGTTGAAAGATAGCTTCTGGATTTTGGTGTAGACTAGGTGGGTCTGATCTGCTTTGGAGGGAAGAGGTTTCAGAACGGACTTCGCGGAAGGAACTTCCTCTAGATTAATTTCCCCCCGGACAATAGGCGGGAATATCGGGACATCTTCCGGGGCAGACTGGGATTGGTAGCTGAT
Source organism: Penicillium hispanicum (assembly GCF_028827665.1). Lineage (NCBI taxonomy): Eukaryota > Fungi > Ascomycota > Eurotiomycetes > Eurotiales > Aspergillaceae > Penicillium > Penicillium hispanicum. Next base: position 3,186,135 of record NW_026623198.1, on the reverse strand, counting down.
GGCGAAGACTTGATCCGGCGTTAAGGTCGGGTTCATGAATCTGAAGCACCTGGGCATGACATCAACCAATCAGAATCGTGAATGTTGGGTCTTGATAGAGATACATACTTCTTGTCTAGCTGTACCATCACAGAAGACTTCGGAGGGCGCTGGAGCGGGGGACGAAGAATGAAATCCATGCGCTGCCCTGGATATAGGATACCTGCCGAATTCACGTTTTGCTGGGAGGACCGCTCAACATCAACGCTATCGACCTGGATCAGGTCTAGATCCCCATGCCCGAAGACAAGACTGAGCCCTGCTAGTGCCCTAGAATTCTCCGTTAGTATCAGGCTCGACTCAGCATGGCCACTTAAGTATACCCCGTGTTGACTACCCGAACCCGATATGCTATATCAGGCTCGAGATTCAGGAAGACCGAATCGAGTGGTCGATCAAGACAATCCAGTGGCCGTGCAGGAGCCGCCATAGAGCAGTTAAAACGGCCCGCTCCGTTGATGAGAAGGGAGTCCGGAACAGGCTGAGCCTTGTCAGTCAGTCCTTGACTCTCATATCCTCTTTCAGTCTTCTCGCCCTACCTCATTTCCAAAATTACCTGGCAGCATGTACCAAGCCAGAACTTTGTTTGCCGGTTCATGATACCAATCGCCAATGAGAAGCAAGAGCTCCTTCTGGTAGCTGAATCGATCGGCATCGCTATGACCACGACTCATCAGTCCTCGGACTGTAGACATGGCTGCTGGGGCATGGACCACTAGACCACCGTATAGCCCGTCTGCTCTGTAGGTACCAGAGTGGGCATGATACCAGAAAGTCCCGTTCTGATCAAAGGGAATGGTGATGTTGTAGAGGAATCGACCTCCTGGTGTGATGGGACATTGCGATACTCCCGCTGCGCCGTCCATGGCATCTATGGGGCACCGTAAATTAGGGCACGGTTTGGGTAGAATGGAATGGATAAATTCTCACTCGAAACATGCAGTCCATGCCAATGCAGGGTAATTGATTCTTCTTGTAAGGCATTGTTAACTTCAATCATGAGCGTATCTCCGGACCTAGCCTCGATCGTGGGCCCTGGAAACAAATCTTTGTCGTGGCTATATTAGCCGCGGATTTTATACCTTCCAGCAACAAAGACTCACCGTTGATGAGGTAGACCTGCTTGAGTACTCCATCAGGCCTGCGCTGGCCCGAGCTAATGCGCCATTCTAGATGTTGTGTCTCGGGCAAACGATAGATGTGATCCTCGGGATGAAGTATAATTCTTGGGCGAATTGTCGCCTCTCCTTGGTGGCCATACTGTTGAGAGGGAGGACTGACCCAGGAGCGCAATGGGATATCTGGATTCAGCAGATAAGCCAGGGCAAGTAGTAAGCTGGCTACTAGGAACCAGGTGGCCCACGGGCGTGGCTGGCGATGCAGTATCACCGGACGAGACGGTGGCGGTGGTTCCTGCATGCGGGAAGCTCTCCCGCGTTGACTGTGCTGCCTCATGGCATGTATTTGGAGGGACCACCCGAGAGATTTCAAGCAGCTTGGTTTCCCTTGTGGAGTGGCAGAGACATGTAGGAACTAAAACCGATCGGTTGAAGGAGATTCACGTGCAGGATGGGCATTCTCGGTCGATTCTCACTCTCCATCATGTACAGCATACAGTACTACTAGTAAGTGAGAAGTACCCCAAGTAGGGCAAATACATACTACTGGTACTTACGAATGTAGATATCAAACAATCAAACAGGACGGACTGCACGTGGGCTGCAGGCTCGCGCAGATTGGATGAAGCCGCGTAGAGTGTCGAGGGTCGCGTGCAGACAATCAACCGGAGGAATCCAACCTTTCTTCCTTCTCTCTCGTCGTCGATCCCTTCTTCAAATCACCTCTCCCACTTGCTCCTTGAACCTGACCAACCTGACCAACCTGATCAACCTCTCCAGCCTCTTCATCTCGATCTCTATCCTCATCAACCTCATCTCGATCTCTATTGAGACCCTGACCTCTTAGCTTCCTTCTATTACTCATCTCATCCAACTGCAAAGTTCACTTTGCAATCATGCTGTTCCTCCTGTGTGCCCTTCTGGCCTTGCTGCTGGGGAGCACACCGGTCATCGGTGACACTCTGCAGGACATCGAGCATGTAGTGATCTTCATGCAAGAGAATCGTTCCTGGGATTCGGTAAGTCAAAAGCCCCTTTCGTGTCAATACGAGAGCAAGTAGATGCTGATATAAATGCCAGTACTTTGGAACCATGGCTGGCGTTCGCGGCTTCAATGATCCCAATGTCCAGGTCAATGCCGATGGCCAGTCGGTCTGGTATCAGTGAGTTTTATATTTTACTGATCATCTATGTTTAGTCCAAACTAAACCCTCGCATCAGACAAGTTGATCCAGATATGTCCACCGAGACCAAGACACTGCTGCCCTGGTACCTGGGCTATAAAGGTGGTCACTGGTTCGATACCATTCAGTGCATAGCTGCTGGTGACAATGGCTATCGGGCCAATCAGGCTGCGCTGAACCATGGTCTCAACAATCATTGGGCTCGCAACAATACGCCCTGGAGCTGGAGCTACTACAAGCGAAGGGACATTCCTGTCCAATTTGCCATCGCTGAAGGCTGGACATCGGGTGACATGTATCAGGTTGGAGTTGATACAAACACAACTCAGTTGACCTTGAAGCTGATCTAAGGCAGGAATCCCAAATTACGGCAACTAACCCTAACCGTGTCACTCTCGTGAGTGGCTCGGTCAACGTGCCTGGCGGACCCCAGAACGAAACCCAGGGTGGTGTCTACATCGACAACAATGAACAGCCGGGTACGTCCCTCTGATCACAATGTACATTATAGGTATCCATCTGATACAGTCTCTTAGGCTGTGAGGGCTACCACCTAAGCTGCTATCCTCTGAACTGGAAGACCATCTTTGAAATCTACGAAGAGGCCGGCGTCTCGTGGCAACTGTACCAGGATACCAACAACTTTGACGATAATCCGTTGGCATGGTTTCAACAGTACCAAAATGCCCACAAGAATTTCGCTCTGGCCCAAAAGGGCTTGTCCTTTGTGGGACTTGAGGCATTCTATGAAGCCGCAGCTAATGGAACTCTGCCAGAGGTCAGCTTTATTGTCGGCCCAACTGAGCTATCAGAGCATCCCCCATGGCAGCCGAAGGATGGGGCCTGGCTTCAGAAAAAGGTCGTTGACGCTGTGACCAGCAGCCCCAAGTACTCTTCTACTCTTCTCATGATCAGCTTCGATGGTAAGTTTTCGCAGCTATGAGGCGCAAAACTGGCTTACTAAATACTCATGATAGAGACTGGAGGCTTTGGTGACCACGTTACCCCCTTCCACGCCCCCGCTAATACCCCTGGAGAGTGGATGGAAGACCCATTGGACATTTTTGGCGACGTTTTTGTCGGGCCTGGTAGGTGGCTCTGGATCTCCACAAAGGCCCAGTACTGATGCTCGTAGGTTTCCGCGTGCCGTTCTACATGATCTCTCCATGGACTCGCGGTAACCGCGTCTTCACTGAGCGAGCGGACCATAACTCTCAAATCCTGTTTGTCGAGCAGTGGCTTACAGCCCGAGGACACAAGAATATTGAGACCGACCAGATGGTGCCGTGGCGCCGACAGCACATGTCCAACTTGGTCAACGCTTTGGACCTCGAAAATGTACGTTTCTCCGTTCATATTCGTCTTTACGGTGCATTGCATTGGCTAACCCTAACAGCCTGACTTTTCTCTTCCCGACATCCCAGAGGCTGAGACTCCCAGTACCAATAGGTATGGCAATTACGACGGCGCATCTAAATGCCTGAACAACCACAGTCCTCAGCGCCCTCCTGTCCCCTATGGTCAACAGGAAGATGCCACCAACGCGCTCTGGTTTGAAGATGGCTTCAAGGAGTGTGTGGGGTACCTGACTGAAGGTCGCTATCTGGTTCTCGAGAAGGGCGGCGTTGCGCTAACCAACAAAGTATATCGCAACCAGCTGACTGTCACTCCTGCTACAGAGAACCACGAGGCCAAAGCTCAACGCTGGGTTATCCACTACACCGAGGACGAGGAGAGTGGAATCTTCACACTCTCCAGTGCTCTGGATGGCCGCTGGCTTGGACCTCGCGGTATGTTACTGAACAGCGACCAGCCAGACGATGCCGAGCAGGTGCGCATTATTTTCCTCGGTAACGGTCTCGGGTACACCCTGCAGTACGCCAATTCGGGCCAATACATTGACATTGACCACAACGGTGCCTTGAGGCTGATCCACATCGACAATGGTCCCGATGTGGGTTACCAGGTCTACAGCGTCACGTACCACCAGTGATGCCTCCATTTCCTTTGCTTCGGTGCTCATTTTTTATGGATTCTGATTTCATGATCACGACGCTTGCATACATAACGGGGATATGCATATGGGTGGACAGGCATTAATATTTTCATGCCGCAGATGATAGCGAATGCACGCTGAAGCATATTAGTGCTTCCAGAATATCCACAAAACATTCCCATGAACAAGAGTTGTAACACTAAAATGGCCGTTGACAGAATATCTAGCAGAGATGGGGGAGACTCGGTCCGGTTCTAAATACCCCAGAACATCTATGCAGTCTGGATGGTGAACGGCCCAGCAGCGTTGTACAGAGTCGGCATCTAGCATAACCGCGGTGAGCAACATTCCCAAAAAGAAAACAATACGAATGAGTTGTCTATAGTGCCAAAAAGACCAAAATTCCTGCATTGAAAAGAAAAGAAGAGGAAGAAGAACCAACCTGCGGCGCCGTCGATAGTGAAGTATCAAGTCTCAAGTACCAAGCATCTCCCTTCTGCACCTTGGGCAGATCCGCCGGGATAGTCACATCAACCACGCCCGCTGTGCCATCAATCCCCTCTGCGATCTTGATGGACTGGTTGAACGCGATCGTGTCGAGGTTGCGCACGGGGTTGTTGTACAGCCAGATGCCGTACTTGTCCACCGGATATTGCGCCAGCGGGTCCGCGCAGTGCGAAGTTGGCTGGCGGTTAAAGCGGAGGTGAACAGTCTGGCCGGGCGTCACGGTTGAGTAATCTGGCAGGCCTTGGTAGACGTTGATGCAGGCGTAGTCACGCTTGCCCCAGGCTGATATCAGAAGTCAATTGTTAGTTCTTTGTCTTCCTGGTCTAGGGGGTGGAGAGGTACGCTGCCACTTGTCGAATGCAATGGCGCTGGCTGCCAGGTAGGAGGTGACCATTGCCGTGGAGAATTTCATGGTGGATATTGTGCTGTCACTGCTGGGAATTGGATCTAGAGTCCGGGAAAAGCAGGGAGATGCAATTAATAAAAGAGATTCGGAGAGCACCAGCAGGCCGACGAGTGGTAATGAGGGATTAATAAATCGTCCGCAGGGGCGGCCGGTCATCTCATCGGGCCCGGCAACATCCTGCAACCAACACGGTTGAGGGACTGCTCATCCTGTAATCCTAAAGACTCCGAGTGACGATGTTTCAGTTTGTTGCTCCACATGGCGGCGCGATTAGCCTTGGCACTTGGCAGGATGTGACGGTGACGGATTGTCAGGGTCTTATTTCCCCAGGGAGCTCTTATTGGTAGGCATCTAGAGTACTGCGAGCTTTTGTCTTAAGTTGACACTGGAGGCACGAAGACCGGTTTCCGAAGTAGCGGCTGGGAATTAATATCTGGCGGTTGTGGGAGAAGCTCTTATCGAGTAGGTGAGATTCAAGGTTGCTCTAATCTGAAATTTTCAGAGGCAAAAGGAGATCGGAAAATGCCACGATGGATCGTTTTATGTTTTGCCTTGTAGATGCTGAACGGAGTCCAGTTATATTTAATAAGGCTTCGCCCCTATATTTGTCAGATTCTCCTCTCAAGCAAAAGTGGGCCAGAGATGAACATATATCTTCTCTGGAGACTGTTAATTACTACATATGAAATTGTAGCAATTTTTTTGGAACTGTCGCTGAAAAGTGTACAGCGAAACCTAGTTAGGGGGCTTATGGAGGTTGTTCCTAGATCTGTCTGTGCTCAAGAGGAACTCCTATCTTAACCTGAAGGCAACATACCTGTCTCAAGCAAAGAGAAAACTCGATCGATCTTTGGATCCATAAGTCTATAAACCAGATCGAACTATATTGATTTAAGAAATGATCATCTCATAGAAGATTCGGAGCGGGTACCGTGTCTTTGATTCTGATCTATGTGTAGGACTCCGTACTAGCAGATCATGAAAACTGCCTTTCTATTGGGAATCCCTTCTTTTAAGGCTAGCACCTTATTGGTTAATTTCAAATCCATGAAAGTATCCTCCACTTGAAAGCGAATGGACTTTCTCAGTGGCCTCAGGCGATCTCTTTTGGGTTTCTTGGCGATATTTATACTGCCATGGAATTCTATTCTCCCTTCCAGTGATCTCAATCAAAGCATCTGATGAGGTCGTCAGAACGTCCATCGAGCTTCGAAGCTTCTCATAACACGCAGTATTTCAGAACACTCAGCGTTAACTCGGTTTCACAAGGCCAATAGTCAACACTGGACCCAATTATCCAGTGGAACGAATCGATCAAGCCAAGTGCTGGGGACATATTTAAAGTGTTGCCTTCCATCGAATGGTGGATAGTGGTAGTCAGTTGCTCAAGATCCCACCTCCAAATAACAATATCCCTGTTCACGGCACACGGATCGGAGGCGGCTGGGAACCGAGCCGGATGATACGTGGACTTGATAACAACCGTGTATAACAGGCTGTCCACGCCACTTTGCAAGCTCACGCGAGCGTCTATCTCCATACTTCAGGAATGCCGAGCCCCCCGCCTCCATCGGGATCACTCCCGAAGGCTTGAACTTATCGGTGGGGCATGTGGGACTATATCTACGTCGTATGAAATATGTGAGCGTTGATTGGGTGCCTTGATCGGATACGCGAAGCGCTACTGGCTCGAATTAGCTCCATGATTGAAGGATGTTGATCTATCATTATGGCTCTAAACTGATTGGTGGCAGCGCAGACTGCGGGTGCCTTCCCGAGTGCGTTTCGGGTCTACCGACGGACGATGGGCCAATCTGCATATAGCTGGTCAATGAGAGCGTCATATAGGGTCGGCCTATAGTGCCGATCCGTACTTCAGGATAGGATTCAGTGTCTACTCTTGGTGAATCAACCCGCTGGGCATTGAGTTATGCTGGCAAGTTGGCAATCAGGCTACTCACCTGATCGGAACAGACAGACGGGGGCTGGTTGATATCAAAGGTAGGATAGAGGGCATATCTATGATTGAAATATATAAAAAAGCAGACATGGAATCTGGATGAGCATCAAGGCTTCGAAGGCATTATCTCTCAGACTTCCTTATCAAATCAACCTCATGGCGACTTCAGTGCTGCACTATTTTGGGTTCGGCAACAATGCTCCTCCGACCTCCCAGCCACAAGCCAGGGAAACCCCCGTCCGTGCTTTGCCCGCGTCATGGTATACGTCTCCAGAGATGTACGAGCTCGAACGTCGTGCCATCTTTTCCAAGAGATGGCTCTTCATCACCCACAGCTCACGGATAAAAGAGACGGGCGACTGGCTCCGTTACGAGATTGCCGGATTTGACTTCATCATCACTCGAGATCGACAGGGCAATGTCAACGCATTCCACAACGTATGCAGACACCGCGCATACCCGGTTATTGAGAAAGAGGGCTCAGGCAATTCCAAAATATTGTCCTGCCGATATCACGGCTGGTCATATGGCCTCAATGGAAAACTCGCCAAAGCCACCGGGTATCAAGACCTCGATGAGTTCGACAAGGAGCAAAATGGCCTTTTCCGCATCCATGTGAAGGTCGATGTAAATGGCTTCATCTGGGTCAATCTAGACTCGAGCGAGATCCCCGAAGTTCCATGGGAGGAGCACTTCCAAGACGTCGACAAACAAAAGCGATACAGTGCATACAATTTCGACGACTATGACCTTGACCATGCTTATGAGTTAGAGGGTCACTACAACTGGAAGATCCTGGCTGATAACTTCAACGAGTGCTACCACTGCCCCACGACACATGCCGATATCCCGGAATTCCTGAATCTTGACTCCTTCGACAGTGACCTGAAAGACGGACACATCCAACACCACTGCGTTTCTACACCGGAGCAAATTGCAAAGGGTCTTTATACTGCCAGTACCTATTACTTCCCCATATCGGCTATGGTTGTTTCGTAAGCCTGTCCCTCTTTGTTCACTCTGTCTACTTTTAAATGAACGATTCTCTAACACACGCAGGCCGCATTTTATTATGGTGCAAAAGTTCCTCCCGAAGAGCCCGAGGAGCTCGAAAATGGCGTATGAGATCTACCGAAACCGCAATTCCTCTGAAAGCGACTTCAAACTTATCAGTGACATGTACGCTCGCGTCATGGGAGAAGACAAAGTCCTCTGCAACAATGCACAGAAGAACCTCGATCGAAACGTCTTTGTCAACGGCCAGCTTCACCCCAAGTTCGAGAAAGCACCACTTTTCTTCCAGAGCACAGTTCGGGATGTCATCACAGAGCATTTTGAGCGTGAGAAAAAAGAGGCAAGGGAAATCTGGCCAGCCAAACAGAAATTGCCATGCAACGCGCAAGTGAGCGAAAAGGATGAAGAAATTTGCGCGGCTCTCAGCTGTGGATTCCAGAGAGAGGCGTTGGCCTGGTGAAGTTTTCGCGATGTCGGATGGCTTCTCTTTCGTTTCATTTGCTTTCCAGACTGTTTGTGACATCCCTGCAGCATGGCCAGTGAAAAGACGAATTATATCAGTTTTCATGGCGATAAGTGTTGTTATCAAATTGGATAGATTGGCAAGATCTTGGACATAATATCTCCCAAATGGCAGCTTTACTTGATATCAAGGTGTACTCATCTTAAGACATTCCAGCTGTTTCTTATCTCGATTTTAGATTTTCGCAAATTGTCTGGTTTTGAGCCGGAAACACCATCCACTTTGGCAGCAGCCTGTAGAAGATCAGATTCAATCCCTCCTTCCACGACTAGCTTGATCATGCATGGCGACAGTTTCCCAGCGACGTGTCAAGATAAGAGGGTAACATGCAACAGCGGAGATAGCCCCGATGCCAGTGTGTCCAACTTGTCTGTAAGCAGGAACGAGGTAACCTTGGAATAAAATCACTGGGCCAGAGATTCCAACGCAGTCTAGGGTCTCTTATCTTGTCATCCCATCCGACCCAAGCGTGGATGCTTGTCCTCTCGGGGCTTCTGCCGACCGAACATCCTTCACCATTTTGATCTCGAATCAGGAATATAAACCCTGGATATCATGAGTTCCCGTCAGATCCCAGTCTCGATATCTCTTTCCCGCAAGTGATTCAAATAAATTGGTCGATATCTTCTAGTTTCTGAGAACCGCGACTCGTGATACTTGAAAAGGTCACCAGGATGAGGCCCTCGGGAGGCATCCCGAGGGCCTCAGTGCTTGTTTTGGAGGAGCCAACTCAATCTATCTTCTTTGCTTTGAGTGGCTAGAGTGTCATCCAGCCCACAGAGGTTTGTCATGTGCAATGTTGAACGCATCCTGTGGCAGCCCAGTATCGTTTCTAATATGGACAGACGCTATGAAGTGAACGAGTCCGCAATGTGATGTGAGCAAAGACCGACATTCGGTTGCGCGGCGAAGCATATGTTGCTAGTTTAGCCGACATACCTTCCAGGCAGATTAAGGGATATATAATGCTGTTACTCGAATCGACTGAACACTGCAAAGACCATGCTAATCGCCGCTTCAACGTTATCATCTTCCAAAGGGCTCTCTGTGACAACCTCCGTTGCAACGTTGCCCCCCCCACGACCACAACAAAAGGTTTTGTACCAACTTGCATCCTTCAGCTTCGGGGTCATCCGTATTGATGAGCGATAGAGATCCGTTTACCTGAATGCAGAAATAGAACTGAGGCAACCTTGACGGCGATGATCGCGCCAATCACGAGGCAGCGATGGAGCTGGCGGATTTGTCACCGTTGGCCCCCCCCCACGTCCGCGTTGCTGACTTCTTTCTGTCATCTTGCGTGCACGCCGCTATCATTCAGACGATGGGGCCATGAACCGAGTCAATGAGGGGATCGAACTCGCCGGGTCTCGCGCTCGGCTATGACTCCGTTCAAGAAGCCGTCTGGCCGGATCGGCAGCACCAAGTCAAAGACGGGCTGCGACACGTGCAAGTCAGTCTTTATCTACCCCCAGTTGCAATTTCATGGGACTAATTATCTTCAACCCAGGGCTCGTCGTATCCGATGTGGTGAAGAAAAGCCGCACTGCGTGAAGTGTACCAGTACCGGCCGGCAGTGCTCCTACGCCAGCTTGAAGCCCAGCCCAGAGATCGTTGGCTCGCCACAGTCTCAGATCACGCGAGAGTTCTCCCACCTAGCAGCACGTGAACGACGTGCTTTCGAGTACTATTTTCACCAGGCAGGCCCATCTCTGTCGGGGGTGTTGGATCTCTCCTTCTGGAGAGGCTCCGTCCTGCAGATCTGCCGCTTGGAGCCAGCCGTTTGGGACGCTATCATCTCACTCAGCGCACTCTATGAGAGGCCTCCGATTCACGGGTCGGCACCATTCGCGCTCATCAATGGTCCGGCAGCTGTGCGTCATGCCTACCATCACGAGGCCCTGGTATGGTATTCGCGCTCATTGACTGCCTTGCAAAAACGGATCAACCAAGGCGTGGCAGACTTGACCGTCTCATTGATTACTTGCATCCTCTTCATTGCCATCGAACTTCTGCAAGGAAACCGAAATGCTGCTCTGACTCTATACCGACAGGGCGCGCAGATGATGGTCAGCGCTATGGCATCTGTGGGAGGCCCTTCCGACCACAAAACATGTATCAACCGGGGATTTTTGGTGTCTGCCGTCAAGCCTATTTTCCGACGCCTGGGAACATGGGTCCTTATTAACAATGGAATAATGGAAGATAGCCGAGGACTGGATCTCATCATCTTGGATGAACATTTTACATCTATGGATGATGCTCGGAACGTACTCTGTGGCATTGTTGCCGAGATGAAGACCCTCAATCTAGCAACCAGGGCCCATTGGAAGAAGCCGACTGATACTCGCAGACGCGAGGCCTTCGCTCTTGTAGCCAGGCAAGGGCAGCTGGAGAATCGACTTCACCACTGGCATCGGCTGTTCAAGACATCGAAATTCCGAACGATTTCTCATCCACAGCCAGTCGCGGGCAGCGACACTGGAGAGACTGCACTTCTCTATATGACCTACATCAGTGTCTTGATCGAAACGAGGACCTGCCTCAACACCGACCAAGCGGCATATGATGACTATGAGCTCGAGTTTGCTCAGATCCTCGACTGCGCATCCACGGCGATTGCCGCCACGCGCAATTCCGATGGCAAGCAGCCTCCGTTCTTGTTTGAAATGGGCGTGTTCCTTCCCCTGTTCGTCGCGGCGCTCAAGTGTCGCAGCCCTCAACTCCGTCGCCAGGCATTACGGTACATGTGGGATGCTCCACCGGCACAAGGGCTGTTTATGTGTGACCCTGCAGCTTACGTCGTGGCATTGATTGTCATTTTGGAGGAAGATCCGACGAGTGTACTACAGGAGGGGAGCGATGTATGGGAGGCATTGGCCAAGCCCGGGTGTCGGCCAGCCCCGAGAGATCGCATCTGGGACTTTAGGGTATCGTCGCAGGCGAGTCAGGATGGAACAATGCAAGGCTGGTTACATTATACCCTGCGCAACTGGGATTGCGAAGACGGAGAGATCCAGTTTGTGGAAAGATCTTTGCCTTTTCCCAGTTGATATCAAGGCACTTAGCCGCCTAGGTAATAGAAACAAAGATTCTTTTAGGTGCCTTGGGTTCACAGTTTCATATACTTCATTCTATACTTCCTCGATCGTCGTGACTCGCATTGGTGGCCTAATATTTCAAGCTTCAATATTACTGTAATACTCTGTATGGTAACCTTGGGCCCCTCAGCTGCAGCAAGCAAAATATGTACTTGTGTCTTCCCCCCATCATCTTTCTCTTGTCTCATCTCTCTCTGCTAGCCATCATCAGCTTCAGCCCCCGCTGGCTATCAAGATGGCCGACAATTGTCTGCAGCCATCCAGCTCTGTTTTGCAATGTCTTGGATTCCGGCTCCACCGATCGCAATCCCACTCAGCGATGGAGCCTCTGGCCCCAATAGACTACACCACAGCTTCCCATGGCGCCAACCACATCCAGAGAGTTTCTTCTTCCCACATGCAGCATTGAGAAGACAGATATGAAAAGAAAGTCAAAGCCATCTGTGCCCTGTATCAACCCAGTGGTTCTCCTACCTGCCCACCGCAATCTCCAAGCCAGTGAGTGGTATGATCAACAACCCACCAATCTGGTGTTCCCCTGGGACATGATTGCACATTGCGGCTCTAGATGGAGCCAACCACAGGCCAGTACTTATCTCAGGTTGCACATGCCCCTGAAAGATGCCTCGGCCACTCAGAATGCCCATCTACTGCGATAGTAGACCGCAACTATGGCGCAGGGACCGTGAATGCCAGATCCGCCAGGCCCCCACAGTCACCTGAGTGGCCCTGATAAGCGCAATGACTTGCCACTTTGTCCCTTTCCGTACTGCGTCTTTCCGCAATCGCACAATCGCAACACATCGTGCGTTCTCTTGGGTCTCCGTTGTGGTCACACACTGTGCCCTAGGCCTGTTCCGATTGTCCGGCTGAGTTTGGCTGCAGACCAAGGACGCTGAACCCTTGACCGCTGGGACGTTGCCGTTCGTTTCTCCGTTTTCCTGGGGACCCAGCGATTCCCCTCCCCCACCTCCGCGTTTGCCTGTCGCGCATCACTTCGTTGACGCTACAGGCGCTCCCAATTGTCGACGGCAACTCGAGCATCAGGCCGCATGCCCATCACACTCATCTTACCTCCTTTGCGGCGCTACGAGCACCTTCGCTGAGAGCACATGCCATCCCTCGCCGAGGACCATGCTGGCCGCGATCCCGAAACAGCAGGTAGGCTCCCTCTTCCCCATGGTGGCGACACCTTGGGATTCCCATATACTTTGAAGACGCCCAACGCAATGCCCATGCAATCTCTTCTCTTGTGTACCTGCCACATCAGTATCAATCGCCCTTGCTGTACTCCCCCGCCCAATCGGGCCATTGTGACGTCGACATTCCTCCCTAGATTCAACCGGTCACACAAGTTTTCTCTGTCCTAGCCCTTTACTGATTCCCGAGTAGACTCTCCTCCAATTTCGGGTACAGGCCTCGATATCCCCTCGCTGCGAAAGGTCTTGCACGCTGCTGGACCGGTTCCCAACTCCCTACCAGACGCAACCGCCCCGAAACAGTACCGCGCTCCCGTGGCCAAGGTGACCGCCCGTCAATCAATCAATCCCACATCAATGCCCTCGGCTGTGAGCAGCCAGGCGAGCCTCAGGGATTCCCCGATAGTGGATGAGGCGGATTCCTCTACCAAACCGGAGGAAGATCCCCAGCTGGGTCTTTTCCACCAAGTGTCCGAGTGGCTGCAACACGAGAAGGCTCGGCGCAAGACTCGCAAGGCCCGGCGGTCCGAAGCGGTCTCTGGCACCGCTGAGAATGTGCCTGATGGCGAAGATCGTTCGCAGGGGGAATCACATAGCTCGGACAGCACGTTCTCCCTCGACAAATTAGAGACGATTCTCCTCCAGTATGCGGGCTCGCGGAGTGGGAAGGGGTTAGGCTCTGTGCAGCAGTCTAAGCGCACAAGTCGCCGTCGCCCCAAGGGTCTACGTCGGGGATCGGCCTCGGAGTCTGACTACACAGATATCGAAGCACCCGTACCCAGCGTAGAGGCCTACCTGGACAATTCCAAGACTCTGGCCTACTCTACCGGTACTACAGCGGAGGAGGATGCCGCAGATGGCGGTGCCGGCTTGAAGCACGCCAAGGAACGAGAAGCCTGGGTCGCCTTCAAGACGGAGATTCTGCGCCTCGCGCACACCCTGCAACTCAGGGGTTGGCGAAAGGTGCCCACGGAATCGGCTGGTGACATTGACGTTGTCCGGCTCAGCGGTGCTTTGACGAATGCTATATACGTGGTCAAGCCACCCAAACTTCTACCTTCAAGGGCCGAGACGTCGTCTGCCTCGTTGGTTCCGAGGAAGCCTGCACCGTGAGTACTTCGGCTTCGGCTTCTTAGTGACTGATAAACTAAGTTATCATTGTAGGAAGCTCTTGCTACGGATTTACGGGCCTCAGGTAGACCACTTGATCGACCGAGAGAAGGAGTTGCAGATCCTCCGTCGCCTCGGCCGCAAGAACATCGGTCCTCGCGTACTGGGCACTTTCCAAAACGGTCGATTTGAAGAGTACTTCGAAGCTCGTCCATTGACTGCCAAGGAACTACGGATTCCAGAAACCGCCAAGCAAATTGCCAAGCGCATGAGGGAGCTCCACGACGGCATCGAACTTCTCGACGAGGAGCGCGAGGGTGGCCCCATGATCTTCAAGAATTGGGACAAGTGGGTGGATCGCTGCGAACAAGTGACTACCTGGCTGGATAAGGAACTTGAGTCTCCGCAAAACGAGACCAAGGCCGCTGCGGAACCATGGCGCCGACGTGGCTTTGTTTGCGGCGTGCCATGGGCGGTGTTCCGCAAGGCCGTGGATAATTATCGTCTCTGGCTGATTGCCAGTTCCGGCGGCATGGACGAAATTAAGCGCCAGCTGGTGTTTGCACATAATGATGTATGACCCATCTATTTATCTGATCCCTTCTGCCTCGGCTTGGACGGGATACTGACTTTTTAGACCCAATATGGCAACTTACTTCGCATGGAGCCTGCCACGGAGTCGCCGCTTCTCCTGCCTGCCAACGAGCACAAGCAGCTGATCGTGATCGACTTTGAATATTCCTCAGCCAACACCCCAGGGTTCGAATTTGCCAATCACTTTGTAAGTTGTGTCAGGATATCCAGACGATAGCTCCCTCTAACTATGACAGACTGAATGGTGCTATAACTACCACGACGAGGAGCTGTCGTGGGCCTGCAACAGCCGCCTATATCCCACGCCGGAGGAGCAGCGTCGCTTCATAGCAACTTATTTAACCCACCGGCCCGCTGTCACCGGAGGAGTCACCTCGCCGCTCTCCACACCAGCCATGCGCGGTCGCACCGGTGCTGCTATTACCCCGTTGGACCTCGACGATGGCTCCGAGGGCCAAAACTGGCAACAAGTGGAGAAGTCCAGCGAGGAGGAACTCGACGCAGAAGTGCGCTTTCTGATGCACCAGACCCGGTTATGGCGTGTGATGAGTTCGGCGCAATGGACGGCCTGGGGTATAGTGCAGGCCAAGGTGGCCGGCATGGATGAAGGCATTGACGAGATGACCGGCACACCCAGCAATGGTTCTCATGAGAATGGACACCACAGCGGCAGCGGCGAGACCAAGACACCTCCGGTGGACTCTGATGTCGACGAGGACGGGTTCGACTATCTGGCGTACGCCCAGGACCGAGCCATGTTCTTCTGGTCGGATCTGCTGGCCCTGAATCTCGTCAACGCAGACGAGCTGCCAACGCCCATGGTCGAACACATTCGCACCCGGATTTTGGATTATTGAGCACGGGGTGCATTCATGCCGCATACCATGAAGTTATGATGTAGATGCCGGTACATAGCAACTGCATAAACACTATGTAACATTTCGGATTCTTCGCACATCTCCCCATTCTATCATTACCAAGGGTATCTGAAAACGATTCGTCGACGCAGCCTCGCGGGCCACAAATCAAACATGGCAACATAGCGTACATTAAACCAAGCCCGATCTCTCTCAAAGGGATCGTAAAGACCGGAGCCCCATGCAATTCGGCGCGGCGAAAATCACCGCCGCATCTCCAACTTCTTCCGCGTCTCCTTCTTCGCGGCCTCCACCCACTCCTCATACGCCCTTCCCGACGCATCCTGCCCATCCTTCATCCCAGCAACCCCCTTCATCATCTCGCCAATAAACCCGACGAAATTCCACCGCCGCAGCGTATTCTCCCACTGCCAGGCCGCCCGCTTCCTCTCCTCGCGCTCCAGCGTCTCGGCATCGCCGATCGCCCGCGCCGCGCCGCGCGGGTCCCGCACAACCGCCATCAGATTGAAATGCGTCTCCTCAGGCGGATACCGCGCGATACGCTTGCGCAGCACCTCAATCACCGCCTCCGGGAAGGCAGCCGGGTCACACGGGCCGTGGCTAATCGGGTGCGGCTGCAGGCCGTCCAGCTCGTACAGCGTGCCGTTGACGGGCGTGTACGCGATGAAGTGGTAGACGTCGGCGGCGTCGGCCTCATCGTGCGGGCGCGCAGTCTCGTCGGCGAAGGGGCTCGCGCGCGCGAAGGTGTTGTGCGCGGTGCGGATGGCTTCGGAGTTGGAGAGCGCTTCGCCGCGCAGCTCCGGCGGGAAGCCCGCCGTGAAGTCCTTGAAGGCGCGCAGCTCGGGGCCCAGCGGGATCGCGGGTAGTGGCGCGGGCGGGTGGTCGTGGTTGAGGATCACGGAGAGGATGGCTTGCGTGCCGCAGGCGTTTTGGATCGTTTGCGCGGCGAAGAAGAGGTTGTTGTCTGTGGCGGTGGGGTCGTAGGTTCCGTCGAGGGGGGCTTCGGCGCGGGCGCCGGCTGCTTCACGGGTCCATTTGAAGAGGAATATGACGCCGTAGACGGGGCTGTGGTGGTGCGAGCGGAGCTTGCGGTTAGCGGGTGGTTCTTGGGCGTGGAGGTTGGGGTTGGGAATGGAAGGGATGGGATGGGAGGAGGGCTGGGTTACCCGAGGGAACGGATTGTGTCGGCGTCGAGGGAGATGAGTTCTTCGAATTGCACGTCTTGGACGCCCAGCGTCTCGATGAGTGAGGTGAACACACCCTGCTTCACGTTAGTTGCGAGTTGCTGGGCAAAAGGCCGGTGGATGTACCTCATCGGATTCAATAGTGCTCCAGCCGCCAGCGTCGGCCATTTTGTGCAAACTTAGGGCAATTCTCTCAATTCACAGCAATATATTTGGTGCTAGAAGAGAGTGGTCAGGTCTGATTGAGAGTGTGAGAAGCTCGAGGAAGCAGTGTTGATATTGGCAGGTGGGCCTTATGTCATAGATCACGTGTGCTCTTCACCACCGGAGAAAGTAAGAGGGTTGTAGGTTTCCAAGTACGAGGTGCCTCTGCTGTGTCAAGACTACGAGTTGCTGTAAGTTGAGCTCTAAATTCATCAATAAACGTGATTGCTTTTATCTGGTCGTTTCCGCTGTCAAGGTGGTATTGATCTGCGCTTAGTGCAAATGTATTTAGCGCATCCGCCGGCATTGATTTTTATGATTTCAGGCCAAAGAATCAGAATCATGTTCATTTCAAGCTCGAGAATGGTTCCTACTAAAAGGTAATAGCCCAGCCTGAGCAAGGCCTCCCTAGAAACGTGGCGTCGTCCAAGGCTAGCGAAGCTACAATATATACCGAAGTAGAGGTAGTATTCATTACTGTCAAGCGCGGTCCTGACGCTCTTATATTGGTTCCAAATCCATCCCTAACGTAGTGAGTGACAGAACTTGGAAAGTCGATGAGATTGGTGTCATTTGTATAATCGATTTCCGGGGCGTTTCCACGCACTGTGATATACCATGTTCTCCAATGAAAACATCCATCCCCCTTGAAGACTTCGTCGTGGGGCATTTGCATAGAGAATAATTGATCCTCTGTGTGAAAGTCTGGTCCTTGCTGACCGAAACACTTCATCATCCTGCATTCTGCAATCCTACAAGTGCTAGACAAGCAGGCAAACCATTCCGAGGTGTACTTTGATGGGCAGGGCTAGATACAATATCCACAGCCTCAACCGGATTCTATTTCCGTTTCAAAACCGCACCACGAAGGGGATAGAGAAGATAGGATCAAAAACAAAAACAAGATCCAAATTTGAGGGATCAGTAAAATAGAACTTAGCGTACAGATACGCTCCCAAACATGCCAACGGGAGGTGTGAAAACTGGGTATATATCACTAGTCATTTCCTTCGGGTTCCAACTAAATGACCACCAACGCTCATGCTCAATATCAGACCCAAAAACAAGATCCAGAAGAAATAGGAGACGTCACGGGTAATAAACATCAGTATATAAAAACAGATTGGGGCGTGTGGCGGGAGAGAAGGGGGAGCCTTCGAGGCCCGGGAAACTGGTCAGCTCCACCAGTCACACCGTGAGAAGGGTACTTTTTCGTGTTTGTTTTGTTGCTTCTTAGCCATGCGGTCGATATGATCCGTTCAAAGAGTACAGTGGACATCATGTCCAGCATGGCTCGGGGGCAAGCAGGCCTGGCATTTCGAAGGATTGTGTCTGTGGGTAAACTTCCATGTTCAGGCCTAGTTGTCCATCTCCGTGCATATCTGCGCAGAGCACGCCGCTGCTGTGGGGAGGTGTGAATGAGGACTGTGGGACAGATGCAGTGTGGGCTAACTCGGAGAGACCGAGCCGTGCATCGTGGGTATCGAGGAGGTGGGGAGAGGGAGGGTAGAGGGCGTGCGAGGGTGCAGCGGTAACGTAGCCGTCTGCAGGGTGAAATGGTGAGCCGGCAACATTGACGGCGGGGGGTGATTGAAGTGGTGGAGTATAAGCGGCGTATGAAGGAGATGCAGATGCAGGCGAAGACGAGGAAGCCAGAGGGTACTCGTGCAGGCCGTGATACGGACTCGACGAGTCGGGAGAGTAGTGCTCCACGGAGGGACGGGGAGACCAAGCCAGCCGGCTACGATATCGGGCGGCAATGTGACGCGGGAGATTCATCAACGTCATGGCGAGACGTAGCTCAGCGTTGAAAGGGTCGGCGGCGCTGTGTGCGGCAAGAATGCGATCTATCTCTTCGATGGGGCCGATGGACAGGGCACCGAGGTATGCACCCCCCGTCTCAGGGAAGAAGCGGTCGAGGGCAACCGCAACCGCGAAAAACTGGGCCAAGACCGGGAGTGCGTTGAGGTCGGTGTCACCACCTTGAAGCATAGACACTGGCAGCCAAAAGAGCCATCGTCGCAGAATCTGGATGCGCTCGAAGGCTTGGTCGGAGGTTTGCGTCGGGTAATCGTGACGGAATTGTTGTACAAACTCAATCAACTCCCCAACCCGCTGGAAGTATTCGCCGTTATGTGACTCGCGCTTCTGAATAACCTGCAGTGTGTAAATAGTCTGGTCGAGCTGAGTCAGATCCTCGTCGAGGGCCAGCGGGAAGTCGGAAGCGCTGAGCGCTCGGTGGGTTTCGACCAGTTGTGCCAGCTCCGACTCCTGCTTCCAGAACGGGTGCATCGATTCGAGGACGGTGGAAATCCCCTGCTGCAGTGAGGCCCAGCCTTGACTGTGGGCGATATTAGCGCACCGAGTGATTGGGAAACACTGGCCGATCCCGCTTACCGTTCAGTCGCCTGCCAGGACAGCAGTATCGAAGCCGCGAGGATCGCGTCACAGTTATCCTTCGAGAATGCCCCGATGGCCGTCTGGAGGCCGCGAAGAGCAGTGACCTTGTGGTGGTAGGCCAACTGCTTGGTTTCGTGATCTCGCGTGAGGAAGGCGAGGTGGAAGGCTGACAAGGCCAAGATCGAGCTCATCACAAACTCATTCGACAAGGCAATCGCCAGGAAACTTGGATCCGTTAGCCAGCGGGACAGGAGATGTGCTCTGCGCTACCACACGACTCACTTGGGCATCTTCTGGGCCCACACGGTACAGCTGCTCAACCCTCGTCGGTGCAAATCGATCGAAAGACCGACCAGATGATGAATCAAGCGCAGTTCCGCGCGTGAGAGATTTGACCAGCCCGCGCGAGGGCACTGCATGAGTTCCGGGTACGGAGGGATGCCGGTTCTGTGCCAGTGGTCGATCTCCGCCTCGATCTCGGGCGACATGAGCAGATCGGGGCCTCGCCGAGAGGGGGGTGAACTGCCCTGTGCCGGGGCGGCGTCTTGGTAGTCGCAGCGGCAGTTATGCTTGGTGCAATTCCGGCTGTGGGTTTCTTGATGAGACGCTGGGTATGGCGTGCCGAGCACCTCTGGGAGGAGACCGTGGGAACTTACCATTGTGGGAAGGTCTCGTCGCAACGAATGTGCCTCCTCTTGCAGGTTTTACAGCCGTTCCGTGACTTGGTGTGGCTTTTGCGCGGTGGGCCACCACCGGGACCGGCCATTTTGTCTGACACCCACGATGAGTGGGAAGGTGGAGGGGTACAAAGGCTCAGGAAAGTCGGGATGGGCGATGTCCTCGATTGCGGTAGTGACAAGAGTAGAGTGGAAGGTCGAAGAAGGGAGAGCAGGAGGGGAAGAGATGGAGAGAAAGGGTGTGTGAATGGGCGTATCAGGGTATATGTAGAAGGCCGGCGTTGGAAGGTCAGCGATCTTCCGCGGTCAACAAATCAGCCTCGATGTCGGAAGAACGAGAATGATTTCCGCACGTGGAAACACGAGCAGTTGCAGGACTCCACACGAGAGCCCGGTGAATCCCCAGAGCAGACAGAGCAAGGGGAAAGAGTGGATGTAATATGCAGCATCCGGTGGGAAGGGAAAAAGGGCCGCGCCGTTGGGGATCAGCCACGCGATGGAGATGATTAATCTGACGGGTGCAGGACGATGCTTATGGCGATAGCAATCATCCCGGGCGGGAGAATTCCTTATAATCATCAGAATTATAATTAGCAGGTCTTTTCCCCAGTGACGATCAGCAGAGCCTCCAGGCCAGAATGGCCCCCGTTCAGCCAAGGCCCACGAGGCCAACGTAGTCCACGAGTCGAACGAGTCGAACGAGTCTAATTTGTCGCGGTTGGCGAATGACAGCCAGAGGTTATCCAGCTGCCTCGCCCGGTCTAGCGTTCTCCACTCTGCATCTCCTCGCATCATTCTCTGATTAGTCGTGGGTTAACGACTAGTTCGCTATCTTGATGATTTCACGGTTGAGGGTTGGATCTTCTGGGGGAATACCCTCCTAACAGCTCCCGTTTCATGGCTCCTCTACGTTGGTCTCCCCCAGATCCAGATCCAGATTCCCAGCTCATGGCGTATGGGATCCGATCAGCAACGCTCGTCGCCATCATACTTTGACCAAGTCCCGCCACGCCGGTTTCGTTTGCGGGAAGCGATGCGTCGGGGGATGTGGTTGACTGAAGCTACCACTATCCAGGGTCAACGTTTCAAGCTAGTCTGAACGTGTAAATAGGAGACGGGAAAGCGAAAGAGAGGGAAATAAACGACAGATTGAGAAAATGGACGGGAAGAAAAAGAGAAAAGAAAAATAGGGGGAAGGAAAGGGTGGCTGAGGGCGTTCCCTTGTTTGTTGCTTTTTCCATCTCTCTCCAGTCTGCTCTTCTCCCTCACCATCACCCTCACCCTCGCCATCGCCATCCCGGTCACCCATGAGGATGGCGCGTCTAACCCGCGAGACAAATGCAGGGGCGAGAGGACCCGACGCTGCGAAAGTCACCACTTCATCGTGATTGGGTCCAAGGGACAGGATCGACCTAGGGCTCCGCGATCTGAGGGACCCTGGATTGTGGATCGCAGCGAAAAGAAAAAAGAAAAGAAAAAAAAAAAAAAGAAAAAGAAGAAAACGTCAGGACGCCAAGAGGGGCCACCATATACTCATTCGAGTTTACGGCGAGAGTCTATCCCAGAATGACCCCCCGTGGGTCGATCGTTCATGCTCACCCTCGCTGTGTCTTCGTGACAGGCGCCCGTTTCGACCCATGCAGACGTGAGATCGGACTGGGCTGAACTCGGCAATGGCAACCGAGGCGGCAAGAATATCAGCATGGAAAGCATCAAGATGCTTATCGTGCTCTCCTCCCAGTGCGACCAGGGGCGACATCACCCAACCCCACCATCACAGCCGGGGCGCATCTTAGACCAGGGATATCGGCAGTGGACGACCGGTCCGTGGGGAGGGCCGTCTGACCTTCGACCTCGCCAGATACTCACGCTCCGCTAGAATCTCTTCGGGCTGGAACGGAAGATGCCAGGCAGGAGGCAGGGCAACCATGGGGGCGATGCCGCGGAACCCAATAAGGAAAAGTGAGCTGAGACCAACGCTCTCAATAATCAATAATCACCATCGATGAGACAGGGGTGTCTACCAAGTATACACTGACCCGGACCACTCATGGCTTGCTGCAGGGTCTCACCTGCGCTGAGATCGAAACACTGCAAAGACCTCGTGGATGAGAAAAGTACCGGGCGCAAAGCCACGTCTAGTCTCGCTCGGGCCTAGCGAGAAAGGCGATGCCGCGTTGGGAGATGGAGACGATGGGCTCATTTTACTATCTTTCCATCTCGTCCCGTTCTGCGACTATACCCTGCGAGCTGAATGCAGTCCATGCGCGGCGACCAACCAGGACGAAGGGCGACTTATCTAACCTAATCCAGCTCGGCCGGAAGAGTTGCGCCAAGGTTCGTGGATCGCCTCGCCCTGAAGAAGCCAAAGCCGCCATCGGAGCGCTCTGCAGAATGGCAGTGGGAGCGGACGCGATTCTAGTGACCGCTAGTTCCCACCCCCGACACCACGTTTTCTGGGGACCAGATGTGTGTTAGAAGTCGGTGTGTTACCCATCAGTGCTTCCCCCCCTATTCAGCTGCACAACGGGATGATCGCAAGGCGGGTGAGACTGATGTGGCACGGCGACTGCTACTCAACCGACTCCGTGCAGCATACATCGGAATCCCTGCAGCAACTTTGTCGCTACACGTGGCCTAGGGCCTCATGCCCAAGCTAACGCTGAAGACTGATAGAAAAAATGGGGGGAAGTTATGGGGCCAGAAATGCCAAAGTGAGTCGGATCTTACCCGAGTGAAATGAGGCCTGGCAAGGTCAAGTCGGAGTCTGCCGCCGTGAACCACGGCAGCCGGTGAGCGTCAGGGTGAAGAGCGGGAGTACACAGCGAGCAAGTCATCGTCATCGAAGTCATCGAAGTGCGCCTCCTAAGCGGGTTAGCCCGACCTGGTTCGCTACGTCACGCCAAAGAGGGTTAGTCTTGCGCCGCTCTGCAGCGCAGCACTATCCAAACAGAAGTGCAGCAGTGCAGAATCGCGGCGGAGCAGCCATGCAACAAACATGGGAGGCGAGTTGGGGGCGGACAATAAGGTGAGACGGAGACGGAAACGGGGATTTTTCGGAGTGAAGCCGGTCGCTCCACTGGAGCTGGCAGAGGTCCAAGGCCTTTCTCCTCGGGGGCCATAAATCAGCGCGGATCGTCAGCAGGATTGGGCGCTTGGCGACTGCGGACTCAACGTGTTCCAGATGCAGCTACTATATACAGAGGCCCAAGTCGTGGAGATGCCTTTCCGGCGCCAATCCCAGGACAGAGGGTCATCCCCGGACCCAGATCCATGTCACGATCGACAGGTAGACTCGACAACCTAATAACCGTGGGACAGGACCCAGGCTCTTGGGTATCCCGCCAGATGACTTCGCGACGTGGCGCGCTTTTTGCCGCATCCAGCCAGAGCACAGTCCATGGTCCGTGAGAGGCAGCGGCGCTAGCCAACTTAAAGGGTGTACGCCAAGGAAAAGGTCATTGTAGACGCGTGGGGCGGCTGCATTAGCTCTGTGAGGATGTGCATATCGTTGTGGCCGACGGGGGAGTATGGATCAGGAAGAGATGGACGAGGCGACTATCCCGTCGGTCACAGATCATCCCACGTCGATAGTGAGGCGAGGCCCCATCGATCAGAACAGTTTGGTTTCAGATGCCACTAAACTATAAATCTAACCGCGCCGTGTGGAATTCAGCCCTCAAGAGTCGTGAATGGTTGAATGTGCCCTCGACTGGGTGAAAGGAGATTGACGAAGCGAGAGGCCTAGATTGCTATTACTAACCCTAGTCGTTTCCCTGATCTTTGCTCTAGTCCTTACCTAGGTACCCTAATATTATAAATTAGGGCATTAGGAGCGTTGCTCTCCGAGTCCTACGCATAAGTAGGCCGAATTCCAATAATGTGTGTAGAGTATACTATATAGTAGTGACGTATTCGACCATCCTGAACTCCCCAAGTCTTTTCCAACAAACACCGCTCCAGGGCTGTCATGTTTAAAACCTCCCTTCAGAAACGAAATCAACTTTCACTAGCGATACAACTCTGCATGGCGGCTGATAGACAATGCTCGCTTTCTACCTCTATTTTATCTTCGCTCGTCGGGCTGGCCATAGGGTTCTCCATCTTTTTTTAGTGCATTTCCTCATCGATGTTGTCAAACACTGCATCCAAAGAAGACAAAATAGCCCGGATATAAATATAGGTACTGAGCATAAAAGCTCTATGCCTGACACATACTCGCCTGACACTCCGCTTTATCCGCTTGCTAACTGTACCATTGGTCTAGCAATTGCAACTGTTGAAACCAGACCCGCACACGCTCGATCAGATATGGATCAAGCTTCAAACTACAAATTGTCAAGACGCGTGGGACCTTGAAGCAGCAATACCTTGCACACACCGGTGATTCTAATTCAATCACTGACGGGCACCGAGAAATCCTCTCACCTACAGCGAGGAGCTGGCAGGGAGTAGGTGGGTTATGTCTAGCTTGATTATAATCGATTTCTGTATGTCCTGACTGTGTATATTCCTAGGGCATCCTAAAAGGGCAGGGACTTTCTCTAAAATTTTGGATGCACAAGTAATATATTGTTGTGGGTCAGGATTAGACTTGCTCTTATTAGGTCTAGCTTGCATCTGTAGTCATGATAGCGGTATCATTCCAGTTTCTCAGGAGCGATCACTGGATAGTAGATGATGAAGCTGGGCATCTACAGACTCCCTCTATTCCTGCTACCACTCTGCCTAATGATATACTGCGATACTCTGCGATATGCGATCTGCTACGACGGTAATCCATCCCCTCCAGATCGACGCGTCCCGGTCACATTTAGATCTTCCGCATGGTGCAGTCAAATAAAATCGTTAGCGTCAACTTTCTTCCCCAAGCCACATCTCCGCCCCTGATCCAATTTCCTCCATCCGCTTGGCGTGTCCACCATGTCTAAAGCTGAAGGTCGTGAGGCTGAATCACCCACCGGCGAAAACCCTCGCCATCTCGCCCGGTGAAGTCATGATGACCCTTGGCCGGCATCCAGCACTCCCCAAGATCGACAGCCCTACGCGACCACTTCATGGTGAGGCCAGCATGATGCAGAGCCACCGCCTCAACGTCCACCCGGCGACAGCATACCGATGTCATTCGGGAGGCAACTCGCCGCGAGCTGTATATCACCGTTTTGTCCCTCTACTCTTTCTCTTCCTCCTTGATCGCATCTCCTGCCCTTTCTCGATATTTCACGCAGGATCGTCTTTCCAGCCGATCTTTATCTCGATCTCGATCTCGGTGATAAGGTGACACGCTGGGCTCAGGATTAACCCGCATACCTGACGAGGTATCCCACCTCGCCATCGACATACATCTACACTCCATTTCCATCCGTGGCCGGCACACACCCCCCGAGCAACCACAACCACAATGGGCTTCCACAAGTCGTCCATGGACATCAAGCTCAAGAACCGGCACGTCCTCACCGCGTACTGCCGCCGGCCCTCGGGCGAAGCGGTCTATTCCGAGCTGGATCTGGACGAGTTCCTCGGCGCGAAGAAGGGTAAGCCACGCCAGGCGCCGGGTGCCAGGACCAGGAATTAACGTCTCCCTCTCCGGATGCCATCCACAGGAAAATTGACATGGAGCGCCGAGAAGTTCTCCGAGCAAGCCGACGACGTCGACCTCCAGCTGGAGGGCCCGACCCACGAGCCGATGCTGCACGCGCAGCTGCGAGACGGCGATGGGGGGCAGCACGCGGACAGCGTCAACCTGGCAGATTGCATCAAGAATGAGGATGGCCGGCTGCGGTACATGGACTGTTTCTAGGGCGTGGGGGAGTGGAGAGGGTAAAAGGTAGAGCGGCTGCATAGAGTGAAATGAAATTGCCAATGGACATGTCTGCTTGATCTGTGAGGAAGTACCAATTGCATCCCTTCTGTTAGAGACGACTTCTGTCGGGTCACGCTGTCGCTGCGACTGAGAACCCTTTGTCTGTGGCCCGTTGCGGTGGCTAGAACCTGATACTCTGTTCCTGTTCCTGTTCCGGTTCAATCTCGACTGGCCATTCCCTCCGGACACTCGGTGCGCAATCCCCTCCGAGCCACCGAACTCAGCTCCTGCGGCGTTCATATTGGGGTAAATGACACTACCATTCCACTCCTCCAATCCCACGGCCGACAACTCACCCGAAAGTCCCTGCCCCCAAGTTTTTATACCCGATACCGAAGCGCCCGAAGCCCCCAAATCCTTGGAACAGTGCCCGTGCTCAGGGATGGCGAAGGTAGCGCGCGACATCTGTCACAGCCATTCGCTTTCACCGGGCGAACGGGGATAGTCCGCAACAGCGCAACCTTCTTTCGTGGCGCGGGCGCGATCAGGAAAGGCTCGCGGCTTGGGATCTCGGGATCTTGGGATCTGGCTGGAGCGGAGCGGCCAATCGCCTGTGCGCGGACTCTTGGCGCCAGCGTGGAGTAGGCGAGGTGGGTGGGGATACTGTCTGGCATTGATGGGACTGCGGCATAGGACGAGGTGAATATGCAGCTGGGCGGGTATGAGTGCAATGTGCTGCATGTCCCGCTCTCAAGTAATTTTTGCCGACGTCCAGGCGGAGATCCGCAGATGAAGACGGGGCAGGGCGAGGTGCCAACGCAATATCCTTAGTACTTGCTAGTTCGTCACGACCCTGACCAGGACTGTCAGTATGCACTACCTAGGTTCGTTCATCTATCTAATCTATCTATCTAGAGGCGAGGGGGGTGATAAAGGGTAAAGAGGGTAAAGAATAAAGGGTAAGAGAGAACAAAAGCAAAGCCAGCGCTGGAAGCCCACTGCCAAAGAGGAACCGGTCCTGATATCAACATGCAGCGAGAAGGGGAGGGGAAAACAGAAAACAGAGATATCAGATAGCCATGCCCGTTGCAGTCATCAAGATTTAACGTAGATAAACAGCCCAATCATATCTCCCCGAGCCCCAGTTTTGCTCCCCGGTCTCACTGTCTCGCCGAATGGATAGCATATGCAGATGAAAAGCAAAGGATGGAAAAGAAGGAAGACAACGCCCAGATGAGAGCTTACGGATCACGTTCATTGACCTAATGCACCCTATTCTTTTCGCCCGTCCGGGTTCCCCGTGTTCCTCCTGTTTCTAGGTCAAATGATTAAGCTCGAGGCAGGCCCGTGATGCGCAGACAGCAACAGAAAACGCTGAATTCAGATGATTGGATGTCGGGGGCGTAGGCAAGGAGGCGAGCCTTTGCTTCCTCCACAGGCTGGCGAAGGGCATGCGCAGCCTGGGAAGGAGCAATAGACAGCAGTGGGTGCCGCCAGTCGCGGAGCAACGACATTGCCTGCGAATCCGCTAGCATCGGGGACGGGGTCGGTGCGGTAACAATATGTCAAGGCGGAACCCCAGGTCTACAACTGATAGACCTGGCGCAGTTTCTGAACCACGTTGGGTGGCAGCTGCGAGAGGAACGAATCGAAGTTGGGTATCATATTTCTATAGCCTTGTAGGACCTGTGGACGAGTCAGATGGGATTTTTGGTGTGTGGGAAATCAGACACGGGCAAATCACTAACCTGCTGGAAGGAGCTCTGGATATCCCGGTATTCCTCCTGTGCGAGCGACTTGCTGGGGAACGAGGCAATGGCCTGGAAGTAGTCTGCCAGGCTTGACTCCATCGCTTGTGGATTCTTCATCACCACTTGGTTGAAGCCCAGGAATGCGGATGCTTTCTCGCGGGTGAACTCAATCTTGCTCATCGACTTCAAGAA
Source organism: Penicillium hispanicum (assembly GCF_028827665.1). Lineage (NCBI taxonomy): Eukaryota > Fungi > Ascomycota > Eurotiomycetes > Eurotiales > Aspergillaceae > Penicillium > Penicillium hispanicum. The sequence continues at coordinate 3,158,295 of NW_026623198.1, read as the reverse complement.
GGGGTCCGCATATTCGCCTAGGCGTGGCGACATGGGATCCGGGCAGCACAAGCCAAGACGGCCCAGCGCCATGGCGGCGTTCTCATTTACAGAGTCGATGATCTCCTCGTTGCTGAGAATCACCACGAGCCCCTGGTAGAGCTTGTCGACCCACGGGCCGATGGGGGCCTTTTCGTTCACAGCAATTTCACCACACGACCAGCAAGCGTTGTTCAATACACTGAAGCCGGTGTGGCGATCGTCGTCTCGGATGGAGTCCAGATCGAGCTGCTTGATGAGGTTTGGCATGATGTTGGGGATGAACGGCTCCAGGTGCGGGAAGATACTGATGGCACAATCACCCAGCAGGGCATAGGAAGACTGGCGAACCTCATAGTTGGGGTCCTGCATGCAGTAACAGAGCAGGTCGAAGAAGCGGGGCTGGGAGTTGGCCACGAGCTCGCCGCTCTTCTGCGGGTCAATGGCCTGGATGATAGCGCTGAGGAGGTCCAGGCTGGTGACCAGGAAGTCCTTGTCAGGCTCGTCGATGGCCTGGTTGTTAACGGATGCAATTGATTCTTCAAGGTTCTGGTAGATAATCTTAGTGCACCGTTGGAACAGCGGGGGAGCGAATTGCGCAAACGCGTCGCCGTAGGCGGCGGCGATATAACCGAGACACTCAAGCAGAGGGAACAGCTCTCGCGACTGATCGGTGACCTGGTTGTAGCGGTTGATCAGAGCAGGCATCAGAATGTCGATCAGCTGGGGCTTCGCGAGTTCGTTCATGACGCACTCCGCCAGTGTCTGGACACAATCATAAAGGATGTACATGTTTCGATCCTTGTACTTGCCAAAGCACTGCACAAACTGGCGAAGAATAGGCTCGCAGTAGGGCACCAGGTTGTCATCAGACTTCTCCTCCAGGCTAGCAAATGCCGAGGCAGCAGCCTCTTGGACTTTCTTGTTGTTGTCAAGCATTCGGCGCAGAATGCCCTCCATCATCGGTTCGAAGAACTGCTGCTTCTGGTTTGGTTCGTGAAGGTGAGAGGCCCACTCCGAATAGCGTCCCAGACACCAGCAGGTGATCTGGCGCACGACAGGTTGTGAGTCGTTCAGCAGGGAGATCAAATAGGGGACCAGCTCGGGAAGATGGGGCGTAACCGCGTCCATACAACCATCTGCCACGGCACCGAGGGTGAGGACAGCCGCCTCCCGGTTGGGCCACTGCTCATGTCGAAGGGTCTCCTTCAAATAGGGCAGGATAATCTCGAAGATGGGGTCGTGGTATACATTCGAGAAGACATCCAGGGCAGCTGCAGAGCACTTCCGCAGGGTCCATTCGTCTTCAGGATCCTCTCCGAATTCCGAGTCTTCGATCTCGCCTTCACTCAGCTCGTCTTCATCTTCTTCCTGGGCCTGGGGTTGAGCCTGAGCGCCGTTGGCCTGGTCACCCGGCTTTGACGTATCAAGACGAGCGCCCTTCGACTTGGCGAACTGGGGCTTTAGATCCTCCGCGCGATCCTCCGTCTCGGCATCATCCTCATCGCCCATCAAGCGAATCACATCGTCCTCCTCGTATACCATGTTCTGGAGCAGAACTGGGATGATCTTCGGCATGAAAGGTCCCAATGCCTGCTGCAGGCGCTGCTGTTCACCGGCGACAATCCAGAACTCCGCGGCATCGAGCGCAAGCTCCGGATCCTCGTGGTTTTGCTGCTGCATAATGATGTAGCTGACCAGACCCTCCATGTGCGGAACGAGCTTCTCGGGCGCAAATTCCACGAGCTGTGAAAAGGACTGGCAGACCATCTTGCGGACCTCGGTGTCGACGTCGCCAGCCAGGTTGAACAGCTGCGACAGGAAGAGATCCAACGAGGCCATCAGCGCGTGGGGTCTGTGGGGGAGAAAGATGTGGATGCTGTTCAGGGCGAGAGACCGAACCCGAGAGCTCTGCCGGGTAGTGAATTCCAGCAGCTTGGGGATGATCACGTCGAGCGGGCGTTGTCCCTGGTAGTCACGGTCCAAGATCTTGCGGTTGTCCTCGCACACCTTGAAGAGTGCGCCCATTGCAGCCTCCTGGGCGGGGATCGAAACGTCGCCCGGAACATTCCCGACGAGCGACAGTAGTTCGTGGAGCACCTCAGGCCAGGCCAACAGGCCACCCTGCTGCACCAATTCGGTGATGATGCTCCCGGCACCCCTCTGGACCTGGCGGTCGGTATCCCGCAGTGCGACCAAGGCGGCAGATCGAATGAAGATCAGGCTCTGCTGGGGAATGGTTTGGTAGGCCATGTAAAGCTTCGTCTTCATGTTCATGGCGGCGGCGAAGCGCACGAAGCTGTAGGTGCTGGCGTCCATGCCCACGGCGGGCGGGCTCTGGGGCGTCGAGAAGAGGTATGTGATGTAGTTGACATAGTCCGGGGAAGCGGTCGCCTGAGCGAGCATCTATTGCCATCCTCTCAGTTAGCATGCGGTTTGCGCTTCGTCGACGAGAGGGGGATCGGAGAGGGGAGGGCAGAACGGGGGACCAAAAAAAAAATCATTGCGGTACCTCTTCGGCTTGTCTCCGGATCGACTGGTCCTGGCCATTGAGCGAGTCTCTGAGGCAACAGGCCAGCTGCCTCAATGGCTCATCCTGGGGTTGCCAATCCATGTTGGAGCGGTGCAAAGTCGACTACCTGCGACCGTGAGAAGTAAAAGTGCGTGTGGCACAAGGAGCCCCGCCAAGATTGTGGGAACGGGCCCCCCTTCGTCGTTCCCCACGGAGACACCACCGATTCTTGATACGCCTGGAATCAGAAGCCTCGGGAATGTCGATGGAAGACCAAAATCGAAAAGAACAGAGCTCTCGCGACAGGCCCAAAGACTTGGGATGTTGTCTGGGACGAGAAAAAAAAAATAGAAAAGAAACGAAGGCGAAGGCGAAATTCGAAGGCGGTAGCGGCCAAAGCCAGCCCGAGATCGACCGAGTCAAACTGCACGAACGCTCCCCAAACAGACGGTTGGGAGTGCCAAAAAAGTCCACACAGTCGATGAGAGTCTAGAGGGCTGAAGAGTGGTGCGAGAAAGCGCCTAGTGACCTACGTCATTTCACTCTGACCCAGGTGACCTCTAATCACGGCATTTTGGAATGTCGGCAGACGCTATAGAACAATGCAGTATAGACATAGCTAGATAGCTCGGTTCTCCCTGAGGAAAAGGTGCGCAAGGAACTATCTTTTTTATTCTCGCTTTTCCTTTCTCTTTGGCTCCAGAGAACTAAGACTGATGGAAGGAGGGAGACATAGGCCTTCGCACAACCAGACGATTGGAGGTGCCTCAACTGCCGCGCATTGCTGTATTTGCAACGGATATCTCAGAGCAGGCGGATAGATCTAATTATACTACAACGCTCATGCCCACACCATCTTCTTAATGTCATACACTAAATGCTCCAAAATTCCTGTGCGCTTCTTCGCATCAGCCAGCGAGATGATATCCGAGTTCTCGACCACTGACGCCTCGTTGGCGTTCTGTCCCTCGCCCGCGAGCATCGCCCGCTCAATCTCCAGGCAGATGGACCGGACCCGATCGAGCTGGCGGACAGCTCCAGTCGTAGGTCCAAGACGCGGGCTCGCTATCGCATTCGCCAGAGGGAGCGACTTGAACGCAACAAATCGCGTCGTGGCTCGCTTGCTGCCACGCAGCCAGGACACCAAATCCCATTCCCCAGTCGAGCTAGCGGTCTCTTCCAGAGCGGCCAGGCGGACGGTGCTTTGCAAGGAGCGAGTGTTGACTCGCAGCGCGTTCTCATCGCCGTCGCGGTAAACGATCACCAAGCCCACGTTGCTCCGCTCGTCCGACTGGCTGTCTGTCAGGATGGAGGTGACGTACGTGCCGTAGTGGATGCGGGAGACAGATCGGAGATCAATGCGCTCGAAAGAAAGCACTTTGTCGGTTTCCCAGTCGAAACGGCAGCTGTACACTGCAGCATCGGTTAAAAGAAGAACGGCCTCCTCGAATGGAAGGGTGCGTAGCGTGTTAGGTTGTCGGGGTGTTAGCATCGTCCATCCCCCGAGGAACTCCTCTGACGGACTGCTGATCACAATCTTGCAGCTAGTGTCGATGGCATTCTGACGAATCTTCTGCACGGAAATCCCAGGGTCGGTGGTTTGAAGTTCCATAGCAAACTCGTCAAAGACATGCGTCGAGACATTGCCTAGTAGGTAGTCGATGCAGGCTTGCGAAAAGTAGTCATTCACAATGTTGTTGTAGTATCGCGAAAGCGTCAGACCCAAGTCATTGAGCGCACCACGGTAATCCCGCTTGCGTGTGCGCGTGTAGTCTCCCTTGAGGGCGGCTGTGGATGAATACTGCTTAGAGATGGCATCACCGTTGTCTGCCCAGAGGGTATTGAACCACTGAGTCGACGAGTCCCCACCCAGATCGATGGCGATGCCTTCATTCTGTAGCTGACGCTCGAGAGCCCACTGGCCAAAAGCGCATTGCGCGACTCCCGTGCGATCCAGACAATCCATACAGTTCGTCCGTACGATGCCACTCTGTCTGCGTGACGTGGTGCCGTCTTTGACGATGGTATATCCAAACTCATCCAATGTCTCCTTCACGCGGTCAACCAATCGTGAGACATTCTCAAACTTCATGCCGCGGCATTCATTATGAAAGTCGAACCATTCCAAACGCAGCGGCGTGCCATCATTACCGCCCGCCTTGTTGAAACCATCGGCATATCTCTCGTATTGTTCGCCCAGTTTCAATTCTCCGGCAAGCTTGTCAATCAAGGACACCGCCTGGACCTTGCCATATCTCCGGCTTAGTTCCCGGAAATGTCTCTCAAACGCGAGTTGGTTAGTCTCGGCTGAGTGGTGCAACAGCGGGACGGGCTTAAAGGCATATGGTGACTGAGAGAAGTATAGTGGGATCGACCCTCGTACCTGAAGATACGAGTAGACCTCATGCGACGGATCCCAGTCGGGCACCGAGAGGATCTGCTCTGTCTCGACGGTGTTGGCTGTATTCCCGTCGTCATCCACCCCGCGCCGAAGATAACGAACACCAGGCCGATTCACCGATCGCCGGGAGATCAAGGTCAACACGAAATTGCGTTTGGGGGTTTTGGTTTCAAAATTTTCCGTTTCCTGTATGTCACCCAAAATGCGAGGCTCAGTGGACTTTTCATCCGACTGCTCCTTCTCGGGTTCTGCTACTGTGAACTGTCGTTGACCCACAAACCCTTGCAGCAGCGGCAAAACGAAGCCATGGGCGCCGCTGTCAATGAATGGAAACATGAGGTGTTTATTCCAGAAGTACTAAAGTCATGTAAGCATGGAGATTGCAGTTCGATGCTGGCTCAACAGCGTACCAATGGCTCCGCAATCTTGTGCAGGGGCAACTGGCCCTTCAAAAATTCCTGTGCATTATAAGACCTCGTAAGATCGTAATCATAAGCAAAGAAGAAATTATGCGATGCGAATAGCAGTTTCGTATACCGCAGCAGCTTCGGTAATAGCTCTGCCGCTTGATTAGACCTGGGACGCTCGACCTCACCCTCGGCATCTCCCGTCTCGACACTCCCTTTCGACGTTGTAGCATCCTCTGCTAGGGCGGGCGTGTCATCAAATGGCGACTCGGGACCGGTCTGCTCTAACGCCCCGGGCTGCGGTAAGCCCAAGTTCTTTCGAGAGAGCCAATTCGCAGCGAAGCGCCCAAATCGCACTCGCTTGCCAATGACATCCTCCGCTATACTGCTCACACTCGCGCCCCGCGTATGGTGTGTTTCCCGAGTAGGCGATGTGGGCGCACTGCCAATTTCCGTTTCGGCAACTTCGGTGGTATCGTCGGGAATCTCATCTTCGGATTCAGAGCCAAAGTCCAAGTTGTCCTGGGACACCTCTTTCCGAGCCTGGGCGATGGCACGGGTGGCCTCTGTCTGGGAGGATATGGGGATGATGGCGACGTTGGTGACGGCGTAAATCGGGCGACCTTGTATCTGCGCGACCTGCTGGCGCTGCGTCACGGAAACGAGGAAGGAAGACGACGCGACGGAAAGCAGACCTGCGGAGCATCGTCACGGAGTCAGGGTCGCGATTTCGGGGGCCGCTCGTCGGTTTGAATCTGGCGACTCACCGACCAGGCCATAGGCTTCTAGCGCGTCCCGCCCCTCCAGTGACTCGGAAGGCGATGCTGGCAGGGCGGTGATCTTGTTTGTCTTGTAGTCGATCTGAATCGACGAGGCCTCGTTGTTGGTGCCATTGTTATGGCGGGGGCCGTTGACGCCGTGTGCGTGAAGAATTAAGCCGTCGACCGCGGCAACAATGATCAGTTTGCGGAGCAAACCCGGCATCGTGCAGGGTGCAAATATTGAGGCCGCAAGTCAGAAAAGGCAAAGGTCTGAAGAGAGTGCGACCGCCATTTCCAGTTTCCTCTTCCACGGACGGCTGACCTGCGAACTACATCATCCGGAAATCGAGGGGCTCGCCCCACTTGGTCGGGGAAGCGGTGATCTCTCGTTGGATCTCTTGATCTCGGTGGAAAGGAAATTCCAATAAACACTCGGTATATACAATGATGCGTGCCCCGTTCCCAGATGGCAGGGGGGGAAAGAAAACGAAAACACGGAAGCCATTCAGAGAACCCAGTCATATCCAATCGTTCATACGAGCATGTCCAGTGCCCGACATGAGATTGCCCGAGCGTCAACCTTCACTCGGGCGTTTTGAGGAAAACAATAAAAATACAGGAGAGCTTGGGAAATGATGCAGAGATGAGGCCGGTAGGGCGGGTAGCTCGGGGTAGGGAAGGGGAGGAATGCGTTGCGACAATAACTTCGTGAGGAAGTGGGGGCGCTAGAATCATTCGACGCGAAATCAAACGTGGCTATTCTGTTTGGTATGTAGCGCCGTTCGTTCTTGCTCCTCATTTCGCGCATAGGTCGGTCCTGGTTCTCCCTCGTCCTCCACCAGGTCTGACAGGCCGATGGCCTGGTTGTTCTCGAGATCGTACGAGTGGATGAGCCCTTCCCGGTCACCATGGCCATTGAGATAAGCGATACTGGAAGAACTTCGCCGATGAGGGTCGGTGCTTCGGCGGGATTGCATAGACCTCCGAGTTTGATAGCCCGCGATGCCATCGGTCGGCACTCCTTCATCATCAATCTTGGAGTTCACCAAATTCCGCCCGTCCGGGTCATGTCGTGACAGGTTGAGGAGATAGACACCCGTGAAGATCACGAGGAATCCGCACAGCAGTGAGATTGTGCTGACCGCATCGGTTGTGTTGAAGCCCTTGAAAAGAATGAAGGAGGCGCAGATGGTGGCGGTCGTGAAGGTCACATAGTAAAGAGGATTCACGCTGCGACAAGATCTCTCGTTAACATCCCGACCACAAGCGAGACGCGCTTCTACTTACATCGAGGTCGAGAATGAGTTCAATGCCTTGTTGAAGTAGTTCATCTGGGTGAGAATGCAGAACCCGGTAACAATGGCGAAGACGTAGGTCGATGCGTGGACGAATTGGTTGTTGCCCCCGAGCGTCAATTTCACCGCAATGCCAAAGGCCTTGATAGACATTACTGAGACCGAGCCGACGGTGGAGCAAATGGAAATGAAGATGAGAGGATTCTTCTTTCCATGCACCGGGGCGACGCGATAGATCATCACGGTCGAGAAGATTGCAACGGCTAGACAGTAGAGGAGAAACCCTGTGCGTGAAGGTGAGTAGGGGTTGCGACTTTGCCAGATCAGAATCATCTGCGATCGTACCTGGCTGAAGAGCATATCCCAGGATTTCATCAATCCTCTCCACCGGCTTGTCCGGAGGGGCATGGAGTACAATGACCACCGAGCCGAGCAGACACATCGCACATCCCAGTTTTCCAAGTGTACCCAAGCGTTCCTTCAAGACGTATGATCCGAGAACCGCGCTGTGTGGTCATCAGCAATTGTCGACGAGCCGCGCAAGGAATGGAGGAACCTACCCGATCAGCACACTCAATGCACCGAGGGGCGTTACAAGAATCGCGGGCGCAAAAGCATAGGCGGCGAAGTTACCGATTTCACCAATGGCCACTGTTTCTCCATCGTTAGCGCTGCTGGGTGATCTCGACGTCGGGCAATTCCATACACATGACAACACCGGTCCACCAGATAGGACTCTTCAGATATGAAAAGCCTTCACCCTCGAACCCATGTTGTTCGGAGGCATGCATCAAACCCTGCGTGTCCAAGATCATCAGCGTTGGCGCTTCCACGAAATGCCCGGTACGTCCGCAGCCAGCGGTCGGCATTGGGGTCTCTCGGTCTCCGGTCGGTCATGATGGCAGGAACGAACCTTCTTTGTGACGACGAAACTCGTGCCTAGCCACTCACAGTTAGTCGGATGCTCCCAGGGCAGCAGAAGGGGAGAACGCCATACCTATAGCCATTGTTCCCAGGACGGCTAATATTAGCCCGACATATCTGTTCACGTCGCGCGCAAGTTGGTAAGATCTTCTGGCCACCTTGTCCACATGGTTTTGGAGAGGGAGTAGCAAGCGTACTTGTCTGGGAGCATCTTGGATTCTAATTGAGGAGCGAATGGCTCCTACGGTCGAAAGGCCTCCAGTGCCAGTAATGAGGTCGAGAGGGTTGCAGAAACGAGCGACTCGGTAAACGAAGGGATCCGCGGGAGATGCGGGTGAGACCCAGCAGGAGAGCGACCGCAGGAGGAGGATGGGACGGAGGGGATGAGAGGGAGGGCGCAGAAAAATGAGCCAGCCCGAGATTCCTGCCGATGCCGACGATAACGATGAGAAGGGAGAGGTGAAGTCGCAAGTCGCAAGTCGCAAGGTGGTGAGTTACCCAGGATGCTTGGTGCTTGGTGCCTGCGTGCGGTGGGGTTCCGTTTCGAGCCTGGGCCGATCGGGACGCGTAAGAGAGGGAAAACGGGCGGTTGGCTGGGGGCGGCTTTGCGCGTTGCTCGATGTTCGATGTTCGATGTTCGATGCTTGATGCTTGATGCTCAATTCTCGATGCACTCCTTCGATTCTCTTCTCTACTTCACCGTGATGCGCGCGACCGCCAGCTCCAGGGGGATGGCCAAGGCCCCGTGCCAGCCAAATAATGCTTAGACCCTGAACTGTTCTCAGTGGCGCCGATCGTCGTTTCATATCGATCTGGCGCCACCGCATTCGGACGTGTCTATACATAGCATGGCCACAACTCCACTTATTCCCACCTCGATGTCTTCGGCTGCCGGCTGATTTCATAGGCTTGGCCACAAGGACGGCATGTACTGAAGGGAGTCCTCCACCACGCAACGTCACGGCTCAGGGACCCAACCAGGAGATGTTCAGCAGAGTGCTTCCGATATCAGCATCGAAAGCTGCCCGAGCAGCATTGGCCCGGGTACTTTTTGGAGAATTGCAGGATTGGCCCGCATCCATGCATATTTCTGCTGCGTGAATATACATATATTTCCTATACTCTGTTCATCTATAGCTTTCTTAGCCACACATTGGCCTATTCAGAGTATAATAGTATCATATATATAGGATGGGCTTGGATATTTATACATCTACTTAGCTTAGAGCTAGAGGGTTATTTGCACAGGGGTCATATTGTGAAGAGGTGTGGCGAAAAGAATGTCAAAATCTAACTAGGCCAGCGTGCTGTTCGCAGATATATAGGCGCCAAGGGGGTACTATAGCAAAATACCTCGGGATTCGAGCAGCCCCTAGCGCTGTATAGATAGCGCTCAGTTTAGAGGATCTTCTATCCTCGCTTCTTCTCCCTCCAGTGTACCTAGGAACTCCGTTTCTTCGTTTCTGTCGCTTTCTTTGGTTTCCTACGTAGATTCGTCCTTTCTTCCGCCTTTTCGGCCGAATGGTCCTGATCTTGCACTCGATAAGGCATTCACGCCATCACATACCAATAACCTCCCTGCGGTCGCCTTGTTCCTCGCAGCCTTGGTAAACTCCATGGAAATCCGCTAAGCGGGCACTTTGCGAATGGAATAAAAAACCAACACGTGAGGCAGAATATCAACAAGATCTCAAGTTTTTCAAATTCAAACAATGGCATTGACCGGTATCATTGTGCGATGTTGGGGGGGGGGGGGGGGGTGAGCAGCAAAGTCAGACACTGATTGTGTATTATATAGAAGGAGAACTCGTGATATGTGCATAGCTCCTCACAGAATGTTCAGCTCAATCAACGGTGATTCTTTTGATCAATCGTTCTTCCTCGGCAGAAACGGTCTCAAATGCGCTAGATAGCAAGAGACTCCCCGTTGGAGATTCGGGAGCGGTGACATCGGGGGAGCTAGTCCTTTTCCCTGGTTGAACAGCTTTGATGATCTCGCCCATTCGACTCAAGAGTTGGCGCGCCAACTGCAGGATGAGAACAATTTGCAGTGATGATGAGTGTGGTAAGGAGAAGGATCCGACTTGAACCGATGGCATGGTGACGTAGTCCTCTCGGGCCGTGACAGAGGAACGATCAAGGCATCCCTGCATGTTGGCAAATATTCGATCGTAGGTTTCAATCAGTCGAGTGTAACAGGACAGAATCAAGAGACATGAGCCCTGGTCAATCAGTGGCTCGGGTGGAGTGCTTTCGAGGGACTTCTCAGGAGACATCCCCTGGGTCTGCATACGGGCGGTTTCGAGATAGCGTGGATATAGTTTGTTGATGATCTCAATGAGGCGATGGGAGAGGTGAAAGGTCTGATCGATGGCAAAGTCTTTGTTCTTCCAACTGATTGGTTCATCTAGGGATGTAGGAGGTTCTGGAACCGATGTTTCGTGGGCGTATAGGTCGACATTGAGTTCTGACAAGTCACGAATGGTTGTAAGAAGGCACGCCGTCTTCGGCGCGTCCAAAGTGTCGCTTATCGGTGATGGCCGGCAAGGGGTATTCACTGTCGCGACAGAATGCTGCGACTCCATCATGACCCATTCCTGGTTGAACGTTTGTTGCCAATTTGCCGGAGGGGTCGACTGAATGGGACCATCTGTAACGGAGGGCCACATCCAGTCCGCGGTGGCAGAAAGGTCTGGTTCACCTTGGGCGACGTTGTAGATTCCCAATTCCTGTGATTCGGGAGAGGCACAGCGATCGGCCTGCAGAGCCCAGGGAGTACCAGTACTGTCTGCGAATGAAGTTTGCAGCAAGTTGGGGTCGTGGTCGACACCACCGAAGGAGTGTTGGTCCATATAGGTGGATAGAAGGGGGTTACATGGGTCATTCGGCAGGTTAGAGTGTTGTGTACATGCGAAAGAGGTGACATCAGATATGGGTGTTTTTGGTTTCTTAGGTTGTATGGAACGCCGAGACTGGCTCCAGCTACAGGTGGTTTTCGCTTTGGCGCAGCGTACACACGGACCACTCCCCGAGTGAATGCATCGCAACTTTTGACCGTGACAGCGGTCGCAGGCATGGCGCTGGTTAGGTTTGGCCATGATAGAGTGGGTGAAGTCGAGAGATCAGGAGTAGAAGTACAATAAGTTGGATTGAAAGGGACTAGCCAATCACGTGGGCCAGCACGCCTTAAGTCAGGTAACGTGATCCACCCTAAGGCCCGACCAATTGGAATCAAGAAGTCTGAATTGCTATTCCGCCCAATCTGCCAATTTAGGGGCTTGGAAAGGATTAACTACTATTAATGCGAGGTCTCACACATTTATTGAAAAAGACGACTGCTTCGCGAATTTGGTATACATACAATGCCAGCATGGTATGTACATCGACAGCCGTCTCAGGCCAAAAAATTTCTAGCCTATAACGCCGCTAGAAGCTACTTAGTAAATTAAGAGTGGCGTGAACGTGAGAAAAAGTCTAGGATCGGATATTGTTCTGTGAGCCTATAATCATTATGCAATACGCGCCCGCGTGTATACAATTTGGGAGCATTAAATTCGAATACCTAAATTATAGAATTAGGCTCCATAATTTGACGTTTTAACGTACTGACTGACACAGCAGCGGCAGTCGCCGGGAGGAGCAATGGTAGTACGAAGCCTCGCATAACTCGTTTCACTCGGCATCGTTCAGATCAGGGCTAATATCAGGGCTATGTAATCGGCCAGAGGGTACCTCCAGGGCTAGGTAGGCACTAACACCTCAAGCATTCACATCAAATCATCATTTCTCATTCCTCGGCCGCCTCCCTCATCTCCGTAAGGTCCTTTTGCATCTCATTTTCCATTTCCTCCCAGTATGCTTCTTCCTCCAAACGTTCTTTCTCTTTCTTTGCTGCAAGTGCCACGTCGCTTAATTCTTCAAACATCCACCATCCAGAGAACGGCTGGATAGAATCTTTCACCGGTTCTCCATCAGAGACTTTAGCGTTCGCCCCAGACTTTGCTCCAATACCCACCATACCAGCTACTATAGAGGTCTTGAGTTCACGGCCATTATCATTCACCTTGATGGGCACACTGACTTATCCAATTGGTATATCGGTCGTCTCGATACGGGGATATGTATTCCCTTTCCACTTGACCCCCTGAGGATTATAGATGCTCTTTCCCTCTGTGTTCCAGAAGCAGAAAGCCGTGACCCATCCTGAGAGATACTCAGGATCGCTTCCCATTGATTGGAAGTGGACACACCGGTTCCAGAAATCCGCCACGTCGGGGGAAGAGGGGTCGTCGAAAGAGGTGACAAATTTCTCTAGAACCGGTTTGAGAATCGATGCAAAGTGAGTTGGCTCTTCACCGAACGTCGAAAGCTTATCGATTTTGCCTTGAAGCTGTTGCCAGTCCGCTCTCTCACCGAGCAAAGTGACCGAGGGAATACCGCATAGCAGTTCCATCTCATAGGAGAAGTAGTTTTGTATCGTCCCCATCACAATCACGGCAGCAACAATCTTGTCCGCCGTAGTAGTAGTACTAAAGGATGGCATGATCCAATCGCATAGCTCTGGGTCGACCACACTCGGCCGAATAAGCTCTGCCAGTTGGACTGCTAACTGGCCCATATCTGTATCTTCCGAGTCGATAGTTCCAACATCTATTACTTTGAGAAGCTTCTGGGCCCTATGCTCGACAAAATGCGAACGTAGTTCCTCCGCATGGGCGTTGATAAAGAAGCTTAGCTGGACTATGATAGAAAACCACACATCTTCCGGTCGCAAGATTAGATTGTGGTGGTCGGCATAAGCATGCCAGACTGCTCGCACGAAGCCGTGTTGGCTAGGTGTGATCTGAGCGTGAGAGACACCGGGAGGTCTAGAGATAGAGCTTTGGAGAAGCTTCTTGCAGCGATAGTATTCGGTTTCACATGCGTCTTTGAGGAAACCCTCGACGTTTTCGAATCTCGAGCCTTTCCAGGCCATTGGTTCTTTGTCGGAAGTCTTCAGCGTGATGGGCATCTTGGGGTTTCGACGTGTGAGCCAACTCGGATTCAGCGCCACGGAGGTAAAGGCTACCAGGAGTGCTGGCTGCGTTGACAAGGAAATATGAGAAGAGGTAGGTGTGGCGGGGTTGCTAGGACGAGAAGTTATGGGGAAGAAGTAGGTAATAATCGCGCTGACTATGGCACAGGTAAGTGTCGCGCGCAGTGGAGCCGCATATCCTGAGTCGCCTCGTAGAAAGGACCCTCTGTTTGGGACATGGCCACAGCGATTCCTCCGCCGACTTGTGCTGCAGTAAAGGAAGTTCCGCTCTGTACTTGTGCAGAACACTGAATATCTTTTCCATCGGCATAAATAGAGACCTTGTCACCTCTCCGAGATGTGCTTATGATATTGCCCTCTGGACCAGCAGCGCCAACATCGATGATTGGAAAAAGCTGCCCGGAGGCATACCATGCAGGAAGCTGCTTCACTTCCACATCTCCAGTTGATGCATCGGCTCGATTACCAGCAGCGGCCACAATGGGCAGTCCCATAGTGGTCAACTTGGACAAATACTCTCTTAGCAAAGTGTAAGGTCTTCGGTCCAGAGGCAGTTTATCAAAGGTTTGCTTGGTGGCAGCTGAGATTATGAGAACCGATTTGGCGTATCTTGTAGGCTCTCTGTTCTCTTTCTCCGCATCCTCTTTGTCTTTGGTGAGGTCATCGATTACTTGCTTGAACCCCTGGGTGATACTCGACCCGCTAACGAACCCCAGAAGAACAGGTATCAATCTCGCTTCCTTGGCGACGCCGTAGGTGGTGCCTAGAGCCTTCTCGGCGACGCATGTACTATGCTTCGTCGGAGATACTGGCCTTCCGTTGTGAACAGGGGTCATCAATGACTGCTCCACTCGCCCTTCGAACTCCTATAACCCTGTATCTCATTGAATTTTGTCGGCCACGATAGTCTGCAATCCTTGGAAGAGGGGATCACTGACATTGGCATATTCCGATTGGATTCCCTAAGTAGGCTAAGTTAGTGAAGGACATCGGAAAGGCAGTTTCGAAAGGGAAAAGGGAGGGGGGTGGGGGCCCTTATGTCCTCAAGATGATAAATAAAGATACCCCGGCCAGCTTCCTTCGGGTATCTGTATTCAGGGGAACATGACCAGTCCTCGCCATCGGTAGTCCATGAATCAATATGTGATGAACCAGTAACGTCTTTGATCGAATCCTCGAGCCGGGGAAGAAGGCTTTGATCGGTGCCATTTCTAGGAACAACCAGATATGACACGGGTTGATCCCTTTTACTGACGGTCGGTCTGTTTGATTCCAAGATATGTGTATCGTGATGTGCTTTGCGGTTCACAGCGAATCCATTGCAGAGGGTAAGGAACAGAAGGAATAGTCTCACTCGCAACTTGAAAAGTAGAAGTGGTTGAATACGTCAGAGTTTGAGCAAAGGCAGAAGTGAGTGAGTCTGACTGAGAAAAATGCTATATACTAAACCTTACCCCGTTAGTACGGGGGGCCTCGGCGTAACACACTAGATCATAGCTGATTCTGGCCTTAACTAAGGCAATCAGGCGGAGACCAAGGTAGACTGCGATCCTATCCTTACACGGATGATGATAATGATGATATATCCATTTGCCCGATGTAGTTAGCTAGCCTTACATACAACCTTCCGCAGATTGGCTCCTGGAAGGGTTGAGGCTCTAACCTCGAGTATTCTAACCCCCTGCAATCTCAGGACACACGTGTTGAGATAACAAACGACTGCACATCGCTAGCTCTGGTGAAAAAGTTGAAATAATTCCTTGCCATAGACCTAGGGTCTTTCATATTGGTGATTACAGACTTCTTCATTAGGGATTAGGTTTGACATAGTACTAAGTTAGCGCTAAACCCGATGGTACACTATCGAAATAGGATGGGTGTATGTCCACGGGTATGGGACCTCCCATTGATAATCAGTCCTTTCCTACCTAGGTATATTTTGATTAGTGAAGCGTACGAGGGGTGAGTGGCGCAGTGGTAGGGCCATTGGAAACCTACCGAATTTAGGGGTATGGTGCATTACGATGCTTGAGGACGTAATCAACCATTATCCCTATTCGGCAGGTCATAGTCGATTCCTATCACCCTCGCAATACCTCTACCTAGGCACCCTATGACGACCCGTGACCTGGGCGGCGAGTAGGCCCTGATAGGGGTATAGACCCACCACGGAGTGGCTAAGGCGTATTCAACTACGGATTTAGCCCGGACGAATAGTAACAGCACACTATTATCTTGATATCTCCTGTATCAGTGACGACCCGCTTACTGTTAGGAATTCCCCTATGTGACAAGCTCTAGTATTGAACGATATATGTATATTGGAGAATAAGGCGAGGCATAAAACTAGGCCTTATAGGTGGCGGAACCACCCAGCGGGATAAGGCTCTTTACTTAAGGATAGCTACTTTGCTATAGCGTCACAGTCTACACTTACCAGTGGAACCAGAGAGGAAATAGGTTATATTCATTCTGGGATAGCTAGCTGCTGAGCTAACCTATCCTGGTCCTGTATCTAAAAGGGGGTACAGGCTGGTTCTGCACCACTCACGCGTAGCCGCTAGGACACCAGGCGGCTAAATCGGGCAAATGAACCACTAATACTAATACTACTAGTAGTGAAGCGTACGTCCCTTACGATTGTCCAAATTGGGCGGAATATGATGATGATGATGGATTCATTTGCCCGATGTAGCTAGCTTTACATACATGCTGCTATGCCAGAGTGCTAACGGAACCACCTGTAGCAGAGAAAGTGGCTGCCCACGTCGTGGATGCGTAGAGGGATCCTCCATCCTCTCTCCTCCCTCTCCAGTACATTCCGTCTCTACGTTTCTACCCCTTCCTTTTGGCTACCCATAGATTCAATCTCTTCTTCAACTGAAAGGACCTGGCATTGTACTCGATACAGGTCATTTACGCCATGAGGTTATATTCCGGATGCGTGTTGGCAAACTTCCAGAGATGATCGAGGACACGGCCGATGAAGACCTCCCAACCCGGGCGCATGGATAGCTTATCTCTGGAGAACTGCCCTGACCTGGACCACCGAAGATGAGGACTGTATAGCCAAGGCTCTGGTGGATGAAGGCGTTGACGAAGCAGATTTCTTCTTGAGTGGAGTCACTGCCACCGACGTTGATTAGAATCGAGGTCTTCTGGCCATGAGGAACGCGCTTGTCCGCTGGCGGGAGGTCACGATAGCGTGGGAGCTTAACTTTGTGCTCGTAAGGGATTTTGAGGAAATAGACATCGCCGTCAAGGGACCTGCCATCAGTTATCAACCTCATCATCTCGTATTTCGTTGTGTTCCTGGATTAGGGCTTGGCAGATTCGGCGCTTCGGTGGTCGGTGGTGGAGACCTCGTCGATCTTTTTGTCAGCGCCGAATATGCAAGCACCGAAAGTGCAAAGAATCGAATTCGCTTTTCGTTTTTTAGTTGATACAATCATGAGCTTAGAAATCAATTGTCGATTTGGCTTTCTTTTTATTGCCCGCGTTTCCTTCGCTATATCGTTAGCACGTAGCAGAAGTTGAAGCAGTCGATTCAGCATGGCGAACAGCAATACTTCGACAGATAACAGTCTCAAAGGCCTCGAGAAGCCAGTTGAAAATCCGGCTCCCGCGGAAAGTGGCAACGGCGATGATGATAGGGAGAGGCTGAGTCCAATGAAGACGTGGTTGCTGGTGTCATCGCTTTGTGTAGGATATTATGCGCAAGTCTGCAGTCTCCAACACCGCTAACAGCTTCTAGCTTTCTACTTTCATTGCCGCCCTAGAGCAGGTAAGATCAATTGATCAAGAAAATGACGGATTGACGAGCTAACTGGATCCAGACCATCATTTCGACTGCTGCCGAGTCCATTTCGCGTTCCCTCAATATTTCCTCACTGGATTTCACCTGGATTGGAACGGCTTATCTTCTCCCCGCTGCAGGTATGAAGATCGTCCCTCTCAACTAAATAACTCGCGGAATATCCTCATTGCTCTAACTGTTTCCAGCCGCGACGCCACCATGGGGCAAACTGAGCGACATTTTCGGCCGCAAGGTAAATCTGATTGAATCCAGGCTTTTGCGACAGCACCGCTAACTCATCCTTAGCCAATCATCATGATCAGCATCATCATCTTTTTTATTGGATCCCTGATCGGTGCCTTATCAACCAACATTCAAATGCTCCTCGCGGGCCGTGTCATCCAAGGCACTGGCGGCGGCGGTATCCTGGGCCTCTCTGCTACCGTCATCGGCGACGTCTTCAGCCCTCGGTAGGTCCAGTCCGCCTTCCCTTTTTCTCGATCTCACCCTGATCATATATACAGGGAGCGAAGCAAATACTATGGTTTACTTGGTGTGACCTGGGGTGCAGCTTGCGGCCTGGGTCCCATCATCGGTGGTGCATTCTGTGAATACGTAACTTGGCGCTGGTGCTTCTGGATCAACTGTATGTTCCACTTCGCTTTGAAATTCTCCGAGTCTACAACCTAACAAAGAGTTCTAGTGCCAGTTTCTGGCGTAGCGGGTGGGCTAGTGTTCTTCTTCCTGGAAGTGCACACCCCACGCACCCCTATCATCGAAGGCCTCCTCGCAATGGACTGGCTGGGCACCATCACCATAGTTGGCGCAACCGTCATGTTTTTGTTAGGACTCGGCTACGGAGGCATTGCTTACCCCTGGAATTCAGCAACCGTGGTGTGCCTCATCGTGTTCGGGATCGTGACGGTCGTCGTCTACGCGCTGATTGAATGGAAAGTCGCCAAATACCCCATCACTCCGCTTCGCCTGTTCAAGTCCACCTCCAACCTCGCTACCTTTGGCCTCGCCTACATCCACGGCCTCGTCTTCATCGCAGACCTTTACTACCTCCCGCTCTACTTCCAGATCGTCCTCGGTGCCACCCCCCTCCTCTCCGGCGTCTACCTCCTCCCAGTAGCAGTAACGCTCTGCATGACCTCCACATTGGCAGGAGTATACATCAGCCACACCGGCCGTTATCGGCCACCGATCTACTTCGGTTTGGTGCTGACGATCATCGGCCACGGGCTGTACATCAATCTACAGCCCTACGCAAGCTGGTCCCGAATCATCATCTTCCAGATCATTGCAGGATGGGGCCTCGGCCCACTCTTCCAGGCGCCTATCATCGCAATCTTCTCCCTGACCAAACCAGCGGACACAGCCAGCGCCGCGGCAACGGTCTTTTTCACCCGAGATATTGCAACCGCCATGTCAATTGTGTTCGGAGGCGTGATCTTCCAGAGCCGGATCCGCGCGTACAAGAGTGACATCGAGGGAGTTGTTTCGCCCGCGTTGGCCGAGCTGATCACGAATGGCGGTGCGACGACAGCGTCTGATCAGATTCGGGGCTTGCCGGATGCAGCGCGGAGCCTGGTTAGGGATCGGTACAACGCTGCACTCCGGACTGAATGGATTTTCTATACCGCGCTCGGTGGGGCAGCGCTCCTGATGAGCTTGGGTATTAGCAAACAGCTCCTCTCAAGAGAACACAAGATCAATAAGACCGGTCTCGACATTCAAGAGGCGAGTCGGCTGGAAGAGCTGGAGAAGGAGAAGAATAAAGAGGCAACTAGCTCGGTATAATATGGTTGGACTAGGATGGGGCTTGGGGTTGTTTCATTCCCGTCGAAAGAATACTCGGGATGACATTTGGCTGGAATGATGAGACGTCGGGTTATTTAGGTACTGTCTTTTTTTAGTTATCAACCGTGTAAGATGCTCTGGTTGAATGCTTTTCTATATTATAAATACTAATAATTGTTACGGTGTGAAGGGTTTCATGCCTGTCATTGTTAGATTTGGGTGTATATGTCGCCGGCCTACGTAGCATGACCATCTTGATTGAAATATCTGATGTTTAATCGCAAAAGTTCTCTACGGTACAGTGGTTTTCACTTGCTCCTTGGTATAAGCTCGGTGCCTTTGAAGACACAGAGTATTCACAGTGCATTGGCGAGACTTCAAAGAGACTGAATATCCGCGATCATCTTTCGCGCAGCTCTTACTTGAAGAGAGTTAGGGTTATACATTGATACACTTAGGTTTCAAAGAAGAACTTCCCACTTCCCATTGCCAGTATTACCTAGGCCTAAGAATATGCAGAGTTCAACACGCCCACACGCCGAGTACTAAGGGGGAAATGCGACTAGAAACATGGCCCAACCGAACTCCATCGATGTCTAGCACGAGCTTTTTGGTTCGAAAAGTGGTATCACGCGGAAAGAAGAGGAAAAAGAAAATAAACGCAAATGCGTGGGAGAGCACACAACAAAGACGGAGAAGCACGGGAGGGATTGGGGGTAGATGCGTCGTCTACTACCTCGATCCGACTTCGAACTCTCCCGCAAAAGCAAACGGCGGGAATTGTGCAGGTCGAAAATCGGGAGGGCGGGAGAAAGTGAGGGATGTAACATACCTGGCTTATTCCGCCGAGAAGAACACTGCGTCCACGGACCGAAACCGTTGCTGGTGAAGTTTTTATTAGTAGGCGGTAGATAGGGGCGTCGAATAGGTGGAGCTGTAGAAGCACAATGCCAGTAGTATCCAGAAAGATCGGGGGCAGCAGACTGGGAGAAGACAGTTGTGCGATGAGAGATGCCTGGACTGGCACTTGCGAAGTAACAAAAGCACTGTTCGTTTACGAGGGCCGTCGACGCTTGGTATCGGGATTTGTGGTGTCCGCGATCTCCCAGTCGTCTTCTTCCTCACGGGATCGTTTGGTGGAAGGGTTGTCAGGATTGTGGGAATCAGTAAGGGAAGGGTCTGCTCCACCCAGTTCAATGGCCTCCGAGACTTCAAAGTCGGGATAAAAGTCCCCATCATCCGCTTCGCCGGACGGGTCATCGTCGACATCGAAATTGTCCTCGGGGTACTGCTCGGCCCCATCGCCCTCGGCGTACTCGAGTTGGTCATCCTGGTGATCCTTGGCAGGAGTCTGCATCAAATCTTCAGCGATACCGAGCAGATCATCCTCAGGTTCAGGAGTTCGCGCCTGGAATGCGGGGTCCTCCCGAGGAGCATTGTCCAATGTCGATTCCGACTGCTCGTATGAGGCATGGTCGACGTCGTGTGGTGCAGTATTGGCCAGGGCACCCTCATCTCTAGCAGCCGCATCAGCATCCCTTGGATTCTCCTGCTCGTGGATTGAAGAGATATCGACGGGATGGGCATCATCCTCCGTTTCTTCAAGGCTGCCTTCCTCGTTAGGGTGTGCTTCATGAAACTCGGGCACTTCCGGGCCATCAGCTTGATCATGTTCGGGGTACTCTTCATCCTCGCCCTCATGTTCATCTTCGCCAGAAGGGTCCGATGTATGTTCATCGTCATCCCCATCTGCTGTTGCTTCAACAGAAGGTTCTTTTGTGCCAGCAGGCTCAGATACCGGAGCAACGGTGGCCGACGACTCCGTTCTCGGAGCCTCAGAATCATCGCGCTCTTTCTGATAACCATCGTGGGACAGTGAGCCTTCCTGATCAAGGTTCTGCTCTTCTTGACCCGCATCTTCTTCTTCATGCGAAGACTCGACAGTGGCATTCTCAGGAGGATCAGGGTCATGACTACCGGAGACATCCTCATGATCAAGGCGGTCCTCGGCATGACTGGTATCATCTGCATCATGATCAAATTCGTGCGGCACCTGCTCTTGCTCTTTCTTTGACTGAGTGACTGGATGAACGTCATGAGATTCATAAACATGATCCTCACTCGTTTCAACATCTTCCTGGATGTTCTTGGTTTCTTCCGCGACAAGTCCAGCATCACCATAGTCATCCCACAGGTGAATCTGGGAAAGTCCCTTGCCATCCTTGGCAGAAGCATCAAGGCCGGCAAGCTCCGACTCAACAGTCGGCTTGCTCCCAAGAGTGATGTACAGAGCTTCTGGCTCATGCGTCCCATCATTGTGGCAAAGTCGAAGATAAATATCTAGGATCTGATGCAAGGTCATTTTAGTTGTGTGAGAGGAGTCCTGTAGGCGAATATTAGCATCAGATCCGCTTCAATCTTGGAGCGTGCAAGACGCTGCGCTTACCTCTGTTATTTGGATACCGAGCGACTCGATATCGATAACAAGAACCTCATCATCGGCCACATTATCCATGAGCACCTCACGAAGAGAGCTGAACAATTTACCAACGTTGTCATATGCCACATCTTCATCATGAAGGAAAAATGTCTCTGCCGAATCACCTTCAACGGGCGGAAACAGGGAAATTTCATTATCTTGGTAAATGACCTTCACTGGATGGAGAGACTCGTCATCGTGTATGGCCTGGCCTTCTGTTTCATGCGACGTATGAGCCTCGGCATGCTCTGCATTGTCGTTGTCTGTTTCATGGGAGGGTGGCTTAGCCTGCAAGGCTTCGGCATTTTCAACCGGGGAATCGAGAGGCGGTTGTTCTTCAGTACTTGGAGCGTTTTCTTCAGTTGTCTCGTTAGTCTTTTCACCAAGTTCGATCTTTTCATGATCGGCGGTAGCGTCGGCCTTCTTGGGAACTTCGATTTCGCCCTGTTCGGTCCCGATAAGTCCTAGCGAGGTATCCTGCTCTGTCCTTTCCAAGCTCTTCACCGTGGCATTCGGTGGAGGTACTACAGAAGATGGATCTGCAACTCCTTCACCCTCCTGGACAGGCTCCGCCGCTTCAGGGGCAGGTTGGCTGGGCTTGTTCGTCTCGTCCCCCATACCGGGTGAGACCTCAATATGAATGCTGGGAACAGCAGCTTCGGTAGCTTCTGTCTGATCACCCTCAAGCATTTCTGCTTCGTATGTAGTTTCTTCATATTGGACATCAATATCATTGTCCTCTTGGGCGTAGTTCTCGACATCAACCATCGAACCTTCTGAAGGTTCGTCTGCCATGTCGGCATCATCATTCGCATCGTTAGGGAAAAGCGAGGGGTGGGAGGTGTTAGGAAAGTCATCTGCACCCATCATGTCACTATCCATGTTGGAGACGTGATCCTCCATCAGATCAATGTCGATATCAAAGTCGTCAGCCTGGCCCTGGTAGGGCGAGGCCATCTCCATCGAATCCTCAATAGGAGGGACTTCCATGGTAGGGAATGCTAGGGAAGAGGTGGTGGTCATGGCATGGAGACGCGTCAAAAGGTTGGTGCCCGAGGACGTGTCGAGAGGTTCGATGGTGGCGTTTACGAGAGGCGGGATTGCAAGGAGAATAAGCGAGCCCAATAAGGACTTGAGAAAACGGGGAACGCGAGCTCCTGAGTCAAGTGAAAGATGAGACTAGTGGGCAACCCGCGATCATCAGTGAGGACGAGGGCGAAGACGATGAAGGGAGGGGACAGAAAAGTTGAGTCGCTGAAGACTAAGCGAAGGGGGGTGGTGCACGGGCCAACGTCGAAGAGAACAGAGTAGCTGCCCGCGGGCGACTTGATCCATCAACATCACAGGGGCTCACGCTTGCACTGGTGGCCACGGCTCAAATCACTGCGCAACGTCCCTTTCTTATCAATTTGCAATTCTTGAATCATCATGGTACGCGCCCCATAATGGCCCTCTCCCCGTGAGGACCTGTCCGACTAACCGTCATACGCACTACAGGTCGTTCTCGCAGCATCGATATGTACTCGCGGAGGCAAGGCTGTCCTCTCGCGCCAATTCCGCGAAATCTCTCGGTCACGAATTGAGGCCCTCCTCGCCGCATTTCCCAAACTCGCCGACTCTGGAACCCAACACACCACCGTCGAACAAGACAACGTACGCTTTGTGTACCAGCCATTGGACGAGCTGTACATTGTCTTGATCACAAACCGCCAGTCCAACATCCTCCAGGACATTGACAGCCTTCATCTCTTCGCTCAAGTGACTACCAGCATCTGTAAGAGCCTGGACGAACGGGAGATTGTCCGCAATGCCTTCGAGCTGCTTAGCGCATTCGACGAATTGGTGACATTGGGCTACCGGGAGAATCTGTCTCTGACTCAGATCAAGACGTTTTTGGAAATGGAAAGTCACGAGGAGAGAATTCAAGAGATCATCGAGCGGGTATGGCTAAGCTGGGACTGTGAGGTTATTTACATGCTGACACTGGTCGGCAGAACAAAGAATTGGAAGCCAGTGAAGAGCGCAAGCGGAAGGCGAAGCAGCTGGAGATGCAGCGCAAAGAAGCTGCCCGCACAGGACGGGGTGTTACACCGAAGACACCGTCTTACCCCGTCTACACACCTCCCGCGCGCCCAGCAGTGCCCGATATTTACGATTCTTATGAGGCAGAGAAGAAGAAGTCTTTTGCCAAGTGCGTGTCTTGAAGTATTGCTATCAGAACCAGCCGATTCTGACGAACTGTTCATTTAGGCCCCTCCCCACTCGCGGCAAGGGTATGCAACTCGGCAAGAAGTCCAAGGCAACCGATATCTACGAGAAGGTCCGGGGTGATCTAGGCCCCGAACCCGAGGAGGAGAGCCCGCTGGTGCCTTCGCAAGTGTCGACCCCTGTTCAAGAGCCTGTTTCCGGTCGCGAATCGCTCGCTGCGGACCGCGAGCCCATCCATGTTACCATTGCCGAGACGATCTCCGCCACCCTTTCCCGGGAAGGCGCCCTCAAATCATTCGAAGTCAAGGGAGACCTTCAGCTCCGCATCACCGATCCGTCCTTCACAAAGTTGCGACTCGATCTCCAGGCGAATCCTACCCACGGCGCACAATTCCGCACACATCCCAATGTCGACAAGGCCCTCTTCACCAGCTCTTCCGCGATCCAACTCAAGGACACCTCCAAGCGGTTCCCCGCCAACAACGCAATCGGTGTTCTGCGGTGGCGCGTAGCCAGCTCGGCTGATAATGCCGAGATCCTTCCCATCACATTTACTGTGTGGGTGAACAAGGGTTCTGACTCCACTACCGTGACTGTGGAGTACGAGCTCACGGGCTCCGAGAGTCTGCGGGATGTTGTTGTCACCATTCCCTACGGTGCTACAGAGCCATCAGTGTCGAGCTTCGATGCCGTATACGAGGTCTCTGGTGACAGCCTTGACTGGAACTTGGGGGCGGTCGATGAGTCGAACCCCTCAGGTAGCTTCGAGTTCGAGTCCACCGATGGCGACGAGAATGAATTCTTCCCGATGAGTGTTCGATTCACCAAGACCCAACCCTTCGTGGATGTGGATGTCACGAATGTTTCGCTGTTGGAGATGGAGGGTGAAAGCGCTGGTTTCTCCAAGGACGTCCGTAGCGTCGCGGAGAATTACCTCATCGAGTAATTTGGGAATTTGACTGTATAGACCTCTGTGGAATACTAATGACGTTCTGATTGTGGATTCCTGGTATCTTTTGCGCTTCCAAGATCTTGTTCTCAGCCCCTTTTTGATTGCCTTTTTTGCAAAGCCGTTCTCGCCCTTCGTAGGGCCGTGTCTTAGTCCTACACAAATTGACACTTTCAACTAGACTTCCAATATTGACTAGTGCTGGATCTACAGTCCCTCTTCGGCCATATCGCTATCAATTCTGCCGTTCAATGCTTCGCAGGCAAGCCTCATCAGGCTCTCACTCAGTGATGCTCGAAGTGATCATGCAGGCGTCATGCACGACGTCAGGATTATCCATCATTCGATCCAATGGCTGCTGAGCCCAAGGCTTGCAATGTCTATTCAACTGCACTCATATTGGGCCTGGCATGACAAGCTTTTCGTACCTCGCTCTGCGCCCATGGACTGTTGTTGCTCGCGTCGAATCACACATGCGTGATCTCGACGCCAACCAGGGACATCAGCTCGACCCAGCGCCACCACCTTCCAACGTCAGATTGATTCTGTTTCGCGAGTCTAGGCCATCACGGCCCGCTCGATGGGCACAAAGTTCATTCCCCCTTATGGCCATTTTGACCGCGGAGTCTATTCAAGACCTGGTTGCAGCGGGGCCGTCGGCTGCCACTGTACATCAACCCGACGTTTGGGGACTACTCGACTGCCCTAGTCCGCTGATCCTATCCCTCTTCAATGTTCGAGTATGCACCGGACTCTAGAGCCTGTCGGTTTCAACAACCGAGAAGGAGTAGCTAAGAATGGATAGATCCTGGGGAGCCAATCCCACGGTTTAACCAATACTGTTGGCTTGCCCGAATGGGATCCAATGCAACGGTCCAGCTGTACTGGTTGATGGCAAATACCGTGATCGATCGGCCGCTCGAAAAGACCTCAAATTCGCCTCAGCATTTTGCGCGGTCCAGGAGGCAAATCTATAGCGTGGAGACTGTTGTCAGTCTATTCAGTGCCCAATTCGCATGCTTACCATGAGCTGCTCATCCAGTATCGTCATTCCTGAGGAATCGGCCAGACAGACTTCCGACTCTCACGCGTGTCCAGACTCAAATTTGTGGTCATGCACTCCATGGTCCGTAACTTTCATAGGCGGAGCCCCTCGATGGTCTTATAACCCCATTGATGCCCTCGCGATTACGTTCTGATTAAGAATCTGGCGCTTTAGGCCTCAGATCTTTGACAAGATCCATTGATCCCCTTGAGGTAATGTAATTGACCTGGCAGATGGCAGTCACAATGCAAGGTCAAATTGCTGACAAGCACTGACCTCATTATCCAGGAACACCTGGATCTCACACTGTCTATGCTTCATTATGAGCAGCGTTCACTTCCCATCATGGACCGAACAGCAGAGCCTTTTCAAGCTATCGTGTGCTGATGCAGAAACCTGCAACCAATTGTCCAGCCTTGTATGTATGGATGCATGCTTTCCATAGCAGCCGTCTGATTGAATCTTTCCAGGAAACTTCGGCGCCTCCTTTTCAGAAAACCGATTCTGAGTTTGGCACAAGGAAGATGGCTATCCCACGGCTTGCTGAAGGAGCAGAGTCAGCATTTACTTCACCAGGCAGGTTCCATCGTCGGCATGTCCGCCGAGCGTGCGAGTCCTGTCGACAGAGGAAGACCAAATGCACTGGAGACAAGTCAGGCTGTCGTAATTGCCGCGAGGCCGGGATCATCTGTTGCTACACTGACGGCAAAAGAGAAAAATCCAAACGGTAAGAATTGACGCTGAACTGTGTTGGTACTGGCAACTCATCCTTGTCTCACTGCCATAGTCAGCTTGCAAGCTTGTCAGCTAAAGTGCAGGCGTATGAGGATGTCATTCGAAAACTCAGTGGCCGATTCGGAGTTTCGGATGAACAACTTGTGAACATTGCCTTGGCAACGGTAGGGACTCTAATAGACCTCTATACGACGATACCTCGTCTAAAATTGACAGGATTCGGCTTCCGAATTGACTCTGAATTCCGACACAAGTACATTGGCGACGGGAGAAAAGAAGCATTCTCGACACTCCGCGTCAGAGCCACCTTCTCGCTCATCGTCTGTTGCTCCTCTGGATCTTGTTGACCATACCGAAGAGGACTTCAACCGAGATGAAACTGCCCGCGCAACGGGGTTCATTGGGAAGAGCTCCGAGATCACTTGGCTTCAGAGACTCAACAAGGAAGTCAACAACGAGTGCGAGGCGTGGTCAGCCAACATGTCAATCACAGGTGATGATAATGGCCTGCCATCACCTACCTTGACTCCTCGGCCCGACAACCCCAGCGATCCTTGTGTAGCATCATCCAACTATTATCTGGATGACTTGGACATTCCTGCTTCAGATCAGAATGATGCTTACGAGGTACCTTCGCGGGAAACAGCGGCGAAGTTACTCAATGCCTACCTGACTTCCGTCCACCCGTCCTTCCCAATCATCGGTATCTCCACCTTTGTCTCGCAGTTCCAGGTATTCTTTAGCCAACCATCCGTGAAGCCAGGTAATAAGTGGCTGGCTATCCTAAATTTGGTCTTTGCAATCGCGGCAAGATATGGCAAATTGACAGACGCAGAGTGGCAGGAAGGAGAGGATGACCATCAGATTTACTTTGCTCGAGCGAGAACGCTCGGCTTAGAGGATCAGCTCCTACATCACCCCGACTTGCAGCAGCTGCAAGTGGAAGGGCTGGCCTGTTTTTACATGGTTGCTTCTGGCCACCTAAATCGGTACGTCTACCACACCCCATTTGTTCGCAGTCACTCACAATGCCGTCTTCCGCAGAGCCTGGAAGCTGTCTGGGAGCTCTGTCCGGGGGGCATTAGCTCTTGGTTTACACCTACGGAATATGGGGTCCTGTACGTCAGACACTTCCAAGGAGATCCGGTACCGTGTTTGGTGGTCCTTGTACACAGTCGAGCATCTCCTTTCCGTCATGACAGGCCGCCCGTCCTGCATAGTCGACAGCTCTTGCACCACTCCTCTCCCCGTCCCCTTCGACGAAAGTGACTTCCAGAAAGACGAAGTCGTACAATTGATCAGCCCCGCAGGACGAGGCACATTCAGCCTTCTAGAGCAGATGCCGCTCGGAAATAATGCCGCTAGCCTTGACTCGGACACAAATGATACGCCAGCGGAGAGCGACACCAAAATGAGCCGAACTGAATACTTGAAGGGCTTACCGCCGTGCATCTCTCTCTATTTCCTGCAGCTGACTTCGCTGGCAATTATCGCCAAGCGAATGACGGTTAAGCTTTACAGTCCCGACGCGCTGCAGTCACCATGGGCCAGTACGGAGTTTACCATCCAGAGCCTGATACTTGATATCGACTCCTGGTTTATGAACCTCCCCTCGGCCTACGACTTCACTTCCACGCAGACCTCGCAGTGCCCCATCGGTCAGCGGATGGGCCTCGCCTTTCTGTTCTACAGCACCAAGATTGCTATAACCCGTCCATGCCTGTGCCGCCTCGACCCTTCGCCACCAGAGGGCGACAAAACACACGAATTCTGCATGAAAACCGCAGCAGAGTGCGTCGAGTCTGCGTGCCACATGCTGACGTTGTTCCCGGACACCCCCGACGCCGCGCTACTGCACCGCATCTCGCCTTGGTGGTGCACGCTGCACTATCTCATGCAAGCTGCCACGATCCTCCTGCTCGAACTTGCCTTTCGAGCACAGCATGTCCCCGAAAAGGCCATTATGGTCTCCAAGGCCGCCAAGAAGGCTCTGGACTGGCTATCCACCCTGTCGAAGACGAATCAAGCTTCCGCACGAGCCTGGAAGCTTTGCGACGGATTCCTGCGTCGACTGGCGCCGCACGTCGGCATTGACGTGAACGACTTCTCGGAGCACGACGAGTCATCGTCTGCCTCTCTTCTCGACGTGCCGGATATTGCCGAAGCCGCCGCGCTCGAAGACGACCACACGGTCGACGAGCTCGTCTTTGACCCATCTCATCTACCCGCGGCGCCTCCAACGGTGGATAACATCGCCGCCGAAATGGACACCATCGCATGCTCGCCGATCAATCACTCCGGAACACCGCTCGCCATGCCGGTATCCTGCGGCCTTGAGCCAGACCTGCTGGACCAATTCATCAAGCCGGATAAATCCCTGTCAGAGAAATCTCCGTACGACGAGTACTTCCCTTACGACCCTGCGACGGGCCAAATCACCGGCTCTTTCTTCCCCAGTGGATCGAGCCTGGATCTCGACATGGGGTATTTCTGGGGTGACGCCGTCTACTGAGAGTCGCGGAGTCACTCATACCATACAGTTACGAGCACGGAGGTGACTTTGTCGAAGAAAAGAAGGACAACCGTGGAAAGGAGGCCTTCGTTTGCCGGACTCGGATAGAAGTGGACTCAGACTGTCACATTCTGCCATGCGTGCTGGTTTGTCTGTTCTTTCTTGTTGGTTGCATTCCGCCAAAACACCAAACTATACATTTCATACAGCCAAAACAAGAGGAAAAGTTCTGGTTTCCTGTGTACTTTAGCTGAAATTGGAAATGATCATTGTTACCTCGATTCACTCGATGCCTTTCATTCGGAGTCGCTATGATTTACATTACGATCAAACTTTCCGTTGGTGCAGGTATTGCACCTGCGCATCTCGAGTAGACAGTGGATGCGCGTTTCCCAGACCCAGGTGAGAGACACATATGGACGAGTATATTTTCAATAAGCGCAGGCCATGCGGAAACCCCTGGATAAATTGCGAAGTCTAGCCTGGTCTATTTTCCCCTCCCCGTGGGTAGGTCGGATGAAAAGATCACCCAGGTACCAAGGGACACACCATCATCATTTCGTAGCATCATATCGCATTTTCGTAACAGTCACTGCAATGACGTTGTGGGATGTAATGCGCTTCTCAGGCGTGGCAAAAGAATCCACCCTTGGGGTCTCGCCCTATACGGCAAACCACTATTGGTACACCTGAATGAAGACAAGCTATGCTTCCCAGTTCCGTTTCTTCGCAGTAAACAACAAGAACGCGTCTTGCGCGGCAGAGTGCAGAGTGGCGGGTCGTGCGCGTGTGGAAGGAGAGCGGATTGCGAGGATTTGGGAGAAGCGTATGTCGACAGTGTGGTCCCTGGGTCTGTGTGCCCAATACCTCCTCTTGCGGTCCACGGGCTGGTCCCAGGACTCAGAGTCGATGCCCAGCAGGGCGCGGGGATCTAGCAGGTACTTATCGATGCACACCAGGATTGGAAGCAGACGGCGTCGCACGCCGCAGCTCTGGTGGTTGCTGTCAATCTGATAATCAGGGAACTGCTTCATGGATGCCAGGATGGCCGTGATGTCTGATGGGAGACCTGGCGGCATCATCGCATCGTTACCGGTATCCTTCCCATCCTCTCCGTCGGAGCCAGCGATGGTGAAGTAGTGATCGATCAGATTGGACCCTAGGAATATTGTCTTGGCCCGCATAGCGAAGAAACGGGTCGTTTGGCCCAGGTGAAAGAGATCACACTGGCTAGCGTTGGCCATCCCAGCGCGGCACTGGAACTGGCGAGTCTGTGATGGAGGAGCAAGTACCGTGCTCATGATAGCAGGGCTGCTTGTGGGTTTGTGGACATCTTCATCCTCTAGAGCCCCGTAGACGCGGAGAAAGTGTGCCTGCAGGTCGGTGATGGTATTCATGACGCAATGTCGGCGGATGTAAAGCTCCTCTTGAAAATTATCGTATTAGTTGAAAGCAGTCAGATCCAAGTATCAGGATCAAACTGGGACACACCTTCAATATCGTCAGGTAGGAATTGCCATCGAAGATGCTCTCCTAAAGGAGGCATTTCGAGACCATCCGACCAGAACTTTGATCCCGTAATGATCAACGTGTGCGTCAAGGTTTGTTGAATCGAGTGTTTCTTCATAAACCTCGCGACCACGATATTCTGGCGAATCCGATGTTCCTTCATCTTCAACAGTGCAGGGTCAAATCTTTCGAGAGAAAACGTGTCCCGTCTACCGAAGAGATAATTCACCTTCCAGAGGATTGAGTGGACGGGATCGGGAGAGTTGAAACGGTCAGCAACCTGAATCATTCTTGCGATCAGAGAGGGAGATTCGATGCGCAGTGCCCCCAAAAACTGATCCCTCTGGGCCTCGGCCATTGACTGCTCACAGAGGACCTTCAGAAACACTTCTAGGGCTTCTACACCACATAGTGTGACGGTTGAGTTCGCTGGAATCTTCAAAGTCGGTAGATCACATGGGGGTCCACCTTCTGGACTGTCTGCAGGGCTCAAGTTAAGCTCACTCAGAGCTCGTCTTTGACGTGCTAGAAATTCCCCTTCAGCAAATTTGTCCGGCTCCAGCAGTGCTCGGAAGTAGGGACTATGGAGCTCTAGGTGCTTGCTTGATACCTGCCAGACTGACGATGCATCGACGTACTCGACCAGCAAGTCCCCATTCGCTGTGATGGTCTTAGGTTGGACTGGAGCGTTCTTGATGACGGAATTGGACTCATCAGTAGAGTGTGGCCGTTCTTCCGATATATCGGACAGAAGCCCCGACATTGCCCTCCGTGATTAGTGTCCAACCTGGATCGGTGGCGCGTATATAGATGCCGCGACTGCTATTGAAAGTGCATTCCCTCGATCGCCGAGGAAATGTGGGTAACTTGAGCAGTTATGTAGCTACAGCAAAATCTGAGTCTCAAAAGCGTCAGAAAAGAAGACCACGCTGTGCATGCTCCTAATAAGTCGTTTCTGGCTGGTGTTTGGCGACTCCCTCGGACGTGGGGCTCTTACCCGTGCTCACTAAGGCCAGAGTATGAAGGGTTGAAAATAGCAGCAATGAAGCTATGAGGAAGAATTTGCACAGTATGCAGAAGGTCGAAGGTAAATCTGTAATGCAAGTAAGATCGAGTGAAGTGTGCTTTTCCAGGCATCTTGGAAGATGCTCCCAATTTGGCATCAAAACGTGACTCAGCATCAACACGTGCCCAGGTGCTCTTATTGCCACCTGGTAATTCAGGCATCATCCGTGGTGGATATAGAGGTTAACCCAGTCGGTTAGGTGGATAGCTCCAGCGAGCTTGGTACCTGGTAGCGATGTATGTCTACATGCATCCCGCTTGTTATTTGGAGGGTTGGACTGCATCGAGCTGTAGACAGCCGCTGGAAGGTACAGTCGTATACATAAGTAGGCAATGATTTCTGAATGCCTTCAGCGTCTCATCATTCATCTCAGAAGTAGGGGATCAATCCAAGCATAGAAAGAAGCGTTGATACATCGATGCATCAATCGTAAGTTTCAATGGCCTAGGAGGTTGTCTGCGTAGTAACAGCGCGTAATATAGAACCTTGCAAAGAAAGAAACGCTTATGCATGTGATATCCTTGCCAGTGAAAACAATGGTCGCTGCAGAGGCCATGCCAGCAGTAGAGTACAATGGGGAACAGAGATACGGACGAGTCCTGGCATGAGACCCATCTCAAAGCCGCCCGCAGCAAAAAAAAAAAAAGTTCATGAAGTGCATCCCAATTTGACATCGGCAGACAGATGACTTTTGTGACGAACGCCCAATTCTAGATTGATGACATGAAATGCTATGCACATGGCGATGATTCTTGTGGTGAGGTTCAGACATGAGGTTTCATTATGGTCAGGGCATTAAAAGAGGCATGAAGGTGGAGAAAGGAGGCTCAGCAGGATGCAAGATGCAATCATGGAAGCATAACCACCGGGACTTGTAGGATGCCCCGGCCCGCGGATGAGGCTTCAGGGTCGCCATTGGCCTGCCTTTCTTTGCAGGCATTCTCTCGCGATTTCATTGCCTGGCCCATGACATAATATAATTTCCTCACGCTGTCAGGTTGTGCATCCTCCTGAGAGCCTTGGTTGGGACTGTCGATGGGGTGGGTGTCCATGCCTTTGGCGATTTCTGGGGGGATCAGTGAGAAGAGAGCCAGGGTATGTTCCTTCTCCAGGTAGGGAGAGGATTCGAGCAGGTCCCGACCACGGCCCTTGTATGACCTGCCACTCCCATCGCGAAAGGCGATATCCATGAGATGATTCCCCCAGTTGTAGAGGAAGAAGGGCTCACTGGTCATAAAACCTATGACAAAATCTGAGTTCGCGCATGCAGCTGCTACCGTACTTTGTCGGAACTCGAAAGTAAATGCCGTATCCATGGCGCTCGGGAGGCAGAGGGCGAGGCCTCGAGCCAGCAGGGGCGGCGCAGGGATGCCGTCTTCGGGCTGCACATGGGGCTGCATCGTGACCGTCTCGGTGACGGAGATGGTGGAGGACTTGCGGAGTGCGGCGCCTACATTGTCGGAGCTGAATTCATGCCAGCCGTCAGAAGTGGGTGGTGACAGCGAGTACTCTGCTTTTGTCTCCTCCGGGACCAGTCCGGTCTCGGCCGCCGAGATTTCAGTTTGAATGGTCTTGACTGTTGTCGCGACCGCCTCGCGAGCGGCCTTGCGCAGTGTGGGAACCATGACATCCTTCTCCTGCTCATCGACGGGGATTCCCGGCGCCCACGAGGTGGCGATGTTCGACCAGCTGGCGTTCCTCAAGAATCCGCTAGTGTATTTCTTCTTGATAAAGTCTGCTAAGACTCTCCGTGTGTTCCAGTCGGAACTCCCCCGACCCATGAAGTTCACGGTGTTGTTCAACACGCGGCTGCCCTCCCACAGGATAAAGCCATATTTCTTGGCGCAAAAGGTCAATTGATCGATGGTATCGTCGGTCCAGTCGTCGATGATGTCGGCATGGAACTGAAGCGCGGCAATGTGAGGGCCGACCTCGTGAACGAGTTGCAGAAGGGATGCGCAATCGGTGATGCCGTGGGAGGTCAACACGCACACGGGTTGGCCGTAGGGCAAGCGTTTGTTGGTGGAGGGCAGGTTCTGGATGTATTCCAGAATGGGATTGTCGGGGGCGTAGTTTTGAGCGGACATGATATGCAAGTGTCGGAGGAAGAGGTGGGAGACAAGAGACGGAGAGGGAGAGGGAGAGAGGGCAGAAGGGAAGGGAACGAGACGTCGCCGCCTCTCTCTTTTAACAAGGCCAGCGGGGCTGAGATCTCCCGGAAGGGGAGCTAGCGCGATGCAGAATCCCCGACGATTTCAAATTACCCGTCTATCTGTATGAGAAGCAACAATATCCTTGTTCCCCTTGCCCTTGCCCTTGCGGATCGCCCCAGAGATGGGAAATGGAGGGGACGCGTACGATGACTTGGGCGAATGCCGCGGACAACGCTGGCATTCTGTTCGCCTCAACTCGCTTTCAGCGTCGGGCGCTGGTCATCTGTGGTACGAAGGATACTGAACTATGGACTACCATCGGTACTGACAGCAAGGCTAAGGATACCAATGGACACAGATACCGGGCAAGGCCGAGTGGACACACCCCTCAAAAGGATTCGCGCCATGATTGTGGGCGTCGCGATGCGGCGTCGAGGCATGATTGGATTGAGCCTCCCCACCATCGATTCAACTTGTCGCGCGGATCGTCCCGTTGGGCGGGAAAGGGCAAAGAGTCTTCCACGGTCGTGATGGGTGGGTTGAAGGCTGAATCCATCGCCATATGCTCCGTGATGGTCGTCTGGTATCTCTCGATCTCCCATCTCCGGCAGCCGAGGACTCTGGGGCGTCATGAGTGTCGCTCGTCCTTTCCTACTTGGGCCAGGCTTAGCGCTTCCACCTCCCTCTGGGGCTTAGGCGAGTACATATATGTATCTACGCGCTAACCATCTATGTCTATAGTAAATGAGGGAGACACTTACCACAACAGTCCCTCGCCCCGAAGACCCTCCCATTCATGCCCCTCCAACTACTTCCAATTGCCTCTAACGCGATCGCGCGGCGTGCGCCATCGTGCCCCGCCGTGATTCGCGAATGTCGATAGCACTTCCGGTCTAGCGTCTGTACTTTCTGCCCTTGCACTATCTCCAACTCTCTATCGGGGCGCTATCGCAATTCCAGGCAGATACTACACCGATTGTGGTGTCTCACATGGAATCAAAAGTCATTGACGAT
Source organism: Penicillium hispanicum (assembly GCF_028827665.1). Lineage (NCBI taxonomy): Eukaryota > Fungi > Ascomycota > Eurotiomycetes > Eurotiales > Aspergillaceae > Penicillium > Penicillium hispanicum. Next base: position 3,123,673 of record NW_026623198.1, on the reverse strand, counting down.
ATGCGTTTTTTTTAGCGCGCTCTTTCCCGGTTCGCAATGCAGTACGTGCTTCGTCCGGAGTATGTTTCCATCCCCAGGCCACTCGGATCCACCAGGTCGTCTATCTATGTACACTGGGGCTGTGTCGTTACACACAACCGATCTAGCGCGGCCCGTCATTCGACTGCGGTGGATGAACGGTGTAAGTGTGCAGGCTTCGTGTAGCCAGTTGCCCGACTTCGCTAGGCGTACGACTCGAACACTCCGAGTGCCTTGGTCAGCATGGGTATATGCAAGACGTCAAACCTATCCCACGATAGGAAGGTGGTGGGGCGTAAAATCGCGCTCCTCAACTGGTTGAGGGGGTCGATCGTCAGTCATTATTCAGAGCTTGTGATTGCTCCTTTTTCCCGACGACTGCATCTGCAACCGACGGATGGAGCAAATCACCTACGGTTATCATTATTATAAGCTTCTCATCAACTCAAAATTGGCACAGGATCAACGATGTCCCTTGGCACTCCTTGCTCCCGTGGGCGGGGGTAGCCTCCAATACCGGTTGACATGCAACTGGATCTCTTCGCAATTATTGTAGACGGTGCATCCAACAAAAGGGTGACTGTTTGCGATCAATCACTAAATCTCTCCTCTGCTTGATGGATTTCTGGAATCTACTTCGAGTGTCAAACTCGAGATGATGTTCCGGCTTTTGCCTGCGCGCGTCATACGGGAGAGTCATACACAAGAGAGCTCGTTCGGGTCATGCAAGAGAAGTCTCTCTTTAATACTTTCTCCGCCTTTGCAATTCCTCAAATATGAGGCAGGTATTGTGCCTAGTCAACGGTATAATATGCAGACAAAGGCAAAGATCTCAAGCCGACCAACGCCTCAGCCAGTATGTAAGCACGAGCCATCGCATTTATAAATGCAATCGGAAAGATACTCCAAGATTCCCACACTAGTGGTAACTCCCTTGGCTCAAACGGTACTTTGTGAAGATAGCCTTGTTCTGGCTGGCCTACTTCCGTAGAATTCATAGTGGCAGCCTCCCTAGACTCCATACTAGAACTTTCCTCGGCGGGTGGAGGGTTTTGGCCTGAGAAACAGTTTTGTAATGATTTCCTGGCCAGCGCCATAGCGAAACCACATTGCTGTGCTTTCGACATCCCAGAAGGCGGGCTTTTTGCCGAGAACGATGAGACATAAACCCCTCCACACGATCTGCTTTGTTTTTTAATTGCCGTCGGTCTGACTAGTTGGCAATTGTAAAACGAAGTATGCGTCAGATAGAGTCACGGTCGAGCATGAAAGGGAACATAAACGATAATCCCAGAAATCATGGATCAGAGCCAACAGACGATGGGTCTCCCAACCCAGCGAGATTCGCCTACATTATATGCATAATTGGTTTGGAAAAGCGCTACCCGGTAGTAGTGTTGTTGCCAAGTCTGTCTGGAAAGCACCTAGGTATATAGACGCCCCATCAGCTAGCCGGGCGAACGTGCGCGTCGGCGCTAATGGTAGAACCCGCAGGTGTACCTAGAGTGCTGTAGATGAATATAAGAGTCCCGATTATATACCAGAATTTCGTACCGAGCCTGAGGAGTTAATGTCGTTGCAACCAGATATTGCTGGAGGGTTTCCAAGAGTCTTGGATCAAACCGTCAGTATTAGTGGAGCGCGAACAAAAGGTACCTAGATGTGTATATATGTGTACATTGGATCAAAGATAATGGAGGATTTAAGGCGTCACTATAATCTACAGTGTTCACATGGTCCCTCTCGGCAAACAGCCGATCTGATTCAATGCCTTTCCTTAGGCGATAAGTTCTTGCGATCCATTTAGTTTCCGACAAAAGCCGCTGTGTTTCAGGGGTTGGGGTTGGGGGGGGCGGCTAGCTTGTGAAAGGATGTGACCAGTAACCGCCGCGCTAGAGTTATATCTCTCCCCTTTGACTTCATTTCCCTTTACTTTTCTGGCAAGTGATTCTACAGATTACAAACATCGGACAACGGTACTGCTCAGACATATATCTCCCGCCGAGGGTATAGCGAACATGATGGACCGCAGCGACGCCTGGCTGCTGAAGGAAGCCGACCGTGAGCATTCGCGGCCACGACTGTTCAATAGCGAGGATGTTCCGGCCTGGTATGCGCATAATGCCTACCTTCGCACCGGCTATCGTCCAGTGACACCTTCTGCTCGCCATTGCTTCGAGAGTTTGACGTACCTACACAATGAAACGGTCAATATTTATTCACATCTGATTCCTGCTGTGGTGACGCTGTTGAGCAATGACCTTCTATACATCTTCTTCGCCTCTTCTTTTCCGCAAGCGTCTTGGAGGGATCAACTCGTTTTCCATATCTATCTGACCACGTCGATGGTCTGTTTCGGAATCTCGTCAACATATCATACTTTACTATGCCACTCTGTCTATGTCGCAAATTTATGGGGCCGGTTAGATTATATTGCAATTGTTTTCCAAATCCTTGGGTCTCTCACCTCGGGGATCTATGTTGGGTTCTACTGTGAGCCGCATTTACAGAAGGTCTACTGGTCGATGGTGTGTATCAACCTTGTTCTAGCCTGAATGATGCTGTCTAACGCTTGAATTAGATTAGCATCTTGGCTCTTTTAACTGGGTTTGTCGTGGTGCATCCTCACCTGCAGGGCAAGGAATGGAGGATCCTCCGTCTATCAACGTTTGTGGCAACGGGATTCTCAGCCTTCGCGCCTATCATCCATGCTGCTTGTATCTTCCCGTACGAACAGCTCGATCAACAGGCAGGACTGCGGTATTATTATCTTGAAGGTCTGGTTATCATCATTGGTGTACTATTCTATGCGGTGAGTGGTAAGTATACTTCCAGAGTGGGAACAGCTGCTCATTCATCCTAGACACACTTTCCGGAGTCGTGGAAGCCGGTTTACTTCGACATTTGGGGCGCCTCCCATCAGATATTCCATGTCGCGGTTGGAATTGCAGCGGTCATCCATTTCTACGGCATTCTGGCTGCATTCCGATGGAACCAGGAGAATCAACGGTGTAGCTCTGTCTGAGGAATGAACAAGCAACGAATCTATGCAAGTGCGTCGGTTGTAAAATTAGACGGAACGGGGCCGCATGTCAAAGAGCTTTATCTTTTGTTAGTATTTCAAGATGGCGAGATAGGGCTTTTTCACTATGTTCAGGAATATGGTACATACACACCCTTTCGTATATCCATGAAAAGATCCAATTCCAAGTATCACACAACAGTCAGTCTTTCCACCTGGAATATGTCTCCGGACATGCTTTCTTACACAGGACAATTGGCAATGCCCACTAGGACTCCTAATGGAAGCTGCGAAAAGAATTTCATCCTTTTTGATAATATAGGAATCAGATAAGCGACGTGCAAGTAGACTGCGTATAGAGATCACTCACGCGGACTTGTATGGCTCATGCGGCGATTGCCCCTTCCATTCTGCTTACCATCAGACGATGTTGTGTGGCCTGATCCCGATTGCAGGGACCCATGCAAATCCAATCTCCCAATTCCCCGGAGTTGGGATCCGCTGCGCCGCAGAAATAATTCTGCCCGGCTTTCCCGGGGCGGAAGCATCGCCTGTCACGCCACGCCTCCCCTGAATAAATTATCGCCGCCGTCTCCGAAGACACAATTCGCGACACTTGACGTTCACTCCTTTTGAATTTCGTCGCTCACCCCACGGTGCCACCAGTCACCTGCCCGTCTACAGTATTGGTTCAATCTCGTGAAGAGTCCGAATCTCACCAGAATGCCGAGCCGTGTTCTGCCAACTTTCACGACCGCGGAGGTCGAAAAGCACAACAACGCCAAATCTTGCTACATTACCATCGGGCGTAATGTCTACGATGTTACCGAATTCGTGGAGGACCACCCCGGTGGCGGCGATCTGATACTGGACTACGCGGGCAAGGATGTGGCGGAGATCATGAAGGATGAAATTTCTCACGAGCATACCGAGGCCGCCTACGAGATCCTGGCCGACTATCACATTGGCTTCCTCGCCGCGGATGGTGCCGGGTCTGGTAAGGGGAAAGCCTCGGGCGTCGACATCGATGATCCTCAAACTGGCCCTGTTTACCAAACCACCGGACTGTCGCGGGAGGAGGATCTGTCAGTCGAGACGGACTACACGCAGGATTTCAAGACGCACAAGTTTTTGGACCTCAACAAGCCGCTCTTAGTCCAGCTCTGGTTCAGCAACTTCTCCAAAGAATTCTATTTGGAGCAAATCCATCGCCCTCGGCACTACAAGGGTGGCAAGTCTGCCCCGCTCTTTGGAAACTTCTTGGAGCCTCTCAGCCTGACGGCATGGTATGTTGTGCCCATCATCTGGCTGCCACCGGTCGCCTACGGCACCATGGTCGGTGCTGCTGGATTAGGGGATGTCTCTGTCGCGGCTGCTTATTGGATTGGTGGTGTTTGCCTTTGGACATTGATCGAGTACCTGATGCACCGATTCCTCTTCCATGTCGATAAGTACGAATCATCCATCTGCAACCCTTTCGTGCATTGAAACATCGCTGACATCTCTCAGGTGGCTTCCCGACAACCGAGTTGGCCTAACGCTTCACTTCCTGCTCCACGGTATCCACCATTACCTTCCGATGGACAAGTATCGTCTCGTCATGCCGCCGTCGCTGTTTATCATTTTGGCAGCGCCCTTCTGGAAGCTCGCCCATACCGTCTTTTTCTACAACTGGTACGCGGCCGTGCAGGTGTTCTGCGGTGGTGTCTTCGGGTACATCTGCTACGACCTGACCCATTACTTCCTCCACCACCGCAACCTTCCACTGTACTATAAGGAACTTAAGAAGTACCATCTCCAGCACCACTACGCCGACTTTGAGAACGGATTTGGTGTCACCAGTCGTTTCTGGGATCGGGTCTTTGGTACTGAACTGGAGACCCCTTCTCCCAAGGGTGTTAAGGCCCAATGAACAGCCTTGCTTTTGTTCGGATGCAAAGCGCCTGATGGCTGGCTCTTCACTTTCATGATTTTACGTCGAGTCTCTGGATGACCACATTCTCCAGAGGTTGTACATGCTTGCCTTCCATCTGGCAATAGTGGAGTTCCGGTTGGGTTCCTTTCTCATGGGCAGTCCTTTTTGTATAGATGACTGCTACTTGCTGCGACTCATCTGAGGGGACGTTGATTCGCCTTATCTTTCATCCAGTATCACTTATAAGTGCACATGGTCAATTAATCATAATACAAAATCCCCTATTCTTACTTCAGTAGGCCTTGGGCCAACGTTACTATTGAGTGAGAAGAGCACTTCCGAGGCCATTACAACCTTGAGACAGCATTTCTATTGCTTTGCCCTCTGTCGATGTCCCTTGAGCGTAGATTGTGAACTCGTACATCCGAAGGCGGACGGGAGCCTGAAAGTGGTGGCAAAGCTGGTTCCTGAGGCACTAGCAAAAACTTTGAACGGCACATGATTTGGCCTCGTAGGCAGGCTTGGCTCCCACATTACTTGCCCACCCTTTCATTCCACATCCCAACCGGTTCTCTGATCTGCACCACTCATTCGATCACACTGTACAGCTTCTGGCAATTAAGCAGAAGGGTTTGACAGCCATTACCGCCCTGTCTTTCGCTTTCTGACTGAGTCCAAGTGACCTCATCCCTCCCCTCCCCCAGCCCGACACTTCGATCGTGACTCGCGACTGGCTGTTTCTCCACCATGTCGGGACTCGACGTAGAAGCTCTCCTTGAGTCGACAGCTGCCCCGGCCGAAGCACCCAACAAGCCAACTGATCGCGATGACCGCTCTCGAGCGGACTCGGAGCGGCGTGATCGTGATCGTTCCCGTGATAGACGCCGCCGCCGCGATCGCAGCAGAGACCGTCGTCGAGACCGAGACGCCGACGGCGATGAGGACATGAAAAGCCCGTTCAGCGAACATGGCAGTGCTAACGGAAGCCATAGAAGTCGGAAGAGGAGCAGGAGCCGTGAGAGTGACCGGCGTCGGGCTCGTCGTGATCGTCACGGTGATGAATACCGTTCCAACGGCGATTTCTACCGTGGTGGCGGACGTGCCCGCACTCGTTCGCGCTCGCCGCGAGATGACCGACACTATCGTCCATCCCGACGGGAACGTGGCGATGATGACCGACGTTCTCGCCGTGACCGCGACGGTCGCCGCAACAGTCCTCGTCGTCGGAGCCCGAGCAAGTCTCCCGAACTCAATGAAGACGAGCGGGACAAGCGGACTATTTTTGTGCAGCAGCTCGCTGCACGGTTGAGAACTAAGGAGTTGATGGCCTTCTTTGAAAAGGTTGGCCCTGTTAAGGAGGCCCAGATCGTCAAGGATCGTGTTAGTGGACGATCTAAAGGGTGAGCGTGCTCGAATTCTCTCTATCACTAGTGCTTCTAGCTAATTGCGATTTAGTGTTGGCTACGTCGAATTCAAAAGCGAAGAATCCGTGCCTGCTGCCATTCAGCTCACTGGCCAGACACTTCTAGGCATCCCCATTATCGCTCAATTGACCGAGGCGGAAAAGAACCGTCAAGCTCGCAACCCCGAGGCTAGCTCGAGCTCTCAACACTCCGCACCGTTTCACAGGCTTTATGTGGGTAATGTTCATTTCAGCATCACTGAAAATGACCTCCAGAATGTCTTCGAACCGTTTGGCGAGCTCGAGTTTGTCCAACTGCAAAAGGATGAGACTGGTCGCAGCAAAGGCTACGCATTTGTTCAGTAAGACACCCGCATGGCCTTTATCCGGATTATCCAAGCCGCTGACATACTCCGTAGGTTCCGAGACCCGAACCAAGCTCGCGAGGCACTGGAGAAAATGAACGGATTTGATCTTGCTGGTCGAGCCATTCGAGTTGGTCTTGGCAACGATAAGTTCACCCCAGATTCGAGCGCGAATCGCCCGGGCCTTTCTGCAAACCAACCGAATTTCCAGGGCTCTTCATTCTCCGGCCATGGAGGGCGTGGTGTCCAAGCCGGCGGCTTGAACAACTTCGATCGTGCTGGCGGCAGAGAAAACGACAAGGGTACTGGGGCCAGTGCCCTCGATGATACAGACGTGGCTGGTGTAAACTTCAACAACTACAGTAGGGACGCGTTGATGAGGAAACTTGCACGAACAGATGAACCCGAGCCTTCTGCCGACGAGCAGCAGAAGATCCTTCGACCCAAGACCGAGACGAAGCCGCTCCCTGTTAATGTTAACATGGCGAGTCGGTGTGTGATGCTTCGTAATATGTTTGATCCCGGCGAGTAAGTCATCATTGACCCCAGGCTTGATTTTTCAGGAACTGACGAACTTGTAACAGAGAGGAAGGCGAGGCCTGGATCAAAGAATTGGAGGACGATGTCCGAATGGAGTGCGAAGAAAAATATGGCCACGTTGTTCACATTTCGTTAGATCCAAACTCCCAGGGCGACATCTATTTGAAGTTCGACCGCGTCCAGGGTGGCGAGAACGCCATCAAGGGCCTGAACGGCCGTTTCTTCGGCGGCAAACAGATTACCGCCCAACCTGTCGTGGATGCTGTCTACAGCAGTCTCTTCTCGCGCACCAAGGCCATCTAAGCGCCGGCTACTCACGTACGTGGGTTTTTGTTCTACTCTAACATGGCACGCCCTCTCTCAGGCAGATCCCTTGACGTCTTGTTTCTAGGCTCTCCGGATGATTCTGCTCTTGGTAGGTGCCGACCTTCGCATTGTGTGCTTGTTCACTTGGCCATTGCATTGGGCCATGCTACTTGAAATGATTTGTCTTTTAGGAGCGTATTCAATCCCAAGAAGTCCTGCGGGCGTTGCAATTGGATTTGATTTGATTTTCTCTCAATTCTCTCTTGTAGTGTAGTGCACTGCTACCTTCGGCCGGTGGTCTTGGGGTAGATCTTTTCAGCTCCCGCACAACCAAGCACATAGTGCTTTTCTATCATGGTCCTCATGATTGAGGTCACGGCGTTCCACATATTTTGTAAACCGACTAGAGCCACCATCGATATCCGCCGCGCGTGAATTAGCGGAATGGATCCGGCGATGGCGTCTTATCTGCCGACGCTCGGACCATGGAAATGTGTTCCCCCACGCCCGTTCTGCCTGCAACAGTTTCCTTCCGTCACCATCCTTATCGCGATCTATGGGCCATTCATGATTGTCATTCCAGCGAGGCGAGTGACAGGCCGGGTCTGGACCTTGGCTGGCCGTTGCAGTACGTGAAATCAAAGCTCTGTTGGGCTTACTACCGAACGCAGTTCTGAAGATCCTTTGGAGATACCCCGTGGAAGCATAGCTAACCACGACCATGTCTCCCTAGCACGCTTCACAATCCCTCGAATAGCGCACAAATACAGCTCTGGAGCTGCGCCGCACCATGATTCACCGAGCTTAAGGAAGCGTCCCCAGTTTCACGACTACTTCGTCACCCACCTCCCGTCATCGTCTCTTCATCCGGATCCCCGGGGACCGACCTCGCCCTTCCATAAACTCCCTCGCTCCGCATCTGTCCCTCATACGGGAGATACTCCTCATTCTCCGGCCTCGTTCCAGGCTCTAGTGGGCCGCGAGACAACGGTGGTTCGGATCCCGCTGCGCAGCGCGAAACACCACTTCGGAGCCGTCACTGCCCGCGGCACCCGACCCGCCAATGAAGATACATATCAGGCGGGTGTCATTGAAATTCCCGCCTTCGCAAAACGACCCCCGGCATCGCTGACCATCAGACGATCCAATTCCGGAGAACCATCCGCTCAATTGCGCGAGTCGCGTGGCGCGGAAACCGCCAGCGGGGACCCGCAGGTATTCTACTTCGGTATCTTCGATGGACATGGCGGCTCGGAGTGCAGCACATTTCTGAAGGAAAATTTGCACGAGTATATACAGGATGCCGCCGCAGAATTCGAACTCTGTTCGAGCCTCCGGACGGAACAGCAGCAGTTGAACGGTGGAGAGGCGCCGCTTACTCCCGGCTCACTACCGGTGTTGCAGGAAGGCAATCGAAAAATAATTGGCGATCTGGAGAAAAACCTTGTCTCAAGTTGGAGAAGCCTGGTTGGAGGTTACTTCAAGAGATTCAAGCCGACATATTTCTCTTACTACGGCCCGGAATCTGCCGATTCCGTTTCCACCGGTCGCGTTTCCATTGAAGAAATCATGGAGTATGCCTTTTTGCGCGCCGACCTGGACTTCGTCAAGGCGCAGGCGGCCAAACGGGACGATGATCTGGTTTTGGCCGAGAAGCCGCTGAATGAGGACGAGGTACTTCACAGCCCCAGCATGACTCGAAACCCTCAGATTGGTGGTCGTTCGCGGTTCAAAGGTGGCAGTACTGGGAGCATCGCTATGATCTCGACTCCTAGTCCTACGCCATTCTGGCACCCGGCTGGCCCTTCAAGCCTACTGGTCTCACATGTAGGCGACACCAGGGTTCTACTCTGCTCAACTACTAGCGGCGAAGCCATTCCCCTCACATCCAACCACCATCCATCTTCGCCGATCGAGGCCGGGCGACTACGCCGCTATGCAGCAACCTTTGTCACAGACTCCTTCGGCGAAGAGCGTATGAGCGGGCTCGCCAACACTCGTGCTTTCGGCGACGTCCAATCCAAACGCATCGGCGTGTCCGCTGAGCCCGAGCTCCGACGCGTCGAGATGGGCCCCGCTGAATACTCATTCCTAGTCATGATGTCTGACGGCATCAGTGGTACGCTCCTCGACCAAGAAGTTGTCGACATCGTCAAGGAAGCCCGCACCCCGGAGCAAGGCGCCCGAGACGTCGTCAGCTTCGCAACCGAAGTCACCAAGGAGGGCGATAATGCCACTTGTCTGGTTATTCGACTCGGCGGCTGGGAGAGAAGGCTAGAAGGTGGTGTCGGCAGTCTGGGGACCAAGGAGTCTCGCGAGTGGCGGCGCCAGGATGCCACCGATCCGCGCAGGTCACGGAGGTGAGACTCTTTCTTGTAGAAATGCTGCCTGTATATATTTTGTTTCCCTCGGGGATCTGTTGCACATACCTAAATTTTTGCAGTTGTCCAACCCATCAGCGGTTTTTCGTACGGTTTTTACATGGATGCCTCTATATATTGATCTACTCCGTTCGCTCGTAGGTTTCCCGTGCCAGCTGTGCTACTTGCAGGGCGGACTATGCCGTATAGTACATTTCGATGCGTATCAGAATACATCGGGAGACTAAGTCCATCTCCAGTTGCTTACCAACAAATTGCATGATACTTTGTGATTAGCTCCAATTCGGTGCGACTTGGTCACCGTCGAGCTCGGTGAAATGCTCGAAATGGACTTCATGCTCCGCATATCACTCTTTTGTCGAACCCTAGATCTGGAAGAAGCAAGGACAATATCGGGACGCACTAAGAGATAGCCCGGGTGGGTAGCATGAAACAGCTGACGGTTGGCAGTCACGATGATGAGGATTCCAAAGAAATCCTTCAATAAGCCAGCGCATTTGGCAGAAACGCCACTGGGACACAGATAAATGGGCCGCAGGACGAGTTACGAGGCAGATAACAGTAGACAGTAGATAGCAGTAGATAATGGCGGCAAGTGGCAGGCGTCTTGGAAAGACACTTGTCGCCCGGCGGCCCGGAGATAGCAAAGCTTAGATAAGCACGGTTTTATTATTGATTATCGGACACCCCTATCCGTACTGTATCTTCTCTCTCTCTACTCGGTTCCTAATCTTCAGCCCTGAATCCCGCCTTGTTCGTTTCACAATGAGTGCTAGGACCCGACGTCAAAAGGCGGCTCTCGCTGCGAATGGAGAAGAGAGTGAAGAGGGCAACGGCGCCGGGCTTACACCCTCGAAGCGCACGCCTTCGAAGAACAGGACTCGATCAGCTGCGCGTGAAGAGCCCAAGGAAAACGTGTTTTTATTTGCCCCGAATCTGATTGGTAAGGCTGACATGACTTTCCTGATCCCTGCGTCCGTTATTAGTCTTGTTGACGTGGGCTTGATTAGGCTACTCCCGCATCGTCCTAGCCATCGCGTCGCTCTATTATATGCCCCTCCATCCACGTACCTGCTCTCTTCTTTATAGCGTGTCTTGCCTTCTGGATGCATTGGATGGATACGCCGCGCGTTATTTCAAACAGTCGACCACGTTCGGTGCGGTGTTGGATATGGTGACGGATCGATGCACTACGGCTTGCTTACTGGTCTTCCTGAGCTCCGCCTGGCCCCGGTGGGCTATTGTCTTCCAAAGTCTGATCAGTCTGGACTTGGCCAGTCACTACATGCACATGTACGCCACTCTGAGCCTGGGCGGATCGAACCAGAGTCACAAGAAGATCGACCCCAACCAGAACTGGGTGCTTTACCAGTACTACCACAGCAAGGTATGGCATGAGCCATCGGTGTGATTATGGTGTCTTCCCAGCTAAATTGTGCCATCCAGGTCGTTCTTTTCATTTGCTGTGGCCTCAATGAACTCTTCTTCATCGGCCTCTACCTGCTGTCCTTTTCATCCCCGCTCCTGTCGCCCTCACTCCTGCAGCCTGTCCCCGACGCCCAGCCGTCGTCCGTACAGCCCGGCAACCCGGCTCACCCGGCTCCCGCCAGTCTGTTCGCCAGCCCCTGGAGTGCCGGTGCCCTTGAGATGGCACGCGCCAACAAAATCGACAGCTCCCTGCCATGGGTCATCACCTGCGTCTCGGCCCCTGTGATGGCCTTCAAGCAATTCGTCAACATTGTTCAGCTGGTCAATGCTAGCAAAGGACTGGCGGAAAGTGACCGCAAGGCCCGACGTGCCAACCGCAAGTAAAATTGCGAGGATACTGTCGGGGTGCTTGTCACGCAGGTTCTCATCGGCTGGCCCGCAGCCAGCTTGGGATATCTCTTTTCATTTTTCTCCCTCTGGTCATGCATGAGTTTGGAGCTTCGGTCTGATTTCAGGAGGCCTGTGAGCCCACAGCGCTAGCAGTTGTAGCCTGGCCTCCGACGGAAAGTTTGGGTTGGTGGTTCGAATCCTATTCGTGGGCGTCTTAGGCAGGATCGGAAGGTCCTCAGGAATGGTCTGCATTCTGGAATCTTGTACAGTACACACGGTATTGTGTCTTCTCTCTCTATTTCGTTCCCTTTCTACATTTCTGCCCCTTCGACCTCGTCGTTTCCCCCTCCATCATCATCATTAATGCTGCTGCTTATTTCTATACATTTAATGCATGTCATTGCGTCCGGACGTGGAGTAGGTCGGTAGTGGTGATATCTGCCATATGTATCTGATGAGGTATTTGGTGTAGATACCATAGTCTGCGAGTCGGAGAATCCCAGAGCCCAATTGGACCGTGTGTATAGAAATTGACATCGAGGTCTGAATACAAACTGACTCAGGATCGTCGAACACTGCGGCTATAAATTACGACTGTCGGGCCGCAGCCGCCGATCTCGGAGTCGGCGGGGTCGAACTTCACCCGCATCCCACCTTTTTTAAAGCTCCTTATCCTTGGAACCAATCGAGTCTCCAATTGCCATTCTTCCTGCTTTCCTGCCTCAAAATGCCTTCCTTTAACGTCGTTGTGTTTGGTGGTGACCACTGCGGTCCTGAGGTAAGTCTGCTCTGGAATTGACCCCGCCATTGCGCTCCTCCAGCTCTGGAAGGGAGCATTGAGACCCAAAGACAGACGCTAAGCGAAAGCATAGGTTACTGCTGAGGCCATTAAGGTGAGAAACAGGACAGCATGCCAGGATTGACTCGCACATATCCGTCCTAATGCCACTACATTTAGGTCCTCCGTGTGATCGAGAAGGCCCGTGATGTCACCTTTAACCTGCAAGACCACCTGCTCGGGGGCGTGAGTGTATACTGCGGAAAAGACAGGCCTATTCCAAAGACTAATTGGACTCTAGGCCTCTATCGACGCGACCGGCTCTCCCCTGACCGACGAGGCCTTGGAGGCTGCGAAGACCGCTGACGCCGTCCTTCTGGGTGCCATTGGTGGACCGGTACGTTCGACCTACCTACAAATGAACACGCCTAAACAAACCCACCTCCTGACTTCCTATGCGACAAACAGAAATGGGGCACAGGCGCCGTCCGCCCGGAACAGGGTATCCTGCGCCTGCGCAAAGAGATGGGCACATTCGGCAACCTGCGGCCGTGCAACTTCGCGGCCCCGTCGCTGGTCGAGAGCTCGCCGCTCAAGGCCGACGTCTGCCGCGGCGTTGACTTCAACATCATCCGTGAGTTGACCGGTGGTATCTACTTTGGCGACCGCAAGGAGGATGACGGCTCCGGGTACGCGATGGACACCGAGCCCTACTCTCGCGCCGAGATCGAGCGCATCACCCGCCTGGCTGCCCATCTCGCTTTGCAGCACAACCCGCCCCTCCCCGTGTGGAGCTTGGACAAGGCCAACGTCCTGGCAACCAGCCGTCTGTGGCGTAAGGTCGTCACCGAGGTCATGGCCAAGGAGTTCCCCCAGGTCTCCATCGGTCACCAACTGATTGATTCGGCCGCGATGCTCATGGTGAAGGACCCCCGCAAGCTGAACGGTATCGTTGTGACCAGCAACCTGTTCGGCGATATTATCAGTGATGAGGCCAGTGTCATCCCCGGTTCTCTTGGTCTGCTGCCCAGTGCCAGTCTGAGCGGTGTCCCTGACGGCAAGGGCCGTGTCAACGGTATCTACGAGCCCATTCACGGTATGTATTCTGCCAATTGGCTCATGCTTGAAACAAGCTTCACTAACGCTCGACGATAGGATCTGCCCCCGATATTGCCGGCAAGGGCATTGTCAACCCCGTTGCCGCTATCCTCTCCGTTGCTATGATGATGCAGTACTCCTTCAACATGTTCGACGAGGCCCGCGTCATTGAGAAGGCTGTGAGCAACGTCATCGAGGCTGGTGTGCGTACCGGTGACATTGGCGGCAAGGCCACCACCGTCGAGGTCGGTGACGCCGTTGCTGCCGAGCTGGAGAAGCTGCTCCAGTAGATATAACGCGGCTGGACCATGCATCTGGTTTCTATATGAGATATGACGGGTGTATAAAACAAAATTGAATACCCTTTCGGAATTTTAGACAAACTTGGACTTCGCTACTATAAACAGGCTTCTCATAGCGGTAGAACTGTATTGGTACATCAGTAGAATAGTCGTTTCAACTCATGAGACCCTTTGGGGTCGTTTCGTCTTCCCCAACTGACGATACAGGAGGCCACTGCCGGGAACATGTAGGTTTATATTGATGACCTTAATGATATGCAAAACCACACAATGATTGGACCTGGGTATCTCGAAGCCAATGTAACTCCACGAAGCAAAACCAAGCCCCCCAGATGAAACAACGCCATACAGTATGCATGCCTAGAACCCACGATTTATCGAATCACTGGCTCACCCATCCAGTCCGGTTCATCCAGCCCAGAAGCTGTCACCAGTCTGCCCGCGTCAGGATCCTCACTTCCCAGACGTCCCACATGTATTCCATTATTTATACCTCTGCGGAGAGACTGCCGAACACTATGCCGACGGTGCCGTTGATCGCGGCCATCAGCAGAAGCCGATGGAGCAGCAGCCATACGGCGACGGTGGTCATCGCACGCAAAGACCTGGAATCCACGCACATGGGTGTCCTTTCCGTTCTGGTGGTTCTCCATCACTCGCATCTGAATCACCATCGCCTTGAGCACATTCCCCGTGTAGGGATCGAAGTCCTCGTGCTGGGTATCTTCGAAATCCTCATTGGCTGCGTCCAAGGCATCACTATCCTCCCCATCGCCGAGAGCGCCAGACCGAGAACGTTGCCCCGTTGCGGTTTGGCGACGACCGCTCTTCGATCGGTCTTTTCGCCGCACAGCATCTTCGCGAACCCAACCTCCGTTTCGCCCACCCACGCCTTCCAACGGCACATCTACCCAGCCGCATGGCCCGTCCCCTTCCCAAGTCGCGAACTCGACAAGGTCGTTGCCACCCATGCCGGCCAGGAATATCATCTTCGTAGGCGTGTAGCTTTCGTCCAGCTCGAAGTCCAGGTATACACGGATGCGCACGACAGCGACGAGCTTGAAGAAATGAAGGGTTAAGGTGTGTGGCTGCGGGCCATCGGACTGCCAGTACTGCGTGGGAGAAGGGTGTCGGAGCGCCGCAACGCCGCAACCCGGCTTCGACGTGGAAACAGTCCAGGAGGCGAGTGACGAGATTTCGCGGAGATTGAGCGGTAAAGGGGAAGGGGATCTCTCTGTTTACCAGCTATCGGTCAGTCAGTGCTTCTCGTCACAGCAGCTGGGCTGCGCGTACCTCGGTCGTGCATTTCTTCATCCGCGTCTTCGAGTTGATCCTCCATTGCATCTTCGAGCTCGTCACCATCCACGAGCTCCGAGTTGTCGATTCCCTCCTCGGGGTTGAGTCCGTCATCCGGCTCAATTCCATCCGAGTATTCTTCCGCTTGCTCTGTACCCTGTGCATTCGGGTCGTACTCGTCGTCAAAGTCATATTCGTCTTCTGCGGGTTCTGGCCGAGGCGCTGCTGGCCGCTGTCGCCCAAAGATGGAGAACGGGTTGGAATACCCCGTCGGAGGAGGCATACTGGGCACAGGTTCAGGTGTTATGCCATGAGGACCAGTGGAGGGGGGCGGTCGATGCGTTGGGTTGGAGGGGGTGTGACGCGACGGCGGGGTTTGGAACTGCGCGCGAAGATTTCCCGGCGCATTCGAGCCATGGGTTGCAACCAGATCGTGGGGATTCGGTTGTCGACGGAGGTGAGGCATGGCGTCGGGAGGGGAGAGGAGGGAACGTTAACATTCTGGCGAGAAAACGATGTTTACTTCGGCGAGGGGAGCTCAATTACCCCTTCCGGTTAGCGTATTCTCACTGGGAGCGTCACTGGTGGATGAGGTAGTGTAGAACATTCTTCTCGATATCGGAATGATCGTTAACCTAATAGAAAGAGATAAGTCCGGGGAAAGGCCAATTTAGTGGGTGGTTGGAAGAAGTGAGCATCGGAGGCAACCGCGGTTCGCCGAAATAGACTGATTTATATACATAGGCATGTACGTAATAAGAGATCCGAGGGGACTACATAGCACCTGTGCTGGACTGAAAGGGCCAAGGTCTCGAATAACTGTCAAGGTCTTCAATATCTCACAGGGTTTGCATTTTGTCAACCTTAGCAGCAGAGGCGAGGCCATGATTCTTTTTGCTATGTTGTAAATAACAGTCACTCTTGTGGAAGTCATCCTAACAAGCTTTAATAAATTACCCAACACCCTCGCGGCACCCGGTCTTTTTTTTCCAAATGCAATGGTGCTCAATTGGATATGCCCTCAGATTCAGCGTGAGATTATCAGATCCCGCCCAAAGTGTTCAGGCCTGAGCCGCATACGGTGAAGACATACAGTGTCCACACCAAGGGTGATCTCATGGATCCGCACTTCGGACCGGCTGATAGCTTCGGTGGGGAGCCGATGCCTTTGCGACTTGTCGAGGTTCACATTGCCATGGAGGACACGCCATGGGCTCTGCGAGGGATGGTCGATATAATCCACGGCAAACGACCAACGGGTGGCGAGGCTTGGAAGCATGATGGTGTAAATCTATTGAGCTGGACGTGGAATTCCGGTATCTGGCCGCAAGGTCGCGGTAGACTGCAGATATCCTGAGAAGAGTCGCATTCATTTCGGTAATGAAGCTGGTTGCCTTATTGCGTCAGATGAACAGTGTGCCGTGTCTTCTTTCCTAGGTTTGCAGCTGGGTAAATATTCCGCAGTTATTTGGCCCAATGCGCGGTCCACGTTGAGAAGTTGAGGATTCATGTTCTACCCCGTCTTGATATTCTCAACATTGGAGTTGAGTGTATCACCGAGTTTGTTTAGGCACAGCTATTTTGCATTTGGCAGCAGGTGCCTTTTCCTCATTCGCTCGGCGTCGAACGCAGGTTTCCACACATAAATCAATTCGCACTCTATCCAGGCTTTTCGCCTCGCTCACAGGTTGTTGCTCGAGAGGTAAGTGACCACTAGAGGCTAACCGACATCTTGCACAATGGAGGCCAAGGTGAGGCTGATCGCAAGAGGTGTAGGCATTCTTCTGTACTTTGATAGGGTCAAGCCTTATGATAGTGTATGGCCCTCTAAGTACTGTTGAATACCTCCCACATCAAACTGTCAAAATCTGGCGCACCGGCAAAATCCATAAATCCCCCAGGCATCGTATCATTCAACCAGCTCGTAGAATCCACATTCAGGTCATAATTACCCAGTGAGCCCATCGTTGGCGCAATGTCGATGGCCGAGTCGGCCTGATCCACCGGTGGATCCGTTGTTGGAGACTGGAGGTTGATTCCTCTCGGATTGTTAGTGTATGTCCGAGTTGATCGAGACAATGTCTCTATTCCCCGTCCCCTGATCAGACGTTGGATCGTGGCGCCCAACAACTCGTGAATGCAGTCTCTTGCTCGTTTGGCCTCGGCCCAGTATTCCCCGATGCTGCTCAAGATATTCAAGCTGATACTGGTGTCGGTCACCACATCGTCGATCTGGACTTGCGAAGCGACTTGTGGTAGTCGCCATAGACAGTGAAGCATGATTAGCGTGCCGAGAAAGATCGAGTGCACAATCAGCCGACTGTACAAGAGTTCTTCTTGTCGATAGAGTTCTCCAAAACCGCGTAGCAGGTCCACTGCATGCTGGAAGCATCTTACCAGTATTACTTCCGGGGGCTCGGGGATACCGGGACTAGGCCGTAAGACCAATATCATCAACTCGTGGTATCTGGTCTCACAAAACTTGGTAATGAATCTCATTTCAGTGGAACAAGGAATATCGGAACGCCATGACTCAAGACGATCAATCATTTCCTTCTGCCATTGGTGAATATCAGGGACCGGAGGGTAGGCGTATCGGGGAGGATCTCTGCAAACACTGTGCATGACGTATTTGATCTCGGAGTTCATCCATGAGAGCTTGAATAGATGAATTGAATACGACATGTGAGAAGGTGAGCAGTTTGGAGGTTTCTCCTGCATGGCAGAGTCAGCGAGATATTTATCGGCGACATCTGCAGGGAACTGGAGACATCATTAGCAGTCTTCAACGTAACCGTCGAGAATTAAAACGTACCCGAAGCTCGCAAGCTTCATCCCGAACTCCAATAGGTCGGCCCATCATCGTTCCCAATGTCCTGTCAAAGCTATACACGACCCAAAAGATCCGGGTCCTCATCTCCTGCTCGAGGAAAGAGATTGGAAAGGCAGATGACGCGCGCACATCACGTTGGAGTCCGAGGTCAATGAGTCCCCCGAGACACTGATAATTCAAACTCCAGATATTGACCCCACAAGAAGGATTGTGGAGAGCATATACCATAAGAAGTAGTAGGCTTTGTAGACCCTCCAGGGTGCCTTCTGCACAAGCTCCCTCGAAGTACTGCGTCGCCGCGGTGTAGTACCCCTCCGCAGGAAGTCGAATCCTGAAGTGCCGAGAGAGATCGGACGCCGCTATTGCGAGCACCATGTAGACATGAAATGCAACTGCCGGGTCGGGGCCGGCTGGTTCGGACGCGTACATCTTCTCCAATCGCTGCATGTGAGAGGGTTCATGGAGAAATGGGTACATTATATGGACGGACGCAAAATACTTCGATGACAACTCAATAGCATCCGCTTTGCGAGAAGGAAGTGCTGTGGGAGAATTGAACAGCTCCCTCGACAGAGATATGGGCTCTTTGGCGTCATCGTGATTCCCTGGGTGGGCTGTACGTCGACCGGCGTTGGAAAATACGAGATTCGCAAGGAAATAGCCACTGGAAGGGCCGATGTATCGTGGCTCCCCACCGGGAAAGAGTGACACTAAGCCAATCTCGTGAGCCTGTCTTGACTGAGGGCGAGACGCCTGATGGCCCCCAAGGCTCATTGCAGGCTGCTCCTGGTGTGGTTGCGTAGAGGATGTAATGGTGTGTGCCTCATGTCGAGTAGGAGTGGATGTGAAAAGTGGTTCAAGGGGTCCTTCGTTGAAGGTTTCAATTTGCGAGGAATCTGGGAGATCCAAAGGTGGCCCGTCCTCTATCCTAACGTTGGTCTGCTCCTTGACTAGAGACTCGAGCCATTGAACCCGCTTCTGTAGGTTTGCAATGTATCTGGCACTACCTTAGTCAAAGGACCAATTGTCGAATAGAAGCCCACTCACGTGCGTTTGACCTCCTGCTTGCCATCGTTGATGCAGGGTAAGTTGGCCTTCTTGCACGCAGAGCACTGTGGGAGGTCCCCGTTGCAGCGAATCTTCCTTCTCTGGCAGCGCCGGCAAGCGGCGCGGTTCCGACTCCGGCGTGGTGAATCCATGCGAGGCTCTTTAGTATTTTCAACCACCAGTCACGGCCATGTGTAAGCCTGGAATTCGGAGTGAATGAGGTGGATTTCCAGGTACAACGAGGTATTGTTGCAAAAGTGCGGATCGCATCCGTCCCGAGGTCAACGGACGGCATCCGATAGATGACTAACGCACTCTGCAACAGGACCTTGGAAGAGCCCGAAGGAAACATGGCAATTCTCTGGGAAAGAGTACTTGGAGAGGTTGGACAGAGTGCCATAGGCTATGTGAGAGCAACCGTTGGTGGGTTAATGCTCTCTTTCTTTTATGTCAAGGATGCCGTAGACAGCAAGCTCTATACCCGCGATCTATCGGATCGATCCCGCCACCATTCGGATGACATCCGCCACCTTCTATATCGCCTTTAAAGGCAAAGTGCTTCGACCGATCAGTCGAGCTTCCTGCATGAGTTGTCTCTGTTATAATACCAGCTTCCAAAATGACTCTCATCCACATCGGTTTGTTGTGTTGCCTTGCCATCTCTGGAGCTGTTCTAACGCTAAACAGTCTTGTTCAAGTTCCGCGCAGATGTCAGAAAGGCAGCCCGAGACGAGTTTCTTGCGCAGATCAAGCCACTCAAGTCTCTACCCTGTGTCAAGAGCCAACGACTTGTCGTCGGAGGCCCATCCATCACCGAACCGGCCGAAAAGAGCAAAGGATTCCAATATGCGCTAGTAAGCTATCATGAAGACCGAGCAGCACTGGCGGAATATCAGGCAAGCAGCGAGCACGAAAGGTATGATGTCTCTGGTTTACAGCTCTGATATAGACGGCTGATCACAACTTCAAAGGGTGACAAGCACATACTTCATTCCATACAAGGAAGATCTTGTGCGCTTTGACTTTGAAGTTGATTCAATAGATGAGCCCCTGCTCGGATTTGGGGGTCCATTCTGATTAGACACATATAACATGGAAGATAAAGGCCAATTCGACGTACCCAAGCCTTGATATCGATTAATCAGAGGAGCTATGTTGATGGGCTCATTATCAGGTCAGTGTGAGGCCACAGCCATAGTTTCCGTTCAATAGCCTGCCTGGGATGATACTTTGCAGCCTAGCCCGCAGGTATGAATCGTGAGAGGTGCTATTTTGAGAGAAATAATTATAAAGCAGGTGTTACTTTACTTTCTTTTTCTCTGTCTTGGGGTCGGGGTGGTTAGAGAACCAGCTTGTTAATTTCTAGCTATAATTGATCCAAAATCGAGCTTTTCAGGCAAATAGAATTGACGCCCCGAGGAGCATACCAAGCACCGATGTTCCGAGCACAGCACCGATTCCATCCCATGCACTCGGTCCTGAAACTAGTCTCGATGCAGCGTTAGACGTAGCCGCTGGTCCAGTCGAAGTCGCATGTGCCGCAGAAGCCTTGAGGTCAGAATCCTGATGCACAATTGTCGCAACTGGCAGCCGTGTTACACCCACAAAACTAGAGGTCACGTTCGGAACGAATGTGGCATATCTTGTTCTCGTAATGGGCAAAGTGCCCGTCAGACTTTCGACCTCTCTAACAACGGTGGATCCGTAAAGCCAGTAGGCCTCCAGTACTGGTTCCAAGTCGGTGATCGGGAAATTCCGTGCAGCAAGTCGTGACTTTGTAGTTGGGAGAGTGGAGTAGCATCCCAGATCCGTGGCAGCCGACATGGAGTCTCAGAAACCATCAGCAGCTTGCTTCTATGTGATCGTGTGTTGGAGAAGAGAGGGAAAAGCAAGACCTGGACCATATCTCGGACAGCAAAGAACGGCGGTGCTCCCTAGGACATGCTTGGCTAGGATTATATTGGGAAATATGAGACCCTGAGCTCATGTCGCATTATAATTGCAGGGGAGTGGTCGAGTGACTCATTTGGTTATTCTGACACCCTTGTCACCCAATAAGGACCGGTTCTGTATTTCCCGGTAGTCTGGATAGTAGGTATGTATATCAACCAATTCGTCCATTTAGCAGCCTAAGCGTTCTGTCCGGAGATGTCATTGGCTAAAAGGTCGATGGAACCGTGTCGGGGATCATCACGCCTGATTGCTCTTTGTGCCTGGAGATTTGTGAGGTGGATAGTATTGAAGTCCTTCAGGTTTCTCGATTGTAATGATCTTCACAGATCTCAAGCAGCTATGCAGGTCTGTTGGACTCGGGACTCAATACCAGGAGCTGATCTAGTCCTACAAGGGGATTTAGCGTTATGAAGAGATTATGCATTCCGCTAAAAGACCCGAAATCCCTTTTGGAGCCATCATCACAACTTGGAGAACTCGACCGTCATTCTCAAAAAGCTCGATAGGACCGCCTATATGGATGCATCCGATCATGGCGATGGGAATGATAGAATCCCCAGGTTACCAGGCTCCGCCCCACATCCAGCCATCCCCGCGAATCCCCAGCACCGCCGATAACCGAGGTCCCCCGGCTTCCCTTGTGATTTAACGCTCTACATTCCATTTCTCTCCGATCACAGACGCCTTCCGACTTTCATAACCTCTCATTACCGTCGCAATGGCCTCGATCTCCCGCGCCTTGCGACCCTTGTCGCGCACCCCTTCTGTCCGGTTCGCCTCGCGGTTAGCTACCTACCGCCCCGTCCAGAGGTAAGCTCCATGCCACCGGCGTGGGAAACGTCGGACTGACTCCTCTCCGCCAGTGCATATGCCTTCTCGACCACTGCCCGCCGGCGAGACGCCGATATCTCCAGCCTCACCCCGACGCCGATCAGCCACCTCTCCGAGACGGAATCGCTGATGGCCGACTCGGTCGCCAAGTTTGCCCAAGAACAGATCGGCCCGAAGGTCCGGGACATGGACGAGGCCGAGACGATGGACGCCGCGGTCGTGGAGCAGCTCTTCGAACAGGGCCTGATGGGCGTCGAGATCCCCGAGGAGTACGGTGGCGCCGGCATGAACTTCACCGCGGCCATCGTGGCGATCGAGGAGCTGGCGCGGGTCGACCCCAGCGTCAGCGTCATGGTCGACGTCCACAACACGCTCGTCAACACGGCGATCATGACGTACGGCGATGCCCAGTCGCAGCGCACCTGGCTGCCCAAGCTGAGCACCGGCACTGTCGGCTCATTCTGTCTCTCGGAGCCGGTGTCGGGATCGGATGCGTTCGCCTTGCAGACCAAGGCCGAGAAGACGGCCGACGGGTACAAGCTGAATGGCTCGAAGATGTGGATCACCAATGCGATGGAGTCGGGTCTCTTCATCGTGTTTGCCAATCTGAACCCTAGCCAGGGGTATAAGGGGATCACCGCGTTCATCGTGGAGAAGGGCACCCCGGGCTTCTCGGTGGCGAAGAAGGAGAAGAAACTCGGTATCCGGGCGAGCAGCACTTGTGTGCTCAACTTTGACGATGTGGTGATCCCCAAGAGCAATCTCTTGGGCGTGGAGGGCCAGGGCTACAAATATGCCATCAACATCCTGAACGAGGGTCGCATCGGTATCGCCGCTCAAATGACCGGCCTGGCACTCGGGGCGTGGGAGAACGCCGCCCGGTAAGTCTACTCGGGACCGAAAATGACTTGTCTTTCCTCTGACGGTATTCATGCAGTTATGTCTGGAACGACCGCAAGCAATTCGGCCAGTTGATCGGCACCTTCCAGGGCATGCAGCACCAAATGGCGCAAGCCTACACCGAGATCGCTGCGGCCCGGGCTCTGGTTTTCAACGCCGCTCGGAAGAAGGAAGCCGGCCAGGACTTTGTCCAGGATGCCGCCATGGCCAAGCTGTATGCCTCGCAGGTCGCAGGCCGAGTGGCTGGGTTCGCAGTCGAGTGGATGGGTGGCATGGGCTTCGTTCGCGAGGGTGTCGCCGAGAAGATGTTCCGCGATAGCAAGATCGGCGCCATCTACGAGGGTACCAGCAACATCCAGCTCCAGACCATAGCCAAGCTGCTGCAGAAGCAGTACACGAACTAGATGCGATCTACGATCGGTGTTCTTTTCCTTTATACATATTCCATCATAAATCCTGTCTGGTATTGCGCATCAGTGGCATATTTCCTTTCTACAAAGTGTCCAGTTCCGCAGGTTGGGAGTACAGGGCATCAACGATTCAAATTGAGCCAAAGGATTATCTATTTCACATTTCCTCGTAAATCATACATATTATATCAACAAAAGCGCCCCCATCTTCCATCCACGCATGTCTAGAATGCAGACTCGCTGACGCCGTGCTCTAGTTGTGTTTGAAATTCCCGCGCCGAATAGTTACTCCTCCGCCTCGACCGTTAATATCGACGAAAACGCCATGACTCCATCGCCATACCCAATTGTCAACACAATCGAGGATCGCTCGCTCCGTAAAGATGGTAATAATAAAAATAGTAAGACTGCAAGTCCGAGTGGGACCGGAAGTTCCCGAGGAACCGGGCCCGCGGCCCGGATGTATTTTCCAGTGTGACCTGGGTGTCTCGCCTCGCGCTGACCACACTCGATCGCCAGATCCTGCTTCATGACTGACAGGAACGCTTCGATGCAAATTTTCTGCAGAAAGAAATGGACACGTCAGTTTCTCGGATCAATGCCAAGCAGGATTCGGGTCTCGACATACCATGAGGCCTCAGAGTCTGGAAGGCGGGGATGCAGTGTCAAGTGGTCCTTGAACAGGGCTGCGTCCTGTCTTTGATACTCATTCCTCCCTAGTGAGCATCCAGGATCATGTCTGAGTCACCCATTGGTAGGGGTAGGACTGTTCTCGCTGGGGCGATAGGTCTTGGTACAGCGGCCCCGATGAGTATGCATGAACAGGCATCGGCTGAGCGGCACTGACGCTAGGCATAGCCACAGGGAGTGATCGATGAGAAGACAGGAACTGAGCTCCAGACTGGTCGATGGAGGGCTGCCCGGGAGAATGGATGCCATCGGAAGGCGGTCCTTGAGTGTGATAGACCTGGGAGAAGGAGGACTCCGAGGTAGCCTGGCTGGGACTGGTGGTGTTGCTGAAGCTGAGCGGAGGCCCCGCGACAGGCAAAGTGGGTGGCACCAGGCGGGGGCCCTGGTGCAGCTGCCCATCGATCACATAGGAGTCCATCCGAGCGCCAAATTCGGCATCGGAGGACTCTCCCAGCGACGGCGAGCGAGGGTTGGGGTACTGCTGCCAGTCCTGTGGGTGAGAAGTCTGGCTGGAGGGCGACACGGCCGACAGCGCGCGAGGAACACTTGCAGGACGGTGAGAAGGCCCTGAGAAATGGGGGGAGAGCATGGCACTGGGCGTTGGGATGCCGGATGCTGCACTCGCCGCTCCATCTTCCAGGTGCCATCCCCCACTGCGGTAGGGGCTGACCTGCTCGCCGCTGCTGGCAAAGCCTGGTCGCCCCGTGAAGGAGGACAGTTGCTGCTTCAAGTGACGGACCTCGTCCTCTAGGGAGGCGTTGCGCCGGTACATTTCATCGAATCGGTCACTCCGGGGCCGCATCTCGGCCAGCTGGGTCTGAAGGAGGGACACCTGGTTCTCGAGCTGCTCGATATGCTCCTTGGTGCGCTGGTGGATGGACCGCTGGGCTTCACGATCATTGGCGCGTTTCCGCTCGAGCTGTTCCGCAGAGAGCGAGGAGACCTTGCGGGTCCCGGAGCGGGACTCGCGTTTCCTCAACGTCCCGTCCTTGTTGCTCATGGCTCGGGGTCTTGGGGATGTCAGACTCGAGTCCAGACGATGCAAAACTACGCGACCCTCCTTGGTCCAGTTATCCTGCACGAAGAGGGGGTTTGAGGTAACCATGAAGCCTGTGTTTGTTACCGGCGGCAGAGTGCTCAACATGAAGAAACGGGAAGTTGTTGCTTGATAGTATAGGGTGGCGGAAGCGTCGGTTTATATAGATGGAACGAGTTTAGGTTTGGCTCGTGTGGGCTTCGCACTAAAACGAGTTGGCGAGTTGGGGAGAGCGACGATAGTCGAGGAAAGGAAGGTCAAAGGGTGCTGGAGATTAAAAGTCTTTGGAGAAGCATAGGCTATCGGTGCTTGGCTGCAGGGAAGCAAGAGCCTTAAATAAGACTTTCTCCGGATCGACAGTAACATGGACACAAAGCCCCAGAAATGGATAACAATCTGCCTGCGATGCAACGGCCCAGTGCAGGCTCCGAGCGGGCCAATGAGCAGCCGCGAAGCGTACGGACTGTGTGGATACGGGAAAAGCTATGGACATAGCGTCTATTTTCCAATTCATGACTATCTATGACGATGATTTGTTTTCCTCGTCGATAGCGGTCCCGCTTCCTGTGGGAAAATCATGCTTGCGCTGAAGCCCCCACGCGATACACTTTCTGACGCCCAACTTTAAACCATCTGGTCTCTGCGACCCCATCGCCCAACTCTCCATGCAGCTAGTGATCTCGCAATGCACTTTCATTCGTTCTTAGAAGTTGTGTTGCCCCTGGCGAGAGCCCTCATTAACCCAGGACCATCTTGGTACACTCGGGGGAAAATTCAAAATGCAACATGCAACATGCAACACGAACACGCAGAATACAGAATGCAGAGTCCAGCCATGCCAGGCTATTGCAGGGTCAAGGATTAAGGGAGCCATGAGGGCAGCGCAGGTCCCCAGAGAAGGGAAGTATAGTGTGGAAGGAGGGTTGCCAAAGCCTTGTCCTTCCGTTCTCCGTGTCCGTTCCCCGGAACCAACCCGGGCTTCGGAACCAACACGATTAACCTTCAACTGTGCGAAACTACATACCTTCTACATCTCATTCTTCCAATCAGCGCCTCTCTCTGTCGACTTTTTTTTTTTTCTTTCTTTCTTTCTTGGCCCCCAATCTCCCGCTCTCCGGCCTCCAGAAGCCGCGCCGATAAACTGAGTCAATATAGTAGATCAACTGAGTCAATACAGTTGGTAAAGGAAGCATACCGAGTCAAGAAGAAACTCGCCCGGGCGAGGCCTATGAGAAGAGAAAATACAGGACCTACTTGATAAGTGGGCCCATGTGCGTGGGTGTGCTTGTCAATGTGGTACCGGTGGCGATGTATTCGATGGAAATCTGAAGACAGTGTGATGCCAGTCAATGTATGCTTGACTCTCTAAAATCCTATAACCCCTCTATATCAACTAAGGATCAGCCAACACTCCAACCCTCCCCCTGACTGGACCGCCAGGCTTGAAGGACAGATAACCTATCCGCTGGGGGTAGGTTAAATGATCCTCCCATTAGGCCCCCCCCCCCCCGGCGGCGAAGGAATATACTTCTGACAGCCACGGGCG
Organism: Penicillium hispanicum; assembly: GCF_028827665.1. Taxonomy (NCBI): domain Eukaryota; kingdom Fungi; phylum Ascomycota; class Eurotiomycetes; order Eurotiales; family Aspergillaceae; genus Penicillium; species Penicillium hispanicum. The sequence goes on along the minus strand of NW_026623198.1, from coordinate 3,097,186 downwards.
CGAGGCTGCTCTGGCCCCAAAAGCATGGCCGGCGCTCGGAAGTGCTGGCATCCGTGTCTGTGCAGCAACCAAGCCTGACAAAGACCGACCAGGCCAGACCGGCTCCCTCCAGCCCCGGCCTGCCGAAGCGGTGGCTTGATTATGGGAAAACCCCACGTGCGAACCATTTCAAATCCTAGTTTGATTGTCCCCGTTGCGACGAGCTAGTTGCTCCATTTCGACGAATACCCGGCACGCTCCACACGGGGCACAAGTGATTCTAGACCCGCATCCCTGGCCGATCATTGCGGGTCTGGTGGATGGAGCATGGTGAATTTGCATTCACTTGAGAGACTGACTTTGAGCTCGGTGCAAAGCTACATCATGGCCAAATGATACTTAATGACGGAGCCGACCAGGGTGTCCGGCATATTCGGGCCCCTTCGAGCTGGGATGACGAGCCCATTGAGTGCGGTGTATGATATGGATTTGGCCAGTCGCAGCCTTGTGTGGGCTTCGTATTTTCTCAACAAAGGTGTGCATTATTACCTACTTGAGAAGGAAGGGGGGGACTGGAGAAGATTCGATGCATGATGGTCGATCGACCCTAGGAGGCCATCAAAGCCTGTGAATCCTAAAACACACTTGGCTTGTAGTATAAACCATCTTGGTGCAGATGGAACCGTGACACTTGACTCGCGAGGCACGGACGGTACCCACTTACGCATCCACGAGAATGAAGAAAGCCAATCAAGACAGGTGCTTAGCGACAGCCTTGCCAGGTACCACAATGACCGTTGTGCCCCAGATCAACTACCACTAAACTGTGGTGCCGTGTTACCCGCCCAATAGCCTCGCGGTTGACGAAATATCCACTGGGTCCCGGTGTCGCCGACTCGCAAGCTAGCTCGCAAGCTATGTATGCTCATACGGGCGCGTGTGCCTCTAAGCCTCTTCTGACACTAGCAGCATTGTCCTAAGTCCGTCAATAATTAAACTAAAACTACGGCGAAGATCTCGGGTCCCGTGCATGTTGGTTATGTATATATCGGATCGGTACTTCACAATAGCCGGCCACAGGCTACCTTTGGGGGCCATCGGACCACGCGACTGAAGCGATGCCGGGCATAGGACTCCAAGTCTGCTAGGACCCGTTAGCTCTTACCCTCTTGGTTCCGTCATTGTCGGGCTTCGGCGTCGCCGCCGATCTCGAGTATCATGTCCGTAGACGGTGCATGAGTAATGCGATTGCCTATCAAGGGTTCAATCCGCGCACAAAACGTGGCAAAGTGCCGGGGCCAGTGCTGCGATCAAGGTAATCAGAATAATATCCGTGCTAAAGAGTATAATCCCATAGTAGATCCCGGACATACATAGTCATCGACTGTGCCCGGAGTCGGGGCTGGGGCGCATCAGGTGACTGCCACGTTATTGTTCCCCGAATCGGGCAGCTTAACTCCGGTTTTTCGATCCTGGACTCCCCGCCCCAACTTTCCCAACACTGTGGAGGAGCGGCCTTTGTGATCTTTCACAGTAGTCTTTCCATAGACGGTGACGGTGGGAAAGCTTGCTGAATCAGATAATCCCTGCACCTTACCCAGATGGACCCAAATTACAAGGCCCGGAAGGAGGCCTTCGTGTCCAATTTGTCAGGGAGCAGCATCCAGGATATCAACACCGTCTCGTTGGTCGCATCGGTAGGTGTTCTCTCTGGCCCGCAGCTCAGTCATCAAATCTTGATCACGCTTCTTACGAATCATCGCCCCTGCAGACCTCCGTTCTCCTCTGGTCTGCCCTGCAGTCTCGGCTATCCTTCTTCACGCCGTATGGCCCGGCTGCTTTGCTAACCGATTTCATCCTCAACGTGCTGGCTATCCTGTTTGCCACTACGGCATACTCTTCGTCGCCGCTGCTCCTCAACATTCTCCTTGCTACCCCGGCCGTCTTGCTCTTTCTCACCCAGCCACCGCGTTCGCGCTCTCCACCAAAGGCCAGGCCCCCCAGTAAACAGCCCGCCAATAATGGCGGGTCCCAGGATTCGGCAGAGTCGCTTCCGATTCACCCTTTCTTGACGACATACCGGGCAGCCATGATGGTCATTACCTGCCTGGCCATTCTGGCGGTTGATTTTCGCGTGTTCCCGCGCCGGTTTGCCAAAGTCGAGAATTGGGGCACCTCTCTGATGGACCTGGGGGTAGGCTCGTTCGTTTTCTCGGCGGGCGTAGTATCTGCGCGTGCAGTCTTGAAGAGACGTACTTCCAACGCTGCACCGACAACTCTGCTATCCAGGCTGCTTGGCTCTGTCCGCCATTCGATTCCTTTGCTAGTGCTGGGTCTGATCCGGCTCTGGAGCGTCAAGGGCCTGGACTACGCAGAACATGTAACAGAGTATGGAGTGCATTGGAATTTCTTCTTCACGCTTGGCCTGTTGCCTCCCTTTGTCGAAGTCTTTGACTCGTTGACGGTACTGATCCCCTCTTACGAAGTGCTAGCTCTTGTCATCGTGGTCCTTTATCAGGTGGTTCTTGAGTCGACCGATCTCAAAGAGTACATTCTGATCTCCCCTCGTGGGCCCGATCTGTTGTCCAAGAACCGCGAAGGCATATTCTCGTTCTTGGGGTACTTGGCGATCTTCCTTGCGGGACGAGGCGTTGGGACGCGCATCATTCCCCGGCGGATCTCATCATCCAAGTCCCCTCAGCAGGCTCGCAAGTCGCTCTTGGTTGGACTCGTTTGCCAGGTGGCCTTCTGGTCTACTTTGTTCTACTTCAATTCCACCTATGCCATGGGTTATGGCGCCAATATCCTGGTGTCGCGTCGCCTCGCCAACATGCCATATGTGCTGTGGGTTTCGGCCTTCAACAGCGCACAGCTCCTCCTGTTTTGCTTCGTGGAAACGGTATTCTTCCCGACTGTCCACCGAGCGACCGGAAAGGAAGGCGAGAACGAGCGAACATCGCTGGCAACGAGTCACATTTTGCATGCCTTCAATCGTGGAGGTCTGGCTATCTTCTTGATTGCCAATCTGTTGACGGGGGCGGTGAATCTGAGTGTGCCCACTCTGGATGTGAACGCGCTGCAGGCCATGATCATCATGGTCGCGTATGCGGCCATCCTGACCGTCGTCGCGCTGGGACTGGACAAGTTCAACATCAAGTTGCGTCTGTAATTGTATAATTGTATTATAGAGGAAAATCATCAAGACTATTCCAACACGAAGATCATAAGCTGTATCAGCTGATCCCACGTGCCGCGGCCGCGGCATGTGATATCATCGCGTCCGAGCATCCATGGATCTCCCAACTCCACGTTCTGCCAGTGTCGACTTCCCCAACCACTTTGCACGATGGGTTCAGACGGTCGTTCGTTCCTGAACTATCCTCCACCTCGCGAGGGTCCAGCAGTGCCCTATAAAAATGAAACCCAATCCATTCCCGTCTTCCGGGGCACTCCCCTGGCGATCGGCGCGACATTGTAAGTTGCGGCCAAACTTCGCCGAGGTCCTCATTGAGCTCTCCCGTGTGGCTAATTCCTTGCTGCGCTCGCCAGAATCCACAACATCGGCTTCATCCAAGCCCATTTCTGGCGCAATGCCGGTTTTGGCGTCATTCGCGAAATTCCCCATCTACACCAATACGCCGGCCGCTTCGATCCTACCGTGGTCCCCGTCGAGAATGCACCTAAAGATGTGCCTGGCCCTACCGTGGAGCGCAGAAAGGGACCCAATGGCTACTATACCTCTGCTGATTACCATGCCCTGTATGTCTCGGGTGAGCTGACTCCGACCGTGGTCGTGGAGACCCTGCTGCCTCTGGTCCGACGTGACACCCGCCCCGCGGGAGAACATTCGACTGCTTTCCTCCAGTCCCAGGTAGACATTATTCGTGCCGCGGCGGAGGCTTCCACGGAAAGATACAAGAAGGGCCAGTCGCTGGGTCCGCTCGACGGTGTTCCTGTGGCGGTCAAGGACGAAGTGCACATCACGGGCTACAAACGGACGCTTGGGTCGAAGCTCGATTTCAAGGCTGGAAGCGACGCTACCTCGTGGTGTGTTCAGAAATGGCAGGATGCCGGTGCTATCGTTATTGGGAAGACTACCATGCACGAGCTCGGTCTCGGTAAGTTCTGGCTGTATTCGCAACTGCGTATGGCGCCGCTGGCTGATCTCTCCGATTTCAGATACCAACAACAACAATCCCAATTATGGGACCCCGCGCAATCCCCACAATAAATATTACTACTGTGGTGGTTCTTCCGGTGGGTCGGGATACGCTGTCGGCGCCGGCCTGGTGCCTATTGCACTGGGTGCTGACGGCGGTGGTTCGATTCGTATTCCGTCCTCATTCTGCGGTATCTGGGGACTGAAAACTACACACGGCCGCGTGTCGGGAGCACCATCGCTAAGCCTTGCGCCGAGCGTCGGTGTTCTTGGACCAATCGCCGCAAGCATCGATGATCTTGCACTGTCCTATCGCGTTATGGCTGCTCCAGCTCCAGCATCGCAGGATCCGACTTCATCCCTATTCCCCCAGCCAACGCCACCTCCTTCTGACCGCAAAAGGGTCAAGAAGATTGGTGTCGCGCGTGACTGGATCGACCGCGCCGAGAAACCCGTGCGAGCCGTGTTCGACACCGCTCTCGACTACTACCGCCAAGAGGGCTACGAGATCGTCGATATCACGATCCCCTATCTCCCTGAGGGCCAGCGCGCCCACGCCTTGACCATCATGGCAGAAATTGCATCCGGGGTCGACTCTCGTCAAATCCGGCAACTGACTGCTCCGAACAAGGTCCTTGTTTCTATGGGAATGTACCAAATCACCGCTCAAGATCTCCACGCCTCGCAGCGCCTACGCAACCTGCTCATGACGCACCTTTCCCATCTTTTCCAAACACATCCTGGCCTCCTTATTCTTTCCCCATCAACGCCGCTCCCGGGTTGGCACATCGACGGCGGCGAAGCCGATCTTTCCCGTGGTCTGTCCGACGGCAAGATGTCTGTGCGCAATATGGAGTATGTCTGGTTGGCCAACTTCACGGGTTGCCCGTCCATTAACTGTCCCGCCGGTTATGATCGTGACAGTGGCGTGCCTATTGGCGTGATGGCTATGAGTGAATGGGGTACCGAGGAGGATTTGATTGACTTTGCTCGTGATGGCGAAGCGATCTTGGACCTCCCAGCGAACAAGCCTCCTGCCGAGTGTGCGGATGCTGGTGCTTTGAAGGGCTTGCGCGTTCCTTCGGCTAAGGACTCGGTTTGGGAAGATGTCATTGGTAAGGCTAAGGAGAGACAGTCGGCTTGATTGTCTTTATATTCATAACCCACTGGGAATTTGATATACCTTAATACCCATGATCAACCCACGTCCAAGAGAGCTTTTGATATTCTTCTCTATACACGGGAATAATGGTTTTGCTGTTCCACAGGCAAGCTCATTCAGATCCCATACATAGGAATACATAGTATGTTATGTCTACTACATGCTAGGTGGGTAAATCTAACATCCACCATCGCCGTCCCGCCGTCATGTGAAGCGCCCGTTGATAACTCACTACCTAACTAAGACGGTCGTCTACACTTGGCCTAACGTAGCCTACTTCAAGTCGCGGGATGAAGGCGGCAGGTTCTGCGAAATCAAGCTCAGTGAGCCGCCGGTCGGGCCTAGTGTGGGACCTTCGCCATTTAGCCCATCATCGCCTTATGTGCTTCACGCCTCCTGGCCCGACAGCGAACGCCAGCAATTCGCAGCCTTGCAGGGGTCTCGGCAGACCGGAGGCATGCCATCTGGGTCTTTGACACGGAGGGAGAAAGCATGGCTCAGGACGCACTACAGCAATGAATTCCAGTTTCTCCAGTCTTACGGGCTAAGTCTCTACAAGGAACGAGGATCGAGAAGAAGGTCGTGCCATTCTGCGAACGCTTAGGCGCCATGAGTGAAATAGCGGCCTCGTCCTACCTAACAACGTCCTGTGCACGTTGATTGAGGTGACTCCGTCATGGTTGCCGGAAAATACAAGAGAATAAAAGAACAAAACCAGTGAAAGACAGACAGGGCCGCAGGATTGTGCGACCGATTGATACGGCAGCTTAATGAATGCCCAAAGCAGGTCGATGCCACCCAGGTACAGCCAGTCCGAGGAAGCAAGATCGATCCACTGAGGATAGTGAGAATGTGGGCTTCATTCAGGAGCGGCGCTTCGGGTAGCGGACCGGACCGAGTGCCTCGGCTGCCACGAGAAAATGGAAGACACTCTCGTCGTTGCCAACCAAATTCGCCTGACAGCCACAGGAGTGAGAGCAGGTCGCACGCTATGCGAAGGTCCTGGACAGAACTCGAGACATTTTATTGTATGCCAACGGCATCAAAAACGCCCTTGAAGAGATATATAGCCATGCGCGAGCTCCGACCAGAACTGTTTAGCAGATACTGTTTAGCCGAGGTTCTCAACGTTTTAAGGAAGACTTCGATGCGTTTAAATATTATCTGACGTCAAGCCGCCGGGTCATTTGGGAAGGGTTGACGTGAGGGCCCTATTCTCGGATATATATCGTATAGAAGCCCTGGTAGTTATTTGTATTAGCCCTCCACTCCGAAAAGAGCTCAAGTTGACCACAAAGCTTTATCGTTGAGCAGCGCGATTGAAATACCTGACAACTGAGTAAGAAGCAAAAGACAGGATCCTTTGACGTACTCAAGAGATTGTGTGGGTAATCTCGCACATTGCCGGGGATCTTCTGGAACCAACGGCTAGTTCTGTAGAAGTCCCCCAGCACTGACTCCAAAGCTAACGTTTCCTTTGCCTTTTTTGTTGAACTGTTCCATTGTCCCGTATATCATGGATAGCTGTGTTCAGGAGTGTAGCAATCATTGCCCGATGAGTTCTCCGCCGGAATAGATGTAGAAATACATTGTAAATATATTGAAATGCGGAGAAATCTTTAGTTCTACGAGCGCATCTCTTCCTCAGCAATCTTCTCTGAATAAGAAGGACATATTTTGCTTACCACAGACTGGCTCTGTACACTTCACTACCTCGGTGGTAGTGATGCTTTGCTTGGAGTGGAATTGGAGTGGAATCTCGCGCGAAAAATGAACAGTCGTATCGCTCTATATTCTGGTGGACGCGACAGGTAGATGGAAGGCCAGTCGATATATAGCAAGGGCGCTCGATATGTCGGAAACTTGACCATCCTGGAGAAGCATTTATCAAAGGGCAATTGCAAGGTTGATGCACAAGAGACTTACTGGCCATGGTAACCCAGTATCATCCCAGTAGAAATTGCTATAAGTTTCCCAGTGACTAGCAAAGGGGTTGGGATACCAAGGACAGAGGCAACAACGATCTGCATTGAGAATGATTACAAGAGACAAATCTGAACGCCCGCGTGGTATCGGTTGTGTTTGTTGGCACGTATGACCAGAAGCTTGGGTACAACTAGGTACAGTTCCATCTCGCATCCGAGATCTAGCACCTCGTACCAGAAATTATATCCCAAATAGCAGCCTGCACATAGACCGCTGAATCAACCTGACATAGCCAGCATTGTTTGATGACTTTTGCACACCGTGTCGCAGACACCAGGGAATTCTTTCAAAAAGTCTTCCGACCTTATCACTGAGAGTCTCATCATACAGACTGACAGACTGGTAGATTCGAAAATCTCGTAAATGGTCGAACCCAGTGCGAATATATCCGTAGCTATTATGGGCTGATCTCTCCAATGTTGTGGAAGGTAGAACCTGGTTCCCTCGCCAGAGCTTGGCTTTGAACAATCCAACGAAGAGCCCGAGAAGTCAATGATCTTGATATCAAAGTTCGCATCTAGTAGAATACCCTATTCAAGAACAGGGGGATGTCTCTTCCCTTGAAATGAACTGATACAAGGAAGGTTTCTCCGAATACAAGTCAACAAACGCTCTGATGTTATCGCTAGGCACAAACACTCTATTCTCTTCATAAAAAATACATGTAACGCTGTAATAGAGGCCAAGAAAGAAGCCAAAGCATCGCTCCCTGTTCAAATGAATATACCCTCTGAAGGGGTGGGAATGAAGAATTCACAGCCGAGATGGGATTCTTCTCCATGGGCCCGAAGTTCCCGCAGGATGCGTTCCCCAGGCGGAGGTCCATCTGTCAGGTACTCTTTGATGTGGATGATATAGACGGACAGACCAGCCAGTGGAAGTGGGTCGGCCTCAGCCCAGCGAGAAGGATCTGGCACTTCAATGTCATCTATACGGGCGGCTTCACCAAATCCCACGAGATCGTCTTTGGCGAGATCAGGCGATTGAGAGACATTGGAAGCCGGGGTATGACGCGGCGCCGGGTTGCCCGATCCACCCGATCTGCTGCCGCTTTGGTTGCGTTTTGAACGCGGGCTGGCCTGCTCAGATGGGGGCTCACTGGCGTCCCATTTACGTTTGCGATCTGCGGACCCGGTTTCGCGTGTCTCCATGACCTTCTTCGCCAACACCATCAGCTCCGCGACAAGATGTCGTGGACACAAGTGACCGTAAAGGTATCCATCATCGACACTGTCATTGTAGGAGCACTCGATGAAAATGGCTCGTAAGGTACCCGCGGCGATCTTTGGAGCAGCAGCCTCCCAAACACGTTTATTATGCGATTCCATGGATACCGAGTCAGGCTCGACGTCTCCAAAAACAATGATCTCATTTCCAGTGCGGTGATCGCGCAGGAAGAATGCAGAGCTTTCTACAGTGGCCAGCACTGGCTCCCTTGGATTGCTGGTTCCCGAGAAATGGCGTGGTGACCGAGCGGGCGAGTAGTAACTGGGAGAGCTTAGCAGGACGTCCAGGAGCGTATCATTGTTCACTATCAAGTCTCACCTTCCATCGGTATGGTCAACAGAAAGTGCCCTGGACGGCAGCATCGATAGATCGGCGGTAAACACAGCGCTGCCAATTCGGTGATGCGTCGCAGTTTCTGCATGATATCGCTTCTTGCATCGGCCATGACTGACGCCCAAACATTTAGTTAAGATGCCGTTGCAGGCACGGACATAACCTCTCGCGTCGCCGCTGCCAAACCTTGGGTTCCCACCCTCCACTAAGCGTTGATATGTGAGGAGGCCAGCTCCGCCGTCTTCGTCAGACAAGTTTGGCCAAATCACATCATTGAACATGTGGTTTTTGATGGCCGAAAGTACAGATGGTAACGCAGCGACGGGCTTCGGTCCACTGCCCGCCTCTATGATTGGTGTGTTGATAGCGAGACCCGAGATATGATCCAAATGGGGATGTGTGATGAGGACCGCGCCGATTATTTCCCGAAATATATGTGCTGCATTGGCCTCGGCGGTTTCACAAGGTAGTTCCAGGCCTTTGAAGGGCCCATCTGTCATGATTCCCTCGTCGTCTTTCGACATCGGAAGATGTCGTTGCAGTAACCGAATGATACCGGCAAGAAGGGTGCCCGCATCCACCGCAATCATCGATCCTGGAGACCACTTCGTCGACGTGGATCGCACGAGAAGACCGGTTACGCTGTCTTCACGTGGTCCTCCATTTGGGCCCTGGAAGGAAGTCAGCTTTTGAATCATTAGAGTGGCAGGGTTTCATCTGCCAGAACCCGACGGTAGTCTCCACATGCTGGATTTCAGCATCCATAAATAGTAATATGGAGTCACAGATCCTGAACATCCAGTGCTACACGTGGCATATGCAGATAGAAGCGAGGAAGCGAGTGGAGACCTACCAAGACGATAACCTCAAATGCAGGTGTATGTGCCATTGTTCTCCCTAACTTGGCGCCGCGTTGCTCAGTGAAACACGGCAGTCAGCGCGAGAGATAAAACGGCTTTGAGACGGGAACGGAGACTCTATCGAAGTTTCAGACAGAGACTGTCTCACGGGGAAAGCGCACGCAGATTGGTCGATCGCAGGGTAAGGAAGGCGAGACGCGGCTAATGGGGACGGTACGGCCGGGGATCTCAAACGCGCGAAAACAAAAGCTTGCGATGTAAACCGTCGCAAGATGCGTCACAGCCCTGACGCTACCCAGATGGCCTTATCGCATAGGCCGATTATGCGTGCCAACCGGGAGCTGCGGTCAGGAGCTCGCGGGTCTCTTGTGCAGTGGGCTTGGATCCGACGAGAGGCTCAGAGACCCGTATGTGATACCACTTGCGCAGCTGGAAGGCGCAGGCCTGGCTGGGCGCAGAAGATAATCTTGGAAGGTCCGCCGTGTAAGAGGGACTCCGAAGACTCCGCCTAGGTGTGAATGCTTCCCCAGCTTGTACGACGCCGAAGGGGGCACCTTGTGCAGGGTTGGACAGACACTCCTACACGCCAAATCCAGCAGTGCCGCGCCGATTGGACTGGGCGAGGATTTGTCCTCGCCAAAGGCAGAGTCAGACCGGCGAAGGTATCGTGTCGCACCTTCAGTGTCGCAGGCGATACCAAATGAGGTGTGGCTTGTGGGGTACGATCGCGATGGAGCTCGGGGAGATCTGGAGATGGTGAGACACCACTCGGTCAGCGTTCACTGAATTGAGAGACTGAAGCCTCGGACAACACTCACTGGGAGCGAGGAGAGACGTCAGGGCGAAGAGACGAACATGCGGAGGATCACTCTTTCGATCCAAGCTCTAGGAAGGTTGGGGGCGATCCTTGGCGCATTGATCAATCCTCTTGCGCCCGGAGCGCAGCGTGCATGTTACAGATCGCAGGAGTTGATGGTGGTCGTTGTTTTATTCCATGCCCCAATGTTCCTAGCCAAAGGGAAAGCGTCATGCTCTTTGTCCACCGAACCCTCCACTCTTTTCCAAAGCGGAGTGGCTTCCAACCGGCGCATCCGGTGGTTCGTGTGGAGCTGATAACGTCGCGGTTGATCCATCGCCGATCAATGACGTCCTGCAACCACCAGGCGAATCGGGGATTACATACTGTCGACTCCAAGTCTTACATCGAGGACAGAGAATTGTGAAATTGCATAGACCACGATCAAGTCAGTTAGAATGATGGGGCTATTAGTAGATGCTTGGCAGGGCTTCCCCTGGCTATGAGGATGCTAGATGACACAATGTACAAACCTGCCGCCACCAATGGATATAAAAAACGAGGCTAAGCAGAGATGAGATAGCGAAAAGACAGGCGAGAGATAATCCATGCCCCCTATACATGACTTCGTGTGAAACCCATGGGTTGGTCCATGGCTCAGTTATGACAGAAAACCCCCACTCCATCCCAGACAGAGAAACCGCACAGAAAACAATCCCATGAGACAGCCCTCCCAAGTTGCTAGAACGCCGTGCGTGGACTCGCTGAAAAGATGAGACGAGAAAGAGAGATGACGGAGAACGGGCTCAACCATATGTGAAACCCATGATGTAACGTGCTGGGGTATGTTCAAAAGCAAGGGCGTATAAAGGAAATTGCTAGGTCACATCGAAAGTCGCGTGCCTCAGTGTTCATCGCTGGATTCTCGGTCTACCACAGCTTGGTAACTCGGCAGGTTCTGGTGTTCCGAGCCAGCGGAGTTGTCTTCCGGGGGCGAAGTAGCATCTCCCGAGGGCCTGGCAGGGAATTCCAGGGAGGTGTCGCTGCCGCGGCGACTGCTTCCAGGACTTGAATACTCTGGAGGTGGAACGCCATCTTCGTCTGGGGCCCCCGACAGAGCAGTATGGGGACCGGTGGAGTCCCCATCAATGGTCCTCCGACTGGAACCCTCCCCGGCATCCTCATTAGAAGGGATGTGGGCTAGCTGAGCAAGAGAAATGTCAGTTGGAGACCGGATTGGACCGGGGCTGACCGCTTGGGGAATGCCGACACTCGAGCTTCTGGCCGTGTGTGTTTGGTAAACTCGCTGGGAGATTTGAGCAGCACTTTCCCGTCCAGATTCAAGCAGAATGCTGCCTTGCTCACTGCCATAGGGTGGGGGCGGCGCCAGGCTGCCCGTCATGGGGGCCAAGCCCCATTTCTTGACATTAGCTTCGATGAAAACAAATCCCATTTGGCCGAAATTGACGTGGACGCTGCAAGGGCCATTTGCGCCGACAGTGGGGAACAGATTCTGCGAGCGATAGTTGTGGGCGACGTCTTCAAGTTTCTTCCCGTTACGGGTGAAGAAGATGGTGCCCGACCTTGGCCGATACCCCACGCCAATCACATCGCCTTGAAGAAGCGGGGGGCCATATGGTGTGGGAGTGAATGGCTGGTTGTGTCTGCGGTGACCGGTGGACTGGTAGGCAAAAGAGGTTCTATGGAAGCCTAGAGAGAGGTTAGCTGACTCTGGCGACCGGACAATCAGACCAGGATGGAAAAGCATACCTGGCATCCGGAAGAGAGGATATGGCTTAGTGGTCAACCCAAGACCAATCATCGTTGACTCGGGCTTATCGTATATCTTCGCCTCCCAGTAGTAGACCTCGTTCTGCTTGGGAATGGGCAGGTTGGTTTGCACGCTGCATTCCGCGTCGAAGAACTCAATCTCCGTGCGACCTTCCACAAAACAGTTTGCGATCTCTAGTTCGGGCTGAAATTCCCACGCCGAAACACCCTTTTCTTGAATGGCGAGGAATTGCGACAGCGAAATATCGGTTTGCATGGACTCTGGTGGATTGGCTTGTACAAAGGCTGCATCTGCGATCAGTACGGAATCCACTATTCCAGGATTCTAGGCTCACCTTTCGCTCGCAAATATTCCGATCGAGACAAGTCGTCCATTGATTCTAGCGCCGCTTCTTCCTCCCGCGCAAATGCTTGTTCGTCATCATACTCACCCGGACGGCCAATCCGATCGAGCATAATCCGCCCGCGGCGGGTGTATTTGAAGAAAAAGAAGATCGCAAGTACGACAAAGGCAATAGCAGCCGAGCCAAAGGCGGACAGAATCCCAATCAGGATACCCTTGCCGGTCGAGCCGGCGGAGTTGCCACCGGCGGCAAGTGTCTGCCCACTGCCATAGTCGGATGAAAGACTCGAGATAACATGTTGCAAATTCGCTTCAATTTGCTGTCGCGACAACGATCGGGGGGTTTGGAGGTCGGTTGGGATTGACTGGGTCGAGGTGAGGTCGAGCGGTGACGTCGTCGGGCTGCCTATCACTGTGCTCAGCGTAGATGGCAGGCCTGCGAGCGCACCAGGGCCCGATGCCTCAAAACCTTGCATTGTTCATTGACTGCAGAGGCAGAAAAGGTAAGAACTGAATCTCAACAGCAAGAACAAAGGCCGTGGAGTAATGGGGAGAGGAGCAAAGAGATGAGGCGGTGGTGAGAGGAGGTGTGAATGATAAGTGGGCGACGCAGGCGGATAAAAAGACGCGGGTTATCTAAGACGCTTCCGGCCCAGCAATGAGAGCTCTCGCGCAAGTCAAGCTTGTCAGGTCTAGAATGCAAGGCAGAACATAAGCATGCCAAAATACTACATGATCGTCGGCCACGCTCCTTCTGCCCTCGTTCATCCCACGCTCTGGCGAACCTGTCAACTGTGAATGGCGGTCGCCAAGTCGTACAGGCGGACCATCCCTACTCAGGATAAGCCTCCTTCTCTCCTCTCTTCCCCTCTCGCTTCCCTCGTGGCTCCTTACTTGCTCGCCTGACTGGAGGAACGCCATAAAGTGACTCCTCTGCAGCCGCACAGACATCCTCCGACAATGCGAGCAACGGCTCAGGGTGCTTCCCTTGACTCCAACTCCTTGGCAGGACAGGCCGATGTCATCATCAACGCGGTTGACTCCTACCATGTCCGCCTTGCGGGCACTGGCACCTCCTGCGATAAATACCCAGGTAAGCCTCGCCTGCGCTCAGAACCAGGGGAGATTCCGCAAGGCCTGCCTCCTGATGTTGTTGCATGCCCTTTTGCGGAGCTCCCTTCGGATCGCTGGAGCCCGACCGGAGATCATGCCGATGCCGAGCTGACCTGAAATCCCTTGCCCTAGCCAAGCAGCATGCACGCAACGTCGCCCGAAAGCTCGGTGTCTCCCATGGGCTCATCTATCTCGCTGCGGAACCCACCGTCAATTGGCGCGACTCGGATCAATCACGCCCGTTCCGCCAGCGACGATACTTCTACTACCTGAGCGGTGTGGACGAGCCTGACTGCTCGCTCTCGTACGATGTTGCGTTAGATCTATTAACACTCTATGTCCCTGATTTTGATCTTCACCGGGCCATTTGGATGGGCCCAACGCTTTCTCGGGAAGACGCCCAAGACCGCTACGATGTGGATCGAGTCCTGTATCATTCATCACTCCAGCCAGAGCTGGAGAGGTGGTTGAGTGAGCGGGTGCAGAATAGTCTGCTTTACTTGGTCCACGAGTCAGAGATGCCAAAAGGACTGCCGACGGAATTGCCCCTAGACAGCAGACAGCTCATGCCTGCCATGGATGCGGCCCGAGGGATCAAGGATGAATATGAAATTCGGATGATTCGTCAGGCCAACAAAGTCTCGGCTCTCGCTCACCGCAAAATTTTTGAGCGCATTCAGAAGATGTCGAATGAATCGGAGATCGAGGGGCTGTTCCTCGATACATGCGTCTCTCACGGGGCACGCAACCAAGCATATCAAATAATTGCTGCGTCGGGACCGAATGCCGCAGTTCTACACTACGACCGAAACAACGAGACGCTCCGCAACAAACCGCTTGTTTGCCTTGACGCCGGTGCCGAGTGGAACTGCTACGCCAGTGATGTGACGCGTACATTCCCGCTCTCCGGCGAGTGGCCCAACAAATACGCACGAGACATCTATAAGTTGGTCGAGCGCATGCAGGAAGAGTGTATCAAGCCCATTCGGAGGGGAGCTCGCTTCCTGGCTCTGCATGACCTAGCACACGACATTGCCATTGATGGCCTCCTGGCCCTTGGGGTTTTGAAAGATGGCTCGCATTACGAGATTCGCGAGTCGGGTGCATCCAAGGTGTTTTTTCCTCATGGACTCGGTCACCACGTTGGGTTGGAAGTCCATGATGTGTCCGAGTCATCTATCATGGCCTTGCATCTCGATCTTGATCAATCTCAATATGGTCCGGTACTGAACCCCCCCATCTGTCTCTCGCCTTGCACACTATCAGCCCCTCTGCTAGAGGAGGGCATGGTGGTGACTGTGGAACCGGGTATCTATTTCTCGCCCCTGGCTCTGGCGAACGCACGTAAACAGCCTTATGCTCGGTACATTGACTTTGACGTCGCTGAGAAGTATGTACCTATTGGCGGTGTGCGCATTGAGGATGATATTCTCGTGACTGCCAATGGATATGAGAATCTGACAACTGCACCAAAGGGAGAGGAGATGCTCGCGATCATTCGCGGGTCTTCATAGGTATCTGGACCTGGTAATATCTGACATTTCGTTTATACAAGTTCAGAGCCTAGAAATAATGATTATGAAACGAATCCCCTAGAACACTAACCATATTCAATTTCATTTATCAGACTTCCTGTGTAACAGTCCATTTCCCCCTGATTGTACAAATAAACTTGCATTCCTCCATCGCCAAAGAAATCCAGCACAAAGTGGACCTCAAACCACGTCGCGCAATTCCGCGCGCATTTCCGATTGTGGGCTATCGAAGGCATAAAAAGAGTCGCAAGGATTGTCTGTTGATCCTTCGAACTACCTGCCGGTCGTCAGTAATGCAGATTAATCCTGCTGTTATGGCGGGTGCCGTGAGCTATGGCACTACATAGTAGATCCTGAGGACTCCCGAGGATTCAGTCAATCCAACCAAGGTCATCGCGAAATCCAATTATTCTATTGAAGCCTTAAGCGGTTGAGATTGAGAATCCCCCAACATTCCTATATGTACTTGGATAGGTATCGTGGAGTGTGCAGGTAAAAAACATAACAGAATGAAATAAATTGCTTCAAATTGCTTCAAACTATCCTCTCCCTGTTTCTGTAATTAGCTAGTAGACCGTTCATCTCGGTGCAGTTGTAGAAAAAACCAAGACTACCACAATTGCACAAAAGAGGCAAACTTCCTCCACCTCGGCATACCGTTATATTCATCCAGCTCCTTGATTTCCTCAATACCAAGAGTCCTCCGTCCTATCTGCAAATCCACGGTTCGAGGATCTCGGAGCTTTGTGCGGTATATAAGCTTGTAGGCAATGGCACTAAACAAAATCAAGACCAGCCCGAACATGTATTGGAAAAAGTAGTACGCGGTTGGTGTATCCGATCCCTAAACAAAGTAGTCATTAGCAGCTGAAGTCTTCCAACGGATTCATCATCAGAGCCACGGTGGGTCCTTACAATGGGGTACAAGGCAAGATATAGGGAGCATGCAATGTAGAACCAACAACACGTAAAAAGCCACATCGGGGGGAAGGGCCAGAAGCTACATTTCCATGCGTAGACTTGCGTGAAGAGCGGATCGTTCTGAGCCTTCAGAGCCGCCCGGAAGCGGAACGAGGTAATGGATATCACAAACCACACCATGAAGTATCCGGTACTAGCAATCTGCGCCAGCCAGTTGAAAACAGTCGTGCCTTCTCCGCTCAGATTGATGTATGTGAGAGTGACGCAGAGAACACCCGTGATGGCCAGAGATACGCGGGGGCGCCCGCGCGAGTCCACTTTGGCCACCCAGGCGGGAATCAGGCCCTGGTGGGCCATTGATTGGAGGATTCGAGAGGCGATAAAGAAGCTTTCTGCAGCAATTGCTGCCACTGCAAACATGATGACCACGTTGAGGAAGTCTGGAAGGCCCTTGATTCCGGCCTGGTTAATGGCGATGACGAACGGGGATGCAGCAACGCCGCTGCTACCCAGGAGGTTGGTGTTGTTGGGAGAAACCAGGATTCCAATTAGTACCACAGAGACCAGGTAGAGGACAGTAACTCGAATGGGGATCAGAAGCACTGCATGGGCCACAGAAAACCGGGGGCTCTTGGATTCTCCAGCCAGGAAACCGGTGAACGTGTTGTCTGTATGAATCATCGTTGTGTTAGTGCTATCAAGAATACTTCAAGCCTGGAGGTCATCCATACCTCCTATGGCTAGAATGGCCAGTAGGACACTGTTTCCGAATCCCTTGAATCCGTTGAGAAAGGCTTGTCCATCTTGCCATGTCTCTCCATGATGCATGGAACCCTCTGAGCCTGCCCCAAATATGATCGCAATACCAACAACGATAAATATGAGTAACACCAAGATCTTTAGAATAGAAGTAAAGTATTCAAACCATCCGAAGACGACGTTTGGCAGGCTGAAAATGACCACCATAAGAATGAGGAAGATCGTCACTTTCTTGAAGAGTTAGTCGGAAAAGCCCCTCAAGTCTGTTGGTGCAGCGCAACATACACCAGACAGCTTCATGGACCGACTCCTTTGCCCAGTAGTTGACAACTACTGAAAAGAAAGTCGCTTCCGAAGCGATAATAGCGGTCCACCCGATCCACATCGAAAATCCAGCAGCGAAGGCTAGAGCCGGATCGACGAAACGATCGGCATAGTCGATGAAATTACCAGAAGTCGGAAAGCTGATAGTCATTTCACTGACTGTCTGAAGGACTGCCCAGACACATGAACAGACGACTGCAAAGCCCAGGAAGAGGGAACCAGGGCCGCCGTCTCGCAGGTTCTTGCCAGTCGAAATGAAAAGCCCAGCGCCAATTTGGCCTCCGAGGGAAATAACCTGTCAAAGGTTAGATCAAAATTCAAGCGATTCATATCTATGAAAGAAACATGGAGTCATTGGCTGGCGTACATGGATTTGCCTAGGTGTGAAGTTTCGATGGAATCCGGCATTGTTCTGTAGTGTAGTCACTCTCCCCAAGTGATCCTCGCTATTTGTATCGACTGGAAACACATTATCATCAATGTCACCCCGTTTAGTATCTTTCAGTGACATTGCGGGAAGGAGGGAGGTATGCCTTGCTGGATGCGCAGAGAGGTACATGCAATGACCACGACAATGGTGCTGGAATCAGAGCGAATGCTGATGTCTTTATATTCACTGTGGTGATAATGATCCCAAGTAGCAATGATGTATGATAAGAGATATATTCTTGTATGTCCCGATAGAGGACGAACAGATGTGGTGCACAGGCCCAAGGAATCGCCAAAACAGAAGCAGGTCGATGCGCCGGTTTGGAGATTCACTCCACGCTAGTTGTCCCATCATCTGGGTTAGTTCAGCTCTTTTGGCACTACGATTGGCGTCGGGGGTATTTTTGAGTTTCCCCTAACTGTTTATTGGGGAACCACTTTATCAACCATCTAAAGGATCTAGCGGTATCGATGTCGCCGTTATCTTTCAGGCGGGTCGGACAAATGCTCACTATAGCCGTTCATTGGCGGATAGCGCACTTTATCAACAATGGTCTCCTTTTGCCTATTAGGCGGAGGCAAAGAGGCCTGGCGCTAAAGACATGCCCATGCAGTTATCTTCAGGTGCAGCGCATCGAGTTGCCCTCGACCTCTCGGATGTGAGATGAACGTGACACATGCCACGGTGCTGTGATACGGATTGGAAAGAAGTGGACAGAATGCAATGGGGTATAATAACCCACAGGAGAGCCATGGAAGGGTAGACTGATCTACCAGTCGTTGCGGATTTTTTGTATCGTCTCTATATTCTCACCATTGAGCAAACATTTCGATATGGTTTCATCTCTCCTTCCCGAGCCGATCATCATTATCGGAGGTGGAACATTCGGCACCACTACGGCATACCATCTGGCGAAGAAAGGATATACCAACGTTGTGGTTCTTGACCGTTTCCCCGTCCCTTCGGTCGAAGCTGCGGGCAATGATATCAACAAGGTCATCCGTACAGAGTATCCAGAGCCTCTGTACACCAAGTTGGCATCCGATGCAAGAGAAATCTGGTCCGACTCCAATGGCCTGTTTGCTGGGCTTTACCACCCCAGTGGTTGGATCATTGGGGCCAGTGACCGCTCTGAGGCATTCGTCCAAGGATCGATGAGAAGTGCAAAGGCCATGGGAGTCGAGCCCCCGCGGCTGGTGTCAACGGAGGAAATCCACCAGAAATGGCCGGCAATGACTGGAGACTTCCAGGGGTGGAAATCCTACTGGAGTCCGAACGCAGCGTGGGTGAATGCCCGAGAAGGGATTGTAAGAATGGCTCGAGAGGCCATGGCAGCTGGAGTCAAATACATCTCTGGCAGTTCCGGCTATGCAAGGCAGCTTCTTTACGATGAACACCAAGCCTGTGTTGGAGTCAGATGTGATGATGGCACGACATATTTTGGCAGTAAGATTGTGCTTGCAGCCGGGGCGGCCGCTGGGAGTCTTTTGGATCTGAAAGGACAGATCGTGGCCTACGGCCATACCGTGGGCCATATCCAGTTGACTCCCGACGAGGCCGCGAAATATCAGAGCATGCCCATTCTGGATCACTTGGAAGGAGGTAAAACGCGACACTGGTCGATGCAAATTGACACCGGCGCTGACACCGTCTCATGTAGGTATCCTCTTCCCTCCACAAGAGGACGGCATTATGAAAATCGGGGCGATCCATTTCGTGACCAACTACGCCAAATCTCTCAACGGGGCCTCGCTTCCACGCTACCGTTCAGATAACCCTCAGGATGGAATACCGGCCGCGATCGAGGCTCGTCTTCGCAAGTGGATGACAGAGTGTGTCCCTGAGCTTGCGCAGCGAGAATGGGTCGAAACTCGGATTTGCTGGTATGTTTTCGATCACTCCTATCTCTTCGTATGAGCGCCTTTCTGACGGTTGCCAGGGACGGTGACATGCCTGATTACCACTTCCTAATCACGCCGCATCCCACCTACAAGAATCTCAAGGTTGCCATTGGAGGATCCGCACACGGCTTCAAGTTCCTTCCGGTGTTGGGTCGATACATTGTTGAGATGATCGAGGGCACCCTGGACCCACAGATTGCGCAGAAATGGAAATGGAGACCCGGTGTCAAACCTGGGGATTATAGCACAATTCCACATCAGGAGAAGGCTCAAGATCTGAATGACATGCCTGGCTGGGCCGTACCCACGAAGAGTTTGCTGTGAGGTGAAGATGCGGGAGAAGGTCGATCAGGATGCGGCAGTTGGACTGGAAGGAGTTGACCCGCGTGCCGCGTTTCGGCATTTGGGGCCGATCTGTCAACGCTAGCTTGGCCGATTACAGTTCTTGTACAGCTCTTTGTTAGGCTCATTTTATCTTGTTTGGAGAGCCGTGTGGATACTCGATCAATTGCATCTGGCCGTTGCTATCAAACTCAATGCCAAGATAGAACTGCCGTAGCTTCCACTACCACTGGGACCTTGACATTCTTTTTCCGATTCTGAAGCCATAGACACCTTTATCAAGACATCGCAAGGCTATCAGCAACTTTGTTTTCTCCAACCGGTTGGAACTGATAAGACGCCCCCGCACGCGGGCGAGGAAACCCCAATCGGCGCTCGTCCGTCTCACCTTCATATCTTCCCCCAGTTTCCTTCATCCAACTCAACCAGCTAACGAAACTCTCTTAGAATGGATCAGTGTCCAAAAAGGAGTATCCAACGAACACGCTCAGGTTGTTGGAATTGTAAAAGTACGCATTCCGACTCAGTCACTCTTGCCATCTAGTTTCTAACTTTTGCTTTGCTACAGAGCGACGGCGAAGATGCACCGGTAAGTCCAAGCATGAGACCAATTCGCCTCGATTAGAAACGCTCGACAAACTACTAACTTCTTGCGCCATAGAAGAACAACCATCCTGCAAGGGATGTCTCAAGCGAGGACTTCAGTGTCATTACGGCTTCCGCCTGCTATGGGAAGATGAAGCGCAGTCGATGGGCATCGCGTTCGGGAGGGCTGGCATGAAGGATCGATTTACGAGAAATAAGACCGAAAAAACAGTCTCGCACTTCTTGCTGCCTACACGACCCCGCGATACCTGGTACTGGCTCAGTACAACAGCAGATGATATCCGTTCCCTCTATGAGGACCGTCCGGTTCGGCGACAACCTATCTATGATACGATTCCTCAGAATATGGATGCTGG
Source organism: Penicillium hispanicum (assembly GCF_028827665.1). Taxonomy (NCBI): domain Eukaryota; kingdom Fungi; phylum Ascomycota; class Eurotiomycetes; order Eurotiales; family Aspergillaceae; genus Penicillium; species Penicillium hispanicum. The sequence continues at coordinate 3,076,263 of NW_026623198.1, read as the reverse complement.
AAGACCTGCTCGTTACAGGACCATTCCTCTTCCTTTGTCCCAGTGTCCCTCCCTCGAGGATATTGACAACTTTCTCTTTCACTATTGTTCGTTTCTTGTCCTATCCCTGGTCACCAGATACGAGCTCGACGACTAATCATGCCACAGTTAGTGACACCTGCACTATTCGGCGATCCTTAGTGAATTACGAAAATCCGTGGCGGTCGGTTCTGCTCCCTTTGTGTTTCCAGTCGGAGGGTCTTCTCCATATCGCCATCGCGTGGGCTGCACATTCCCTCCGCAACCAGTGCAAGGGTGACGATGTCTCTCGGTATGACCAAATGATTCTGGCACACAAATGTCGCTCGCTCAAATACCTTCGAAATATGGTATCCCAGGACTCCAGCGGTCAGGCAATCTCCTTGGCCCGGACCCGATGTGAGCGAGACGCGCTCCTCCTCCTCGTGATGTTCCACTGTCTCCTGGAGATAGCCAGCGGAAGTATCATGGAGTGGACATACCATATGAAAGGGGCAGTTCGGATCATGAGATATTACACGAACGGCTGCACTAGACGTCGACAGGAGATCTTTAGCCAGGAGGTTTTAGAGTTGGTTTACTCTTTCTTCATTGAGAAAGACACGTTTTTGAACACTAGCACTGCTTCCGGCAGCGAGGAAGAAGAGCATCTGGACAGGCCCCAGTGGTCAACCGAGGTCCCATCGATGTTTCCATTCCTGACTGCTCGTGGCTGCATGAAAGTGAATCCCTGCATGGGCCTGTCTCCCGAGTTATTAGACATTATCTCCTGCATCAGCGAACAAGCCCGCCGACGACGCATGTCAGATCACAATTCTAGGGACATCAGCCAAGCATTCGCAATTATCCAGCACCGTCTGATCCGTCACAAATACACGCCTGGAACATCAGACGAGAGCGGCTTGATGGAACTGCACTCCGCCGCCTTCGAAGAGGCGACGTGGATCTACTTCCACCACGCGATTGGCGATCAACCCCGTCAGAGTGAAGTCATCCAACGCGTTCATCTCCCCAGGCTTCTGAAGACGCTGGAACAGATCCACCGGGTCCACGGCGCTCTTCTTGGTTTCATCCCTTATCCGATGTGGGCGTTATTTATTGCTAGCTGTGTTGTCTTGGAGGAGGATCGGGTCAAGATTCTGGAGTTCTTCACCGTATTGAAACACAATAAGCCCGTTAGTAATGTGCCATCCACGATGGCCGCCGTCGAGGCAATCTGGAAGAGAAGGGATTTCAATCCCGAGGAGGCATGTACCCCTTGGACCGATGTAATATCCCAGCTGGGATGGAAGATGCCATTTACCTAGATGGGATTGACAATAGAACCCAATTCTATGTCGTAGAGATTGTACCTCTGCTAATGAGGAGTCTTCGCTACTCATGTCGAGCAGGAGCCCAAGCACGGATGCTAGGGCGATCTCTTCGCCACTTTGCAAAGGCCAATTATCTCACCTCGAGGCACTACAAAATTTACCGATACAGTAGATGCTTGAAAATTCTTCTACATCTGGCACTGGGCCCGCGTAGGTTCCACCATGTTCGACACAACATGCCTGGACCTGACGGTGTGGACCAAACAATGTGGAATCCGTGATCATCCTCACGACTGAAGAACTAGCCCGACTAGAGTGGGTCGATGCATGCTCCCTAGGCTGGTTTCATCCCTAACCCGGGCTTCTAGAACGGGCGCCACGAGAATTGTCACCTTCATGCATCGGACGCGATGATTCACCAACCAGCTAGCCCTCTCACCCATAACAGGCACCGGCACGCAGTGGACATTCCGACTTTACTCCGGTGGGAGCTCTGCGTGATCTCGAGGCTAAGAAACAAGAGTGCCTCCTAGCGGTCGCGTACAGACCATGAATGTCTAAACACTGGAAACCGTAAGAAGAGAGCCTCATGGAGGAAGCGTATGACTGAAGCGAGAACTAGGAGCATGACAGTATCCCCGATCGGCTGGTCCTTCGCATGGGATGAATGAGCTAGGAAACTATGTCTTTCACCCGGGTGGGAGACGAAATCACCTAGGTATCTCAGGCAGCCAGCAGCCGCACCAGGCGTCGATATTCATTCGATCGCAAGTAGGCGAGGGTGGCATGACTGGGTCGCACACGGCCTTCCCAAGTTCGAGGAGCCGAGCTTGACGGAGGACGCTGCAAGGGAGAGCAGCGAGATCAAGATTTTTTCGCCTGGGTGACGTGATCCACAAGTCGTAGGTAGGTGTCTTCACCCGTTTTCACCCTGTTTCGGGGCCTCATTGGGTCATTGCGAACCAAGTAGGGAGGGAGTTTGCACCCAGGCAAGTCTAGGCACCGGGAAGCAGAATTTGTGAATGGGGTCAGTCATTGAATCCGCCTGAAACATGCGGATTTGACTGGAACTAAATCCGATTCAGGTTTCTGTGAGTTTCGACAGAGATTTTCTCGCTCAGCCTCGGAGCTCGCGCATCTCTCCGAGAGCGTTGGAGCTTCCCCCCTGCAGGATGGGGGCGAACGGAGTTAGTAGGAGTGAACTATGGACCTTATGCAGAACTCTCCATTGCCTGATGCGATCTCCGTTCGGGCCGGCACTGCAGGAAGGATTTCCCTAATCCCGTCGGACTGCATTGTCTTGAGTACGACAGCTGAACCCTGCCGGGATCCGACTGGCCGAGACTTTTGGCCCTGGCGTCATTTTCTCTTCTCTAGCGACGTGGCAGATGCATTCCAGTCCGCGCAAAATGAGCCCAGATGGTGCAAGGCATCACCTCATATAAGGCCGTGAGCACCCACCCCAATCTCTTCTCGACTTCATCGGGGAAGAGCGATCACGCGATGGGAATCGCGTCAGTCCACGGTTGACTGACGCAGCCCATCACGCCTTTGGCCGGCGCTAGAGTCAGAATTTGACGCCATTTTCCACGCCATACGGTGATCACCGGCGAGATCACGACGATCGACCGGGTTCCACGCAAAAAGTGGGGCGTTTTTCTCTTCTCCGTGACTCACTGCCCGACTCATCCCGCCGAGATGGCCATGTATAAGAGTCCTCCATCCCGGTAGCAGATCATCTCCGATCTCTCAGTACCTCATCTCGTCCTTGGGGGTGATGGTCACTCCCCTCCGTCTTTAAAAAGTTTTCTTTATTCGACAGTCCTTATTTCTACTTGTTTCGACTTCCCGGCTGGGGAACACTACCCATCTCCATACGCCTGCCTTCCTTTGAGGATGGGCCAGAGGCATAATCGACGCCGCACTCGACCTCGTTCTCGCAATCGCAACAGTCTAAATCAGGAAACACCTGCGTCAACAATTACTCAGGCCCCCGGTTCCGCATTGGCCATTCCATCATCCATTTGGAGCCCTCAGCCTACTCCCGCCAAGTCAGTAGCTGCCAGCTATCAGTCTGTGGCATGCATTTCACCTGGATCTCCGGCACAAGTACCTGCCCCGACCTGGCACTATGGGTATATGGCCTGGCAGATCCGTGAAACCGTTCCTCGTTGGGAAGCTGGTGGACTGGAGGCTGAACAATATCGCCTCTTTGGGGGACAGCCGGGCGATGATATGAGCCTCTGTGATCGTATGCTTGAGTATTTCGGTGGTCTCGACTACATCGACGCGTGAGTAGCCACGTCCCAACAACTTAACCGACCATCGATCTGACTCAGTCACCAGAATGCGAGACAGCGCCCTCGGAGAGTGAACATGCGGAGATGTCTCTGGATCCTCCGTCTCTCAACCTCTTTTCTTCCAGCCGGAAACCACAAAAAAATCACGACCCTATTCATCAGTTGCGATGAGTTTATGATTTTGCATCCGACAAGAAACAGAAAAATAAAATGGCCGCCGGCCATGGTCATACGAGGCTCCTCGGCCTCGGCCACCTGCAGCGCCACGGCCACCCGCCGACGCTCCAAGAACGCCAGAACGCCAGGCCACATGGATCACCCGGGTCCCCGACTTGAAGCAATGAAGATACCAGCAAGGTATTGGATTGGTCCCTTTCGACCCGGCCATGTGGATCCTGGTTCACGATTTTGCGCATCCGAGCTGGATGAGTCACTGGTCAACCTTCCCGCTTCGCCTGTTTTGGTTGAGTTCGCGTCCGACCGTTAAGGTTGTTGACGCTTGAGTTCCCTTAGGGGCTGGCGAGTCAGTTGTGTCCGCTGATGCAGCTCCGCATCGCAGATCCTGTTCTGTCTATACTGGGTAATGCAAGGCGGCAAGGGTCGTTCCTGGCAGCCGCTTATAGAACGCCGGCGGCCAATCTTCAGTTCTCGAGCTGTAGTTTTGTACATGTTGGCGCCTGACTAGATGTCGCCCTAGTCAGCGGACTATCCTGGTTATGAGAGGGAAAACTGTATATAACCGCTAGTTCTCGGCAATTGATCTGAATGACGAACTTGCAACCATCTCCTGTCGTATTTGTAGTGGTTTTCTCGTTTTCCACTAGTTTGATTTTAGGCTCACCGCCCGCGCCACACAAAGAAGACCCTGCTCCGTTTCGGAAGGCGGTGTCCTTGAGGACACGGTCATCACCAGATCAGGAAGTGCGATAAACTCCCCTTCATCGCTCCTTTGTTTCGCAAGGGCCATGCTGCTGGTCCTGTCGATTTAGATCTGGATCTCTGCTTTTCTTTTTCGCCTTCACTTGTGCCCATTTTTGAGTGGCCTTCCCATCCTGCACAACACGATCTTTAAATTCTGCGGCGGCCACCGCTGTCGCCCTGAACTCGCCGCAGGATGTCGTCCGACTATACCTATGATGAGCAGGTGAGGAGAAGCCAGCTGGCTATTTCTGCGATAAAGACGTGTCGACTGACGGTTGCGGATTACGCGCTTCTAGGGACAATTTTTCCCCTTCTTCATCTTGACCTTGAGCGGCTTGGTCATCCTCCCTCTTACCTATAATCTCCTTCGACCAAGCAAAGGTGAATCCCAGGAGATCAATGCTCAGTTGGTTTTCGAGATGCTAATATTCGTCCCATGGCAGAACTTGAAAACACCGCCCCCCGCATCAAGTCCGACTTCAAGCCGCAACATGCAGATCTTGTTGAGGCACAAAAGCGCAAACGCCTGCGCAAGGAGCGTCGCATCAAACGCATCGTCACCGTGATCGTGGGATATGTGGTCATGGCATGGATGGTATACTTGATCCTGGTCACGGCCAGGACCACCACCAAGGCATATGATCCATATGATGTCCTAGGCGTATCAAGGGTAGGTTCACCCTCCTCGGGGTATCTCCCCGGGATAGCATCTCTTGAAGAAGGCGAGCTAATCCGTTTGGTGAATTTAGAGCGCCGACGAAAAAGCCATCTCCCGCCACTATAAACGCCTCTCCCTCATCTACCACCCCGACAAAATCCGTCCCGACCCCGCCAAAAATGAGACCATCGAGATGCTCAACGAGCGCTTCGTGGAGCTCACCAAGGCATACAAGGCGCTGACCGATGAAGAAGTCCGCAACAACTACCTCCAGTATGGTCATCCCGATGGGAAACAGAGCTTCAGCATCGGCATTGCTCTTCCTAAGCTTATTATCATGGAGGGCAATGGCAAGTACGTGCTGTTGGTTTATGGTGCACTGTTGGGCGTCCTACTCCCATACATTGTTGGAAAGTGGTGGTACGGTTCGCAGCGCTACACCAAGGAGCGCGTTCTGGTTGCCAGCGCTGGAAACATCTTCCGCGAATATAAAGACGACATCACGGACAATGGAATCATCAGCGCACTGTCTGCGGGCGAAGAGTTCAAGGATGTTCTCAAAGGCGCCCAGGCTGAATCTGGTCTGGCGAAGCTGGAGAAGCAGGTTCTGGCAGATGAGTCCTCGTTCCTTTCCGCCAAGGACCGCGAGGCTCTGAAGCAATTGGATGATACGACTCGGCGTAAGGCATTGGCTCTGTTGTGGGCCTATCTCGGGCGCATCGATCTGGGCGATGCCTCTCTTGATGCTGGTAAGTCCCATCGCGCAAAGTTTGAGATGTAGAGCTAACGTATTGGTCTATGCAGAGAAATACGAAGCCGCCCCTATTGCTCTTTCTCTGACCGAGGCTTTTACGGCAATTGCACTAGCATTTGGTAACCTTCGGCCCATTCTTGGTGCCTTCATGACGTCTCAGAATCTGATCCAGGCCGTGCCTCCCAACTCCTCGCCGCTGCTGCAGCTGCCCAACTTTACTGATTCCGTTGTCAAGTCGGTGGAAGGCGAACATTCCAAGGACCACCTCACCGTTCAGAAGTTCATGAAGCTTCCCGAGAACGAGCGACGCAGTCGTGCTGTGGGCGCCGGTCTCCTCTCCGAGAAGCAATACACAGACGCAATCACGGTTGCACGACAACTACCTGCTCTGGAAGTCTCCAAAGCATTCTTCAAGGTCATGGGCGAGAAAGTCATTACTCCCAGCAGTCTGGTACAGCTGGTGGTCAAGGCGCGGTTTGTTCCACCAGGCTACACAGACGTGCCGGCCGTGAACGAACTAGACCTGGAGGACATTGATCCAGATGAGGATGACTTGGATGCGCTGATGGGCCGCAAGCCGGCCAAGAATGTCGCCACCAAGCTCGTCGACGGCAAGAAAGTTGAGAACAAGATCGAAAAGGTCCAACCGCCTCTTGCCAATGCCCCCTATCTCGCCCGCGACCACTCCCCCCGCTGGCACATCTTCCTCGCAGACGCCAAGCAGGGCAAGATGGCCGTGCCTCCGTTCACATTCACCACCTTCGACAAGCCCATCTTCGATGAGGCTGGCAAGCCCACATTCAACGTGCAAACCTTGAAGATGCAGTTCCAGGCCCCTCCACAGGTCGGCGACTTCACCTTCGTTATGCACATGATCTGCGACAGCTATCTTGGTCTGGATACCAAGATGGAGATCACTCTACACATCGACGATCCTGCCAAGGCCGCGGCCCTGGAAGAGGAGGACGACATCAGCGAACCGGACGAGGGTAAGTTGCGTTTCCGCGCGCGAGTGTTCATCCGACATCGACTATGTACTGACTTGTCCCTCCAGACTCGATCGCAGGCCAGATGCACGCACTCAAGACTGGCCAACCCCCGAAGAAGAAGGCCAGGAAGCCTTCCGATTCCTCCAGCGATGAGAGTGACACCGACGGCGACGCAGGCGATACCAGCGACACCAACACGGAAACGGATGTCGAGGATTGATCGCGCTCGCCTTGCATTGATTGATGGATTGTACTCGGGACTGGTGCAACATTGTCTGATTGATTAGGTTCAATCTGGTTTCTCATTTCTTGGTGCCTGTTGTCCCTAGTTCTTTTATTCCAACTATGTCTTTTTTTTATCTCGACCATGCTTGTTCCATGTCCCACTGGGTATCTTCGGGATTCTCGTCCTTTTGCATTTTCCCCATTTTCCCTATCTGTCCTCCCATCTCTCTTCCATTCCATCCCTACAACCCCTCTCTGTATGTTCATCTACTTCATCTACCTTCTCCGACCAAGGCCGGGAATAGACGTGGGAATACAAAGCATCTACCTTCCACCACCGAAATCAAACATGGCCATTGGCCTTGTAGTAACATCTCTAGGGTCTGGGTTGTACTCACTACATGCGCATGGGGCCCTACGTGCATGTGTCACCCTGGCCACTCTCCCGGACCACCCCATTGCCCAAGATAGTATCTCCCCATCACGATCGAGACAAGTCCAGGCTCCGTGTTCCTTGTTGGGGATGCTGGAGACTGAACCCGGGTCCATGCTAGCGCCATGCGTCCGATCCTGTCTCATTTCATCGTCAACGCCCGTTCCATGTGAAAGTGTCCGTGTCGCTGTGACATCCTCCTCTGCTCAGCCCGAGCCTGTGCCAGGCTTCTAGACCCAATAGTATAGTTAGTTATCCAGGGTTGTCGAGACCAGTGACGGAGTCTGTACGTCGTAGATATCCTAGCATTGGTACGAGGGAATCCATGTCCAGCAAGTAGGCAGTCAAGATGTATTCCAAGAAGAGATAGAGAAACCCCCCCCGCTATATGCCAAAAACCGAATACTTGTATGATGCGACGCCGAAAGCAACCGTGGGGCTGGATTCGAGCCCTAGACATGACCGTCCATAACACCCGCCGTCTAATGATAAGAAACCCTCCTTTCTAAAACACGGTCTACCTGATCCGGACCAGGAGAGCAGAAGAGAAGCTAAATTGATCGCGCGTGTCTTGTCTTGTCTCGTTCAGACTAGATACCAGCATGGAAGGGGAATGACGAGCTAAGATGATATGAATCACGAAGCGAAGAGAGATGGAGAAAGATGGAGAAAGGACATGGTGGTTGGAAGAGCAGGTCAAGGGCGGCCGTGGGGAGGGCTCGATGGGCCAGTCTTCTTTCCAATGCATCTGTGGATAGACAGTACCCTGCGTCCGTGCTCCGTGTTAACACCGATGAATCTGCATGTTCGATTCCTGAGAGCTCCAATGCATGACCCGGTGACTGCCTGGTATTGGGATGGAATGGAAGGGTAAGAGTGGGTATATGGGGAATGGAGGGTTGTGCTGTTTTCATTCTCTCATATCATAGTGAGTTGCAGCTTGTGGAAGGGCGGGGATTCAAGGGACTGCGGGCACCAGATGAAGAATGAAAACGTATGGAAGGAAGAAACGAGGGAACAAAATATGGATACGAAATGAAAGAAAGAGTAGCGCTGCTCAGCAGCCCAGTCTTGAAGAGAAGAAGTTTCCGAATGGAAGGGAAAAGGCACAAGGTGGACAGTTCAATCATCATCAATCTACCCGGAGTGGAATGACCAGCCCGGTGTGAAGCCGGGGTAGAAGGGTGACTCCTGGCCTTGGAATTGAAAGTCACCCAGCATATCACTGGGCAGGTTACCCAATTGGTGAGGGTGTTCAGGCATGATCCCAGAGTGCATTCGAGTAACCGGCTTGACATCCTGGCTATCCGCAGAGTTGCAGCCCTCGAAGTAGTATGCGAACGACTGGTCTTGGTGGTGGCCATGTGGGAGGGAAGAACCCGGCGCGATCTCCACATGAGGGGGGATGTCGCTTGAGCCCATATCTGCGGCACTCATTGATGATCGCGACATGACCAGCATGTTCTGGTATCCTGCATCGGCGTAGCTATAATTGGGCTGCTGAACTGACGGCATGTTCCACTGCCAGCCTGGGGGGTTCCGACCTGTCAGAGGGGAGGCAATAGAGCTGCAGATTGAAGGACGCGACATGGTTGTCGGCGAGGGCTCTGGAGGAGTGGCTGGCTCGGGCGAGGGTTCTGCGGTAGCACTGCACTCGGTGGACGTAGACAGCAGTCGGAGGTACCTGAGATCTTCAGAATCTTCATCCGGCTCATCTGAATTCTCCTCAGCCTGTTTTATCAGTCCTAGTCGGTCAAGGATCGCGTGGGTCAGAGGATGTCCATCCGGCGCTTCTGCGAGAGGGTCTCCGGGGAAGCCTTCGTTGTTGATGCAGAATTTGTAGAGCTTCTGCAATGCTTTGACTACCAGTGAATGGTGGGACTCGAGCATTTCGACAAACCTATATCCAGTCCGGCGACTATAATTAGCGCTTTGGTTCGGAGTTAAGAGGCGCCCATGGCAACGAAACTCACCCTCGGGAATACACCTTCGTCTGTGTGGCCTTTCTCTCGCGAAAGAGACATGGGTGGTTATAGACTGAACAGCGATTGCACGGCTGTTTTCCATCACACTGCGGGGCGTAAGAACAGTGTTGCAAATCGAGAGCAGAAGCAAAACGCACCTTGGTCTTTTTTACGCGACATCGATCACACGCCTTCAGGACGTGCTTGCGCTTCACCCGAAAGACGCGTTGATCGCGTTTATCCTCACCCGTCCTTGTTCGGTGCTCGAGCTCGGATAATGAAGCCACAGTAAAATCATCGATGGTATGTGGGAAGCCCTTGGGGCGAAGTTTCGGTTGCCACGACATGGCGGGCTTTGGTTCTCGCTCAGCGAGGACAAGACGCAGCGCACGCGACAAAGTGAGCAGAAGGAAGAGATGGTAGAAAGAAGAAGTGGGAGAATCAAGATCAGATTGGATCAGATCAGAATAAAGCTGAACGGGGGGAGCTTTGGCCTGCAAAGATAAAAAAAAAAGGAAAGAAATCCAGCAGGAAGAGCGGGTGATATGACACTTCAGCCGCCAATACCTTGATATCATCAACACTGTGTTGCAGAGCAACCCACCGCACCGCACCGCAGCCGGGGGACCAACCATTTCCATTTCTCCGTTGTTTCCCACTTCCTCATTTCTCGCTGCCCCTCTTGTCTCTGCCCCTCGTCCCCCGCATCGGCGCTACTCCGCGAGCAGGCGCGAGAGTGACCTCGAGATACTAGGTATAGAGACCGGGGGTGACGTGGAGCGGTCTGTCAGAATGTCAACCGGGGGGGCGTTCAAGGTCTCGCGACATCCTGTGAGTGAGTGGAAAGACAGGGATCCCCGTGGCCCAAGTGGAACCGCGCAACGACGATTCTAATGGCTCTCGAGGCTCTGATCCCACGCTCCTCAGTGCCCTCGCGCACCACTCTACCATCACTCCTAGTGACTCGCCTCGCTCCCACAATGCCTCGGAACATGACTACACTAAGATGAGCACGGTCCGAGCCGCGCCAGTGGATCTCGGCACACGGCCTTTTGACTCCCTCGCTTGGGCAGCAGAAACGGGGCCAGCGCGCCCTCGCGGTGATTCGTCCACCGCAATCGCGATGGGGCAACGTCTCGTCATCTCGTCACACCCGGTTCGCGAGTCAGGGTCAACACGTGCAATGCGGGCGGCTGATGAGAATGAAAAAAAGAGAGAAAATAAAAAAAGGCACAGCCGGTGACGGGCTGGGAGATGCTGCGCCAACCACTGCTGCTTGTCCGTTTTTCCCGGTCAATGCGGTCTCAAGCGGTGTATACTCGACACAATCACCTGATATCCTTGCAGCCAATGCACCGAAACGTGGTACGGCGTGATATGCCCTTGGCCATGGGTGATCCCGGAAGGGACGAACCGGGTTGCCATTCGGTCTGCAGGGGTGTAAGAAGAAACAAAGGCCACGAACAACAGCCGATTGTTCTCTCTTCGTCACTCCTATTCTACCCGGGTAGAGAAACCTCCAACCCTTCGCGGGTCACAATAAGGCGGGGGGAAGGATGGCCCTCAGGAGGGAAGTACATGCGAGTACTCGCATGCACTGTTGGGCGCCGAGGGTGAGCTCAGGCACGGGAGTCCCGGTATGCGAGCGAGGCGGCGACGCTCAATGCCTGTCTATAGTATACCCTTGCTTTTACTTTTCCGCCATCCATCCCATCCATCCCCCGCCAACAATTTCATTCTCCTACTAGATGGGGCAACACACGCGCAACAAGGCAGCAGAGCACAATGCCAATGCGCGGGATCTGATCCCGCGCATTGCAAGGCAGGATCACTCAAGACGCGGCCCTAATCAGAACGGCAGGCTCGATCTCGGTGATCTGAAGATTCCTCGCATTTCCATTCTGGTTGCTTGTCTGCATGCCGGTGCAAACTGTGTGACCGCTGCATGTCGATTCGCTCGGCTGAGCGACTGTCCATCCCCAACCCAACCCCAACAGGGTTGAACGGATCCCACCGAGGGTGGTTCGCAACCTCTTTGTTTCTGTGTACAAGGGGACGACTTGGCTCACAATGACCTTGAAGACCCCCGGCTATGACCGGGATTAGGGAATAAGGTAGAGGGGATTTAGGCGCCAGTCATCCTGCGAGACAAAGACCGAGCTCGGCAGCGCGCTATTGATTCGAATGATGCAGACCACGTCCTCCTTCTGTCCGCAACGCCCTGTCTGAGGCATGACTGACAAGGGAAATTAATCAAACACAGAACGTTTATATGCACTGCTAGAGAGATGCACCTGTATCTGCAGTCTACAACTAGTCTGCGGCAGGTTCAGCCATGGATTTTAATACCAAGAGCCACGAGGCCAGAAGAAATAAAAAAAAAATCTGGTATGTGCATGGCGAAGACTCTATCTAACGACCAGATCTAAATCGACCCCAATTTTCTTTTCTTTTCTTTTTGGGGCGGAGAGCACGCCCGACGTTCCCGGTTATTGTTTTCTCTCTGTTTTGCTTGCTCTTTTTAAGGCCCAACCTGTCAGATTACCTAGCCGAGCAGAAGAGCGAGAGAAAGGCCGCTAGGTGCACATCAAGAAGTGATTCACCGTGCATCGAAGCCTATCTGGCAGCCAATGGGCACTGTCGTGTCGTCAGATCAGCAGGACATTTTGTAGTCTCCCCTGTTCCCCCTCAGGCACATCGGGGTGTCCACCCGACCACCGGAGAGGTCGGTTTGTCCGTTGGAGCCCGACTCCTCGCCTTTACCACGCCCCCGGTTTTGCGTCGGGGAGCAGAATGCTAGCTTCGCCCTTCGCGAGCAAATCAAAGCTCTCCTCGCTCGTGGCCGTGGTCGGCGGACTAGGCGCGGATTGGTCGGTCAGCAGTTCGTAGACTTTCTGCTCCGTCGCAGATGGCTGCTCCGAGACACCCTGCCACCGGCGATCCCCAACCCATTCGATCCCGTCGCCCGCACCGCTAATGTGATGCTGGCACCGCTCGCTCTCGCGCTCTAAGAGAGAAAGCCCATCGCTTCGGTCCAGTGTCGCCTCGGGCTCAAGCAGTGGCAGGTTGCGGCGATGCCATTCGCCCACGAACATGCCATCCGGATCAACCTCTCTCCGCACTTTCAACCACTCGTCCATGTCCTCGCCGTACCGCGAGTGCAACTCGGTTGAACCGAGCGTCTTGAAGTTCTTGGCCCAGTGAGGCTTAGCGCCCATATCCCGCATCAGCCATTCGAATGCCTCGTAGTACCGCCTTCGGCAGGGCGGGTCGCGGAGATACGGACGGTAGAGTGTGGCATTCAGGTAGAGCGTGGGGCCGTCCTGACATGTTGGGTCGAGGAAGGGGCGCGGGTTGGAGTTGTTGGTCGAGTCTGACACGCGCACCTCGATGGGGCAGTGCACCCACAGGCCCTTCGCGGAAAAGGGGATGCGCGCGGTCTTACTGTCCCCATGAAGCCAGGCCGAGAGACGGGTGATTGCTTCGGGCCCATTCTCGAGGGGCAGCGCCCACTCGTTGACAAATTGCGAATACAGGCAGTTCATCAACAGGCCGGCTCGCGCCGGCTCGACTGCCTCGGTCACAGTTGACCCGGCACGGAAGCCGTACTGCATCCCGAAGACGAACCACTCCACCCATGGAATAATGCGTGGGAAGTAGGACGACAGTGCAAGCAGATTATGGTAGATGTGGTATCCGAACCAGTCACCGTAAAAGTTCCTTGGAGGGGCTCGCAGTGGAAGATCGGTCTTGTCGGCGCGCCAGACGATAGCACCCTTTTCATAGGGCAACCACCAGACGCGTACGAATTCATGAGACGTCCACAGTCCAGTCGACCATTCGCTGAGGACCTGTGATAGCGAGTATCGTTCTTGACGCCAGGCAATGTTGAACGCCGCTCGTGCCTTGAACGTCACCTCAACAATGATACCGAGGGCCCCAAGGGATATCAGTGCGGCACGGAAGAGGGCAGAATTGTTGGTGGCGCTACAGCGCACCAGTTGACCATTGGATAGCACCAGACTCAAGGCCTCTATGCACTCCGACAGCAGACCATGCCGCAACGAGCTCCCATGGGTTCCCGTCGCAATGACTCCCGCTATTGACTGGCTATCAATGCTTCCCAGATTCGGCAGTGTCAATCCATTCTCCTCCAGCTGCGTCCCGAGCTGGCTCAGGCGGATCCCTGCCTCGACCGTCACAGATCGGGTCTCGGAGTCGATGTGCAGGATGCGATTGAAGTCGTCGAGGTTGACCAGCCAGGACGAGGTGCAGGTCAAATCGGAGGGGGAGTGGCCGCTACCGACGGTCACGAGGCGACGGCGACATCGCCGGGCAAGAGTGACCAGCTGTTGGATCTCTGGGATAGTTTGGGGGCGAATGTAGAGCTCCGGCCGGGAGAAGAAGGTCTTGGCCCAAGTGTGATGCAAGTGGTCGGTGGATGCGCGGAACGGCACCGCGGGGTTGAGCTTGGACAGCTCGCGGGGAATGGAAGGGTCCATGGCGTGTGAAGGATAGAAGCGATCACGGCATGCTGTCACATCCTCTAATATAGCGGAATCCCGGGTGGTGGGGAAGAAAGGGGAGGGGGGAGAGGAAGAATCGGGACGCTAAAAAAAAGTAGGATGGCGACATGGCGATAAGTTCGATCGGCCCACTCTCTCCTTGTCCCGATGCGTTCATTTCCTTCTCCCTCCTTCTCTCCACCTTCCATAGCGCATCAGTCCAATATTGGGTCGCACGGGTGGTTGTGCAGGCGGGGGTTTTCTCCGATGATCTGCTGAATAATTAACACTGCGTTTCCCAGATATCCTGCATGATGGATGGCGCTAATCGCAGGGCAACGCCGGGCGATAAGCCGAGGCCGGCGTCCAGAGATACCCAGTACATATCTCTCTGTGGACTGACACGCTCCACTCTTGACGCATCTGTTCAGTTGTGATTCTCTCCAGTTCGACACGACTATGCCTGATGCCGCGCCATTGTCGAGCCCCGGAGCGGAATCCCTAATCCCGAGTGTCCAAACTCCGCGGTTGAACGGGGGGAATCCGAACCCCGTGGAGGACTGCAATTGTTCGCCTTCAGAATGGGCCAACTTCCCCAGTGGCAGCAAATCTGTTCCAGCAGCACGAGGGAAAAGAGTTTCGGCAGGAAACTCAATGAATATCGGGTTAAGGTTTCTATACCAGCGCGTCAATGATCACGGGCGCCACCGATATCGCAACTAACTACATACTCCCAGGATCAAGCCTGAAAGAGGCCATCTCAAGATCAACCCGAGCTCGAGCTCATGTCTGGCTTGAAATTGCTGTGCATACGTCCCGCACCTTCCTGCTCCAGAGAATACGCCACAGTTAGGCAGTCCACAAAGGATGTAGGTTCTCTAAATCTAGACACGCAAACGCCAGGTAGGCACGAACAATTGGTGGACGTAAAGAAAAGCAGCATTTTGTACATGAACTTGCATATACCGAAGCTCTCAAGTGATACCCCTGTACACGTCCATCCCAGATGCTCCGCCATGCTCCTCTAGGGCAGGTACACCAGAATAAGAAGACTCCCCCGCCGAATATGCTCTCTTTATGGCCCGAAATATGCACAGAGAAAAGGCAACAAAAATGGGAACGAGAAAAAAAGAAAGGTGAAAAAAGGAAAGGGAAAAGAGAGGGAAAGGGAATGGTGGGCAGCAATGCATAGCAGAAATTGTTACTCTCGGTTCTCTTAAGAGCGAATAGCTTCGATCGCCACGTCAAGAGGAAACACGCAAGGGGCGTGTATAGAACGCGGATCCCATTTGCGGAATGCGCTTTGGCAGCGGTCCGGGATTCCACCTAGCGCAACAAAGCTGTTGGGGATGAACGGTCGATCCTGGAGTGAAGCGGCGAGGATACCGTACTCGTGCGCGAAGACGACGGCTGACGCGAATTCGGCTGACTTTGGAGATGCTTGTTCACCAACGATCCTACGACAGAATTAGCGGTGGCCTGAGGGTCTCCAGATCGCGCAACGTACACATAGATCTCAAAAAAGGTGTCGAGAACATAAACATTCCGATCAGTCAAATCTTTGTAGCAAAAAGGCTCGATCTCTTGCACAGTGTCATTTGGGCGAACGACGGGCGAAGACGAGCCAGGACGACGCATCCAAAATCGCTGTGGTTGACCTAGTTCGTGGTCGACGCGAAGCAGGCGGGTGCCGAAATGGTTATATTTCGCCTTGAGTTGCCAAAAATCCGAGGACATGAGCGGGTTGGCCTCCCGTGAACCGGTGAGAATTTCAAAGAATTCCTCCGGCTCTTGGCCTTCGTCGACTTCCTCAAACTCGCCAGTCAGGCCAAGGTCCATGCTGATAAGCCGAGCAGCTCCAGTCTCTTCGGGACCACTGCCCTTGCCTTTCCAAAGGTACTGCTTGCCAAAGGGAGCGGAGATGACGAAAGGAAAACCAGTGCACAGACTGCGGAGCGAGTAGTCCACTTCGTCAAAAGCCATCTGGCCTAGATGCTTCCTTCCGCAAAGCATGTACAAGGAAGAGGAGGTGGAGCGGAAGCCAGAACCACGACGCGTGATAATGATTCCACCAAGTGCTTGAATGAAACGGACTCGCTCCTTGCCTTGGCGAATCACTTCCAGCTTGCAACTATTCTCGCGGGCCACTTTTCGGGCGAACAGTTGCGCATCTTCCAGTGCGGCCTCGGGCACATCGTCTCCGCACCATAGGTTCACCTCAGCGTTGTTCTTGCCTTGCATTTCGAACAAATGCACGCACAAATACATATCTCCCTCGTACAGGACGTATTCCTGATTGACAGGGAGTTCCTGGCGTTTCCCATCCCCTGTGAGTTCCCAGATGTGACGCTTCAGAGTTCTGATTTTCGGATCATCGATCTTGGAGGACAGCATCAACTGCGCGTCGATATCCATCCGGTCGCGAGCATTGGGGAATGTCTTGAAGAACCCAGAAATGACCTTCCGAGCGTCTGCTGCTTGTGCAACCAGCGATGGTGCAGACATCTTCCGTGAGAGCATGTGCGGGTCAGAGGGCTTGTCAAGGGAGATATCAACCTGCTTTGGAGGAACTGGCGGAGAGGCATGGCGGGTGGGAGGCGGGGACGAGTCGGCGACCATAACACCAGGAACGTCCTTCTGCGAAGGAGTCGTTGGTGTTTCCCTTCGGTTTTCTTTATAGCTCGTCCTGAGAGGAGAAGGCGAGGAGGACATGTACCGTGCTTGCTGAGTCCATTGCGGCTTTGACGTAATAGGTGTCGACGGGGAGGGTGAGGGTGATGCAGTCGGCTTAGGTGGAACGGGGGGTCGAGTTGAGGGGCTCACATTCCCGGGCAGTTCAATCTCATGGGTGGGATTCTCTTTGTCACTAGTTGGAAGGTTGTTGGAATCTCCCGTCGAGCTAGGAGAAAGATTTCTCAGTCTTTGTTGCAGTCCGCCGTTGAGAGCATTCTGAAGGCTTATGTTTATTCCTGGGAGTTGCTTGGACAAGAACCTCGCTGTTTGGACTTTTTCAGTATCGAGAACCAAGTTTTGTTTTGAGGAGCCTTCCGAGGGGTGTTCCGGAGGAACTACAGGTTCAGGAGAAGGTTGGGATGTTTTGACTTCAGGAGATGAAATGACACCAACCTCCTTAGTATTCCGATCAGACGAGACAGCAGGATTAGCAGCCTCCTTCGGGGGTCGCCTTTTTGGGCCCCTGGCACGACCTTTGGTCATGTGGGTAAGAGAAGCAGAAGGCAAGGAAGGCGAGCTCTCCCTTGGGGTAGATGCCACAGGCTCCTTCCTAGCCTCGGCTGCAGGAGGGGCGCCTCGAGATAAGAGCCCTGCTAACGCAGGGTTGATTCGGCCTGCAAGCTTCCCTTTAGCAGCCAAACTTGGTATCGCAGCAACCGCAGGAGCGGCTTCTGCAACTGCTGGTGATGGCAAGCCACGAACCGAGCTCATTCCCTCATTGAAAAGCTTTTTTTCAACCTCCGCGGTAGGACTAATTGTCTGCATCCCATCCTGGTCATCTTCTTTGGAGCTGGGACTAGGCTTCGCATCTAGATCGGCCAGATTCGGTTTGCTTTCAACTGGAGAAAACACTTGGGGCTCGTCTTTTGCAAACTCGGTCCCCGCACAGGGTGGAGATAGTGGTGTTGGCTCTGGCGAGGTCTGCTTGGAGCTAGGGTCCCGAGGGCTTGTAGCACTCTGCCCATCGAAGTTGGTTCGGCGGATACTGTTCGTCTCGCTCATGATCTTGCGCTTTGCAATGGCTTCCGGCACTGCCTCAGCTGGTTTCGGTGGCTCATCCTGCTCACCCACAGTGTTCCGTCGAATCGAGCCTCCGCTAGCTTTCATGGCTTCTTTCTGTTTCAAAAGGCTTTCCTTAAACTCGTCGACTCGCTGGGTCTTCTTCGGACCGCCGGTCACATTCAAAGCGGCCTTGCCTCGTAGTATATTGCTCTTCAGTTCATCCGGTGCGACATAGTTGCGAGTTTCGGTCTTCTTGAGTTTCCCGAACACATTTTTGAACTCCGGCTCATTCTCTCTGCCAGAATCTTTCGCTACTTCTCGTTTCCGCAGATTCGCCCTGAAATCGATAATAGGGGACTGGGGCTTCGGCTTTGGTGACATGGGTTCCCGTAATGGAAGCGAGAAGTTCGGCTTTGAGCTCAAGGGAGGAGGTGGTGATTTGCGCTTCACTAAGGGTTCCGGGGTCTTGTCCGGCTCGGTGGATGGTTCTCCAGGTTCGGGTGAGGGAGACTTGGCCTCCACGGAATCTGGATTGGCAATCACTGGCTCGTCCTTTGGCGAGGCTTCGTTTTCCGCAGGTACCGAAGGCTCTGGTATCATTCCCTTCGCTCTAGTAGCACTAGGACTCCCGAGAACTGAGGGGGGCCCAGAAATGCTGGGCTTTTTGAAATGGCCGCCTGGTGGAGGGGTTCGCATCAAGCCAACGGGAGTGACTTCTTTGAAGTTGTTTACCCGGCCCATATCCACGCTGCCCCTCGATTGTCGTTCCCGAGCCCACGAAGGTTGTTGCGACGGTTGTCTTCGGTGCTGAGGAGAATCGGGTCGGTTGAGCGCACTTTCAAGCCAGGTAGCCTTGGTAGGGCTCCAGCGTTTGGGATCCATTGTTCTTGAGGTGAAAGGACTTGATGGGCCATCGGGGTTCTGGCTATCAACTGTAGCAGAGCTCGTAGATCTCGCATGGCCATACAAAGGCGCCCTGGTCGGACTACTTTCGGAGCGCATGGTATCGTCGTTGACTGGGCGAGAAGGTGTCGTAGGTCGCTCGGTTGGTGGTTCGGGCGGATTCACCGTGGCTTCACTGTGGCTAGAACTAGGACGCTGGCTGGTAGTAGGAAATGGCGATGTTTCTCGGTTTGCATGTAAGCTGGTCGTAGAAGTCATGTCACTGACACTAGCAGTGAGACTCGGAGCAGCGACGCTGTTGCGATTACTGATAAAAGAGTTTCCACGGGCAAGACCCTGGGGGATTTGAGCACTCCAGCGTTTAGATACGCTGTCTGATCGTTTCATCATGGCACTTTGTACAAATCCACCCAAGCCTTTCGTTGGCGATGTTGAACGAGTACGCTCGGGAGACATTCGTCGCTGGGTTGGGGACGGTGGCAGCGGGTCATCTACCGACGCCTCAGTCTGCGGGGGGTCGAGCTTTGGGGTATCCGCCAATGTCACCGGTGATGCTAGCCCCGTAGTTGGCGAGACCGATGATACGCTTGAGTATCGATTGTTGAAGTTGCTATCGCCGATAGAAGAAGCAGTTCCTGGTGGAGGAGACCTCTCCTCCGCTCCCTCAACTCTGTCCGGTTCAGCGGTCGATTCACGGCTCATGCCAGGCAGCCTATGGCTGGCACCGAAATCCAGTTTATTTTCCGGTCGTTCTTCACTCTTTCGGTACGCCGGTGAGTTTAAACCTCGGTCTGGGGTTTGACGGAGCCAGGTCGGGTCTTTTGAGGAAAGGGACTGGGCAATTTGACCACGAGACAGTTGGTTCTCCTCCGATGCTGTCGACGCGTTCCTCAAATGGCTGGAACGGGTGGGAGATGTCGAGCCTGGGGATCTATTGCCAAAATCGCGCGATGACGGACGCTGCTGCCATGACAAGGTCCCGGCTCGACTTCGGGGCAGCGTCGGTATCGCCCGTGAGGGGGAATCCACATCTGTGTCCTGGACTGAGCCACGCCTCTTCTCACCGGCATCGCGAGCCTCTGTCAGTCGGTTCAACGTCGTTCCAGTTGGGGTTTCAGGGTCCGGAGTCTGCAGCGTCGGCTCCAGCTGCTCGGGCGGATCGATCGAAGGCTGCCCGAGGGATGAAGCGCTCAGTCTGGCGGCATTTAAGGTGGGTGACCCGGCGATCGATCGGGCTCGTTCTACCATCACCAAGCCAGGTCAGCATCAAGATCTCATTGTCAAGTGGGTCAGAATGTCATAATGTGATCGTAGCGCGGGGTTCTGCAACGCCGGCGAAACAGCGACGGGGCCAGGGCCCAAGGGAGGGGCAGGATATATACCAGCTCGGCGGGCCTGTCTTTCCTTCCGGCCCTGCAAGATTTCGTCCTCCAGCTTCTTGGTGCGCTCCTCATCCTCTTTATCGCGGCGTTCACCGAGTTCCCGGATGCGCAGCAGGAAATCGTTCACGTCCTCGGAACCGTCAGGGTGTGTGGGCGTCGGCATGATCCGTGGCGCGTCACCGCAGAACGGGGCGAGACTCCTAGAGGGAAATGTTGACTCCTGAGACGAGAGGGAGTGGTTGACGAGGGGAGAGTGGGAGGGTGGAAGACTCAAGGGCTGAGGTGTTCTCCGCCCTGCTTAAATTAAATCGGGACGCAATCCATCGCAATTGGCTCCGATCTTCATCGCACATCCCTCTCCTCCCTTCCGCCTCGACCGCCGGTCTCTACAATAGTTCATTTCATTCTCATTATTTGGAGTGCATGGTTGGCACTCGGAACTCAGCTGCGGCCTGATGGATGCTACTTGGTCAAGACCGCAACGAGGCTGTTGCGCGTGTCGGGTGTTTGTTTATCATGCTAAGGTTTGGTGGAGCGGATCGCTTCCAGCTTTCCGCCCCGCAGGTTTTCGGTTTCGATGCTGGGATCCATGGATGTGCCGCCATAAATGACGAAATTTTCACCCTCCCCTTTTCCCTGGCTAGGGATAGGATTGACACTGCCCCTGGTCTGGCTAGCATTGGTTCCTATAGCTTGGAAAGTGATCTATCAGCCTGTACCTTGCAGCAAACGCTACCCGGAAACGCACTGGGAAGAGGACCATGTTCCCATTCATGTCCAAACAATCCTCAAAGCTTTGGATCAGACGATGTTTCTAGCAATGATTAGTGTTGGAATCTGACTTCCAAAGTACCAAAAGAAGGAACATCCTGCTGTGACTTTAAGACCAATGTATATCTTAGGAGACACCATGCAGTCGGCCGCGGCCTGGATGAACTATCTACATGAAAGACATGCAGGCCTTTTGACACTTCAGCTCAACTTGCATATGTGAGTGCTACACTGCGTAGAACTTTCTTGCAGCCCTGCAGAGTTGAAACACAACTGGTATTGTATGCTTTAATTAGACTAGCCAACACGGCAGAGCCAGACAAACCCACAAAAATCCCAAGATACCGGACAAAGATCTCCAGTGAAGCCGTATGAACAGTTTTTTCGAGAATTTTTCAGATAAGCTCCATACTGATAGGGCCACGTCTCCCTCCTGGTCCTTGAATCTCAAGATGACATCGTAGGGATCAACTGGTGGCCCCTAACCAACCCTAGTAGAGGAAGAGACGGTCCTTTGCATCTTGTACCACCCATTCCAACCCCTCATGAAGATTCCTGCCTGTCATAGCACTGCATGGCAAAATGGTCCATTTATGCGTTTTGATTGAATCCAAGTCAAGACACTGCAGTATTCATCAGCCCCATTCTAGTGATGACCCAGGCCTAGCCCTCTTCCTTCTTGGTAGTTCCCACTTACTTCTCGCACCTCCTGCTCAGTCATGCAATGTTCCACATCAGTCTTGTTCAAGAATACCAAAAGACTGGCTCCCATCAATCGCTGGTAGTGAAGACATCGTTAGCCTTGGGGTCCTGAGAATGCTGAGTGTGGGTCAGGACAAACCTCTTCCAGCAACAGACCAGCTAGCTCTTGCCGACAATCGTCCACACGAAGGCGATCTGTGGCATCCACAACCCAAATTAATGTATCAGTCTTCTCGAAGTAATTTTTCCAGTAGGACCGCAGTGTCCTTTGGCCTCCAACATCCCCTAGGAATCATCAGTCCCGTGGTGGCCCCTCAAGACAGCGCTGCTTACAGATATTCAGTTTATATCTGTGACGGTTAGCATCGCGTCTCTAACAGCCAATCCTCGGATATAGACACATACCCCATAAAATCGATAGTTTTGATGATGAACCCTAGAGTCGGGCTCACAGTTGTAACATCCTCGTTCATGATCTTTTTGACAATTGTTGTCTTGCCCGCATTATCCAGTCCCCTGAAGCGACATAATAATTAGTAGGGTTCCCCAATATCCACCATGGCCTCGTACAGCATTAATATTCGCATCTCCTTGTCCTTCAAACGCGCCTTTCGCAGTATTGATAACATGGTCGCTGGGAGTGGGTTGGAAGGTCCAGGATGTGTGGAGGTGGAGAAAAAGTCAGGTTGCCAGCTCGGAGCGGCCGGCCCAACCCCGATCTTCGGGAATTGCCATATATAATCTAAGCTGTCCAACACCACGCGTGAGCCTAAGAAATTGGATTTGATATAATTGGATGTTTCTGGGGACTGTAAGGTTTGACATACGTCGTACAATTCTCGCTCATGACATGCGAGGGGCGTTGGTGAGGGATAGGTGATACCCATATACAGCGAAACTGGACTATAGCCCCGCGAAAAGAAGGTCTACTTGGATATCAGCGCCTTCAGATAGCTCAAACATCAATCTATTAACAACACGAATATATTGACTTAATGCCACACGCTACCGCTTCATTCACGATGGGTGCTTCTGAAGCTCTCTTCTTCTTCTACCCCCCACCCTCGCTTGTCTCAACCCACCCCATCTTCGAGCCAACCCTTCATATTCAAAGACTCACTTATTCCCCTCTGTTATTAGTTCGCTCCTTCTCATCAGTGTGCGCGACCAACTTCGGTGGCAAGCTTCGAAGGGCTGGCCTTCCTAAAGTCCTTCCGGAAAGTAAATACCAGTGAGTCAGGTATTTCCCTCCTAACCCCAAGACTACTTGAGGAACGAGCCTGGACCAGGAATCAGAGCATTGGAGACCAAGAAAAGAAGCAGACAGCAAGCTAAGTACAGACTAGGAATTCTCTGCCGAGAAGATTTGCTGCAGTTTCTTTGGGATCGAGGCAACCTGTCCGTGACCACATAAGCTAATTCTCGAGGGCAAGCCCATTTAGAAACACCAGCTAACAGGCTACAGACATTAAATCGAAGCCTCTATCTGGGCGGGTGCTAAACTCAGCCTACGAAGACAGTAACTGCTTCGAAAACTCCTCCCATTCCTCTTCTACCTTCCTCCGCTTCCTCAATTCCTTAGTACCATCTCAGTGGTACTTCACTACCAACTGACGTCCAAGAGGTAAGTTACCTCGCAGAAACGGCGACTAAATAATGTGAATCTCAGTTGGAGAGGGTTTCAAATACTGATGGCCATCCAGACTTCGTCACGATCAGCAAAATGGCTGATCAGCCTCGCTCGACTCAGGGCAATACCAGGGATCGATCGCTAGGTGCGGCGATCCATGCCAGCCCGTTAATGAGAGGCAGATACTATCGCGGCCGAGGTGGGCGCTCGGGCCGGGCTGGCTTCAACAATGGCCCTATGGGTCGTGACGGTCGTGCACGAGGTGGATATTCCACCCGCGGGGGCTTCAACAGTCCGCCTGTTGACCAAGGTGGCCGTGGTCGAGGCGGTTTGGTCCAGACTCCACTCAACCAAGAAGATAACCTACAGCCCATTCATGGTGAGGACGTTGCTTCGCTGTCAATAGAGCCGCAATCTGTCGGGGCGCTTTCGAGTCACCAAACTTCTCACGGACACCAGGATGGTTCTTCTAACACGCACCACCCAGGAGGAACATTGAATGCTGGTGGTGGCCCACCAACTGGAGTGCTCATTGACTTGACCGAACCGAATACTCCTGCCGGTTCGGTTGCTTCGGTCTCTCCTTCCGCACAACATCAACTTGCACTGCTCACGCCGGTCACTACTGGTCGGGATGATAGCGCCTTGCCTCAAATGCCCACAGCTGCGCCAGGCATTGCCCCAGTGCCTGTAATGCTTGACCATGATGCTCGACCAGATAATATTGTCACGACTGAAGAAATCATCGCTGCGGCAACAGCCCTTCATGAGGACAGGGTTGATCTTTCTCTGCGTGTCACACTTCCTATCATGCTCGCTGTTAATGTTCCTAAGGCTCCCGAGGGAAACGAAAATGCAAATGACACTGTGGAGCCTAAACCACATGAATCGCTGGGAAAAGATCAGGTCCAGAATGACCTAATTGATGATATCACTACCGAGAATGACACCCGCGTCAACTCCCAGAAGCCCAAAATGAGCTGGAAGGAGGCCATCGAAAAGGCCAAAGTCATCGGTGCACCAATCATCAAGAATGCACGTAAGCTGGATTTCGCTCACCCGGATCGGCCGTACGAAGCTGCACGCCCGGGCTTGCTCCCAGTGTTTAGGAATGGCCCTGGACAAGATCTGGCCTCAGATGTCTATAACCGAGACATTGCGCGAAACTTGTTTGCAGAGGGCGTCGAAGAACCCGAGGCATGGTCTGTGAGCCCGCCTGCTTTCATCCCAGATGAGGGATATGAGGAGGTGGACCCAGAAGTGAATTGGCACACCATTCGACGCGGAACCGCTGAGTACCACACTCAATGGAAGGCGTATAAGGCATCTCCGCGTCTCTATCCCATGATCATCAACAAAGAGCTCGTACTCACTCCAACTTTGCCTCACGACCACAAGTACGATGAGCAGCCTTTCCCTACAACAGTCAGCAATCCTAAAAGTTGCCCCCAAATGGAATTTGGGCCGTGCTGGAACTTCTGTCCCACTACCACCTGGAACAGAGAAGGCTATCGTGCCTGGTTCTACCGCTGGCTTGATAATGTCCCGACCTGCTGCTGTACGGTTGACATTTTCCACTCTGCCTTCTTCGATGGAACAGCTAGCCCGGATGGCGGATACTCGATGATGGTGCAGGATATCAAGAATCTGATGACACCGCGGGATCTACGAGACAAGGAAACTCGCCTCCACTGGCACGAAACCTCGAGTGGTTTTATGCATAATATGGGACTGTACCTTAAGAGTATCGGGCGAGATGGAAACCCTGAGAATGAGGCCAACGAGCCTTGGGCTTCCATTTCCAACTTGGAACCCAAAAGTATCCACGCAAATGCCTTTCTTCGTCCCGTGGAGTATGACGACTGTGCTTCGCTTCTGAAAACCTTTAATTGGTATGCAGAACGATCACCTCTGAGTGTTGAAATTCTGCCTATGGAAGCACATGATGTTCGAGAGGTCATCACCACTTGCGAGCAATGGAATCTGCCATTTATTGTCGCTGTCCAACGCAAGGAAGATAACGAAGGAGCCGAGTGGATCTCACTGTCTGATGAGATCTTGGGTTATGCCTATGTGAAGCCATTTGCCACGACCGGTGCTGAGCAGTACGTCGGGGAATTGCAGGTGTTCATGCACCCTAGTGCCAAGAAAAAGAATATTGGATGGGCCCTTGTCGATATGATCCTGTCCATCATGGATGTCAGATATCCTCGTGGCAGCCCCCGATACAAATTCCGGCCGAGTGAGCAGCATGCCTACGTTCAAGGCTCCATGCGCACACTGACCACTTTGCTTTGTGCCCTCTCCTACCCTTCAAGCATGGAGGAAAGCTTTAAATGGACCAAGGAGTGGCTGAAGAAAGAGTTCAACTTTGA
The DNA here is from genome assembly GCF_028827665.1 of Penicillium hispanicum. Lineage (NCBI taxonomy): Eukaryota > Fungi > Ascomycota > Eurotiomycetes > Eurotiales > Aspergillaceae > Penicillium > Penicillium hispanicum. The sequence continues at coordinate 3,050,685 of NW_026623198.1, read as the reverse complement.
AGAACAGGGTGTCATCAAGGAGGCTCGCATGAAGTTTGGCAAGCGGTATGGTATTGACCCGCTCTTTAGACGAGATGTTAGCTGCTGACTTTGTAAAAGCCTGGACGTTTGCTATTTAGCTCGCCGCATTCATTGTGGCCGGTTTACTTCGCCGCCGACTGGACACCAGGTTTTCGAGGTGTGAGCACTATACCTGGAACACTAGGTAGTAGTCCAGACAACACCACCCTCTGTTGTTAACTGAGGAATGGCCCATTACTGCCTAAGTGCCACAGCACGCTTGTATCGGGGAAAGGAGGAAGTAAATGAAGGAGACAAAAAGAAAAAGGATGAGGGGAAAGAGAAGGCCAGGCCAAAAGAAAGGATGATGATGGATGAACACAAAATGAAACTTAATGCGCCTCCTAAAGAAGAGTATCCATCCTAATATGGCTGGTTAAAGCAATAAAAAGGCACAGTTTGACGAGCCCTGCCAAGCATGCAGATAAAGCGAAAGCAAGGTGAACATCTTCAAAATATCTTGCAGCTGATGAGGTTATCCATCCGTGGACGTTAACTAGTCCACTCCCGAGGTCGGGACCCGCCCGATCTTATGTCATCCAAAATTTCCTCTCACCGCCCTGGCTTTTTTTTCCTGCATGTTGATTTCGTCTGGACGGTCTGCAGTTGGCGAAGGTCGTGTCTGGGGAATTTCTCTTCTTCCTTGAATTCTTACGAAGCGGAGGAGGCTCAAATCTACCACTCCCATTTGAGTTCCCAGTACTCACCTCCACAATGGCTCCTAACTCAGCCAAGCGGAGCTCCGCCAAAGACGACGACTTCGTCCTTACGCTGTCCGACGACGAGGACGTCCCCCGCTTTGACGACGAAGAAAAAGAGATTGACGAGGCCCCTGCTACCGACAACAAGAAGCGCAAGCGCGAAGCCGAGGGTCTCAAGGGAAAGAACAAGAAGCAAAAGCAGCAAGCGAAAAACGTGAAGAGCAAAAAGGGCAATGTCGAGCCTGTGGACGATGAAGAGTCTGACGAGGAAGAAGACGAGGATGCTGGCGCTGCTGAGGACGATGGTGTTCTAGACCCCGAGTTTGAATTCGACGTTGGTGGTGCCACCAATCGCGGCGTTACCGAAGGATTTGATGGATGGGGAGCGGATGATGCTAAGCAAAATGGCGTCGGCGGTGATAAAAAAGCCGTGGATATCGATGATATCATCTCCCGGAGACAGGCCAAGAAGGATGCTGCGGCCAAAAAGAAGCAGAAAAAGGCCGCGGCCGAAAAGGGCGAAGAGAGTGTTAGCGCATCCGGAGAGGACGATGCCGAGTCTGATGGTGGCATGGAGGTGGACTTTGAGGACGATGAATTGATGGCCGCCGACGGCTTTGGAATGGGCGCGGATGGCGAGGAAGAGAGCGAAGCTGAGGGTCCTGAGGTGGGCTCTGGTCCGGAGGATGAGAATGACGAGGGAGACGAAGACGAAGATGATGACGCTGCATCTGATAACGACTCTGTCGCTACACCCGTCGGCCACCCCGAAGATCATACTTCTGAACAAGAAGAATCCGATGTGGAGAGCGAGGTGGATGCTGAGGAAGCAGAGAAGCGCAAAGCCTTCTTTGCTCCCGAGGAAAAGACCGACGACAAAGCCGCCGCCGCCGCCGCTAAGAGCACATTCCAAGACTTCAACCTTTCTCGCCCAATCCTACGAGGTCTGGCTTCGGTTGGATTCACCGACCCGACTCCAATTCAGCGCAAAGCAGTCCCTGTGGCACTTCTAGGAAAGGACATCGTCGGTAGTGCCGTGACGGGTTCAGGAAAGACTGGCGCGTTCATCGTCCCCATCCTCGAACGTCTGCTTTTCCGACCTCGAAAGGTCCCTACCAGCCGTGTCGCAATCTTGATGCCTACTCGTGAATTGGCGGTCCAATGTTACAATGTGGCCGTGAAGCTGGCCACTTTCACTGATGTCACATTCTGTCAGCTCGTTGGTGGTTTCAGTCTTCGTGAGCAAGAGAATATCTTGAAGAAGCGGCCGGATGTCATCATTGCCACCCCCGGTCGTTTCATTGATCATATGCGGAACTCGCCCAGCTTTACTGTGGATACTCTAGAGATTCTGGTTCTTGATGAAGCTGATCGCATGCTGGAAGACGGTTTCGCCGACGAGTTGAACGAGATTTTGACAACAATCCCCAGATCAAGACAAACAATGCTTTTCTCCGCGACTATGACGGACACTGTTGACAAGCTCATTCGGGTTGGCCTCAACCGGCCTGTTCGGCTGCAAGTGGACGCTAAGAAACAGACCGCCGTGACGCTGACCCAGGAGTTCGTCCGTCTGCGCCCCGGCCGAGAAGATAAGCGTCTCGGATATCTCTTGTATCTGTGTAAGGAGATTTACACAGGGCGTGTCATCATCTTCTTCCGGCAAAAGAAGGAGGCGCATCGTGTTCGCATCATTTTCGGACTGTTAGGCTTGAAGGCTGCTGAATTGCACGGTAGCATGAGCCAGGAACAGGTATGCTCTGGTTTCGCATCCGAATTGTTGGATTCCTTACTGATTCTCTCTCTAGCGTATTAAAAGTGTGGAAAACTTCCGTGATGGCAAGGTTTCGTTCCTTCTGGCTACGGACCTGGCGTCTCGTGGTCTGGATATCAAGGGTGTGGAGACTGTCATCAACTACGAAGCCCCGCAAAGCCACGAGATCTACCTGCATCGTGTCGGTCGTACCGCTCGTGCGGGCCGCTCCGGTCGTGCTTGCACTATTGCAGCCGAGCCTGACCGCAAGGTGGTCAAGGCTGCTGTCAAGGCCGGCAAGGCCCAGGGAGCTAAGATTGCCAGTCGGGTGGTTGAACCCGCGACCGCTGACGAGTGGGCCAAGACGGCCGAAGACCTCGCCGACGAGGTTGATGAAGTCCTCCAAGAGGAGAAGACCGAGAAGCAGCTCGCACAAGCGGAGATGCAGGTCAACAAGGGTGAGAATCTCATGAAGCACCAGGCGGAAATCCTGGCCCGGCCGAAACGAACCTGGTTCGAGACCGAGCAGCAAAAACGCGCCGCGCGCAAGGTGGGCGCCTCCGAGCTCAACGGCCCCGATGCGAGCAAATCCAAGAAAGACAAGATCAAGCTCAGTAACAAGGACAAGAAACGACTGGATGATGCCAAAATGCGACACGAGGGGAATATCGGGTGGAAGAAGGGCAAGACCGAACGCGATGCCCCGAAGACAAAGGGCAAGGGGAATGGCAAGGACAAGGGCAAGAAGAAGGGGAAGAAATAAATTTTGTATTGATATAGACCATCTGCACATATGAAGCACTCACTTTTGTCATCCGCATCGCATCCGATCCGACGATGCAGACCACGCTTCCGAAGAGTTCCCGAGTCAAAGCCGTGCATCTGCCGGTGGATTCATCGCCATCGCTCTGCACCAACGAGAAGGCAAATCGGACCACCAACGCATGCGGCCACTGGCCCGGCGCAACGCCTCCGGGTGGCTCATTGGCCCGTCGTCAAGATTGCCCAAGCGGATCCAAAGCCTTAATCCAAGCTACTCTAAACCCGGACTGTCCTGATCCGACGTCAATACTTGCCAGTCTTCACTGCTACTGTAAGAAAGCTTGCCAATCCTCGAAAAACGGTCCACCAGAAGGTTAAAAAAACTCCCCCCGCGATCGAGCCCCACGCGCCCGGGGGCCAAAATTTTGCGATCTGTGACCTTCTTCCCTTCTCCCCCTCCTCTTTCTCCTGCTATTGCTCTTATATCCAATGGGGGTCGCGTGTTCGAGATCAACGACCCTGTGAAGGAGAAGTGTGCGTCAAAGATGGTGGTCGAGGGTTCCGATATGGCCGATGTGCCTCTCAAGACGAATCTTCCACGGAAAAGCGCCTTCTCATGTGAGGCCTGTCGCAAGCGCAAGGTGGGCGCGCCCGTCGGGCAAATTCCGAGATTGCTATAGGCTGACTTGACTCTTGTGCAGGTCAAGTGCAACGGAGCTAGTCCGTCATGCTCGCGATGCGCCGTGCGAGGCGAGACGTGCGTGTACAGCCTGTGAGTGCCCGGCCTCCCTCCCTTACATCATCTATCACTTCCCCGCGACCGTCGACGCCGATGACTGATAGTCGCCCTTCGCCGCCTTTCCATCCAGAGCCCCGACCTTGTCCTATACCAAACAGCTGGAATCGAGAGTTGCCCAGTTGGAGGATGTCCTCTCCAAACTCCAGGGCCAGCAGGCTGATGCGGAGGCGCGAAAAGGGAGCTCTCCGGCATCGGTGGCGGAGTCTAGTTCCAGCGCAGGCCGCAGAGTCAAGATCGAGAACGAGGATACGCAGGATCTCGCCCGGGAATTCGAAGGCTTGAATGTTGAGACCGACGGTCGCATTTCATTTCATGGCCCGACCAGTCTATTTCAATTGCCCAGCGGGATCGCCAACGAGACCAGCTCACCTTCACATTTCGCCCACGAGCTAACAGCTCGGAAGGAGCGGCTGATCAACAGTGCGTGGCGGGAACGGGCATTCGAGCAGATGGCTGCGCTGCCAGTAAGATCCTTTTCCTAGATTGAAAGACTCGTGGGTGCCACGAGGCTGATTGGTTGCAGGAGCCTTTTCGATATCTTCTGGATTCTCATTGGTGCTGGATTCAGCCCTTGTTCAACTTCGTCTATCGTCCGGCCTTTACTCGTTAGTGTTTTCCCCACACTTGACCTCTTTCGGTAGAGGTGCTGACAATATGAAAACAGGTGATATGAAAATCAATGGTCCCTATTATTCCGATATCCTATTGAACGCCGTGTTGTCACATTCTGTGCGGTGGTGCAAAGCAGAACCTCAGGTCGGCCCACTTCTAGATGCCTATGAAGGTGGAGCGCTCTTTTATCAACGTGCAGTCGCGGGATTATTTGAATCGGTCAAAGTTGGCTATGCAGGCATTCCGACCATCCAGACGTTATTACTCCTCAGTGCGCAGGAATGTGGTCGTGGAAACCGCACACAGGCCTGGCTATACAGCGGGATGGCGTTCCGACTACTGGACGACTTGGGAATTTCCATTGACAGCCGCAAATATCCCGGGGCAGCACAGTTGAGCGATGAGGATATTGAGATCCGTAACCGCCTCTTCTGGAGCTGTTACCTCTGGGACAAGATAGTGTCCTTGTACTTCGGCCGAGCACCGACGATGCAAAACTCCCGTGTGAGCCCCCCGCGTGTGATGCGTAAGTATACCTCCCGGGGAGTGTGTAAGGGATCACGATACTGACACAAGCGTTTCAGTGGATGACACCTCGGAGATCGAGATATGGACTCCTCATGGCGTCACTTTTCCCGATGGATCACAGTATCCACCCACCCAAGCACGTTCAACTTCGTGCTTGATGAAGATGTGTGGGCTGGCAGAGATTTTGAACCAGATCTTGATCCACATTTACGATCCAATGCGTCAAAGCACCGATTCAGAGTTCTATGATTGTGTGCAAGAACAAGCCAAGAACCTGAGCGACTGGTGGGATGAACTGCCGGATTACTTGAAACTGGTGGCAACGGATTTACCTCTCTACTGCCCGCCAAGCCATATAATGACCCTCAAGTATGTTCCTCCATTGGCCTATTGATGCAACAGATTGCTGATTCCATCTCCAGTTGTCTGTATCATACTACCAACATCCTCCTCCACCGCCCAATACTCTGCTCTCGCGGTTTGTTAAAGACACGGCAAGAAGAATATGACAAGAGTCATCTTGTCCAGTGCATGACATCAGCAACGACAATCCTGTCTCTATACGACTTGTATCGCCGCACCTTCGGCGATGCCCATGTCGTTCTCTCCCTTGCCTACAGCGTCTACACGGCCGCATCAATCTTCCTTCTCGAGATCCAAGCTCTGAAATACGCCGCTCCGGGCACCCTGGATAAGCTCAAGTTCTGCATCTTTGCGATGGAACGGGTCAAGAATTCTAACCCCGTCATCCTCACGGCGCTCAGCCTCGTCTACCAAGAACTCCAGAAGCTCCAAATCGACCTCCACATCACAATCGCCGCCGCTAACCCAGACTCCGAAAAGCAACATCACTCACCACCGCCCCGCCTCGCCCACCAAAGTCAGTCCTCATCCGTCAGCAGCAACCCATCCCGCCACGCCTCCCCGAGTCACCAATACCAGCACCAACCAACCAGGACAGCAATGGGTACACAGCCTGGCACCGCCGCACCTAATACACCCGCCTCCATGATGCCAGGCTACAACATGTTCCAGCATCCAGTCCCAGGTTTCGACCTGTCACATATGGGCGATATGCCGCAGATGCCGCCGACGCATCTATTAGGCGGTATGCCTAACGCAGTCATAACAGTCGACGACCCAGGATCATACGAGATCACGCCCGAAGTATTCGAGGCATTTTCATATGCACAGCCGATCACAACGAATATGAGTTCTTCATTTCAAGCAAATTGGACCGGGCAGGGCTAGTGATGAGAAATCGGCTTCTCATATGGAACAGCCTTAATCCTTTTGCCCATCTGTCTTTTGTGTTTGATGATTCCCCAATACGAACTCAGCGTCGAGGCTTTTTTTTTGTTAAAAGTCGAATGAATAATGGGATTATAGAGGGTGGAATTGATGTATATATCCTTTGACGGGCTGTTCTGATATAGCTACCATGAAATCAAACATAGAGTGGCCACGAAGCAGGATTTCTACCTAGGTAACAACTTTCAAAGCAGTTCATCCATAGATGTACCTAGGTATGTCAATTGGTCCAAGAGTGTTTGCATGCTGAAATGACGAGACTTGGGCATGCGGCAATGTATATACAGAGCGACATAATGTAGAAATGATAGATACAGGGGTATATCGGAAATTGCACAAGTCGAGCACTCGCCCGGGTAACGTAACAGGATGGGCTGCCTGAAGATGGCGACGTGGAAATGGATATGCAATGCAGGTGAGACTTGATCAGCTTTAGTAATGCCACAAAAGCCGTTTAGCTGGACTTGGGTCTGCTCCTTTCGTGTGACATGGTCTCTACAGACTCCTCAATATACTGGGGACGTGCACGCCAGCGTAGATACCACGGCCCAGAGAAGAGTTCGTCCATGCGCTCAATAGGAACATCCTTGGTCTCAGGCATCCAGATGCCCAGAATTATGAGGCCCAAAGCACTTATGATAGCCCAGAACAGATAAGCACCCCAGACGTGGAGGGAAACAAACATGTTAGGTGTGACACGGACCACGGCAAACTGGAAGAACCAGTGCAAGCCCATGCTGATTGCATAGCTGATATTGCGAATGCGAGTTGGGAAAATCTCGGTCCCGTATAGGTAGGGGACGGTGCAAAGACCGACCGACCAGCCAACGGCATATACGAAAACGGATGCAATAGCTGCGTCCGAGGCCGACTTGTTCTGGGCTGAACCTGGTCGCAGGCCCATGTAGGCCGCCATGTAGATATGTGCTGCCAGCTGTAGTGCCAAGCCGGTGAGCGTGCAGCGTCGTCGGCCGAAGAGGTCGATCAGGCCCCAGGTAAAGGCCATGGTGAGAACAAGCTTGACGACTCCATATGCACCGGATGAGATGAGGGACTGAGACTCGCCAGTGATGCCAGCATACTATATTCATAATTAGCATAGATTTTTACGCTAAAAGATATTATTCTTAAAGGAGAGAGAGTCTAGAGCATGACATACCTCGAAGATGGTAGACACGTAATAGGTGATGCCGTTGCCACCAGTCCATTGTGCGATGGTCTGCATAATCATGAGCAGCCAGAAGCGTTGCCGATAGTTGGCATTTGTCTGTGTTTCTTTAAATGCAGCCCAATGCGAGATAGGCGCCAGGCCCGCTCGCTCTCTTGCTTGTGTATCCAGCTCATCAAACTCGACCAAAAGGCTATCATCGTCGAGGGATTTCCCGCGCAGACGGGCGAGGACCTCCAGACCTTCCTGGTGTCGTTGCTTCGAAACCAGGTAACGAGGGGTCTCAGGGCAGAACCAGGACAACCCAAATGTAATGCCAGTAGGAATTAGAGGGATGGCCTGAACTAGGCGATATTGGGTGCGTGTGGCAGGCATGTGAACATTGGCCCCATAGTTGATGAAAAAGCCTATTTTACGAAGACGCGCACGTCAGAGAGTTTCAGGACTTCACTGGAATGATGAAGGGACGCAAGGGACAACTTCATGGGAGACTTACCTATTGTGAGTGCTGCCAGCAGCATCACCATATACAAGCCGACCGACAGACCGCGTGTTGCCCTCGGTGCCACTTCCGACAGGTACAGGGGGCATGTGACGGTCAAGAGGCCAGCGCCTAGGCCCCCAAAAATTCGAGCGAAGAGCAGCAGGCCATATGTTCCCGACGAAAAAACCTGTATGAAGAGTCCAATCCCCCACACCACACACGCCAACCGCCACGACCACAGGCGCCCTAGGCGATCATTTAGGTCGAGGCCAGCCAGCGCGCCAAAGGCCGCACCCAGGACATTGAACGAGGTTATGTTTGCCTGGCGATTGGCCAGGCCGGTCGCGTTATTGGTCCAGTGCGATGATAGGAGGTTGAAGTCGATTTTGAAGGAGAGGAGCTTGACGCTGGCACTGTAGCCACCCTCGTCATAACCTGCGGTCGTGCATTAGCATTGTATGACCTGGCGAACGCACGAGCACGGGACAGATTCTACCCTTGGGAATACCGCCGCATGCTATCACGAAGACCACTAGGGCGTAGTATGGGGTGGTCTGCCACCGGGAGGGGTCCAGCCATCCCATGATCGCGCAGATCTCCAAGTGGCCGAGATCCCCCGAGCAGCTAGCGGAGGCAGCTGTGGGACAGTGGAATCCGGGGAAGAAGGGCGGACAGCGTCAGCAAACCAGTGGGCTGGACGAAGGAAGGCCGCGGCGTGGATCGTGAGATGTGAGAAAAGAGAAACGCTCGGCATCCCGGGTGGCGGCTCGGTCAACGTCCGACCTTTCCACGCTTGTGCCTCCGCTTCCCACCTGCTATTTTCCTCCAAGTCGCATCCACCACGTCTCAACTGCTGCATGTCGACGATCACTATGTTGGCATGAGAGCAGAATGCTCGGGCTCGTGAATCTGGAGAGGGCTCTACACTTCCCTGCTCTCGAGGCTGCGCAACGTGCTGGAGCCCGTCTCCATACTTCTTCACATCGGATCGCTCCGCGGAGCAGCCCACATCTTAATGGCTCCGCTTTATGGCCTCATGGCCTCCTCTTTCTTTTTTCTGTCTCGGTGGCAGCCTAGATATGTCTTCGGCTCTTGTCTATTGGTCCATGACTCGAGCAGTACGCAATAAGATGATTCCTTTGGCCGCCGTCGGGGTGGGTTAGTTGCCCGGCCTTACGGACGACTTCCGACCTTCCTCGCTCCTTCCACCACCCTCATCTTGCATGCTCCTATCAAAATGAGGTGGGTCATATCTAAAGGCCCGTAGCGGCCGTGGTACTCGGCAGACGGCAAACGGCCAAAAAATTTCTAAAATGAATCGATTTCCTTGCTTGACTGCCTGTGAGTCCTGTTGTAGCGGACGTTGACCGACCTAGGCGGCATGAAATCGGTGAGGGCTGCCCTGGGGCTGACTCCCAGTATCAGACCTTGCTTGTCGGTGAGTTGGCATCCCTGCTTTTTTTTTCATCTTTTGTACTGCGCTGCTTTCTCGCACACTTGTCAACACCAGCCGTATGTACTCCATTTCAGGATGCTGACGTCCGCCCAGGCTGGTCGCAATGTTCTCGGGGTCCCAGGTCGCATATCACTCCCTGCGCTTCCCTCGACTGGCGTTGAGAAGCAACTGATCCACTGCCTGCCGACTGCCAGCGTGTCCTCGAAACCAAAGGTCCCTGTGTGTTCTTGGGATAGCCATATGCACGTTGTCGAACCGCAAAGATTTCCTGTCTCGAAGACAGCAGTGTATCAGCCTTCTGTTCACACGCTGGCGGATGCTCTTGCCTTCGAGTGTACCCTAGGCGTACAGAACCTCGTCTTTGTGCAGCCATCTGTCTATGGGACTGATAACTCCTGCCTCCTGGATGCCCTAGCGAAGATTGGTCCTTCTCGTGGCCGTGGAATCGTGGTGATTGATCCCGCTAACACTCAACCCGAGACGCTTGATGAGTGGCACGCTCTTGGTGTGCGTGGCTTGCGAGTGAACCTTCAGTCCGTTGGGCAAATCATGGAGCAGACGGAGTTGGAAGAGACACTGCTACAACACGCCGAGATTGCTCGACCCCGGAACTGGATCATCGAGACGTATCTTCCCTTGAAAATGCTCCCGATGCTGGAGTCGATCGTGCCGCGTCTCGGCGTGACCTTTTGCATCGACCATTTCGGAAGTCCCGAGCTGCTTCCCATCCCCCAACGCAAAGACGGTTTGCCCTTCGACCCGTACACCCTCCCCGGGTTTCAGTCCCTGATATCCCTGCTGCGCGCAGGAAGCACCTATATCAAGGTGTCCGCACCCTACCGATTCACCAAAGACCGCAACATGCGCGACCTGAAGGCCATGGCTCAAGAGTTTCTATTCACGGCACCGAATCGAGTCATCTATGCGACAGACTGGCCTCATACGCGCTTTACCGGCGTTGATATCCGCCCATTCACGGAGTGGTGCTTAGAGCTTTGTGCCGATGAACCTGGGCTGGCGGAGAGACTGTTTCGGAGGAACACGGAGGCGATGTTAGGGATCAACTCTGACTGAGTTCCGACCCATCCTGATAATTTGGTTATATCTAGCGTTCTTGTGCATTGCGTTGAAGCGTTTTCATAGACATTGCATCATTATATCCCGCAGGACCTCTGAGCATGGCAGACATTTGTCCTTGCAATGACAATACGACATGGGGCGTTGTCACTCGATTTTATATCCTATTGTTAGTGCGGTGCACTTCGGAGTTTGCTGTCTCAAGCCCAGCCACATGAGCAGGAAAGGCAATATAGGGAGTATGACTTGGACATTCATTCGTGATGTCTAACCAGTGGATGTTATTAACATCAAACAACTTCGCCTATCATGTCTAGTTATCAACATAACCCCAATATCGTGCCACCCCTAAACATCAGCCGCATCCTGGAAGATGACGTGCGAAGTACAAATCTTTTTGGGGCCCTGTTAAATCAAGCCATGTTAGCGATGTCTCTGAAACCTTCACCACGGATTACTCACGATCTGATAGCAGCAGGCAGGCCGAGACTGGTCCTCACAGAGCTGGGGCTGTTGCAGCTGGTCGCCTGTTCACGCATCAACATTAGTATGCTGGACCGAGCTGCCCATGTCCAACCAAGTGATAGAAACATACAGTCCTGAGCCTCGTTTGCCTTCGCATTGTGCTCCGCCGGCTTCATATCGCGACAGCAGTATGGCTGCTGAATCATGCCAGTACGGTCCGCCGCGAACTCGCAGTGCATATTGATCTTCTTGGCTGAGGCCAGGCCCAACGTGGCGAGGACGACAAGGGCAGACGAGACGCGCATATTGAGAGATGATAGGTGATGGAATGATGGTATGGGCGCGTATTGTCGATTGTGCAAATTATTGAGGAGGGAGTTTACTGGGGCAATCGGCTGATGTATACGCGGGTCGTTTGGGTGGTTTCCAGGGCCATGAAGGAGCTCCACGACGCCGAGAATACCTTGCTCCATTTGCTGGCAAGGCTGGCTCCTCGTTTCACATCGGTATGGATGCCGCGGTTGTTCGATGTAATTGGTGCATTTGGACGTGGTTGGGTCGTCCCCTTGCATTCTTGTTTCTCGTGAATGTGGGCGCGGTAAACAGGGGATGCTCGTGCGTGTCGCCAGGGGAGGCAATCCGGCGAAACCGTGTGCTTTGAGCGGACTTGCGCGTCTCTCTATGAGCTCATATGAGGGCTTGGATTAGATTGTGTTTGGTCATTGCAGAGAGATGGGAAGCTTTTCTACGGTCTACGGAAATGTCATATATGAATTGGTAGAGGCCTCGATGATCTGAAACCCTGATTCCCTGGGAGACAATGGGGTCCTGAAGAACATGATGACTCTGCTTTTATGAGTATTGCGAATTCAATTGATGATCTTTCGTTTATATGAATTGTATGATGATCGAGATAGGTGCGGGGTGACAACTGGAGACAGTCAAGAGGGAAGTAGGATATGCAGCTCCTAGGAATGGCCCTAATCGTAAAAGTCGAAGGGAGCTAAAGACACTCATCTGAATGGAATTTTGAAATACTTCGAACAATCAAATTCAATACACTAAGAAAGAACGTCTTCTTAATGATGGTGTAAAGATCTGCGTGCGCGGTTAGTGTCGTGTCATACTGATACTAGAGACCTGATCTAGTATGGAGATGTAGGTTCAACAGCGCTGATAAGTAAAGAGGTCTTGCATTTGTTCTATATATCAGGGCCCATGATGAGAAGAGACCGAACCCCCGAATTTCCTGTGACAATCAAGTCTGTGGCATCGTTAAATAGTATATTGACACGGCGATCAGGGCTGGAGCACTCCTATGTACTGCAGGTACCATAATTATGGGGCAAATGGTTCTGGCAAGCCACGCTTCCTCCCCCCAGCGCCTTCTTTCTAGCAGTGTGCCTCGGGCTATTATTATTACATATGAATATTCGTCACTCTCCACTTGGTCGAGTCCACGTAGCCCCGCGATCGATACATCCAATCGGCTGCGCGGTGGGATTGTTGAGGCCCAACGCTTAGATAATCTCCGACAACAAAGGGCCTCCCCCGCCTGGGGATTCCTCTCTTCTTCAAATCACCCCAAGCTATGAAGCGCGTCTCCGAGAATCCCGCCGATATGGACCGCAGTGTCTACATTCCGCTCTGCATCTGCCTGATCTCCTTCGCCGTCATCGCATACTCCCACTAGTTGTCCGATTGCGTTGTCCGGAACCGCCTGGCACCGCCCCCAACCAAACAATCAGATGACGGAACTGTTGAGAAAAGGCTTGGATGTTGATGCTTAGGATGTCTCTATGTCCTGTCCGAGGACAGTTGCCAACCTGCCTCATGAAGTACTCGACCCAACCACTGTGCCTATTTTCAAGCACCCGACATCCTCAACTACAGTCCGAGGCAGATGGTCGCCAACAATGCCGCTTGGGTGGTCTTCTAGCCCTGCAGGAGGACGGCGCAAGATGCCTACGGGTGCTTGGAGCTTCCAAGGATTCCGCTATCCCATTCAACGCATCGTCTCGCTTTGCTCTTGATGCTATGAACCTCCGCCTGCAATGAACCCCGCAACGGGAGTTATAGCTGCGCCATGGCCCGCACAAGGAGCCTCCCAACCGCAACCATCCTACCCGGTCATACGCTATATGATGCCTTGGATAGTGCGCATTGTCATTTGGGATGGTCAAACAAAACACTGACCGCGACGCCACCTTACTATTCATATCATCCTCCGTCTTCATGACCCCACCTTTACTATACGGTCAAGATCCCCGGCCCTTCACCTCAACATCTTGCTTGCAGAGGCTGCATCCTCATTATTGCAGTCATTCTCAGTCACATTCTCTCGTTGGGCATCTCCTTGTTGTTTTCATATCAGCGGCGGGTATCATGAAGTGTTGGCCACCGTTTTCTAGCGTGGTCTCCACCGTGGAGAGGCCGCATTGTCCCCGTCCACTGCCCTTCCCTTGTCTCCCTCTACGGGTATCTCCTTCCAATCTATCTTAAGTTGGATCTCTGTCTGATATACTAATCAAGATCAATAAGCATTATTATTAATCCTCGCTATGAGCAAGTACATGACCACACTTTGGGACCGTTTCGGTGGTTTATTCAGTCTCCCGGTGTTTATTCGGTCTCCTAGTCATTCCTATCATCATAATTGAAGTTGGCCGGGCAGATGCACATATATAGACGTCCTTGGAAGGCCGAGCTCGTGGCTTACAAATATAACTACAGTATGTAACTATATGCATACATACATCTTGTCACTGCGTTGGGACATCACGTGCTTGCGCGGCGGTCGACGGTCGTTCTCGGCGCGCGCATCGAGGGCCGAGCCCGATATCGTCACGTCTTTTTGTCAGCTCTGACATCTTCCCCTCTCTGTAAATACTAAATACCCCTCCATCCCCTCCTTTCCTCTCCATGCTCTCCCGCTCCCTCCCCTCCTACGCATCCCGGATCAGCTTTCGCGGCTCTATCCTGACCCGGTGTCCCGCCGGAAAACATATTCATACCGGTCCGCAGCCGACCGTGAACCGAACCCTGGCGACTATCAACCGCCCACCCACTCCTCCCTCAATAGCCCCGGGCTCCCGTCTCTCTTCGATCTCCCGACACTTCTCTTCCTCTTCCCCCGTTTCCCTCAGCCAAACCTCGTCCACAATGGCTCCCGTGGAGACTCAGCAGTACGACTACATCGTCTTGGGCGGTGGTAGCGGTGGCAGTGGAAGCGCTCGCCGCGCAGCTGGCTGGTATGGCGCGAAGACTTTGATTGTGGAAAGTGGTCGTGCCGGTGGCACCTGTGTCAATGTTGGGTAGGTGTCAAACTGAAATTGCTATTTGCGCAGGGCCGTTGAGCCGCGGTGCTAACCGGCATCAACAGATGTGTTCCCAAGAAGATGACCTGGAACTTCGGCACCATCAACGAGACCTTGCACATTGGCAAGTATTACGGCTACGAAATCCCCGAAAACATCCCTATGAACTTCAAGCACTTCAAGGAGACCCGCGACGCTGAGATCAAGCGGCTGAATGGCATCTACGAGCGCAACTGGAACCGTGAGGGTATTGATCTCGTCCATGGCCGCGCGCGTTTTGTCGAGCCCAAGGTCATCGAGGTGGCTGCCGCCGATGGCTCCGGCGCCGCGCGTTACACGGCGAAGCACATTTTGATCGCCACCGGCGGTCGTCCTAATATCCCCACCGTGCCCGGCGCGGAGCACGGCATCACCAGTGATGGCTTCTTTGAAATCGAGGAACTCCCTCCCAAGATTGCCGTAGTGGGCGCGGGCTATATTGCCGTTGAGCTGGCGGGAGTGATGAACGCAGTGAACGTTGAGACTCATATGTTCATCCGCGGCGACCACTTCTTGCGCAAGTTCGATCCCATGATCCAGAAGACCATGACCGACCGGTACGAAGCTGCCGGGGTCCACATGCACCGTCATCACTCCGGCTTCAAAGAAATCAAGCTTATCCGCGATGGCAAGGGCAAGGACCGCCTGATCAAACTGATCACCAACGACGGGTCCGAGCTGGAGGTTAACGAGCTTCTGTGGGCTGTGGGCCGTGCTCCTGAAGTTGAGGACCTGCACCTGGACATCCCCGGCGTCAAGCTTAACCACAGTGGCCACATTGTTGTGGATGAATACCAGAATACCTCGGTTGAGGGTGTCTATGCTCTTGGCGACGTGACTGGCCAGGCCGAATTGACTCCAGGTGAGCTCCAACTATCATTCCATTGTGAAAGCGTACACTAACGTCACGTTCCAGTCGCAATTGCCGCTGGCCGCCACCTCGGTAGCCGCATCTTTGGTCCTCCTGAGCTGAAGTCCTCCAAGCTCTCGTACGAGAACATCCCAACCGTCGTCTTCTCGCACCCCGAGGTCGGCTCAATCGGTCTGACCGAGCCCGAGGCTCGTCAACGATATGGTGATGACAAGATCAAGGTCTACCACACCAAGTTCACCGACATGTTCCACAGCCTCATGCCTCCTGAGGAGAAGACCAAGAACCCGACCGAGATGAAGATCATCTGCGCGGGGCCCCAGGAGAAGGTCATTGGTCTGCACATCTTGGGTCTCGGCGTCGGGGAGATGCTACAGGGTTTCGGTGTTGCGGTGAAGATGGGCGCTACCAAGCAAGATTTCGACAGCTGTGTTGCTATCCACCCGACCAGCGCTGAAGAGTTGGTCACTCTGCGGTAAAGCGACTGCGATGGAGAGCAAGTACCATATATAATCAAAATTCACTTAGATGACAAGCTAGAGCAAATACATGTGGGAACTTTGAGTTTCTTGGCCGTTTCCCGCGGACGTATTCGTTCTGACACTCCATGAGCCCCCTTCGTCTGCAGTGCCCATTGATTGAAATACATCCAAGGCAAGAATTGAGCACAAACTGAACTATCTTTTGTTTCGGGCTCGGATTGATACAGACCATCTACAATCCTGGAGGCCCTGGACAAGCTATCCATGGTCTTTCTCCGACTGCCTACCTGTAGCTTCTCTGAACCCCGTATCTCGGAGAGAATGGAATAGATTGCAGATATCTACCTGCGTAGCCTCGAACGAGGACAAGCCTCAGCCCGGGATGCATCAAGAGTTCAAAATGCAGAAACAGCGTCCGACCCAGGGTATGAAACGAGACAATGAGTATCATCAACGCGTGAGGTAGTTACTAGTGCATCCAGATTATCGCCCATCGGCCACAACCCAGTGGCATCGTCTGTTCTACCGGCGCAACAGCCACGCGACAGGCGCAGCCGCAACGGCAAGCAGAACCGCCCATCGAGCAAGCCCGCGCCGAACATGCAATCTCGCAATCTTCTCAATCGCGTCGGAATCATTGACATGCGGGAAAGGCAGGTCCTTTGGGACCTCCTTCCCGAGAGCACGGCAGAGCGGCGCCCAGCCATCCTTGACATCGAAAAACACCAGTCGGTCCGCAGGCACGGTCTCCCGGAGCCAGGCGAGGTGGCGGTGGTACGTCCGGCTCGTCGGCAGCGGCTCGTCATACATCCGATACCACTGGTCGCCGAGGAGGTGGATGTACTCGATGAAGTAGCGCATGCCGGGCAGCGGGAGCAGCACCCAGCGGAGGAACCACGACATGGTCAGGGTCATGACCTGGTCCATGCTGCGTTCCCAGGAGGCGGGATCGCGCACGGTGCAGATCACCTTGGCCTCGGGGTAGAGCTCCATCAGCTCGGGGATGAACTGCGAGCCCGGCGAGTCGGTGATGGCCGCGTAGCCGTCGAGCTGGCGCTCCAGCAGCTGGAGCATGGCATGTCTGTCTGTGGCGGTGCCAGAGAGCCACTGGCGTAGGATCTTAATCCATGTCTTGATCTGTGCAGGGGGGCCCAAGGTGGCTTGCGTTCCGCAGTGGAAGATGGGGCCCTGGAGGAGGATCTCTAGGGCCGTGCTGAAGGACGCTGTGCCTGTGCGTGGGAGGCCGGCCCCGATGACTTGGATTGTGGTGCCGGACTGGGGGAGGGACGCCTTTTGTCCCATGCTGGCCGGGGTTGGTGCAAGCGGTCACTAGTTAGTGTGCGAGCGCAGCTGGAGTGAGTGTAGCTGCTTTCTAAAAATAGAGGAGGTTGTGTGATTGGGCGTTGGATGTGCTAAGATGTTGGCCCCCGTTGGTCAGCGCAGAGCTGGGAGCGAAGGATGACTTCCGTTTGCTAGCAAGATTGCCTGGGTGGTGCCGTTCCATTTCGAGAGGGCGTGGTCATGTTAGAGGGAACCCACTTTGGCTACACAGACACCGTCTTAGTATAATAGTGGAGGGGTATACGGATTACTATGAAGTAGTAGCCTAGGAGCCCTGATTGCAATGTTCGTGGTCTCCTCCCTCTATACCACGTACCTCTGTAACTACGGGCCTAACAAAACGTTTCGATTTGTGGACCTACAACTCAATTGCCTCAATAGATTGCTTGGTTAAAACAATATGAGGGTTTTCGACAACCATTGGGAAAGTATACCAATATATTGCACCTTTGACAAACCTCTGAAGACGGTTTGGTATTACGTGTATACCTCACCATGTCTATTATTGCAAGAGGGTATCGGTGCAGCCAAACGGGGTGTTCACCAGCATTCACATGGCTGTTCATTGAATAGCCGCCAGGATCTAGGATCTCGTACTCTACCTAGGTACTATAGTCGATGTGATTGTTATCCCAGCCTACTCCACAAACCAAGGCTTGCTCAAATGCTAATGTATTCGGAACTATCGTAAACACATCATGTATGGCCCATTATGAACGCTCAGATGCCCGAATTCTTCGCGTTGCTAGATGTCTAGGTCATGGAAGACAAATATTTGCCGACTATCGACATTCCAAACCCTCACGGATCCCGTACTGACGTCTCTTCGTATGTCAATGACAGAGTCACAGATAGCCATGGTCGCCAAATCTTTCGCCGAAGGTACAGGGCGTGCTAAAGACTGGAGAAGGCAACCGTTGAGTCGAGAGCAATCCAAGTCGTCAGCCAAAATGGCGCCTGCGCCGTTGTGGGTGCCCCGGGATAGATCGAGGGACGGCTATCTTCCGCTGGTGAAAAACATAAATGTGTCTCATGTAAGAAAGAAGGCGGGAAGCTCAGTCTTTCTTTGACGAGATGGGGGGTTCACCGTGAATTGGGCTTGTGGCTACTTTGTCCAGAGCCACGGCATGCAAGGCCGGTTTCTCAACATCATGCAAATGACCTTCCTTACGAAGATTGACTTGCTTGTGTACCCATTCTGCGACTTCCTTATCCTCAGTCATGGATGATGGAGATTGTTCGCCAGGTGTCGCTTCCGATGGAGGTGGAGGCGCGGCTCCAGTATCGGCTTCGGTTGGTGGACGCATGAGTGGTTCAAGCCATGGGTGACGCAGCAACATGTTGTAGGATGGTCGATTCTTCGGATTCTTGTCCAGACAGGCACGAACAAATGCATGCGCATCGTCCGAATAACCAGTGTCCGGGAGAGTTGGAGGGTCACCATGGACGATTGCCTTTTGCCGTGGATGTTAGTATACCATTTCCATGTAGAAGAATAAAAAAGACACTCACATGTAGCTGGCTGAAAATGTTTGTGAATGTCTCTGGTGGGTACGGATATCGTCCCATGGCGCATTCGATGATCGACAATCCCAGACTCCAAATGTCGCTCTGTACACTATATGTCCCACCGCTCGATGCTCCTGACTGCTGCATTCCTCCGCCAGCAATGCGCTCAGGGGCCATGTAGCTTTGGCAGCCAATATTGGTCTTCGCAATGCTAGCAACGAGGTTCCCGCTCACCCCAAAGTCACAAATTTTGATCTGGCCCTTGCTGTTGACCAGGATGTTTGTCGGTTTGACATCCCGATGAATGATATTGTGCTCATCCTTGAGCGATTTCAGTCCCATAATGGTGGACAAGGTGACTTTGCGCAAGATGTTTTCGGGCACACCACCCTCGTAGATTTTGTCGATCGAACCGCCGTCCATAAATTCGACGCACATGTAGACTGCACCCTCCTGAAAAAATGCCCCGTAGAAATCGATGATGAACGGGGACACGCATCGGTGTAGAATATCCAGCTCCATGATGATCTGTGCAAACTTCGCTTCATCCAACTCGAGCCGAATCTCTTTCATTGCCATGGTCACCCCAGACAGACTGTCAGGACTGGTTGATTCTTGTCCGTGGGCGTCTTGGCCAGATGGTCGACTGACAATTCCACTCATGCCCAGTCCGGGTTTTCGAAGGTGTGGGCGACTGTGTCGAACCTTGTAGACCGTTCCATAATTTCCCTTGCCCAACTCATCCAGTCGGTCCACTTCATCGAGAGAGATCTTGAAGCTGTGGCCCGAGGAGAATTCGACACCTCCTCCATGCAGAATAGCCTTGTTTTTGAAGCTGAGGGTGCCCGCCTTCGTATCAATAAACTCGGAATATTTACTAAAGGCCGACTCGCCATTTTGTTCCTCCTTTTTCGGTTCCGACCCATTCGCTGCTGGTGGGGGACTGCCACTAATGCCGGACAGCGTGAGACCAGGTTTCATACGCTTGGCAGCCAGTCCTCCAGGCCTCGGCGAAGTTGGGCTGGGGCTAGCTGCCGCAATCGCGGGAGATGAAGACCAGGTTGGATTAGTGGGACGAGGGGCGGCCGGCAGGCGGCCGGCGAGAGCACCGCCTGCGCCAGCCTCCTGGGCCGTGGGGATTTTTCCAGTAGAGGTGGTATGTGGCAACGGGGCACCTTGTCGGGAGAGAGAGAACGCTTTCATTTTGGCCATGATGTCCTGATTTAATCCTCCGGCTCCCTGTGCACTCATCGACGCCTGGGGACGTTGCGGAGTCTCGGCTCCCCGCCGTGCGGCGTTGATCTGTCCCAGGTGTGTGGACGAGGCCGATATGCCGCCGGCGGCGGGATCGCGAGACGGAAGGACAGACGGGTTCGAAAGATGAAGCGGCGTAACGGGGGACAGGCCTTCGGTGCTGGAGGGACTGCGGTCATCCTCGGCGGCGGCGGCCTTGGCCGCGAAATCACGGTCGGCACTCATGCTGTGAAGAGGCTTTAGGGGGGATGAAGCCGGACCGACAAGGGCCGGTGCAATTGGTGTGAGGATGCCGTCTTGGACTCGGCTGCACCGGGCGTCGGCGCTGTCCAAGAGAAAAGGGAGAGGAGGGATGAAGCCGGGGGAAGGCGAGGGTAAATAGCAGATATGATGTGAGGGGCAGGAAGAATTCCAGGTTGGAATCGCAAGGTGAAGTCACCCGCTCCCGCCAGCAGGTCAAGGCCGATAAGGTGGGGGGAAAGTGACCAGCTACAAAGCATCCAAACCGCCGACACTACGATTTTCCTACGAGATTTTTCTCTCCTCTCGACACCCTCGACGCCTCTGGCCCAGCCCACCATGCTCCCCACCCTTTTACCTGCATCACTGCACCTCGCAATCACGCACCCCGTGTGTCTCCATCCTCGATCAGAAGCGTATCTCCAACCGGGCGGCCAGACCAGCCAATCAGAGCGCATACCCGACCGGAAAGCAGGTTTTGACACCGCGGAATAGCCATATATTGCTCACCTTTGCCGTGATTTTCGCAGTGGCTGTGGCTGTTCCCAATCTCCAGGGCCCCCGGAGCGTACCGAGGATTCATTTGACAATCGATACGCCACGACCGGGACTGCGGCTGTTAGGCTGGAAACAACCCGAAGCTGTCCCTGTCGACACGCCACGGCTTTGGCTGGGGCAAATTGCCTAAACAGGGCCTGGTACGAGGCTGCAAGTGGCATTGCCCTTTTGTGTCGCCATTCTCCTTGCGGTCGGAGTGCAGCCAAGCCTCGATTGTCCAGTACAGAGTCGTTGACACAAGTGCTCCACTCTAATCGCATCCGATCCGGGCACTTCTGGGGCCATCTTCTCGGAGACATTCTCGTACTCGGGGCCCCAACTGGGCTGACTCATGCCTCTTGTTCGCTAGCTGCCCGTTGCCAAGCCTGCGAATAGCAAGACCAAGTCTGGGTGTATCCGGAGTGGGAGAAATCGTCAGTACATGAGTCATGAAGCACAGGTGTAGCATTTTCCCCAGAGGCGCGGAGATCGTGGATCTTCACTCTCCAGCTCATGCCAGGTACACTAGCCGCCATAGCTGTGGGAATTATCTTCTTTAAACCTCTTCGTCCCTTGTCGGCAGATATATCCGACTGTGCGAGTCTCCGATAAATAGTTTCCCTGACCCAGCTTTACCCGTCCCAGATAGTGATACTATGTCCCTAAATGGGAGGCGCCACGCCTCGATGAAACCACAAATACAGCCCTCAATATTGAGATATTTACTTTCTTAATCAGGGTGGGCATGACGCAGCACCCAAAGAATATTACGCATCTATATATCTTCATTTAGATGTGATTCTTGCTCAGGAACGCCAAGATCTCCTGCGCGATATACTTCGCATCTGTCTCGACTGCAAAGTGGCCAGCATCAATCAACTTAACCACAGCATTGGGCAGGTCCTTCTTATACGCCTCGGCACCTCGCGACATGAAGATTTCATCTTTCTTGCCCCAGACCGCAAGGAGGGGAACCTGGGAATTGCGGAAATACTGGTGGAAGTCGCCATACCGGGCCACATTATTCTTGTAGTCATTGAAGAAATCCACCTGGATCTCTTTATTTCCCAGACGCTCCATGAGTGCATTGTCGAGGTAATATGATTCAGGCGCGATGCGAGTCAGACCCGGACTACCGTCTTCATACTGAAACCCTAAGAATTTGTTCATTTCCAAGTTCAACATGACCCGGGCCACTTTGGCTCTGGTTTCGGGGGGCGTTGTTGCTGGCCCAGAGCTCATTGACGGGTGTCCAGACATTGCCGAGAGTTCATCAAGGAATTCTTCCACGGTGGTGCCCAGGTCGTCGGGGGTATACTCGAAGCTCGCGGGTGTTTCAGTGAAGCCAAAACCCGGGAGGTCTGGGGCTAACGATATCTGTCTGCGAAAAGATGGATCAAGTTGCGGTATTGGTGCGAGGAGTATGGATAGCCATGAACTAGGAGGATAACGGGAGCATCGGACGCCGGGCTTTGTTCACGCTAGAATACCTTGATGCCGCACTTAGGTAGCTAGATAGTCTTGTTAAGCACGCCCATTATTGAGGGTTGGTTTTGAAGATATTGGTCTGCAGGGCCCTGGGAATGAGGAGTCATACTGAGAGGCAATGGAGCGAGGTTCCAAGCAGAACTTTATCCAGCTGGCCGAGTTCGGGTATTTTGAAGCCTCATTTAGTGTCCATCTTACTACATACATCACTATCCACTCTTGCAAGCTCTCTCAGCGGTGTGATTTGACGTTTCTGCAACGCTATAGAAGTGCAAACTCCCGTCGCCACGCAGAATCCCCGCTCTACAGTACATATTGGTTGGTTAGAACCCCCATATCACGTCATCTTGACTGACTCATACACTCGTTGATTGCTCACCCTGGAATACTCATCGCAGCAAACAAACCGGGCAACCCGAACAAAGGTGTCTATTTGTAAAACTAGATGTGAATGATGAATAATGCCAAGATCCTTGTAGTAACATAAGCCGGGAACTTGATGAAGATCTTCCCAAATATATTCGGCCAAAAGGTCTCGAATCAACGCAGATATTGCGATACACTCTCATGGCCACGGGAGTGAATGTGGGGAGATAGTGCTAGGTAGATCAATTAGTGTGGCATGTAGCGGATGCTCAACGACGTCAATTTGCTGGTGAGATTTGGTGATCATATCGAATTCTGCGGCCACCTTCCTCCAGTACTTGCGGAAGATAAGGTACCCAAGTCAAAGTCAAAGAAATGTAGAAAGCTTCCCAACACAGCAAAGCCCATTTTCCTCAACCAGGAGCAGTAGCCCAGACACTGCAACCTAGACTCAGACAGTGTAGAATATGTAGATCCCATAAATGCAAGAAAGAAGCAGCCCCCACAATTCCTTCATCAAACCCTAAACTCCGAAAGAATAATGCGCGTCGGATTCATTTCATGTCATTTCCATAGTTTCGTCGTCTCCATCAATCTCTGATATCTCATCAGCCGTGGAGCCTAAACGTAGCCGGGAGTTTTTCAAATCCCGGTCGCATTGCCCTTCTGCTCCAAAGGCGCCAACCATTTCTAACTCCGGGCCTGCGATGATGCGGCCCTCTGTATCGACAACTTCACAGAGGTCGATCAAACTCTGATGGCTGAGGGACTTGAAACCTTCAGTCCGTACCACCCGACCCCAGTGAGTCAGACAAAACTGAGCAGCTCGCCGCATCAGCCAGTGTTCATTGGTTCTTCCCGCACGCTCCCAAACGATAGCCGCGTTGTCCACGTCAAGCTCACGGCTGAGTCGATTCACGCACAGCAAACGAAGCTTGGGCATATCGTAGAGATTCGCCATAACCAGCATGCCAGCGACGTCGATCACACTCGAGCAATACTCGGGATGACCCGCGATACTATCCGTGTATAGGTAGTACAGGAAAGCGCGGACGACCGAGTACGGCTCTGGGACATGCATTCGCTTTGTATGGTACTCCGCCATCTGGGCTGAATATAGGCGCTTGAAGTGTGGCCATCGCAGCTGTAGGATGATCCTGTGAACGTGAATAGGGACCGATGTCGATGGGTTAGGTTCAACGAATGTAGGCCCAGATTGCGACGGGGACCCAGACGGTGGACCTAGCAGGTCTTCTGAGAATTCGTGATCGTCACGAATAGCGGTGATAGTAAAGTCAGTGCCACTGCCCAATTCTGGGGCCTGGTCGAACACAGAGGAAAGGTCAGCCCCGAGTCCTGACACCGGCGAATGCCCCGAGTGATCAGCTGTCCAGGAAGCATCTTGTTCGGGAGATTCGGCCGACAGATTGTTGCCTAACAAGCCGTATTTCTCCAAGTCGATTGAAAGAACTTCGCTCATATGATTTTCGTCACTTGCACCAGGTGCATTGGCTAGGTCAAGACTGCATCCCAATAACCATGCTTTGGTCCCTGAATCGTTGACTGTACAGTAGTGCCACCGGTATCCGGGCCGGAATATCTCCTGGCCATCGGCCAATCGTTGCCAGCGCAACGAATTGAGTTCAAGGGCCGAGAGGTTGCAGTCGTGGGACCGCACAGTCTCGGACGGCGTAATCAAGTCAAGAAGGACCCCCGATGCAAAGGACTGGAAGTGAGTACCAGAGAACAGAGCCGGCACATGGGGCCCCGAATGGAAGCGCAGGCACGAGATGGCGCCGGGAGCCAGAGGCTTCCGACGGCCAAAGTTGCGCACCTGGACACTAGCGGAGTTGGCAGCATAAATCCCGGAACGGGGCGATATCTGCTGTGATGGACTAGAGATCATGTCTGAAAGATGAGTTAACGGAATACGTAGATCCAGGCGGCCTGCGGTACCTTGAGGAGTAGTGATTCCGGTCAGCGACGGGGAACCTTTGAGGTCAAGCCACCAAATATCGGTTGTGCGTTCCATATTTGGGCCTAATCCTCCGAAGATCCAAAGTCGGTTACCCCAAACCCACGCAGTATGGTCAAATCGAGCTGTAAAACTCCACGTTCGGGACCAGGTCCACGTTTGTAGATCCAGGTAGGTCAAGTCATCCAGTATGATATTGTTTTCCCCAGTTACACCGCCGACGATGAAGAGCTTGTCGTCATGAATGACAGCCGCATGACGTGCTCTTCCGCGTGGAACTGAGCCGCTGATGTCGGGAAGGGTCCAGGTGAAGGTTTGAAGGTCAAGGATCACGACGTCGGAGAGGTACTCACGATGTTCATTTTCGCCACCGAATACAATGAGCTTGTCATTCTGGTAGAGGGTAGCGGTGTGTCCTAGTAGAATTTGGAGGCGTTAGACCCTGAAGGCGTGGTGGAAGGGACACGGTGATTACCCATGCGAACACCCGGGATGTCACCATAGTTATCGACAAGCTCCCATCGCAATGTATTCAGGTCCAATCGGAGGACGTGGTTGTAAACTGCGAGAGTGCATTAGCCTCATTAGCCTCGTTGTGGGGCGATGGAGGTGAGCGAGAGACCGCTCAGAGAAGGCGAACCTTCGTCGGTGAATTGGTCAAAGCCTCCGAAGGCATAAATGCGGTCGCTACCGCAATACGTCACCGAGGCATTGACCAGACATGCGGGGACATGGCCAAGGGCTTTCCGGACACTTGGACGGTAGTCTGTACTGGGCGGGCGACCGCCGGCGGGACTGGCCGGTAACAGATATGCGTCCTGGTGCTGCATCGAGAGGATCGAACGAGTACTCCCAGGGGTGGACGGATTGGAGGCTCTTGAAGGCCCGATCCAGGCTGGCGGAAGTCGAGCGGGTGGGTCCTGGTGGAACGGGGAGTGGTGGGGTGAAGTGAGTCCCGCCATCAGGCAGCGAGGCGGGTAGATTGTACAAATGAGATCAGTGACCGAGAATGGGAAGATAAAAAAGACACAACAGCCGTCATAGAATGTCCCGCCATCCACACTTCTTTGATGGCGCTGGCGATGAGGGTTGTTTATTCCCAGGTTCGCTCTTTCCTTTGCGCGGACGATCAACGCCCAAAATGGAAGCCACCGGCATGTCATGTGTGGCCAGCACTAACCCATATTGGGACTAGTCCCGCCGTACCTGAGGTAACGGTTGCCGGGGCGAGCAGCTTCATAGTAGAAAGTAGATTTCTATTTATTCTGCACACTGCTCCCCCCCTACTCTGGTGTTCTTCACCTATCTGCTATTTTTCAAGTGCTTTGTGATTGACTTCCTTACATTGCATTACTCCTCGGTGGCTGGTTCCACTTTATCTCCCCTAACCCTCAAAAAAAACAGTGTCGGCCCAGTGTTTTGCAAATATGGCGAGCGCTTCGGTATCCACGCCAGTCAAGAGCATCCATGGCCTCTTCTCATCAAAGACCGCTGGGGGCCGCATGCCTTTGACTCCATCGCCACGGACTCACGCCAGTGGGGTGACCCCTCAAGCCTCTGGCAATGAATCGCCCTTCACGCCTCCTCGCCAGGGAGAAGAGGGCCGCAGCAAGAGCCAGTCTGTGTACGGAGGCAACCTTTCTTCCTACTTTACCAAATCCTCCGCGCCAAAGTCAAACGTCTCCAAGTCTTCAGTTCCAAAGTCCTCCCGATCCCACCGTGACTCGCCCAAGTCCAACATTGCGCGCACTCGGAAATCGCCAAAGCACCTGGAGTTGGGTGTCTCAGATTGGTCGTTGACTGGTACTGGTCCTTCTTCCAGTCAGTCTCCCGCCAAGGAGCGCAGTCGCCGCGAGGTGTCTAGCCGGGCGCGGCCCAGCAAGACTACGGTGCGCATTGCTCACAACGCGGGAGACCGTTTCATTCCTAACCGCACTGCGAGTGAGGGTCTTGCTACAACCGGTACGGCAAAACCGGAGGAGAACCAGCGCCCCAAGACCAGCGGCAATGAGGGATCTAGTGTTCTTGCCTCGGCTGCCAGTGCTTTCGACATCAGTGGACGTGGTGCAGAGGACGACCTGACTGCCGCTTTGGAGAACATGGGCCTGGAAGATAACGAGTCGTCAAACTACACTCGACCAGCGCCCGATGCAGTTGCCTACGAATCATCATTGGCAAATGCCTGTGGTGTGAACTTGAACACACGGATTCTTGCCTTCAAGCCTCCTCCTCCAGAGTCGTCGAAGCCTATTGATCTTCGCGCTCAGTACAACCGTCCGCTTCGGCCTGCCAAGTCGAACTCTGCCCAATTCCGACGCCGTGTCCAGACTGCCCCTGAGCGGGTATTAGATGCTCCGGGTCTGCTGGATGACTACTACTTGAACCTGTTGGATTGGAGCTCCGGCAATCAGGTCGCCATTGGTCTTGAGCGCAACGTCTATGTCTGGTCAGCCGAGTCAGGCTCCGTCAGCTGCCTCTTGGAAACCTCTCCTGACACCTACGTTAGTAGTGTCAAGTGGAGCGGGGATGGTGCTTACGTTGGTGTTGGTCTTGGAACTGGTGAAGTTCAGATTTGGGATGTGGAGGAGGGCAGTAAGTTGCGCAGCATGTACGGCCATGACTCGCGCGTGGGTGTTATGGGCTGGTCTAAGCACACTCTTTCAACCGGTGCTCGCAGTGGTCTCGTGTTCAACCACGATGTTCGCATTGCCCAGCACAAGGTCGCTGAGCTTGTGTCTCACACTTCCGAAGTTTGTGGTCTGGAGTGGCGCTCCGACGGCGCCCAGCTCGCTACTGGCGGCAACGACAATCTGGTCAACATCTGGGACGCTCGCTCTCTCAGCGCCCCCAAGTTCACCAAGACCAATCACCGTGCTGCTGTCAAGGCCCTTAGCTGGTGCCCCTGGCAATTGAATCTGCTCGCCACCGGGGGCGGCTCTTATGACCGTCACATCCACTTCTGGAACACTACGACTGGTGCCCGCACCAACAGCATTGATACTGGCTCCCAGGTTACCAGCCTTCGGTGGAGTAACCACTACCGGGAGATTGTCAGCTCCAGTGGCTTCCCTGACAACTCGCTCAGCATTTGGAGCTACCCAACCCTGGTGCGCAATGTCGAAATTCCTGCTCACGAGACTCGTGTTCTCCACAGCAGCCTCAGCCCCGATGGCCAAATGCTTGCCACTGCAGCTGCCGACGAGAGCTTGAAGTTCTGGAAGGTGTTTGAGCGCAAGGCTGGCAGCAGTGCATCCGCTTCGCGGGAAGGCGGCGTTGGCAGCAAGGCTCAGCTCACCAAGTCAATGACCATCCGGTAAAGCAAGATTGTTGCATAGTCGTGTTTTTTGCTTGATACCCTCGGTTCATGGTGATCTCGCGAGCATTAATGGACTGGGACATAAATTTCTTTGGAGTAATGGGGTGGCTACTCGGGCTAACTGCGGTTCTCTTGGTGTTGTATCTAATTCGGTTTAAGGAGTGTACAAATTTTATTCTTGCGTATTATCCACCTATCTTCTCACCCCAACATCAAATCTCGCTCATTAAATCTATGTACTTCCCCAAGGCGGGATGGTGGTACAGTGATTCCCTGTTAGCTTGTACCCCCCTTAATTCCGAAGCCCCAGTAGATCGAACGGTTTTCTGAAGCAGAATTAAACTGATTGTATACCACTATAATTAAGTGCGCCAAGACTAGCAAAATCCCTCAAATCTCTTTACTCCGAAATTCGATTGATGCTAGAACTTTTCGAGGGTTATACTATTTTAGGGCTAGTCTTTAGGGATTATTACTATAATGCATGAGTAGTGTTACGACCCCAGCCCTTGCAGGGACCACACATATGGTCCCTATGGTCTTATGTACCACGCACACCTATGGTCTATATGGGCCGCTGTACCACACATACACCCCTACCCATCTAGAGATAGCACTCCAGTAATTCGTTTATACTCAGAACTAAGTCACTGGTTTCTTTACTCTAATCCCTCTATCCTCTTATTAGACTGTCTTGTAGCACTGGTTCTAATAAGAAGCTACATGAGTAGATATATGAGTAGATATATGAGTAGCTACTGTTGAGAAACAGTATTATTAAGTACCTAGGTACTTCTGTCTGATATATCTGCTATAAAAATCCCTTTTTAGGGGTACGGTGCATTATGATGCTTAGGGGTGTATATAATCATCCATTATCCCTTTATATGTTCGATTCCTATCACCCTCTCAATACCCCTACCTAGGCATTGGCGCCCTGGCATAGGGCTGCTGCTGTCAAATCCTGGGCCGCTTCTGTGCTTCCAACCACACTTAATGTTTTGCAATTGGTCCTGTCGCTCGACGGATGCCCAAAATGGGCCAGATTGGCCTGCGATAAATAAACAGTGTGCGGGGGCGCATTGCTCGAATAGTGAGGAATATCCGGATTGAAGGAAACATCACGCGACTGCGGACGACTTTTTCTATGCCAATCCTCATTCCTCACTTGCTGCACGCATGTATTCATCATAGCTAGAATCTGTGGTGTCGCTAGCCGGGAGTCGATTGCTAGGTGCCACTCTAGCCTCTGACGCTTGCCGATATTCAGCTCTGATGACAAGGATGCTGAAGCTAACTGGAAAGTTCCTCCGATGAGGACAGCTCACTACCGAGTGTGATGATTCCGATATTAAACCCGGCTTATTGGATGGTTCCAGGGTGAAGGTAAACTCCCCCTCATAGAGTAATCATATAGGGATGTCGCTAATTATTGAACAGGACTTAGATGGACAGGTCTTACAGTTAATCAACGATAATCGTCCGCGTCGCCGATACTTATACTTCCGGTTCATCATCTCGTACCTGCAGGCAAAGAAGCTGCAACTCGCCGATGTTACCAAGAAGGTCGAGGCAAAGAGATTCTGGCCGCCGGAGGGTGCCTATTTAGACAAGTTAACTCTCAAGACCCTTGCTTGTTGTGTCAGTGGCTCTGAACTGCCGGATGATCTCACAGAGAACACTGAGGACTCAATCAATCCAGCTAGGGATAGTCAGATAGGCATGATTATGGCAGCTGATTTGCAAGATGACCAGCCTGCCACAGTGGGTCCTGATAGATCTCCGGATGTTCGAGAGGCGTTGATTCAGAGCATCAAGCAACTTTGAGCTTGGCCAGTATTGTGTCAAGGAGGTTCTATACCCTACCACGAACAGCATCACCTTGTTCAGAACTCGGATGGAACGCATGGAGAGGTGGAGGACATATCTGCATACTAGTCAAGTGGGATGGGATATGTGATCGGCACTGTTGCTCTGGCGGACCTGTGAACTGACTCTTCTTGATAAGATACAAAGAAGTAGCTCACCAACTCCGGCGCTACACTATCGTATCCAACCTGAAGGATAGGTTACTCCTTTGCAAAGTTTTTAATCTTTGATTTGGCGAGGTCGATGTTTTTAGGCAGTAAATCTTTCTGTTAAGAATGCAAACTCAGAGAGCTCATGATTGCGTAGTGGAATCGCTCCATCATTGCTCAAAGTAACTTCCAAGCCAGGGCTGTTGTACCCTTGGGCTGACTAAGCGCTCGGGAACTGGAGCCCCGGAGGGATTTCGACCGCGGAAGATCGACTTTCACCTTCATTAACATCACCAGATCTGCCCATCCCGCCCACCCCTCGATCTACGCTCTCTCAGTTTCGACTGAGTGGTTCTTTGCTTTGCTACCTGTGCTTCTGCGCTACATATCTGGCAAGGAGTGTCAGGTTGAGTGACTGATTCCTGAGAGGTCCTATCGATCACCGCTCCAACGGCCGCAACCGTTGTGACGCAAGGCCTCGCTCTCAGGTCAAGTCCCTGATAACGCAGTGCATATTGAGATCTCTCCGTCCATTGCACCACCCCTGTGTCCCACCGCTACTCCAACTTCGCCGTCCTTCTGCCCCAGCCATGTCGAACCAGCAAGTCGTAAGTGCGGTCTCGCGACTTCCTATCCTACACGGTCGCAAAGAGAAAACAATCTGCTGCATTGCCCGACGTGCCATTCATTTTTTGAGAGCAAAAAGCAGTCTTGACTTGCAAGTTCTGGCTGACATCAGTCTCTTCCACAGGGCGTGGTGTTTGAGCGGGTGATTCAGGAGGTCTGCGACGCTTCCCAGGTCGATTTCGAAGAAAGCGGTGTCGATCAAAAGACGCTAGTTGACCTGCGTGAGGTGAGTGCTATTTCATGATGGATGGTGATTGATTTCGATGTGTTGGGCGTCTGGCATGGTGGTGCTGGAGGTGGCGGCCAAAAGCGGGGGAGTCCGAGGTGGTGCGGGAGGCAGTGCTTATGGGGGACGGCCGGACTATGAGGCTCTCTTTTATATGCTGCCCGCCACTACCCGCCAGGGTTTAGGCTGCCAAGACAATCCCGACGCACACTGGTCTGCCCACACCATCTCTACGATTGATGCTAATTGCATAAGTACAGACCTGGCAGAAAAAGCTGTCCTCTGTTAACGTCGCTCATTTCCCCTGGGACCCTCCGCCTCCACAGCCGACCCCGCAAGCGCCTGTGCTTCCTCCTCAGGCAACCGTTCCATCCAATGCACCTCGACCTCCCCAACCGCAACATGTCCCCCCTGTTTCTATGCCGCGTCCCGCCCCTGCAGCGGTTCCTGCTTCAGTCGCACCGCCCATGGGGGCGCCTCACATAAAGGCCGAACCTGGTACTAATGGCCAGCCCGGGTTGCCTAACATGAACAACCCCATGCATGTACCGATGAATACCCAGTCGGCTAGTGAACGCGCTGTAAATCATATGCAGCAGAAGTTCGGTGCCGCTGCGGCTCATTCAGTTAGCCAACTTCAGTCTCGAGCTCAAGGGCAACATGCATACCAACAGATGCATGCGGCCAATGGTCAAATGCCCCAAATCAAGCAAGAGTCGGGCTATTCTATGGGCCCCAGCCAGACTGATGGTGCCGATGATGCCCTATCTGATTGGAAGGCTGAGGTAGCACGGCGCAGAGAGGCTGCTCAGAACGGGCATGGTGACCACATGCTACGAGATTATCTCAAGCAACAGATGCAAGGCCTAGAGGCTGGCGGCTTACTCCGTCCCTTGGATCAGCACCGGACTCCTTCAAATTCCGAGCGGGAGGCCCCTTTAAATAACGTCGTCGACTCGCTTTCAGCTCCGCCCAGAGTACCTGGCCAATACGACGGTGCTGGCGAGGACACCAAGGAGGAAGCTGACGAAGATGCCATCAACTCTGACCTGGATGATCCCGACGACCTCATTGCCGAGGATCACGATGCCGATGAATCGGAAGGTCAGGTCATGCTCTGCACCTATGACAAGGTTCAACGGGTCAAGAACAAGTGGAAGTGCACCTTGAAGGACGGCATCCTCACCACCGGGGGGAAGGAGTGAGTGTAGATTCCCAGAGACTCTATTTCCAAACTTGACTAACATGGAACAGATACGTCTTCCACAAGGGACAAGGCGAATTCGAGTGGTAGACTGGAGATGTCACTCTCCTGGCCCACCCCCATTAACCCATACACCTGACCTTCATGAAATCTTTCCGTTCGGTCTGTAATACCTCTCTTTCTCCCTTCTCCGTTCTTATTGAGTGCTCAACCGCACGAAACCGAAAACCAGTACCCTTGTCATGCTCTTAAAATGGTTGGTGCAAGCGAAACTTCTGACCTTTTCATGATTTCTCCCCTTGTCCTCCCCTCCTCTACTAACCAGAGCCGGAAGAAGACCATTTTCCTCGATTTTGTTTATGCCTCATGCCTTGTCTTTTTCTCCAAACCGAGTCACCGATGACTCACGGCGCTTATACGTGAGGATGGGCTGCTTTACATGATTCCTGTTTCCCCTTCACGCACGACGCCCTGTGCCTATGTACTAGAATGAAATGGTCAATCACCAAATATGAATCCAATTACCCAAGTCTACCGAGTCATGTTTACCTGGCTTCAGCGAGCAAAGCAAGTAGGCGCACGCTACCGAGTCGATGGAATAGCAATTGCAATGGCGAAGGAAATAATTAAAAAAAGGAAGCAATCAAACAGATCCGAAGAGAAGCAATAGACATAGACACAAAAAGCCAAAAGTGTATCAAAAGCTCAAACAGAACGAAACACAATGACAATGACAAACCATATCTACACGATCAGACGCCAGAGAACCACACTTTTTTTGTAGTTGCAGTTTCAGTTGCAGTCCCTGTCCCACGCGCCCATCGAGCCGCGGGCAGAAAGTGAACAGAACAAGCATCCAGGCCCGGAGAAATAGCATCATGGGCGAAACACATAACTAGCATATCATTCTCAAATCCCAATCCATCCAAGCCCCCGAGTCCATATTTTCTTTTGGTTTCCTCGCGGGCGGCCCGGTCGAGGCGGAGTCTTATCCTTGAGGGAAGAGTCCGAGTCGTATGGAGTCAAATCAAATTAAAGCAGAGCAGAACGAATCATCGGAACGCGACACAGTCGAGTGATTGAACGACGCAAAGCAAAAAGAAAAGCCAGCCCGTGCATCAACGCAGAAACAGCATGCAAGAGCGCACGATATGAACACGGTTCTCCCTTTCCCTGGTCCCTATCCGTCTTAGCCCGGTATGTGCCAGGCGGTGATAAAGCAACTGGAAGTCTTCTAGGCGGGTCTTGCTGAGGTCTTGATCGCTCAGGTGGCTCTATTACCAGGTCCCGGATGATGGGTCGCTGGGAACGGCGAGGGATATCGAGCAAGAAAAGACGATGAAACAGAAAGGAACAAAAATGAAGAATATGAATGATACCACTACAGTTGCGTGGCATCGAGGGTCCAGACAATAAGACACGCAGAAGGCGCAGGCGGGAATCCCCAGATTTAGAAATCAAATATCGAAAACTCCATTGTCACCAGACCAATTCATGACATCATGTGTGGGAGCAGTTGATCAATCCCAAGAAAGGCCGTCGAGGTCGTTCGCATCAGAGAGCACGGAATGGGTATTATGCGTGACGAGTAAAATAGTGAGGCTCACAAGAGACCCTCCTCGCCAATTCCAGGGAGTCCAGCTCCGGCAACGTTGATGTTCTGTCCCTGCATGACCCCGCCACCAAGATTCAGATTGCGACCTGCAAGCTGGAAATCGGGGTTGCAGGGTGGGGAGTGTGACTTGTGGTATTTAAGACCGTTGAGATTCTTATAACGCTTGCCGCAAACCTCGCAGCGGTACGGCTTCTCCTTCTCCATGCCGAGGGTACCGGGATAAGGTGCTGATGTCTCTGGGTTGACGATCGAGAAAGTGCCGTCGGCATTGTCGTGCAGTTGTTGATTATTATGACCGTGCTAGAAGATTGTCGACGTTAGTTGATATCATAAGAATGGCAATGAATGCGGAGACTCACGGCTTTGTGGTATTTAAGCCCATTTTGATTCTTGTAGGCTTTCTCACAGCCGATGACAGGGCACCGGAAAGGCTTCGGCTCCTCATTAGGCAGAATGGAGGTGGTATCAGGAACCCCGGCCAGAAGCTGCTGCTCGCGTATCCGACGGGCGATGTCGCTGTTGGGGCCATACTGGGCTCCGCTGAGTTTGAAATGCGCGTTGGGTGTTCCCATACCTCCGCTGGGGCTGAATAGTCGCTTGGCCGGCTCGTCGATGCAAAGATCCACCATATCATTGTTACCACCGGTGAAACGACCGAATTGGCCCTGATTCTGTCCCATGGCATTGTTCTGCATTGTGAGTTCACCAAACCCGCCAACCACACTCTCGTCAATTTCGGCCGGTGTTCCGGGTCCTGATGAATCGGGGGTATGTCGGAACTGGGAGGTTTGGAGTGGGTTGGCCATGAGAGTGGGCGTATTGACCGAGGAGACGGTGGGATTGTTCTGCAGGGAGAGGGGGCGTCCAGACCCGATCGGGGTACCGGGTTGTGACGGTGTGTTGAAGCCCTGGTGGCTTGGAAGCATGCCCAGGTTTAATTGCGGGCCCTGGTTGGAGTTGCCAAATCCGCCTTGGGCGGTTTCCCGTAACTGGGGCGAGAACAGCTGGGAAGTCGGGGCATCTCCGTCGCCCATGGGCTCGTCCAACTCCATGTCGTCGATCGTGTCTAGATCCACATGCTGGGACGAGGATTGAGTCTGTCCCAGTTTGCGCTGCATGTCCAGGGTGCGATCCGGCTGCAGGCCGCGCCCTTGGTTGCCATGCTGCTGGCTCTGTTGCTGTGCGATCGCGGCAGCCGCCAGGGCAGCCCGGTTCTCACCCTGGCTTGGGCGATGCCCTTGGTTGGGCGATTTGGTCGCATGGGCTTCTTCGTAGTGCTGCAAGAGGTCATGGAGGGTCGGTAACGTCACACCGCAGCAGGAAAAGTCCCGCATGAAGTTGGCCTCCAGTTTCGGGAGATATGACGAGGAGTGGAAAGAGGGTGACTGGAATGAAGTAAAGGGTGACGTGCCAGTCATGATGATGCTACATGGGAAATTTCTTTGGTCAGTCTTCGATGCCGTGCGACAAGCCGCTGCGCACCCAGGCTTGTGCGCCCGCGGCCGCATGGGGTTTCCCGTCTCAACTCACTCATCACGTATCCAACTCCCGACCGAGACACCTCCCCAGCTCATGCCGCCCACCAAACTCCCGGCAAGCGACTCGCGGCGACCCTTGTCGCGGTTGGAGCCGGACATGGAAATGGGCTTCGTGCCATTCCCCCATTGTGCAGTGGCGGCACCGATCGAGTCCTTCCGAGGCGGCGGGGCCTTGAACACCCCGAGCCCGCCGCTGGGATGATGCGATATACTTCCGGTGCGCTCGCCGGTCCCAGCCCTCTGCAGTGCCGACGTTAAATTCGAGGCCTGTTGCCCCGGCGGTGAGACCGAGGTCGACTGTCGAGTGGCGATGTCGATGGGTGCAGCGCCAGTCATCGTGAAGGATGAAGGACCAAAATGCGACTTGATGTTTTTTTCCCCTTCCGACGACAGAGAAAAGAACGAGACGGCGCAGAAGCAACTCACACCGGGTGCGGGCCGAACTCTCGACGAAGGATGTTGGGAAAACCTGGTCCCTGTCCGGTCTGCGCGAAGAGCACGCCAAACCCGAGGGGTTGAGGTGACAGGGTAATCAGAGGCCCGCGATGAAGCGTGATCGCGGACGAAGAGGAAAATCGAGGAGGAAAGGAATGCGATTTGAGAGGCGAGAGGTCTGAATGCCCCTCGATGGAAGTGGACTTTTTGGGTGGATGGGCGGTTTTGAGCGGGTTCGAGGAGTCCACCCTCGGATGATGTCCCGCTCTGCTGGACCCGCCAAACGGTATGGCTTGACGAGGTGGCGATGAGCACGCCCTGGGGGTCGATGAGTCGTCCAGAGAATCGAGAAAGACAGTCGAGATGGTGTCTTCACTGCGAGTCGCACCAAGGGGGGGAGGGACAGGTCGTGGGCGAGGAGGTTCCAACTACGAACTACCAACTACGGGAGAATGTATGTATCGTGACTGGAGGCAACCTTGCCGTTTTAGGCATAGTGCGGTAACGGTATTACCACACGTGATGGGCGCTCACGGGGGAGGTCACGGGGGGTCACGGGGACGGGGGTTGGGGGTTGGGGAAGCGTGGATTCGGTCTGATTGCGATTGTTCGGGGAGGAGAGAAAGGGAGACGTGGTGTCGGGACAAAGGAAGGTCGATAAGATGGCACGGAATGCGTCGATGACGGGAGGTGCAGGCTGCCGATCCCGCGATGATGACACGACACACCGCTGCAGGGGGGGGAATGGGACGTCATGATGGGTCATTGGGTCGATTGGGGGCAATTATTCTTTAATAATCGGTGTGCGCAAAGCCAGACTGGAAACGGCGGTGCCGCGGTGACTAATGGGGTGAAATGGGCGATTGGATACTTCCAAGGCTGATACTGACTGTATGTACGCAGTTACAAACTACAAACGGTTATCACGGAGCAAAGAATACCCTCCCGGATTTTACCTAGGGAGGTAATCCTC
Organism: Penicillium hispanicum; assembly: GCF_028827665.1. Classification (NCBI taxonomy): domain Eukaryota; kingdom Fungi; phylum Ascomycota; class Eurotiomycetes; order Eurotiales; family Aspergillaceae; genus Penicillium; species Penicillium hispanicum. The sequence continues at coordinate 3,014,138 of NW_026623198.1, read as the reverse complement.
TCCGTTCTTCGTACTCTACAGTGTTGAATCATCATCCACCTCCGTGAAGACCGAGTCTCCACCGCTCCCTTCACCCGAGCATGTGTCGCGCACCGAAACTGAAACCTGCAGAAAAGGACTATCTCTACCACTCTATCCTCGAGATCTGATCTGATCTGGGGTCCATCTGCAAGGGGCAAGGGGGGTCGGGGTGCGGATTTCCCTACAACGCTTCCCCAATGCGATAGCGAAAGGGATTCGGCCACGGCGTCTGCATCGCGATCCTCCCTTTTATTCCGGCATCTCCTCAACCGCTCTTCCACATCTACCACTCGGAACCTCAATGCCCCGACAAATGAAACGGTCCAACGTGGCGCGACCGCAGTGAACTCAGGCAAAGTTTCAGTCGGGAGACAACGGGTCTTGGCTTTGGCGCTAGAAACGCGGCAGAAGCATTCGCTCAACCTTCGAATCAATTAGCGCCGGAGTCTTCAACCCTTCGAGCCCTACCTGTATGGATGTATCTATACAGGTAAATTGGAAATTGGACCTTCGGGATCTCGGGATCCGCCTCGCCCTGGAATGTCCTGGACGCCGCGGTTTCCACACCTCTGCGCGGCTCCGTCTGCCCCGCTCGTGCGCAAAGAATAGCCTGCAGCGTCGCTTCGCTGCAAAGGCATCTTTGCCACGCGGGTTCCCCACGGCAATTCTTCGGACTTTCCTCGATCGGGAATGTAGGCGCCTCGACTCGACCAGCTCTGCAACGATGGCCCTCCAGTTCCTGCGTAACACCCGTTGTGGAAAATTTCCCCAGCCCCTGGAGACAGTTGCTGGGATGGTCCGAGACTAGATCGCACGCCGGGGCGCAAGGTTCCCTCCACTGTCGAACTCATGATGTGGACTGGCTTCAACCCAATTGTCGGTTCCCCCTTTCCTCCCCTTTTTGGATCGGCCAATCATCTATGGTGGATGTAGCAATCCAAAACAGGGGGAAAAGCCAACGAAATGGTCTCTGACTCGGCGATCGTCTTAGGAGATCGTTCCAGAGTAAATAGGGACGCTATGAGATTCATCATCGATTCACACTTAGTACAGTTATGTATATACATATACAGTGACGTTTAATCCCGGTGTGCTTCGTATAGACCATTCGTGTTCAATTCGGTCGATTTCTGGACCCCTTGATCTTTCGCTTGGTGGCATACCTAGGTGGAAGACAGCCAGCACGGGGAACTAGCAACTCTCGCCGGGCTCCGTGGTTGCAACAATCAAAGATGCAACGATGGATCAATCCTGCTCAGAGTCCAACCATGACTCGCCTCAACATGGTCCAAGTGGGAATGCAGCAGGACACCAGCCATCTATACCAGACGGCATCTACCCATACTACCGATGTATCTATGATCTATTATTATATCTACTATAATATCCATATCCTGCCCAAATATATTGAGATAGTCTACAAGGCAAACAGCATTACCAATGCTCACCCAGAATTATTCAGTTGGTGTTGGGGGCCAGATCCTGACGGGGGAACTCCACGCCGCATCGGAAACATTTCATTCGTATTCCAGCGGGGCCGACGGCGCACCGGAAACATCTCGCGATCGCGTGTGTCGGAGACTTCCAAGACCCTGAGGCCAATGTTTGTATAAGCCAAATGCTTACAATTTCTGGCACGACATAAACCTCGCTATTACATATCACGATGTGGCGCGTTGCGGACATAAATGGCGACCATCAGTCGACCAAGAAGAGTCATTCTCACCAGACAATCCATCACTCTCAAGTGTCTTGAAATCAAACCTTCAGATCGATTCCACGTGTGAAAGCCATCACCCAAAACGACACAGCAACACAGCAACATAACCATCATGTCCAAGCCTACTATCGTCATCATCCCCGGCTCGTTCTCCGTTCCGGCCCAGTATGAAGGTCTCGCGGAACAGCTCCGGTCCTATGGCTTCGAAACAATCGTCGGACCCCTCCAGTCTGCCGGTCGACGTGACCCTCTGCCCGCTGCTACTATGCAAGACGATGCAGCCTACTTCAGCGAGGTGATCACCAACCTCGCCAACGAAGGCAAAGAGATCGTCCTGCTCCCCCATTCGTACGGCGGCGTTGTCGCCAACGAGTCCGCAAAGGGCCTCCTAAAATCAGATCGCCTCGCAAACGGCCAGCCCGGCGGCATCATTCGCATCGTCTTCATCAGCTCCGTGGTACCACCCGAAGGTCTTTCCACCGCCGACCTCGCCGTCGACCTGAGTCTGGATGAATTCATCACTGTGGACGTAAGCATCCCGCCTCCCCATGCAGGCTCTCCGACCTGATTCTCATTTTCATATCTAGGGCGACTACATGATCATGAAAATCGGCGACGAGGCGATCAAGGCCAACTTTGCGGACATCTCGCCCGAGGAGGCGCTGCCTCTGGCGAAGATGTACACGGATCACTCGACCAAGAGCTTCGCCGACAAGCTCACCTTCGCGGCCTACAAGTATGTGCCTGTGTCCTTCATCTTCTGCGAGCGGGATGGTACCTTGCCGCCTGATTTCCAGCGGAAGACCATTGCGAGGATCGAAGAGGCCAGTGGGCGCGAGGTCCAGGTGCTCAGTATTGACTCGGGGCACTGCCCTGCGGCCACTCGACCGGAAGAAACGGCTGGCTTGGTTCGCATGGCTATCGGCCAGAACTGAGGAATGAAGTCTCTTTGTTTTTGAGCATAGCAAGTGTGTGCATATTTTCTGGAGACTTGGGGTTTTGATTGTTTTATATCTTGTAGTATATGCGTGAATATACAGAACCTTGGAAGAATGATGCTAATCTGTATTCCCTTCACAATTACTTTGAGACATTTCCATCCTATCCACGTCAGTGGAAATCTCCATTTTCATACATCCATGGCCCTTTTCATATATACCTATATCAGGTATATTTGTTAATGCGCCTACGTAGAAGCAAATTCATGAAAGGAGTAAATCGCTGTCACACGAGCCAATAGTGATGAGCCCTGTTGGTCCTACTCGGCCAATGGCGGGTATTGGCTGCGGCGAGACTGAACCACGGTTATCTCATCACCTCGCGGACGGAGAAAGGAGGCTTGGATCTTGGTTGAAAACAAACAAAAGCTTGGTCAAAACGATTCAACCGAAAATCCCCCGAACTGGAACACAACCTTCAAAAACTTGGGTATCCTGATATATTCTCCAATTTCTATCGACATAGTATATCTAGGTATCTTTCTACTAGGCCATTTGGGAAGAAACCAGTAAATCTATTTGTACATTTCGATCACCTGTTGGAGTTGACGATCACTTTTGTAGTGTTCCAAGGCATCGGCCTTCCAAGTCTCCCAATGGAACTCATCCGTGATGCCCTTTCCGTCGGCATGCTTCAAGTAGAACTTTCCGTCGTCGAGGTGATTTTGAGAGCAGGCCTTCGAGACGTTGTTCGGGAGAAACGATGGATCAAAAACGCATCCACGGCCCAGTCGACGGACGTACGACTCTTGCCGAATAAACCAATCCAGGATTAATTGGATATGTGAGCGAAAGTAGTCTTCAGCGGAAAAGAAAGGACCGAGCGATTTCATCAGACCTTCCCGAAGAGTTAAGGCTCGTAGAAATGTTGATTTTTTCCAGTTTGGTGATCTCATCGTGTTCAGCTTTCCTAGCGGCGGGATCGTACTCAGCTTCATCCCCTCGACAGACATCAGCACAGCCCTGATACCGTGCATTGTGACCTACTTGACATCTTGGACAGGTGTGATGTGGTCCCAGATGTTGCGCACACAGATGGAGATTGCAGAGCATGCATTCCCCGTACACGCGGACGGAGGCGATGTTGCAGCCTTGAATGTCACATGGCCACATCCTCAGTTGTCAAGCTTTATCTATGTCTATCCCCGAGGAGCGAAAGCACGGGTTGATTATGAAGGAATTTGGTGGTTGCAGAGTAGTGATGGCGAGGGAGATGGGCCGTGCCAGTTACGAGGTGGAAAAATGCTATTTTCGGCGTCGATTCCATAGGTCTGCATATTCTTACTCCTGCCACTTCATGTTCGACCACAACAGACAATATGTGTAGATGTTACCATATAGACAAAGGCAAACTCATACAAGGAGAAAGAGAAAGAAGAGTGGATTCACATTGGGAGTACGAACAATAGCTAATGATGCAATAAACGCGGCGACAAAGTCCTACTGTAAAACAGCGTATTTGAGCGATGCAAGTCTGCCCAGCTGATGGCAGCGACATCTGCAACGCGTTGCAGATGTGTGGCCCTAGATATGAACAGCGAGGACATACGTAGCATCTGGAAAGTCTAGAACAAAGGTACCAAGCCAGTCTGACCCGTCAGCATGTCATGAAATCCACCGAAAGTCGGCACGAATGGCCCATGCAGGCCAACCGAGGCCGTATTATTCATCACGACAACGCACCGCCGAATCGACAGGTCGCTATCTCTGCAGACATGGAAGGACTCGACAGGCCTTGGATCATAATCAAGGTCCGCAGCCATCTCCCACACGGGCGTCGTGCATTGGCGCCCGCCGGAATCCGCGGCGGAGATAAGCGTAGCCATCTCCCACGAACCCTGCACAGCAACGTGTGACGGGCACTATCAGATCTCATTGGGCATAGATACCAGATTGGATGATGACGAATTCACCGATGAGATCGATCCAGTAACTATGGATACAGTGTAAGAGAAGACCGCTCATCATGACTCCAGATCTTCACCGGGCATGCGGGGTGGGCAGTGGGTAGTATTGGGGCCTGATTCTCAGGGGATCCGGGGCCGTCGCTCGCGCTCCACCAGGATCTCACCGGGGGCCACAAATGACCAGCTGGGTGGTCCAATCTCCTGAGGATAGTCGGCGTGTCGTCCGTCCTCCGCATCGCCGGGCGGAATGTCAAGGGCCAAGCGGAAAAGACAGGAGGTGAACTTGGTCGAATGGGATCCAGGAGGATTGGCAATAGCGAGGCTTGGCAGGATTTGCCACACCCAAAATAGCGATCGAGAGGATGTTCAGCGTGCAACTCGCCGTGCATAACTGGGCTGTGTGGAACATGATCCGCGACAAGCGGGAACCCCCAGCCTCACGGCCAAGACGGGTCTATCAAACTGCACAAGGCTTGGCGGATCAGCAGGACCTTGGCACCACTTGGCAGGTATTTGGGAGCCTCCCTCGCCTCGGTTACTGTGTTGGACTGGATGGGAGAGCTACGGCGATGCTGTACGTTCCTAGTATGAAGCAAATTGGCTGAAGCTTGTGTCGACGGTCAATTGGCCTGCGGGCCTTTCGCAGCCCGGAGAAGAGTATCAACATGCTCTAAGAGTTGGCCAAATCACATAGCGCCGCGAACACCCCTGCTTGCTGTTCCACCCTGTTGTTGCGTTCCAGATGGGTCGCCACCGAGTGAGCCCAAGTGGGTGTGGTATCTCTGGGGGTTGGACCAAACATGCGATCAAAAAGAGACAAAAACCGAGAAGAGAACCAGATGGTCTTTGTGGACAAAAGAAAAATGAAATGTATCGGTCGCTGATGTCGTGAGAAAATATGGTCATGAAGTTGCAAAAAGTGAAATCGATCGCATTGCTTCGATCACTGAGAAGACCGGCGGGTCTGGGAGTTGCCCAGGTAGAGGAAGCCCTTGGGCAAAGTGGCCGCGATGTCATTGAACCGCGAGTCAGACGACGATGTGGAAGACGAACTGTTGGAGCGGTGCAGCTCCATTTCAGAACTGAGATCGGATGAGGAATCGGTCAAAGGCTGCTCATCGTAGACTCGAGGATCCGGGCCAAACTCCGTGGGCGACAAGACCAGGAACTTGTTGCCCGGGTGGAAAGGTGCCGACTCGGGAGCCGAGAGGACGAGAAAGCGGTGGGTGGGAGTGTAGGTGTACATTGTGGCAGAGATTGTCAGAGAGCAGGTTGGGATGGTTGAGATCAAGAGCGGTGTTGATGGAGGGGCGACCTGGGCAGGTAGATAGAGGACTGGAGAGATTGGCTTGCGCAGATAAGCGGTTGAAAGCGAACTGAGAGGTGAAAAGAATTCTAGCCCGGGCGAATACACGCCGACTTTATATCCACGGGGGACAGAAGGACCTTCAGAGAGAAGGAGGGGCCCAGCGCAGCGCAGGATAAGCCGAAAGCGTGTCGATCAAGCACAGCACATCTTGGGAAGGTGGATACCCGATAGTCATGCAGATGCAGACCCCCCAATCCCCCGCGATTATCGCCCATAATCCTACGGAGATAGGTGATAGTGCATCGCCATGGAGCATCCCAAACATGCTGGGCCAGTCTCACATGTCTTGGGCCTTGGCTTCTTGGCCCAAGAAAGAAAGGGGGAAGGAAGCATGGCTGTACATCCGTACAAGCTCCCTGATAGTTCCCTTCGGAGCGGCCAAGACGTCACTATTGACTTTTCGTAGTCTCCCTTTCTGCAATCCGTCGGCTTCGCCTCTTCTTGGCTCCGGTATTTGGGTCACACACAGGAGTCGGTCTGGGGCAATCGTCATTCTCCAAGATTCATGGCAAATATGCACCCGCTTGGCGTCAGGCCGGTCAGCCATCCCCTGACAATTGCGCAATACACGCCGGGCTGAGTTTACGTGTTGCTCACGCCCAGGCACCGAGCGGAACCCCCGTTGCGAGCCGAAAGTCAAAGAAACCTCGGAAGATCCGCAGCCAGGATGAGGGGCCAAGGCGCTGGCGTGCGAGAGCGCTGCCATTTCACAGGCCGCGGTGTCTATCCACGCATCCGCCGTGCATTGGTTTCAAGTGCGGAGGCCACCTCGCACACGCTCCGATCTGTTTCGTCCGTGGTGCTGTGGCCTGAGATCATCCCGACCGCGTCCGCATCGCTCATGGGGGCACCTCTTGATGGCGCCGATTTGTTTCTCTTGTCGACTGCGAGTCCTGCGTCCCTGTGGAAAAATGTACCGTGAATGACATCATCAGGAGAAGGGCAATCGCCTTGGTTTTCGAACGTGATGAGATCTCTGTAACCAAAATCCCCGATTGACTCGGCCGTTTATTTTTCAGTGTGGGGTACGGATATGCACAAGGAATGGGTGAGATTGGAAGCCAAGGTTGTCGTTTCGTCACATCCCAGATAAAGAATAGCAAGACTCTGCCCACGACGGATTACGCTGGATAGGATGGGAATGAAGATTAAGGAGTCATCGTGAGAGAAGATGACTTCGTCGGATCCCGACAAGAACCATCACGTGCTCTGTCGGTCCTGCGCGCAAGATCCCGTCGGAATGGTTTCTTTGTTCCTGATTCCACTCAATTGCAGCCAACGCCTCTTCGATGGGTCGCCCTAAAAAAACCAACAGCGCCAACAGGAGCTGGGACTGAGAATGCCTGGGCGCTGGCTAGTCTCTACACTTTGCCGCCGCCAGTCTCGGCGGGTCACTCGCCCGGAGTCGATCTCCCGGCGCGGGCGCCTGAGCCGCATCGATCCCCATATCAGCGCTACTGCGCCAACCCCGAACAGAAGTCTTCTACGCCAGTCATCTCGCCCCTAGAAACAATCCATAGGTCCAGAATCAATCTTTCTTCTCTTCGGTAGCCCCGCTGCACTTTTGCAATAGGCTGAAAAACAACGCCATTGCCTTCTATCACATCCTCTGCAGCCAACACTGAGCTTGCTCTTCCTTCTTCCCACTCTCGCAGCTCTGTGCCTCCATCATCAACTGCTTTGCCCTTCGCCTAGACTTGAAGCTTAGTGAAAAAAAATGCCTCGTCACATTGCAGCTCTGCTGGGGCTCATGCTGCTATCACCAACTGCGCCATCGCAGCGCGTCGAACCTGTCCGCGGGTTCGCCTTTTACGACTGTGGGATGACGACTATGAGGCGATCAATACCTGTGTTTACGGGCGTGATTTGGCTCATAGTTGCCATCCCGGCGGGCAGCCCCTTTGATTCCATGGTTCGGAATCGGCACGCTCGTTGCTTGTGGTGTTCTTGATTGGCCCTCATAACACATTGACCCAAGGTAAAGGCATGGATTTATTACTCACTGTCTAGCAAGAGAAAAATTATTGGACACAGGCTGACTGGACGCATGGTCCCCTTCCCGCTTGATACTCGCCGTGCCCTCAACCAATACTGCATGTCTACCACCACAAAGGCTGAGGCAAGTACCTCATCCAAGAGCGGGAGCCAAGCAGAAATGACATGTGGAATTTATCAGATGAGCTTAGTTCTGTGCCTGGCGCATTGCGCAGGCCCCGAGCTGATGCGCTGCGCGGCCCCATCTGGCGAAGAGGGGGGACGCCCTGTTCAGTGTTTGGACACGAGCCGTGGCGTCTGACAACAATGATGTCAAGTGCGCACTGCAGCTGGAGAACTCTAATCGGGGTCGAGGTGGTCGGCGAGGATCAACGGTTCGACGGGCCTTGATACAGCCCCCATATTCACCATTGGTGTGCGCAGAGCACCCCGATCAGCAGGCGCAACCCACTGGGACGCCACCCTCTAATGATCCACATAACCGCCAACCGAGCCTGCTGTTGGCGTGGGGAGGGTACCCGCGTCGACTTCTTCGGCGCATGCTTCCCTTGTTTGCGCTCTATACTGCGTCTCTACGGGTTGTTCGTCACCACGCCTGTGATAACCAAGTCATTAGATGCATACGGCGCATCTAGTTGCCCTGCACAGCGCCTGCGGCAAGCCCGAGAGAAAGCTCATACTCGTTGGACGTGAACGGCGTTTTGATCTTCTCTGCGATGCACAGCGGCGCAGTCATTCCTCCCTTCGATGCGCTAAATGCTATAAAGCTGCCCATTCATCCTCTCTCGTTCTTCATCAGATTGATCAATTCAAATCACCACCTCCCTCCCATTCCCGGTCTATTTATCCCTTGTGCCAACCACCATCCGAATCTCCTTCTCAATCAATATGTGCTCCATCTACATCTTCCTGTACAAGTGCGGGTGCACCCGCCAGGAGGGCGACGTGGTTCCCTGTGCAAAGAGAGGCACCCCCGCCTGCCACGGCGTGAAGGAGCACTTCCGTCGACGAGAGGGATACAACTGCCCGCAACACGGTGGCTAGAGGCTCTCGCACTAGGTTGGTGGGTTTGTGCATCTCGCGACTAGCTCGCTTGAAGAGGATCCCGCTAATACCGGTTCCTAGAGAAGCAAGCCCGCATCCCGGCCCTAGGCCCCAGGATGTTCCTTCGGAAGCAGGAACCATGATTGCTTTCGACCGCGACCATCGCCACGATCTGCTTCTCTCAACAAAACGGAGGATATACGTTGGACTTTCTCGTTCTACACGATTCATTTGGCGGCATTTTATCCCATTGGCATTCATTTGTTCCCTTTCCTTCTAATTGCGAAGCCTAGACGGTTGTCTGACACTTCGGGGCTCTTTTTCTTCCTTTTTTTGTTTCATTCTTCACTCTGGTGGTTTTCTGCCTCGCCCCTCCGGGCCGCGTCTTTCGATCTCGGCTTGGAGATGCGTCAGAAGCACCACTTCATTTCGCTTTTCATGTTCCTTCATTGAATTCATACTCTTGTGTCCTTAGCCACATATCTTCAATTACGACACTTCTGATCTTTCTCGAACATGGGAGATACCCTTACCTCGCCCTAGTACTCCCGCTTCGAGAGCTCTCGCTGCAAACCCAAAGTTAACCGGAATCTCCGATGGTGACGAATACAGTCCCTAGATCGGCGCGAATGTCTTTGTTCTTAATCCTGGTTGATTTGTAATTCCACCCGGCTAAGAAACTAAAAGGTTCGCTACGATCCTTCGCGCTTATCATGGCTGGAAACAGGCGGGTTCCTAGGCCTCCCGCCATACAAAGACTGTAAACTGTCCAGAAAATTGGTCAAGACCTGGAAATTTCCTGTGGGGGTGGTGGAGGGGATCGTACTGTATAGTCAGGGATAGGGCCTCGCATGAGCTGGCGCTTACATAGAGCGGGCAGAGGCGGAATAATATACACACTACGGCAATTGTGCAGGGGTCTCGGCTATTCTAGAAAGCTCAATACGTAATAGCGGGATAAGGGAGGACACAGAGATGTCGAATTATAGATTAAGAGAAAGCTCATCTGATGGGAGGGCCCAAGGACCAGTTTTTCCTGGATCTCCATGATTCGAGGAGCCACCCGGAAACTGCTCCATGACCCCTCCCTCGGGACGAGCGCACACTGACGGGAATGGGGATCTGAGACAGCCATGCATGCATGCATGGACAACATCAGGGTTGACCACGTTGCTCTCCTGGGGAACTATCTCATGCAGGCGGCAGTGCCGATGGGGGCGATCGGACGCTCACACGCCCAGGCTCATCGCACATCCACAGCGCGGCTTTTGGCCGCGTGGAGAACATGGTTGGATTGGTAATCAAGTGTGTTATTCCGAAGATGTCTGACTCGTTACTGTTGCAGGCCGTTTCAAAGAGAAAAGACTGATGGAAACATCTAGCAACCGCACTAGGGAGTGTTGGGCTTCCTCCCCACAACACAACATGACGACAACGATGTCCCCGGGGATCTCCGACGACTGGTGCAGCATCAAGACCCTTGTCGTGGCCAGCACAGAGGATGCATATTTGCCAGAGCCGAAGCAAAGATGCCAAAAGGGAAAGGTCGTGCGAGAGATGAAGGGTCATTGGCGCATCTGCTAGCCTCCCGGATAACACCAGAGTCACCAGCCTTGCAATCGAACGAATAGACCGGCAATAATAAACGCGGCTGTGGAGCCCCGGGTATTGATAGGTTGCCAACCGCGGACAGACACTCCTTGGTTGCATTAGGCCCGCATGGGCTTCGCATCAGCTGATTTAGGGGGCGTGCGTGCCCAACCTTTATCAGAGGACTGGTTTCTTGATAGAAGGGAAGGGGATCCTAGGATATACTTGTGATGAGAGCTTCCGTCGCTATCGCTGCTGGAAGGGGCAATTCAACCGAAGCTGCGATCATCGCGTTGGCATTTTTCGGGGGACAGGGGGGGCGTCCAGGCTGTGTGGCCGCAATCACGCTATGAAAGGGCACCTTCAAGCCAAAGGAAGCGGAGGGGGGCATTTCTAACTTGAAACCCATCAGGCGTGATTAGCAAGTTATGCGCATGCTCACCATAAGGCCAGGGCCAATGTCGGGCCGTCCCAAAGGAAGGGTGGGGAGGCTGTGACGGACTGAGAGCCATAGATAGGCTCCGGGACACCGAATTTCATCCGCTGGTCCTACTGGCCAAGGGTCTTTGAACCCCTCGATCTGCATTCCGGACAATAGAGAAGAGGTTAATCTGGGGAACGTGATGTGTACGTGGCTCTGAAAAAAAAAACAGTTATTAGCAATGGCATATCTTGCTTGCTCCCTGGGAAATCCTATGTCTGCTCGGCCCCAACCTGTGTTTTCTTGTTCGTACCCCCAAGACGCTAAATGCCAATAGCTGAACGATCGCTATGACCGGAACCGGACTTGGGCGAAGCGGGCGAACCGCCATGCTGGGAGCAACGTCGAAACGCTGTACGAGAAAATAATCAAACAATGACAAGCCAAAGCAACTCTCGATCATCTCCGGTTGGTATACAGTAATCCCTCGTTAAATTCGAATAATTCAGGCTGCCAAAAACATTCAATTTATAGGGGGTTTGAACTAGGGGGTTTTCTTAGCAAAGATTAGTATTATATAATACATCTTATATCCATCTATGGATCCATCCATGGATGGATATCGCATGATCTATACGGGCTTCATACTGATACAGCGTCCCAATAAAGGTTCTGCATTACCCCTGCAATAGCTACTTCCAGTCGTGTGGCTACCTATGTGGACATGTATGCAGGCAAATATAACTCTACATATCTTTGAGAAATCAATAATAGAATTTCAATGTAGAGAGGTTCGAGATGTTTTGCTGGTCTTGGCGCTCCTAACTATGATATTATATAACTAGATTAATTCTGCTTCAGAAAATCGTTTGATCTACAGAGGCTTTGAGATCAGGGATTACAAACTAACAGAGGATCAATGCATCAGCAAGAACGAGCGATCCCAGTTTGTCGATCTCCTATGATGTCCTAAGCGGGCATTAGGGTGCCATTTTTGCTCGGCATATATCTTACGTACGCGTAGGACTTGGAGAACTACGGTGCTCACGAATCTGGTCTATTCCTTGTATAATCTCTTTGTATTGAAACACGTCTAGTATATTTTAGAATAAACACACTTCTTTTGCCAAATCTTATCTAGTAGTATATCTTCCCCTGTGATGGTCATACAACAACGGATCTTGGCCATAAATGCGAATATATTCACAAACGTTCATTCAGCAGATTGTGTGTTCGAATCCAATAAATATTCACGACGGGAACTGCCACTAAAAATGGATTCCATTATAACGCGTGGCAATTCAGCCTACTCGACCCTCGCGCGGAGGCCGTCGATTATAGGGTTCGTATCGGAAAGCTGCTGGCTGCTCAGTCCTTCGGGCAGGGGCGTAGCGGTCCGGATATATTGATGTAGTGGATCCTGATTCCCTCACTAAATCCTGTGACGCCCGGGGCAGGGTATTCCCATTACTATATTGGACAGCACGGTCCCATGCACTCAACCACCGGTAAGGGCTCCTGAGCCAAGCCTTCAGCTCGTGTAGAACGAGCCGGGTGTTCCTCCGACCAAGAAACCCCTGGATCATGTCCTCAGCCAGGCCGGCACTACCTTGAATGTCGATTGTCTTAAGAATGGCGATGATGTACTCATGCAAGAACTCTGCCTTACTGGGTCTGGGTCTGCGGTTGGAATCATAGTCTTGTGGCGGGTCGTCGTTTGTATGGAGAAATCCGAACACGCGCAGCTCGCGGCATAGCCACATTCTGGCTCGAGATACGAGCTCGGGGTCTGTCATGAAAAGCTGTGGAGACCGCTCCCTATATCTTGAGCTTGCAGGTTGTCGGGAATTCGAACCCACATGGAGAGAGTAGAGATTATGGCGGTAGATGAAACGTCGTCTTCGAATGGCCTCATCTTCGTATTGGCGTAGTGCACGTTCCGAGCGTCCAACATTGCTGCTGCTTGGGTGTTCAGATAGTGAGTCCGATGTGCTCAAGCGGTCGTCAGCCTGGCCAAGGGGCTTTGCAGGTCCTCCAGACCACGAGATGAATCTGGAACAAGACTTCGACATCGAGGTCAGAGAGGATAGCCACCCTTCCTTGTTGGCCAAACGAAACAGTCTCTCGAGCTCTCACCCATCCGCGTAGTCAAGGCTCCCGACGGATCGCTGAATCGGGCAGCTATCTCTAGTACTATTCTAGGCAAAGAGAGAAAGGAGCTGCGACAACAGGAGGTGGAAGCAGCCGCCGATAATGAGATGAACATCGATCTCTCAGCTCAGTGGAACGATCCAATGGTGGACCCAAATCAGCGCAAATTTGCCAGCGATCTGAGAAGCGCCAAAGTCAACAACGCAAAATCTGATGTTATTCCGGAGTGGAAACGTGCGGTCCAACCGAAAGACCAGTCATATGGAAGGGGGAACAATAAGAAGATGACAATGAAGCAGCAGCGAGAATCTCTTCCAATCTTCAACTTCCGCGATTCCCTGATTGAGGCCGTACGGCAGCATCAGATTCTCATTGTTGTTGGCGAGACAGGCTCTGGCAAAACGACACAGACAACGCAGTACCTGGCCGAAGCAGGTTTCACTAACACTGGGATGATTGGATGCACTCAACCTCGCCGCGTGGCTGCCATGTCGGTAGCCAAACGTGTAGCCGAGGAGGTTGGTTGCATTCTAGGCGAGGAAGTAGGGTATTCAATGCGATTCGAGGAATGCACTAGTCCGGCTACTAAGATCAAATATATGACAGATGGCATGCTCCAGCGCGAGATCTTACAAGACCCAGATCTTAAAAGGTACTCTGTTATTATGCTTGATGAGGCACATGAGCGGACTATTGCCACGGACGTCCTCTTTGCGCTCCTGAAGAAGACGTTAAAAAATCGGTCGGACCTAAAAGTGATTGTGACATCTGCTACCCTTGACGCTGAGAAGTTCTCAACCTACTTTGGCGGCGCTCCAATCTTCAGTATCCCAGGGCGCATATTTCCAGTTGAAATAATGTACTCGCGGGAACCCGAGTCAGATTATCTTGATGCTGCTCTGATTACGGTTATGCAAATACACCTTACAGAACCAGCTGGCGATATTCTTTTGTTCTTAACAGGACAAGAGGAAATCGATACGTCCTGTGAGATCTTATATGAACGGATGAAGGCTTTAGGGTCAAGCGTTCCAGAGCTGATTATCCTTCCCGTTTATTCCGCATTGCCCACCGAGATGCAGAGCCGTATCTTCGACGCAGCACCTCCTGGTAGTCGAAAGGTCATTATCGCCACCAATATTGCTGAAACATCCATTACTATTGATGATATTTATTATGTCATCGATCCAGGCTTTGTCAAGCAAAATGCGTATGACCCGAAGCTTGGTATGGATTCGCTTATAGTCACGCCTATCTCGCAAGCACAAGCCAAGCAACGAGCTGGCCGAGCCGGTCGAACCGGGCCAGGTAAATGCTATAGGTTATACACAGGAGCAGCGTACCAGTCGGAGATGTTACCAACAACAATACCCGATATTCAACGCCAAAACCTATCTATGACAATCCTTATGCTTAAGGCAATGGGCATCAACGATCTTTTACATTTTGACTTTATGGACCCGCCGCCTATCAACACGACATTGACCGCTCTTGAGGAGCTATATGCGCTGGGTGCGCTCGATGACGAGGGACTGCTGACGCGTCTAGGTCGCAAAATGACCAGCTTTCCTATGGAGCCGTCACTTGCCAAGGTACTGCTCGCCGCAATAGAACTAAACTGTTCAGACGAAATGCTTTCTATTGTGGCCATGCTCAATTTGGCCAATGTCTTCTACCGGCCGAAGGAAAAGCAGGCACAGGCAGACCAGAAAAAGGCCAAGTTCCACGACGTACACGGCGACCATCTGACACTGCTTAACATATACAACTCGTAGAAGCAGAATGCCTATTCGAGCGCTTGGTGCTTCGAAAATTTCATCCAGGTACGGTCGATGAAACGGGCCAAGGACGTACGGGAACAGCTCGTCAAGATTATGGAGCGGGGCCATCACCCAGTCATCTCGTGTGGGCCTAAGACGGAGCATGTGCGCCGAGCCTTGTGCGCCGGCTACTTTCGCCATACAGCAAGGAAGGAGACCGAGGCTGGCGCTGGTGGTTACAAGACCCTCATCGAGAGCACTCCAGTCTACCTGCATCCATCGTCGGCGCTGTTTGGGAAACACGCCGAGTGGGTGGTTTATCACGAACTTGTGCTCACAACACGCGAGTACATGCGCTGGACCACAAGCATCGAGCCAAAGTGGCTTGTCGAGGCAGCGCCCACCTTCTTCAAGGTGGCCGGAATGGACGGTACCTTGTCGAAACGACGGAAGCAAGAGCGCATACAGCCCTTGCACAACAAGTTTGTTGGCGAGAACGACTGGCGGCTTTCGGCGCAGCGCAAGGGTGGCAGGGCCGGCGGCGGCACCTGGGGATAAATGGCATTTGCGTGTATTGATTGTGGTTCCCAAGGTCGTGTTCATGGCTGTAGGGTCAGTGGCTGCTTCGGGCCTCAACTTTTCCCGTTTTGGATGCTTGGTAGATAGTTCACCTAACGGGCTTACTCTCTCTTTCTCCTCTCCCACCGGGGCTTCTTGTTTTTCAGACCGAGAAAATATACGTCTTGCCATCTCGGCTTCTTTTTGTGCTCTTCTCGTAGAGCTTATTTTCTTTTGGGCCACAGCAGTAGCTTAGGCGCTCGCTGGGCCACTCGCCAAAATGCTATTAGCAACATCATAGTAGCTCTTTATACTCGTTTGAAACAAGCCAACTAAGAGAACTAATAGTACATTGCTAGAGACCGTTCCTTGCCAGTGAAAAGACGTTCTCCTTGGAAGAAGACAGACAGCATAATTAAATTAACTAATTACTAAACTAAGATATTCGGTAAACGAGCTGCACATGTAACAAGCTGCACACCTACCCCGCCGTCTATTATTGTAAACTGCTTGTTTTAAACCAAACCGCCTTTATGTTACGGGTGGTTGGACCAGACAAGGAATGATATAGAAGAATGGATTCGATGAACCAATCCTTAGAGAGGAAAGAAGAGGAGGTATCTAACTGCACGCAGGTTGCCCTTCTTCTGGGTGTAAACTGGAATAGATCTGCAGTTCCATTCTGATGCTTCCCCACTCCATATATCCTATCTGGCGGGTGCTCCCTTTTGATCATTGTCTCCTAGATGGTTTCAACGCCAGTCCTCTATTCACGAATACATTCGATCCCAATTATACCGCTGGCCACCTGAGTGAACGATCCACCATTATAGAGTTATATCATCGTGCTCTATATTTGTTACGCTGAATATTGGAGCAATGGCATGAAAGAATATCTGAATATTGTATGAGGTAAACGTTATTTTTAACTAGTCGGTTGCTCATCCGGGTGACCAGAGGGTAGCACCAGTAGTCGTCATCACATTTCCTAGGTTATTTACTAAAATGGTGAACAGATCGAGTCAACAAACTGAACTGGTCAGAGTAGAGGAAAAGATTTGTTCTTGCCTAGGTTTCTTTTGCCGAATCTCTCCCATGTCGTTGACGGGTCACGTGCTCCCGCGTTAACAGGCGTTTTCCCGGGGTGCTTCGCTTCCTTTCGCGTTTAATGAAACGAACCTGGCGAAGCAGAGCTTCGCGTTGCACATGTGATGTCAATCGAAGTCGACTGGGCAGCGGCCACCTCTGGCCCGGACGGTGAGGCTCTAGCGGAGCGCATCCGCTCCTTTGTCCACGACAAGTTCCAACAGGTGCCTCTGCCACGCTTCATCCGCTCCGTCCAGTGCCATTCATTCGAATTTGGCACCGTCGCCCCAGATCTTGAGATCAAGGATTTCTGCGAACCGTTCGAGGATTTCTACGAAGAAGACGATGACGACGCTTCAGCGACCTCCGAAGAACTCCCCGATCAATGGTCAGCCGGCCACCATTCAGACCTGCACGAGTCTCCCTACGAAGATGAAATCCTGTCGAACCATGCCGCTCATGGCCCTCACAGCCTCAGCCACCACCCTTACCCTGGCGAGGAATTCCAGCCTTCTGCACTTCGCTCCGCCTTACCCCTCAGCGACCACCTGAACCCGCATTTCCTGCCCCGGGCCGGCACTCCTGGCATTCCTGGAGGAACATCCACACTTGGTTACCACTTGATGTCGCTAGGTGGTCTTTCGGGAGCCCAGACCCCCCTTGCAGCAGTAGCAGGCGGGACACACTTTGCAAGCGGTTGGTCCGACTCAGGCATGGCAGCTGGTCGACCACGTCCAGCGCACCCTGTTCCGGCCCAACGCGCAGACGCAGATATCGATACCACCAATTCCGCTTCGCGGCCTTCAACGGCTAACACTGTCCCCACTCACCCCTCCCTTGGCCACACAGGCAGCAGCGGGTCGAATCGTAACAGTGGCAATCCGGATGTGCCGCAGCCATCAATAGAACCGGCCATTGACCCTTCTGCTCCAATCCCACCCCGCCTGCGCGAACGTCGCCCCGAGGATTTCCAGGTGTTGTGCCATGCGAAATACACTGGAGATGTGCGCTTGTCTCTAACGGCTGAGATCCTGCTGGATTATCCAATGCCCAGCTTCGTGGGTCTCCCGCTCAAGCTCAACGTAACCGGCATCACCTTTGACGGCGTTGCGGTGGTCGCATATATACGCAAACGCGTCAATTTCTGCTTCTTGTCCCCCGAAGACGCGGATGCGCTACTCGTGTCCGAGCAGAGTCAGGGAAGTCAAAACCCGAGTGAGGATGGTCGTCCCCGATCTGGCGGAGACCAGATGCGTCAGGGTGGTTTGCTGCAGGAGATCCGGGTAGAAAGCGAGATCGGCCGCAAGGAGGACGGCAAGCAGGTCTTGAAGAATGTCGGCAAGGTGGAGCGCTTCGTGCTCGCCCAAGTGCGCCGCATCTTCGAAGAGGAACTGGTTTACCCCAGCTTCTGGACTTTCCTGATCTAATCGCCAGTCTCTTACTATATCTGCCTGGAACCAGCAATCTTGTGTACAATTACGAATTACGAATACGAATGCCATGATTTTTGACAATGTGATGGTTTTATGACTTATGACCCGAGAGCCCTATCTTCACGTGCAAGATCTGCTCGTCCAAGTAAAAAAAGACATCAACAATAAGAAAGATAACAAGTGCTGCCGGAACAAGTACTGTGTAACCATGATTCCGTTTTAGTTCCCTTGACAATATCTGCTCGAGAAAAGGGAGACGACGAGCCAAATCTCTTGATTCTCCCTATAGCGGGGATAGCAAGTAGCAGCCCTAGTAGAAGAGATTTATGAACACCGAGCCAGTCTCCAGGAGGGAGAGGAAGGAGATGCCAGGCGTGTAATTGTTCGACAAAGAGCATATGCAAGCTGGGGCATCTCTCTAGTGGAGATAGACAAGTGAGGGAATGTGCTCGTATTGAAAATTGGCATTCCAGCCCGGAAAGCTGCAAAATGAATCACATAGCTCGAATTCGATCTCCAGGCCTAGACAAAATGATAGGGCACTTTACATGTCCTTTTTGTCGTTGTTGTCACCCTTGCCGGAGGAGACTTCGTCACCGAGCTTGTGGTACTCGCGGGTCAAGCCCTCGCACTGCTTCTTGAGAGTCTCGATGTCACGGTCCTTGGCCTCGAGCTCCTTCTTTAGACGGCCAATCTCGCCCGCAGAGCCAGCCTCGGCGACACGAGCAGAGTCCTTGCCGCCGGCCTTCTTGTCACCCTCGAGCAGCTTGACGCGGTCCTCGAGACGGAGGACCTCGAGGATCATGATGTAGGTGCGGTTGAGGATCAGAGAGAGGAACAGAGTGAAGCCGCAAAGATACATGTTGCGCTGCGAGTAGAACTTGCGGGCTTGCACCTCCATGCGGTCAGTGCCGAGGTGGGCGGCTCTATAATAGAAAGAAGAATTAGCTCTATTGGATACATTGGATTCATAAGTGAGCACTTACCCCACACCAGCGCCATCCTTGGAGAAGGCTGCCAGCTCCTGCTGCACCCGGTACACACGGTTGACGCTGTCGATGAACAAAATGAGGATGAAGATAAATGTGATCTGACATGGGTCAACTGGGCTCCGCAATACGCATTGGGGCATCTCGTAATACCTTCAGGCCATACTGGAGCTTTGCTATAATGGGACTCTCCGAGATGAAGGCGAACAGCTTGCGCTTGATCGTGAACGGCAGAGGGATGATGAGGGCCAGAAAGACTGCCATCTCGAACACCAGAAGCAGGAAGACCTATTGACGTCAAGTGTTCATGTCAGCTTGTGATAAATCACTAACAGTGCTTCGAGGAAAGCTCCAAGTGAAGACATTGAGGTGAGCTGGCAGTCGGCTGCTTAGGCTGCCACCACTCTAGACTGGGTCGGTCGGACGATAAAGATAGAAGAGTCGGAACATCGAGAGGGAGAACGTACAAGGCTGTAGTAGAGAGTCATCTTGCCGGGTTTGTTAAGTACAACGACGCTCAAGAGTGCTATTCGTGTTGGTCAAAAGGGGGGTGGGGGAATCGAGAGCTCCGGTGCAAGCTGGCTTGAGTAAACAAATTGTAGCCGGGCAGAAAACCGAGCGGGGGAGGCTATGAAGATGGGATCTTCGGGGACGACGAGGCAGACGTGGTCAGATCAGGCAGCAGAGGGAATTGAGGGCCCGCCGGTAGGTGTGCGGGTTTGCGGTGATCTTTTATGGGGAGGTTTTCCTGCCTCGGGGGAAAGACGTCATCACCTGGCTGCCACGTGACATCACGGGCGAGCTGTCACCTGTATATATATGTACTTCGGATCCTATATGGGGAGATGTGATTGAGAATGGTTATGCATTCATTATTTACATTTTTATCATTTGACATCTTGATATATTTGGTGAGGGTAGTGTCAACTTAGCCCTCGGCCTCCTCGTAGGCATTGGACTTGTGTTTGGGCTCGAACTTGAAATCCGGGTGCGCAGGACCGAGGAACATTTCGCTACAAAGAAAGATTAGAATGTTTCAGAACCTCCAAGGTTGCCGAAATAAAACTTACGTGATCTTGATCCAGTCCTTATAGTTACCGCTTCCCATAAGAGTTTCCAAGTCATTGCGACCACGCCAGGCAGGCGGCCGGTGGTTGAGCCGCGGAGGAAGATACTCTAGCAGACCGATTGGGACATATCGATAGGCAAAGCTCAGCCACTCCAGCAGGAAGCGCCGAGTGGTGCCGACCCCAATCTCGTCAGATCCCCAAGCCTCGAGGCCGTATTTGGCGAACTTTTCGACTAAGCCCAGACGCTCTGATGCGGATTTGTCGAGATACTGACCGGCCTGGATCTCTTCGAAGACCCACGGCTTGATCAAAGCCCCGCGTCCCAGCATAACGGAATCCACACCAGCGTTCTGGATGTGATCATTGTAGTCAACGTGTGAGAAGCAGTCGCCATTCCCAAGGAAATAAGTCTTGCCCCCGTTCGGCTGGTACCGGGCATCGGGTTCGTGGATGGTGTCGGTGATCTCGTTCTTCTTCTCGTTTAAACGCTTAATGAGGGCCGCGCAGTCCGCGATATATCCCCAATCTGCCTGCCTTGTATATCTCTGCTGTCTGCTTCGCCCATGGAGTGTGATGGCTGCAGCTCCCGGAGGACCCACATTCAAGATGCTGGATTCGTAGCCACCCAGGACAAGGCGCTCAGTAAGCCTCAACGCATTAGGATGATTATCCCTGGTTCCCATACGAATCTTGACGGTAATAGGGATCTCCTGCGAGACGGCATTCATACCGCGAATGATCTTCTCCAGTTTGGAATGATGGTCCAGGAGAGCAGAACCAGCACCATCACGGAAGACAAGCTCAATAGGGCAACCGCAGTTCAGGTCAATGACCCGCAGGTGGGGCGTGAACTTCGAAAGAACCTCTGTTGCCTTAAGGGCCTGCCACGGTTTGTTGGCGGCGATTTGAGCTCCAAACTTGAAATCCTTGGCGTTATCATAGCCCTGCACGATATTGCTCCCTGGAGTGACGGAAGGAGGAAGCATTTCCGATTCGTGAGCCTTTAGCAGGGTCCACTCAGACTTCGCACCCTGGATTAGAGGCATGCTCATTGCCATCTCAGAGTAGGTGAACTGGGCGCCAAGATCCGTGCAAAGCCTGCGGAAGGGCATATTTCCCTGTGTGGTCAAAGGCGCAAGGGTCGGTGTCTCGGGTCCAAAGTAGATGCGCCGCTTCTCAGATGGCAGAAAAGGTGGCTCAGTAAATTGCGCCCGAAGTTCTTCCAGGGCCTCCGAGCCCTCTTTAGCCTTCTCAGTATCGCCATCGGTCTTAGCATCCTCTCCCTCGTCTTGGTGGCGACCGTGCAGTTGCTTCTCAAGATCCTGGGACGTTTTATTGAGCCAATCATTGTACACATTGGCACGGGGAGTTGTCTCGCGTTTCCGCGCAAGTGACATCTTGTCCTCATTAGAGATAATGTTGACAACTCCCTCGGGAGTTGCGAATGGAGTACGCGGCTTGGCCTTCTCCTTGCGCTCTTCATCTTCCAACAAGATGAGTTCTTTCTTTCCATCCGCATTCTCTCTTTCGGTCGAATGGGAGCCAACTAGGCGGCACTTCCATCCCACATAGCATTTCCCAAGGGTCTCCCAGACCGGGCACACCCCGTTGAAGGTTGTGAGGTCCTCGCGCTTATGCTCCTTCAAGTAGGTCCGCAGGTCGTGCTCGAAACGACACTTCTCACCAAATTGGCACTGTGTCGCAGAGAACTCGGGGGCGAACATTCTTGACGTACACAGGCCCTTTGCGTCTCTGGAGCTGCCGAAGCTTCGGTTGGTGTTTTGGCCTGTGGGCTTCTTCTTTTTCTTGCCCTTCTTGTCCTTGTTGTCATCTCCGCGATCGGCATGGCCAGCAGCTTCGGCCGCATCGTCATTGTTGGTTTCCGGGCTGGGCCTGGATATTGGATGAAGTCGGAACCTTAATTTCCCAATAAAGCGTTAGCTTGTTCTACTTCAATGCTAGATGAAGCAATGGTCGACGCATACTCGGCCTTGATGGGTGCAATGCCTCTTTCATTGGCGGGGCGATCCGTGCGATTGGTCTCTGACTGCTCCTCCAGTCGTGCCTTTTTGGAGGGGGGCTCTCCAGCATTGGCGCCACCATCGGCAGCATCGCGCTTAGAGATGTCAATCTCCGGCGTAGTACCGTGGGCCTCCGAAGATGCCGCCAAGGTTGTGGCCGAGTCGCTGGGCATTCTGGGAAAAAGATTATTCCCGGTGTTGGAAACAATCAATTTGGTTAGGCCGGAGGACCTTAGGATTAATCAAAGACAAAAAAAAGACCTTTGGAGGGCGCCGATCTGTATCAAAAATTCATTGGCTGCGGGCGGCGGGCAGGAGTTTGTACCGTTTGTACTTGGGGATATCAGTACTGTGATTGGTGGGGAATGCAGAGCTCTGATTGGTCTATTCTGCACTCCATATCGGGTCAGCTGGGATCGCGCGATAAGAGCGCATCGCCAGTCATTACATTGGGGGTCTGTCTGTGGTGTTTTTCTATATGCTTTGTATAATCGCCGATATATTTCTGTTCGAAAAAGTTGACGGATCTTGAAGCAAAGTAATAAGCCTCTGGATGCGCTTCTCTCCGTAATTCAGGTAGTGGCCCTATTGTAATCTGTTCCCCTAGTAATCTCGGGTCTACTATTTAAGAAGCCTTGACGCCCCCCTCAGATCCTCCCGTTTCAGATTCCTTGACCGTCTTTTCTCCCCCTGGCCCCCCAGCCCTTCTGTGCTCCTCTCTTTGCGCCCAGATATCGTGATAAATCTCCGGTCAATCGAATCGATCACTTCCCGGAGATTTTGTGTCTTCACGACTTGGACGTTCTCATAATGTCGGAGTTCAAGTCCGATGTGCACGACTCTGTGGTAGTCTCCACAGAGTCTGACTTGCAGTCACGGTTGGTGTTGACTCCCCAGGCTCGTCAGGCGGGCAATGATACTGATAATGGCGCCTCTTTTTCTTTGCCGAAAACAGAACAGGATTCAGGTCTTCATCATGAGAAACAAGACCATGCAGCGTTGGATGCCACTCGCAGCACCTCCCCCGCAGACAGCAGTGATGGTCCCAGAGCCACCGAAGACGAAGTGCGCGATCTACTTCATGTCGTTGACAACATTCCCGTCCGGCTCTGGGTAGCATGCCTCGCGGGTATCCTGGAGCGCTTTGCCTGGTACGGGGCGACGGCTCCCCTACGTGCGTGATCCTTTTCCTTTGTAGAAATTGGAAATTGCCTCTTTAAACTCAGTTGGCTGACTAGCTACAGAGAACTATCTGCAGAATGCGCCGGGTGGTGAGGTGCCTGGAGTGCTAGGATTGCATGAGGCAACTGCCTCGAATATCGTGAACGCACTAACCATCGCTTCGTACTTCGTGCCCGTCCCTGCTGCTGTGATTGCTGATAGCTGGCTGGGCCGTTACAAGACTATGATATACTCTGCTATGTACCGTGAAGTTCTTTTTCCTTTCTCGTTTTAGCCCTTTGGCGTATTCGATGGCTAACATCACCGCAGCATTGAGGCTATGGGGGCCACCATTCTTTTTGCAACCTCACTGCCTGTTGCAATTCACGAAGGAGCTGCCCTGGGGGGAGTAATCACCGGCAGTGTTCTACTAGCTGTTGGGTCAGGGGCATTCAAAACCGCCGTGGTACCGTTTATTGGTAAGTCAACAGCCCCATCAGCTCGGGAATACTGAACTTATTTTTCTCAGCCGATCAATATGACCAGGTCGATTTTCGACTGAAGACCCAGAAAACAGGAGAAAGAGTTGTCGCTAGTCGGGAGCTAACTGTCACCTACATTTACAACGTATATTACTGGTAATTGGAATGCATCCTCTACCGTTTTGCTGCTGCGGCTGACGATATTCACAGGGGTATTAATGTGATCTGTTTCGCGGCCGATTGCACTCCATTGTTGGAGCGCTATGTTGGCTTTTGGCTCGCGTATCTGATTCCATGCTGTGCTATGTGGCTGGCTCTGCTTCCAATCATCCTCAGTCGCCATTATTTTGGTCCGTGTATTCCCATAAATGGAGGAACCGACTAGCTGACATATGAGTGAAATAGTTCGGGAGTTGCCAACGAGCAACATCATGACCCAGGTGGTATCTGCCTTGGGTTACGGAGTCCAAGGTGGCTTTAATATGGATGCCGCAAAGGCAGACGCCCAGATCCAACACGGTCGCCAAGTTCCCTGGGCCGATTCATTCATTGAAGACATCAAGAGAAGTCTTTTGACTTGCCAAGTCTTGTAAATTCACCGATGCCCTTGAATGACCAGAGCTAATGGACATACAGGCTTCTTTTTCCCATCCACTGGCTCTGCTTTAACCAGACATTCAACAATTTCATCTCTCAAGCCGGGCAAATGATAACCTACGGTGTTCCGAATGATATGATGAAAATAGCCGGTCCTATCTCAGGAATCATCGTTGCACCGGTCATTCAGAAGGGATTATACCCGTATTTGACCAAAAGACGGGTCTCATTCGGGCCGATCGCCCGGATAACAGTCGGACTGATCATTCTGACGCTGTCCATGATCTACGCAACGGTGCTTCAAAAACTCATCTACCAGGCCGGGCCCTGCTACGATGCCCCGCTTGACTGCGCTGCCGCAAATGACCATACCATTCCCAACCAGATATCGGTCTTTCTGCAAGTCCCGGTGTACTTCATTGGATCCTTGGCAGAAGTATTCTGCCTTACCACGGGAACAGAGTATGCTTACAACCAGGCACCGAAGAGCATGAAGACCCTGGTCCAGGCTATATGGCTCGCAATGGCTGGACTGGGAGCGATTCTTGCTCTGGCATTCACCCCGCTCACCAAAGATCCCCATCTGGTCACCATGTACGCCATTATGACCGGTCTCCTTGGTGGGTCAACCATTTTACAGTGGGTTCTTTTCCGGCGCCTGGACAAGGCCAAGGTAAAGGAAGACGCTGAGTGAGGCCCTCTATACCCCTAAAGGCGAGAAGGGGAAAGCGTTCTTGGTAGACGTGAGAGCCAGAAAGAGCTTACAGGATACGGAGAGGGTGGAGGACAGAATAGGCGAAGGAATACAGGCATGAATTGGGGGCTACTGTTATACATGTTTTTTGTGTGTGTTTCTGTGTTGACTGCCGATATAAATTGCCAGATCCAGGGGTATGTTGCAATAAAGAAGTTGAAAAGTGTTGGACTAAATTCTATTGGGGATGGCTGCACCTGGATCAGGTTGTGAATGGACAGGGATCAACCATCGAGAATTCGAGGTCTTGTCCAGAAGCACCCAATATCAATTCCCACGTCTCTGTTGAAGCCTACCGAGAATCGACCTCGCCGGCACAACTGTAGCAAAGGGTCGGTTTAACGGCTTCTCGAACATCGGAACCCTGCGAGAAAGCCCGCTCCCCTGTCCTCCTGACGGGTCAAAAACTTCGCACGACCTCCAGAACTCGGACTATTTACCCCTCGTGCGGTCCTGGTTCAGCAGGAGAATTTGCCTCCTTCCGTTGCGGGAAGGAAGTCGGTCATTGTGGCGGAGTCAGTTGACTCCCATACAGGCCCGGTTATGCTCTCTCTGCTTCCTCGAGATCTTCCCCCTGAGAAGGAGGCCAGCAGTCCCAACAGCTGTCAGGAGACGATCCGTCCTCCCCTACCCAAGAAGAAAGAGGATCAGGGAACCTTTGAGGATCACTGAGAATGGGCTCCGCTTGAAACTCCGGATTCCTGAGAACTGTGTTAGGGTGTTAGCCGAACGTCGGCCAGCACAGCTTACGGACCAGTCTCAAAATTGCGGTCGCCACTCATCGAAACAGGCGCCGAACGCAGTAAGAATATCAGCGTTATTAAGGTGATTCTGTACAAATTACCTAGGTAACGGGGATCACTGTACTCAAAGTTGACGCTCATTGGCTGGGTGTCCTGAGATATGATTGGTCGATCTGGACAACCTCAAAGTCAAGGCCGCCCAACTGACTCGACGAAGAGGAATGATCGTCGGCTTTAGAGGTTTCTGTATATTATTCACATTTTCTGCGTCGGAAATACCTGAATATGATCCCACGAATTATTTATCATCCCACTGGCCCTGCCTCATTCCGAAAAATTGGAATTACTAGGTACTTGTCACTGCATATGCAGCAGCGATTATCCGTGGGGGGGCAGACGCTTAGAACAGCCGCATGAATCATAGCATTGCTAACCACATACAAGCGTGAAAGCCATTAAGTACATTACAATTCCTCCACTGGAAAATATGAGCACTGCTAGCACACAGTTCACGCCGAAGCAGTAGTCTGTCGAGGAACAGGAATCTGCGAACCGAACAACCAGAAGTAGATATGATGAAGCTCGGCAAGAGCAATTTCACGGACAACACTCTCACCACTCCGATCTTTCTCAGCATAGTACCCCCATCGCAGGGCATGGTGGATGGCAACACGGACAGAGTGATCGGATATACCGCACAGCGCGCTGATCGCAAACGGCATCTGCTCTACCACAAAAATCAGACAGTAGATGTCATTTATGGTCGGGTTTGGACGGGTGGTGTTGTCGCCGGGGACGGTTGGCTCGCCGACTTTCATGTCGAGAGCCCGCCAGAGCGTTTCCGGGTCGTTGTTCTGCGGATCCTGCTCCAGGAGCTGGCGCATTTTGGTGAGGTAGCCAAACACGGGGATCTTGAGCTCGTCGGAGGAGGCAACCTCCATGAAACGGCGCCACATGAGGGGACCCAGGTCCCGGACCATGGTCTGGGTAGGGCCTGCGGTGACGGCTTGGGCGAAATCCATGCTGGACTCGAGATGGGAACGTGATATTTTGGTCTTGGGTTTCGGTTTGAGCCGAGTGGCTGGCGCAATGGTCAAATTGAGAGCAAATGGACAGGATTGACAGTTGACGAAACGTACCGAGGGGATCAGCGAGCGAGCGAATGGCACGAAGGCGAGTGCTGAAGGGAAGATATCATCGTATGAGCAAAGGAAGGTCTGGAGGGAAAGGAGAATATGAGACGTGATGATGATGACAGGCAGGTTGGGGGAGTATCAAATACGCGGCTACGTTCATCGTCTGATCGGTCTACTCTTCGCAGTATGTTTTACCTACGCACATCATGAGATTGATGATGCTTAGTTGGTACATCGAGAGTCGATTGGAGTAACTTGCAAATACGTATTCAGATGGAAGAATAGCTGGAGCATAGCTGGACAGCAACGAGGTAGACCAACAGCGACTAGATGTGAACCGCCTTCTCCGGATCAAAGCCATCAGCTTGACGAAAATAATAGCCCCGCTGATTGCTGATAACAAGCTTCCCCGTTTCTTCTTCTTCAGTGAAATGAGCATTATAATGGGTATGTCCAAATGCCCACAGGCGTACTCGAGGGGTTTTCCAGCACTCCTGCGTCGAAAGGTCGGTCGCGAAGCCCGACGAGAGAGGGCTATTCGCATGCTTCGGGTCATTTGCTCGCATATCCCCAGCAACAGGACTATGATGTGTGAAGATGACGACTTTACGTTGGGGTTCAGACGCTGCAATGCTTGTAACCTGATCATTCAGCCATTTGAGATCGGCATTGTGGGCAGCATTATGGTCATCGACAGCCCAGTCCTCAATGTAGTAGAAGTCATTGATCCCAAAACTGACGGATTTTCGATGCGTCTCCGAGACCTTCGAGTAGAGTGTGCATCCCAGGACCGTCACTTTCGGTGACAGGTCATACCGGGTCTGGTCCAAGAAGACAAACCGGCCTAGGCCATGCTGGACCAAGCGTTGTTGATCGATGGAACTGGCAAAATTGGAGACTCTGGCTTTTGTCACTTTCCAGCTGGAATGATAAGGCTCGTGATTGCCGAGTAGGAAAAACACAATCTCAAAATTGTGTAATTGAGCCTCAATGAAAGAAAAGAAGCCGTCGTCTTTGATCACTCCTATATCCCCAAGGAGGGCTAGGTAGGGCGCTGCCGGGATGATCTGGAATGTATCATAAGCTGGCGGGGACTCTAGGTGCAGATCCGACACGATCTGGAAAGCCGCCATGACTCGAAGAAGCGTCAGGGTTTGCCACAACGCTGAGAGAAGTGGGCAGCCCAAGCTCTGCAATCCAATCAGAAGCAGAAAGATCGCGGGGGAATGTGGCAGGGTGGCGGTGCAGTCCCGGGGTTGAAGGTGGCGGTGCATCTCTGCACGTTATCTAAGCGCCCAGACCGGGTTGCTCATAAGAGTGCCCCTCCCTGTTGCGATGGTCTTCTCTTTGCATGATTAAGTGATCGTGTGCATCATTTTCTTCATTATCTTCACCCTTACAAGTGGGTTGTTGAGCGGGAGTCTTACTACGTCACTGTCTTATCCGTGTTCTCGGCACCCATCCAAAGGTTGGTCGCAGGCTTAACCAGTGGGCTTCCGTTTCCAGCTTGTCCAGAGGCAACAGCAATTATGTCTGGCGCACCACATGACCCCCGGCTGCTCTACAGCGTCAACAATATCCGTGCATTTCACATCCAAGATGGCGAGGAACAGGAGTTGACACCATCCGGGCCTCAAACGCTGTCGTTGCTCATGGTCCCCACCACCACTGCATCACCGATGCCACCGTATGCCGCAGGCACAGGCACAGAGACACCAGAAGAGGACTTCTACCTTCATCTTGTCCTCCCACCAGAGTTAGATCTGGCGCTTCCGGCGACAACCCAGATATTCCATCAGCCACCTGACAGCTACTTGATTCCTCGCTGGGATCTGGCACCTGAAGCGGGTGCCTTCATTCGAATCCAATTTCCCAGAATTGGCTCTGGTCCCGACAAGGTGACCCAAGATGAGATTGATACCTTTGAGACCATCCTTGCACAATGCACTGCATTCCTGGACCGTGCTCCTCCCTCCAAGTCAGATAGCCATGCTGCTTACAACCCAGCTGACTATGCACCTGGCGAGGGATACATCTCATCCGGCGATGCCAAGACCGATAACGCGCATGGCAAAATTGTACTTGTCGACGAGGAGGACGGCAGTGTGGTCGGAGAACTAGGCGACGGGTATGATGTGGTGGAGGACCCGGATGTGAAGCCTGGATCTAAACGTGAGCGAGCCACCTGCCACCATGACTGTGCAGTGACTAATGTCTATTTTCAAACAGGCCCTGTCGGGATTGAACTCCCGAGTGAAGGCCAGGGCAACCGAGTCAATGTCAGCAACGTCTCGGAGGAATATCTCGCCATGTCCCGGCATCCAGCCTACAAGAACTCGACGATCGTGCAGACCTCAGCCACCGCGTCTCGTCTGATCGTCATCACGTCGGTTCAACTGGCCAACGCTCTGACCAGTGGAGCGGATAGCTTCACCAAGAAAACGAAACCTAACCAGAAGCCTTTGACCTTCTCCGATGCCACGCACGCACGCATTCGCCAGGTGGGCACCTTCTCGCACGGTGCAGCTGATCTTTCATCCCGCACCCTTGGTCAGGTCGAGCGGGTTGCGCAGAACCTGGGTGCATCATTGGCGCGCAAAGAGACCAAAACCAAGAAGTTCGACAAGAGCAATCCACCGCCCGACTACAAGCCCGGTGTGTTGAACAAGTCTATGATTGCATTCTCGACGCTCGCCGACGGGATCCAAGAGGGCGCGCGTAATATGCTCCTGACAGGTTCCCAGGCCGCTAGCACAATGATCGGCCACCGCTATGGGACTGAAGCAGGCAACGTCGCCACCAATCTGACAGGTGGTATCAAGAACGTTGGTCTGGTGTACATTGACGCCACAGGCGTCAGTCGACGGGCTCTCCTCAAATCCGTGGCTAAAGGCATGGTGGTTGGGCGAATGCGCGACGGGAAACAAGTCGTCGTTGGCACCGGCGACGGCGGGCAGGTCCCCTCGGGCGCGCATACCGATGTCGAAGCAGGCCCATCGAGTCTGGGAGCGCGGGATCCCGTGGACCGGCGGCCGTCGCCTCACCCCACACCGCCACCTGCATACGATGCATCAGGGACGCTATCGCTTGGTGGTACGCCCATGTCAGGGGGGAAGCGGTAAGTGGAGGATGGAGAGGCGTCAATATTTAAGAATCATTGGACAGGAAATCTGAAGTCCATCGTGGGTCTGATCTTCGAAGGGTGCAGGAGGCGGAATCGGTCATTTGCGTTTTCCCTATTGTTTCTGTGTCTTGAGTCTTGGGTGTCGGTGCTTGTGTCGATAGTGACTATAGTCTGATAGCGCATCAATCTAAAGTTCACGCCCGCTGTCATCGTTGATAGAGGATCAAAGTTTCGGCGAGTGGGACAGCGCGCGCACTTTCGGCGATTATCGAAAGGCCATGCGATGTGATTTTCCTCTGTCAGCTACAATCGCGTTCACGGGCCGTGCATCAATGGCGGTTGACTCGACAACCACGCTTGAGGTCTGCATTGTCGCTGCCAGCCCGTCTTGTGTGGTGTCGATTGGACGAGAGGCGCGGACAGCCCAGTTGCCAACGCATCATCCGCTTGACAGTTGGCCCGGCCCACCCGGCGCGTCCAATCGGGCTTATCAGGTGGAAGGGAATTCAATCCCACTCCACACCGACTGGAGGGGGATGTGGGCATGGGTGTAGTGTGAGGTGTGCGAAGACTCCGAGAGGACCGAGGAATTGAAGTTCATCTGAGCCTTGCCCGGAGTGCGATTGCAATCCTGACGTGGAGAGTCGGGTGCAATGTAGCGCTGCGGTGCCGTTGGGTGGAGACTGCAGATGGCCACGAAGTGGAGTGTGCAATCAATCGGCGCCCCCAAATCCCATGGAATCCAGGAACGCGTGGATGAGTCTGGAGTCCATCCAGGTCGCAGGGCCAGTGGGAAGCTCGGGAATTGTAGAACGACGCAGCGTTGCACCCGGGGTGGAGAGTCGTGATCTACTCGATCCAGACGCCCAAAATGCGTGGAACCGTGGATGGCGGCGGCGCTTTCCAGGGATCGTGGGACGGGTGAGATCTGGTGAAAGAATGGAAAAGGGGAAGGATGAGCTGACTGCGACAGTGTCATGATCCTGATTGTGATGAATTGTCAAGACTCGGATAGACCTCGTAGTGTCTACAGATCGTGCTGGAGAGAAGAACCGGCCTCATGGAGATGGACTATCGTCTGAAAAGCAATATCAAATGGGACCGCAATGCACCTGCACACCATATCGCGGTCGATCCCAAATGACCTGGCGTTTCATACTCGTCTAGGTCGACGAGAACGAATCAACTAGATATATAAGAATCATGCTCATGAGCATACATGTAACGAGATCGGGCGCATCTGGGGCTAACAGAATGACGATCGTCGCTGCTAGCCAACCCACTTTTCAGCAATTCGAAACCGCCGGTTTGCGCCCCTTTTTTTGCTTTGCACCTTTGAACCGGGCCACTTGAGGATTCTTTTCTTCCATCCCGCATGCTGGACATCTCCAATCGCGATTTGTCACTGCTTTCCCGTGGAGACCGGAGCCCTTTGACCTTTTAGTTCGTTGCCATGCGACACAATCTCGCAGCAACACACCCCGATCTGCTTCGTCTGGCCCATACGGAGACAGGAGGATCAGCCCTCGGGCCTCACACCCGTTTCGTTCTATCACAGGCGAGGCAAGGGACTCCTCTGGGACGCTCGATAGGTAGAGACTAGCTCTGTTCATGTCATGCACACGCGGATACATAGTTCTCGACAGGACTAGGAATATTGTTCAAGTGGAAGTCGCCTCGCTGCGTGTCCATCCTCGGTTTCCCGCGCGGGAGGCCCCATTATCGTCGATACTCGACTTGGTCGTAGGTGTCCTGAAGAGAGAAACAAAGAACGTAGAGAGTTCCACTCCTGGCTCTGCCTTACAATCCAAGTCCTTCAGCTGCACATTTCGCATTGCTTACAGCACACCACCACCACCACCACCAGACCCGCTTCACCCCAGACTAAACGACGCTAGAACGGAACCAAACCTGCTCGTATCTCACTCTCCTCTTCTCCTCCCTCCTCTCCACCCTCTCTGCTCGTTGCACCTTCGACCTTCTCCCTCGGGTGCTTCCCTTGGGCTTCGCTTTTCTTTTGTTTTCCTTTCGTGCTTTGCTTTTCTTTGCACCTCTACTCCCACTCTCCCCCTTTTTCGCTACGGGACGGTGCTCTCCCCTCGCGCCCCCTGTCCGCCCCTCCTGCCCTTCGATCATGTTCAACTTCGACTGCAATTGAGCCTTGGATCGTCTTTGCGGGAAACTTCGCGTCCGAGACAGTCGACTCCCGCGTTTGTTTCTCTCCCACTTCTCCAACGTGCGCCTGCTCCGTCGTGCGTCGAGAGGGGACTTTGGGACTCTACAACTGCAGCGCAGGTATCTTCCCGCCTCTACCTTTTCCTTTCTGGCCAATTGCCTCCTTGCCCGACGCGTCGTTCTTCTTGATCTGGCTCGCGCTCGGTTATCCGGCGTGAATTTCGAGTCGGATTCTCTTCTTTTCTCCGCGCGAATCGCTGGTGTGGCATTCCTCGTTCCCCCCCCATTCCTCCGATCGAATCTTCTGTCAGTTCGCCCTATTCCTGATCAAGTTACACATTCTTGCCGATTACCGATAAGCATTTGTGCGTGGGGATCCCCTACTGACGCGCTTCTTGACACAGCTGCGAGGTTGAGCAGTCGACACTCGGCGAGTGCGACCGACCATCCACCAACCCGCCCCGACTCTTTCGCCAAACACCCTCGGGAGGGATTGGTGTTTCTGCGCGCCAATTGTGTGCCTTACAATTGACTTGCCCTTTTTCACTTTCACTTTTTCTTCTGATCTTTTCTCCCTTCGACACGAAAAATAAAGCGCCCAAGAGAGGCTCTCTGGGAGTGTCACAGTAAAAGCCTCGGACGGCTTTTGCGCTTTCACCAGAAGGTACGTTGTCACTTCACTTCCGCCCGCGCGAAGACGCGCACCCACACTCTCCCAAGCGACTCGATACTCATTGCTTTGCACAGCCATTCCCGAGGCCGGTCCCAACCAGCTTCTGTTGGCTATGAGCACTTCCCACCAACCGGCCCTGCCACTTCCCGCCCATGCATCGCCAGTCTCGACCCACGCAGCGCCTTCTTCCGTTCCGAAGAATGCGCGTTCCAATTACCCGGACATGCTAGGTTCACCGCCGGTCCCTCCCCCGAGGACCTCGTCTACGCATCACAGTCGCCGCAGTCCCAACGGTTCGAAAGAGAAAGACGCCAGTTCGCGGCATGGTAAAAGCCGGGCCGATCGCAAGGAAAATCGCGATCGATCGCGTGATGACCGGAACGGAAAGAGCCGATCACGGCGGGCAGACCCCCTGGAGGAGACAACGCGAGAAACGGGTCGGTCTAGGCCAGCTCCGGTCTCTCAGTCCAACATGGATGATCCAGCAGATGCTACCTTGGCGAGAGAGCCAAGTGCCGTGATCAACTCGGTCCTGGTGAGCGACCCTGTTGTGGACCGGGAGCGCGAGCAGGTACGGCAAACAGGCGCATCACCTGCGGCGGCGGCCGGAGATGCTACCGGCTCTGGTGGCGCCTTGCCCGTGGGCAGTGATAACGCTGAAGATGGCGCCCGCAGTGGGCACCGCAGTCGCCATGACTACAACAACGGAAATACAATCAAGCGCAAGGAAACCACCTTTGGCCAGTACATCCTTGGGCAAACCCTTGGTGAGGGTGAATTTGGAAAGGTCAAGTTGGGATGGAAGAGAGATGGTAGCATTCAGGTCGCCATCAAACTCATTCGCCGAGAAACTCTGGGCTCCAATCCCAGCCGACTGCCAAAGATCTACCGAGAAATTGCCATTCTGCGCGACCTGGCTCACCCTAATATCGTTCGTCTGCATGAAATGGTGG
Source organism: Penicillium hispanicum (assembly GCF_028827665.1). Taxonomy (NCBI): domain Eukaryota; kingdom Fungi; phylum Ascomycota; class Eurotiomycetes; order Eurotiales; family Aspergillaceae; genus Penicillium; species Penicillium hispanicum. The sequence goes on along the minus strand of NW_026623198.1, from coordinate 2,980,207 downwards.
AAACCGATCGTCACATTGGTATCATCATGGAGTACGCGTCAGGTGGTGAACTCTTCGACTACATTCTCAACCACCGCTACCTCAAAGACAACTCGGCGCGTCGACTATTTGCACAATTAGTCTCGGGCGTTGGCTATTTGCATAAAAAGGGCATCGTGCACCGCGATCTCAAGTTGGAAAACTTGCTACTGGACCGGAATCGCAACATCATCATCACCGATTTCGGCTTTGCCAACACATTCAATCCGATTGATCAATTAGAGGAGGAGATCGAGTACAACTTGACCAACAAAGAATATGTGAAGCGAAAACGCCTGGACAAGCCGGGACCGGATGGCTTGCGGCGTGGCGATCTGATGCAGACGAGCTGTGGAAGTCCGTGCTATGCTGCCCCAGAGCTTGTCGTGAGCGACTCCTTGTACACCGGACGCAAAGTGGACGTTTGGAGTTGCGGTGTGATTTTGGTACGTTGACAATTTGCGTTATTCTAGTTCTCACGTCGCTCGGGTTCTAACTATGTTGTTTTTTCAAGTACGCTATGTTGGCTGGGTACCTGCCATTCGACGACGATCCCGCGAACCCGGACGGAGACAACATTAACCTCCTTTACAAATACATAGTCACTACGCCTCTTACCTTCCCCGAATACGTGACACCGCACGCTCGCGATCTGCTTAGACGTATCTTGGTTCCCGACCCCCGCAAGCGTGCGGATTTGTTTGAAGTTGCTCGCCATAGCTGGCTCAGCGAGTACTCGCACATTGTCTCGCACATCACCAGCAGCACGACGAATGTTGCCGACATTGCCAATACTACGATTCCGGCCGAATCCAATAATGAAGCTCCACCTCTTGCCCGCAGTGCCTCGGTCCGCGAACCTCCCAAGACTCACCAGAACAGCGTTCCAGCTGTTGGCGGGCTCAATCACCATGCCGGTGACGTTTCTCAGGATTCGCCGAGCGAGAAGTCGAAGACTTCGCGTGATGCTAAGCGGAGAACGGTACAGGTCGAATATGTGGCTCCGCAATCACAAACCGCTAGGGGAGAATACCCGACAGAGTCTTCAGGCTCACGCAACCGAGAACCTCCCCAGAATGAAGCCCCAGTGGCAGCTGCGGCACCGAAGCCGGTTCAGTCAACAACCACCAAATCAGCCCCCAAGCCGCCCATCAACTACGACAAGCCATTGCCTGGCCACTTCCCTCGAGCGACGTCGGACAATGCGCCTTTTACCGGAACGCACACTACCGTTACGGCACCTTCGGGTGCTCGACCCACTACTGGTGGCTCTATGGCATCCTTCAACACAGGACGCCTGCCTTCTCGAGGCTCCTATGGACAGCCGGTGGCACCAATGGTTACAGCAACTAACACGGAAGGTCGTCTGGCGCAGCCCAAGAGCGGCCAGTTCTCACTTGCTCAGAATCCTGCACAGATATCGAGCACTTCCATTGGCCGTCCCAGTACTCAGCAGCTCCCTTCAACCTTCAACCCCACTCCTCGGCAAGATCCCCCTGCTGCCAAGGGCCACAAGAGGTCAAATACAGTGTCCAGCATTGGCGAGAAGCTCTTTGGACGCTCAGGCTCCATTATGGGTGGTCGCAATCCACAGAGCGCTGCTCCCCGGACTCGTCAAAACAAGCGATATCCCCCTACCAGCATGAAGGAACCACTCCCGCGGGAGAATTCACGTGTCTCCATGGATTCCCGACGGTCCATGCAGTACTCGCACAGCCGGAAAGCGAGTGAAGCTGGTGGAGAAGGTCGGCCGCGTCGTTTCTCCCTTCTTCCGCCCTCCTTTTCCTTCAGGGCATTCTCGTCTAGCCGGGCTCAGACTCCCGAGGAGACATCGCAGACCCCACGCACAGTTGATCCCCGTGGTCAGCAACGTCCTGCTACTGGTCCCGCCCAGAGCCGTTCGCGGGCCACGAGCTATGGAACGCAAGATGCTATGGGTATGGTTAGCGAAGGACCCGGGGGTGAGGTGTATGACTCGAAATCAGAAGAGCCTGAGCAACTGAGCTACGAAGCCCAGATTGACCAGCAATTTGCCGAGCTCGGATCTCGGTTTGATCAGGGTCAGGACTCCTTCGGCGCCCTATCTTCTGGACAAACCTATCAGAATCCCGACGATCAATACTCTGGTAACCACTACACCTACCAGTCTCAGCCCAACTACTACGACGACTACAACGGTGCCTACGATAGCTTGCCCCGGCAATCGATGCAGGCTGGCCGATCTGGACGCGGGCCAAGTGTCCTGCAGAAGAACCACCGTAAATTCGCGGATGCCTACGAGTATGAGCGGGATTTATCCCACCATTCAGGTAGCTCTGGTGCAGCTCGGAAAGTCATGGACTTTTTCCGGCGTCGCGCCAAGTCTCGCGCTGGTGATGACCGGTGATCTCTTGCTCGCCAGCAAATGGACAGGCTGAGAATGCTGAGAACAGAGTGGATGGAGACAAATCCTCCTGGACCAGTCTGTGAAGGCCAACCTGCCTCAAACTCCCCTTTCCCTTCTGGGTGAAAAAAGAGCAGCGAGGTTGCGTTTGGATAACCATATGATACCCTGCTTTTGCTTTTGCCCCCATTCTGTGCATGGAGCGAAATTCTTCATCCGCCGGGTGTTTGATTAATTTTCTAGCATGTTCATTTCCTTTGTCAGAATACATTTTCTTTTCCTTAATGTCTCCTTTCTGTCCCTTTCCCCTGTTCCCTGTCCCCTGTTCTCTTACTCTCTATTTCGTGTGATCAACCTTTCCTTCTCATGTCATTATTATCTCTGGCTGTAAAGTGGGGCATGATCTTTGTTCTTGCTCAGAGTATTATCCAATTCTCTTTTCTCCTGGGTTCTTGATTCTCATCCCTACATCTATCCTCCACGCGTTCCAAAGCTTCTGTCTTATACGGGAGGTCTTTTCGAACGGTAATTGAATGGTTGTGTGACGCCGCTCTTCCTCTTTTTTGTATCTTGTAACTTGTTCCTATCATTTTATTTCTTGTTATGTCTACCAGAGTGGCATTTTGGTAGTACTCGATGTATCAAGGGATGTTTCTGTTAGCGGTTCTCGGTGGTCTCTAGATAGCTTCTCATGGCTCATCCTGACAAAGGCTGAGCATATGGATTTGTTGGGAGTCAATTGCTCTGGTTGCTGGGTTGTGTAGTCCAAGATGTCTTTATATTCCAACTGTCACTGGTATGGTCTCGGCCGTGCATGTAGGAATTCAACCGAGTTTATAGGTGTTGACATCGATCCCAAGAAGGAACAGTATAATTATCAAAAACCATTTCTCAGGGCGACCAAGTTACAGGAAAAGAGGTTTGCACAAGCGGAGGGCCCTTAACTAGCGATTACAATAGGCTTGAAGCGTAGTCGTCTTTACGCAAAGAAAAGATGTGTGCTTCTAAGTAAATGTAAATTGTGCTGGCGTCCAGGATAGCTGGCACCAGCTCTATAAGAAATCCATTGGTCATGGGCCCAACGGCACACATTCAGAGGCACCTGGCCGCCATGTGGCACTGGCCACATCGAAATAGTTCCTCGCGAACTCCAGAAAGAGCTGTTCTGGACCACGGCCAAACACAGAAATATCCTCCATCCGAACGCCAGGAGGAAGCCATTCGGCTGGTCGGAAAACACCATAGTACGATATGCGTGCCTCCTCTGGGATATGTACTGCATGGGCTGTGTCGGGTTGGCAGCTCTGTATAGAAATAGCAGAATCGGTTACGCTGCCAGAAACATTGGCGCCATGTGCTTCGCTCAGCGCGACGCTATAGCTTTCTTCTAACTCCATATGCTTCTCCGCCAAGATCGCAACAGGTGTACATTTGAAGAACCCTTGCACCGGGGGAGCTTGTCGCAGTAGGCTCAACGCCCTTCGCCGGAGACCAGGGTCCCGGCATTTCATTGCAGTGAGAAATAGAGGAATGCCGACACCTGGTTCAAAGCTAAATGGTGGTTGACTTCCATCTGGCCCCGTAGAGGTGTCAAGTATGATACTGGCTTGTTGGACAATGGTAACAAAATCTGCGAGATTACCATCATATACCGTTTCTCGGTGGGTCAAGCTTCCAGAGACAGCAATCGAAACTGCAGCATGGTACGCAAGAAGGACGGGCTCGCAGTTAACAGGGGCAGCCGATTTGGTAAGAATGACGTGGCAAAGATTGGTGTATGCACGATGCCAGATTTCAAGTCGGGCTTGTAAGTTCTTTTTCAGCTCGAGCATCTCTATGCTTACACTGGAGTCTCCGCCAACTTCTCTGAGGTGTAATGTCGCGTCGCGTTCGAAGAGCTGAGCCTCTGCAGCAAGCACGTTTATGGCAGATCTTGCAGAATCGATAGTTAAGAATTCCTCGCTTATATCATGCGAAGCAAACCCAAATATCTCAGTGACTTGGACGGTGGAGATGGTTAGAGAGGTGGTGTTGAGCCGTAGAAATAGGGGAATGATTGTATTTTCCAGGAGAGCGGCCTTGGTGGCAGACACTGCGCCATAGCTGACTTGAGCCCGCAGATCAAGGACCAAGCGCACACCCTGCAAATAAAGCTGCAAGGCATCTTCCACACGCCCTTGAATATTCTCGACGCAGATAAAAAGTATGCAACTAATGAGTGAGATGTACGGATCTGCAGTTCCACGCTCAATCTGCGAGTGGATGCTTGACATGGAACGGGAATACCAGGTCAAAGCCTCTTGCTGGTTCTTGTTCAGGCTGTGGGTCTGTTTATAATTGTTTCTCAGCAGGTTGAAGTCCAGACACTGATCTGGACATTCAAACATGGCGCTGATTGCGATCATGGCATCCCACACAGCAGGCTCACTGCGGCAGATCTGAGGAACAACTGCCGTCCAAAAATCGACATTAAGCCCGGCTGCTAGATGCTTCGCGGCATGCTGGAAATAGTATTCGAATGCACGGCGCTCCCGCTGCCCTGAATTTGGTGACAGGGACAACGCGTGGCTGGGGCTCCAAGCCGATGGGGGAGTTACTGGTGGAGATCTTTCACTGATATTGTATTCACATCGACGCCCCGTGGTAGAGCAGCGGAGACAGCTTGGCTTCTCCTCGCCACATTTGACCCGTCGGATCCTACGACAATTAAGTATTTGAATGCAGAGAAGCGGAATAGAGGAACTAACTCACTTGCAAGTGTTGCATCCGGACCGTGATTTGGTCGCCCCTATACGACGGGTTGTCAACGAGCCAGTCCCCATGCTTGTTCTGCAGCATCCCAATCAGCGAGCCGTCGAGGCATGGGAGCTCGGATTGCGAGGCTCGAATGCAGAGAAGGGTAAGTTGAGGCTGCACTGCAGGTGCCCTGCTGCCGGTGTGCTTAGTCATCCCAGTGCCCTCAGCAACCCGGGGCTTCCAAGGTTGGCGAAAACACGATCAAGCTGGGTCAAATGCGAATAGGGTGAATGATAACTTGCATTCAGTCGCAGGAAATCTATATTTAGTTTTTTGAATATTCGTGAAGTTGAAAGGTTCTCAGAGGAGCCCGAGGTGGTACAAAACTCGCACGTAATTGACCTGACACAGCTTGGTGAGTTTCAAAATGACATTGATGCCATAGCCAGTTCCTTCAGTATTCGAAAATTCTATCTTATTGTAGCGACACATCGGCTGCCACCTTCCGCTTTAAGCAGCCATGTTCAAGATGCGAAGCATTCTTTCAGGAGTCATTTCTGTGGCAGCTTCTTTGGCCCAGCGGTCCGCCTCGGTGTTCCATTCCCTTGGAATAAGCCAGAATTGAATCTGCATTCCTCTCTCGTCCCACCGCTCCATTTCCCCGAGTAGACACTTCCAAAGATCCTGATTCTCGACTGGCAGGCCTTTTCGGGTCTTCCATTCGCGTTGAAGCCATCCTCGTACCCAGGTTGTGATCCCCCGCACCACGTATTCAGAGTCAGTCGCAATGACGAGGTTGTCGATCCCTCCGCGATCCCATTCTTGGTACCGCAAGGCCGCAATAACAGCGCGAAGCTCTGCACGATTGCTTGTTTGCGGGTGCTGTTCGCCAGTGGGGCCTTTGCCCTCGAGGGAGAGCAAGCCAAAGCCTCGGTGAGCTGACGTGGCAGGTTTAAAGACAAAAGAACAGCCAGCTCTTGGGTTCGCTCCGCCGTTATTCAAACACGCACCATCTGTGTAGATGAGGAGCTGTTTGCGGTTGTTTTCACGAATAAATCGATGTGTGGGGATTCCGAACGGGGTGACGAGTATGGGTGGGAAAAGCGACTGCGGCGTATCGCTTGTGTTTGGAGGAATAAACTCCGTCGGTATGACACGTCCCGTACCGACTCGAAGGTCCCTACGGAAAGAAGGAGAAGAATGTTCATCGTAGAAGTCCTCATCGTCCAGATCTTCGTCCATATCTTCGTCATCTTCGTCATCTTCGTCATCTTCGTCGTCGTCTTCCACGTCGTCAATTTCGTCCATGAAGCTGTAATCAACGGTGCAGATGGGACAGATCACAAGGCCGTGCGAGCCACAGAGCAGACGGCCATTAGGAAGCTCGATGGGGCTGTCAGGTCGGAACGCCATGGCGGGGAGGTCTCATTCGAGAACTGGTTGTCTAGTAGAGCGATTGCTGCCCAGGAGGAATCGGGAGATGCAGCTGGGTCGGAATTAGAAGCTCTGTGAAGCAGAGTCAATTGTGACGTTATCGAAGAGCCTGGATAGATGCAACGTCAGTCGCGGCGCTTTTTGCGGGGTTTACGGAGCGCCAAACTCACCACGCGTTGTCCTTGGTTGGGGCGATGATAGAGCCGAGTCCGTGGTATATTTGGTTGCGATTTTGACTCTGAGGGAAACAATAGCTGGGGCTGGGGCTGTGTGGTGGAAATGATGGGAATGGAAAAGATGGGTTGGGGAGAGGAGAGGAGCGCAGCACGTTTGCGCGTGTCGTCGCAATCGACTGTTGATCGCGGCTCCACTGAAGCAGAGAGCTTAATCGGCGAGATTGGGCATCCACAGATTTTCCCTTAGGATATTGATGAAATGTGTCGATAGTGTAACGGATTGTAGGACACGTCAGAATCCAACACTTCTACTCCTTCCTTCCATTCTATAGCTGCAAAATCAATTTATAGCTGCGAAATGAAGATATCAACATGCTGAAGACGCTAGAACAACGCTCTCAACTGAATCCAGAAAGCCCTCGCCGGCGTAGACAGCCTTGCAAGCTACCAAAAACTCATCTCTTGCGCTAGACAGTGTTGTTGACAAGGCGCTCAACACACGCAATACGGCACTTTTCCCTCGGATGACAAGTGGAAACGTCGTTCCAATCGGGACTTGGAGGGCTCTGCATCCTCTTGCCCTGCTCATCAACCATGGCTAGGTCGAACCTCATCAGAGTGTAAGCCGCCACAAGTTTCATGGTCAAGGTCGCCAGTCTCTGGCCTTGACATGCGTGTCTGCCACCACCCCACCCAAGGAATGGTGCATCTTTGTTGACACCTCGAGCTGGATCCCAGCGTGTCGGATCCGGGTAGTAAGCCGGAGTAAGAGAGGTATCAGCGACGGGATATGCAATAAAAGACCCCCTAGGAATGGTATAAGGCCCGATGCTGAAATCCGGGCCCATGTTCTTTCGCACTGCGGTGAGAGGCTGGGACGTGCGAAGTGTCTCTCGTATGCAAAAATCAAGGCGAGGCAGTTGAGACTCCCAAGCCGACAATGGAATCGACGATAGTGCCTGGATAAGTACTTGCTTTGAGCGTGGGGACGATGTGAAATTGTGGGTGTTGATGAGGGTTTGGATCTCCTCCCGAACAGCCGCGGCCCATTCGGGCTGAGAAGAAAGGAATATAATGAGCCATGTTCCTACGGATAAAATATCGTCAGTCGTCTTCCACCAGAGAGATGTTTGGTTGCAATTAAAACTGAGTCACAATGCCCATAATGACATACCTATGGTACCGGTCGATCGGGCTCCAGCTATGGGAAGGCCTATCATGAGCTTCGTAGGTGCTGTTAGTCGTTTCTCAGGCTTCAAACTATCTGATGGAGAAGTCGAAATTGAGCAAGAAGCTTACCTGGAGCACACTTCCTTCGCTCTCTCCTGCATCCAACATTTGTTGTAACGCATCTTCCCTAAAGATTCCACTGTTTTCCCTATCGCGGATGGTCTTCTTGAAGACACGATAAATATCACCCAAGGCCCAGATCTTCCATAGGACCGATGGTCCCGGTAGCCAAGGGAGCTTAGTTAGAAACGGCTTAAAGGGAGAGTCGATCACGTCGTAATTGTGCTGTAGACGGGTCACAAGGGCCGGATTGTCAGCCACATCGAAGGAGGTTGTCGCGCGGATGATCATCTGAAACGTAACCTATGTAGTCGAAATTTGACATCAGCCTCAAAGCATCATAATGGATTCAGGGTTTCTTAGGCAAGGCAAGACAATGCAGAGTTCATACATCATGGACGGCGGAGCAAGGATCAAGTTCCCCTTGATCCCCCCAAAATGCAGTCGTGCGCTCGCAGTCCGACAACAACGACGGAATCACTGCAGCCGTAAGTCAGCGACTATTCGGTAAAGAGACTCAAAAAAGCACTGCTCACAAAATTGTAAATGGCTAGGTCGTTGAATATGGCTTACACGCTTGTACATGCCGTGGACTTGATGCGGGTCCAATCCGGTTGGAACCTGAATATGTGAGCTTGTTGAAATCATAACTAGCCACAGCCCAGCCAAAGCCACGTACAGTACTGATAAAAATCTGGTAACCCTCATATAAGTCGAGACCCTTCTCTGCATAGAACCTGTTTCGGCCTTCGTCTCCCGAGAGAGTAATCACGTCGTGCCGATTCAGCTTGAACTGAAAAATAGAGGACGATGTGGCTCGGAAACCCTCTCTGATAAAGTCGAATTGACATTCTGAAAAGTGTCGGAGGATTTCCCCCATTGGCATGAGTAGCTGTGGAGGGGAGCCAGCAGGCTTTATGGGAGACTTTGCTAGCATTCGTAATGCCCAAGTCGTTAAGACAAACACAGCGAGAGCTATGGCAATCAGATATATAGGACTCTGGAGAACGGGAGGCAGAATCCTGCCTACCGTATTGCTCCATGACTGAAAGATACTCTGCAACATAATGGGGATGGGGCAAAGACATTCAATGTCAGTTATGTAGGTTGCAATGGAAGTGTGATTTGCACTTGGAGCCGGGAGCCAGGCGAGGTCCTTTTTATTGCGCCTTGAGCACGACCACCTATACAGAACTAATCCTTACTAGACTCTAGGAATTCATTAAGTCCCTCGAATCCTGGAATTGGTGAAGCGCTTGTACATTGTCCACCCAGTAGCAGCCCCTCTATGAACCCTGCTCGACGCCCCATCGACCACGGCTGCACGCCCGTCAACCACATCTGCACGCCTCATCAACGGCCCCTGCGCACCACGCCCTATAAATGGCTTTGGCATATTCATCAAGCGCTTAGATATACCCCAGGGTGGATATTGCACAATTATATTCATCGAAACTTCGAGGTCATTGGGTCGATCTCAAACTACTAGGTACAAAGGCTACGAGGGGAAAAGAAAGACTGCGATGACCCAGAGTAAAATAATGGGATAAGAGAAAACTAGGAATCAGATGAGACAAAGATTTTCGGAAACGTGAACGCCCAAGGTATCTTCAGCCACCAACAGAAAGGATTGTGCAGAAGAGACAATCCTAGTCGCTTAGGCCTGCAATACTCCAACCTTGGAAATATCTACACATGCCTAAAGCATGGTCAGCCACAAGAAGCCACTCATGGGCCTGGGTAGGATGCAATAGCAAGAGATATATAGTCTTGCTGTCTCAGGCTCGCAATATTTGAACATATACAGACTATTCGGCGAGCATCCTGCAGGTATTGGTTATAGCAAAACACCGACAGCTTATCTTGCTCTCTCTGAAAGAACCTACAACATTCTGGCTTCTTTTATTGTCAGTACTACTTGTTTTGGGTGTGATGTTTGTCTACGCCAAGGGTACGTAGTCACCATGGGACGTGGATATCAATATGCTTGTCTAGGAATTATATGTAACCAGGTGTATCCCTGATCCATAAAAACATGAAACATTATTCGTGAGATACTCCTTTTAAGTTGTGAATATAGCTCATGTTATTACACTTTCGAAGGAGCTAGCGTAGGGAAGAGCCCTGAGATATAATTCCAGGATGCCACAATACAGTGTTTTTGCTCGTGTTCGTTATAGCTATTAACCGCATCCCAAGTTACGGTCGATATAGATCTAACTGCGGAACGAAGCGGAGCATCCACAACACCCAGAATCAGGCTGCAAGGCAAAAAGATACCCCCTATTGGTTGGCTATAGAACGGTGTGGTCAAAGTTCCGCCTATGACAGTCACCTGACTCTGTTTACCAAGCGTATAATTGGCTGTTCATGTGTAATCTGATAGATAGTTTATCCAGTTCCTGTATATTTTGATTAGTCTGTCACTACCCAGTATAGTAAAGATATATACTAGTCCTAAGATGGTAACTGTTACGACCCGGAACTTCTTTTGCGCAAACAAGTATTGGGGGCGGTCTATATCAGCCCCCAAGATAATGATCAGGGGTCAAAATCATATGTAGAGCTCTTCGTTGGAATTTTCTGGGAACATCTCCCATTCATCCGTCTAAACATTCAGAATGAAGTTGACTTATATTCCTTGGATGTTTAGCGCCTTGGCCGCTGTGGCTGCCGCTGTCGATATCGATGACCTCTGCGTTCCTTACCTCCACCATGATGGGGACTACACATTGCAGTTGCTGTGCCCCCATTCCGAAACCAACATTCCGGCAAATGACTGCGTTGACAACGACAATGGCAAGCTTGTCGCGCGTCCATAGTAAGCCCCGATACCTTTGTTCTCAATCACTGCTAGACATAACTAATTTGATCCCTCTTTACAGTGGCAACATGGGCGAATCGTGTACAGACTGCAATGTAAACGTATTGCCGTCTGTGAGCGATGTTTACTTGCGCTGTACGTGCACAAATGAGGACGGCCATGCAGTAGACAATGTATCCCTTGCGTGGAGTAAGCCATTCCTCCAACTATACTCGATCTTATGCAGACTTACTGATGATGGGCGGAATTAGCCTCCATTTTCCCAACCATTACAGCCTCCCAACTGCCAGCGACGCAGACAAACTTGGTCTGCGGTACCATAACCGGAAGTGTGACCACCAAGACGGCTTCTCCTCCTTCCAGCAGTTCGGCCAAGCCTTCCCCGAACTAGGCTCCCTACACTTTTGTCGGAATGGATATAGGAAGATTCCTATCAAGAGTTTATGTATTCCTGTATGCTTTGTCGTTGATTGGTTCGCCTCTTAACGGCAAGATTGTACAGATAGGGATAACACATTTCTTCTTGGTTCCAATTGGTCGTGTTCTTCCAGAAACTGACAACCTTCAGTCCTATGTACTATGAGCAGTTCCACCACGCCTTCCACTATCAAGAGTATGGTCGGGAAAAGGGATTATCGGGGGAAGATGGCTTGGCTAGTAGCTCATACGTTTCAACGACTGTTTTGAATGACGCTGCAGATGACTTCCCCGTGAACACAAGCGAAATCATGATACTGGAGTAATGTATTACGAAATTCGTTCTCAAATCAACACCTGCTATTCTAAAGTGCATATCGGAAGTGCTTGGACTCCATGTCCGTCATATCTCTAAAGCCATCTATAATACCCTGGGACGCGGTATCCTCGTGCACGCCACCCATGGATCCTCTTATCGCAGTATCAACTGCGGCCTCTCGGCGTGCATTCGCCCATCTCATTGCTGCATACGCCACCAGTGACAAGATCATAATGCCTGCGTAGCACACCAAAAGTCCCGTCAGGGCAGAGTAATAACGTGGTGCCTCGCGAGCGAAGAAGATATTCGCACCGGCCACATTGCCTGCTGCATATAAAGTGAACCACATGCCATTAGCGACAGCTCTCTTAGTATGACCGGCGACATTTGTGGATAGGATATTCCAGGAGACAATGACTGGTGCTCCGCAAATATATTGCAACCAAGTACATCCAACAAGAGTCCAGCGGTGGTCAGTGCTGGTGAAACGGATGCCGAGTAGACCGCCAAAAGGAATCAGGCTCACGACCGCGAGAACAATGCATCGAGTATTTGGGACGTATGTAGCGACAATCCCACAGATTGGAACTATAACAGCTTCAAAGGCGCCTGTTGGTAGCTGGAGGAGGGTGGCGTTGATCCCATTGAATCCGTAGCCTTTGATGAGAGCAGAGGCAAAGTTGGAGACGCCGCCATTAATGACACCACAGGCAATGCCGATACCGACACAGCAGAGCACTTTGATGTCATACAGGTTTTCGACCGCTTGCCGCGGCTTGATCTGTCGAGTTTTCACGCCGATCATGTTCTCAGCCACCCGACGCACGGCAACGACGCGTTGACGATGGGTCAAGAATCGCGCAGAACTTGGTGAGTCAGGCACAAGCCAAAGGAAGACGCAGCCACCGACAAAATTTAGCAGTCCAATTGTCAAAAAGATAAGCTTCCAGCTGTGAAGGGACGTGTTGTGGGTATGACCCAGGCCGAATCCCAAAAGTGCACCCACCATGGTCGCCATACCGTTGGCACTCAACCAGATTGCCATACGTAATGGTTGTTCGGCTCGTTGATAAAACATGGAGGTAATGACCATCACTTGTGATCCAACATTAGCAAATGATATCAGCAAATGAGAAATGACAACTCGTCGCTGAGGGCATAAGTCACGCACTGCATGGACTGACCCCAGCCTCCGCCATCCCGAGCAGAAACCGGAGCACCAAAATGCCGGGATAGTTCGTGGCTCCAATATGGGCAATGACAAGTACACTCCATATCAGAAGCATTCCACCCATATACTTGGCGACAGGCAGTTTTTGGATCAGGAGGTTGGCAGGTATTGCCCAAAACAGATAACCAAAGTTGAAGATAGCCGCGACCCAGGAGTATCGTTGACCTTCCAGCCCGAGATCAGGGATCAAAGAATAGGCTGAGGCATAATTGAGAGACAATTTGTCTGCAGCAGTGAGTTATGGCATAGACAGGCACCGAAAAGGGAAAGCATCATACCAAGAAATTGAATCACGTAAGTGACATAGAGCTGAACTAGTCAGAAACGACACCAGAAGATGGGACGCAGCTACTGACAATGGGCATGATCCTCCAATCCAGAATCCGGAGCACCTTTGCACCTTCCTGCTTCACTTCCTCTCTGGACAGCTGCTCGGCTTCGACGTATAGATCGGCGCCAATATCGCGGACTTCGCCAAGGGCGACATCCTTCTCCACCGCGGACCGGGGCTCCGCCTTGGACTCTTTCAACTCCATGCCGAGTGTGAATGTTCTGTCCGTTCTTTGCCTTTCCTCCTCCCTCCCATGCCTCTCGATTTATATGCGCTCGCAGTGCAGATCAAGACTCTTCTGTTATCACTGCCAAGCAGATAAGGTCGTCAAGGTTATCTTGTTATCCTCGCTCAGCGATAGGCGGACAATTGCCCGTCTTGCATGACGACGGGGGAGAAAGCAACCAGCGGACAATTGTCCGCCGCCTCCACATCGGAGCGCAGGTGCGCCAGCGGATGATCTCTGTATAGAAATCTCTCAAATTGATGGGAACTATTGCGCGGAGGTATCTGCCGCGCCGTATATTGCTTTGGCCGTCAAGTGCTCGCGACAGACATTGAACAGACCGGGAGAGTGAACTGTCTCCCATCACACCATGCCTCCATCAATCCAGAGTCAAGACTTCAGTCTCCTTGACGCAAGCATCTCCGAGCTTCAAAATGCGCTCTCCTCGGGATGGCTCACCAGCGTGGACTTGGTCTCTCGCTATCTGCGGCGGATCAGTGTCCACGATGCCAACGGCCTTAAACTCAGCGCCATTCCCATCCTCAATCCATCTGCCTTTGACGATGCTGCTGCTTCGGACGCACGACGCGCAGCGGGGCTTCCCCCACGACCATTGGAGGGAATCCCATATCTGGTGAAGGACAATATCAAAGTCAAAGGCATGACCGTTGCCAACGGATCTCCTGCATTTGAGACTCTCGTTGCAAATGACGACGCTGTATGTGTGCAAATTCTTCGAGATGCTGGAGCAGTGCTTCTCGGTCGAACCAACATGCCTGCCATGGCGTACGGTGGTATGCAGCGCGGCGTCTGGGGTCGTGCTGAGAGTCCATACAATGGCGACTACCTGGCTGCAGCATATGCCTCTGGATCGTCCAATGGGTCGGGCGTCGCCACAAGTGCTAACTTCTGTGCCTTTTCTTTGGGGACGGAGACGGTTTCCTCTGGGAGATCCCCTGCTTCGAACAACGCCATCGTCGCATACACGCCCTCCAAGGGCCTGCTCCCGCTCCGTGGTGTTTGGCCTCTCTATCCTACTTGTGACGTCTTGGTACCCCATACAAGAACGGTCGCCGATTTATTCCATGTGCTTGATGTTCTGGCAGTATCGGATCCAGCGCCAGCTGGAGACTTCTATAACGAGCAGGAACTCATCTCCCTGCCATCTATTAGTACAGTCAGACCGGAATCTTTCTCGGAGCTGCAGGACAAGACTTCTCTCCAAGGGAAGCGAATTGGCGTTCCGTCAATGTACATTGGCGGCGACAATTCGACGCTCTTACCAGTGAGCAGAGTCCGCACCCGGCCCTCCATCATCAAACTGTGGCAAGAAGCCCGACGTGCGCTCGAGGCGTGCGGTGCTGAAGTTATCGAAACCGATTTTCCTCTCGTGACGACGTATGAATCCAACGCAGCAATTGGCCAGCTCGTCACCGTCGCAAATCTTCCAGAAGGCTGGGCTAGCAAAGAACGTTGCGAAGTGATGGCACATGCGTGGGACGATTTCTTGGTTGCAAACGCCCAGGAAGGTCTCGAGTCTTTGACACGCGTCGACCCAGACACGATTTTCCCACTGGCACCAGGCTCGCTGCTCGGCACCCCTGAGGCAGCAAATAAGCCCCGCTGGGGTGAGATTGTTGAGTATCCGCGAACAAAGCCCGCTTCCATCTTCGAAATTCCAGACATCAAGCAAGCACTCCAGGCACTGGAAGACGCTCGACATGAGACGTTTGAGAAATGGATGGACAAGCTCGGTCTCGATGCGGTAGTCTTTCCGGCCGTCGCTGATGTTGGTGCTGCGAATGCAGATCTGGATGAGGAAGCATCTCGCTACGCGTGGAGCAACGGCGTCAAATACTCCAATGGCAATCGACCCATTCGGCATCTCGGCGTGCCGACCATCTCCATTCCGATGGGTATCATGGAGGATACACGGATGCCGGTCAATCTGACCTTTGCTGGCAAGGCGTACGATGATAACAGCCTTCTGCGATTCGGGTATGCTTTCGAGAATGCCACCAAGAGCCGGGTCCTACCGCCTCTCGCACCAGCCCTGGACTCCGATAGCATTCTTGTGCATTCTTGCTCCCAACCCGTCGTACCTCAAAAGCCACCGGTGCTTGTGGTCGATAAAGTAGCAAAGGAAAGCCATGGCTCGGGGCTAAGTCTTTCCATCAATGGATCCGTGAGCTTAGGGGACACAGGATTGAAAGCGATATCCTGCTATGTCAACGGACAGACATACGATACCCTGGTACACGACAACGGGGACTGGGCACTCAAGTGTCCGATCATTCTACCTGGGCAAGGTGAGAAGTGGGAAAGATGGACGAGCCCGGCGCTGACTCAAACAATTATACTTGTTGTCGCATATACTGACACGGGTGCTGCAGCTGGAAAATTCATTCCCGCGTGATGATTCTATGTTCCACTGGAGATGCTTTTTTTTTCAACATATAAATATCATATGATGTATATAAACCTAGACTTGATCTAGATTGTGCCAGTCACAAAATCGTCCGGTATCGGCTCATATTGCACACTTCTTCCTTCCATCATATCTTCTATCATACCCAGAATTGCGCGATGAAGGTACTTCTTCTTGAGATGTTCAAGATGAGACTCAGCCTCCTCCAGGGAAACAATGGTGATTTCCGGTGCAAACAAATCCGAGTTCATTATGATCTTCTGCTCCAAGAACTCGAACACCTTCAGATATGGCAAGGCGTCATCCCAGCGATCTGCAAAGCAAGCGATATTCTTATGGCAGGCTCCGATTGCTTCTGGGGAGTGGTAGGTGCGACGTGTTTGCTGGAGGTCCAGATTGTCGGGTATGGGTCTTGTTGCCCAGATCAGGTAAAGAAGCATTATTCCTGCGCGGAATTGATACACGAGCTTCATCGGATTGTCAGCGATGTCGGACCCTGAGAACTATCAGATGATGGCTATGCTTACCGCTGACCAAGTAAAACACATCACATGGCCTTCCTCCTGCAAGCGACGGAATGTGAGACACACGTCCACGACGGCAGAGAAAATATCCTCGGTCCCTTCGTGATCGAGAAAGTTCCGCTTCTCTTCCAGCAATATCAGGATGCTGTAGTCGTACAGTTTCGCCATCCAATTGGGGTGGTAGTAGCCGCATGAAACATTAGAAATTCCATATCGCGGTATGTCCTGCCTCCATATATCGAGAGCGGACTTGAGTGACGAGTTCTGGGCGTGCTTCTCTTCGGAAAACTGCCAGCAAGATGCTTCTAATGAGCGCCTTATGTTGGCCTGAATTTTGCGCAGCCGGAAAAGATGCCCCAGCGCAGGATTAGTCGTGACTGGTGGCTGAATTATGTCGCCAAGAATACACATCTAGCAATTTGTCAGTATTCACCCGGATAAAGTCGGTTCATTTTAAAGGTGGTTGCTCACATCGTCGTCCACAACTCGATATGCAGCAGAGACCGGCCGATCCCATCCCGAGGCGATGATCACATTCAACATGTAGCAAGCAATAAACATGTCCTCCGTCAGGACTTCACCAGAAGCGGCGGTCACCTCCCCATCTCGATTAGCTCGAGCATGCTTTCGAATTTCTGACATTGCAGCTGTGCAGAAAGGCACTATAGAGGAGACGCTCGTGTCTATCTCTTCGGAGGACGGAGAATGTAAGGAGTAGACGATCAAGAGCAGTGACGCTTGTACCTGTAGGACCATAGACGGGTGTCCCACAACGAGGGGGTAATAGCTCATTGCAGACGAATACAGCTCCTTGGAACGCACTGAGTGTAAAGGGTCGCGATGCATGGTACTGCATAAGGAGGCACCAATCGCATAAATCATCTGTAGAAAGAACATCTGCCATTCTTCCTGCTCTCCCATATCCTGCTCGTTATGCCATGATCTCCATAGGGTCTCGTTGAGAAAGGGCCACTCGCGATGTGAGATCGAGAAGTATATGTTGATGTATAGTTCAGCGAGCCACGGGTTTTCATTGCTTATAATGGGAGGGGTCGGGTCTTGGCCCAGTCGTAGAAAATCAAGGGATTCGTTGTGCAATTGAGAAAAGACGTCTGAGAATGAAGGCGAGAGAATCGAAAGCTGCCCCGGACTTAAAATTGACGGCTGCGACTGAGATGTTGTGGCAAGTGCATTTCCATCTTGGGTCGTGTCCACCTTCGAATTCGCCGAGCTGTTCTGGCTGGTCTCCCATGCCATCCATGAGGCACACGACGGTGTTCGTCGACTTATCTCCGGCTCTGGGATTGAGTCTGTCTGGACACCCACATCATGCAGGGCAACATTAGATCCCACGGCACCAGGCAAGCCTTCCAGTTCGGCCACCCTCCGCTCCAGCTCCTTCAAATATGCCAGCGGAACGGTGATGCTATCGCCAGACTTTCGCGATCGAGCTGGCAGACACTCGGCGCCCTTGCGTCGGCATTCGCCGCACGTTGGCTTTAAATGATCGCATTTCCGTTTCAGACGGAAACAACGAGAGCAGGCAATCTCTCTCTGCTTGAATGGGCGCGACATGCGGGAGTTGAAGGAGGACAGTGCGGGGGCGAGCGGAGATCGCGACGGCGGTTGATATTGATAAGAAGGTTTCGGGTGGAACCCGAGGCTAATACGAAGCTAAATGATAAGCGCCAGCATCGAATCACATCAAAGAGGATGGGTGCTATCAGGACATCGTCGGGCCCTATCCCGAATGGATTTCCACCACTCCGATTTCAGTCCCGAATCCATTTTCCCATGGAGGAGTCAAATCCGATGGTCTTGGGATCGATGTTCAGCGTGTTGAGCATGAAGCTCATGGTAAACTCCTATCACTCCGGTCAGCATGCAGCATGGCCATTGACCAAGGGCCCCCGGTAGAACTTGCCTCTTCTTGCTTGTCATCAGCCTGCTGAGATGGATCATTCTTCGGGTTCAATCGGTCGTGGTCGTATTCAACACTACCATGCCCCGATGCTTCTCCATCTGGATGCTCCTGTCCCTCCTCTTGAAAGTCCCACCGCATGGCATCGCGCTTACTGCGTTCCCTCCAGGCGCTCATTCCGCCCATCCTGGCGACGCGTTCCTGGGCTCCAGCAAAGACCTCATCGGCTGCCTCCTGGCTGACCAGCCGCCACTTCATGATCAAACCTTCCAGCTCTCCATCTCTGGCCGAAGACTCAATTTGAAGCGCTTGTCTCGCGGTGTCGACTTCCGCACGTAGTTTACACATACGCAATTGTAGAGAGCGTTCCTGCTTCTGTAAATCTAAAAGCTCGGGGTCCGAAAGTGGGGATCGCGATGGTATGGACAGACTAGAGCGAGCGACAGGCTTATGCCGATGGACTGTAGGAGACGTCTCTGGAGAAGGGGAAGTCACCGCTGGGGATGCATTGGATGACGTGAGCAATGACACCGGATGTCCTCCATCTTGAGGAACCAAGGCCAAGTCCGGTGTTGAGAGTGGGAGTTGGGATGAGTTCTCCGCTGATATCGGCCTGCGTAACGGGGACTTGAATGGCTTTGAAAGTGCTGCAGCAGCGTCGACACGTCGGCGCTTACTTGGATGCTGATCCCCCGCCATTGGTGTTTGGGACTTGGTAAAGAGAAGAGAAGGGAGGCAATGAAAGAGAATAATGAAAGGGCTTATCGATAAGGCGCACTTGTATCTACGGAACATCACATACAATACAAAGTCGTCAATGACCCACGCCACCTGCCACCCATTGCCCAAACTCAGGGTCACCAGGGCGAGGGAAAAATCCACGGTCGTTAGCATTGGCATTGGCATTCCCACCACCATTGCCATTTGCATTTGCCTGATTGGCTGCATTCTCATTCTGCCGGTTCCGCTGCTGTTGCTGACGGATGTACACCAACACGAGAAGAGTAGCAGCCAGTCCGACGATCAGCAGACCTTCAAGCATGCCTTCATCGATATCAAATTCCAGCTCGTCATAGTAGCCATCATCGTGGTCTGACTCCAGACCTCGCGATCCCATGAGGTCTTTGTCGCCATCCCGGGCTTCATAAACTTCTTCCCAGTATGCTGCTTCATCGTTTTCAATGAAGGCGGCGATCCATTCCCTAAGGGTGCGGCGGGGTCTCGCATCTGGGTGTCATGTTAGGGAAAAGGATCCACAAGATCATACTTGGGTGAAAATAGGATGCTTGCTTACCTTCATCGTCGCGAATGGGATTGATATCTCCATTCGTTATGCGATTCCAATATCCCCGAGCACGCAACTTCAACAGGCTTAGCTTCACAGGCAGGTATGCTTCGGAGTTGATCTCCAAAGCTAGATCATAGTACCGTTTGGCCATGTGAAAGTCCTGCTGAACGGCAACCCCATTTTCATGCATCCAACCTAGGTTCCAGTAAGCCTGAGCGCTGTGATAAGCCTCAGCGGCATTGTGGTAGCAAATGGAGGCCTTTTCAGCATCAGACAATGCGCCTGTACCGGCTAGGTAGTAATCGCCCATCTTGATTAAGGAGTCGATGTTGGCTTGTTTAGCCGACCTGGTCCAGTAGATCAACGCCAGCGCCGTGTTGCGCAGCAAGGCAGACCGGGCCTTCGGGACCCATGGTAGAAAAGCATTCAGTGAGAATACGGAACGCTGCTCGTCAAGGATATAAGCCACATTCGCCTGCGCGTGTTCATACCCCTGCTCTGCGGCCATCATAGTGGGGATGAGGGCACTTTCTTCGTCACCAGCCTCGTATGCAGCATTCGACTCTGCAAAAGCCGAGTGGATTACTTCGGCTTTCTCGGCAACCATTTTGTAGTAGGCTGCGGCCACACCGCAATGCCGCTGTCTGCCCACACCAAAATTCGCCATCTCTGCCAGATAATAATACGCTTCCATCCATCCCCAACGGGCGGCAAGATCGAAGTAGCGTGTCGCGGTGGCTACGTCACCTTGGTCCAGGAAGAGGGCGCCAATGCGCGTTTGCGCCGCCGGCATATCCTGATCGGCCGCTGCGCGGAAATATGAGGCCGCTTTGTGTGGATCTTGCGGCACTCCATAGCCATGAAGATACATCAGTCCCATTTGATGCTGGCAAAGTGGCTCGCCGTTCGTCACACCTCGCTTGAACCAGATCAGGGCTTTGGCATAGTTTTGCTTTACGCCCTCTCCACGGAGGTACATCAAGCCAATATACCCTGCCGCTCTGGCAGCCAGTTGGTCGAGTCCTGCGGGGTGATTTTGAATGATAGAGCCGTCCTTGTGCCAGTATCGCTTTGTAATGACTTTGAAATACTTCATCGCCCGTGGAAAATTACGAGGTAAGCCACGGGCCCCTTCGTAGTTCATCCTTGCCAAGGTAAAAGTGTGCCACAGCTCGCCCTTGCGGGACATGAGATCCAGGAACTCTAGGACATCTTCCACGCTCGCTTCGGTGCTGGCGTGAGCAGGGTCCCGCGCATTACGCCCCGAGCTCGACACACTAGCCCCTTGGCCGTAGACACCACCATGCTCGTCTGCCCATCGATAGGAGCTCTTGATCATGGCGCTTCCACCCGGTGGGCCGGCGCGATAGTATTCCATCGCCTTGTCGGCCACCCTCTTATAGTAAATGATGGCGTGATCGCAGTTCTTGGGTGTCCCAATTCCCGTATGGTAGCGATAGGCCAGCGTCATTTCAGACCGAGTATTTCCTCCTTCCGCTGCGAACTCGTGGTACATCAGCGCCTTCGCTTGGTCGGGTTCAACTGCCTCGCCAATCCCCGTCGCATACATGAATCCAACCATGGACTGCGCCGTGCTGTTTCCGGTCAGCCATGCCAGTTCATTATACCACAGGAAGGCGTTGCTGAAGTTGCGCGGGTGGGTGAAGTTGCCGTAGAGATTCATCTCTGCCAGGAGAAACATGGCATCCGCGTCATCATCCTCGTTTGCTGCTGCCTTCAGCTCTTCGACAGCGCGTGTGACCGCCGGCGTCATTCGGCGATCGGCGTTATTGGAGGCTGGTCCATTCATGAACAGTATTCGGAAGGCTTCGCGGCCGTAGTATAATGTGTACCCGAGTAGCCCGGACGGCTTGTCTATTGAGGAGACAGATGGCTTCGCATCCCGAAGAACGTCCCACGCATCCTGAACTCGTTCTGAAATCACATCACGAACTGCATCAGTATATTCGTAGATTGAATCACCTACGCGACACTACCAAGATCACTCACGGCTAACATGCCAGGGCTCTGTCTCAGGCGCAAACAGGAACTCGGGCTTCTCGGTGTTTCCAGCAACAATGGTTGATGAAGTGTCACCTATGGGCTTTTCGCTCGACCCGGCTGTGCATGTTTGCAGCAGCACTGATAGGAGTCAGCATCCGTTGGCAAGCTCGAAAATGCGGGGGATCCCTTACGCAGGGCCGGCAGAAAGCAGGAGAACAAGATCCTCATGATGCCTGCAATATGTGAGAGTTGATAAAGAATGAGAGTCGCATTGCGACTCTTTGAGGAGGAGGATTCAGCAATGTAATGGAGAGACTGTGTCCGCGGTGATGTAGTTCCCAACGGGCCACTTGTCTTGACGGAGCTTCGTTTTGCCGAGGGCGAATCAGGGCCCGACGTGAACGCCTATATGAAGTGCCTAATAATATCAAAACAATAAACCTCACTTTCCTCAAGTCTTGTGTTTTAAGTATTCAAATGTAAAGCCTCAAGTATTTTGCAGATATATCGGATTAGAGCCTGGTACCTGGCAAGCTCATGAGAATCCAAAGGTTCATGTGGGCTTATTTGTCGCCACTACTAGGTATAGACTGCCACGGCAGCGATTCAGAGCTACCAATAGCAACGACTGTCATTAAATTCTTTTTATTCAGCTCCGTCGGGTCTGTGTACAGAACGGGAGAAGATGAAACAAAATACACAACCCCCAGTGCGCTCTCCATGCAAAAGGAAAAGAAACATTTGGGCAGTCAGAACACACTCCCGATGAAAGGCCTCAACGTCGCATCATCCTTTGTGAAAGACCTCCGGAACAAGTCCCGGGTATCAGTCCAAAGGTCAGCGCAACATTTCGTCTCCTATTGGGAGCCCATCCCTGACCACCTGCGGAAATGGGGGGTAGCAGAAGTCGTTCACAATTTCGAAAACGGAATTGACGGCTAGAACTGGGGCATCTTGAGTGGCAAATAAAGATGAGAAGAAAGCCTGCAAAGCGGCTCGAACGTTGCTAAAACAGATACAATTGAATGGGCGAGAAATGCCCAGATCGTGAAAAAGAGATGATCATCCAATTCCGAGATTGCAGGCGCGAGATGATTCTTTTTGTGGTTTATCTGAAAGTGTTGGTGATGATACAATGGTACAGCACGAGCCATTGATGCCGTATCTAACCAAATTTCACTGACGCGGAGACCTAATTTTCAATATTAGTCAACGCATCTAAAGACAGGGAGGTAGGCATAGCTCACGTTGGGCTGTAAGCCGGAGAGGTCGGGCTATAGCCAGGAGAAGTGGGCGACGTCGGAGAGCCAGCGAAGTTAGGAGAGGTCGGCGAGTAAGACTGGGGGCTCGTGGGAGACCAGCCAGGTGAAGTTGGTGTGTACTTGGGGGAGGTGGGAGAAGTGGGAGACAGGTGCCGACCGCCACCAAGCGCAGGGCTAGTAGGGCTGTAGCTGGGAGACGTCGGGCTGAAGGCCGGCGAGGCCGGACTAAAGCTGGGCGAAGTGGGACTGTAGTTGGGCGAGGTCGGCGAGAACCCAGGCGAAGTAGGAGAGTACGACGGTGAGGTGGGCGAGACTTGACCATAAGCAGGCGAAGTCGGCGAATAGGCCGGGGACGTCGGCGCAAACGATGGGCTGGCAGGGGAGAACCCAGGAGAGGTCACGAAGCGAGGGCTCGTCATGCCGATACCCGGAGACGTGGGAGAATAACTCGAGGATGGAGAGTAGCCAGGAGACGTCGGGCTAGTATTGAAAGGGCTGGTAGGGAAGTAGACACCTGGGCTGCGAGCTGCAGGACTGGTTCCACCAAAGCCGTCGGTTGGCTGGTACGTGGTGATGCCTCCAGGGCTCTCTGCGCCCGGCTGGCGGATAGGCGAGAAGCTTGCATCTGGATCGCCATCCGCCATGTATGGGGAGCTTGCCATGGGCGAACCGGTATCGTACTGGGTTGCAGCGCCATCCGGAATGTTGCCTGCTTGGGCCACAGCGAAGTGGGCATTGGACACGACCGTATTGAGCAAGTTCTGATCCAGATAGACGTCGAACTCTCCCGTTCCAGCGGGGGCCATTTGTCCGAGAATCAGGTTCTCCGACACACCACGGCAGTCATCGAGTTCTCCGAAGGCGGCAGCCTCCAACAGAATCTCCACGGTTTCTTCGAACGAACAACGCATGAGAGCACCGTTGTCGGCACGGTTGATACCGTGGCGGGTAACAGGAGTCAGGTAGCCGCGCACAGTCATGACATCAACCAGAAGGGCCAAATGTCGGTGGTTGACATAGGAACCATCAAAGGCCAGCACCTGAGTCAACTCACGCAGCACAGCGGTACGGGCAGCCTCGATACCGAAGACCTCAAAGATCTCAATAAACTGGTTGGAGTAGGTACGTGTAGCATCGACACCGGGGATGGCAAGAACAGGGGCAAGAGAAGAACCGCTGGTCTCCAGAACCCATTCTTTGCAAAGAGGATCCGACTTGCTTGTGAACAGAGTGCCATCCTCGAGAATGCGAACTTTGCTCTTCTCATTGATGAAAGCACGTTCAACGCCTGGAACGCCGCGAAGGGTCAGAGTATCGAGGAGGTGCTGCTCAAGCTTCTTCAAGGTCACGTCATACTCAACATCGTCGTCATCCTCATCATCCTTGTAATCTTGGATTTGACGGATACGGATGACCTGCTCATCGGCGTTGTTGTCACTGAAAATCACTGCGATATCCCGAGGATAGGCTTGCTTGATCTTGGTGGCAACTTCTTGCACCGTAAGACCCTTATCAAGAAGCTTGGGTCGGCTGAGAACGATACGGAGTAACCACTTAGACTGGTGAGCAATATCTTCGCCAACGTCTTCGGGAATGATGAAGTAGGACTCGACCATATCCCGATCGTTCTCGATGACGGTAGACTGAATGTCCGGATCGTAGTAGATCTCCGTTGCCTCCGTGACGGATCGCAAGCTAGTGTGCTCCACAACGCTTCGCAACTGCTTCGCACCCTCCTTGTCATAGGTCTGGAGGTTCTCCTGATACACAGTCATGGATGGGGTCTTGATATTGGTGGCCACGTTCAAAATTTCCTTAAGACGGGGTACACCGAGGGTGACGTTCTTCGAGGAAACACCAGCAAAGTGGAAAGTATTCAAAGTCATCTGAGTAGCAGGTTCACCAATGGACTGAGCTGCAAGGACGCCAACCATTTCACCGGGATTAGCTGCCGCACGTGCGAAGCGACTTTCAATGGCACCGAGCACATGCTGGAATGCAAGCTTGTTAAGGGAGTACTCCGTAACGAGTCGGCGGAACGCAAGTCGGCTACGGAGCTGAGCCTTGAACAGCAATGTGGCGTTCACCTGGGCTTCACGCGAGATGACATCGTCGCCACGGACAACGACCAAGCGGTCAAGGAGTGCTTGAACCTGGGGAATGACCTCAGCGGGGTGAAGATCACTGATAGTACCTTCGCGGATGCGGAATGTGGTTCGCGCCATCTCCAGAATTCTCTGAATGTTGATGGGCAGCTGCATCATTTCCTCATCTTCCTTGGCCACAGTCCGCAAGAAGGCACGGTCCTGGAGTAGCGCCTCCCATTCTTCGTCCAGGTACCGCTGGACCTCCATGTCGCCAGCAATCTCATTCGCCTGTTCCAAAACATCGGGGCCGAGGGTGCGCTCAGGATCCATGACATCGACACGGAAGCGATCCCGCAGCTTGTCATCAGAGCATCGGATAATATCCACACGCTGGTTCTCAATGTGTGCACCATCCAGACCATCTTCTCCGTAAATGAACTGAATAATATCACCCAAAGAGTTACGCACAGTGCCATCGTATTTCACCATGACTTCTTCCAGGGCCTTAACCAGCTTACGCTGGATATAACCGGTCTCGGCAGTCTTGACAGCAGTATCGATCAAACCTTCGCGACCAGCCATGGCGTGGAAGAAAAACTCGGTGGGAGTCAAACCACGGAGGTACGAATTCTCGACGAAGCCACGGGACTCGGGCGAGTAATCATCCTTGGTGAAATGGGGCAGGGTGCGATACTTGAAACCAAACGGAATGCGCTTTCCTTCCACGGACTGCTGTCCGACCACTGCAGTCATCTGGGAAATGTTGATCGTGGAACCCTTGGAACCAGAACGAGCCATCTGAATAGCGTTGTTCAAGTCCTTCAAGCTCTTCTCGGTGGCGGCACCAGCCTCGTCACGAGCGTTGTTGAGAGCACGAGAGACCTTACTCTCAAACGTCTCACGCACGTTCATACCAGGCAAAGGTTCTAGCGTGTTCTCCGTAGCACTAGCGGTGATGGACTCAACCTCCTTCTTGCGTTCACGGACAGCCTCCTCAATCTTTTGGATGGTCAGCTGATCGGGAATCGTATCACCGATACCGATACTGAAACCGTTGTGCAGAAGCCAGTAGTTCACAATGGTCTGGGCACCGTTAAAGAAGTTGACAGCAGTGTCTGGACCATATTCGTTGAAAATGGTGTGGATAACACCACCACCGCTTGCACCAACGGTCTTCTTGGAGAGCATTCCATATAGCAATTGGCCGCCATGGATCAGCAAGCCACCATCATTAAGAGGACTAAATTTCTCGGAAAGTGGCGAGCTGTCCTTGTCAATGCGAAGAAGATTCAGACCAGAAGGGAAAGCCATGCTGATCATCTGCTTTCCGGTCCATCGCGGACGAGGCTTGAGAATGGCAGGAGGGGGGATCACACCATCCCAATCAGGAACCCAGAGCATGAGGTTCATGACTTGGTCCTTGGTGAGGAAGGTATCACGACGACAAATCTTATAGATACCGCACAGGGTATCCTGCACGATACCCATGAGAGGTCCATTGCGCTGAGGGGACACAATGTTCTTCGGGACAAGTGCGAGTTCAGCAAGCTCCGCGCGGGACTCTTCACTCTGTGGAACGTGCAAGTTCATTTCGTCGCCATCGAAATCAGCATTGTACGGAGTTGTGACCGACAAATTTAGTCGGAAAGTCGAGAATGGCATCACCCGAACGCGGTGACCCATCATAGATTCCTTGTGCAAAGAGGGCTGACGATTGAAAAGAATAACATCGCCGTTGTCGAGATGACGCTCAACCTTCCATCCATAGAGCAGTTGCTGAGCACCGGCACGCTTAGCGTGACGAAGATCAATTCTCTCGCCATTGTCTCGGACAATGTATCTGGCACCAGGATGTATGTTGGGTCCATTGGACACTAACGCTTGCAGCTTTTCGATGTTGTAAGGTGTCACAACCTCGGGGTAAGTGAGAATTCTGGCCGTCGAGACCGGCACACCAACCTCGTCAAGAGACAAGTTGGGATCACCAGTGATGACGGTACGGGCAGAGAAGTCAACACGCTTACCCATCAAATTCTGACGCAAGCGACCCTCCTTGCCCTTGAGACGACTACGCAAGGCCTTGACAGGGCGGTTTCCCTTTTGCATAGCCTTGGGCTGGCCAGCAATATCGTTGTCCATGTATGTGGCAATGTGGTATTGCAGCAGGGACTCGAACTCACGAATAACGTGCTCGGGGGCACCCTCTTGTTCACAGCGCTGGACATTCTGGTTTGCGCGCACGATTTCAGCCAGCTTGTATGTCAAGTCATCCTCTCCGCGAGAGCCACTAGTAGCCCCCATCATCACACTGGGACGAACGGTCGGCGGTGGAACAGGAAGGACTGTGAGGACCATCCATTCGGGGCGAGCATAGTCGTTGCTAAGGCCCATGATGCGCACATCCTCGTGGGAGATATTTCGGAAAATGTTCAATGCCATCGCAGGAGTGATCACTTTCTTCTCTGGCTGCGCCATATCTTCGTCTACCATGCTCTTGCTGGGCTTCCAGGTTCCAACGAGGGTGATACCCTCCTTGCGAACAGTGGGCTGGGCATTGCCACAACCTCCATGCAAGTTGCCCTTCTGCGATTCTTTCGCAAATTCATCGTCATCTGGCGACGGGTCGGCCTCGCAGACCAACACATCCTTGGAAAGTCTCCAGATATGGTCGAAGCGTCGCTTGGGGTCTCGCATCCGAAGGGCTTCTAAGAACTTGGAATCATTCTGGTTTGAAAGTCAGCAAAACATTGCCATTCAAGATTTGCCATCCCAAAAGGGATGACTAACCGTGTTGGCCTTGATTTTTCCACAGTTGTGGCAGACAGTTTCCAGGAGCTTCTTGATCTTGGTCAAGAAACCTAGAGGGATCAGTCAGTATGCGTGGGCTGCCTTGATTTCAAAAGCCACAAAACTGACCAATATGAAAAACTGGGGATGCAAGCTCGATGTGACCGAAGTGACCAGGGCATTCTTTAGGGCCCTCCTCGCAGGTCTCACAGTTGTACTGACGGTCGATAGTACCCAAGCGCGGGTCGTTGACACCCTTAGTTCGAGGTCGCTGGCGTTGCTCGTCCTGAAGTTCCTTGGAGTGAGCAGCTAGTCGCGCAGAAGAGCGTGGTGTGAGCTGAA
Source organism: Penicillium hispanicum (assembly GCF_028827665.1). Lineage (NCBI taxonomy): Eukaryota > Fungi > Ascomycota > Eurotiomycetes > Eurotiales > Aspergillaceae > Penicillium > Penicillium hispanicum. Next base: position 2,952,179 of record NW_026623198.1, on the reverse strand, counting down.
GGGGCGATCCTACAAGTGTCTCTGGGTATTCCACATGGACCACACTCATGCGCTTGATTTCCTCGGGGGAGAAAAGACCAAACTGAATCTCCTTGATGGTGCGCAGGGGCGCCTTGGAGAACGGGAAGAAAACGTTCGACATCGTGGCGAGGGTTGTTGCGAAGGCACGTTGAGATCCGGATTCGGGGGGTCGGGCGCAGACCTGGGGGAAACGAAGGATCTGGGGTCGTTAAAGCGCGAAGACTGAAGAAACGGGCTGGTTCGATGGCTGGAAGCAAAATTCGCACGAGGCGACGATAAAACGAAGGTGGTGTGGAAGCAGCTGGCCGGCTGAGGCCTTTGGCAGCCCTTGCCACGAGGGCGCCGGCGACCTGAAGTCCCCGGACGTCACGAAGCCCTGGAAAAGAGAGAAAAAGGGGGCGCGCAGGTAATCTTCGCGTAGCAGAGATCTCCTGAAGAGATATCGCGATGCAGGGCGCGATATTCTTGGATGGGGAGGTAATGGGGGGAGTGTGTCGGGGAGGTCGAAAGGGAGATGGTGAAGGTTGCCTCACCCGTTGATGGGGCTTGAGTTTTCCCTTCATTCACTAGCGCGCCGGGTGCTGTCTAAAGCGGGCACACTTGGTAGGCGGTCAACATCGGCAGATTGAACCCAAAGTGGTAACCCCCGATAGATCGGTCATCCACCGCAAGAACATTAATCCGGTGCCTCACCGCCTTCGAATCCAGTCCGTTCGGCGCAATGCCGACACCGGCAGATTTCATCTGGAAAACAATCGTTGCAAGTGTCGCCAATCCTTACCGAGCTCAATCGTACCACGCCCTAGTCCAGTGTATGCTGGATGCTCGGACCAGTGTGCTGGCCTTTCTTCCAGGCCTTTTAGGCTGGGGATCGCCGTCTTTGTGGTTTCCAAGTGATTGCGCTACATTGCCGCAATGAATCTCTCTCTCATTGACCCGTTTATCCTGGCCCAGGATTACCCAGACGCCTTCACGGAAAAACTCAGTGAGTGTAATATTATCCTCGTGTCTCTCATTGTGGCCACTAACGCTGGCATCAGGAAGTGGACATGCTACCTGTTTACGATTCAACCATACTGGCGAGTACCTGGCATCCGGACGGGTTTGTGCACGACCACATGTTTTATTCTACCACGGACCCTTTCAGCTAACAAAGTGTCTAGGTGGATGGGACTGTGGTAATTTTCGACATCGAAACGAATGGTGTGGCACGGAAGCTGCAGGGTCACACCCGCCAAATCCAATCTCTGAGGTATGCTGGGTCAACTTTTTTTGGTGTTCTCTCCTAGCAGACTAACACCCAATTTGAACCATGCTAAAATATTCAATAGTTGGTCTAGGGATGGCCGGTACCTTCTCACCTCATCCCAGGACTGGAAGTGCATCTTGTGGGACCTGGAAGATGGTTCGCGCGTGCGCACTGTGAGATTCGAGGCCCCAGTGTACATTGCTGAGCTACACCCGTTCAATCAGTATGAATTTGCTGCCCTGTGATATTATGCTTCCTTGGTCATCCCACTGACGTTTGGTTTACTGCATGATTTAGTCTCCTATTTGTTGCCTCCCTCTTCGAAGACCAGCCCGTCCTTGTGGATGTCTCCTCGGCGAAGCCAATTAAGCGCATTCTCCCTTCAGCACCACTCCGTCCACAAAGCACCAATGGTGAAGAAGTCGATCCAGCGGTAGCAGCAAAGCAAGCAGCACAGGATGCCAAACATTCGACGTGCGTCACCATCTTCACAGCCTTCGGAAACCACATCATTGCAGGAACATCGAAAGGATGGATCAACATCATCGAGACAGAGACATGCACCACAATCCACTCCATGCGCCTGTGCAACGGCGTGGTCATCCTCCTCCGTCTGGCCAGTAATGGGCGAGATATACTCGTCAACAGTTCAGACCGTGTGATTCGCACTGTCCTGATGCCAGACCTATCACAACTCGGCATTGGCCTCGAGCCATCCAGCATCAAGCTACAGGTGGAACACAAATTCCAAGACGTGGTCAACCGACTCAGCTGGAATCACGTCACATTCTCCTCCACCGGCGAGTTCGTCACTGCGACCACGTACATGAACCCAGATATCTACGTCTGGGAGCGCAGCCACGGGTCTCTAGTCAAGATCCTCGAGGGTCCACGCGAGGAACTCGGTGTGGTAGAATGGCACCCCGCGCGACCAATGGTCGTCGCCTGTGGCCTCGAGTCCGGCTGCGTGTACACATGGTCCATCATCCAGCCGCAGAAATGGTCTGCGCTCGCGCCCGACTTTGGCGAGGTCGAAGAGAACGTGGAGTACGTCGAACGCGAGGACGAGTTCGATGTCCATCCCGCCGAGCAGGTCCATCAGCGTCGTCTCGATCTGGAAGACGAGGAGCCCGACGCCGTCACTCTTGATCCGGTCAAGCACGATGCCGATGCAGACACCGACGCTACCTTCAGCGTACCGGTTCTCCTGGACATCTCCGATAGTGAGAGTGACGAAGACATCATCGCGGTCGGGCCTGGGACCATGCGTCGCCGCACGCCCGGCGCAGGGCGAGAGGGTGTGAACGGTGACGCGGACAAGGATTCGCGGGCCGGTGCGAACGGCGCCTCCCGAACGGCGGGTCGAAACCGGCGGCGCTGAAAAGTGGCTTTGCTGTAGTTTGTTTACTCTCGCCTGCTCGCGGTGTGAGAATTCCTTTGCATGGGGGTTGCGTTTCGAGGACCCGATGGTAACGGCGTTCAGTGGAGTTAAGCACTTTCTGATGAGGCAATGCTCGCTCTAGAGATTGCAGTGTTATGAAGACCATGATCCCTCGAGGGTAGAATCAGGCTTCCAGTATCCTACATGAATTTACGATGGGAATGATACCCAGTTCTACAAAAGTGTACAACTAGGCGATACGCGCCAGTGATCTCGATATCTACGTAGGCGGGTACTTATATATACCGAGACGCGCCTCCCTACGACTGTGGCTTGCACTACTAACCACTATCCTGGCAGAATTGAAGCTGCTGCTATACCCATTGGACTTTCTCCTTGAGTCGATATACTGCGATTACTTGAGCAATATGGTATGTATGAGTCAAACGCCGTGGCATTGCCAACTTCAAACCGGTGTGTTGCCACTATCTATCAGGGGTATCAAACCCAAAGGAATCCAGAAGAAAAACTCATGTTGACGTCGTCTGGTTGGCAAACTCAACCACAGAAGCTAAGATGAGACACCTGGGTATATATCACAGCCGAAACAAAATATAAAACTCGGCCCAAAACGCCACGGGAATGCGAAACGCGGCATGCAAAGCTGAATCGAACGTACAGCAAGTCATCATCCCTTGGTTCGATTGAACGTCCAGGGGGATGGAATAAATGTTATCGAGAACATTTGAACAGAATTCAGCACCCGGTCATATCAAATAATAACCCATATCCTTCATCCTTGACGCCATCGTAATGCCAGTGGCGTTGATCCGACTTGACCGATGAACTTTGGCTGGTGAGTGCCTTAAAGATATATCTTCAACCATCGGCCGAGAAGCGTAACAATGAGGCGATGATAGCCAAGACATCAAAAAAAGATGGGCTGCGAAGCTGGCAACATCAGATCGAGCTTGTATGAAACGTTGCCCATCTCATATCGGAAGAAGGTATTCGGCCATATTGATAGCCTCTGTCCTTATCTCGACGGTGGCCAACACACGCATCGTCGAGAGATTTTTTCTCATCAGAGTTAGGAAAGTGTCGGTGTCGTTGGCTTCGGGTCCGGCCATCCAGCCCAGATCCACAGCCATTCAGCAATATAATGTGTACCAGAGAGATACCGCTCGCTGGATCAATTGGCGAGTGGTTTGCGCGCCTGGTAGATGTGCAAGATGTTGTAACAGTGAATGTCTTTGTTGAATGCTTCTGACTTCACATCTGCCGCGAGGCGCTGGATCTTATCGACGGGCCATGCGAGAACTCGGCTGAAAGGAGCCAAGCTGAGGGCCTCGATGCTCTCAGAGATTGCCAGGTTATACCACCTAGCGACCTTACGCTCATGCTCGTCATTGTGCCAGGGATTCAGGGGCAGTCCAACCATCTGATGGTCGATCTCGGTGAAGCCTGCCTCCTGCAGGTTGCGGATTGTCTCTCGCGAGCTATGAGCCACGGGTTTCATCCTCGACTCGGTGGCATGTTTCAATGCGGAATACCAATGGCGGATAGCAAGCCCACTCAGGGAGCGGTCATCGCAACGAGGTTCAAAATCGATTTCCACTTGCTCAAACCAGGCCCCTGGACGAAGATGAGAGAAGATCCGTCGATAGAGACTGGGCCAGCTGGTCACGCTACCACTCCCCATCTGCATGTGAATCAGATCCCAGGAGTCCTCGCCCATCGTCCACGGGCTCTCGAAATCGAACGGGGAGTAAAAATCGCAGTTCTTGGGGTGATTTGCTGGTTGGATCGGGGCTAGGTCGACGCCGACCACGAAGGAATCGGGGTACTTGTTGGCCACCTCGATGCTCCAAATGCCTGTTCCGCATCCGAGATCCAAAATCCGTGAGTTGGTTGGATGTGGAGCGTATATCAAACCGTCTGAGACTCGCGCGACCGTGAAGAGCTTATGAAAGATATCCAGGCGGTCCTGTTCCTCCTCGTCACATGGCATCATATACATTCCTCTACGATAGCCATGATACATGCGTCCATTCTCCGAATAACTGGGGTATTTTTCGGGGATCCTACAATCACCGGGAGGGCAAGTCAGCCATTGTCAGATTTATACGCTCATTGGCTACCAAGCGCAAAGAACGGATTTGGGGGGCGGTATTCCAGATACGTAGGGGGCACGTACTTGCGATTGGAGATGATCACCGGTGGTGAAGAGCGAGAGGCATGAGATATCTGCGAGGAGTGTGACGCGACCGAGCCATTGCTCGTGAAGCGGCCGACCCGACGGTCCCTCTCGGCTGGATCTCGATCGGTGATCACATAGATATCCATGGCCGTAGACGTTTGTCTCGAGCGGCCGCGTTCGCTGGCCGAGACAGACTGAGAGTGATACCGATCGCTCGAGGGAATTGATTGGGAGTGGTAGTATCTCGAGCGACCGGACTCACTGGCCGGCGTCGACTCGGACTTGTACCGTTTGGCGGGTGGCGGAGAAGCCATTGGAGGCAGGTGTCGCCGCGGCGGCTCTCTGTCAACCATTCGGGGTGGAGGAATCGGAGGCACGACGATCGGAGGGAGGCAGGGTGAGCGGCTGTTCGGGGGGGGGGCGGGGTGGTCGGAGAAGGCGATCAGGGAATTGGGGCTGCGATCAACGATCGCACGAAACCAAGTGTCGCAGAGAGCATCGACCAAGCTTCCCAGCCACTTCGAGCGACACAAATTGACGGACGCACACGCGGGATGCAGGAGCGCACACCACACCACACACGCAATGGTGGGTCAATTCCAGCGAAATCCACCGGTGTAAACGAGCGAATTGAGGCGACGAGAAGGGAGGGGGGGGAGAACGACGGTAGAAGCTGGAGAGTATGGTCCAGGAGGGGAAGACAATCATCAACACGCTTCGTCACCACTCAATAACCAGAACGGGGCATCCCAAGGGACGAGAGGGGTGGAAGCAGTCAACCATGGACGGGCGCCCCGAGTTTTTAAGGTTGTGTAGCCGCCGTCTGGTTCCCGTCGGGCCCACGGGGCGGGGGAGATGAGAGAGGATGGCGGGTAAAGGCTACCGCAGGAAGGGAGAATGAGAGGACGAGAGATGAGGGAGCGAGGAGGAGGGAAGGAAAGGAAAGAAGGCAAGCGCAGCGGTGCAGAAGTGCAGAAGTACAGAAGTACCGACGGACAGCAAGGTCGGATACCCAGAATACACCACTGCAAATACGAGAGAGAGCCGTACGGTCACGCTCTCTCTACAGTATCCAGAGTCTCGGGCTCGACCCGTCGAGTCCACCCTGGTCCATGTGGGAGCTGGACTCCTTCCCCTTTGGGATCTTCGCTGTGTATATAATGAACATGTTGATATCTATACATGTATATAGATGTAGTATATTATATATATACAATATATATATATATATATATATCACTCTCTTTGTACCTAGGTATCTGTGTATCTCAAGGTATAGTACCAACTCGCCCTCGCAATTGGCCCCGCTGTCGGGCGGGAGCGCGGACCGTCCTCTGGGTCCTGTCATCTTGCGTATCCCACCTTACCTATTGTAGGGTACAGTATGTCGTGGTTTCCATTGGACTGTGCTTGGTCGGTGAAGCTTGTCCCATTCACGCCAATCATCGGTCTTGTCCGGGTTTCTGTCCAGTGTCTGCGTCCCACGCTATTCTTGCCTCATTTCGTGTTGTTCCACCGTCTCCCACCTTCTCGAATCCCTGCATCCTCATCACCAACCCAACAAATCCCAACCCCCCTCGCCATCCGTCCAAATCGCCGGGTCGGCCAATGCGACGCTGCCAATCACCGTGCACAACCCCGGAAAGCGTGGACGAGAGCGTCCCCCTGGTTCGGGCTCGCCCATTCGACGATCCAGGTCGCTGGGACTCTTCCACCCCAATCTCCAGCAGGTACGGTGGATTCAGACTGCGCCCGTACGCTCCGCGGCCCACTTGCGCTGACTCGATTTGTCCCTGTTGCGATCGGTTCTCCATCACGCTAATGATTTGGTGCGCGCTCTGACCGCGGTCGGCATGTATCGACGGGGAATCTGAACTTTGCCCCCGTCTTCCACTCAGCAGGGGATCTATCCTATCCTCCTCTGGAGCTGACGATGATCATGTCTTGGTTGGCCCGGCGGAGCTTAGCTCCGAAGTGCGGACTCACCAGGCGCAAACCCGTCGATCTGTCCGAGATTCTTGCAGGTAGGGCAGTGCCCTGTAAAAAGAACGGATCCAATTCCTCTGCCTCGGGTCGGTTGTTCGCTGACGCCGGGGTCACCTTCGCTGATCATCCTTCCTGTGCATGTCTCCTCTAGTATACTACTTGTCCTAGTATACTGCTTGTCCGATGCGAGCTCCCAGAGCGAGTGAGGTTACCACGCCTCGCTAGAGCTCGATATATATATTGGGAGGGGGATTCATGTCAATGGACGTTCGAGGGGTATTCGTAGGACATTCTCAAAATCAAGATATATAATCTCTGTCCCGTCATAGTGAAATCCTAATCAACACTGAGCTTCGTATTCATCTACAACTTCGCGGAGTCGCCGTGCTGGGGCCAGGCTGCGATCTCCGGACATGGTAGTCTCAACGATTTCGGTCGAAGTATTCTTCTCGATCGCCCCTAACCACTGACCTACTTGAGTGGATCGCGGCCCCTTCGGTGCATCGCGTTCCACGGACCACATTCATCTTCCCTGGGGCGTTTCAGCCCTCAGCCTCCCTTGCAGGGAGTCGTGAGCGACTCAGGATCAATGGCCTCTCTGCACCGAGATGATCAAGGTTTGGCCCATCTGTCGGGGTTTACGCCCGCTCCGAGCAGCGAGCTTGTCATTCCATCCCTTGGCTGGTGCAAGCTTGACGATCGAGACAGTTCACAGCTTCGGAGGATCCCGAGATTGACGTGCGGGTGTTCTGCAGCTCCCATGCTCTGTCCGCTGCTGCATCGACTCACACATGATGGGGCTCCTGTGTATCTAGCCGCTCTCCATACAGATGCTATCGATCCAGAATCAATCATGACCACGATTCTCATTCGATGGAACGGCGACCTCCTTCTGGTTGTGCATTTGTATGAGTATGTAAGTCTTTGCAGCCACGCGCTGCCCCACCGGGAATTTTTTCTTGGCTCCGAACCTCCACAGTATAAGCAGAATCAGCGACAGCAGACTGGCAACAGAATCGCACATCCTCCGGAGTCGTGGGGACTGTGATCGACACGGACGTCAACTACAGCCTGCAACCTCAAGTTGCCACCCCAAAGCCTCTCTGGTGACCACCGGTCCTGCCCCCAGGCGACCGATCACCTGCATTCGAGAAGGTGCCCGGTTTGGCACCGTAGCCCTGTACGAGGCATTCCATATTTGCAGCAAGGGCCGTGAGGCACCCGCCTTAAGCGACAGAAATTAAAAAAAAAAAGGACAGAGATGCATACTCTCCAAGCGATCGCGGCCTCGTCGCTGTCGCTACCGGCGGACAATTACATCTACAGCATCGCGGCATCCGAGCCGGGATCTTTCGCCGCGATCTCCTCAGACGATTCCTTGCGCGTCTTTGATGCGACGAACCTCGATCGCGTGTCGGTGATCGCCCACAAGACTCACGATGCCGGCGTAACCTCCCTCCGGAGCTATGCCACTGGCGAGTCCCAGCTCTTGGCTACCGGTGGTCGGGAAGGCACTGTGAAGTTGTGGGATGTTCGGGCCGGGAATGCGGTTTTGGAGATGGAAACAGGTACGTGGTTCCATTTTTTAATTTTCTTCTTCTCTTCTTTTATTTCGATTTACTACGCTGGCCCAAATATCTTTGGTCTGGTGCGCCTTGCACTTGCTGCTCCGGGGCGTGTTTTTTTTCCCGGGCTGTCAACTGCCTAGGTTGCATATACCAGGGATCGACTCCGCGGAAGTCGGGGATTTTCCTGCGCTATGATGCAAGGATGGTCTGGTGTTGCGCCGTAAAGTTTCTGGTCTATCTGGCGCAGCTTGGCTGATACCTCGTCGATTCTAGCGAGGCGCGCTCCTGTACTTTCCGTCGCCTGCAGCCCCGCGACCAACACCGTCGTCGCGGGAACAGAACTTGTATCTTCCCAAGCGGTTGTTGCATTCTGGTAAGTATTCCTTTTGTTTTTGGCATTTCATTCCAGTCTGGGCCGGGGTTGTGGACTATGCTAGCCCCGTCCGAGCTGGCAATTAGACTTCAAGCCACTAACGGCCCTGAACAGGGATATCAGATCTCCCCAACAGTTCCGTCTCCAATACGTGGAGAGCCACAACGATGATATCACCGAGGTGAGTCGCTGACCTTCCCCAAGCACCAACCAAGTTCCGATCGCGCCAGACCGACGTGAAACAATGCGGCACCCCCGACTAATCTGACACCGGCACTGTGCGTGCCGCGGTGGTACACAGCTCCAATATCACCCGAGCCGCAGCAACATCTTACTATCCGGCAGCACGGACGGGCTCGTCAACATCTACGATACAACCGTGACAGACGAGGACGAGGCGTTGGTGCAGGTCATCAACCACGGCTCGGTCCACCACGCCGGCTTCCTGTCCGAGCGCACCATCTACGCGCTCAGCCACGACGAGCATTTCTCCGTGCACCCAGCCACAGACCCGGACGAGCCGGCGCAGGAGCCCGAGCCCGTGCACTTCGACGACGTCCGCGAGCCACTGGCCTGCGAGTATGTCGCCCAGCTCTGCCTCGGCAGCCAGGGGCCGTACATCGCCGCCGGAAATAAGATGTAAGTGCACGGTCCCTTGAGACATGCACCGGGTGCGACGCAGCACGTGTCCGGGGTGAAGTTGTCGGGATACTGACTCGTCTATTCGTTTCTGGTACAGTGATCAACGCCTCGATCTCGTCCCGCTGGTGTCGAGCCCGACGTGGCGGTTCGACCACGATAATCTCTGGCGTCTACCCGGTGCTCACGGAGACGAGGTGGTACGCTCGGTCTACTTGGATGAGCAGGTACGTAACTAGCCACTGACTGCTGGTATATGTGTTCAATTGGCTGATGCTGTGTCCTATCAGAGTCAATCCGTCTTCACTTGCGGTGAGGACGGTTTCGTGCGGGCTTGGAAGCCCGCCGGTGATGACGGTGACTCCTCGGCCCCGGCTGGGACTGCGAAGACCTCGCGGCCGAAAGAGAAGAAACAGAAGGACCGGTTCAAGCCGTACTAGGCGCTACGGGTAAATGCAGCTGGCACTAACAGTCGGCTTCTGTTGTGTAGCATTGCGGATTGGGGCGGTGGGCAAAAATAGATAGTAATGCAATGTTTTTTGTGATTGTCTCAAATCTCTACGATGCATATCTTGACCGGCTTGAAACATCCAGGCATGGGGTTTGAAATATATTTAATAGACCGCTACATAATCCCAGAAGGGCTGTTCTTCAATATCCGGATACTCCCTGCTTAATGAGCCCTAGAAGACGGAATTGAGTCGTCGATTGTGTCTCCAAGCCTTAGATGACGACTCCTAGGTGGAGAGATCTAGGAAATCTCGCTGTCGGTCGCTGAGCACTACGGCGTCATAGCACTCAGACACCAAACCAGTGCCTTCATCTCTGACGAGTAATAGGTCATGAACTGTGGTTATCGTCAGCTTTAAGTTATAAAAAGTCCACTATATAAAGGGCCCGGCCTGCAAGACAAGTGGAGACCGCAACTTCGAAGATCAACTAGATTAGAATCATTGGAAAGATCGGTTCATCCTTCACGCGCCGGTTTCATAGTGATTGATTGATATTTATCTTCAGGCCCTTAAGAGACTAAGAGGCGCATCGCTGGACCGGAGGAGCATCCCTCTTTTGAGCAATAAATATCCTACATATCTGCAACTGGCATGCACTATCCTTGATTTCTATTTCTGAGCACTGCTACTAGCTCGGACTCAACGATCCTGATCGCTCAAGTATGGCAAAAGCGAGAACAAGCGCAAGTTCGCGCCTTGTATCGATCGGGCAAGTTTCGGCCGATGGGACCCGCCGAGTCCTTATCGCCCAGGAACCATTTTTTCCCGGGCCTTATCCATCGACTTTTTCTCTCTCGCAAGGGCCCCGATTTACCTACCACAACACTGGGCACGACGGGATCCCTCCCAAGAGAATCCCCAGACCGATGAGATAGTTTTATATATCCCCGGCTCATCCACCACCCTGCAGAAGTCGCAGTTCTGCGCCACCTTCCGGACCGTCCAGCCTCCACCCGGCTTACCTGCACACCCGCAAAACCCTCACACGCCATCCTCCTTCCCATAACCTCTCAGAAAGAAACAATGGACGTCCAAGCATATCTCATGCGCCACGGCTGGTCGGGCCCCGGCAACCCGCTTAACCCCAATCAGCGTCCCGGCCCGCACGGTGGCCTCGGCCTCACAAAACCCATCCTCGTCGCGCGCAAGGCGAACAACCACGGCGTGGGCAAGAAGACCACCAAAGACCCAACAAACCAATGGTGGCTGCGGGGATTCGAAGATGCGCTCAAGGGCGTGGGCGAAGACAGTTCCGGTGCGTCGGCGAAGTCAGGAAACGCGCTCACGAGCGAGCTGTACCGCTTCTTTGTGCGCGGGGAAGGACTCGCTGGATCGCTGGATGAGAAGAAAGTGGCCTCGGTGACTGAGAAGTCTACGTCGAAATCGAAGAGGAAGCGGGACGCGGAGGAAGATGATGATGAGCGCCGGGCGAGGAAGGAAGAGAAGGCTGCTCGGAAGGAGGAGAAGCGCAAGCGGCGGAAAATGAAGGAAGATGAGGAGATTCCTGCTGAGTCCGCCCCTGTGTCTTCGATCGAGACGTCCGGCTCGGAGAAGCGGAAAGAGACTAAGGAAGAGCGGAGATTGCGTCGGAAGGAGAAAAAGATGGAAAAGGAGAGTCGCAAAGTTGATGATGGAGATAAAGGCGGGAAGAGTAAGAAGAAGTCGAAACGGCCTGCGGAGGAGGAAGACTATCCTACCCCTTTGTCGACGGAGCAAGAACCGCGAGTCGAGTCCACCGAAACACAGGACATCACACCGCCGCTGAAGGGGAAAAAGAAGGGAAAGAAAGAGAAGCGGGAAAGCAAAGTGTCGAAGGAAGTGACTCGAGATTTGGAATCGAAGAATCCCAAGAAGGAAAAGAAGGATAAGAAGGACAAAAAAGACAAAAAGGAGAAGAGCTAAAGAGAAGGGAGTATAGATGGCCGCATTGGATCAAAAGCAGGATATATAAACTTTCGCATACGCGTTTTCTCTCGCGCGATCAAGATACCCCTTTCTCTTTTAGAGCCAATTCATTTGTCTCATGGTTGAATTCTCTCTTTACTCCAACCACCTTCTCGTATCAACTCTGTGCCGGCAACTGGCCGGGCTTGTTAGAAAGGATCCACGGACGCCGCTCCCAAAAGTCATCTTTGATAATGTCGACATGATCAACCACCACCTGAGCCTTCCGACGCAATCTTTTCAGCTTATCCTTCTGTGACTTCGACTGTTCTGCGTCTGCGATCGAGTTGTCATCGTGTTCTGTAGATGCCCGTGTAGACTGAGGCTCTTGAAGCTCGTACTACATGTCAAAAGGTTAGAGATCGCTGGAGTAATGTCAAGGAATCATGCACATACCTGGCGGTAGAGAACACTTCCTTTCTTGTAGATATCCAGTTCATTGTTATAATTGATCCCAAATCGCTTGAAGAGGATCTCATTCTTGTCTGACGACACAGTGCCCTGGTATCAAGTCAGTCAACTTATACGCACTGACTAGGCCTAAGTGCCATAGTGGCAACTTTAGATCTCGTTGAATGCACTTACTTTAAGCTCTTGCTCTGCGTCAGTGTTGCTCATTCCACCTTGTTGAACCATTGTCCAGAAAGTGGTGTTGTAAAGGTTATTAATGTGACCTGCCACTCGAGAGTCAGCATCTCGCACGCAGAAATGATCCATGAAGGTCAGTCTGGGTATGGGTAATCACTTACAATCAACCTGTCTCCAGCTCATATAGTCCCGCAGAATCCGCGTCGATGGGTAGATGACGGCCCGCCCATCAAAAGAAGGCAGATACGGCGATTGAAGCGGCGTGGAGGCGAAATATGTCGACCATTGATGGATATAGTGAGCTGTGAATGTCGATACAATGGTTGTCACGAGTTTACTAGATGACCGGGCGCGCTCGTCAATGGCGCTGTCTAGAAATGGATCGGATGAAGAGTCGCAAGGTGCGGTACTTACGCGCTTCGTCGCTCAAACAGCTGGCAGCTCGGGTGGAAGACAAAGCTAGCCGACTTTTGTGAGTAGAAGTAGTGTGCATCTGCCGGGTGGAACGTACCTGTACTCGTCACTGACGCCGTAGGCAATGCATAGATCCGGAAGGTCTTTCATAACCTCGACTGCGGCGGCATTCATCAGGTCTAGAGCACGGCGATCATTTGGCTTCTTGAAAGAATAGTGATCCGAGAGCCTACACAGTCAGATCTTGATACTGGAAAATGCCAAAAATTAAGGAGCAAGAGGACGTTGGCAGACATGTTGCTTCAACCTCTCGGGTGATTCGACCGGGGATGCATCACAGCACCGTTCCTCAGAGGTGATAGGGAAAGGTAAATCCAAGATCGAAATCCAGACAGATGAGCAGGCAAGAAGAGGACCCTTACTTGTGGAATCCCCTTCCGTCGATGCGAACCACGATCCACGTATTGGGGAGCAGTATGTCCGGCTGCTCAAAGTCCTTGACGTATTCGTACCTGGGAAGCATTAGCTGACTGCCTTTGTTGAGATCGCATTCTCTGGCGCCTACTTTGAATTGGCCATATTGTGCTTTGGCTGCCAGGTACTCGAGGTGGTGTCGAGTGACTAGATTTGCCGTGACGCACAGTCAGTATTGTGCGCGGGCGATCGATAAGCTACCCGCCCACCGGAATGTAGTGCCCAACCCAGCGACCACCGTGATTATTGCGATACCCGGTTGAGGCGGGCGAGGAGAGTTTACGCGACTTTGAGCGACATGTACATGACGAAAATCTATTGTAACAGGTGTGTAGAGTGGTATGTACTAATATTTGAATTCTATGAAGAAACGGTCGCTATTTGAGGTTAACCGAAGCCGTAGAGGCGTATATGTATGTTACTCCAGAGTCTAAAGAGAAGACAGTGAATGGACGAGACCACTGTGGTATCAAGTAGGAATTTCCGGAATCTCTTCATCGCCATTTTCGCTAGCCCGCTCGCTCGTCTCGCTCGCTTTGTCGGACTTCCGTGACTTGCGAGAGAAGAATCCCAGGCTACTGCGAGTTGAGCGGTCCGCAGATGGCACACTGGAGACGGTACTGTCGATACTCTTGCCTAGCTGGGCTTCACTGGCCGTGTCCTCGTCAATGTCACCTTGCGAGGACTCGCCTTTTTTAGAGAAGAATCCAGAGCGGTCTTTCCAAGAGCTGAACTTGCCAGAGCTGCCTTTTCGAGTAATCTTGCGGATGAACGACTCCTTGGAGGCATTGTCCACCGACGTACCAGATGGCACGCGCTCCAACGATTCATATGAATCACCGGTGAAATGAGAGAGAGAACGAGAGTCGCGTGACGTGCGAGGCTCAGAAGGAGATCCATCATCTACATGGAAATCAAAGGGAGCATCCGGCTCCTGATCTTTGTCTTTTTCCTTCTCGGACTTCTTGCCCGTGAAGATTGCTCTGAAAGACGGTGCAGCAGGATTCAGTTTTGGGGTAACTGGACGATGAGACGAGGACGGCCGAGTGCCAATTGGCGCTTGAAGCGGCCGGTGATGGCGATCATACAAGTCTTCTGCAAAATCCGGCTCGCCGGTCAACCCCAGTGGGAGATGACCAGAAGACCCATATTGAATCGAAGGACGACGGGATGGAGCTCTTGACCACGTTGAGGGTGAAGCCCAATCCAACCCAAGCGGGCTATTGCGGTGTGCCGTTTGCTCTGCCGAAGGCCATCCGAAATGACGAGGGTCGGTGGATGGATGAGGAAGCTGGTTCTGGTTGTCAAACGAGAAGGTTGATGAAGGCCGAGGGGACAGAGAGCCACGTCGAACGCTGCCAAGAAGCGAGGACGGATCAATGGGGTCATGACGGGGGCTGAACTGATTATATCCTGTGTTTAGATCGGAGTTACCACGGTTCCCAGCACTGCCGAATCCAAACTTCCCAGACGAGAAGATACTCGAGAATGCAGCTCTTCGGGAAGGTGCATGATCAGAGGAACTGTCCGTAGTGACCCCGGTTGTGTTGCTTCGAGGGAACAATGACATCGGATTCGCCCAGTTTCCAGTGTAGCTTAATCTCCGGCGCCGTGCGCCTATCGGGTCAAGCTCATCAACATCTCGAGGGAAAGATTGGCTCTGACCCGGCTTCAAAGTACCCAACATGGGCGGTTCATCGGCAAGAGTCTTTCCACGAGGTCGATGAAACCCGAAAAGCCCAGAGAGCCGTCGAGATGCGCTCTTGGGAGCCTCTCCAGCAGTCGATAAGTGCACTGGCTGAGAGTCTGAATCTTGTCGGTTATGAGATTCTAGCGGACTTGCAAAGATGCTGCTAGCCCTGCTTCTGGACGATACGGGCGAGATAGGACCATGACCAAAGCCATCCAAAGGAACATTTGACGTCTCCATGCTCGAAAATCGCGGACGTGTGACCGGTCGCGAGAATTCGGGCGATTCTTCGTCACCAAGAAGATCAGACGGTAATAGGGCATCGGCCCGCGGGCTCATCTGTGGGTTATTGAATGCGGCCTCTGCGTCCGAACGCATTATTTCCGGCGGATCGGACAGACCCGCAAGGGCCATGCCATTATTGATGTTGAAGAAAGTAGAGCTGGGAGGGAAAGTAGGCGAATTCGAAGAGGGCGGGTTGTAGTTGATTCCACCCGGGAACCCTGTTTCAACACCGGGGAAATTGATAGGTGAGGAGACATTGCTTGCCAGAGAGCTGCGATGGCGACGAGGACGGATTGTGGCTGTATTCGACATATCCAAATCCAATGCTGGCAAAGAGAATGGGCCTGAACTGCCAGGTCGCTGAGTAGTAAGCCACTTGAGCCGCTCTTGGGCTTCCTGGTATTGTTGCTGAGCCTGGGCGTGAATGTTGACGAGAGTCGCATATCGATTATGCAGGCTGCTCAGCTTCAGCTCCCACTGTCGAGCTCGCTCATTATCGATTCGATCCAGCTCCTTGCCATCTTCGCTATCGCCGCCCTGCAGTCCTTGTCTCTCTTCCTCGAGCTTCTTGACCCGCCCTCCTTTGTCTTGGATTTCATCGTCGATGATTTTCATCTCCGCTTGTTCCTTTGAAATCTTGTTGCGGACCTCCTCCGCCCGTTCTTTGCCCTCTTCTTCCATTCGGGTCTTCTCTTCCTTTGCATGTGCCGCATCCGCAGTCATACGGGTGATCTTCTCTTGCCACCGTGTGATATCGTTCTTGCGCTTTTTGCGTTCCGCCTCCTTCTGCTGAAGAAGTCTCATACGCTTGGACTTCTCACCTTGCACGGTGCGGTTCACACTTTCCAACTTGGAAACGTGCTTTTTCAAATCCCCGTTGACTTCATCCTTTTCCTTGACACGTTTTTTCAATTCATCGCGCTGCTTCTCCAGGTCCTTGAGTAGTGCAATATGTTCCTCTTCTTCCTCCGTGGATTGCCTCTCCACATTTTCATTTTCTTGCTGCAGCGATTTCAGGCGATCGGCAAGTTGTTCCAGGCTTCCATCACGCTCGTTTTTGGAGACGCCCCTGTGGGATTCTTCTGATTGGCCGTGCGCAAAGTCTGTCGATCCGGTAGCGGGGGATAATTTGCGATTTGCCGAAGGACGCTTCGCCTGCAATTGACCAGCGCTATGTTCGCGCGACATAATCGGAGCTGAGGGAGTCGGTAGGCCGGCGGTGGACCGGGGAATCGATGCTCGAATAGTTGGACTGCCAGCGGACGCAGCTTGCTGTGTTCGGGATAATGGAAGAGATTTCGTTCGGACATGAAGGATCGCACTCGGAGTTTGGAAATTTGCGGCACTGACAGAAAGGACACAGATATGATAAATGCTTCCAGGAATGAGGTTCAAAATTTCCACGGCTGTTTCTGCTCGTTTCGATTCGCCGACTACAAATTGATCATGAGCATCAATTAGGTCCGGAGGAACACTTGGGATATGAACAAACCTTTGACATTATTCACTTGAATGATATGCTTATGTATGGAGTTGTGAAAATCAGGCTGTTTCCAAGCAAGACGGATCTCGCGAGCCGTAATCTCTTCGAGGGTGACTTCCGGTGGCGGCGGGATATCCAGACCCAACTTCTCCACCAGGACCTCGTTAGGAGTCTGGCAAACCTGCCAAGCCCGATACAAGAGCCTTTGCGCATCGTATATCAGTGTCGAGACCTCTCAAACAAGCGACTTTACCTACCAGATCAGGGCCCATAGAATCGAGACGGCCAGGAAAAGAGCCATGACGCCTCGTACCCTCACTCGGGGAATGACGGTTGGGTAGGCGTCGAAGGCAAGATAGAGTGGCTCATACATCCCAGCGTCGGACACCCATGGACGCGGGCAGCGGGGACGAGGGAGGTGAGTAAAGGAGCAGCGATCGTTCTTGATCGGCTTCTCCATTTCGGTGGGACATGTCAGCTGACCACTTAGTCATGGGCTTCCCGAAAACGCTTAGTGTGGCCTCAATCCTGAGATCGTCCGCTAGACCCAATCAGGTATGGCGACTGAGGCGACCTCGGCATGCTGGCCGGCTTACCTAATAAACGTTGGGTGTTGAAATGGATGTGTTGATGATGAACCAACAAATCCAACCACGTCCTGCCACTTGCTTTCATCGGGGATCCTTGCCTCTTCCACCTTGCGTCCTTGCAGTCTTGTCTTCTCTGCGCTGCGTTTATCCTGCGACGGCATTGTGTGGCGGTGGTGATGCAGCTGCTCTCCGTCAGCTGAATGTCACATGGGCCGTTTGGCGGCGGCGATTCCTCCAACTTCCGACTCTCCCAACGACCTGTTTCCCCGCCCTCCGGTTGATCGGCCCCCTTCCTCGACCTCGTCATAATTTTTACTTTTCGGGGTTTGATTGATTCAGCAACACTGTCGCTCAGGGTGCCTGGGCTCATCCGGCGAGATGCAGTACGTTCGGAGTATCAGCGGCTCTGTTTCCAAGACATGGAACTCTATCAATCCAGCTACATTGAGCGGGGCCATTGATGTGATTGTCATAGAACAGGAAGATGGTGAGTCGGACAACTCTTCTTTTCCATTAGTAGCCCAGCCTGACTTATTGGCTTCTCTTTCAAGGGACCCTTGCCTGCTCGCCCTTTCACGTCCGCTTTGGCAAGTTCTCTCTCTTGCGTCCATTTGAGAAAAAAGTGGAATTCCAAGTCAACGGGATAAAGCAAGACTATGCGATGAAGCTGGGTGAAGAGGGTGAGGCATTTTTTGTGTTCGAAACCACCGATGACATCCCGGCGTCGTTGCAGACCTCGCCCTTGGTATCCCCCGCGAGCAGCCCAAAGGTTCCTAGCGAAGACATTGCGTCATCTCTCCAGGAACCAGAATACTTGGATCTTGATAAGTCCAATAGCGATAGTCTGTCGGAGGGTGCGACAACCCCGCCGGGAATTCCCATGTCGCGACAATTACGGGCAACTACTGACTTGGGTATGACTGATCCTACATTGTGCTTTGAATCTCGGTTCTGACAGCATGAGTAGGTACAATGACTCCTCTGTCCCGATCACCAGCCGACTCAGATGTGAGCCCTTCGCATGATCACTCGTTCTCCAAGCCTACCCTTGACCACTCCATGTCGGAGAACGTGCTTTCAACCAGCGCCCCTCGCCCAACGACAGCCGAGCGATCCTCTATGAGAGATTCAGAGTTTTCCCGCGGTGGAGAGCCAGATCAGCGGAGCCGTTCTCGTAGCCCGCCCCCACTGTCTCCCCAGGAAGCAATGTCCCGCGCCATCTCACTGTCGAAGAAGCTGTCCGGGTCGAACATCCCATCCCATGTCACCGATACTGGTGATCTCATGCTAGATATGACCGGCTATAAGAGCAATGAAGAAGACGCCCTTCACGCAGAGGTTCTTGCCCGCAGGATCCTTGCAGAAGAGCTGGAAGGGAGCTATGATATTGGTGCACTTATTGGGGCTGACGAGCATGGCAATCTGTGGATCTACAGTAGCGAGGAAGCAAAAGAGGCGGCTGATCGGAGAGCAACTATAAACTCGATGCGTCCCAACACGGCACTTAGCGAAGACGCCATTTCAGACCCGGGTTATCACAGCGAGGGTGAACCTACTACCTTGGAGCCATCGATGGCAACCCGCCATCACCGGACCAAATCAGACGTTCAGCCAGGGTTTCCAACTCCTCCACACTCGCCTTTGCATGATTCGTTCTCTGTTGAGACTCGCAACTATGCCAAGACGCTGCGATTGACTAGCGACCAACTCAAGGCCTTACATCTGAAACCAGGCCCAAACACTATGTCCTTCAGTGTGAACAAGGCGATCTGCACTGCATCTATGTACCTATGGAATGGTAACACGCCAATCGTGATCTCTGATATCGATGGGACGATTACCAAGTATGCAAATTCTTGAACCTGTTGACTCCCCCGAAACCACATGGAACTAATAATTACCTGCAGGTCAGATGCCTTGGGCCATGTTTTGAATATGATCGGACGTGACTGGACACATGCGGGAGTGGCGAAGCTTTATACTGATATTGTCAACAACGGCTATAATATCATGTACCTCACTAGTCGCTCTGTTGGCCAGGCGGACCTTACCAGAACATATCTCTATGGCGTCTGCCAGGATGGATATCGGCTACCGAAAGGTCCTGTGATCTGCAGTCCGGATCGTACTATGGCGGCGTTGAGGCGGGAGATCTACCTGAGGAAGCCAGAGGTTTTCAAAATGGCATGCCTGCGGGATATTCTCAACTTATTCTCCGGGAAGGAGAATCCATTTTGTGCTGGGTTTGGCAACCGCTTGACCGACGCACTGAGTTATCGATCTGTCAACATCCCATCCACCCGGATTTTCACCATCAATTCCAACGCTGAAGTGTCTTTGGATTTGCTCAGCCTGAACAAGTACAAGAGCAGCTATGTGACTATGCAGGAACTGCTTGACCATTTCTTCCCGCCAGTCAGTCTTCTTGTACAATCTGGAGGGGAAGAGTATACGGATTTTACATATTGGCGAGACACGCCGCAAGACCTGGAGGACTTTTCCACAACTGATAGCGAAGATGAGGGTGGAGAGGAGCCCTTGGACGAAGAAGTGGTCGAGCATGATGAAGATGCAGATGAGGAAGATTATGATGATGAGCTGAGCGAGGGTGAAGGCAGTGAATACCTTGACGATGCCGAGGCCCCCGAGGATGAAGAGGAAGGAACTGATCTTGCTGCAAGCTATATTTCTCAAGCTTCAGAAGCTCCTTCTAATCCAGCAGGGTCGATCGTCGAGTCCGTTGAGGGCGACCCCGATCTTGCGTATGGAGAAGATTACTCTCGGGCGGCTGATCGATTGCCGGGACCTTTTGAGCCAGGCAAATCGACGTCGCTTCCGATTCGTCCCAAGCCATCTTGATACCTTGAACATACACCTCATGGTGGTTGTTTGATGCGGACCAGCCGACAGCTGTGAGATCGTTTTCTGCACCATCACACCCCGACTCTCGCGTTCATTTGCTTGAACTAGAACTTGCATTTGCATTCATACTACCCTCTCAGTGGCAACAAGATACCCTGTGCAATGCCGTTTTTGTATGTAGACTTGGAGTTGGAGTCTGCACTATATACACATTACTGTGGCTTTACTGTGTTGTTGCCGCATTCATAGCGTTTCAGGTCTTGTCTTTCAACGTTGTACACACCATAGCACTCTGTGGTCTGGGGATTGAACATTAGCCTCATATATATAGGAGCCAACAAGAACCCCATGGATTTTGAATACTCTAGACATAGCAACCTGGGAAGGATTGCAAATAGAGTCAATCTCAAGTAACTTCAATACGGTTACCCAAAACGGTTAGTGTGCTATCGGAGCTCCCGCGCTCTTTTCGGCTTCATCAAGTTCCCCGTCATTTCTGTCTCTACTCATTCATATTCAACACTGGCTTCATTCCCACTTCGCATGATCTTGAGAAATTTTTCATTGCGAGTGATGCTGGTTGATAATATCCTGCCCTCCCTATAGCCGACCACAGCTCGCCTGGCCTGTTCTCTCCACGCTCGCAAATCGCGCCCTACCCCGTCTACCGAACTCTCGATTCGCATTCTCCAGCGACATGGCTTCTCCGAGCCAGACCCAGGGCTCTGCCCCTGCAACTCAGCCTCTTACACCCCCAGCAGAATCCTCCTCGACTGCGAACGGCGTCTCTGCCCCGGCCGCAGCAACGACAGCTCAACCCACCGCCACAGTGCCCGCGACAGCGCCAACTACATCCACCACACAGCCACCGCAAATCCCCGGAACCTCGCTCCAAGATAGCGGCAAGTCACGACGCCCGCGCGACGTGCGGCTCGTGCACATGCTGCTCGCCTCGCTCGGCGTGACGGCCTACCAAGACCGTGTCCCCCTCCAACTTCTCGACTTCGCATACCGCTACACATCAAACGTGCTGCAAGACGCAGTGCACCTCGCCACAGAAGGATATGCTGGCGCCGTGGGCGATGGCGCGGGATCTGGTGGCGGAAAGGGCGCGTCGTCCGCGGAGGTTAACAGTGTGTCATTGCCGGCTTTGCGACTGAGCATTGCATCGCGTCTGCACTACCAGTTCCAATCGGGGTTACCCAAAGAGTTTCTGATGGATGTGGCCTCTGAGAGAAACCGTGTTGCTCTACCCGGTGTGTCGAGGGGGTTCGATGCCGCCGCAGGACCTCCTAATGGGACCGCTGCCGGCGCCGCCAACCAAAGTGTGATTATGGCGGGTATGCGCTTGCCTCCGGAGCGGTTCTGCCTCACTGGCACAGGGTGGAATATGAAGGATGAGTGGGATAGCGAGGGCGAGGAAGAGGATATGCCTGACGCACAGCAGGAGCAGGCGGCCGGTGCAGGCAGGACCGCTGCCGAGGAGGGTGAAGAGGGCGGGGACGACGACGATGGCGATGGAAAGATGGAAGATATCTTCGGTGAAGATACCGCGATGGGCGAGGCGGGTGAAGGTGATGAGGACCAGAAGATGAATGATGCTTAGAGCCGTGCTAGCTCTGGCGGTCGCCCATTTTCGCCGCTTGTTTCAACTGCTTTGGGGTTGGACGGTGTTCCCGGCGCCTGGTGTTCTTTCTCGTTTCAAACTATTTAGACCAGGAAATGGTCGGGGTCATTACTATCTGAAGGCGATTTCTATTTGTATCAAGAGGATTTAAGCTGAGTTTCATACGAACTAGCTGGCCATGCTATGCATAACCAGGCCAGGATTTACATAAAAGAAAACGAGAGGAAACGATCTTGCGGTTAATGAAGCCAGGAGATGCATTTAGTGTAGAAGAATACTATACATTGACCGTCACACCATCGGCCCGAGTTGGAGTGTTCATGCAAAAGAATAAAATAAAAGAGAAATGCCCTTAAAACGCCTGGTTTGCCATCATACGCCATGAGGAGAGAGAGAAAGAAATGCGACCTCCGCATTGACTTTGGCCGGACGGTATTCGGCGTCGAGGGGGTCCGGGACTATTAGACGACACCTGTCCATCGAAACAACCAGTGGCCTCGATAATGGCCGGTGCAAGGGGACGCTGTAGTCCTTTGGGTGGGACCTTAGCAGTGCTGATGGCTGCGTTGATTCCCGGTTTCCGAATAGAAGCGATCCCGTAACTTCTCGGGCAAAACAATTCCACCCCACCGGGACAACATGAGCAAGGGAAGAATGCCTGAACGCCGAGCCCATATAAAACAACGTAGGCTCACCAATGAGCCGGTGGCCGAGAGGAAGAATAGAAAGGGAGGGCTGGAAGGAAGTTGGACAATTCGGATCCAATCACCTCCCCTCAGTCTGCTGTCGTCTCCGCGCTTCATCCTCCCGCATCATGCGGATGACTTCTTCACGCCGCTTTTCCACACGCACTTGCTCTTCGTCGCGTTGACGGCGTCGCTCCTCAAAGGTTGCAAACCATTCCTCGCGTGCGCGGTCTTCTTCCTCCGGGTTTGCGTGGGCAATCATGCACGAGTTCATAGCTAGGCGTTGCTGGCGGCAGACCCATGTTGCGGTGACAGTACGGTTGACCGCGCATTCAGCGAAGGCTGTCCGAAGGAGTAATGTCAGTCAACTTGCGTATTCTCTTCCCGGTTACGGTGATGAGATTGGAGAGGAGGGCGACCGTGTTCGGGACAAGAGCCTGAGCTTTGCGGATGTGGAAGGCCCGGCACTTGATGGAATATAGGAAAAATATAAATCAGAGAAAAGGGAAGGGAGACAGACCCTTGATCTCAGGAGCGCAGTGACTCCGTACACGTTTGTAATAGAGTTTCTTGACTTCTTGTTCTTGGGACGCTGAGAGGGGGAGTGGGTTGCGGAGGTTGTAATTGCGCGGGGAAGATGATGCCGACGAAGTGTCGGGGGATGCAGATGATGTAGCCATTGGGGCCCAGTAGCTCGATCTCGAAGATCGAGGTCGACAGATGCAGACCGGAGGTGTATGGAGGTTTGCCTGGTCAAGGTGGGTAGTTGACTATATGGCGGCCGCAATTGCCGCAATTGAGTCGAATGACTGATGTGTCAATACCCGCACAATAGAGGTCCTCTTGTAACAGGTAGTTGCTGCTCAGGACTGATACAGGGGGTTGGTCTGACAGACGGCGAGGTGCAGGGTGTGTTGATGCGGAGCGCGAGGAACCGAGATTCGGGCGGAGAGCAAAAGGCGGAAGCAGAAAAAAAAAAACTTCCGTACAACCTGCATCTCTCACACCACTCGTGCTACTGAGTGGACCTATTTCTAGCTTCTTCTGATATTCTAGAGCTGAGAGGGTCCCTTCTTTATCTGAATTTTTGTCCTTCTATCATTCCCACCCTCAGAATTCTGACAGCCGCCCATCATGTCTTCCATGCGTAACGCCGTCCAGCGGCGGAACCACAAAGAGCGTGGCCAGCTCGAAGGGCGCGAAAAATGGGGTATCCTTGAGAAGCACAAGGTTCGTTCACCTAGTCTGTCTGCTCTGTCTCATGAGCAGAAGCTTCGATGTGAGACGAGAACTAATCGTTGCGACAGGACTACTCGCTCCGCGCAAAAGACTACAATGCCAAGCAAGCAAAGCTCAAGCGCCTTCAAGAGAAGGCTCGCGATCGCAACCCCGATGAATTTTCCTTCGGGATGATGGGAGACCGGAACCAACGGAAAGGACGACACGGCCGAGGCACCGTGGCGCGAGATTCGGCTGCCGCTCGTGGGCTGGGTCACGATGCGATCAAACTCCTCAAGACACAAGACCAGGGCTACCTTCGGACTGTTGGTGAACGCTTACGCCGGGAAATTGAGCGCCTGGAACGTGAAGTGCAACTGCAGGGTGGCATGGACGAGGCCCTGGGTAGGAAGACCAAGCAACAGAAAGAAGAGGAAGATGACGACGAGTTTGACGGTTTTGACGACGAGCTGGATGGGCTCGATTTCAGCAAACCCCCCAAACCCAAGTCGCGCAAGGTGGTATTTGCCGATGACCAGGGCGAACAGCGCGCCATGAAGAACCATCGGGCCGAAACCCAAGAAAAAGATGCTATGGAGACGGCCGAAGAGGCGGAACCCGCTCGCAGGAAGACTCCCAAACAACTTGCTGCGGAGCGGCAAGCGCTCGTGGAGGCTCGCCGTGCTCGCAAAGTCCGAAAGCGGGCCGTTGAGGGCCGACAGAACAAGCTGGCAGCCTTGCGTAAGCAGTATGGCGAGGTCCAGGCCGCTGAGCGTGAGATCGATTGGCAGCGGGCCAAGATGGACAACTCCGTGGGCGGCACTAACAAGGACGGAATCAAATGGAAGATCCGCGAGCGAAAGCGCTGAGCAGCTCCTGGGGCTTCGTTACGAGTTGATGACCCGCAGCCATGCTTCTACACCATCCTTTGTCCTGCCTTTCTTTTTGTTCCCTTGTACTTATATCCCGATACCAGCATAGAAGTGGGAGTCCAGGCGCATCGGCACAATATGAATTCTAACTAGATGCCATTTTGAAAGCAAGAGTAAAGACTGCTGGGCGAACTCGACTAGATGACCATTCAGAAGGCCTCAATTGATAATCTGAAACTCTGACTGGCATTGAAGGTCTCCTCCCAGGCAAGATCTGTCATCACCCTACATGATTCCCTACCTATTCAGGGCAGCGCATCCCTCGGCCTCCATGTATCGGGATGTATATAGAGCAGCCTCATAATCCCCGCGCGCTGATAGGATCTCCGCGGGCCATTCGATTTATAATGCGGCGCTGACTAAGTTATCTTTTATCGGCGACAGTGAAATGTCGCCACCCCTCACTTCACATTTTCGTCTCTCTTCCTCGTCCCTCTCTCTTTCTCTCCATCTCAACAATGGCGCCCTCGTTTGTGACCATTGACACTTCCGACGTCGACATGGCTCCCCCGCCAAAGCCCGTCGACCCCTCGCGCACCCTCCTCCTCGCTCCCCCCTCCATTGCTACCCAAGAGGAGAAATTGCGAGCCCTCTTTACCACCTTCCCCCGCCAGACCACCGACCTCCAGATGCTCGATCGTCTCTCTGCCGGTGTCGTTGCTCTTCCCTCCACTACATATGATCTCGTTCTCGTGGTCACCGACTCCGATGGCTCTCGGCGCTCCGAGGCCCTGCAACTCCTCACCCGAGATGTGTATACCGCTCTCGTGCCGTCTATGAAGCCCGGCGCAAAGCTTCAAACCCAAGATAAATCCCTTGATGCCTCCGAGGCTATGGAGGCTGTGTTGGCTGGTCTGGTCCAGACAGAGAATGGGTTCGAGAAGCCCAATTACGAACAATCCTCTGCCGTTCCCCTACGATTCGGCGCAAAGAAGAAGAAGGCAGCGCCAACTGCCCCGTCCACTGGAATAACCGTGAATGGAGCAACTGGATTCACAGCGAACGGTTATAACGGGACTAACCACGACCGGGATGATGCCGACGAGCTGATTAATGAGGACTCCCTTCTTGACGAAGAGGATTTAGCGAGACCTATTATGCCACGTATGTCCCTTCCCTCTTTCTCTTGTTTATGTGATTCTCTAGTGTTTCGTTGAGCTCGTGTGGTCATTTTCTAACTATACATTCAGCCCCAGAGTGCCAGCCGAAAACGGGCCGAAGGCGGCGAGCCTGCAAGGATTGCACATGCGGTCTAGCCGACCGACTCGATGCGGAGGATAAAGAGCGTCGCGCGAACGCCGATAAGGACTTGAATGTGATGAAGCTGGCATCAGACGATTTGAATGAATTGGACTTCACTGTGAAGGGCAAGACCGGTTCTTGTGGGAGCTGCGCCCTGGGCGATGCCTTCCGCTGTGCAGGCTGCCCTTACCTTGGCCTGCCGGCGTTTAAGCCAGGCCAGGAAGTCCAGATCTTGAATGACGTCGCCCAGCTGTAAATGAAATTCTTCCGTCGGGTTTTCTTTTCGGTTTGGTGCTGTGGGTTGGTGGTTTGGGATGGATCCGATTTCGGGGCGGGACTTGATACCTCGAACGACAAAAGGTGGTTTTTCACAGGGTGTTCAATACTTTATGATACCGATATCGCGCTTTCGATAGTTCCTGAATAATTCTACGGAACTATGCCATTATTGTCCCTTTCTCTTCGTCTTTGGTCGTAGGGAATTTCGTTCCCCTTCTACGAACTATGTGGACCCTGACATCACTGTACGTTCGTCCTGTCAGCTGCTTACTGATTACTACATATTAAATAGTCTCCCAGATGGGCCCCGACGAACGAGTGTTCCTTCCAAGCTACATCGGACCTAGGTCCATAAAATACTTATTATTAAGCATGGTGAACAAGGGATGGAAATTCGTAATGCGTTTCATTTGCAGGATTCCCTCCACAACTCATTGGGTCCTTTCGCTATTGTTCCTTTGGAATAATTCCAATCATCGCGCATTCCATCATAAGGAAAGACAATATTTAAGTATGTAAGGGCGAAAATTAGCTAAGAGCGGCTCTTCTGCATCTGAGCGACGCGGATGCTGACAGCCCGCTTGTGAGCCTCGAGACCCTCAACTGCGGCCAGTGTCTCGACTGTCTTCGAGAGACCCAGCAGGCCGTCGGCGGTCAGGTTGGAGCTGGTAATGTGCTTGAGGAACGAGCCCAGGTTAACACCGGAGTACTGCTTGGCGTAGCCGTAGGTGGCTGGAATACAACCGTTAGTATCTAGGAGCCAGAAGCGCAGAGGAGGGGGAAAGAAGGAACTTACGCAGCGAGTGGTTGACACCGGCGGAGTAATCACCCACGGATTCGGGGGTCCAGGCGCCGATGAACACACTGCCGGCATTCTGGACGTGCTCAACTACCGACTCGGCCCCCTCGACCTGCAGGATCAAGTGCTCAGGCGCGTAGTCATTGCTAAGAGCCATTGCCTCCTTGATGTCTCGCACGACAAAGGTGACGGAGTGCTCGAGGGAGCCGCGAACAATGTCCATGCGCGGCAGGGCCTTGGCCTGTGCATCGACTTCATCCTCGATGGCGCGCAGCTGCTCTTCGTTTAGGTCAATGGCAATGAGAATCACCTGCGAGTCGACACCGTGCTCGGCCTGGCTCAGCAGGTCAGACGCAACAAAGGCAGGGTTGGCAGCTTTGTCGGCAATCACGAGAACCTCACTGGGGCCAGCGGGCATGTCGATGCTGACGCCGGCGGAGGTATCGTTGGCCACGATCATCTTGGCAGCGGTCACGAATTGGTTACCAGGGCCCAGGATCTTGTCGACCTTGCTGATGCTCTCCGTACCATAAGCCATGGCAGCCACTGCCTGAGCACCACCAGCGAGAACAATACTCTCGGCACCAACCTTGTGGGCCACGTAGACAATCTCGGGCGAGATACTGCCGTCTGCACGGGGTGGTGATGCCAGAACAATCTTCTTGCAGCCTGCCACCATGGCGGGCACACCCAGCATCATAGCAGTCGACGGCAACACTGCAGTACCGCCGGGGATGTATAAACCAACACGTTCAATAGCACGAGAGAAGCGGGAGCAAACCACTCCGGGCATGGTCTCCATTCGAAGGGCGTCATTGCTGCCCTTCTGAGCGGCGTGGAAACGTTGAATGTTGCCAATGCTGACGTCAATGGCCTCCTGAGTCTCGGGGGACAGCTTCATCAGCTCGGCGGGGAATGGCGCGTGGATGACCGGGGAGGTCAGCGATGTAGCCTTCTCGAACTTGTGGGTGTACTTGAGCACACCAGCGTCACCATTCTCGCGGACGTCCTGGATAATGGGCTTTACAAGACCAACAATAGCATCGTTGGACTTCTGGGACGGGCGGTTAAGGAAGCCGCTGACTTCACTGGCCGGGGTTGATGCAGTGACCACACGCTTCATCTCAATACGCGAGGTGCGATCCTCAACAGGTGGCTCAGGCTTCGCCGGAGCAGGGGTGGGCTTTGACTGAGGAGCAGCAAGGCCGGCCTTCTCAGCCCAAGGACCTTTCGCGTCGCCCTTTCTACGCTTGACCTTCAAGCTCTTCAGGTCCAGATTCCGCTCAATATCCTCGAGGGTAACGCCAGCCGCGGTACACTTGGTCAGTGCAAAGTATAGTAGGTCGGCAGCTTCGAAAGCGATTTCCTCTTTGGTGGTAGCACGGCACAACTCCTCGGCCTCTTCCATGATCTTGGCCTCGGCGAGCTTCGGCTCATTGAACAGACGAGCAGTGTATGATCCTACAGGTGCATCGGCCTTGCGGGCCAGAAGGGTCTTCTGGAGACGAGCAAGACCAGCAGACGCGCCAAAGCAGGTCTCAGTACCCAGGTGGCAGAAGCCTGATATGAGTGACCATAGTTAGTATGTAGGCATGACCAAAGGGCAGCTCAGCCTAGGAACTCACCGCGCCCGATTTGCTTAACAACGAAAACTAGGCAATCGGCATCACAGTCAAAGCCGACGCGAATCAGCTCTTGTACGTCGCCGCTTGACTGGCCCTTGTACCACAGTCCACGCTTGCGGCTCTGGTAAACACCAGTTCCTGTGCGCAGGGCCTCCGCGATGCTCTCGTCACTACTCCAGACAACACCCAGGCAGGCCCCCCGCTCATCTGTGACGGATGTAGCATACAGGCCATTGCTCTGGTCGGTAACAGCGCGCGAAGCAAGCAACTTGGCGGCAGAGATCTGACCCGCCGCCTCGCGCTCGACGGTCAACGTCTGGGAAGGAATGATGGCGATTGAGCCCTGGTGGATAGTTTGCTTCACGGAGTCTTCCGAGATGTCATTTTCACCATAAGTTGTGTAGAGGCGTGGCGAATCCGAGCTAATGTTCAATTTCGTGGCCGCGGTGGAGATCGCGGCGGGGGTAGTGCAGACGCTGGCATCGCTGCGTTCGGAGGCATTGGCGGCAACCCATTGCTGGAGAGTACCGATCTCGGAGTCTGACAGGGCGTAGACAAGCAAGCGAGACGAGGGAACGGACTGCTCCTGCGACAGCGCGGTCAATTGGTCGAGGGTGATCAGGATCTTGGCGGCACCGGCGTTGAGGATATCGACGAGGTCTCCGGCCGATGAGATGGCAGTCGCGTCGACAAAGACATCGAGGTGACGGAAGTTCTGGCGCAGGAATTGCTCCGCTTCTGCAAGACTCGAAGCCTTGACAAGCACACGGCCGAAGTAGGCGATCTGCTTGAGGCCGAGTCCGGGGGCGGGGTTGGAGGGGTAGGAGATCAGGAACGGCGTGGCCATGGCGGATGTGGAGGGGAAATACAAGGAGGAGAGTAGGAGTGAGGAGAAAGGGACACGAAGATCCCCGGGAGACGTCGGGCGCTTCGGGGGAAGAAAAAATGTGCAGAAGCGATGACTCTTGTGTCACCTTTTTTTCCACTCCGTGGTTGGCCCGCAGTTGCTCCCGCCCGCTGATTCATCGCCCGTTTCTTTGCTTTTGCAAACGGCTTCATTCTCCTATAGTATTCTCTCGATTTAGGTTTTACAGGATCGCCCAGTCTCTTGGTGGCGCAGGGATGACCATGCAGCCATTTCCTAGCCCAAGTGGTTGCCTTCTTACCTGATCGTCTCACAGTTCGTACACAATCTTATAGGCGGAGATCGTACCATCGCGATGTTCCTGGAATCCCCGAGGGACAGAATCTAGCCCGCTGAGAACTTGAGTCCTATTCGACTTGACCTTACCTTGTTCCAACCATGAGGGCAGATTGTCAAATAATTCGCTAGGGAGTTCGTGGTCTTCTTTGGGCGCCTGGAAATGTTGAGATAGACTCGTTTCCCCACATCTATATAGAGTGGTCGACTTACTGGCCAGTAGAAATGAGCATACCGGCGATCTTTCAGGAATGCAGTCCACACCAAGACATCTGTGACGTGTGTCTTAGTAGTGACTTGTTCGGTGTTTGCTTTTCTAGGTCGGACTGTGCATAGATTTCCCTGCCGGTCGCCAAATGCTTTGGAGGCCAGAGATGAGGAGGTCTCGTTTCCGATGGTATCAAAAATATGTTCGAGATTGGGCGCAGCTTCCTTGATCTTCTCAATCACCTTCTCATCCTTGTAGTCGAAGACATGCTTTGCACCACTGGACCGGACGAGATTGGGATTGTGGGGGCTGCATGTCGCGATCACATCGACGCCGTAGATGGCGGCCACCTGGACAGTGTACGGACCGACGCTCGCTATAAACAGTCAGTGACGGCAGGTTTTCCAGATATAAGGAAAAGTCAACACACAACGGCCGGCCCACACCAGCACGGTCGTACCAGCGGTCTGAGAGCGATCAAGATTCAGGCAGCCCTTGGAAGGAAGTAGCAGCTGCGAGTGGAACAGTACTGGCTTGATCTCGCGAGATACTGGTCGGCACCTTGAATGAGATGTGTTGATCGGCGATGGTGTATTGGCTATAGCCGCCCAGGCCCGCAATCTCTCCTGAACCGGTTGCATCAGCTAGCTGTCCGACTTGAAGGAAAGACGTGGAGCTCACCTCCCCAGATCAAGCCTACGACAAGGTCACCCTTCGCCAGACGAGTCACTCCACTACCGAGCTCAGTCAACTCTCCGACGAAATCATAGCCAAACACGGCTCTGTCTCCGAAAGCATTGCCGAGATACCTTGCGGTTCAAGATAATATTTGGCAGATTCAATATTAAATTTGTAGGCGCGAGGTGATCCTCCGATGTATACTTCGCCTGACGAGGACAAATTTATGCCCCGCCTCCAGTGGACTCTGCATCGTACCATGGAGAAACCATCTCGGGTCCCTTTATTCGGACCCTTCTCCATCGTGAATGCCAGAGAGCATCCGAGTAGGATGTCGGCCACAGTACAATGGTGTACATGAATGTGATAAAAATTAATGGTGATGTCCAACTCGGATTCGGGGTCTTTCTTTGGGGAAAGGAGGACATTGAGGACAAGGGTGCATGACTCGGTTGCTGACCTCCCCGGACAAGTTGATACAACCCTAGGTAGTCACCTTCCCCGGGGTATAGCTGCGATACCATTGATCCATCTGGGTGACTATCGATCTAAGGTGGACCACCCACAGTCCTCGCTCCTAGAGTGGAGATTGTGGAGGGGACATAAGTATCCGAACGGGGTGACTTGTGCCCGATCCCCCCGCAGCGCTTAAGCTCAAGAGTGGATTGGGGAAGACCGGATGCAGTCGCCATATCCTCATGCGTATCCACGGCCCGAATAACCTCGGCCAGCGCGACAAGAGGGGGGAAGTGCTGCAGGGTGTTGCATAGACCGGCCAGTGGAGTGCATCAAAGTCCCCCTTTCTCCAAGCCATCGGGATCCAAGCCACTTGGCGCTGGGCTCCTCATGGCTGTCATCTGCACCGGTCATCCTCTGAGCGTGGCTGGAAGAGGAAGAAGCAGCAGTTAGCGAGGCCACTATTGGAAAACCAAAGACGGCAATCTTATTGATTTGAATATGGACTTCCGGCTTGTACCAGGGCCCGAAGGAACACAACACAGCATTCCCAAGATGCCGTCGCGCAGCCAACCAATGGTGGCCGGTATCCTTGCAGATCCCGGGGGGAAGAAGCCCGGATGAAATCGTGGAACAGATTGGGAGTGGCGTGGATCAGGTAAATCAGGAACACGACGGAGGTTCCGGCCTTGGACAGCGCGTCTGCAGGTCGAGCGAGGCGGATGCAGGTGTAAACAAGATCGCGTGTGACCATCCAGCTTGACTTCCCCTTTCAATTCATCGATCCACCCGCTTTTCTGCCCTCCATTCTTAACTTGCGCTCGCTCCACTCCGAATCATTTATTAATCGCATTGACCCGCTGCGCTGCAGGCCGGGTGGTCGTTCGTTTGCGATTCTTCACTCTCTTGCAGCTGCGGTGCTTGTCGTGGCTCGATCCTTGGTAGCCCAGTCCGTTCACTACCTAAGTATAATCCTCCCTGGCCAGTATAACAGAAACATGCGTGCCCCATGGTCGCTGTCTCTAGCGGCGCTGAGCCTCGCTGGATCTGCGGTAGCTTATCCATTCGGCCACACCGAAGCTGTTCTGAGTCGCCAGTCGAATGACCAGCAGAAGGCCGACGCAGTCAAGGAAGCCTTTCAGCATGCTTGGAACGGATATATGAAATATGCTTTCCCTCACGACGAGTTACGGCCTGTCAGCAATGGATATGGAGACTCCAGGTAAGCAATTTCTCTTCAGGGATTGCAATGGGGGAATACGATGCGAGCTTCAGATCGATTGTAGAAACGGATGGGGTGCTTCCGCTGTCGACGCTCTTTCCACAGCCATCATCATGGGAAACAAGGACGCTGTCAACAGCATTCTGGACCACATCTCCAAAATCGACTACAGCCAGACCTCGGACCAGGTCAGCCTGTTTGAGACGACCATTCGATATCTGGCCGGCATGCTGTCGGGCTATGACTTGCTAACGGGACCGGCCTCGGATCTGGTCAGCAACGCAAACCAAGTGAAGGATTTGTTGACTCAGTCCAAGAACCTAGCAGACGTGCTCAAGTTTGCCTTCAACACCACGTCGGGTGTGCCATACAACAATCTGAACATCACGTCAAAGGGCAATGACGGATCCACGACCAACGGCCTTGCCGTGACAGGAACTCTGGCCCTCGAGTGGACGCGACTTTCCGATCTGACGGGTGACGACGAGTACGCCAAACTGAGCCAGAAGGCCGAGTCGTACCTGTTGGACCCGAAGCCATCCAGCGGAGAGCCTTTCCCGGGCTTAGTGGGTAGCAACATCTATATTAACAACGGCCAGTTTGCCGATGGCGTGGTTTCGTGGAACGGCGGTGACGACTCGTTCTACGAGTACCTGATCAAGATGTACGTGTACGACCCCACGCGGTTCGAGACGTACAAGGATCGTTGGGTGCTTGCAGCCGAGTCGACAATCAAACACCTGCAGTCCCACCCGGAACCCCGTCCCGACCTGACCTTCCTGAGCTCGTACAACGACGGCTCCTATGATCTCAGCTCGCAGCACTTGACTTGCTTTGACGGCGGCAGCTTCCTCCTAGGTGGTAGCGTGCTGGACCGACAAGACTTTATTGACTTTGGTCTCCAGCTGGTCAATGGTTGCGAGGCTACCTACAACCAAACACTGACCCATATTGGTCCCGATTCCTGGGGCTGGGACCCTAGTAAAGTGCCTAATGACCAGAAGGCCTTTTACGAGCGCGCTGGCTTCTACATCTCCAGTGGAGCATACGTGCTGCGACCCGAGGTGATCGAGAGCTTTTATTACGCGCACCGCATCACCGGCAGCGATATTGTCAGTTTTCTATTTCCCTGCTGCCAAATCGAGAGCTGAACTAACTGCATTGCAGTACCGTGACTGGATTTGGAATGCCTTCGTCGGGATCAACGCAACCTGTCGCACCGACTCAGGCTTCGCAGCTATCAGCAACGTGAATGCTACCAACGGTGGCTCCAAGTACGACAACCAGGAGAGCTTCCTCTTCGCCGAAGTGATGAAGTACTCATATCTGGCTCATGCAGAAGGTAAGTGGACTCGTCGTCCCGGCATGCTCGAGACACCATTACTGATAGCAACAGACGCTGCGTGGCAAGTCCAGAAAGGCGACAAGAACACCTTCGTGTTCAACACCGAGGCCCACCCTATGCGTGTGAAGCACACCTAATATGTTTGGTCGTATAATCATCTGTCCTCTAGTAAATAGGTATCGCTTAGGTCAGAGCAGCCTCAAATATATTTACGTTGTTTCTCTTCGCCTCATTGAATTGCATATAGATCGTCCTGTATGGATCAGATTCCTGCGCAACTATATCCACAAATTGCTCCGCAAAAGCCTCTCGCGCACTTAACAAGTCTAACAAGGAGCAGGCAGAGCGCCGAACTTTGCCGGTGCATCAAACAGCTGCAACTCCGCACTGCGGCGACGAGTCAGACCATTCACAGCCTGACCATTCGCCTTATTCCACTGCGGTAACTCATCATGCGCGACAAGGGCGACATTCTCGCCCCCATTCATGCGCCTAACCAGATCCGAGCTTTCCATGTTCCCATTGCCGATGTTGAAGGTCCACGAGACCAGCGCAGCGTACTGGTTATCATTCAAGGTGACGGGGTCGGCCAGGGCGTTGGTTAGGGCATCCTGGTAGCTCTATTCGATGTGTCAGTTTCATATCGCACATAGTTGTTGGAAATCGAAACATGAACCCACCACCAGGTCCCCGGCGAGCAACTGGGTCGCGGTGTCCTCTGTCAGAGGCTTTGGGTATCTCACGTCGGAGCACGACGAGTCAGCGCAGAGATGGCCATACCCGATGGTCGGATTGCCGAAGCCATCATCGTAGGCGTTGGGTTGGAAGGACTCAAAGCTCTTGATCAGATTCAAACCGTTCTGGTTGACTGGGGGACCGGTACAGGCGACTGCCAGAGCCGGGAGAAGGGTGACGAGGAACTTGAAAGACATATTTGTAGGCAAGTCGCTCTGGATTTGATTCTGATGTGTGTTCTCGTAGAATATCGGACGAATGTATCCAAGCTTTTATATCGATTCCATTTAGCAAAGAAAGGCTATTTTTTTTCTATTTCCGTGATGCACGCCGTGTTCGATGTTACCAAGCGTTCTGATCGGCACGACAAATACGAGAGTTCCCCTTCTAAGCCCTGTAGTGATCTCCAGAGCGCCATGAAGTTAAAGTTCGTCAACGCGATGCCTCAAGATCTATCGCCCCAAAACACAAGAATGGGGGACGGAGATCATCGCCCAGTCGGATGATAGGGTTCGATCTGCGATCTATAATTATCGACCCTGCATCATTTCGATTCTCTGCTGTCATTATAGAGTTAGGCAGAGCCTGGCTGCCAAGAAAGCTCGTATTCCGTGACGATTGGCCCCACGATGAAAGGGTCTGAACTTACCTGCTGAGTCCAAGGATAGCGGATCGTGTCGCCCGCTGCTCTTCGCGTTGAGTTAACTCGATCTTTGGGCTGAGTTCGACAGCGATGTTGGTGGGCGGTGTTACCGGAATCCAAGTTTGGCCTCACACAGCCCCAGCATTGATAGTTTACTTGTTACGTCACTGAGGATTATTGGTGCTGTGTGAGATTCGATCGGAGACTGATCGGCGTGGGGGTTGAACTCTCGTTCATTATAGAGATCTCTGCACACTCGAGGCAATGTAACCGGACAATCAAGTTGCCCGTAGGTCTTCGTTACTAGCAGCTAATGGGGTCCAATCCATGCAAACGGCCTGTAAGAAAGACATTCTTGGAGTTAACGACGAAATGATTATTGATAGTTACCCAACATCTAGCTAGTTTGGAAGTTGGGAGCATTAGACATTATACATTATCCTCAGCATTCACCAGTCAATTTTTGCTCCAACATGGAGCTCAGCAATGTTATGTCCTCAAACGTCCTCGTGTATAGGCTTCACATTCATTCTATTTCTCCGTTGAACGTGGCAGACCATCGAAGCTCGAACAATAAGACCAACATAGAAAATCCTACGATAGAAGTCAGAAGTCTGCTCCCATTAGAAGAGATGAACATCCACTTACACACCAAGTAGCAGCATCGTAGATCCAAAGCATTCCACGCCGTATAACCGGTCATCTTGGGTCCCTGGATCGCCGTAACCACCAGCATGATAAAAGCCCAGCTCATACAGATTCCAGACAGCAGTAATGATCTGAGAGATAAGGGCAATACAGTCAAATGCAATGCTCACACCGGGGTGAACGGCACACCCGAAAAAGACAATAGAAAAGATAATGGTGGACCAGACAAATCCGTAAGAAGCCTGGCGAGACAAAGATAGCAAAAGTCAGTACTGGAAACAATCTACAAAATATTTAAAGACAACAATCCTGCTCACCGTCCCCAGATTGCTAACCGCCAACCCGGCTCCTATCCCGTCTGTGTACACCACCTCTGCTTCGTGCTGGGAAAATGCCCACGCAAAGCAGACGATGCCGACCATGGAGCACAGTACAGTGCCAAAGCGCAGAGACAGGAAGGATAGCCATTTCTGTTGCTTTCGGGGCAGAGCCTCCACACACAAAGCATGGTGGGATCGATCGTGCAGCTCGGGGGACATTGTAACAATGCTAGATGGATTGCGCTGAATCAGACGGAGGATCAAAATCGACAAATTCAAGGTAAAAGATAGTCATTCAATCTGGCTCAGTCCAGTATATAATCAAGAGCAAGATTCAAACTTCTTCGCCCAAGAGCATCGTTGCTTTTCAAGTGGCAACACAGCCTCCTCCATCTGTCTCGGTGACGATGCCAAGAGCCTGCAGTGCCTCCGCCAAACGAACCACGCCAATCAAACCTCGACAGGAATTTAGGGCCAAGCTTACTCGGACTCGAATGAAGTGGAATCTACTAATTAGCCTTTTAACTCGCTTTCCCCGGAACTTCCTGGCGATGACCTGGGTATCTAGTCTCTCCGCCCTCGTCATGCTTGGCGTGATCGGTTTGGCATCCGCGAGCGGAGAATGAAGGCGGGTTGCTTTGGCTTGGTAGAGCCGTTGGTCAGTGTTCATGTACTAGTATTGGTGCAGGCGAGTTGAAGGCCGCGAGTTGAAGTTGTCATTCGTGTGACAAGTAACAGAAATAGAGGTCGGTGATTTGTAGTATGGGGGGTCCATTGAATAACTCCCTAGACCTTCGCTATGCTGTCTGCTGCCGGCAAAAGCATGATGACTGGATTGGCACATCTGCCATGGCCAACGCAAGCTTCAGCTGTGGTGCCACAATGCGGGCTTCGGATGTCCTTCCCAGCTTCGTCAGACACTCATGATAGCCATGCAGAGCCCAGACATTATTTGGGTGCCTCAGTGCGCGAGGCAGAGAATCATCAATCCCAAGATCGGCCGCATATACATCCAGCGCCTCCTCGACCCGGCTCTGTTCCAGTAACAATGCTCCCAGGGCATGTCGGGTAGGTTGCATCCAGCCCCAAGGCTCATCGTACGGTAGATTGTCGTCTCGCTGGATTGCAGTCCGGAGGCAGGAGAATGCTGTGTCATAGTCCCTAGAGCGATATGCAATCTCGCCTTCAAGCATTGGCGCAGCTACACTAAGAATATCCTGGCAGGTATTATTGAATATGGTTCGAGAAGGCGAAACCAGTTTTGCTGCGGTCAGGAATAGTGCCTGCTGTTTTAGTGCTTCTTCAATGCGACTAGTGGCTGCATAAGCAACCCCCTTTGCGTAACATATCATAGATATAGTGACACAGTATAGACGCCGGTCAGTAGGAAGATCAAGGGCAAGGATTTCATCCCAGCGGCCAAAGCGGATCAGGGCGTGGACGCGCATGGCGATGAATCCTTCCAGCCAGTCAGCTAGTGGAGGCGATTCAACTCGGAGGAGCTCTCCAGTGATCGAATCTGCCAGGGTAT
Source organism: Penicillium hispanicum (assembly GCF_028827665.1). Taxonomy (NCBI): domain Eukaryota; kingdom Fungi; phylum Ascomycota; class Eurotiomycetes; order Eurotiales; family Aspergillaceae; genus Penicillium; species Penicillium hispanicum. The sequence goes on along the minus strand of NW_026623198.1, from coordinate 2,914,525 downwards.
TGGCGGTATCGAGAGCAATCTGGGACTGGCCTGCCAGCATGGCAGCGTACATCCGGAAGTGGTAGTCATGCGCACGGTAGATGTTGTAGAAATGCCCCAGAGGCTGCTCTGCAAGGAACTTCTCGTCGGCCTGGATGGCAGATGTATTTGACGCCACTGCGCGCCGGTAGTCGCCGCACAGAACATCCAGATGGCTCGGCATGTGCTCCAGGTGCCCTGCATCAGGGACCAGACCACGCAAGTGATCAGCCTCTCGGAGTGCCTTCTCCGGCGTGGGTGACATTTCCATCAGGTGGATGTATAGATGCAAGATCCCCGGGTGACGCCGGGGATTGTCCGATCCTTCACCTTTCTGAGCCAGAGCACTTTCTAGCGCTTTGTGGATATCGAGGGTTCGGGCACCGGGGCTAGGCTCGCCAGTAGCCAGATCCCAAAGACTCCACGGCGTCAGGTTCATCAAAGCATCCGCATAGAGCGCAACAACGTCGAGGGCGTGTGGGATGTTGTGATATACGGAGACCATCGCCTCGGCGTATCGTTGAGTCCATTCGGTGCAGTCACCGACCGGCTTTTCTTGTGGATATCGATGTTGCAATGCGTCTATAAGCGCTTTCTCAAAAGGGAGTGCGTTGGCTGAGTGTCTCTTGGCTTCCACCGAGGCTGCGTGGGCGCGTGTCGTCGTGGCCGAGAGATCTTCTCCGTCGAAGAGCTGCCATGGTTTGTTATAGTTGGGACCCAGGGCGAACGCAAGGCCCCAGTACCCCATTGCGCACCAGGGGTCGAATACGATACACTGCTCGAAGCAGCGAACCGACTCCTGGTGGTTGAACGCGTAGGCCCACACCAGGCCACGGTTGAACCAGGCTTGCGCGTCTTCACTCGTTGTACTGATCGAGCGGTGGAAGTTCCCTAGATCATAGTATCGGGCATGAGAGGAGATGTTGGACGGCGGTCCAGAGCGGCCCCAGACCTTTGGGTCAATCGAGTCCATTGTAGGCGTTGATCGTGATGGTTGACAAGGTTGAAGCCCGCCATCGCGCGGGGCGTGGTGGGGCCCTGCGTGGAGCATTCAAGATTGGCGCAAGATGATGCGACGCGAGGCGATTGTGATCATGGCCACACTCCTTCGAACGGGTGCAGTTGTCAAATCGCGATTGACCGAAGAACAATCTGCATGGCGTAGACTCACTCCCCATGGACGCCCCTGCCTCCGCGAGGCAATTGCCCCTGATGGGCGATCTCCAACTGCACGAAGGGGGTTTGTCTCGAGTCTTGCGAGGCGAGCTTTTCGATAATAATTTAGCTGTGTCTGCTCGTCTCATTCTGTCTCGTTTCCTCTGCCAGAGTCATCCTAATTATGCAGTCCTCAGCGACAACCATGGCGGCGCCCGATCCACCACCCTGCAGCTTTCTTTTGTGGCCCATCATCCTATGGCTGATCACATTCCTTTATATGGTGGCCAAAATCTTCCATATGCACCTGGAAAAGAAGCACCGTGAATCGCCATCGTGAGGCTGCTCCTCTCTTCCGTGGTTCTTGCGCTGACGGGATCCTCTAGGGCCGCGCATTTGACGAACTTTCGGTTTGCCCCTGTACTCGGAGAGACGCAAATGGACCTCCTCCCTGCCTGGTCGCAGATGCCGCGCAACGAGCCCGGGAAAGCATCTCGGAAGTCGCAATATGAAATAGAGAAGCGGGCCTCGCATCCATTCAATCCAGTCAACTCCACCAGCCCCACTGCGCGGATTTCATGATCGACGCGCATATCTGCTCGATCCCGCTCACTGTGACCTGGTACCTTGGTAGCCAGGCACCTTGGGGGTGCCTATATATGCCTGGATTCACCCGGAGTGAATTGACTCGACTTTCCTCAGTAAGACAGCCTGTTCGATCTTTTCTCGGTATAAAAAGTACAGCATTGCGGTCCCCATCTTGTGCTTTGCATCATTCATTCTCCACCATGTGCGGCGACAGCAACCGTCCCACGTACGGCGGCACCATCGCAGTGTTGTTTCCGCGCGACCAGCATTTCTCTTCAAATACCTCAGAGCAGTCTCTCTCTTCATCGCCAAACTCCATTGCCTCATCAGCATCCTCGTCGCTCTCTACGTTATCCTCATATTCCCTCTTTTTCCGTGACCCCGAGCCAGACAACCGCAATACGAAAGCAATCTTCCGCACCAATGATGCTGAGACATACGAGGCACTGCGGGAGTGTCGGCAGGTCAACATGCGCATAGAGTGAGATCTTCGTCCCAACATGACCCACGCCGAGGCTAATTCGACATGGCAGGAAATACGGAGATCTCACCACCAGCACGCCTTCCACACCACCGCTTCACCAATTCCGCGTTGACCTGGGCCAGCAGAAAGGACAGCCGTCGGGCTCTCCAGCAATGGATTTTGAGATTGAGCTGCCCGAGCGACTGAACTTGGGTGTCTCGGAGAAGGGAGTCGTGGGCCGACAGATTACCGTGACCGAAGCGGGTGGAGCTCTCCTCGGCGTGGGGGTGGTGGGAATCAACTGATTCAACGGTGTTCTGTTCTATTCTCTGCGTGTATCCTTTCTCTATTCATACGTGTGCACAGTGTAATTTGATATCCACGAGCGTTGGTCTTCATTCCGTTTGATTGTCATCATTCCGTCCCTGCATGGACGTCGACTAAGTATGCCACCACGAGGATTCTATTCTCGATCACAGCTTGACGGGGTTCTCCACGCCGGCTGTGTAGCGCTTCTCCGCCTCGGCCCAGTTGATAATCTTCCAGATTCCGTCGACGTACCCGGCCTTGTTGTTGAGATACTGTTCCCCAGAGTCAACTTCCGCCCATGAATCGTGACACGGCGGGTCTCGGATGGTAGAGACGAGATACTGACCTGAAGATAGTATGCATGCTCCCACATGTCCACGCCGAAAACGGGCACGTCAGACGCCGCCACCGGGTCCTGATCCTTGGTCGTGGTGATCTCCAAAGAACCCTTCGGCCCGCCAGCGCTGACCAGCCATCCCCAGCCACTACCCTGGATCCCCAGCAGCGCAGCACCGAAGGCATCCTTGAACGCCTTCTCCGAGCCCCAGCGGGACACAATTGCGTCGCGCAGAGAGGGGGCTGCCCCGGAGAGGTCGTTGCCCGGAGTTCCCGGGGGAGTGAGGTTCTTCCAGAAGAGCGAGTGATTGATGTGACCGCCGCCGTTGAAGCGGATCTTCTGCTGGAGAGATATCAGGGTAGGTACGTCGTTGGTCTGCGTGGCGGAGACTTGGGAGGCGAGCGCGGCGTTGAGGTTGTTGATATAGGTCTGGTGGTGCTTCTGGTGATGCAGCTCCATGATCTGTTTCGAGATCACGGGCTCGAGGGCCTGGGGATTTCAGTGAGATGCGGGTCATGCATCCAGAGTAGATGGTACGTACATCATACGCGTAGGGGAGAGGAGGGAGAGTGTGTGTCTGGCCTGCCATGGTGGTTGATGGTGGTGGTGGTTGATGATGGAGAGTGTAGAACAGAGCGAGATCTATAAGCCCCCCGACCCCCAAGGTCCCCTGCCCCTCCTTAAGAAGCGTCCCCAAGGTAGAACTGGACCACTTGCTCTTCCACGACTGGAATTCATATTGCGTTGCTCTGTTGGTTATTAATGGCTGCGCGAGATTGAGCACATTTCGGGTCCACCGGCGCGCGCGACTTCCGCCATTCAGCTCTCTCGATGCAACCGAGTCGAGAATAATACGATTCAAGCACGCCATCTCCGGGACACTGCGGATCGTCCTTCTGGATATCTCAGCTATGCTGTCGTGGATCAATGCCTGGACAATATCTTCCAGTTGGTCTGAACGGCTCCTTCACCCCTTCTCCGGCCATCCCGCACATCCCGTACAGTCCACACATCTTGGGAATGCAACCACTCCAGCTAAAGCAAAAAGAAGTCGTCGCAGACAATAGAAACCTTCAAGATGTGATCTTCTATACTGGCCTGTCAGACTGCCCTGTTGACAGCGATTATTAATCCCCACATTTGCGGGGTCTCGGCTGCAGCGAGCCTCGGTCAATCGGCGAGCAGTAGACCAGCCATACCGCCCGACGACAATGCCGGCCGGAATGCCAATCCTCCTTCTATCCTAGCTGCCAGCTCTTTCCCAGCTACATATAGCCATGTCAGCCGCAGAGCAAGTCGAGCTCAACAACTTCTCGAGCATCTTCTCGCTCGAGGGCAAGGTCGCCGTCGTGACGGGCGGTTCACGCGGATTGGGTTTGCATGCAGCGTCGGGGTTCGTACTACTATCTTCGGGGAGAAGCGATTCCACACTGTTAGGTGAGAACTCACTGACCTCCACTAGACTACTACAAGCCGGGTGCTCCAAAGTATACATCACCTCCCGCAAGAAGGATGCCTGCGACGATGCCGTCGCCGCGCTCAATGCCCTGCCCGGCAAGCGGCCCGGCGCCCAGGCAATCTCCGTCCCAGCCGACAGCGCCCGCATGGATGAGCTGGACCGTCTAGCGGCCGAAGTGCGCAAGACCACCGACCATGTCGACATCCTGTTTGCCAATGCCGGCGCGACATGGGGCGAGAAGTTCGACACGCACCCGGAGAAGGCATTCTCGAAGGTGATGGATCTGAATGTCAAGAGCGTGTTCTACACAATCCAGAAGTATGACATTCTGTTTTCGTCTTGGGGTAGCCGGGTCTGGGGTTTCGCGGTTTTCTAATCACCTGTCACAGATTCACGCCCCTTCTCACTGCACGCGCCACACTTGAAGAACCCTCTCGGGTGGTCATCACCGCTTCCGTGGCGGGCATTGGCATCGGAACAGTTGGTGAGAATGCTACGCCGAGCTATTCGGCATCCAAGGCTGCTGCTATTCACCTGGCGAAGAACTTGGCGGTCGAGCTGGGACCTCGGCATGTCCTCACCAATGCCATTGCGCCGGGGTTTTATCCATCCAAGATGGCAAGTGGGTTGATTGAGCTCAAGGGTGGACTGAAGCAGCTTGAGGAATACTCTCCCAACGGTCGACTGGGACGCCCGGAGGATATTGCTGGTCTGGTGGTGTTCTTGGGGTCTAGGGCGTCGAGTCATCTGAATGGAGCCGTTATTACGACGGACGGAGGTGCGGTGCTCAAAGGTAGGCTTTGAATTGGCAAGTGGCTTGGTAATAAATTGAAGCAAAAACATATATCATCACTTTCAGTGGTGGTTTAGTCAATTATACAAGGACCTTTGTTCGTGTCAGCATACAATTCGAGTTGATCTACATGCCGTTTTAGGCCAAGAGAGCGTAGACCTCGGCCGTAGAAAAATGTTGGATAGCGGATTGTCTCGGCAGAAGTCAAAGCTTTGCACTAGCGGCTGCTGCTCGTCCCTGCACAGCACGATCAATGATCTCCATTGCCTGATACAACTCATAATCATGCTGCTTGGGCGTCACGACCTGGACACTCAGCGGCGAGTCTAGGTACACGCGACGGTCGACCATTTCCTCGTTCCCTAATCAATAACATAAAAATGAGCATCTTTTCCAAGTCCAAAAAATCACCTCTAGAAACGTACACAGTCGGCGATTCATTTTATCCCAGCTCCCTAGCACGGGATCCTTCATCTCGTGCCCAAGCTCAAGATCAGACTCGGCGAATGGCCGCACGGGCACCACGCCAGCCGGGTAGTCCAGCAACACAAATGTCGAAGTATACCCAACAGCATTATAGCGGTCCATCTGCGGCACGGGGTGTGGTGCGATGGGGCAAATGATAGCATCGACGCGCCGCGCATGAGAGCATGAAGACAAGGTCCACATCTTCATCATTTCCTGCTCAATGTCCGCGCGCTGGGCCTGCAGCTGCGCTAGCTGGTTCACTGTCAGCGCTTTCCCGCGCTTCATACGGCCCTGCAGCCAGGGTATCAGAGCTTCACCCATGCCCTCAATCAGGTCGAGCATGTTGGCTCCGTCATCGACTCCCATCAAACGACCAGCAAGAGCTTGGCATTTTGGCAGCACCGGCGGGAGAGGAATATCAACGACCTCCACCCCCGGCGTCCGACGTAGGAGCTGAGCAACTTCGCCGAGGATGCGAGTGATCGGGGGCAAAGGCGTGACGAGGCCGTCGGTCTTCAGCACGCCAACCGTGAAGTTTCGCGGAGACGCAAGAGCCACCGGCGCAGGCCAATAGCCCGGAATGCCATCCTCCCCAAACAATTCTGCGCGAGGCACGATCTCCGCCATGACAGCCGCAATGTCCGCGACGGAACGAGCCAACGGACCCGCCACGGGCTGCAGTGCGATCCGGCCCTTGCCCGCAATCTGGCCGCTCTCCTGGCCGCCGTAGGGAACGCGTCCAGTGCTCGGTTTGAACCCGTAGATCCCCTGGCACATGGCCGGCACGCGAATGCTGCCGCCGATGTCTGTGCCAAAGCCGACCATCGAGCCGTGCATCGCGAGCAGTGCGCCCTCGCCGCCCGTGCTACCACCGGCCGTCCATTGCCGGTTGAGCGGGTTGAGTGTGCGTCCGAAGAGATGGTTGCAGCTATCCAGCGTTGCGAGCGTCTGCGGGATGTTTGTCTTGGCGATGACGATGGCGCCGAGGGACTGGAGCAGATCGACCAGCGCTGCGTTTGATCGGGCGGGTTTGAAGGCCAGTGAGGACAGCCCGATGCTCGAGTCGACTCCCTCCACATTGAAGGTGTCCTTCACCGAAACCGGGAGGCCATGTAAGGGACCAACAGGGCTGCCAGTGCGTTCTAGATGGTCGTCGAGTTCTCTCGCGCGGCGAAATGCACGGCCAAACAGTGGCTCGGTCAAACAGCGAGTCAGCTGATGGGCAACAGCTGCTCTCTGCAGTTCTCTGTAGTTAGTTCAAAAAGCTGGTAGTCTCAATGGAGTTCTCTGATGGCACACCTTGCAGAATCCTCGCACCACGTCCTCGGCCTTCAATCTACCCTCTGCCATCTCCGCGACCAACCCTCGCACATCGTACTTCTCAGTAATGTCCAGTTCTTTAGATGTTAGGATCCCGCATGTTCGCGGGATATCCATCACATTGACTCGGCCGTATTGTTTAGGACCCTCAGTGATTGACTCGGCGGGCGAGAGCATCCCTTTTGGGATGAACTGTGCTGGTAGTCGCCATTCGGGAGGGAGCGCCGCAGCGAGCTCGGCTTGCTTGCGCTGGGCGACTGCCACATAGGGAGGTTCCTGGGTGGCCATGGAGGATGTGATGGGACAATCGATGCCGCAGGCGGACATGCCGAAATACTTTCGATGCGGGGAATGCGGAGAAGCCTCGGTCCAACTGGGACTTATTGGAACGTCTAACAATATAGTCTTGCGTTACGAAGCCAACTATCATTTCAATTGAAAGATCCTGTCATAGACAGCCTGTATTACCCGGAACTGAATTGTCATCGACTAACGATGAGATATCGGTTTATAAACCTAAATATAGAATACGCACTTTTTGTTCGCTTAGAAACGGGAGATGTCTCTTCCAAACACTCTGTTCAGAGTCCACCGGAAGGCCACGCGCAGCTTGTTGCGCCAGCTGATGCTCATGGTAATGTACGCTGCGTTCCAGACCAATCGAGCCATGCGCCCTGTAATACCTTCAGGGAGGTATTTGTTGCGCGCGCTGCCAGTCTGTGGATCATGAGGGATTTGCATCAACGCCCTTTCATTTCCGATGTACGCCAGCGTGCCCAGGTCGCGGAAGGAGAATGGTGGGGTTTCGCCAATGTCCTTCTTGTTGAGGCGTGCAGCCAGCCATTTGGCTTCCTGGAAGGTGGCCTGCGCAGTAGCAGGCGGAGCACCAGTTTCCGGCATTGCATTGTCACCAAGCGCGAAGACATCCTGCAGGACCGCTCTCTGTCCGGATTCATTCTCCAGCTGCACTCGTAAATGGCCATCAACAAGCAGAGCACCTGTCTTGGGGACTTTGCTGAACTTCCACGGCTGGCTAACGGCCGACGGCGAGATGGAGCCAGCTGGCACGGAGTCTATCGGGAAGTCGTTGACAGTTGCCAGTGACTGGCTGATAAACTTGCCCATGGCATTGCCTGTCACCCACACGCACATACCAACCCCAACTTCGCCCTCTTCCTTGGTGGTGAGAGTCAGACAGCGCTTTGGATCCATCTCGTGAGGACCGGGAGCACCCGGAGCCCCCCAGCGGAGACTCTCCACATGATGCGATGTTTTGATAGCCACTCCTTCGCTCTTCATCGTTTCCATTGCATATTGGGAGAGTGATTTGTCGAACATGGACAGCACTTGGGGAGCGACGTCGTAGAGACTTATTTGGGGAATCCCATCAAGAGCCGGGTACAGGGTCATCATGTCTTTGTAGATGAAATCACGAAGCGATGCCGCCAGTTCCGTACCGGTGGGTCCCGCGCCAACAATGGCAAAGTGAAGCAGCCATTTCCGCATTTCCGGGGTTGTAGTTGGCAGGACAGCCAGCTCGAAGCATTCACGCACGCGCCGCTTCACCCGTTTAGCATCGCCGATATCCTTGAAGAACATTGCATTCTCCCGGACGCCTGGTGTGTTGAAGGTGCGGCTGACGGTGCCCACCGCAATCACCAGCTTGTCATAAGGAACCTCGAAGGTCTCACCCTGTTCCCATTGGCGCTGCGCCTGCATCGGCTGCTTGGATGTGGTCTCGGCTCCTTCATCGACCTGTCTCACATGCTCGGGGGTACGCGGTGTCTCGGTGACCCCACTCTTGACCACAGTTGCTTCACATAGAATTGTCTTTTTCTTGAGGTCCACTGCGCGCGCGGCCGCCTGGATGAAGTCCACCTTGGCACGCGAGTCTCGGACGGGTTCCACGATATTGGAGAAATCCAGCGATCCGCCGGCTGCATCAGTGAGAAGAGGAGTGAACACAAAGTAAGAGCGTGGCGATATGACAATGGGCGCGAAGGACTTCGGAGAAAGCCGGCGCGACACAGTATATCCACCCCAGCCTGATCCGAGAATCACGACGCGCTCCTTTTGGCCACCGGGGTCGCGCATTGCGGTGGAGTGTTCAATATGCGTCGCATAGTGTCTGGGGCGAGAGATGCTTGTGGGAGGGACGGCACTGAGGAAGTATCTGCAAAGAGCGCGTTCGGGAGTGGACAGGCAAGGTGAGCGCATAGCTCGAGCCTGGGGGCCCCGAGCTCGCACGGCACCTAAAGGCCTGGGAGGCATGGTCAAATTCGAGCTGGTCGATGTCAGTTCAAAGTTGTTTGGTCAGTGGCAGTCCATGGGCGAAATGGAAGAGCTATAAACCACGGAGCCTTTCCGCTGACACAGTCATGACTTCATTCTCGGCAGGGTCCTGCACAGTGAATGGAAAGACTCGGGTCGGGATCTCAAACTCGAACCTCTCAGATTCACCGATCCACGGCAATCTGCTATCGGGTTCTCGAGCTCCGACGCCATCCTATCGTGCGAAGGCAGCCCAGATGTCCTCAAGGGGAAACCCGGAATCCTTCGGGGTCATCGGTGAGTCGACTGCACGTGCCACTGGAGTCGATCGGGAGATTCAGGCATGAGCTGTGTTTGCTTCGGCCTTCACATGGGGAATTTCTAGCAGAGACAGCTGAGGCTGAAAGGTTGAGGAAAAGAAAGGGGGGAGACGCGCATTATAGGCGCTGTTGGCATCATGTGATGCCGCGGGTTGGCATGATGGTGGAGCATCATGCCACTCCAGCGACTTCAGGAATGCATGAGAACTATATGTCTCTGTGTTGCAAATCACGTTGACAATTCTTCCTTCCTCGGGGATCTATCTCGAACCTTGGAACTATGTACATCCAACTTATGGACTAGGCTGCGAGGATCCCCGTTGGATAAGTTTCATCGCTCATAGATATCTAGCTATCAAAGCCGACTCCTTGATAACAACCATCAGCATAGATCGCTCCCGCCTGATCCGTTCAATATTTACCCAAAAATCGGGCTTGTTCAAATCTCCCTTGCTTTTTCGTCCATTGTGCCCTTTGACGGCTCGGGCTGCTCGACATCGATGTTGTCAACGACCAATGCAGCCTCAAAAAAGGCATCAATATCCTCTAGCTTCTTGCCGGACGTTTCTGGACAAAAGAAGAAGACTGTACGGAGCCAAATCAGCCCTTGGCACGATAAGAGGAAGTGCACATGAGGTCAACCCACCGAACGGCATCTGAAGGAAATTGGCTATGACGAAAAAGATATATATCCTCCATCCCGTGTTTTGGATAGCAGTCGGAGCCATCATTACCGTGAGGAACGTCATCGCCCATTGAGACATAACGCCGAGTGAAGTATTGATGTGCCGGAAACGGAGAGGCGAAATCTCCGGGCAATATACCCAAACAACTGAGCACCAGCTTGTCGCGTAGATACTGGCAGGCAAAGGTTAGGAAAGTATCTCACGGGATGCACTGGGCAGGGGACAGGGGTACCTACAACTCGAAAAGAAACAACATCGCTACCGCACCCCAACCCATCGAAACGTTCCCTTCCCCAAGAGCTAGGAGAATCATGAAGATCAGCATGGTCGTGAAGCAACCGAATGACCCGGCGAGCATCAGTCGTCGACGCCCCAGCTTTTCAACTAGGTAGGCAGCCGGAAAGGTACCCATCATATAGCAAATTGCCGAACAGCCTGCCACAAGTTTAGAAATGTTGGGTGCCAGCTTGACAGATTGCGAAAACAATTCCGTCTGATAATATGCAATGACGTTGGCACCACCTAAGGTTGTCACGAAAAGGTCAGAAACGATCGGCCAAGCAATCTGGAATACTTACCGAGCTGCTGAAGCCCCTGTATCATAACAATGATGAACAGTCTACGACTGTTCCGAATCGGAGACTTGTCCCAGAACAAGATCCGCCACAATGGATCGCCACTCGTGCGCTCTTGGTCAAAAGCAATGCCATCGAGAATCTCTTTCTTTTCATTCGCAAGTTCGGGGTCATGGATCGAACTTGCTCCGCGCAGTTGTCGTAGTACTTCGTCCGCTTCTTCCGCCTTGTTCCATAGATATAACACCCGGGGCGACTCGGGAAGTTGAGTTGCCAGAAGAAGTGCCACAATTGGATAGAAACATTGCCATGCAAGTGGGAATCGGATGGTGATCTGGCCGGTGGTATAGCTCAATGCTGGGACCGGTCAGTAAATGCCGTGATGGGCAATGGAGCTTCGAGGCACACCATAGTTGATCCAGTAGGACGTGACGTTTCCAAATAGCACGAGGATCAGTTGAATCGCCACATTTCGTCCTCTTTTCCCGGGTTTGGATGTTTCTGAGAGCCATACCGGCACCGTGGAGGAGACAACTCCCAAACCCACGCCAGCGATAATTCGAAAAATCACCATTTGTGCAATGTGAAAGACCGCCGCTTGACCCGCACCACCCAGGACAATTAGTGCGCCCCCGGCCATCAAGGCGTTACGACGACCAAGAGTTAGACCATATACTGCCGAAAGACCGCATCCAACCTAGAAGATGCGGGTTAGAGCATTCTCTTGGGAGTCCAAGGCGGTCGGAAATTCTCACGTACCATACATCCAACATCAAATATAGAGACCACAACGCCTTGAATTGTAGAATCTGGATTATTGATGGCCTTTAAGAATAATGGCACACTGATGACTCCTCCGAGGACACCCTGATCATAGCCGAACAACGTGAAGCAGAAACCACATGTGACCAAAATGGTCGCACGAAGCGCACTTCCTTCGAGTCGATCAATGCCCAGCATCGTTGTAGCCTGATACGGGCTCAGCAGCTAAAAAAAGAGAACTTGCAGCCCTGCTGGTATTTCGCCAAATTGTGCAAAAGACAGTAGACAATTAGTTCCAACCCTGGGCTTGTCCAAACTATATAAGTGTAACAGCTTCGCCTTGGCGATCTAGATTTAGTTCAGCGATCTGGAAGCCAAAAGATAAGCATCGCGATAAGCATGGCAGGTGCGTGGAAATTGACTGAAACGAAAGCCGTTTCGACCAACCGAGTTTCTCGAAAACCGATTCTATCTGGTGTTGTTATTGTTGATAGGAGTTCACATTCCGCCTAGCCGGACTACCTGACCAGAGTGAAGGCCGAGGGCCTTGCTTACAGAAGCTCGACAAGGACACCGCTAGGGAGACATACCAAGTACCTCCATGGTGAATTGGACGTCCCCAAAGAATGGGATACCTTCCATGTTTCATGCCTTGGGTTGTCTTCTGATAAAATATGCCTGAGCCGTGAGGCACCCCACGGCGCGATGTGTAGATAGTTCCAGTCTATAGGCCTGTTTTCCTTGCTCTTCTAGTGTAGATCTCCTATCCATGGATATCTACAAGGGAGAGAAGGCTGGAGGTCGTGTACGCTGACCAATCTCTCAATACATCAGGGATCAAGTTATTGGAAAGCGAATTTATTTCTTTAGACACCATAGGCTATACTCATTCGTCCATGGCCAACGATGTCTGACTCGGCGTTCGTATATACATGCATGGTTCCATTCCTCGTCAATGCCGCTGATTGCGGAGGCCTGAGCCGTGAGGCAGCCCCCCTTCCGATCCATTCTTCGAAAATATTCCCCTACACGAGTAGCTACACAGTAAGAAGTAGCTGCAGTAAGAAGTAGCTGTCGAGAATCATTTGAACAGCTGAATTCATAGAATTGCCCCCACACTTGATCATGAGCAGATCAGTTCGGGACATGCGCAACGACTTCAATCTCAACGCGCATGTCATCCTCCCCAAGGCGAGTAACTCCGACGCAAGTCCAAATGGGCTGATGGCCGGGCATGTACTTTTCAAAGTTGCGCACCATGGCGGCCAATGCCTCATTGTTGATCGGCACATGGTACGAGTTCACACGGAACACCTGGCTCCAGCCCTCGCCACCGGCATCCTTCAGGTTGGCCTCGACGTTGGCGAATGCTTGATCGATCTGAGCATTGATCTCCGTGGGGAAGACGTCCGTCTCACGGTCCCAGCCACCTAGATGATAAGTTTCCATTAGAGCCCCACGGACAAGGAACACTTGGTGAGCAGCTCACCTTGGCCCGCGCATTCGATGCGATCGCCAATCCGGACTGCTTGGCTGTACTTGAAGTTTTGGCGCTTCTTCTCGCCGGAACCCTTGTAAGCGTAGTACTGGAGGTGAGACATGACGAAGTGGGTTGGAGGGAAGTCGATTGACGAAACACAAACTTCGAATGGGATAATCGATCGGGTATGACTATTCTCGAAGCCAGGGAAAGAGCTCAGATCAAATACTGTTGCCATGGCGGAATCCACATTCCGCCAATCATACCGATGACTACACATCGGCCATAGCAAAAGCTCTCAAACTGAAACTTGTGAAGTTCTGCATCGTCTCTGGGAATATAACATACACCATCAATATGCTTTTCAAGACGTTCCAATCACAATTGGCGTTTCCAAAGTAATCGAGACCCCCCAAGGTAGCCCCCATATACCGCCTTCGTAAAGTGGATATACCGCCCTAAATAGGAAGTGTTTTATTGGCTGCTACGCATACTTCTGGCAAAATACTTTACCACAGCACCTGAAGCCGTGCAAATATCTATGAAACGTGATCCTCAGAGTGAATAGTGAGTGGACCAACTCAGGGGATGACACAATCTGTACAAGGTTGACGTTGGATATGTGTAGTGTGAGGATATCATTGATAATCGGTGACCGGAAACTACATTCCGGTATCTCAGTTCTGTCTAAGAGCGTCATAGATGGATGAAGTATAATCAGTGGATTGGCGACCACAACGAACATTCTTTATCATCTTTAAATCGTTTATAGCCTAGCTTATCATCCGAGAAGTCTGATTCCTGAATTCTGGGCAAACAGTATGTGATTTCGCGCTTACTCAATCTGTTATCAGTAGCCTGCCTGGGGTCCGTAAGTAATCCGCTGGGTGAGCCGCAACCTTGGTGGGTTTCGCGTAAAGAGTGGCGACTGTCCAGATGCGATCCGAGGCAGAACCGGAGTGTTGGCGGTTCCTTCCAAGACCAGACTTGCGCGGTCCGATTCAAGAACATTTGCATTCCAATGGAACCTGGGAATTCTATTTGTACTACCAGGCAGCTAACGGTGCGCCCGGGCCCCAGACGTAGTAAGGATGTACCGCTTCGAGCGACTAGACCACCCTGGCACAAGGAATTTAATACAATTATCTGGATAGAAAGATTTTAGAATTCAGGAGGAAATAACAAGGAAGACCCCAACGCATCATGCTGATCCATGAAAGCGTCCAGAAAATCCGAATTTTGAAGACCCAGTTCTTCCGTTTCAAAGCCATTAGGCGATACACCAGAAAACCACCCAGATGAGGGGTTCTCTTGGGAGGCCCCCTGTTCTTCATGGGATGGATCTTCCAGGCTTCCAGGCATAGGGTCTAAAACCGGTGCGATCGATGAATTTGCTTTGGAGTGACCAGCTCTTGACTGCTGCCGATCTGCAATCATGCACTGAACACTGCGCCAATAGCGTTCAGCAGGGGCCCATGAGTACGAAAGCTGTTCAAGGGTCTTCAAGCAGGATTCTATGTGACGAAGAGTTGATCTGCCACTCTTTTGGTTCCTGGGGCCGTCTGCTTGTATGGTCACAAGTGCAGCAGAGAGGGTGCAGTGGGTAGCGGTGACAGGGCTTTTTCGAAAACTGCCAAAAGTTGCACGATATTGCTGACTGAGAGAAGAAATTTTTTCAGCGGCTTCAGCACACAGAGAAATTGCTTTCTGTGTGACGGATTCGGTCCCAGGATGTGATACTGTCTCTGCCTGCGTAGACTCAGCACCATGTTTGGGGAGGAATGGTTTGCATATCAAAATGATGGAGGTGTGATAGCACATATTCAGTGTGTAAGCGTGAGGGAAAGTGTTAGGTTTCCCCGTCCGCTCCACCTTCAACTCCACTGGCAAGGAATAGTTCCATCGTCTAAGATCCAGTAGGTATTTTTCGAATAAAGTTCGCATCTGAGTATGGGGCGGCCGCTTCTTAGGGCCATAGCTACAGAAGCCGTCAGTTGTTATGTCTTCCAATAGTATGAGTGGATACTCACAAATTCACCAAGATATTCTCGAGAATCTGACAGTGAGCTGACATTGCGCGATGGAGAGTTGGAAGTAAACCACCATATCTGGAGCTTAAGACACCCGAAGTGCTGTTGTCCTCCGTAAATGGCTGCGGTGATGGCAGAGGAATAGAGCTCTGGCAGTCCTTCATCCCGAGAATTCAAGTGAGCGACGGCTCAGAAGCGGGTGAAAAGAGCTGAAGGTATTGTAGGGACAAACTTACAAGCATAGTGCATACACGACCAGTGTAAGTTGCCCACAATTTGTCTGTGCAGTATAGCGCCCAATATATCTGCGACCGCAACCAAGCTTCTTCCGCAGACAGCTGTTGAGAGCGCACGAGGATGGTTGAATCTAGATTGAATCCCATATCAATGGCCATGCGAATAGCCATGCCGTGGCGTAGCCAGCCTGCCGCATCCTGGCCTATTGCCTAATGATGTTGAATTAGATCAAGATTAGAAGAATTTCAGGGGTAACCTGAGGCGGGGGGGCTTACGACGTAAGCAAGAGCCATGACTGAAAGTGACTGAATAGTGGTGATAGTAGGTGATCTAAGATCAAAATGTAGCATCACCTCAGCATTTTCAAGAAAGAGCTGACCAGCTGTGCTAGGATCATCTGGATCAGACCGTACATCCCGCCTATCTGAGTAGCGAGAACCAAGGGCTAGAATGGAGTTTAGCAACAGTGGACTGAAGTATCGGCCCTTGTCTTTGTGGCTCTGTCGAAACAAATTTTCATCAACTACTTGGTGCCACGGTTGTTCCCATTGAAAGTAGATGTCAATGAGGTGCTCGGCAAGATCCCATGATATGTCATTCATACCACCTAGCTGGGAATGCTCGCCTAGTGCAACAGTCCAATGTGTATCTTCATGTGGCGTTGGTGCAATATCAACTGTGGAGTTTTAGGAGAAGGGTCAGGCTTAACTTTTCTGTGGGATGCAAGAAGGATTGTGTGCGACCAGCTTGTTGACTCACTATTTAAATATTGCAATAACTCAGCACGTCCGCTGCTAGGACCAAAGTATCGTGCTTCGCCATCACATTCAAACCCAAGGGAGCCATCCAGATACAAGGCTTCTGTTGACTCGGTGCAGAGATGATCGAAATCTGATGGAGACGCACTTGTGGTGGATTCACCTTCGGATAACGGCTCTTCACCCCCTTTCAGCTCCGTAATAGAAGCGTCCACGTCAATTGAATGTAACTTCAAGACTTTCTCCAGCAAGTTGATGCGAGACTGCAAGAGATCAATGAGCGACTTTGGGGCGGTCCCGCGGTGGTCACTCGTGGTGTATTCACAATGAGCTCCACGACTGAGACATCTTGAACATGGAGTCTCTCCATTGCACTATCCATCAGGGTCAGGGGTCAGCTAACGTAGAACAGAGGTAGAGCAAGCCGCGCAATGATGATAGACCGTCATCGGCAAGGGGATTGTAGAGGTAGGGGTGGGGAGGGGAAGCACTCTTCGCAGATTCCAAGTGACCCATACATGCAAGTGACAGGCAGAAGGAATCTACTGGTCTCCTACCTTGGCTCTTCGTCGTCTACATTCATCGCACGCACGAAAAACGTACCTGCCGCGGACTGATGCAGCGGATCTTCTAGCGCCGGATTGTGGATTCCGCCGCTGGGGTTTTCTGCGGTCCATTGTCGGCTCGCGACGCGTAGGGTGTGAGCTGTGTGGGTGATGCGAAGACTTGGAGATGGATCAGGCTCGCTGCCAGTAGACTAATTTGCAAAGAGCGCGGCGGAGGAGTGATATGCGGGGAAAGGTCTAGACTACCTACCTAGGTAACGGTATAGCAGGCATCGAAATTGGCTGACGGATGATCACGCGGCTGGCCATGGATCGACACCGATCGCGTACCTAACTACTTAACTAGTTAACTATGTGATTTTCCTATCAGTGACCACCATATTCAAGCCCTAATCATGATAAGCTCAGATCAATAAATCCACGACGTGAATTGAGCATTCTTATGTGTTATATATACAGACTAGCATATCTCACTATCTGTAAAAGTTCGAAGCAAATCAAACGCCAAAGAATGACAATATCGTAAATCTGTGTAATTGAGCTACTTGTATTGTCAATATATTTGTTTGCATAGTGCTCTCTTGGAAACGTTTCCGGGCCTTGCCCCATGTGTATAACCAGTATTCCGCGTATGTCCATGGAGTATAGACTCCATAGAAGCCACGATCATTGTAATTTATCGCCTTGGGAAGCACGTTACTGCTTTGACTCTGTGGGTTGTATTATACATAGCAGCATCTCGAGTGGGTAAAATTCTGGAGCTTGGGATCCTGATCGGTCCACTCCACTCCGAATCCGTGATGGATGATAGGAAGATGAATTCCGCCTGAAAGTGGAGAAGCCGACTTGTCCCTACTGGGCGGACCAGAGGTTGGGATAGATATAACAAATAGAAAGGTCGGGTAATATTGGACGAGGAAAACGGTAACTGAAAGTATCTCCAGATATACCGTGATTTCATGCATGTAGCAACTAGGCAATTATCTACTCAACAGGGGTACTCGGTAGCTCCCAGGTTAATGCTCCTCGGAATCAGGTTTAGTACTCCCGCCGCTAATGTCAACCACTGCCTTGCCAAAACATTTGGAGTCCGAAATATCCCGTAGGGAGTGAGGTACGTCCGCTAACATCACTCTCTGGACCTGAGGCAGAATGATTCCACCGTGGAAATATTCCATCATTCGTAAAGCATCACGGAATCCGCCCATCATTGACCCTTGGAACCGTAGCTGACGCTCCATGAATTCACGAGCAGGGATGGTGATGGAGCATGGGCCTTTGGGTGCACTATCAAGGCATGGTTAGTCCAGTCCATGAGGAGGACAGGGGGAGATGGTAGGTTACCCAACACATATGACCGATCCTCCATCACGAACACATTTATGTAAATCCTGATAGGCAGATGCAGAGCTGGTTGCAATAATAACGGCATCCGGCATCTCAACGCCAGACGAGAATTGACCAGGCCTAGCTTTTTTACATGCTGCTCTCAGCATATCCCGGTAAATCGTTCCTGAAGAGTCACCTGCACCTTGCGCGGGGACGAACCAATCGTAGACTTTGCTTTTGTCGAACCAGACTGGAGCGGATGCTTCCTTCCACTCGAGGTCTACTCCAATCACTTTGGCATGGAAGACCGCCTTGGCGAGCATTCCGACGAGATGCCCGATCGCCCCAAAGATGCCCGATACCATGATCAGATCACCGGGTTGCAAAGAAGCAGCTTCCACGCTTCGCAAGGCAGTCGAGCCGGAGCACAGGGCCGCCGCATAGTGTGATATATGGGCAGAGCACCGCTCATCCAGGACCCAGGCAGGCAGCTCATTGACGGTCTGCCAAGGAACCGTCATGTATTGTTGGAAGGTTCCACTATATTGTTTGGGAAAGTTGGTCTGCTGGGTGCACGACTCAACAATATCACGCGTGCAGTAGAGGCACTGGTTGCAGTAGGAGCCCATATACCTAATAGCAACTGCCTTGTTAAGATGAGATGGATCATGACTTTGCACTACCACCCCTATCCCTTCATGCCCGGCGATATGGTTCTCCCCTGAGTAGCCAGGAAGGGGTCCAGTTGAAAATATCGCATCCTCCCAACGTCAGTGCAAGCAGAAAAATATCGTAAAGAGGGCAGCACTCACACTACTGCAAATCCCTGACCAGGCGAGCTTTACGACGACTTCTCCGTCGTTTGGCCGTCGTACTTGATGACCTTTCGTGTAGCGGAGATCCAATGATTTCCCGACTATAGGAGTGCTGACGACCGCTTGAGAAAGTGGTAGAGTAGATGCGGTCATGGTGTGGAAGTACAGGCATTGATTATATGTTCAGATGATGAGAAGGAAAAGACCAAGAGAAGAAATTAGCGGCGACATTATAGGATCTCACTATTTATGCCCTCCCCTCACCAAAAAAATAAACGAAATATCTTACCGAGGAGGGGAGGCGTGTGCCGGAATTGACATTCCGCTTCTAGATTAAATCTGGCGAGTCAAATTTGATATCGTCGTAGATACCATCAAAGGCTAAGATAGGAAATAAGCAGAGGAAACAAAGATAGATACTAGAAGACAGATCCAGGGCAGAACAAAACAACCAAGTGCCCTGAGAGAGGAGGGAAGGAGATGAATGGAGAGGTTTACAGACTGAAGCTATCTATACAGCTCTCAAGAAGCATTATGGATGGTGGAGTTTCGGTAGTCACTTTCCCTCGCGTCCGTGTCAGATCAAGGTGGATAGTTCAACCAGGAAACGATGATAGTTGTGTTCTTTTTGAGCTACAGTAGAGAATACGTGTTAAAATACAGTGGCCACCTCTGAGGCTGGCGGAGTTGGAATGTGCGGTAAAATGACTGTGATTCCCCACTGCTATCGACATTGTCCTTTATTTGATCAATCATTGTTCGCTCCTAAGATTGGATAGATAAATTGGTAATGTGGGCAGTTTAGCAAGACAGACTTCGTGGTTCCAATTGGTCAAATCTGCATACATCCATATACCTATCAATCCAGACTGTCGGATTATAGGAGGACCCGACTAATTAGAATCAAGGAATATTTGCCATTAAATTGACATCAGCACCATCGGTATCACACAACGCAGGGGTTAATCAGCCCTCGTCATCATTGGAACTTCCTTGCCGGCATGCGAGTCTCGAACTTGTAGTTCAGTTCCTGGAACGACAGCTTCTTGGTCTCCGGAATAGTAAAGAAGGCAATGACCGCAAACAGCACGAAGGGAGCAAAAAATACAAAACCGGTCTTCGGGCCCAGATTGGCCTCATTGGCGTTGATCAGGTATGGAATGGCAATTGAAAATGCCATATTGAAGAGGGAATTCATCGCCGCTGCGAGCGACGTGGTTTTGGCTCTCAACCGAGTCGAGGAAATTTCTCCCACAATTGTCCATCCCACCGCACCAACTGAGAGGTAGTAGAAGATGCTCCAAATGATGCAAAAAGTCGCAACCGCTATACCACTCCCTCGTGAAGGGTAGTTAACACAGCCAATAATTCCAATGGCGAGAAGACACGTCAGCATCCCAGCACAGCCCGTCAGAAGCTGGGGACGACGACCTATCTTCTCCACCAGAATGAAGGAGAGCAGAGTCGCAAAGATGGCACACAGCATTGAGATTACTGTGATGACGAAGGCATCAGAGACACCGGACATGGTGAGAAAATAAGCCAGATAGTTTCCACAGAGAGAATACCCAGAGAACCCCTGCATCACCATCGGTAGAACGGCGATGAGGGTTCGTCGCAGGTCCGTACCTCGAAAGCAGTCCAGGTATGATGGTGCTTCCGTTGAGGCCCGCAGCTCCTGGTCCAGCGTCTCTCTGATAGTTTCCAGCTCCAGGTCGACCGAATACCCAGGCTCGTTTGCTCGTAGTCGAAGCAGGACCGCTCT
Organism: Penicillium hispanicum; assembly: GCF_028827665.1. Lineage (NCBI taxonomy): Eukaryota > Fungi > Ascomycota > Eurotiomycetes > Eurotiales > Aspergillaceae > Penicillium > Penicillium hispanicum. The sequence continues at coordinate 2,894,021 of NW_026623198.1, read as the reverse complement.
TGCCTTTTCTGGTTGGTGATGACGGACCAAGTAGAAGGGTGATTCTGGAACCAATGGAATAAAAACCAGCAGACAAAAGGCACAAAGGCCAAATTGGCTGGCAATAGCAGCTTTCCAGGACCACCCACCCACGATGGTGGACGTGCCTTCCAAGACACAGGCTCCAATGAAGGATCCGAGGTTAATCCAGAACTGAAACAGAGAAAGCATGAAGCCACGGATGGATACCGGAGAGAGTTCGGACACATAACTCGGTGTGTTTGCTTGCATGAAGCCCATTGCGACTCCCATGAGGAGTTTGGCCACATTCCATACTTTCCAACCGGGCGAGACAAGTTCGACGGCGGTTCCGATCAAGGTAAGACTAGGAGAGCATGTCTAGTCAGTCGGAGGCGGCACTCTGGGACAAGTTGGGCCTAGACGTACCTGATGATCACAAAGAAGCAGATCCTTCGGCCGAAGACATCGTTAAGAAACCCAACACCGACGGCGCCCGCAATCGCCGCGATATACTGGACAATACTCCAGATGAGTTGATAGTTGGCCGGGAGTGTCCATTGCTGAATTCCGTGATCGTAGGTGCCAAAATGTTCAATAAACTCCGAATTTGCGATGATCGAGCCAATTAGGGTCATATCATAGCCGACGAGAACGGCAGCCGAGGAGCATGCCAATGCTTTCAATTTGTCTCGTTAATCACTGCCCATGGGAAGGGGGGATTGCGCTATCGCGGCCACTCACCTGCACATACTGTGCGTCGAGATTTCTTCAGTTCACGAAACTGTTCCGCCCAGGTGTATTCAATCGAGGTGTTTTCCAAGGTTCCCTGGATCTCCTTTTCCGCTGATCCAAGTTTCTCGACCGGTGGCGATTCCTTCTTGTCGAGCATTGTGAAAGGAAACAACAATATATTGGTTGAGTTCCTCCCCTCGTCACACCGTTCTCGAGGGCATCTTAAAAAGGCGACTGGAACGTATAAGCGCCCCCCTGGAGTGCTTTAGTTGCCACTTGGATCAAGCATAGATAGGGGTTCGCTCTGACCAGGAGATATCCTCCATCCACGCGAGACCTAGCATTGGTTGGAGCAGCGGAAAGCACATTCCCACAATCTTATCTTTCGAACGGGGGACAGACGAGCAGATTACCAGCTACCACAGAGGCGTGTCGAGACGCGTCGGTGCCGATGCCTATCGTGTGGTCTTCCCCAGAGTATATCTCAGGTCTTCTCGGAACCGAGCAGCAAAACCCTCGCGGAATTCACATTCCGCGTCTCTTTCCAATCGTGTTTCCAACCCCATCACCAATCTCTGGCCTCCATTCGACCTAGATGCTCCTCCCAATTAAAGACACACAGTCGATTTTCCCTCGAAAGCTGCCCCCTCTCACCCTCGAATCTTTCCCTATCAACAATGCCTCGCATGCTAGAGCCAGTCACACTGGGAGATGATCTGCTACTCCGGAATCGTGTCTGCATGGGCTCTATGACGCGTAACCGGTGTACTGACAATGGCAAGCCCACCGAGTCAATTGCTAAGCACTACGCGGATCGGGCACGCGACGGAGTTGGCCTGATTGTGGCCGAAGGGACTTTCATCTCTCTCCATGGCGCGGAATGGCCTCATGCACCAGTGATGTTCGATCGCAGCCACTCAGAGGCCTGGAAGCCAGTGGTGGACGCCGTGCACCGCGAAGGGGGCAAGATTCTTTTTCAGCCGTGGCATCCTGGTAAGTCGCTACGCAGGAACCTCTCGCCAACGTGACGGTCCTGACTAACCGTTTGGCTTCGTCATCTAGGTCGGATTCAAAACGATCGGATGCCACTGCTGAAAGATTCTGGATATCCAGTGTTGGCTCCCTCCAAAGTGAAGGCTCGAGGGGGCAAGTTTCGGACGCTGGAAGGTGCCCCGGTAATGCCTGACATCAAACCGAACAGACCTCTGTCAACACGAGGACTAAGACAATTGCAAAACAGGGCCATACGGAGAATATTACCGAAATCGAAGATCCAAAAGTAATTGTCGAGCAGTTCCGGGCGTCCGTGAAGTTGGCCAAAGAAACTGGCTTCGATGGAATTGAGTTGTTGTCCCAAGGGTGAGATCGCAAACTCACGGGTCCGCATTGCGAGTGCTGATAGCAAATATATTTAGGGGCTATCTGTTGCATAACTTTCTTTGCTCGTGCGTCGTCCTTCTCCCCCGATGCGCAAAGCGCAAAACTGACTACATTAGGCACGCCAATCTCCGAACGGATCAATACGGAGGATCGGTGGAAAACCGATGTCGATTCCCTCTGGAGGTCCTTGACGCCATTCTTTCCGTCTGGGGCCCACGAGCTGTCGGCATCAAAATATGCCCCCCAGACGACTACAATGACACTGCAGTCTCGTACGACGAAATGAGGGACACCTACTCGTACTACATCAGCGAGTTAATGAAGCGTAATCTGGGTTTCATCAATCTGTCGCGACGGGGGTGCGCCGTCAGCCGGACGAACGATAATTACTTCAAAGTCGGCCCCAGGGAAGAGAGCAAGGCTCTGCCACCAGGGTACGATCCCGTGAAGGACTTTGGGCCCGTTATCAAGTACCCCGGAAGTAAAACATTACTCATGGTGAACCATGAGTATACTATCGAAGAGGCCGAAGAGTTGATCCAAGACAACCAAATTGACCTCATCACCTTCGCACGACCCTTCATATATAACCCGGTATGTCAAGAAGCATCAAAGTATGAATCATTGCGGTGAAGCAGTCTAACATCATCCAGGACTTCATGACCCGCGTGCAAAATGGTATTCCATTGGCTTCCAATGACAGGGGTGGGATGGTCAACTATGGTCCCTATCAGCACCCGGATGAGAATTACAATGATTGGCCTCGCGCAATCCCAGTATAGATGCAATCTCAGAAGAAAACTGGAAAGAAAATAAAAAAGAAATGTCTCGGGCTGTGTCATTTCGCATGATACACGCTAGAACCTGTTACTGGTGTAGCAGCGAATTCATTTAATGCCGTTGTTGAATAGTGCCTGACTTGGCTGTTTTCTCGTGTTGCTTGCCCTTATAGAGACACACCAAGCAGTGCTTGGCGTCTTTGCTCCAAGCTACTGGATTCATTTGACACGATAGATCGACCCACGGATTTGGGCTTGATAGGAGAACATTGCCACTGATCATCACGCGCCATAATGATTGCTATGTGCTGATAAGCTGTTGGGAGCAAAACGTAGAGTAATAGTATCCTCGAAGCCCCCACCAAGGTGAGCGGAATCTAAATTCCATTCCCCGTGTAGGGAACTTTGTTTTTTAAAAAAGGCTTGTGTCCAGCGCGGGGTTCACGTCCGTCGATAGTCTCTACCGAGCAACGTGCAGGATGGCCCCAGAAGTGAATGTGGACAATCTTCTTGCCCGGTTGACTCTGGACGAGAAAATCTCCCTGCTGGCGGGACACTCGACCTGGAGAACCACCGGCATTCCACGGCTCGGGATTCCTCCTTTGAAGGTATGAAGCGCCGCCATCTGATCCCCAACTACAGGCAATGATCCTCTTCTCTAAAATGATGATAGGTTTCCGATGGTCCATCAGGCGCTCGCGGTCAAGTGTTTGGGGATGGAGTCCCCGCGGCGTTTCTCCCGAGTGGCGTCAGTCTCGGTGCTACCTGGGATGAGCAACTCCTGTTTGAGATGGGGCGGATACTGGCCGAAGAGGTAAAGTCAATCGTAGATTGAAGACGCTGCTAGCAGGATCAGATCCTAACCGCCGACAGACCAAATCGAAATCTGCTTCGGTGATTCTGGCTCCCACCATGTGCATCCAGCGACACCCATTGGGCGGACGCAACTTTGAGTCATTCAGTGAGGATCCCTACTTGACCGGAAAGCTCGCTACAGCCCACATTCGTGGCGTCCAGTCGCGTGGAATTGGGGCCACGCCCAAACACTATGCGGCAAATGATCAAGAGACCGACAGATTCCACTCGAATTCGGTTGTTCCTACACGGGCATTGCGCGAGGTATACCTGCGGCCTTTCCAGATGGTGATCCGGGACGCAGATCCTTGGTGCATTATGACAGCCTACAACCGAGTCAATGGTTTTCACTGCGATGAATCGACCGAGCTTCTGGATATTGTCTTGCGCGAAGAGTGGCAGTGGGAGGGCCTCACAATGAGTGACTGGGGTGGTGCGCACGACGGACCCCAGACTCTACGGGCAGGGCTCGATCTGGAGATGCCAGGCCCACCAAAATTCCGCACCTTGGATAAGGTCAAGGGGTACATGGCCCAAGGAGAGGTGGGCGAGAAAGAAATCGATCGATCCGTCAAGCGAGTCTTGCACCTGCTTCATCGAGCCAACCGTTTTGAGGACGCATCTGATAGGGAGGAAGTGACTCTGGACAATCCATCTCATCGGGAGAAGCTCCTCAACGCAGCTCAAGCAGGAGTCGTTTTGCTGAAGAATGAGAAAGATGCTCTTCCTTTGAATCCCGCTGAGCACCTGAAACGCTTGGCCATCGTTGGTCCGAATGCACAGCGGGTTGTTGCCGGCGGGGGAGGTAGCTCCTATATCAAGGCACCCTACTGGACCTCCGTGGATGAGTCGATGACCAAGGCCTTCGAAAACACTGGGACTGAGATTGTGCGGTCCGTAGGAGCGAAGGTTAACCGCTATCTCCCAATGATTCCCACCAACGTGGCCTTCAACCCTGACACGGGGGAGGGCGGTGGTGCGATTGACTGGTATGACAGCCACGACTTGACAGGGAATCCTGTGGAATCCATGCACACGTAAGTCCTTGTCATTTGTTTTTCACTAGTTTTGTTTCCCATCTGATATGGTTTGCAGGTCCGAGCTGTACTATATCAACTTCGGCAACTTTCCCCCATCTCTTCAGGGCGAGACTGGCTTTGGTTTCCGCGTACGTGCGATAATTCGTCCTCTCACAACGGGAACCCACAGCCTTTCGCTTGCTAGTATTGGTCCATCAAAGCTCTTTATTGATGGGAAATTGATGGTTAGCGAGGATGGTGATTTTGAAGGTCGCAGTACCCTATTTTTCACGTACGGATCTGACGAGCATATCTTTACCTACGACATGGTTGCTGGACAAGAATACAAGGTGGAAATTGAATATTTGTCCCACGACCGTCAGCTTTCTCCCGACTTACTACCTCGCATGGATCCAATGGAGGACAAGTTCCAGGGTATTCGGCTTGGGTACGAAGAGCTGGACCCGACAGACCTTCCTCGGGAGGCGGCCAACAAAGCCGGTGACAGTGACGCCTGCATTGTTGTTGTGGGTCGCGATCGCGAATGGGAGACAGAAGGCCAAGATATCCCCCTGTTCGAGCTGCCAGGAGAACAGATCCGTCTCATCGAGGAAGTTTCTGCGGTATGCTCGCGCGTGATTGTGGTCATTCAAGCTGGCACGCCTGTGAAGCTGGATCCATGGATCAACGAAGTGCAAGCGGTGGTTTTCGGCTGGTATCAAGGCCAGGAGCTCGGGAATGCCGCGGCGAGTGTTCTCTGCGGTGAATTTAACCCATCTGGTCGTCTTCCGGTCACTTATCCCAGTCATCTGGAGGACTGCCCATCCTTCAGCTCGTTCCCAGGAGAAAACCATGAGATCCAATACTCCGAGGGTATCTATGTCGGCGGCAGGTGGTGGGATCTTCTGGGAAAGAAGCCAATGTACCCGATCGGCTATGGCTTGTCCTACAACACCTTCAGTCTGCAGCCAAAGATCCAAAATTACACCATGGAGGACGCCCGGCCCATTCAAATTCCGGTTGGCGTTATTCACAACGGCGATACCCATTATCCAGGCCGCCAGACGGTGATATTGTGGTGTCAGCCTGTCGGAACAGTAAAAGGCGCGTTGAAGCGTCCAGTGAAACAGATTTGTGGATTTGCCAAGTCTCCTCTGTTAGAGTCAGGGCACTCGTGCACGGTGGAAATCTCTGTGACACCATATGAGTTGGGCGTGTACAATTCTGAGAAGAAGAGTTGGGAGATCGATTCAGGTTCCCAGTTCCATCTTCTGATCGGTCCGAACGCGAACGAGACTGTCCATGCGGGCACTCTACTCGTGCGACCGCATCTCTCCTGGGTGCATCGGATCTAGACTATTCTTTTCTCGCGTCTTACCTAAAACAACGTTAGTTGTAAGTCAGCTAGTTGACTAAATGCGGAAATCCAAAGAGGGCGGCTCCCTGCAAGCTCGACGTGTAATCATGTCCTTCAACGCAGTTTGGGCAAACTGAAATCGTTTGAGATGCAAAATATCACCTGTCCAGAGACGGATCAATCTTTCAAGTAGAAGCCGATGTAGGGCATCTTCCCTACTTAATGGAAGTTCCACTAGTTGTGGTCCCATGCTTATCTTTGACTATCGGGTCGATACCTAGGGAGCGGATAGTGAGTACTACCCTTGCACCCAAATTTTTAAAGAAAATCCTGCCTTTTTGGAGTGCCCTAGGAATATATTAAATTTACATAGCTAAACCATACAGAAATCGATTATAATCAGGCTATACCTACCCCATATATCTCTTGATAATCTCCAGTAGGCGAGCTAGGATACTTCTTACCAGCTGACGCAGCGAATCTCTACTAATCGATTCCTGTGCCTTTTTAACAACCTTATGTAGCTGTGCCTCATGTTTAATGTGCTCTAGATCGTGTACCTACATGTGTTCCTACATCATATTCTACACGGTTTCTGTTACGGCACGTGCCCGGGCGCACTAACCAAACAAGCCAAAAGACCAAATATGCTAGAACGCAATGTTCTAGCATGCCCGGGACCGATATGAGTAGCGCACGTCGTTAGACTAAGGGGGACTAGTGCCCTAGTCCTAACAGTTCCAATCGGGTTCAATTCTAGACTAAGTTATAATAGGTTTAGTGGGGTATACATTACTAAAATAACCCCTTTAAGAATTTCGTTGCAGGGGTAGTAGTTTAGCACCGGTGCCGATTAGCTGATGCTCATTGGTCAGCTTGATGCACCATCCATTGATAGATAAAGAGGTCTGGCCTCGGCGGTTCTCTTTCCATCTCTCTCTCCCCCCGCTCTCCGCCCGCCTGCACTAGTGTTCTTGCTTCGCGGTAGATCATCTTCCCTGGGCTTCAGTCGTCCTCAAGTGAGCGGCTCCCTCGCTTCTACTCCTGCTCCAATCTCCCATGAAAGCCCGGCTTAAGACACTCGGAACGCCAGAGCCTGGGAACTCGAAGGCGTGTACATTATGCAGAACGCGCAAGACTAAGTGTGATGGCGCTCGGCCTCAGGTGAGCTCTCCTTGATAACCAGTAATCCAGCCATTAAGGAGCGGAATTAATAGGCTGACGTGGAAGCGCAGTGTGGAAACTGTCGCCGCCTAGCGGTGGTTTGTAACTTTTCATCAAAAGATGGACGAAAATCACGTCCCACCAAGTCCGAAGTCGACGCGTTGAAATCTCAAGTTACGTGCTTGAAATCCCAGCTTGAAGAATCCCAGAGAACGATCGCTCGTTTGCAGCAAGCGCAGCTGACGATACCGGCTGAAGCTGTTGCATCTCCCACCTTTATTGATCCACAATTCGTGATCAACGGCAATGCACGCCATCAGCCAGCTCAGGAACTGGGATTTGATATGGGGTTTGAGAGTCTCTTTGGTTTTTTAGATGAGACAATCGACCCCGATGCGAAAGCTCACGTCCCATCTCCAAGCCTCTCACAACCTGATCCGATCGAGGCTTTATCCTCGGTCGTGGCCAAACTTCACTTGGACGATATTACTGGCGAGCCCTACTACCTGGGGCCGACGAGTAATCTCCATTTTCTCGGCCAGGCGCCCCGCAGCTCTGTCTCGTCTGAAGCGACTTCTTTGCCCTCTACCTTCAGTCCGGGCTCCGAAGTTTTCGCTCTTCCTCCTCCGGTACCAGCCAGCCATTTGGCCCGCTTGTTCGAAATTAAAGCGCAACCATACTTCCCACTTATCAACAAATTAAGCATTGACAGCTTCGATGCCATACCAATGAGCTCCAGCTTGACGTTTCTATACGACCAGGTCCTAGCCCTTGCTGCGTGGTGCCTCGATGAGAACGATGTGTACTACGGCTACCGCGACTCGTGCATTGAATTCTATAATCATCGATTTGCAGAATCCCTGAACCGTGAAATCCAGCATGTCTGTTTGACCAACGCTCAAGCATTCCTGCTGAAGAGCTACATCACTACGCTGAATGGTGAATGTGAGACGTCGACCGTATTCCTTGGTAGGTTCCCATATTCGGAGAAAATACTGCAAATGCTCATAAATCGAATGAATTAGCAATCGCCTGCGCAATGGTTAAGAGACTTGGTCTTCACGTAGATCCATTAGTGCATGACCCCCACGGGGTTGCCTTGAGACAAGGTACTTTCGCGGAACGTGCTGCCACCTTTTGGGCATGTTTTAAATTGGACAGGTTAGCATTCCCGACACTGGATGGTCTTGTCGCATTGAAATCCTTGCTCACCATGGCTCGTATACTCTAGACAGTTGGCCCTTCTGGAAGGCCGCGCATGTTATATGCCCGCATGCGACATACCGAGCTGCCGGCCCTTCGAGACACTTGTCACGAACCTCCCAATCGTGGCCGACGTCAATCTCTCTTTGGAACTTATCAATGCCTGTCACATTGAGTTTCTATATTTGCAAGATGAAGTGCTTCGCGAAATGTAAGTCCCATATGACGGCAACAAGAAGCAAGATAGAAGAGATTGACGGATATCAGCTATTCATTCACAACTTCCATCCCACAGGATCGGGTCATCTCCGAGGGCCATGTGAGATATATGTCTTGGTACCAGTCCTTGCCGCCATGTATCCGTGACATGAAGAACGGACGGAGTTATCATCCGACCTTCCTTTCCTTTCAGTACGCGATCCGAAGTCCGGTCCGCTGGAGTGTGAAGCTAACTCCGTTGCCTTCAGCATGGCTTTCTATAATGGTGTGATTTTGCTGCACCGTCCATACCTGAGAAAAGGAGGCTTCGAGCGCGACATGGCCAACCAGCAATGCAGGGATTCCGCGTTTCAGATCACCACAATTTTAAAAACACTTACGCAACAGTTTGGGTATTCGATCTCTGATTTCATGGTGGTACATTCAGCGCTATCGGCCGGGCTTGTCCATCTGGTTGCTCTTCGGAGTCCAGATGCCTTCGTTTATCGACGTTCCGTGCGCGCTCTGAAATCCATTGTCAATATCTTAGCCCAAATGATCCCTCATGTCGGTTATGCCAAGGTGGCCTTTGATGACCTGCGGCGACTTTCGGTGAAGTGGTCTTTGTCCCCAGCGAATTCCCCAGCCTTCTGGCCGACGTTCAGCAGTGATGCAAGCTGATAAATAGGTTGCTACAGCATGAATTCTGCCTGGCGCTTGTTTGTGTCATCGAAGATCTCCAATGTTCTAAATATATTATCGTTCTATCCGCGAGTTTTCCATATATGGAGCTCGCGGCATATTCTTCAGTCATACAAATTGTTTATATCTTCCAGTGTCTTCTTGGCAGTTTCAGGCATCCAGAGAAAACAGACGGTACCCAGGATAAGACTAAGTCCGCCAAAGAAGAACATGACATTGTAGCCGATTGCCTGAAACAGGAACGGGCTCACCATGTTGATGAAAAAAGAGCCAGTTGCCAGCCCGACAATGCCCACGGCACTGCCCCGAGATCGGGATGAAGCAGGAAAGATCTCCGAAGGGTATAAGAAAGGGCACCATACTGGTCATTATTAGCTCAGGACAACGGGGCAATGTGTCCGTGCGGGTGAATGAGTCACTTACACCATGTCATGCCGAAGACAGCGCACCAGACCAGCGTCAACGCCACGGTCACAGTGCCGTATGACTTTGCGCGGGCAGGATTGGTGTCCTTGTTTTGGTCAACAAAGTAGCCACACATGCCGATAAGCATGAGGAGAGCCGCTCCGATGCCCGCTCCATAATACATAGCGCGGCGACGGCCGATCTTATCGGCCAGAAGGGCACCGGGGATGCCAAAGACGGCTTGCGTGAAGATACCAACCCCCGACAGGAGGGCCGCGGTCTGTGAAGACCAGCCTCCGGTTTCAAAGATCTTAATGCCATAACCGGTGACGATGCCGACACCCGCCATGGCCTGGGTTCCAAACTGAATGAAGAGAGCGGACCACGTCCTTCGGGCTGTTTTGAGAGAGTCTTGCTTCGTGAACATATCCCAGTAAGTGGAGGAAGACGCATTTTCAATCTCCGCTTGGATGGTATCTTGGATCATGGTCAGGTTGGCCTCGACAATGGCCTCGGTGGCTCCGGCTTCATGATTCTGCTCCGCGCCCTCGTAAAGAAGCAACACATTTCGGGCATCGTCCACCAAGCCCACCTGGGTTAGCCATCGAGGAGATTCAGGGATAAAGTAGATCAAGCTCAGGATCAGGAAGACCCAGACCAGCTGAAACGCCAGCGGGAAGCGCCAGATAACATCGCCGGTGGTGTGCTCGGACAATCCGTAGATAATGAAGTAGATCAGGCCCGCGCCGCTCGCCGCACATACCAGCTCGGCCCCAATCGCAATCCCACGGTGTCGATGATGGACGGATTCGGCGGAGAGGTTGAGTCCCACGGAGTCGAAAGCACCGGTGAACACCCCATTCAGAAGTCGCAGGACCAGGGCCCAGGAGAAATTCTGCAGCGCGACTAGGATGGGGATGATGACGATGCCGTAGATTCCAGCGGTGACAATGGCCCGGCGTCGACCAATCTTGTCGGAAAGCCAACCGGAGAATAACGCACCGCCAATCACACCAATCCAGTAGATGCTGTTGACCACTCCGATCAACACTTGAGTATGATGATCACTACCGGTAAGGCCCACTTCTGCTAGATATCCAGGCACGGAGGAGACGCTGCCCATCATGGCAATGTCTGTGGGGCCGATGTCAGCGATAGAAATTCAGACTAGCCACGATCAGTCGGGGGGGCGTACTGGCTCCAGAGAGAAAGAAGACAAAACATCCCAACAGCACCACGGCGACGCGGTACCAGCTAACGGGAAATCCTTGATAGAGGTGCTGGGGAGATGGCCCGGGCATGTATTTGGCCCACGGTGCCACTTCGGACGCGTAGTAGATACGAACAGACTGGTCTATAGTCGACGGAGTCGACGAGTCTTTGACTTGCTCCATGACGGCCGCGCCCTTCTCGGACTTCTCCGGCTCTCCTTGAACGAGACTCATTGGAGCGGTAGTGATTGCAATCCGTCGAGGCCGCGTTTTCAGTCAATTGGAGGGGAGAAGGTTGTCGACGAGACCATGTGCCGCCTCGCCCTTATATCTTGGATGCGCGTCCGAGAGACCTAGGCAAGGCATGGTCGTGGTGCTGGCAAGATTGCTGCCATGATGAATGCTGCGCGTCAAGCACGGCGCACGATAGCCGAAGCAGACGCATACGATAGGCTCGCCATCGACAGAGTGGTTAGCGCGCGGTCCTTATCTGATCCTGTTGGCGATATGCACCGGAGTTAGAAAACCGAGTGCCTGGGAGCCTTCGCGGGTCAGATAACGGAGATGAATCGCCGACGTTAATCACACACACCCGGTGTCTCCGCAGCCCTGCTTCCTTTCTTTCCCCTCCCCGGGGTTGAATCGCCGGTTGATATCACGATATCGGTTGCAATCTTGGTCTATCTGCACTCATCGACAGAATGCTGTGGATTCAAAGGAGTTCCTCGGGGCCGACAAGCGGCCATGTACAAATTGAACCCGGTTGCTCTCGAGCTGTTATCCTTGCGACTTTCGCCTTCCACAATCCAGCATTTCATCATGAGTCCGATTCCCATCCATGGCGATCCTGCACAGCCAGTTAAGGCGGCGGTGGTCCAGGCCGAGCCATGCTGGTACGAGCAACTTGGCCTTGAAAAAGGTGACTGAAGACTGACAGGACCTTTGTCCCCTTGCAGGTTCGACCTCGACGCTGCCACCGACAAGACGTGTGCGCTCATTGCCGAAGCGGCCGCGAATGGCGCGCAGATCATCGGCTTCCCCGAACTCTGGATCCCCGGTTATCCGACCTTCATCTTCGGCCACCGGGCGAACGACATATACGACTACTGCTTGAAGTACTATCGCCATGCCGTCGACGTCTCGTCGGAGCAGATGCACCGAATCCGGTCCGCTGCGCGGGCCGGGAACATCATGGTGATCCTGGGCATTGCGGAGCGCGACAAGGGAAGTCTGTTCATGGCGCAGACTTTCATTGGCCCCGACGGCAATGTGCTGCTTCACCGCAGAAAGTTCAAGCCGACCAGTCTGGAGAGAGTCGTGTTCGGGGACGCGGTGAGTCATCTTCGAGCGTCTTTTGAGAGGACCCAATGCTAATGCTCCTTCGTTGGAGGTACAGTCCGGAGATTGCACCACGAATGTCGTGCAGACCCCTATCGGGCGTGTCGGTGGATTGCAATGCTTTGAGCACCTACAGCCCCTGCTCAAGTACCACTCATACTTTCAGGGCGAGCAGATCCACGTTGCTTCGTGGCCGATGCTGTTCCCTCCCGTCGGCAAGGGGCCTTTTTTCAACACCGTCGACGCATGCCGGATGGCCACGCACGTCTACGCCATTGAAGGCGGTGCGTTTGTGCTCTTGGCGTCCCATACCCAGGGAGAGAAGGGCTTGAGGGCCAACGGTCTGGTTATGCCGGATGAGTCGCAGGAGAGCACCCCTCACGTTTCCACGATCGGCGGGGGGTTCACCGAGATCATTGCACCCGATGGTCGGTCTCTGACCGAGCCGGTGGATCCTACCTTTGAGGGTCTCCTCTATGCCGACCTGGACTTTAACGAGATCTACTACGCGAAGAACATCGTTGACCCCGTTGGACAGTACTCGCGGACGGATCTGTTTACCCTTCAGGTGGACAACAAAGTCAAACGTCACTGTGTCTACAAGGGGGAGGAAAATGACGCTTATAGGCATGCCTCCAGATATCCAGACCTGGACTTTGAGGATCCAGGCAGCAAAGCTTCCGAGTCCGTTTAAGGACCCAGGTCTCCTATTCAATGTACTTAAATATAATGTTGTTCTGAAATGCATAGCTCCAGTTTTCCCCTACGCCGGTGATGTCCGCAAGGAATCTAGTAAATGGCCTCAAAGAGCCTTTATAGTCACAAAGACTCTAAACATCAATCCCTCTGATCGGCATGCCCAGGAACTACGATTTTCGGAAGTGGCGCTCAAAGCTACGAGTGATATAGCAAGCGGACACGGTATTGCAGACATATCTTTATTGGACCAAGGCTAGTGGCATCCTGCGTTATTGTCTAGACGTACATCTGTCAGCATCCATCAGTGCCAATAAATCAGCTCCTTGCCCCGGATAACCGCCCATCCTTGATTGAGGGCATCAACCACCTCCTGGGGAAGAGGTCCGCCCGTCAAACCCTCCATGTTTTCCTTCAACTGCTGCACACTGCTCGATCCAACCACGATCCCATCGCCCAGCTCCTCCTGCAGCTGGGAATGATGAGACAGCCACCGCAAGGCACACTGGACCTCGGTCAGCCCGTGCTTCTTCGCCACCGGTCGAAGAATCTCCAGCGCATCAAAGTCCACCTCTTGGTAGTACCGCTTCCTCGAGAGCGCTCCCAAGGTAAACGTAGGGTCAAAGCGACCCCCGGTCACAGCCTCGGGCCTGTCGCGTGCGTAGCGGCTGGTCAACATGCCTCCGGCGAGTGGGTTGAAGCAGTAATAGGAGATTCCATGGTGGCGCAGGCAGCGCAGCAGCTCGGGCTCGACGGCGCGGTGGAAGGCATTGTAGATGCCTTGGCAGACGGAGGGCTTGATCCAGCCATTCTTGTCGGCAATGTCACACAGCGTAGCAATTTCCCACGATTGGTAGTTACTGATGCCGAGCTTCTCGAAATATCCTTCTTGGTGCAGCTTGTTCACTTCGCGCAGGGTGTCTTCGAACGGAACGGTTCGGTCGGGGCTATGCAGGTACCAGATGTGAATCTTGGGGACTTGGAGGGCTTTCAGACTACTCATCAAGCCTCTCCGGAGGTCTTCGGGGGTGTGGTGGTAGGGAGCAGCCACTCCAGCGACGGCCGGGTTGGCTGCGGTAGGGAAGAGTTTTGTGTCCAGGTTGACGCCAGCTACCTTCAGGTTCCCCAGGAATTCCTCGGAGGATCCGTCGCCGTAGATACGAGCCGTATCGATGTCGAAATGGCCGTAGCTCTTGAACAATTCAACCATCTCCCCGGCTTCCTCGAGGGTGTGGACTCGAGTCCGGCCATCGCCTGTTCGTGCTGGGATTAACAGATGCAAATATAACGTGAGGCAGATGGAGTCCATTACCAGCCTCGCCGATGTTCATAGCCCCAAAAATAGCCTTCATTTTTGCTGAACAAATTACAATCAAATATGGGATGGACGTATGAAGTGGCGATGCAGGTAGCGACTACCCAGGAGATATAGATCACACTTGCCGACCAGCCTTCGAGTGAGAAAATTGAGAAGCCAAATCTTGCGCACTGGCAGATTTTTAAGCATTACTGCCCCGCGGGATTACGCACTAGGAGTGGCTTCGAATACATGTCCCAGAGGCACCGGTGAACGATAATTCGCGAACATACCGGACCAGCTGTCATCCACTTGCATGGGGGACTTGATGCAGGTTGATGACAGAATGCCTCCTATTGGACAATTACGTTTCTATAAACATTCAAACCGTGGTACATATATATAATAGTTAACCCCGCTTGTCATGAAGTTGTCGCCACGATGCGGATTTCGGCCGGCTACAATATAAAGCACTGCAAAGCCACTCGTCTGGGTTTTTGTTCTTCTCGCTCACTCAGAGTTTTGCAACAGAAACTGCAACTTCCAAGATCACCCTTTCGATTGTAAGGTCCCCATCGTTCAGCGTGTATACGTACCCCCCATTCACTCCTACCTCCCGAATGTTGAACTATGTGTCCGATGACAGGGTATCGTCATACTAACCACCATTTAGATAGATCTTCATCGTCCACCAAGATGGTTAAGACACTTCCATTTGGTGACCGGCAGGTCCCCGTTCCTGGCTTTGGCGCTATGGGACTGAATGCCTCCATGGGGACAGATCTCGACCTCGCACAATCTGAGCCCGTCCTTCTGAAAGCCATCGAGCTCGGCTGTACATTCTGGGATACGGCGGTAAGCCAACCATGCAAAGGACCTAGGAAATTGGACTCTTAACTCCCGCGTATAGGTTGCCTACAAGGCTGGCGAGAATGAGAAGTTGCTGGGAGAATTCATCAAGAAGCACAATGTCCGCGACAAGCTTTTCGGTGAGCACGATCGTTGACGGCTTTCTCCCTGTTATGTCAATGGCTCACAAGGTGTCGCTGCGAAGTGGCTTCCAAATGTGGATTCGACGTCTTCGCACCCCAGCGAACGGTGACCAACTCGGCTGCTCACATTAAGGAATACATCGAGGGAACCATCGACAGACTGGGTTTCACGCCTGATCTCTACTATCTCCACAGAATTGATCCCAGTGCGTATGAAGGAGAGCAGAAAGTGAGGACCTCGCATCGGTATTCTAACTCTCCTACAAAGACACCCCCCTCGAGGAGTCCATTGGCGCCCTGGATGAACTCCGCCGCAGTGGAAAAACCAAGTACATTGGCCTCTCCGAATGCTCGGCTGCCACTTTGCGCAATGCGAACGCGAGTTCGTCTGTCTGCAATCATCCAGTGAGAATATGCGCTAATGCATGCTAGTCGCCAAGATTGATGCCGTTCAGGCAGAGTACTCTGCCTTCGAGACATTGCACGAAACCAGTGGTCTGATTGACACGGCCAAGGAACTGGATGTGGCCTTTGTGGCATTCAGCCCCCTGGGACACGGCTGGCTGGTGGATGACTTTCAATACAAGTCTCCCGATGACTTCGCCCCGACTGATTTCCGTCGCACGGGTACGTTGGTCCCTTCGCACATGGCGAGAAGTCGGGGATTCGCGCTGACCTTACCCCTTCGCCACGCAGTCCCGAAGTTCCAGGGCGAGAACTTCTACAAGAACAAGGCGATCGTGGATGAGATCAAGAAGCTCGCCACTAAAAAAGGCTGCTCGGTGGCGCAAATCGCGCTGGCCTGGGTTGCTGCTCAAGGGCTGGTTACTATCCCCGGAACGACCAAAGATTCACGTCTGGCAGAGAACTGGGCCTCCCGTGACATCGAGCTGTCGGAGGAGGAACTTCAGGAGATGCGAAAGATCGTGGACGCCGCCAAGCCAATTGGGGAGAGATTCGCCCCCATCTTCCAATCGATGGTCGGTCATTAGAGGCTATCCCGAAGGCCTGGTCGCAAGTGGACGGTGGTGAATCTGGATATAGACCTTGTCGGACTATCTAGGATAGGGATTTCAATGCTTTTGCATTTTCCACTCCCTTTTCATTTGCACTTCCAACTCAGCTCATCCGGAAAAGCGGTCTTTCATTCCGCTTCGCCCGCCACCGGTTCGTAGAATGGGCCAAATCGTGACAATCCCGAATAACCCAGCCCCAAGAACGAGCAAAGGGCGCAGTCACCTCCCAGCCGGCCGGATCCCAAGGGTCGCTCCACACAATAATACCACTTCTCTGCGATCGCGTGCTCCCACTGCCCTTCATATCAAGACAAAGCTGTGTCTCCTCGAAGTCTCCAGCAAGGATTAGATTATCCCTCATTTGGGGAACAGGAAGCAGGTCCAACCACGGGTGATGAGGAATAGAACGCTGGATCACCGTCGGTTGGAGATCTACGGGCAGGGTTAAAAGGGAGTCATCTGGCCACGGGCCGGCCGTGTTGAAAGGTGAGATTGCATCGTCGTGGAGCTGGTCGGACCTGAGGCCTAGGACCCTTGTATTTTCCATCAGAGCTCTAGTGAAATTGAATTGGATGAGGTCGAGGAGTAGATCCGTTCGCGGAGAGCCCATGGAGTAGTGTTGCAGGGCTATTCTTTCTAATTGGGCCATTCTCACTTTCATCGCTGGCGAATAAGATTCCAGGATGTGTACGTCCTGGATCTCCTCTAGCGAGGCGAGATCCATGACAGAGGGTGTTGCCAGTGTGACTGGCCCTTCCTGTTCATTGGGAGGAGAACCGCTGCGCGGTTTGACCTCTCTGTCCCCGGACGAGTGGAGCGGCTTCTTGTTCTGTAGCCCTATTTGTATAGAGTGTCAAGAAAATCCTCCTTAAGGAGTCGCTGACGAATGGGAAACTTACGTCGAGTCCTTTGATTCAGGCGATTTTGAAGCCTCCGCCGTGTTTTCGGGTCTGTGATACCCGACCAATCCTCGTCCGGCCATACGCCGAGGCGCTGCGAGAACGATCTTAGAGCAATTCGCTTCTCAGATGGACCCTCGACTGATTGATTCATGTTTGCGATCTGACAGGGTACCAAAGCCGTTCTTCGGGGCAACGTATGCAACTTGATGACAAGAGTGCCCACAGGTGATGGTTTTCAGCACGCACAAGAGACGGAGAAGGAGAGAAAGGTCGAGGCCGGGTCACCGCGTCCAAGTCCAGTCGTGATTATTCATCTCGCGTCTCCCTCTGGGGACCAATGATTATCTCTACATTTTCCCCAAGGATCGACTAGACCCACTGTGTCATCCGCTTGCATGACGCTAGTCTCTAGTGTTAACCTTCTAATATATGAGTCTGGAACCATCTTCAAAACCTCCCTTGGTAGCTTCCGACACCAAACTACGGCTCATATTCGTCCACTATATCAGGATGTGGGTACTTTGGTTAAATCAGCTTGACAAATCCCCGCCATAGGCCTTTAGATGTGAATATTCCCCGGGGATCAACCGTTTTCTGAATCCCCTGAAGCCTCTGCACGTTTACAGCGCCGTAGCCAGCAAATATGGTGCTGGCCTGCGCTGCCGACGCGTAATTCATATACTTATACCGGTTTGCGACGCCCAGATCTTGGGCCGTGGCATTGACTCGGGCAATAGTGTTAGCCGTCATACGATTCACAGCGTCATCATCGGCCTTGTTAGACCAGGCTGTAGAGATAAGAATCACTTGATAAATGTCAGCGGGTAGGTAGATAGAGCGTGACATGGGGATCACCTACGGAAGAGAGGTTCATCACGATCAATTCCGAGGGCATTCCCGCCACGCTGCTTCATTGCTACAATGGCGTTGCTTTGCATCGGGTAGCAGATGAAGTTAGGCACCAAACCCGGGACATTCTTGATGGGTTCCACTTCCTCCTGGAAGATTTGGAGGCCTTGTGACAACAACGGGCGCGATGGTGCTACACTAAGGGTAGCAAAAAGGTGTCTGCAGTACCAAGATCAATCACAATCCAATTCAGGAGGGAAATTTGCCCAACGGAAGATACCGTGTGGTGCCCATGGAATCAGTCCCGTCCGCCGCCTGGCTCATGGGGCCTATTTGTGTGTTTCTGCTCAGCGTGGGAATCCGATTGATAGCCTAGAAAACAGATGGATTCTGGACTGCTTTCCCATAGCGCTGGGTGCCACTCAGTGTAAACTCATCCCCTTCAGAGCTGTATGTATAGTATAGATCGTATCCCATGTCCTTGTCGCGAGTAAGTTGCTTGTCCGTGTACAAGTCATAGACCTTGTCGAGAACTTGGTCCGACTGATTCGCAGCGTAGGTAGTCATGCTGGTAAGGACAGGGCCTTGGGGAAAGGTCCGAACAGTGAAGGCCGTGACGATGCCGAAGTTGTTTCCGCCGCCACGGAGCGCAAAATACAAGTCGGGGTTGTGCATCTCCGAAGCAGTGGTGATGGTCCCGTTTGCAAGAACAACCTGATCCGAAATGTCAGCAATCAAGCCTGGAGATGGTCGGGATCGTCGCACACCTCATACTCGTAAACGTTGTCCAACGACCATCCGTATTTGTTCGAGAACGGTGATGTTCCTCCACCGAGCGTGAAACCACCCACACCAACACTGCCCACTCGTCCACCAACAAAAGACAAATTGTGGGATTCCAAAGCTTCGTATACTTGGATGCTAGTCGCGCCGCCACCAACACGTGCCTTGGTGCCACCTCGAAGAACCTCGACACTTCTCAGACGGTCAAGATCCAAAGTCACTCCGCCGACCGAGTTGGAATCTCCCGGGTTTCTGGAGTGGCCGCCTCCTTTCACGGAAAAGTAGCACCAGCACCAGTGGTCCACGAGGATGCCGAGTATCTTCGCAACATCGGTGGTTGAGGAAGGCTCAACTCGGCAGGCCGGGTGAACCTCTTGTTGCTTCGCGTCCCAAATTGTGAAGTTGTCATTGCGAGGGTGAACAGCAGACCCGAACGTCGAGGAAAGCTCAGAACACTAAAGACAGGTCAGATATAGTAGAAGACAATAGCAATCAAAGGAACATACTGCTTGTCGACAGCCTGGAAACACGACTTGGCCCGACGAGATGCTGCCGCTTTCAATATGAGCAGCGGCATATGCCGAAGCAACAAGACATGTGACGGGCACGAGAATTCGAGTCATGGTAGAAGGGAGTCAGTGAACTAGATGAGCGGGAACGTCCAGTCTGTCTTGAGATATCTTGCCGTTGTCACGCAGGAAAGGGCCGACTTTTATAGACCACGACTGCCGTCCCTTGTTCCGAAGCGAGTTCTCGCCACAAAGCATTTTGAAAACCATATCATGCAAGTGAGCTCGGCCATCCAATGTGCCCCCCAGGATATGAGGTTCTCCATTTGCCAAGCCAAACTATACGATGATCCTCATTCCATATTCTGTGGGTGGGGAGGATCACCTTGCTTCGAGGCGGTCAGGTTTGAACAAGGAATCATTCTTTACGCGTCATATAACCAGCCTCTCTGCAAATTCCGTTGAGCTTGTCAATATGCAGGCATATGACAAGTGGTTTCAGGAAGGCTATCAACCTACGGCATACAGCCAGTTCGACCAAATTTCGGATCGTGTCTATTGTACTCATTAGACTCATTTTTGTGCGCAAGCAAGCGTGCACCACTGTGAAAACAAACCGTGTTCTTGCAACAGTCGGCTGCCATCCACGGCGGGAGTGAGAAAGTCGGGTTTTCGAGTAGAAATTCATGGCATCGGCAAGACTGGCGTGTTCTATCTCTTGGCCTTTCAGGACATCAGGGTAACATGAATTATGTATGGATGCTGCCGCGTTTCTGGCCATGTTCATATGTTATTCGTCCGGTTCAAAGCCACCGTAATGCATATGGCTGACAGCCTATTTTCCCATTCCCCACACTGCCGGCCAATGAGATAAGAAGTGTCATCGAATTGCAGGACAATGACCGAAGAAACGAAGATATTCCAAGTTTAGGTTTCAGTATGTAAAATTGGTTATTACGAGGCCCTCTGTTGGAATGAATGCGTGGAGACTCGCATTAATAGTTTATCCTTTTCCTGTATGTTATGATGAGTTAAGCGTACGCCCCCCTAAATTGGCAGACTGGGCAGAATAGCACCTCAGATTTCTCCTTGATTCCAATTGGTCGGGTCCCCTCCCGATCCTGACACCCTCCGCTCTGGAGTCACGTGGATATCTAGTCACCTGTGGCGCCGCGTGGCGTCGGCTCGGAGTTTACTAACGCCCAAAAACTAGTTGTGGCGTACACTGAGTCATTCCCCTCGGGCTGAGATGCCCGACTGGGACCAGTCCGATCTATACCTCCGGATTCGCCTCCCCGAGCTGTGAACGTTCCAGCGCCTTCGGCCACCCTCTATCACACATTACACAGCTCGGCCATCCCAAGACCCGATGACGAATCGTCTGTCGCGGCCAAGCATGATGTACGTACACCCGCTGGTGATGTGCTGGTCAGGAGTGACAAAGTGACGAGGACCGCGGCTGCCTGGGCCTGGAAAACGAAGTATATAAAGAACCTGGATTCACGTCTCTTTTATCAGATCACTCGGTCTTCACCTCTTGTACTTCCTCCATCCCCCTCTCTCTCCCATTCAATCTACAGCTTTTAGTCTCACCACTCCGCCAACATGGCTTCAATTTACTATCTTAACCATCCACCCAATCCCTTCTGGGATTATTTGTCTACTGGCCTTGAGGATCACCCTTTCTTTGCGCCTCGTGGTCATCACGGCCACCACCACGGTTCTCATCGCCACCACCCTCCCCCTTTCCAGGCATGGGGCATCCCATCTCAGACTGAAGATGCCACCGCTGGCCCAGAAGCTTCTCGAGCTGCGGGTCAGAACCCCGAGTCCACTCCTGGTCCGTCGACTTTCAATGAAAAGCGCCCAGAGACCGACAAAGAGGCAGACACGTCTGAATTTGAGTCTGGAAACGACCAACGCCGTCCTGACAAGTGCGGCAAACGCAAGCACAAGGGCCGGCACGGTATGGGCCACAAGGGCTTCTATGGCGGTCCTGGTGCCGGTCCGTTTGGTCACCACCACCACCCATATGCCGGTCCCCATGGCGCCGGTCCATTCGGTCCATTCGGCCACCCTCACCCCTTTGGCGGACCTCACGGCCGAGGCGCTCACCACCGAGGCCGTGGCGGACGGGGCATGCACCGCGGCGGCCCCCCTCCGTTTGGCGCTCCAGGCGTCCCAGATTTCGACTTCCTGCGCAAACTCGCCGCGCAGTTCGGACTTCCCTTCAGCGCCCCGGCAAACAACGACGTCGACTTCGTGCCCTCCGTTGACGTCTTCGACGCACCTGCCAACTACGTCGTGCACGTCTCGCTCCCAGGCGCCAAGAAGGACGACCTCAGCATCGACTACGACCCCGAGGAGTCCGTTCTGCGCCTCGCGGGTGTCGTCTACCGACCCGGCATCAACGAGCATCTGCACCAGGCTCTTGTGATGGAAGAACGCGCCCGTGAGGTTGGCGTGTTCGAGCGCGAAGTCCGTCTGGGCACTCGCGAGGTTCCGGCTGCTGTTGTCGCGGATGAGATTACTGCCAAGCTGGAGGATGGCATTCTGAATGTGACCGTCCCCAAGATTGTGGAGAAGCCGGAGCCGAAGAAGAAGGTTGTCGTTGAGGATGGCAATGCGCTTGACGAGAAGAATGCGATGCGCGTGGACGAGCGTGCGAGCGAGACTGTAACTCCGGATGAGTCGGAGGAGAGTGAGTCTGAGGAAGAGGCGCGGGAGTATGTCAAAATTCCCGTGCAGTAAGGCAGGCCTTCATAATTACGGAAATGGCGCCAGGGTTTTCAAGGATTTGGATTCATTGATTATTTGAGATTTTGATTGAATAATAATAGCCACTCATTTTGAGTGATTTACATCAGAATGCCCCTGTCACACTGTGGACTTCATTGTAGATGCTTCGATTCCTACCTTTAAACCATACTTCACGTCCACAGGTAATGTGGATCGCCTCGTAAAGATCTCTAGCAGATCTCAGGCTCCGTGATTCAGGTTTAGTATGGTAGCCGGATACTTCCCAGGCATAATCAACGATTGACGCAGGGTATAGGTGCAAACAGAATATTAACACGATTCGCTGATAAAAAGGCTGTCATGTCAGGACGGAGGACGTGACGTGAAAAACCTGACCCGCCAGGTTTTACATTCAGGGCAGATTGCGCAACCTTCGTGGATATATGAGCCCATAGATCCATCACATCTGAGATCTCACAGGTGGCAGCATGATGGCGGGCCCAAGTAGCAGTTCCCGAACAACGGGCTCCAACGTTGTCATCGGCGGCATGGCCGTCTAGCTGCTCTTCTTCGGCTTCTTCGTCATCGTCGTGGCCATCTTCCACATCCGAATCGAAAAGTCCCCCACGACCAAGTCCCAGACCGAGCGTTATCTGGGCCGCGGCCAGGGCTGGAAGCAGCGGAACTGGGTGACGATTCTGTTCGCGCTCTACGTTTTCAGTGCACTCATTCTGGTTCGATCGATCTTCCGCGTGCTTGAGTACAAGTATGACTTTGATGGGTATATCATGACGCACGAAGCGTTTGGGTACATCTTCGACACGCTCTTGATGCTTGTCACCATGGTGGTCATGGATATGTACCACCCCGCGGTGATTCTAGGCGATGGGAAGCAAGCACGAGCGCAACGTTATTCAGAGGCGGTCCATCTGACCTGGGGATTTGATTTCTGAGGGTATGCTGTGTTTAATTGGCGCTATAGATCGTGATGTCCAACTTTTTTTGTACATTGCAAAACATATAGATCGACGGTCAGTGATTCGACTGCCCAAATATTAATTAAATCGTATCTCGCGTCGTCAAGAACGGGGCCTGTAATCCAAGCTACGTCGCAGCTCGTAGCTTTTTCTCATGCTTCCATTCATCAGCCCGTTTGCATAGAGATCTGGCCTTCTCGATGCTTCGGTCCCGCGAGTTGAGACGGGCAGTATACTAGGCCCATACTCCAATTCCCCGCCTCTGCGGGATGTCCTTGCTAGACTGATGGTTCTCTCAAACTTCAGGGTAGGAAGACCATTGTCTCCACCTTCCGGTGGAGGCCTTGGCTGTTTGCGAGATGATAGCCACCATCGACCTTGACGGGTCCCCATGCGGAAGAAGTCGCCGATGTCATCCACGGAGAGCGCCACCAGAATAAGGGGAATGGAAATGGCGAAGCCAATGCCGAATGTATACTTGGCAACATATCCCAGACTGAGGTTCTCGAACTGTTTCATGTTGATGGTAAATATAGACGTGATGAAGGATAAAGGTAAGAAGACGATGGTGACGATGGTGAAGACCATGATTGTCTTGCTCTGGCGCGTCGTCCCTGCGGCCTGATCGCGGGCAAAACGGGCCTCGAAAGCGTTGGCATGTTTTTGCTTGAGATCCAGCAGATCCGTGATAGAGTGGTAGATGCGCTCTGCCTGCTTATCCATGCGGTCAATGTCTTTCAAGTGCATGTCAATCATGCGTTGTTGGTCTTTGAATCGTTTCTTGACCTCGTATTGTGAGCGATGCTGTCCATGGTAGATTTCACAGATCACTTCCTGGAAGTCCGCAAGGACATGTTTTTGATGCTCGAGTACGGTGCGGATCATGTTCAGCTCGTCTCTAATATCCTTGGCCTCGGCGAGGAGATCGGTCTCTTCTCCGATATCCAGGAGTCGATCGACGAAGACTGGCTGGTCATCATCATAATCGTCATCTGGATCTGAGCCGTCATCATCTTCAAGGCCAGAGATGGAACGAGCTGAACTGCGGGAGAAGCGGTTCAGCTTGCGATGGCTCTTCAGCCAGCTGGATGCCTGCGCAGATGCATGATTGAAGCGGTTGAAGAGGAGTGTCTCTCGGTCAGTGGCGATACCGATGGAAGATTCGAACATATCCAGAAATTGGTATTCATCATCACCTAGGCGGTGACGGTCAAAGACGCCTGAACATCGGTTTGTGATGATAATTGCCAGGTCGTAGACGGACTTGACGGGGTCGCGAGTCTTGGAGTTGATGTCTTCGATGATTCCATCCAACACATTAAGCGGGTCATTCTTCGGCTGGTCCCATCGTTGAGGGAAGCTGGTCACGATGAGGTTTGTCCCCAAAATCCACATCCACAGCTGATCAACCATGAAGATCTTTGGGTCTGTACCCGGTCCCTCGCGTCCGGGACCTTTGGTTTGGTACCGGTAGACGACCTGATCCTGGTCACGGCTCTGAGTGTCAATGTTGGGATAGAAGAACTGGTCCAAAGTTCGGCGGACGTGAAGGGACGTGGTTGATGATGAAAGGTGGGCATCAATCAGCATCTCATCCCGGGTGCGAACCTTTTTCATTCCTCGTGACTGGAGATTCAAGAGCTCAGCACGCTGGATAGCATCCTGCATCTTCTGCCTTCGTTCGGCAGTCTCAAAGTGCAGGTATGGCATAAACACGCAGACATTACATGGAGAAACAAGACCATGTGGCTCCTTACATAGGGTCGATGTGGAAAGAGGAGATGAACGGGCGTGTCTGTCACTCAACCCCCACGGCGACTTGTTTTTCGACTCGGACTTGGGAGTACCAGGATTGCTGCCCGACTTTCCACGCTTCTTGTCGCTTTTGCTTTTCTTTCCTGAAGAGTGCCCCACGCCTTCATCAAGAGAGTTGGAATCGGCTCGATCAAGTTTACCACCAGGGGCCTTGAGTTTGCGGTGCATCGAACTGGTATCTGCCGTGTACGACGACTGACCAGCATCTGACTGCTGTTCTTCCGGTTTCTCCTCCTCCCGTCGCCTCCACGTCCGCGGTGTGTTCTGACACAGAGGACGCATAAAGTGCGAGTGTATCTTTTGGCCCCGGTGCTGGTAGTTGAAGGATTTTTCCAGGCCCTTGAAGCCATCAACATCATGAGCACCCTCCTCAATGAAGGACTTGGTGAGAAGTGCTTCCACCCAAGCCATGTTATTCGCAGGCAGATGAATCCAACGAAAGTCCGTCGCACGACTGTCAACGGGCATGGTAGTCACAGCCTGTTTTCGAGGGTTCTCAGCGTCCCGGCCGTAGAGCAGGTTAAACACCGACATTCGCTTCACGCGGTTCTCGTTGTGGAAGTTACCGAAATCGACAACGGTGGCGTCAAAGGCCGCAGAAGCATCTCGCACGTCTTCCGAAAGAGACTCGACATTGTTGAATGGTGCCAGCAACAGCACAATATCTCTCCGCTTGAATTGAGCTGCCCGCAGAAATGGCGTGCTACCGAAGTTGTCTCGAACGCGGCGTTTCAGATCCGACCGCTCCAGAAGACATTCCACGACCTCCGTGTGGCCGCCCTGCGCGGCGAGATGGAGCGGCGTCACTCCGTTCAGGAGTTGGCTGTTGATATGCGCACCTGCGCTGAGAAGGATTCGAACAATTGCCTCGCAGCCCTTGTCACACGCATTGTGTAGAGGCGTCCAGCCACCATCACTGCGGGCATTCACGGCAGCCTCGTGCTGCAGGAGCAGCTGGACGATATCGACGCGATCGTGCGCCGTAGCCACATGGAGCGCCGTCTTCCCTCTCAACTCGGTGGCATCAATCTCAGCCTTAGGTCCATCGGGTCGAGTCAAGAGCAACCCCGCCAGCCGCCAATTGCCCGTCGCACAAGCCCAGTGTAGCGGTGTCCGACCCAGCTCATCTTGCCCATCAACCAGGCATTCCGTTCGCAGGAGGAGCTTCACAATCTCGTCGCCCCACCCCCATCGACATTCCTTATCTGCCGCCAGATTGTGCAGCGCATTGCGCTTCCGTAGATCCGTCGCGTTGACATTCGCTCCCCGCATGATCAGCAGCTGCAGAACATCCGCGTGGTTCTTCCATGCAGCGGTCATGAGCGCCGTGCGCCCCTCCTTATCGGCACTGTCAGTGGAAGCGCCGTGGTCCAGCAGCAGGCGGACAATCTGGTAGTGGTCGCGCTCCACGGCGCGACGGAGCGGCGAGGGGCCATTGCTGGCGACATCGGTTTTGGCACCCAGTCCAAGGAGAAATTCGGTTGCGGCGACGCAGCCTCGCTCGGCGCTGCGCATGAGCCCGATGCGCAGAAAATTGTCGCTGAATTGGCCATGTTCGTGTGCGAGGGCGACTACCTTGCGCAGGGACTCGACGTCGTCGTTCGCCGCTGCCCGCACCAGGCGCGGCTCGAGTCGTTCGTGGCCGTCACTGGTCATGCTGGAGCGGGACGGGGGCATGGTGGGCGAGGATCAGGGTCAGATCTGGCGTGTTCAGCGCGAGTTAATCCATGATGCTTCTTGATAACAGATTCGGGGCACTCGAGCTCGTGTTTCTCTGTGCACTGTTCCCAGAACCAAAGAATTGGGGGATTGGCACTGGGAGAGGGAAAAAAGCGAACTCGAGAACTCCCAGCCGCACTCGTAGCTCGGGAGTTGGGGGCTTTCGTCATGTAAGGGAAAGATCTGCGTTTGAAGTCGATGGATGAATTCCCCGATCCCTCGAAGATGGTAGAAAGCATTGGGGAATCAGCGGCGGCTGTGGCTGCGCCGCCTCGTATTGCCTCCTTTTCATGCGCGTCGAGGTGGGACGGCCGGAAGAATCGTCAGACTGGTCGTACGAGCTCGAGGATTCCTCACGATGCATGAGCGAGCCACGACGCAGTCTGCTCTCGCTCAGTATGACGGGACCAGCTTGCAGAGCAGTCGCAACATGGAGTGTTCAGTAGTACTCGCATCAACACTGGTTCCACGGTTGCCGCGTACCACTCGACCCTTTCATACTTTGCTTGACCAACTTTACTCCAACCCAATTCTCCACCTCCTCAACCAGCATCGCTTCATTGCTATGGACGAGCCTCATCTCAATTTTCCTTCCCAACGGCATTCGCCACGCCTTCCATGACTTCAATCTCCCGTAACCAACTCTGAGCCTTCGTTTTCGCCAAAGACCAAACATCCTGTCCAAGCGGGACTCTCAACGCTTTCCGAACCTCGTCCTTTCCACCCAACCCAGTTCCAAGAATAACATCCGACAGTACGGCTGCAGCCGCCCGTATCCCCAAGCGTCATCTCGTGGGACGCAGCCGCCATCTTCGAGAGCGCACCAGCCGGCGTGTCCTCGTACCCTCATAACCACCAACGCCCACTTCCAACATGACCAAGGCATCGAGAAAATTCGTCCGAAAGGCCCCCGGCTGTGCAAGAATGACCCGGACGCCAAAGCCCGCGACTTGGACAGGCCCTCGACGGCAAACTTGCTGGCGACATAGAGCCCCCGCCCCGCGCGCCCGATGAAGCCTCCCCCACTGGAGATGTTGACGATCGTGCCGGACCGTCGAGCCCGGAAGCCGGGTACCAAGGCCCGGATAGTACGGAGATATCCGTGGAAATTGGTGTCCATCTGTGCCTGCGCTTCGGCCTCGCTGGGATAGGAAAAGAGTGATCAGCGGATTGGGTTGGATTAGATTCCAGCGCAACCGCCACAGCTGGCTATCTGGAGAAGGCGAACCTGACGTTTTCGATGGGACCTAGAAGTACATATCCGGCGCCATTGACTAAGACATCGATCTTCTCGCGCTCCCCGGCCGCCTTGACGGACGCTTCGGGCGAGGAATCCGAGACATCCAGCGCCAGTCGGGTACCACCGAGCTTCTCGAAGTCCGGTGCGGCGACGCTTGCCTTGCTTGGGTCGCGAGTCGTCCCAATGACGCGGTGGCCACGGTATAGCGCCGCTAGGGCGAGTGCAAGGCCAATGCCAGAGCTGACGCCTGTGATGAGGAAGGTAGGCATGTTGATTCTGGTCACCAGATAGACATTCTGCACGGGACTGCTTCGATGAACCTGGATTTATAGGACGGTCTTTGGAGATGGCCGAGTCAAATGATAGCTTAGGCTAATGGGGTACCATGCACAAATACGGAGATAGGTGTCTGATATAGCATTCGCCGTTTAACTCCGTGGCATGCATTAGTAGGATGCTAGACCAAGCGTCCGTTCTATGGGGAAGTCAGTATCAACATGGTGGGGAAGCTTAATCGAATCCTCCGCCCTCTACATAGAGGAGGAGGGACCCAGTGGGTCAGCACTCAGCCAGGAAGAGAATTCTATCCAGTGATGTTTCTTATGCGATAAACTATAAAACTATAAAACTCCTATAGGCTACAACCAAGATAACTGCACTTCATTGCACAACTCCCGAAAAGTAAATGATATGGCAGTCTCATTCTCATATATTTGCCATTGCAGATATTAGGATCTTTATTTTCTATCAGGCGGTCTCCGGCGGATGGATAAAGTAACCTTGTGACAACAATTACGAGAAGCAGGGGGAATCCAGCACAAAAAAATGGAACCAGAGAAGAGAGAAGGGAGAAAAGAAAAAGAAAAAAGACCATGAAAACGGTACTTCCCCAAATATGCTGATGCTGAATATGCTGATAATTATGACGGAGCTGTGTCCTCTTTCCTATGCTTCTCCGGTGAATTAAAAGGTTGCTTTTGTGTTCCTCGTTTCCCTGTGCATCGCGCCGATCCAACCCAGTGGTTCAAGTCACACGAAGATGCGCCTATCAACAAACAGAAAAGGAAAAACGACAAGTGAGAAAAGAAGGGGAAAGAGACGAGAAGAGCAAAGGCATCAATCAGTGCTTCTTCTTGTCCTTCTTGGGAACTTCCTTCAGGATATCATCGAAGCTCATATTGGGATTGAATCGGCTGATAGGACGAGCGGGGGGCTCAATGGGTGCAATGCCTGCGGGCAGCGGCAGGGCTTCCAGGCCTGGGTAGATCGAGTGACGATGCTCAGCACGTTGGGCAGCACCGGGAGATCGCGTGCGCGGGATGGCCGGAGGCGGCGGTGTGAGACCACCATGGGGCGCCATCAAGGGGGTCGGCTGCGGGTCGGACGAAGAGCCAGCGGATGATTGCTGAGCTGGATACGGTGACGAAATGGAGGATTCATTTTCTTCGAAGGTATCTTCCACCATGGGTGGTTCAATGAGAGCGCCGGCCTCGGCCCATTGCTCGGCCACCTGCCAGCAGTGACTACGCCGGTATACGCCTTCAACTCCGTTGATGACCACGTCCGATGGCAGGCTCACAACACCTGCACCGCCCGCAACGCCAAACCAGCTGCGAGCAGTCTTGGTGTCATTCTGGATCCAAGGAGCTCCACCACGCGGAGCAATACAGAGGAAATACTCGACGCCGTCGGTGAAGTGGATTTCGGGAACGTCGACAACGAGCATGGGCAGTGACTGGACGACCGAGTAGAGGAAAATCCATTGACCACACCGCAGATCGATCAAATCTTCCAAAGTCTTGCCGTGAGCGCAGCGACGCTCGAATTGCATAAAGCTCTCGATGAAGTCAGTGGGGCGCATACTCTCCCGAGTATAAGAATCCATTAAGACTGCATTGATGTCCGAGCTCTTGAGCTTCTTCGTGCGCTGCTTGGCCTCCTTTTTGGCATCCAATGGCTTCCGGTGCAGTACTTGCAGGGAAGGCATCTGCGGGATATCAAAGGGTATGGGCGGGAGAACGGGCGGAGTACTGCGGTCGTATTCACTGAGAATACTGCGCAAAGCCCGAACAGTTACGTCCTTGACATCGGTGGACGTGGCGTCACCGCCCGCCCCAGACAGATCGATCGTACGGGTTGTGAGAGCAGCTCGGTCGACGAGCAGGTCGTAAAGATCGGTGAAATCATGGTAGAGGTCGCGGAGAAGCTGACGATTAAGGCCACTTTCTTCAAACTCATTCTTCTTGGACCGTGCCTTGGGCGGCCAAGAACCGTACTTCTGGCGGTAAAATTGCATGGTGAAACGACGGAACTCATGGAACGCAGCCTTCCAGTTTTTGAAACGGATCACCTTACTCTCAGCGGAGGTTGTTGAGTTGGCAAAGCCGGAAAAGACAGACGGGAAGTCGAAGTCTTCGAGCTTGCCGTAAAGCCCGCGGAGACGTGTATCGAGGTCGATGAAGCCACGTTCCAGTCGCTTCTGTGTGATCGGGTGAATGAAGGTAAATTTCGGGCTTCGCAGCTGCTTGATCTCGTCGAGTTTGCCAACGCCATGCACGAATCCCTCGAGATAGAGAGGGAAGTACCTGAGACGCTCACCGAGAACGACAGCTTCAATTGTCTTCTCACGGCTACGGCGCACATCTGCCAGTCGCAGCTCGTCACAGTAGTTGCTAAAGCTCGAAGTGGCAGTTTCGCCGAAGTTTGAACCATCCAGGTTGGAAAACTCGAATCGAGCTAGCAATACAGCCACGTCCATGAAAATACTGAAGAGGGTCGAGGATTTGGGTGTCGCAATAAGTGACTGGCCAAGGAGGAAGGCGAACAGGTTGCGGAACAGCAGCAGGGTCTCCGTGTCCTCTTGGGAAAGGCGAGCTTGTGGGTTTGACACATCGCAGTTGAGCGGAATTGGCAAGTACAGATGCAATTCTTGAACCTCCTCCGCGCCGTCTTCGAAGGCCATGCGCTGGCTGCCTGAGCTGTCGTTATCATTATCGGCCAGCCGATCTTGCGGGGTCAGCGGTGGGGAGATTGGATTTCCGAGGGAGAGAGTGCGTGTGGGCTGCTCTAAGCCGTTGGTCTTGGCATCGGTGCCACGGGCAAGAAAGGTGAGAGAGGGTGATTCGGCAAAGATGGTGGAGTCCACTTTGAAAGACGGTGCCCGACCAGTGTTCTGAGGGAACAAGTACACAAAGGTATCGCCTTGCTCATTCCAGAGCTCAGGGATCTACACCAAAACGAGGTGGTCAGCCAATGTCCCCGACGTGGAGCCTCAAATCGACCGAGGCGACTTTTCATCGTCTTGACACTTACCTGTTCTCCTCTTGACAGTGGTCCTAGGTCGTAGACCACCTTCTGATCCAATCCGGCAATCCAGGCACCGGGAAGCATCTGAGCCGGTACCCTCCTATCCACCGAACTGGCGCGCGACCGGCCAACCATCCCAGGCATCCAACTTCGGCGTTTTGATGGCGTGCCCGGGCGGGAGTCTGGCGTGGAGCCGGGGATGGCCAAACCGGCCGAACTGGAAGGCCGGCTCATCTCGCGACCCCTACTCCGTGGGCGACTGTCAACCGGCGAGCTGGGGGCGCTGCTGGCCAAGTCATGGTTCACGGCCAACAGGGACGGTGGAGGCGGGAGGCTCTCCAGGTCGAAATCATCCATTGAGCCGGCATTGGGGACGGTTCGAGGTTCGGATAGCACCGCATTGGGGGTGGAAACATGGCGGACCGGTCGGGAGTGACTGCGTCGCCGTCGGTCCTGCGAAGTATCGGCGGAAGGACCGAAGCCTGGGGAAGTCGCTGGCGATGCGGAAGGTGAATTGTTGTCTTTGTGAGAACCTAGGGAGAAGAGAGACGAGATGCGCTTCGCCGATTTAACGGGAGCCGACAACATCTTTGCAGATGTAGTTGAAGAGGGTGGGGGGGAAGGGGAGAGGGGAGGGGACGGGTGAGGTTGTAGAGGCAGAGATTGGAGCAGGGCCACGACCACCAGGGCGCAGGGCAGAGGGCAGAGCGAGTGAGGTCAAGCCCTGCGACGCATGGAATGAAAGCAGCGGGTGAGTGCTGGGAGGGGAGGGAGGGGTGTAGGGGAGTTCGGGGAATGGATCGGCAGGAGGGATTGCAAGAATGGCAGGGAGAAACGGTGAGGGAATGAAGTTCAGTTGGGGGGTTTGGATTTGGAGGTTGGAGTTTGGATCAGGGGGAAGACGGAAGACGGAAGACGGAAGACAGGAGAAGGGAAGAAGGATGGGTTCAGGAGAAATCAAGCCGACGAAGCTAAAAGTTGGGTTCATAATTTTTTTTTTTTTTAACTCGATTCTTTACAAGAGCATTTGGAGCCTTACCCAAAACTCCCAAACTCCACAGGCCCAAGCCCCCCGAGCTAGGAGGCCAAACGTAGGTTTTCGATCGGCTTCCCTGCCACGCCAATAATAGCATCTCCGCGGTTCGTTGGCTCGGTGGATCGGGAGAACCTGCAATACACATCTCCCGAGTATGCCTCTTACAGGCATTGTTGAGGCATTACTCTGCTTTGATCGGGAGATTTTTCGCAAAGCGGCTGAAGCCTGCGGTCATCGAGACATGCGATGGCGACTTCCCGGCTTAGGGCGTAACAAATCATGTCTTGGGCTGTGGTATGCGGGCTATCAATAGTACCATTGGGACGTCAGTAAAAGGTAGTATTCACTACTACTGACATGTAGCAGAGCCCTTGGACACCTCAGAAATCCGCCTCATACTGAATACGCGGACCTGTTGAAATGTGTTTTGGACATTCTTTGGGTTCCGAGCGTCGCATCCAATTGGATCTGAATGAGCTGCCACGCTTGTTGCCGTGCATATCCGACCGGGGCTTACTACCCTATGTAGTTCCTGAGAGTACCGCATGGGTGGCGCGAGCACTACGTTGCTTTCTATGTAGGACTCCGGGTCGTATTTACACGCAACGTGTGGGTGTATGACACGAGTGTCTTCGAACACGTCCAATTCCACCAACTCGTCCTCTGCGCAAGAGAAAGCAATGGAACCCCGATACGCCTCCATCCGACGAGATTAGTTGTCGTTTCGGGTTATCGTGGCTGAACCGAGTTCCTCACGCTGGAGATGGTTCCACTCTCGCTTCCACTCCACGCCCGATCTCGGATCGCATGATGAACCACTGACGTGATCAAACCTTGCGATGACCTCTGTCTCTACTTTCCCACCCGCTCAGATGGCTGTCGACTCGACGCCGGGACTGAAGCGAATTGATTTTGCCCGCGGTTGGCCCAACCCGGCGCACATCCCGGCCGACCACCTGCTTCGCTCCGCCCAATGTGTCCTGGAGAACCCCGCGGTGGCCAACCCAGGCCTCCTCTATGGCCCCGACGAGGGCTCTGCGCCGCTCCGGCGCAACATCGCCGAGTGGCTGGGAGAGTATTACCAGGTCCGCGAAGCCATTTCACCGCAGCGCATCTGCATCACGGGCGGGGCCAGCCAAAACCTCGCCTCCGTCCTCCAGGTCTTCACGGACCCCGTGTACACGCGGAATGTATGGATGGTTGAGCCCACGTATCATCTGGCGGAGCGCATCATGGACGACGCAGGCTTTGCAGGCCGTATCTACGGTGTTCCTGAGGACGACGAGGGCATCGACCTGGACTTCCTAGAGAGCGGCCTGCGCCAGGCAGAGGACAAGGCGGAATTGGAGAAAAACACCCACCCGGTATGTAGACAGCGTGCCCATTGTGAATGCTGTATTGTGCCCCTGCCGTTGCGTGATGGGGCTGGCTTGCGATGCTGGGACACCTGTCACTGATCTCTTTCATTTGGCCGCGGTCTCCAGATATTCAAGCCAGCTCGGCCGTGGCGCAAGATCTACAAGCATGTCATCTATGCAGTCCCCAGCTTTTCCAACCCCTCCGGCAAAATGATGTCGCTGGGCCACCGGGAGCAGCTGGTTCGCCTGGCTCGCAAATACGATGCGCTCCTGGTCACAGACGACGTCTACGACTTTCTCCAGTGGCCCGCAGATGTCGAGCGCCCTCTAGAAGACCACTTCCACGCATTCCAGCCCCGCCTGGTGGACATTGATCGTTACTTGGACGGTGGCCCGGCCGATGAATGGGGCCACGCAATAAGTAACGGTAGCTTCAGCAAATTGATCGGGCCTGGAACCCGCTGCGGATGGGCGGAGGCGACAATAAAGGTTGCCTACGGACTATCGCAAGTGTACGTTTCCAGTTGCCCTTCCCCTTCCCTCCCCCGGCATGTGGGCACGCCATAAGACTCCTCATGGGGACGCACCCCCTGTACCTGCGCCAGTGCCGATGTACACACGCTGACATGATTGATAACCGCTGCAGAGGTCAGTCTCGGTCCGGTGGTGCTCCCTCCCAGTTCACCTCGACCATCATTAACCAATGCTTTGAGAACCACTTCCTGCAAGATCATGTCAACGTCCTCCTCAGAGACTTGCTAGGCGAATCTTATCGCACAATGAGATCCCACATCGAACAGAAGCTCATTCCACGAGGGGTGACCACGCCCCGACCGTCACCAGCGAACGTCGCTGGCGGGTATTTCACCTGGATCACCCTGCCGGCTCCACTGCGCGCGGCAGAGATTGTAAAGCGGGCCCAGGAGGACGAGAATCTATACCTAGCGCCCGGCGATATCTTTCGAGTGGCTGGGGACCCTCACGGGGCACAGGACCGTTTCAGCAACTGTCTTCGTCTTTGCTACGCATGGGAAGATGTCAGCGAAATCTCTGAAGGGATTGAGAGACTCGCACGCGTCCTGGATCGCGCCAAGGCCGACCTATGAGTCTCGACAAGAAGCGTATGCTGCGCCACAGCAATTTGACGCGGTGAGTCTCCGTGGGGGAAGCTATGCGACGGGGGACGCGTGGCCGATGGACACACCCGAGAAGCACCCAAAGTAACCTGAAACTGCCGAAGATAGGCAATTGACGGAGTGCGGCACTGATTGCGCACTCTGCGCATTCAATGTACGAATAATAAATAGTATATAGACATTGCGCAAGGTTCTCATCTCGTAGTTGTCTGTATGGCCATCGATCTGATCTTGTCTGCTAGTCACTACCCGTCTTGATCATTGAACACCTTGACCAAACTGCGCATCCGAGTAATTACGACAAATGAATTTGGCTCACGATGATCAGATACAATTGTCGTAGCAACTGACAATTGGTGTGTGGCGACACAGTCGAGTTCCTCTGATTGGACCGGAGTCAGTACGAGAACGAGTTGCTCAGCCGGGCGGATCCTTCACGGGCGAAGCTTGTATGCCGCTCTATTTGAATCCTTCCCCGACCACTCGGACTCTGGCTTCCAAGAGATTCCGCTTGTTTTGACGGACGCCTTCAACACCGTCATCAGGAATCCTCCTCGCCTGATCACCCCCGCACATTGGAATGTCCATCCATAACACCCGCGTCCCCGACAACGCGGGCTCTCCAAGCCTCCGCAAGTCACCAATCCGCGTCGGACTCGAGCGCAGCGGGTTTTCGCGGCGCGAATGTCGTGCTCCTCGTGCACATCGTATGCTCAACGAGGCATGGAGGCCCCGGGCCACAACTCGAAAATGACCAGGGAGTTGGAAATTCGATAACCGCGCAGGGGACACTTCCCTTGTCTCCCCCCTAAGGTGCTCCACTCCGCGACGCGCTTGCACCTCCCGTGTCCATACCAGAGGACGAAGGACCCTCGCCGATTGCCATGGGAGCTTGGGCTCAAGAACACCCTTCACAGGTATCCGACGCGACAGCTTCCATGCGGCACCAAAAATCTCAGATGGGTGGAATGGTCGATCCGTCATCCCCTGTTGAGCAGCGATCGCAGGGTATAATAGCTCGTAGAATCCCAGCACCCGTAGACAGTCGGATCTTGCTGCCCTTTTGTCAGTCCTGATTGCTTGGGATTTGACTGGACGTGATATCCCCGCGGATCACACTTGCCCTTCCCAGACCAGGATTCCTCATACTCAGACCCTGCTCGAGATCCATCCATCCAGGCGCCAGCGAGTCTGTGGCCAATCGGGATTCCCAGACAAGCTCCAGTTAGACCTTTCACCGGTCAATCTGCAACACTCGGCGCAACGATCGGCTCCATCTGCGTTTCATTTCCTGGCGAGTGTGTTTCAAGCGTCGGCGCCAGAACGAGTGTGCGGTGTTGTGATTGGCGGGCGTTGGTGGATTGCTGGGCGGCAGCGCGTGTGATAGGCGGAGCCTGAAGAGATTCAGGCACCGGAAGTGCAGGGACGCTGCACCGATACAAAGAGTGAGTCGCCAAGTTGGTTTCCTTTTAGTTCTATCCTTGCTCTGGAGCTGGCTCCTCGCTGTTCACGCTCTTTTGTCCTCGTGCCTTTCTCTTCTTGCCTTGGGAGTTGCTCCCCATTGTCTTCCATTCTCTTATTACCCGCCAGCGAGTCTGGTGAAGTATACATTCACACTGCAGTGTTTCGCTTCTCAGCCTGGAGCTGCCTTCGCATCCAATCTTTCTGTGAATTAAGTCATCTCGCCACTATTTTGCAATCCTTTGCTCCTATCCCCTCGGACTTCTTCCTGGCACCAGCTTCGGGTTTAAGCGCCTGTCAGGAATTTCGATCCATTTCCCAGTACTGGTTACTGAACTTTCCTTCCCATCGGTTTAGGACATTCCTCTCTTTTCATCCGATACCGAAAACCCAAGTCTCGCTGCAGGCTCAGCGACTGCTATCTTGAAGATGGCGTCTTTGCGAACCTCCGTCATGATGTTCTTGGCTCATCTCATTTTGCTGCTGGGTCTCCCCACTGCCCTGGTCGGCGCTGTGCCAGTGACCCCAGCCAGCAGTGAGTTGGAGGTGCCTTCAGTCAAGCGGGCTGCATCCAGCTACTGGGTTGCCAACATCAAGCGCCAGGGCACTGTCCCATTCTCCAGCAGCAGCAACTACCAGGTGTTCCGGAATGTCAAGGAATTTGGTGCGAAGGGTGAGTTTGTGTTTGATATAATGGGGATATCACGTTGATGCTGATTATTGCTCGCAGGCGATGGCTCTACTGACGACACTGCTGCCATTAACAAGGCTATCTCTTCGGGTGGCCGTTGTGGAAAGGGCTGTGACTCGTCCACCACCACTCCTGCCCTGGTGTACTTCCCGCCCGGTACATATGTGGTATCGAAGCCTATTGTGCAGTTCTACTATACCCAGATCGTCGGTGATGCGGTGGACGTTCCTGTCATCAAGGCGGCCGCTGGCTTCACCGGCATGGCTGTGATTGACGCGGACCCGTATGAAAATGATGGCTCCAACTGGTACACCAACCAGAACAACTTCTTCCGCGCCGTCCGCAACCTTGTCATCGACTTGACTGGCATGCCTCAGGGATCAGGTGCTGGTATTCACTGGCAGGTCGCTCAGGCTACCAGCCT
This sequence comes from Penicillium hispanicum, assembly GCF_028827665.1. Classification (NCBI taxonomy): domain Eukaryota; kingdom Fungi; phylum Ascomycota; class Eurotiomycetes; order Eurotiales; family Aspergillaceae; genus Penicillium; species Penicillium hispanicum. Next base: position 2,856,732 of record NW_026623198.1, on the reverse strand, counting down.
GCAGAACATCCGCTTCGAGATGGTCAAGGGGGGCTCTGCCAACAAGCAGCAGGGTATCTTCATGGACAATGGGTCCGGTGGTTTCATGTCCGACCTCACCTTCAATGGTGGTAACTACGGCATGTTCCTGGGCAACCAGCAATTCACCACGCGCAATCTCACCTTCAACGATTGCCAGACTGCCATCTTTATGAACTGGAACTGGGCCTGGACCTTCAAGTCTGTCAACATCAACAACTGCCAAGTCGGTCTGAATATGTCCACCTCTCCGTCCAACCAGACTGTCGGCTCTGTCATGATGCTGGACAGCAAACTCACCAACACTCCTACCGGTGTTGTCACTGCATGGACGAAGAACAGCATCCCTGATGGTGGCGGTACCCTGGTGTTGGACAATATTGACTTCTCCGGCTCCAAGGTTGCCGTTGCCGGTGTCGATGGCAATACCATTCTCGCCGGTGGATCTGTTGTGGACAGCTGGGTGCAGGGAAACACCTACTCTCCCTCGTCCTCCGTCGGCAAGCGTGCCGTTGAGGCTGACAGTAATGCTGATGTTGTCACCGTTGTCGAGACCGTGATGGAAACCGTGCTAGCTTGTCCGGCCACTGACGCTGCTAACCCTACCACCCTCGCCTGGAACAGTGTCGTTGCGTCTGAAGGGACTGTTGCCATCAGCCAGGCCACTCCGGCTCTGCCCTCTGGCGCGGACACTGGCTACCGCGCTGCTGCCTCCGGCTCCAGCATCTCTGGCCTCCCTGGATTCGACAACAACTGGCTTTCCTCTCTCCTTTCGGGCTCCTCTAGTACCGCAGAAATTCCTGAATCCACCCCTGCTGTGATACCTTCCAGCAGTCAAACCCCTGCCGTTGCTGTCCCTTCATCCGCTACGGCTCCAGCGGACACCTCAGCATCTTCGCCTACATCCGCCAAGTCCGTGATCTCAGTCGTATCCAGTACTTCCCAATCTCAAGTGACCAGTGGCTCCAGCTCCGGGTCTAGCTCCGGCAGCGGCACTTGTGGTTCGAACCAGGCTGTCGCCTCCGCCCGTAGCCAGAGCACTTTGAAAACCTCGTCCAAGCCTAGTGGCCTTCTCTCCGACGGCGCTGTCTTTGAAAAGTCCAAGCCCCTCTATGAGACCCTGCCCGCTTCTTCCTTCATTAGCGTCAAGTCCGCTGGTGCCAAGGGTGATGGTACCACCGATGATACCGAGGCTATCCAGAAGGTCTTGGATAATGCTACCTCCGACCAGGTTGTCTACTTCGACCATGGCGCCTATGTGATCACTTCAACCATCAAGGTACCCAAGAATATCAAGATCACCGGAGAAGTGTGGCCCATGATCATGGCCCACGGCAGCAAGTTCGCCGACGAGAAGAACCCAGTGCCCGCGCTCCAGATTGGTCAGAAGGGTGACACCGGCTCTGTCGAGATGAGCGATCTCATTATCATGACGAAGGGTAGCGCCCCTGGTGCCGTCCTCATGGAGTGGAACGTTGCTGGCTCCTCCCAGGGCTCCGCAGGCATGTGGGACGTTCACTTCCGCATTGGCGGTGCTGCCGGCTCCGAACTGCAGAGCGACAAATGCCCTAAGACGCCGAAGGTCACGACCACTCCCAAGCCGGAGTGCATTGCTGCCTTCCTGCTGCTGCACATCACTGAGAAAGCCAGCGCTTATATCGAGAACGCCTGGATCTGGACTGCGGACCACGAGCTGGACCTGTCCGATCACTCCCAGATCAACGTGTTCACCGGCCGCGGCGTGCTCATCGAGTCCCAGAACCCCGTCTGGCTGTGGGGTACCTCGTCCGAGCACCATCAGTTGTACAACTACCAGGTGTCGAACGCCCAGAACACATTCATGGGCCTCATTCAGACAGAAACCCCCTACTACCAGTCCAACCCCAGCGCCCTGAAGCCGTTCACCCCGCAGGATTCCTGGAACGACCCCGACTTCTCGACCTGCACGACCGCCTCGTGCCGCAAGTCGTGGGGTCTGCGCGTCCTGAACTCCTCGGACCTCTTTGTCTACGGCGCGGGCCTATACAGCTTCTTCGAGAACTACGCCCAGACCTGCCTCAACTCCGAGGATTGCCAGGAGAACATGGTCGAGGTCGACTGCTCCGATGTCCACCTGTACGGACTCAGCACCAAGGCTGCCGTCAACATGGTCACCTCATCTGCGGGTAAGAGCATGGTGCCGCAGAAACCCAACTTGAGCAATTTCTGCTCGACTATCGCTCTGTTCGAGCAGACAGACTAGATATGCGCGCCCCTTTTGGTATCAGGGCCGGTATCTAGGTCTGATCTTATTGTTCGCATTCTTTCTACGTCAACTGTATCTCTATTTTTTCTTCCGTCGTCTCTTTAGATTGTGTTGGATCAGACTGGTGAGTCAGGGTTTGGATTAGGAAGGACCGCGATGGAGGAACTCTGCTTGATACCACCAGGAATTTGTTTTCAGATCATTAATAGACGTGTGATCGATGCGATGATAAATGCCATCAACCAAATAAAACTTTTTCTTTATTTTCTTACGTCTCGTATATTGATCGAGCCTTCCTGGCCTATCAGGGGTTCATCATGGTCAACAGTGTCCAAGGTTCCATCGTATTCCCGCTCAAGCATCGATCCAAATCCGCAGTGCTTTGTTGAATATTTGGCCAAGTTATGTAATTTTCATCTGGTGATTTAAACTAATGTACAAGAATATGTGTACAGACACATGTCTGATGTGGCAAGTTCGCGAGTATACTGCTTCGAGGCTATGCCTTGCAAAGGCAGACCGGAGCAAGATTGAGCTCATGAACCAACCTCGCAAACCCTGAATTTGCAGCGTCATCTTCTAACAGTACCCGAAGAATGCACGAGCGATACCTAAAGGTGTCCAGCATCCTCAGCAGGCTCGAACGGCCAGAGCCGCCGAATTTCGTCTCCGGTCCGGTTATGCTCTCGAATATACAGATCTCGTTTAGCAGCGAACGCCCTGTCGCTCCATTTCCTGACTTCATCAAAGTCACGCTCCGAAGAAACCCATCCGTCATCATCAGTATCCAGCGCGTGCTTAGAATACTCACGTATATCGACCCACTCCTGATAGGACCGATACTCTTCTCGGTGCTGCGCGATCTGCTCTGCGGTAAAGTGGAGGTCTAATTGGCCTTCCCTAAACCCGATACCGAGAACGCGTGGGGAATTAAACAGATCGATCAGTGTCTGGCGGAGAGGCAGGATGCCCTCGTCCCATGTTCCACCGCAGCGGAGCAAGAAGTCCTTAAACGGCAACGGTCTGTCTATAGCAATTGCGGTCTTTCGATTGTGCACGCAAGTAGACACCTCATACGCTTTTGCCCACGTAGCCTGCAGCTTCTGAGCGAGAGCAATCTTTTTGTTTTCGTCGTTTAATTCTTCGAAGTTCGGGGGAAGTTCGGCGATTATGTGTCCGCCCTTCTTGTAGCCCTCCGGTGGTGCCAGGAAGGGTGGAAATCGAGCGTGTGTGAACCGTGGTCTGACCGTGCTGTTCTGCCAGCCGATGAAGCCGGTTATCTTGCCTGGAATATCATCGGAGACGAAGATGCTTCCCATGTGAATGGCGGGAAGCACTAATGTTGGATAATCGTGCACGAGCAATGAGCCGTGGTTTGTCACGACTGGCATTATCCTCTTTGCCGTGTTGAGGATGGACCCATATTCGCTCCAAGAACGCTGTAGATGGGCTGGTATCCTTTGGTTTGGATGGTGTGTTGCAGTGGAAAGGGAACGGTCAACAAGAGACATTCCCATGTCATTGAGCGTTTTCCCTTCAAGAAAGAGAATTAGTCCCTATACAGATCAAAAAAAGGATCGATAGAATGATACTCACATGGGCCCCGACTAAGACTTGGGTTCAGATGTGGTCCCAGCCAGGCAGGATCACACGACGGACCAACGCAGAACTCGCTTCTTGGATCCAAAAATCCAACTACTGCCGGCGTCCCTTCACTCTCCTTAAGGGAACTTCTGTAATAGAGACCACCGTACGCGTGAAAATCGATATTGGAAAGCTGGCTTTCCCACTGCGCGAGGGTTTTAATCAAAATGAGGCGATGACCCTCTGCCATCCCATCCCATTTCTGGGAGAGCTGCACGCCAGGCACTTTCTCCATGACGATGTACTCCGCGCCCACTGCATTGGTTGCATTGGCGTTCCATGCAAGCACTTTTGGCACAGGCACTGAAGTGTTTCTCTTGACTTGCAACAAAACGACAATCATCATTAGCCCGGGTGCAGTCCTCGCACGAAGAGATCGATCTCACCGAAATCCAGCACGGCCACCTCCGACGCCGTGGAGTACATCGGCCGACTTACGCCCGGACATACAATCTTAGCCACATACTCGCCGCCGTCGGACGTCGTCATCAGAAGCACTCGGTTCACCCTGCCATCCAGGTTTTCGATTCTCGATACATGTCGCGTCGCGCTTCCCGCGATGCCGGCGACCACGTTGCAGAGTTGGTCGACATCGAAGCGCACATAGCGCTTGGACAGCTGCGCCTCTTCATCGACAAGGAATCGGCCGCTGGTGTACTTGAAGAGATCCTCGCGCGGGATTGGCTTTCCTAGATGCAGTTAGTGTCTGTCGTTGTAGGACCCGCGCAGAGCGTTACCTTGGTGTTCAATTGACAGCGGCCGCCTGGGTGTCCGGACACGCCAATTTGTACGCGGGAAAGCCAGCCTCATGACGTTCTTCGAGACGTGCATGACTCCCACTCGTCTGGTTGGGCGTTGGTGGAAAGATCTATTGCGTGGTGGGGGCTGAGACTTCGTTTTCGTTTTCCGTCGCAGCGAGATGCGCGTGGCTGATAAGGATGGGGTTGACCGTATTCTTGATCTTCCCTCTGGGTCTGCTTTTCGGCGGGTTCGGTCTCAATTATGATGATCAAGATTATTATAAGTGCAAGAAGAATCTGCTTCTAGACTTTCGTGCATCTTGGGCAGTGTGGTTGCTGGCACAGAGGATTTAGACCAGAGGCTTATTGATCCCGGGCTGCGAGATTGACAAATCAAATATTAGAGAGAAAGGGGAATCAAACCCCATTCCCTCTTTTTCTAGTTGGGATTGGGAGACGGTAGAGTCATTACTTTTTAATATTCTCCCCTCCAGCTGGGCACTGTTGCAGGCTTCATCACAATAATAATATCTATACCTACACAGGTAGACAGTTTTTATACTTGACCTTGGTTGGATACTTGTAAGGGATACCATGCCGACCCTTCAGACTATCAAGTATATAACTACACATTTTAGGGCTTTCAGTGCGGAGACAGTTGTCTAGACTGCAGATGTCTCCTAATGCATGGGCGTATAAAATGCATGAATCCAAATTCGAACGATATCCGAACAGACTTGAACTCAAGTATGAATTAATATTTATGCGGCAACTTTTGATCGTGGCTAACACGAAATATGCTCGTCGGGCGCTATCTGGCAAATATGTACAGAAATATCCCCGGGTTCGCAACAAAGTCCCTAGAGTTCCTTCTTGAGGAAGTGCTCCGGCTTGTGAGTTGTCTCGTAGTCGACGTGGACATAGGCACGCTCGACGTCCGGCAGGGACTCGAGCTTCATCTGCAGTTCCTCGGCGACATCATGAGTAGCACGCAGCGAGTCAGATGCGTCCATGACGATGTCGACTTCGACCAGAAGACGAGGGCCGGAGGTATAGGCGCGGACGGTGTCGATGGCGGTGATGAAAGGGGAGTGAGTCATTGCTGTGTGGTTGTGAGCGCTTTCTCCGAACGGATTAAATGGAGCGGGTAAATACATACAGATGTAGGTAATGAGCTGTTGCATCTTGGTGTCGGCGGTGACACCAACCAGCAGCTGGAACTCGCCGTAGGCGGAGTGCAACCACAGTCCACTGACCAGCAGGGACAACATAATGGCACCCATAGGGTCAATCCACCAGCGGATCTTGCTACCCATGATGGAGAACATCAACCCGATGCCGTTTATGAGCAGGTCATTCCGGTGGTCTTCCCACAGGATACGGATTTGAGAGACCTGGTTGCGCAGCGCGAAGCAGTACAGGAAGAGGGCGAGCTTCGTGCAGAAGGCGACCGCAACGGCGATGACCGAAGGCAAGTGGAAGGGGGAAGTGAGGGTCTCGGAGCCTTCGACGATCTCACGAATCGAGAACGCGATAATGATGAACGAGACAGCAGTCATCAAGAAACAGAAGCAGATGTTGCCAGCAGTTTCGATACGGGCCTTGCCAGCAGGAAACTTGCGGGGGTCGACGCGATTGACAGCTTTGTTGCACAGAAGCAGGGTCAGGTTCGACATGGGGTCGAAGATGGCATCGGCCATCGTAGTGAACAGAGACAGCGACCCGGATGATACGGCACCGTATACCTGTACAACACAGAGAACAATGTTGGCAGCAAAGCTAGCGTACACTGCAATCTTGTATTTCAGACTGTTCTCGTCGTTCAGCTCACGAGCCGCCCGCACATGCTCCTCAACGGGCTTCAGCATGCGCTCGATGTTCTCATTCTGGGTTTCGTAGAAACGCTGCAGCTTTCGTGTCATGAGAGCCTGCTTAGCCCCTGAGCCCGGTTTTCGCACCATGTCCATAACATTCGGGCCATTGCTGGTGTGGGGATCACGCTTCCGCGAGGTATTGGCCTTGATCTGGCGGATCTCCTCCTCCGTCTTCAACTTGGATGCGAGGCGGAACGGGTCAGTCTCGGGGGTGTAGCGAGGGGGAGCCTGGTCCTCTTCGTCGTCAGAGCTGCCATGGCGATGCTGCTGGTTCATCCTCGATTCGCGCTCCAGGGCCGTGGTGGTGGCTTCGTTATATGTACGCGGCGTCATCCTGTCTGAGGAACGATGCGATGGGTGGGGGCTGTTGCTATGTAGCTGAAAGGCATTGGGGTGGCTGGAGATACTCTGGCGAATATGTTCTTCCATGGTGACGGTATCCTGGAATGGAAGGGAGTAAGGGATGAAAGGACCTGCGGGACGTTGGGGAGAAAATTCCCCGAGTGGCTATGCTTATCTTATCGGTGCATTAACGCATGCATAGACGATCGCAGATGCATGTCTTTAATAGAGGCAGAGTATTGGAGTCGGAGAGAGATGGGACTTACTGTTTCTCTACTATACATGTACAAGACACCGAGTAGAACATCAATGGTGAGGCACCCTCAGGGTCTTGCAGGCTGAGATTAAAGATAGAGAAATATCGGTGTCAGAATACGGAGAAAGTGGGTCAGATGCGGGACACGTCTATCCATGTCCTTTACAATACTCACACTGGAATCTCTCAATCTTCAAGTCGAAATATAATCCTACTAATTTCGTGGAAGCCATAGAGATACATTTGCTCAAGGACGACAGTGACATTTGATACCTGACTCTATACTACCTCTATCCTGAGTGGGTCTCCCCTTGTCCCTAACCCTACAGCCCATCGCAGTACCCGCACTTAGTTATCGCCCACGAGATACTTGGCCAGATCCGAGATCCAACCCAGCATTTCTTGGGCATTACCGTCAGTCGGGATGGGCACAGTCGAAGCGACAGTGCTGGGAGTATCGGGCACCGTCGCAGGGGCTTTGGTGGCACGAGCCTTTGTAGCAAAAGTGGTAGTAGTATACTGAACGGCGGTCACAGAGGGAGCAGATATTCCAGCAGTGGCCGACGTCTCTGCAGCAACGGAAGGCTGGGCGGATGTGGAAGAGGCTTCTACGGGAGCAGACTCCGAAGTGGTAGAAGCGGAGGCAGTAGTCGAAGAGGTAGTAGCCACCGCAGAGCTGGAGCTGGAGCTGGAAGAGGCAGATGGGCTGGAAGTGGTGGAGCCCGAGCCGTCAACAGTGAAATCCACGCACGACTCGTAGGTCTGGTCAATCGACTGTGCATACCAGTACCACTGCAGCACACAGTCGCCGCCAGCAGAGCATTGGCTACCAAGGTCATTGGGGATTGTCACGCTGAACTTGGTGTCGTTGGCCGCGACCCCGGTTGAGACCGATGCATAGACAGACCAGTAGATCAGTGGCTCACCAATGACCGTGTTTGAAGCCGTGTCGACAACAGACACATTGGCAATACCGGTGTGTGGAGCACGGATGTCGACGGTAAAGTCGACAGTCTCGCCAGCTTTGTACGAGTAGACATTGGCTTTGTTGTCGGCATACTTGTAGCCTTTGCACAGCCAGGCGTCACATTCGGCAGCATTATAGTCGCTTTGGCCTTTGACTACCTGCAGCATTCCTTGAACATTGCCATACTTGTCGGCCTCCTGATTGTCGTAGGCTTGCTGGCCACAGGCGGCTTCAAATGCGGTGCCGGGCAGACGGGGCGTAGGGCTAGTGACGAATCCGTGGCTGTGGACCAGGGGAATCAGGCCGGCCAGTGCGGCGAGAGAGATGAAATGCTTCATTTTGTAATTGGGCTTGGATCGAAAAGATCGGATGGCCGTGCAAGGGAGTGGAAGGCGATCGGCAAATCCGTCAATAATAAATAGTGAATGGAATGAAAGTTGCACGGTCACAGACCGGAGAGAATGAGTTAAAAGAAGAAAAAAGAAGGGCAAATGATCAAGAGAGACAGACCAGCTTGACGTTCTTGAAGGTCAAAAACAGAAATAGAACCAAGGACGCTGGGACTCGTCCCTCATTTATATAGACTGAGCTTCCCCTCTCCCCATTAGGACTCAGGGTCGGATCTCATCTTGTCAGAATGCATCATCAATCAACCACAAACAACAGTAAACAGGGACTGGAGGGACAAGAGCCCACACTTGCAGCTGTCTGGAAGCAAGTGTGCACCTCACCATCACTCTGAAACACTCCAACCCCTCTCTGGTATCCTAAAGGGACAGTACTCCTCCGAGAGGCGCATGGTGAGACCGGTGGCATCGCCAGAGCTCAGGGTCCCAAAGGTCAACCCTGGCCATCTTCACGTTGTGGATCAACGGCTGCATCTAGGACAAGGCCAACGTTCCTCCCAGGGCTCGTCAAGGCGGTCTCCACGCGCCGAGCAGAGAGGCGGCGGGTTTCAGGTTGACAACGCCGCCCAGGCAAAGCGCATCTGGTTCAAGAAATAGGATTGCTGGGGTCTCTATCAGAGACATCGAGTTCTGTGTTCCGAGAATGGAGATTCAGTGCAGCACACTCGGCATTATTGTCATGGATGTGCACAGTAAAGCCTGGGACAGGCGTGGGTCGGCGGAATATGATGGATCGGGCACTTCTCCCTTTTTAGTCGCGATGGTCCCTCCCTCCATCTATAGTTTGATTAAAGTTGGTTCAGAGGCATATCGCTCGATGGCTCTGAAACTGCGTAGGCCACAGGCGGGACTGCGAAACGCTTTAATTACGTGACTACAGGTCGGAGGGACCTTCAGGCCCCTGACCAATCACGTGCCCACCTGATCCAGTGGTGGGAGGGACTCTTGTGCTTGCTGAGTAGGCACGTGATCTTGATTGGCGCCCCGCAAGATTCGCTCCGATCTTCCTCCGAATTTCCTCCGAACTTACCTCTTACTCTGAAATACCACTTCAGATGTACGTAACTGTAGGTCGGAGGGCCCCTTCCAAAAGCTCCGGCACCCCTTATGTACACAATCACATGACCGCGAGCTCGAAGGGCCCTTGAAGATTTTCCGATCCCTTGTAATAAAACTTAAAGATACTTGAACATAAGCAACTAAATATCCCAGTACTTCTACTAGTGTAAAAGGGAATAGGTGTGGTGTCCATGGAGAAGTCATGTGATAATGTAATTTTACAATACAAGAAGCTGAAAGGGCCTCTTGTGGAGCAAAGTCATGTGATTGTGTGATTAGTAAACGGCGCGCAGGATTTCAGAAGGGGCCCTCCGATCTATAGTCACAGTCGGATTTTATCAAAGAGGCCCCCCGAGCTAAAGATCATGTAATTTGATGACTCGTAACGGGCGCCGGAGCTTTTGGAAGGGGCCCTCCGACCTACAGTTGCGTCCAGGATAACGAGTAGATTGGTAAATTATAACCTTGTTGAACTCTCCCTACCACGTCCTCCCGTTGGTACAAAAAGCCCACCCATATTATCTATTTCCAAATGGATGAATACCTTCATCGAGTCCAGCTTCTTAAGGAGAAACGAGCCTCTGTGCTCCCTACGCCGGCTGGAATTAGAGTTATCAACAAGGAGTTGCGTGGTCTCTTTGCCACAGACTTCCATCGCCCGCCTCCGGTCCGAATACCTTCCCTGGGCTAATTCGTCGAGTATGGAGGGGACATGACTGTCAAGTCATGGTGTGTGAGCGACTCCATGGCCAAGTGCCGATCCCTGAGATCTTTGGATTCACAGCAATGCAATGCAGTTGTGAACTGGGTGAAAATAAATACGGTAGAGCGGATACATGGAAATATATCGCTCTTCTCTTATGTCTCCCGAGACCGCTACTACTACCGGGGTACGGTACTCATCCAGCGATATATTTTTTCACTAAACGCCGACCAACCAAGTTTACATGAGAAAGTATCTGACTGGTAGCGAATGTAGACGACCTTTTCTCGCCCAGTCTCAACAGTACAGCGACTACATGGAGGCCGACCACAATCTCGAATGCAGAAAATGCAAGATGTTCAAGGTATCGCGGAACAATCGCAAAAAGCAACAACGACAGTAACAACAAACGTGGGTACGCCAAGGGACCCTTAAAAAAAAGGATGCGAATCAAAAGTAAGCACGACCAAGGCACGCAGCGCACAAAAATCGGCCGGGGTATCATTCTCCAACTATATAGAAGCATGCAAAGGGATTCAACGCCCCTGCTCTGTGGGCTGGAAGCGCACACGACTGTCACCCTGGGCTCCAGATGACATGCCATTCTGGTGGTGTCGTTCATCATTCGCGACATAGTCGTCGGCGAATGGGTTTTGCACTTCAAAATCGGCCGAGTTATACTCGTACTGCTCAGTGTTCGTTCTGGATGGTTTCTGCCGACCCCCCGTCATGACGGTGGACGATAGCTCAACTAGAGGAGCAGAAGGTTCGGGATTCCTTGCGCCCTGCGAGGGCTCGCCTGGACCGGGGCGTGCCGCGCCAGATGCCACCACCGCGCTGGCGGGCGGAGAAGGGCTGTTGACGTGGGAGCTGGGAGTCGAGGAGCCACGAGCTTTTCGGGCCTTTAGCATCGCTCGCTGCTGTTGAGAGATGGCCACGGAGATTTCGTCGTTGGTCTCAATCAGAGTGAGCAAGGTCTCCTCGTCCGGTGCTGGGTTTGTCGCGTGGATGTAAGACTGGATCAGCCGGGAAGATGTCCGGCAGCGATCGATGAACTCTTTGATGAGATCGTTGTCCTCCATCTCCACAGGTGGTGTCGTCTGCACGAACTGTGTGAGAAGCTTCGCAGAATTCTTGCCCTCCTCGATGCGAGCCGCCAATTCGCTCAGTTCCGGCAACACGTTGCGCTGTGGCGGAGGAGGAGGATAACCCGGCCGGGGTGGAGGAGCTGGAGCCGTGTTGCTGGCAGATCCGCTTCCCATCGGCCATCGATCAGTCTGTGCCATGGCATGAGTGTCCCAATCCCTATAAAAAGGCTCCGTCGCATACTTACAAAGGACCGTTCACCCTTAGTTTTCTCCTTGGCCCACATTTGTAGAAGTGGCTGCAGATCTTGGTCCCATGCTCGATCGGCCTCGAGCGTGTTCAGGTATTGGCGGAGATAGTGCTGTACGTGCCAATCCCGTCCGTTTCGCAAGAGATCCTTGATGGTCGACACGAATTTGGCGTCGAAGTTGCGAGTGAAGGTGTGACCGGGATTGTCGGCGAGGATGCGCATGAGCATGATGGCATTGTACTGGACATGGTTCGGAGTGCGGGCAGGGATCGCGAGGTATTTGCGAATGCGCACGGCGGCTTCCTTGGCAGCGGCGGGGCTTGATTCGGCGGTCTCGACGATGCGAGGCAGGTGGACGAATTCCTCTCCTGATTGCTACACGAGAAGAGTCAGTGAGGCGGTTGCGACGGTGGAGATATGGACAACAACCACATACCTGATTTTCCGGATTGCTGCTGGACTCGCAGAAGGTGGCCTAGATTGCGCGCAATTAGTAGGGACCAATGCGAAAGCAACGACCAAGACTACACACCACTTCCTGGAGCAGGATGGTTTCTGGCGAGCCATCGGTGTGCTGGTCGGGACTGCTTTCACTAGAGCCTGTGGCGGTCAGCAAAGCGTGATGCGGGAGTTGGCGCGGGGGAGAAAACACGCACTCGAGCGCTGGCTCAGAGAGCCCTTGAAGAAGCGTTTCATGGCAAGGATTTGTCTTCAACGGGGAAGAAAAAGAAAATGCAAGAAACGAAGACATAAAAGGAGGGACAGATCTAGGAAGTCAGGGGGGGCGGGAAGGATAAGTAGGTTCTCGAGGGTGGAAGTACTAGTTAGGCGCTTCGTGTAGGTGCCTAGTCCATTCCGACGTCGAGCTACTTTACGTCTCTTTCCAGTGGCAAGACCACCACCCACCACCACACTCAGAGATCTTGGCTATGTGGGCTACGTGGGCTACCGAGGTGCCCCGCCGACTACGCATGAATGGGCGTGGCTGCGCAGACATGACGATTGCGTGGAATCAGCGTGAGGTACGCATCCTGCGGTCCCAAGGCTATGAGGCTCGTATCCAGCTCAAACGGATTATCCATCCGCCGAATCCGAGGACACGCTCAACTGTCAGCGCTCCGCGTATCCTCCGATTTGAAATTATCTAATTTTTGTTGACTTGGTACCTGATCAGTACAGAAGCTGTGTTGAAGTGAAGAAGAATCCATTCTTTCCCTGCGCCAGCTAATCATCAGATTCAACGCCGTCAATCCCTTCAATCATGCAATAGCCTCTGTGTGCAATATGGTGGTATCTTGGATAGCCGCGCCATACCACCATCGACTAAAGTTCTCCTTGACTGCATCTTCATTTTCCCTCAAGTCATAGAGTTTGGTATTTCGCACGACAAGTCTCTCGCCATCAGAGTACGCCTCGAGAACCCGAATATGCCAGGGACCCATGCACGAGAACAAGAGGACCTAGAAAAGCACAGATTAGTTGTCGAGAGTCGCGGTGCCTCCGTTGCAGGCCAGGAATACGTACAGGAGCAGTCAAGTGCGGACGGAGGGACTTGGCCCACAGTCGGCCACTCATAATCTGAATGATTGCCCTGAGCTCGCTACGGAGCAGCCGATCATCCCCGACAGCATCGGTCCCCATCATACACCGAACATGTGGCAAGGCAGGCTCGGGGCCTTCATTTCGGGGCCATGAATGGGGATTTGTCAAGGGAAGAGCAACCATTGATGATTGCCAGTCAAAGACCGTCTCGAACAGTTCGCCACAGTTTATCTGGCCCCATCTGTGTATAAGTTAGCTCCCAGCTGGCAATAGGCGAAAAGGGGGACACATACGATACGTTGTAGCTACCAGGCACCTCCAAAGGACGATTGTTCCTGACATGATGCTCAACGGAGAAGTGTACATCTCGTACATTTTCATAATTTTCGTATTCGGGCTCCCACGAGAGTTCGCTGCCAGAGTCGGGCTTCCAGGGCTTGAGTTCTCCCCGGTACTGAGCAAAAAAGAAAGGGTTACAGTCGGAGTCTTCCTCTATCGACAATGGCCGTTGGATAATATTCGCCTTCTCACACACGTCTGCTTCAATATGGTGGCTGCGAGCATTGGAGATCATCTCGAACGTGAACCCCAGGAAACGCCGGCAGCGGTTGCGCCGCTTGATCTGTTTCCGATCATCACCGGAGACTGGATCGGTAGCAGGTCTAGAGTCCGCGTAGTCTGTGGGCTTGAAAACTATAACTGAATCCATTGCAATGGTTGGGGAGAACAAATGCAGCAGAATAGGGTCGCAAACAAGGAGGTGGCGGGACAGGAAAAGAATAAAGTAGTGGTAGTCTTCCCGATAAGGGATAAAGGTCGCGATGCAGATAGTTGCCGGGTAACCCCAAGTCTAGTTTTACCATCAAAGCAAGACCCAGGCAATCTGCAATTTGCTCATCCCGTGGTATTGTGAACCATTTCTTTAAGAGAAAATAAGCTACCGCGGGCAGCGGATATAATCTAATAGCTGACTTATCCCTATAATCCTAACTTAGACATCCCACTAAATATATGTTTCTAACGTTAGCAAATAAAGAGTGCGTCAACAGTCCAACGCGTGATAGCTGGTGGATTGGGCCGATGTGTCCATCCATTGACGACTAGGACTAGGATCTTCATTTCCAAGCAGTGATGCTCCCCGGGGTTCGAGGGAGCTCGAACGCCGGTGACGAGTACGCACGGTGGCTGAGGACACTGCCAAGCCCGGGCCCCCGTAGGCAGCCACGATGGCTTCGCTCTGCATTCGCTTGGGACTATCAAAAACGCGGACTGACAGGCAACATCGATAACTGACTCACTCCTGCTGCAAGGCATTTGCCATCTCCCCCAGCGTCGCAAACCGCCAGTCGTAGATTGGATCTACACGATTCCCCATCGTCGCCCCAGGTCTTTCAATCCACACAGACCGGATGCCTACCTGCCGCGCTGGCTGATGATCATGAAACTGACTCTGGGCCGTCGACAGAATCTGTGTGGCGTCCACTCCAAAGTCCGCTTCCACCGCCTTCTTCATGTACTCGAAGTTGCGCAGATCCGGCTTGTACGAGCTGACGTCTTGGGCCGTGATGATCAGGTCAAAGGGGAAGCCTTGCAGGCTGCCCGCGTTGGACTGCGCGAAGGAAGCGCGGTCCACGTTCGAGAGCACCACGAGCTTATAGTATTTGGATAGGCGCTGGAGGGCCTCCACGGTATCGGGGAATGCGGGCCAGGAGCCCACCGAGTCTCCGAATCGTGTGCTTTCCTCCTCGCTGGGCACCGGCAAATCTAGACGTTTTGCAAGCAACGGGTGAACGGTGGCGAGGAGCTGCGAGTAAGGTATGTCCGGGGTCAGACGCTGCTGCTCGGCTTCAAGCTCATGGTAGACTGTGAGGAGGTGCTCGCGCGAGAACGTCGTACTGCTGTTCTTGAGAATAGGTTGTAGTGCAGCGAGGATGCCGCCCTCCCAGTCAATCAAGGTCCCGTAGACATCAAAGCATAGCAAGCGATAATCTGACAGACGAGACATTCTGTAGGAGAATGCCCGAGGTTTGCGTGATGTTGATCGAAAGAGTGACGGAGTTGATCCCTCCGGGTGCTTTTACCAACCTTATAGATGGTGCCCCGCTCTCTCCGCCTATACCTCTTTCTCTTCCCGACCATGATCGATTGCGAATGGGATGCTCATCGTTTCTGGCATCGGACAAGACGAAGGGCAGACTTAGCACTCGGCCAGTGGAAACCGGAATTGTCTGAGGTGAATATAGTGGCCATCAATGATATACCCTAACTACTACTGTCCCCATCGATGTATCCTGAGCAAACTACGGACCGTTGCATTACGAGCACACGCCGCAAATCATAAACGTGTGATATTATTCCAAGACAGCAGCGAGGCCGTCGTCCCCGGCGCTGCAAAGGCAGCCAGATCTAGTCGAGGGAAACGTAACCAGACATGGACAACCAGTCCCAGGCACACCGTCCGGAAAGAAGAATGCTTGCAAGAATCACAGAAGAGAACCACGTTTGTATCATGATCGGACCGGGCAGTACAGAAAACCTATGTCCATCGTCCGGAGCCGCGCTGTTTAAACTTTTTATTTGGTTCTCCTCCGAGTGTTGGTGCCATGACCTTAAAAATCTTGTATGATCCGGTATTCATTTCCGTTCCAACATACAGATGCGCAAGAACTCCGGCCATTTCCCGACTACCGCATATCTTTTTCTTTCCTAACGCGCACCGTCACCGTCACCGTCTCCTTCCCCACGAGCGATCCATTTATGCCTCAGTGATGGCACGGCGGATCTGGGAGCCGCGCTGGCGGGAAGAAAGGCGGACCACGGAGGTCTCGGGGGCCTTCTTGACCTCCTCCTCGGCCTCAGTGAGGATGAGTTCGATGTGGCAGGGGTTGGTCATGTAGGGGTTGATCTGCGAGTATCGTTAGAACTGCATAAAAATATGAATATCTGGAAAACCAGGCAGATAGACATACACGACCGTGAGCACGGTAAGTACGGCGGCGGCCCTTGGGAGCCTGGTTGACCTGGATGCGCTTGACAACGAGGTTGCCGGTGTCGAGACCCTTGGTGTCGGCGTTGGCCTCGGCGTTCTTCAGGAGGTCGAGGATGAACTCGGCGGACTTGACGGGCCAACGGGCCTTGCTGACACCGAATTGCTTGCCTGTAGACGATGACTGTCAGTCGATTTGTTCGGAGCCCGACTGTCACGCTGAATTTTCACGCGGCAACGATGTCAATCCCAACAGCGCCCACACGTTCCACCTTCCACAAGAATACCCTGTTGCTCATCTGCCGCACGTTCACACATTGTTGTAGAGTCGGCAGCGTTTCCTCGATTCGCGTCCCACAATACCCGCCCCTTGACACCGTTGCCTCTCCCATCCAGCATGTAGAAAATTTCGAGGGCACTCACCCTGGGCAGTGCGACCGGTAGAGCCGGCGTACCGGCGCATGGGAACGGCCATGGACTTCTTGGTGACATTGTCGAGGTAGGTCAGGGCCTTCTGGAGCTTCATGCCGTTGATGGCCTGAGCGGTCTCACGGGTGTTCTTGAAGCTGACACGCAGGTAAGAGCCCCGCGCGCGGGCGCTCTTTGCGGCCGGAATCTCCTGGGCGGCGTAACGGACCTGTAGAGCGGGACAAAGTCGTCAGTAATCAGGATTGTCGGGCGTGGGTGATGATCTTGTCGTCGAGTTGACATGGACCGAATGAGGTTCACGATCCATCGCTCGAGGTGGGATTGGGCCAGGTAATGGACTCTTGAGCGTAGTTTGCATCGAGTCGGGGGGTGGGCACACGCAGCACTCACCATCTTGAAGGAGTTGGCGAGGGGAAGTCGATGGTCCTCGGTGTCGGGTAGATGTTGTCGCTTTTCGTCTTCGACCGCTGACGCTTGAACACCAAGTTTGGTGCGGTTTTTTTCGCTCTTGGCGCGCGGGCCCTAAGCGAGCCCTAACGCTAGCCTGGTTGGGCGCTCAAATTATGTCAGCATTCACTTTTGGAATGCTGAGTCACTCATTTTAGCCTGAGGCATAAACTCAGGGAATTGCAGTGTAAAGAAACCAAAGGGAAAAAAACCAAGTAAACTCGTTGATTTTCTAACGTTCATATCTCAAGAGACTTGCTATAATCTATGCGCGCTTCTGCTCCGGTACTTGCGTGATCAGCTCGCCCTTCTCCACTGCCAGCTTCAGGTTGTCCAGCACCAAGATCTCCATCTCCTTCTGTGTTTCATAGGTTGCGGTGCCGATATGCGGCAGCAGCATAATCCGCGGATTGTTGACTAGGCCGGGCTCAATCTCCGGCTCCTTTTCGTACACATCCAGACCTGCGGAACGAACCTGGTAAAAGAATCTGTTAGTTCTAAGCTCTTTAATTTCATGGGAACAGTACATACCTTGCCAGAATCGATCGCTGCGACCAGCGCCTTCTCATCGATGAGCGCCCCGCGCGCTGTGTTGACGATCACCACGCCGTCCTTCATCCTACCGAACTCAGGTTCCCCGATGATATGCCGTGTCGAGGAATTCAAAGCCAAGTTCAGGCTGAGGACATCGGCGTTGGCTAGTAGCTCATCAAACGAGACGTACTGAGCGCCCGCCTCCAGCTCCTCCGCTAGCCGCGATCGGTTGTGGTATTGGATTTTCATACCAAAAGCCTTCGCGCGAACAGCCATTTCCTAGAAAACGGACGTCAGCCATGATCTCATCCACAGATTTGGAACTGCCTACCCGACCAATGCCGCCCATGCCCAAGATACCTAGGACCTTGCCCTGTGGATCATTGCCTAGAGTAGTTTGCCCCTGCCAGTTGCCTGTTTGGGGAAAACCGGTCAGGATTTCGCCATAGAATACTCTTACTCCAGCCTGTTAAATGATTGTGGAAATGCAAAGACTCACCAGCCCGGAGAGCAGCTTGCGGTACATAAGCTTGGCGCAATGCGCCAATCATCAAGAAAATGCCCACGTCAGCGGTAGCATTGTTGACTGCAACAGGCGTGCTGGAAACTGCAATGCCCTTCTGGGTGCAAGTTGCAATGTCGAGATTGTCATAGCCAGCTCCGTTATGGCAGATGTAGCGGACCGACGAGGGCAGGACGGCCAGCAGCTCCCCGTCGAAGTTACCCGTGAACTAGGCCAGTCCGTTAACCGACGACGTTAGGCAATGGAATCGAAAGTTCAGTACCTTATTGGAAGCGTTAGATCGGTAGATGGCGACCACGTCATCGTACAGGCCGGCCTTGCAGTTCTGGAGGAACTCTTCCCGGGTACCGCGGGGGAACTCCTGTTCGTTGGTGAGCGGACTCGGTTCGTCTGTCCGGGGGGCGTTTCCGCAATTACCTTCAAAGTCAACAGCGATGAGAGACTCTCCCATTCCTTGCGCGCATGTGTGATGTCGCCAATGAGCAGCGCAGCTTGGGAGGACATGGCGGAAATTCTGCGACTCGATGAGACTTGTATATGATGTCAGCGGGGAAGCGCATCGCCTTACCTGTGGGAATCGTTCGCTTTCGCGGATGATATAGAAGAAATACAATTGTGAACTAACAGAGGGAAGGAATGCGACACAACTCGGGCAGGAGATGAAAGAAGAAGAAATTGCAATTGCCTACTATCGCCTAAAAGACGGCAGACCCCCGCGACGTCAGAACCCCCATGCTATACTCGAAGTGGGGGGAGACGCGCCGTGGAAGTTCTATTCCGAGAAGATCGTGGATGTCGGAGCGCAGATCGAAGTACCTTTTTCTATCTCTGCTATATGCGAATTCTTCTCAAACTAAAGACTGATATTGAAGCTGTCTTTGTTGTTTCATCCTCTCCAGACCGAGTGCAGATGCCATCGCCATGACCGCGAACCCCCACGCTCGAAGCTACGGTTATTGAAGATTCCCCCATTGGGCTCGATTGCCGGCCGGAGTAAGTCCGTGGGTCTCGGGCCATCGTCCAGCGCCTCACGTCTTTCTCCCACGACGCCGAGTGGGGGTGTATGAGGTATGATGGGCCGAGTCAGATGCCGTTGTATGCGAGAGCTGCTCCATTTAGCTGTGCTCGTTCGTTCTCTCGCTTCGCACATTCCACGCCATTACCATCATGACAGCAACAACAGCTACCGCGCTCGTCCTGCACGGCGCCAAGGATCTCCGTCTGGTACGCGCAAAGATCCCAAATCGATCATGCTTCACTGCATGAAACTGACACCCGCCCTAGGAAAGCCGCGAAGTCGCCGCCCCCAGCGGCGCCGATGTCCAGGTCGCCGTGCAAGCAACCGGCCTCTGCGGCTCCGACCTCCACTACTACTCACATGGCCGGAATGGCGACTTCGTCGTGCGCGAGCCCATGTGTCTGGGCCACGAATCTGCCGGCACCGTCACGGCTGTCGGACCCGACGTGACTACCCTGAAAATCGGCGATCGCGTTGCCATGGAAGTCGGCCTCCCATGCCGCAAATGCGCCCTGTGCCAACAGGGCCGCTACAACATCTGCACATCGATGCAGTTCCGCAGCAGCGCTAAGGTGTTCCCGCACCTGGACGGCACGCTGATGGAGCGCACAAACCACCCAGCCGCCATGTGCCACGCACTGCCGGCAAACGTGTCCGACGCCGGCGGCGCGCTGGTCGAGCCGCTGGCCGTGTGTCTACACGCGATCCGGCGGTCGCGCCCACCGACGAAGGAACAGGTTGAACTGGCGCGCGGCGCGGGCGAAGGCACCGCGGCGCTGGTCTTTGGTGCCGGCGCCATTGGCCTGCTTCTTGCCTCGGCCCTCGCTGCGTCGGAGAACTTCTCCAGCATCGTCGTTGCGGACATCGACTCCTCGCGCCTGGAAATCGCCGCCTCGCTCGGGCTGGGCCTCAAGACTGCTCTGATTCCCCGCAGTGATCCCGCTCATCCGCCGCCGAGCAAGGATGCGCCGCACTCTGACCAGATCACCTACGCCCTGCAGAACGCCCAGCGTGTCGCGGCTACCCTGACCCAAGCTGCTGCTACCGAGGGTGGGCCCTCAGTCGCGGGGTTCAGCCGCGTCTACGACTGCACTGGCGTGCCGGCTTGCGTGCAGGCGGGTATTTATGCTTCGGCACCGGGTGGTGTTCTCGTCCAGATCGGCATGGGCAATCCTATCCAGACTCTCCCCGTTGGCGCTGCGGCGCTGCGCGAGGTCGACATCATTGGAGTCTTCCGGTATGATGGCCACGCTTACCCTGCAGCAATTGCATTGTTGGCCAGTGGGAAAATGAAGACAACCGAGGAGAAGGTTGTGACGCACCGATTGAAGCTCGAAGACGGCGAGCGCGCTTTCTCACTTGCTGGAAAGGGGGTTGATGAACAAGGAAACCCTGTGGTCAAGGTCATCATTGAGGGTCCCGGGGCATCGCGAAGTCTGTGAGTAACATTTTTTGAGGAGTTATGGTATCAGTGTGATTGTGATGATGATGATGATGATGATGATCATGTACTTTGTCAAATACCCGTCGTTGTGAAGTTATGGAGTAGAGGTAGTCTGGGGAGCCGATAAGAATTTTCGAGCACAGAAAATTGTAGAGTTTATACGGAAGTTGGAAATGAACGATGAACCCTGGGTCTTTACATTGGTGTATTGTATGCATCAATTTACGACATTCTACACAGCATCGAGAAAAGCATGGACACGTATTTGCATTCTTCCAAGAGATTATTTATTTCAGCCCCCCTGCCAGCAGGAGGCTCTGGCCGGTCATGTAGCCGGTGGTCACCAGCATCGTAACAACATTGGCCGTCTCTTCCGGCGTACCCAGACGCTGCAGCGGAATACCGGTCGCCACGTCGGGGATAGCTGCGGCATTAGGGATCATGCCCGTATCTCCAATCATGGCCGGGGCGACATCGTTCACGCTGATATTGTGCTCAGCGAGGCGAGTGGACAAGTTCTTCATCATGCCGGTAAGTCCGCCTTTAGATGCAGCGTAGTCTGAAGGAATCGCAGATCAGAGGATATCCAGTGAAGAGAAGACAGAGACAGAGAAGAGGAAGTACGTACGACAACCATTGATCCCCCCTCCAGAGGCAGCAATGGAAGACATGAAGACGATGCGCCCCCACCGCTGGTTCTTCATGTGCTCAACAACGCCCTTGACAAGGATAAAGGAAGCGCGGAGGTTAATGTTCAAGGTATAATCAAACTCCTCGAGAGTAATATCCCACACATTCGGGAATCGCTTGCCGTATCCCGCGTTCGAGATGAGAATGTCTGGCCGTTGGCCGTGCTCAGCATCGATCTCCCTGAACATGGCCTCAATCTGATCGGCAGAACCGACGTCGACCTGATGAATAGATGTACGGAGCTTTTTTTGGGCATACTTCGATTGTAAGTCGACGACGAGCTCATTCATCGCGCCCAGGTTGGATGAGTAGGTCAAAGCGAGATGAGCTCCCCTTTGCGCAAGTTGGTGAGCACATGCTGCTCCAATTCTGAGAGTAGAAAACCAACATCAGCATAGCTCCTCTTTGAATTGCAACCACGTCCTAGTGCTGGACATTGTCATTGGAGATTATACCTACCCACCCGATGCGCCGGTGATGAGGGCCAGGCGGCCCTGTATCTCGTTGAGTGCCATTACTCCAAGTTCAAAACACAAGGTAGATTGATGGTCAGAGACAAAATTGCTTGAGATCTCACGGCCGCATCCACCGCGGTTCAAGAAGGCCAGGGCCGGTCTCGGCTACCCCTCCGTGGTGGTCGGGGGAATCTCCGAGCCTTGAGTCTCCGAGTCTTGAGAGGAGCTGCGCCGCCCCGCATCCACTATAACTGCCTGCCCGGGCTTTAGAAAAATGCCCTTGCGACAAGAATAAAAGACTAGTGCTCATGATCGGATGGACTGAAGACCTTGCTCAGACATGGTGCGCGCATCTGCATCACAGAAGCAAGAAATCTTTGGACGAGGTGACTTGGGTGACGATTTACCGTCGGTTATAGCATCGGCAACGGGTTCTACTGAATGCAGAATAATCACCCCGCGCGTGGGGAATCGTCTGTCGTCATGCGCGATAATTATTATTACTTGGGGAGGTGGTCCCTCGTTTGCTTTTATGGCATTTTTCAAAATAGTTGTATAGCTCACAATGGCTGCGTCTGTAGGGTCTCTTTTCTCTCTGAGCGGCAGGACTGCTCTCGTCACCGGCGGCACTCGCGGCATCGGCCAGGCAATGGCTTTTGCCTTGGCCGAGGCCGGCGCCGATGTCATCTTGGTTCAGGTACGAACCATTGCACACAGGCGAGAGAATGGATGCTAATCGCCTCCCAGAGAGACGCCTCCAATACCGCCACCAAGGATGAGATTGTCAGCCGTTTTGGTCGCAAGGCTTATATCCACGTCGCCGAGCTGTCAGACCGCAAGGCCGTGAAGGATATTGTCCCTGCATTGACAAGCCAAGGGCTCACGCCCGACATCCTCTTGAACTGCGCGGGTATCCAGCGGAGACACCCCAGCCAGAATTTTCCAGACGAGGACTGGGATGAGGTGAGTTGCCTGCACATCTCCCCTGGTGATGCACCAACGTCGAGCGCCCCCGTTGACAACGCTAACATGAGATGGTTTCTTCGATGCAGGTCCTTGAAGTGAACCTCTCGTCCGTTTTCGTGCTCTGCCGTGAATTCGGCGCCTATCTGTTGGCTCGCGACACGTCGGAGTTCCCATCGGGTCGCCGGGGCTCCATCATCAACGTGGCTTCGCTCCTCACCTTCCAGGGCGGCATCACCGTTCCTGCATATGCCGCCTCCAAGGGTGGAATCGGCCAGCTGACCAAGGCACTTTCCAACGAATGGGTTGCCAAGGGGATCAATGTCAATGCCATTGCACCCGGATACATTGACACTGACATGAATACCGCTCTGATCAACGATGCCAACCGCAATGCCGGTATTATGGCGCGAATCCCCGCCGGCCGGTGGGGCAAGCCGGAGGACTTCAAGGGCGTGGTGGTCTTCCTGGCTAGCGCTGCCAGCAGCTATGTTTCGGGTGAAGTGATTACCGTGGACGGCGGGTGGATGGGCCGGTGAACATTGTTGAGTGGTGTAAAGAAAGATCCTGGAATTATTGGGAACTGCTTGTTTGGTAGTCCAGTCATTTGTAGATAGAGAAAGACGGCATTGGCCTTCCATGAATCAAGACCAATATTCATGCCTTGAATCCCAGGCATCCACAATCTCCTGCATTTCTTTCAGCGCTTTGTTTTCTGCCAGTTGCAACAACAAGCCATCACCCCTTTGTGAGTCTTGTGGGAGCTTTCGCACAGTGAATTCCATTGTACACTCCCAATCAGCCACATCACACGATTCTCTCTTCGGAAATTGCCAGAGGACCATGTAGCCAGCCATGTCTGCACCACAGGTGTCAACCCCCAACTGGGTGGTTTCTGATTAACAGCTCTGAAACATCCGACAAAGCCAAGCTTGAGCACACTAAGGCCAGAAGTCTTTTGCACAGGATGACTAGTCTGAAATGACTACTGCTCCCCCAAAGGCGTAACGCCGGTCGCAGATCTGCAGGAAACAACGGCAGCTCTGACCTCAACCTCCACGAATCAGAGCTTCGGGCGCTGCAGTGCCTGGATCCCTCAGAACCGCCGGCGCCCCTTATTCACTGGAGGAGCAGCCCCGATAGGCTGGTGACAGCTCCCATCCGCCATCAAGATATGGCCCATCAGTGCTTCGGAGGTGGCGTGTTTGACAGCGTACAACCACTCAGTTTTCCTTTCTTAATAACCCCCATCTCCCCTGCCATCACTGGAAGTTGATCTTCGGTGTTCGTCTACGGGTTTCATCTTCGGTTGGGTCCGTCTTGGCCGATCGGCTGGTCTGCGATCGTGCATTTCCTTGATCGACCATCTTGACTCAGCGTTGATCGCATAGACTTGATCTTTATCTTCTTTTTCTTTATCTTTTGTTCCATACTGTCGGTGTCACTCTTGTGGCCTTTTTATTCTCTCTTTGGCCTGTGGAAAAACGTGCCCTGCCAACGGGCGGGTTCCGTCTCCCTTGCTGCATTCCTGAGTCCTGGACGATGCCTTCAGGGCGCAGCGAGCAACCGGAGATCTGTGCTTTGATGATTTGCTAGTTCTTGCTGGATTCCAGGCTTTCTGTTGGGTGCTCGTCATCTTTCGCTCTCACCAAGCTTCATTTCCCACCCATCTCTGGTCCGTTCCAGGCCAAGGCGTCATTCAAGCAAGACATCAAGAGACTGGCTACGAAACCATGAGCCTTCATTAACAACGCCACTCTTTTACCCCATCATTCACTAAAGGGGCCCACCAAGCCCTATCCTGTGTCAATCCTTGTCCTCTGTTCTGTTCACATTTCATCCTCAACGCCACTGCGCTCGATCATCAACTTTCCTTCGGCTCGCTGCAACCAAACACACCTTGTCAGAATATCCATGCGATCGAAGAATCGACTAAATTCTTGCTATTTCAGCCGAAGAGCCAGGACTTCGATCTGCGCTATCGGTCGCTCTTCAATCCATCCTTCGTTACTGAAAGGGCCATACCTACCCATATTGATACCCGGTCGATACTCGTCAAACAACAGCCCTTCCGCAAGCCCTGGGGCATTTCAATGGCTGAGCCATCTCCGCGTCTTGCGGTACGAAGTTACGGACCAAATGTGACCTACATATTTGAATACTCGAGGGGGCTGGATGGTGTCGATGTCCCCCGCGATGTGATCATTACGCGGATTATCTATTCGTCGGCCATCGTCCTGGCATTTGCTTTGTTCTGTGGCCGGATCGCGCAATTAAGCCATGCCTATCTCCGCCAAATCACATCCTCCTCTTCAAGTAGAAGGCAGCAGACCTTCTGGAGCCGGGAACAGTCAACATGGTGGGCTCGTGCCAAGAAGCATTTCTTGTATGCTCCACTGGGGAGGAAACGCCACAATCGAGAAGTTCAACTCTCGTCTGCTATTGGCATTGGCACCTTGCCGTCGCGATTCCAGACGACCTTGATCACTCTGTATC
Organism: Penicillium hispanicum; assembly: GCF_028827665.1. Lineage (NCBI taxonomy): Eukaryota > Fungi > Ascomycota > Eurotiomycetes > Eurotiales > Aspergillaceae > Penicillium > Penicillium hispanicum. The sequence goes on along the minus strand of NW_026623198.1, from coordinate 2,831,614 downwards.
TGGCGAGCCAGGTGGTGTATTGTTTGTTTCTGGACTATGCGGCCAATGAAAAGGCAGCGCTGGTCGCAGAGCTACGTGGGCGCTCAGGGACACTGGCTGTCCTCAACATGGTGCCGCTGTTTCTGCTGGCAGCCCGCAACAACCCTCTAATCTCGATCCTACGCATCAGCTTTGACACTTACAACCTTATTCATCGATGGCTGGGCCGCATTGTTGTACTCGAAGCTATCACGCATACTACTTGCTGGGCAGTCAATGCATGTGCCGAACAAGACTTCTCGGATATGCTTGCGCGCATCAGGGACACGCCGTTCTTCACATGGGGCGTGCTTGCCACATCCTCAATGGTCTTTCTAGCCTTGCACTCTCCTTCTCCAATCCGCCATGCCTTCTACGAGACCTTTCTGCATCTGCATCAGCTCGCCGCCTTACTGGCTTTCCTCGGCGTGTATTTCCACCTTCACCTGGATGCCCTTCCACAAAGACCGTGGGTATACGCCATAGCCGCCATTTGGCTGCTCGAGCGCAGCACGCGCCTGCTTCGCCTCGTCTATCTCAACCTCTCCATCAGGCACAGTTCCACCAGAATGACCGTCGAGGCCCTCCCCGGCGAGGCATGCCGAGTCACCTTCCATCTCCCAAAACGCGTGAATATCAAGCCAGGCTGTCATGTCTACGCTTACATCCCCATTGTATCGTGGTGGATGTCACATCCCTTCTCAGTGGCATGGGTAGAGCCCAATGCGAACGCCAATTCCCCCTTGCCACAATACCTCGACTCCAAACCCACCAATCCACCCACAAGCCCCTCTGCCCTAGAAAAGCAGGCAATCGACCTAGACACATACCTCGAAACACGCCCGCAACCAACAAACGTCTCCCTCATCATCGGCGCTCGCCAAGGCATGACCCGTCGCCTCTACAACCTCGCCCACTCAAAACCAAACCGCACCCTCCACGCCCCAGGCTTCATCGAAGGCCCTTACGGCTCTCACCCAGCTCTAGCCTCAAGCTACGGCACGGCCGTGCTCTTCTCCGCCGGCGCCGGAATCACCCACCACCTCATGTACACCCGCGACCTCGTCCTCCGCGCCGCCTCCGGTACCGCCGCCACCCGCCGCGTCTACCTGATCTGGTCCGTCCGCTCGACCGACCACCTGCAGTGGGTCAGCCAATGGATGAACCAGATCCTGCGCCTCCCGCAGCGCCGGGACATCCTCGTCGTCAAGTTGTTTGTGTCCAAGCCGCGGCGTGCGCAGGACGTCATGTCCCCCTCGTCGACGGTGCAGATGCACCCTGGCCGCTGTCGGCCTGATGTCGTGCTCGACGAGGTCTTGCCACAGCGCGTCGGAGCTACTCTTGTCTCGGTCTGTGGACCTGGTGCGTTTGCGGATGAGGTGCGTGCTGCGACGAGAGATAGAATCGGGAAGGGGGCTGTGGTTGATTTTGTAGAGGAGGCTTTTACGTGGTGATAAATCATGATGATTGTGCTTTTTTCCTGTTTTGCCCATTTTTGTCTCCTACTTCATGGCTTCTTCATTCTCTTTGCTTTTTGCGGAGTTTGGTAATGTCTATATTGTCTCAATCCATGGATGAATGATAAAACATTGGTCAGATTTTGCTGATTTACAGAAGTGTCCTTGGGAAGAAACGTTTAGAAAATGAGAAGTAGGACGTGATCATGGTGGAGATTTCTTGCACGTTTCGTAGAACTAATTTCCAGTCTAGCGACTCAAATTCTCAGTCTCAGCCAAGAGTAGAAACAGAAAAGGCAGGCAAATGTTCTGATATGTTTGCAAATAGCAACGATAGCTACATAGGTATGCAGCGTCCAAAAATAAAAAAAATTCTAGTAGGTGTAAAATATGTAAGGGGATCAAAATATCTAACAAGCAACGAGGAGTGAAAAGGGAGTATTTTCAGAAAAAAAAGGTGAGAAAGAGGAAGACCAAGAACTAGGCAGATCACGAGCTCTTGCTGCGACTGCCCTTGGGCACGCGGGCGATCCAATAGATGAAGACGGCCATGCAGATGTTGAAGATGATGTACACCCACATGAGGCCGAAGTTGCGCCACGCGTCACTGAAGTAACTGCCCACCTGACCGAGGTAGGTATCTGTGCTGCTGATGGAGCAAAAAGCGCACTGGGAGCCGACAGTGGTGTTCTGAAGATAGCCGCCGTACTGGTCGATATAGGGCTGCATGTAGCTCTGGCAGGTCTCGTTGGAGGGCGGGAAGAAATGCAAAAGTTCAATGTTCTCGCAGGTGGCCTCGGTGCCGGAGACACCGGTTGATAACATCGCCGACACGAGATATGTGAATGGTGAGAGACGGTACATGAAGATCCAGAAGTGGGGCATTTGCTGAGGCGTGGCGAGGACGCCGCAGAAAATCAGGCAGAGCGAGAAGAGCAGGTTGGCTAGATTACCACCTGTCTCGGCGAGCTCAATGCCGGCGATCATCATGTGGGCGAAGGTCGAGGTGAAGAGGAGGAAGGACAAGATCAGCAGGAACATCAACGCCCCACGCTCGTGAACGGTGTGCGTGTCCTCGGCATTCCGGTACAGGCCAATGGGGTAGTACCAGCAGACGAAGATAAAGAAAGACATGAGCATGTTCCATGGTAGTTCGACGAGGATGTTAGCGGTCATGAACGCCTGCCAGGAGTAGGTCTTAGAGGGACGCTCGCGGACTTCGTACAGAGAGCGCTGGGTGCAGAAGTGAGGCATGATCTGCTGGACTAGGTTACCAAAGATGGTCATCAGCATGAAAATACTGAACATCTGGTTCTGGAGACCCTGGATACTGTTCTGCGCCTGGAAGAAAGAGAAACCGATATAGAGAGCCGTGAGGATCGAGAGAGCAGACTTGGAGTAAATGTAGACCGGAGTGCGCCAGTACTGGCTGAACACGCGAACCAAACACTCGTAAAGTTGCACCGTGAAAGGGGCGGCAAATTCCTTGTAGTTGGACGGGTCGTTGCTCGACTCCTCCACCGGCTTCTGAGAAAGGGTCGACTTGAGTTCAGCCAGGTGGTCCAAGACTGCCTTCCGCTCGGGACTCTCGCGCCAGACAACGGGCCAATCGATGTCAGAATGAGACCCTGGGGCAGCACCAATAACTTCAAGCATCCATTCAGCCGGGTTGGCATCAGGTGACAGCTTAGGGGCACCGTTGCGTTCGAAGTAGCTACTAAGTGTGGATGACTTCTCGCCGATATCACCGAAGTAAACAGTCTTGCCACCCCTGGCAAGGAAGAGCAGGCGGTCAAAACGCTGGAACAGCATAGCCGAGGGCTGGTGGATAGTGCAGAGAATGGCTTGGCCGTGTTTGGTTAGAGTGTCAATGAGATCGAGAATGGACCAGGAAGTCTGACTGTCGAGGCCGGAAGTGGGTTCATCCAGGAAGAGGAGCAGTTGAGGTTTGGCGGCCAGTTCAACACCGATGGTGAGACGCTTACGTTGCTCGACATTGAGACCCTCTCCAGGGACACCAACAACAGCATCAGCATAGGCCTCCATTCCCAAGAGCTTAATAACCTCCTCAACGTAGTCCAACTTTTCCTGGTGCGAAACGTGGGCAGGCTGGCGGAGAACAGCACTGAAGCGAAGCGCCTCACGGACTGTGGTTGTGTACAAGTGCAGATCCTGCTGCTGGACGTAGCCGGTCTTCCGCTGGAATGACTGATCACGCTGACGACCGTCGACAAGCATTTCACCAGAGACAACGCCCATGGTCACACGAGTGGCAAGCACATCAAGCAGAGTAGTCTTTCCAGCACCAGAAACACCCATCAGAGCCGTGCAGGTACCAGGTTTGACCCAGCCGTCAACGTGGTCCAGAATACGGCGTTCCTCGCTCTTGATCTTGATATCGTAGCACACATCTTGCCAGTGGAAGATAGCAGTTTGTCTTTGAATACCCGCGGAAACATCCTGGCCGCTTGACTCATCTGTCTTCTCGGCGGGGGTTACTGATTGGCTCGTCTCCACATCATCCTCGGTATGCTTGGGGGCATGCCCACGGCGGAAGAGCAACACCTCACCCTTGGACTTGGACTCGGAGATGTACTCAGTGGCAATAAGATAGGTGGCCATGAAAAAAATCATAAATGCAATCATGATTCCCAGGTTCCTCCATTTGTGGCTGTTGTAATATTGATAGCCATCGTGGAGATAGTCGTCACCGTAAACGAACTCAGAGCCAGCGCGAGCGCCCTTGCTAGAGCAGATCTTGTTGTCCAGCGCGACATTAGGGTACTTGGGGACGAACGAATCCGTGAGACACGTAAAATTCCGGTTATGGAATTCGTTGACCATCAAGGATTCAAAGCCATAGGCAATTGGATCGATGTAGTTCATCCACCGAGACCAGCCCAGCATGTTGCGGGTTGGGATACAAAATCCAGTGTAGATGATTAGACCCAGGATTAAGATCGCGGCAGGTACCAGTGCCTGAGAGAGGGTTCGAGAGGAGGCGGCAATGGTTCGGAAGATCATGGACATGGTCAAAGTGGTCAGAATAGAGAACAGAAGGAACGTGAAAAATGCGCCTGGGGTCCGACGCAGATTCGTCAGAAAGTAAAGTGTCACGTTGAAAGTCACGGCGTTGGTAAGCTTGTAAGGCATGTCACACAGCATCGAAGCAACAGCCTCGGCGAAGGGATGATACATGGCATAACGGGCTTGCTTTTCAACAATGGGACGTTGCGCGTAAAGAGTCAAGATCTGGGGTTTGGTTAGCATAAATGACTTTATAGAGAGAGACTCGCTTCTAGACTCACTTCGAGGGCACTGGAGAACGCATTAAGGAGGACAGCAAAGAATAGAAGAGCACCGCGGGAGTAGAAGCTAGCAGTCGTGTCTTGGAGGTTGTAGAAGACAGAACCGATAATCAAGGCCATAATGAAGTTTCCGATGAGCTGAGACCATGTCAAACTGGCATCGCCCTTCAGACGCTGGAATCCACGGACAAGGCAGAGGTGAATCTGTTGCGTGACGGACATGGTGTAAGGAGATCGGACACGCCTGTCACACAATGTAAGCATATCTTGAACTTTAAATTGGTTCGGGATTCCTTACTGATTCTTGGCCTGCATGGCCCGACGGGAGTCGATAAACTTCTGCAACGACTCGCCTCCGAGAGGATAGGACTGATCGTATTCCTCGATCTCCCTCATCAAGTTGCGGTATTCTGTGCTGGCCTTCCAAGCACCGGCGAACTCGTCGGGGGTACGGGGAACGACGTTCTCGAAGCCAGGCTTCACGATACGCTCTGCAGGACTAGTGAGAGAAGTGAGGAAATCGGCGGTGGTTTGACGTTCGGGGCACTCGAATCCCATGTTGGTGAAGAAGTCCTTCGCCTCGTCGGTACGACCAAAGTAAATCTGTCGGCCCTCGTACAACACCGTGACCTTGTCAAACACGTCATAGGCACTCTGCGAGGCCTGGTAAATGGCGACCGCACATGTCGTACCGGAGTACTTGGCCATGAGATTCAGAGTCTTACAAAACTCCAGAGCGTTGGCACTGTCCAGACCACGGGTACTGTTATCCCAACACTGGAGAGGGCTACCGCACAGAGTAGCTTCAGCGATACTGACTCGCTTGCGCTCACCACCGGACACACCGCGGACAAAATCGTTTCCAACACGGGTGTTGATAGTATGTGAGAGGCCAAGCATGGCCATGACGACGTCACGCATGTGCTCAGCATACTGGTCGCGATTGACGCCCGGCAGAAGGTTGCGAGGGGCACGAGCCAGGGCTGCGAACTTCAGGGTGTCGCCCACCGACAGCTGGGGGAAGTGAACATCGGTTTCAGCGGTGTAGATGGCTTCACCGCGGAATTGGTTTTTCATCTGCTTGTCGGAGATACCTTGGTAATTCATGTGGGACTTGTCGTCCTTGTGAATACCATTCATCTCCCCCGCCAGGGTTTTCAGGAAGGTCGAACAGCCACTACCGGGACGGCCTAGCACAACCAGCATCTCTCCGCTCTTGACGAGACCATCAAAGTCCCGCAGAATTTGAATCTTTTGCTTCCCGGTGCCAGTCACCATGCGGAACAAAGCGCCAATCTGCAGAATGGAGTTAAACACATCCTTCTGGTAATCCGTCGGGCTTCCATATCCGTGAACGCTCAGGTTGTGGAACGAGACGCCGGCCTGGCGCTGAGGGTATCGTTCAGGGTCGCGCGAGGTGATAGCGAGTAGGTTCTTCATCCAATTGCGGGCCTTGAAGTTGGGACTTGCCGGATTGAGGGTCGAATCCTCTTTGACCTCGAGGAAGGTGTTCTCCCCTTCGATGGCGGAATATCGCGTCGACTCGCGGGTGAGCTTCCGGGCGAGACGAGTGACCTCGGCCTCCATGTCCTGTTCGCTGCGGACTTTTTCAATTTTCTCGGCGACAGTGTCGTCGGTGCTCACGCTGCCGGCGGGGTCATGGCGCTGGACCTCGCGCGATACCGCTTGGTCGTTCTCGGGGAGATTGGGGTTGAGAGTCCCCAGGAGCGACATGGTGAGTCTCCTCCGGGGTGGGAGCTTCAGTCAAGTGGGGAATGTCGGGGAGAAAGCTAGTAGTGAAGGGAAAAGGGATAGAAAATCACCATCAATTGGCGCTGGTGAGGCGAGTCGGAGGTCGAAGATTAAAGATTAGCGTTTGGATTAAAGGTGGTTATTAAATATAAAGGAAAAACGAAAGAGTGAAAGGACCAGGGGTCAGATGTGAATGAGGCGACCAACATTAAATACATGGAATACGCGATACGAGAAAAAGTCAGCGTGTGCTAAACTAATCGGGTCCGGGAACGATCCAGATTTTGCGTCCGAAAGGGAAACGGAGAACGGGTCTCGGCGATAAGCATCCGGGGCGCCGTGAGACTGTCAGGTGGATGCCTACAGGATAACTAACTATGTACCAACACATCATTATTTACTATCATTTCGGGGACTCACGAACGAACGCGCCAGGGGAAGCGAGGGTTACGTTTGCCAAGAACGCCAGCATAAACGCAATCGGGACTAGTTCGCGTGGAATACCTGGGGCGTGCGATGCGTCATTTGGGATGCCTCTGCCTATGGATAGGGGCTTATTCCATAACTAACCACATACACAGTATGTAGTACATAAGCTCTTCGGCGGATGTCGCTATCGTCGACGGCATTCACAGGGTCCCCTCGTCTTCGATACTGACTCGGGACTTACCATACCCCGGACGGGGTACACACCCAAAAACCAGCACTATACTACTCTATGCATCTTGACTCCATATCCGCCGGAACACGTGCCATCCGCCGTTCTGGAAGACCAAGTGGACCGGGAAGTGGCACTTCCGACTCCCAGGCCCACGCGGGAGATCTGGAACGCTGCTCGCGCGGGCGATGGGCCTTCGCTGGCCCCGATTGGCTGCTCGGATGTCCGAGGCGCCGTATCCGAAGATGACTCAGCGCCCTTATTCGTCTGCGACGAACGCAGATGATCTTCGATGGACGCCGAACTGGCTTGCATCTGATAAGTCGTGAAATGGTTGGACCCTTATACGGATTCCCGCTCATTTATCACGGTCATTACTATTATTATCCCCCGTATCTGACTTCGCATCGTGCTTCGTATTATGATGACTCGTCAAAGATCATTATAACGAGGCTGCTTGCGTCCACACATACACTCCTATATATGTATACGAACATGCCTTTGACTCATCACCCCTGCTGAGCATGAGCTCCGCATCTACTGCAGGTGTGCCGAGGTACCTAGGTATGATAGACCCAAAAACCAAGATCTCACGATATGCGGTGTATCCGAGGTAGACAACAGACGTCGCATTGGTACATACATATACGGTGAACGACACTGATCTACAAATTATGACGCTCCCACGCCATCTTCTTCCCCATCCGTCTCTTCATCGTCGTCCTCGATGGGCTCCACCAACAGATTGCCACCCCGCCCTATCTTTTCGCGGATTGTACCGCCATCCTCTACAGCATATACTGCGCGAGGCATAGGCGACACAAGTCGAAATCCGTATTGATGTTCGAACCCTTCCGGCTTGGAGACGTCTGTGGGTCTTTCTCCACCTTGTAAAACCTCGTAGCATTCCACGACCGCATAGAGCTCTTCCAGATCGGCCTCGGGGGCAAATCGGCGCATGATCCGTTCTCCAGACGGGAGCCGCACGCTAATGCGCACCGCGTCCTTTAGCTCTGTCCCAGGCTCGGCGCCAAGCGATTGAGCCCGCCAGAGCTTCCACTGTGCTAGATCCCGCTGCTTCTTCTCCTCCGCGGCTTGGCGGTCCGCCGCCGCCTGCTCCTCCCGCTGGCGGGCAGCCTCTGCTTCCCGGCGCTGGCGAGCCCGTTCTCGGTCGATCGCCAATGACCGCTCGTAAGCCGAGTCCTGCTCTTCACGTAAGCTCCGGGAAGCCTGCTGCTCAGCACGCGTTGACCGAATCCGCTCCAATGGTTCCTGGTTGGACGTGATGGCGGTCCGAAGGCGGTTCACAAACTCGGACGAGGTGGTAGGTCCTGCAATCCGACCGACCACCGACATGGCGGTTGATGATACGTTCGGCGTGTGGACGATCACCGCTGCGAAGGGAAACTTGGTACAGCGCAGCGAGTTGGACACTTGGTACGCCTCAGAGTCTTGAACGGTGCCGCCCCACACTAGAAGGTTGTTTTGCGGGTCGTTCAAGAACTCCACGACCTCCGACGCCAACAGGGTATCTCGCACCCATCCACTGGTGTCGTCGTGCTCGGGCGAGACCAGAACAACAACCAGGAACTTCAGATCCCGATGGGCCCTCTCCAATGCCATATTGTATCCATTCTCCAAGAAAGGGATCGCGTGAGATCCATACTCCTCCTCAAACTCGCGGATAAAGCGAGCAGCGGTATCCTTGGGGCCGAGGGATCGGCGGCCGGTGGTGTTCCGTCGCGCCCCTTGGAGAGCCGGGTTTGCGGTCACATTGAATAACCGGGGAAGGAAGGGGAACAAGGTCCCAAAGAGACGGAAAGAGCTATAGAGCAGTCGATAGACCAGATTAAAGGGGGTGAACAATAGGGCGAGAAGGAAAGGAGGACGATAGACAGGCTGGTCTTCGGGCTGGGTGTCGACACGCGGAGCTGGATCTGCTGCACGTGCGACGGGCGACAGTCGTTCGGTGATGTCGTCGGTCATTAAGTTCTGAGTCCGGCGGGTTGGTCTCGGTGGGGGAGGTCGATTGAGTGCCGATCGAGCCTCCTCAACTGGGTCGGGGCCCTCGCCATCGAAGAATTTCGAGATGGCAATCTGTGCGGGGGTGAGTAGCTACATGGGCGGAGCTTGGGGAGATTGAGCAACCGACCTGAACGTTCCATTGTGATCGACGTAGCAGCGGGATGGCCTCTGCTGGCTCTTGGCCTGTCACTGTTGTATAAGTATCTAGAGCGGACCTCTCACTGGAAGAGAGACGGTCAAGGTCAAGGTCCGCAGCGGACATGGTGGCGGATAGGTGGTAGGCCGTGAGCTGTCAGGAAGAGGACATGTATGCGGGCGAATCAGCACACCGCCAGTCATACCGCCTGCCTGGTTTGGTGTGCTGGTCGTTGAGCTCCAGCCACAGGCGTCTCCTGAATAGTTGCAGGAGACAAGGGTATATAAGCTGGGGTATCAGATCCGAGAAGTGAAGTGCACAGCTTAGAGAGGTTCTTTTTTCTGACGTTCGCTGCAAACAATCCAGCCATGTGGTGATTACATCATGTGCCGTAGTTGATGGAGATAAGATACTCCGATGTACTACATACTAGGACCGAATGGGATCGGCCATGACATGTTCGCAATGGATTGATCCCTGGAACCCGAAACAGCACGGGATCGGAGCGTGGTTTAGTGTGATTGAATAAGGACAAGTGCATAGCATCTCTGATCGGTACAGTTGGTTCCAGTCGCTCAGGACCAGTGGAACAGCGTCGTAGTGGGCAAAGAGCCAAGGCCGCGGCGGGATAAGGATTGAGGTCTGGGAAATGAGACATCTGTTTTCTTTTGACGCTATTCTCTTCCCTCAAGGGTTGCCCATACCTATCAAGAGAAGTATACAATCACGCCGCGCGATTGATTCGATCGCGGGCCTGACCGCCTGGTCCGTGCGCCCTCCCCCTTCGCTCGAGTTCGCCCTCGCCCCGCGTCTTCGTGCTCCATCGGTTCTATCGCTCGTCTGATTTCTGGTGGGAGGAACCGCATTGGGTCTTATATTCTTATCGGCGTGGTGCATGATCTTGCTATTGATAGCTCCCCCTGGCCTGCCTCCGTCGACCATTGCCTATTGACCCGCCTATCGTCGATCGCCGAACGCGCGGACAACCGTTGGTGGGAATAGACTGCTCGCATCGCAGGGAATGCGGCTCCCTCTCGTTCGATTCAATCGTTTCGTCCTCGCTCCTGATTCAATGGAGACCCTACTGCGCTGATCCGTCCTGTCTCGTCGGTATCAGCCGTCCACCATGTCCTCCGGCAAACCTCCCCTCGATGATTCCCGTCGTACGACGGGATCGCCGAAAATGAAGACTCGAGGTGAGTGGCGTGAGCGAGTAGCCAGGGCTGTACGTTGTCTTTGAGGACCGGACAAGAGCGGCCCGCCGGAGCTACATGCCGACCTCGTGATGCATTCTGCTCACTGAAGAACGTTTGGGATAGAGAACGCGAAAGATACATTATGTCGCAATGTGACTATCTATGGCCGGTGTCGCTATGAAGATAAAGGTAACGGGTATTCCAGTAATGGTGTATGGGAAAGGCGCATCTGATCCGAAGTTCGTTCACCAGGCTGTGCCTTCAACCACGACCCGCACAAGCTCAATGCCGCGTATCAGTCGGACAGGTAAATGACCCTCGAGACTCCCTGGAATGGTCCCATCGTACTTATGGTTCATTCTAGCAATAAGAAGCGCTTCAATGCGGACTCGCCTAGCTTCACCCCGTCTCTACTGTCTGGCAACGGCACATCTGTCCCCAAGAAATCCACCACCATCTCTCCGAAGGCTGCGAGCGCCGCCCCTTTTCAACCCAGAGTGGCTTCATCGCGTATGATATCCTCCGAGATGGGATAAAAGTACCTGCTGACTGGCAAAGGTTCCAACACGAGTACTCCGACTCTGCGGCAAGAAGCAGGTACCCCCGACTGGACCGTCGCGGAAGTGCAAGAATTTGTCCCGCAGGGCTTCGATGGCACTCACGTGGTAAGTTTGTTGGCATTGCTCCTTCCATTCAGGGTGCCCAGTCTGCCCCATTGTTTCTTCCCCTCCGCACTTGGTCCCAAGGTTCCAAAGTTGTCTTGATCTCAATTGATCATGCATCATCGCATTGCCTCCAAGAAAGCAAACCAACCTCCTGAATATGCTGGGATCTTTTCATAACCGCTCTACGCGGAGTCTGAGTGCTCTGGCAGATGACTTTGATCCCGTCATAGAACCGGGCAGATATAAATACCGCAGTTCAAGTCTTGGTTTTCAGCCGACTAATCCGTTCTTCCAGGCGCCCCTTCAAGGCAATGGAAACGGGGCCATCGCCGCTTCGGCTGCCTTCGACCCGTTTGTCACGGCCACAACTCCTCTATCTGGTCCAGCTGTGGGGGCAATCTCGGCCAATCCATACTCTCACGACACAGCCGCCGCACTGGGAGGTGCTGCCTTCTTCGCGAATCAGACAGGCTTTCAGCAACCGGTAGGTTAAAACTGGGTGTGTAACTCGTGTCTTGAACACTCACACCGTGCAGGTCCAATACCATCTTTACGCACCCATCGGGCCCCACAATCAGAACACTCTCGGCTATCAACGCAACGTACATGACCTTTTCCTCCCCAATGACTTCCGTGAAGAGCTGCAGAAGAAAGCTGCAGCTACTTTACAAACTCTGCCCAGTATGCCGTCCGAAGAAAGGGCTTTGATTTGGTTGATATTGACGGTTCACCCAGACACCCAACTACCCGCCCAGGTCGACTACTTTCACTCCCTAGTTCCATTGGATTTGAGCCTCCAGAAGAGTGCCACCACGTTCGGCTATCCTAGCTGGGTATACAAAGCGCAATCGAGCAAAGACGGCAATTTCTACGCTCTTCGACGGCTTGAAGGTAATTTTTGTTTCCTGAGATGCTATCTCGTACAGCGAACTGATCAAGTGCAGGATTCCGCCTGACCAATGAGAAGGCCATTCGATCCGTCCAGGCCTGGAAGCGCGTGTGCAGTGGGAGTGTCGTGACCGTCCATGATGCGTTTACCAGCCGAAGCTTCCAAGATAGCTCACTGATATTTGTCACTGATTATCACCCGCTTTCCAAAACACTTGCCGAGCAACACCTCGGAGCTGGAAATCGCTTCCAAGGCCGTCACAACACCCATATCCCTGAGCAAGTTCTCTGGGGCTACATGACTCAGATCGCGAACGCACTGAAAGCGATCCACACCAATGGCCTCGCAGCAAGGATACTGGAACCCAGTAAAGTCCTGCTTACGGGCAAGAACCGTATCCGCCTCAACGCCTGTGCCATCCTGGATGTTGCCCAGTTTGACACCCAACGCTCTGTTGCGGAACTCCAACGCCAGGATCTAGTTAACTTTGGGCAGTTGATCGTTAACCTGGGTGCCAACTCGCCCAACGTGATGCACAACCCAGCCAAGTCAATGGAACATTTCACTCGGGCGTACAGCCCACAAATGAAGAATTCGGTCTACTGGCTGTTGAACGGACTTCAGAAAGACCAGGAGCGGACTATCGATATCTTCATCACGGGAATTTCCTCCCAGCTAATGTCCACTTTCGACTCGGCGCTCCATCTAGACGACCAACTCACGTCCGATCTCAGCCGCGAGCTGGAGAACGGGCGTCTTGTGCGCCTGATGACCAAGTTGAACCTTGTTAACGAGCGACCTGAATATGAACATGATCGGCAGTGGTCAGAGAATGGCGAGCGATATTTCTTGAAGATCTTCCGGGATTACGTCTTCCACCAAGTGGATGCTCAAGGCGACCCGGTGCTCGATCTTGGTCACGTGTTGATGTGCTTGAACAAGCTTGACGCAGGCTCCGACGAAAAGATCACACTGATCAGTCGCGATGAACAGAGTTGCTTTGTCGTCAGCTACAAGGAGGTAAAGAAAGCGCTGGAGTCTTCCTTTCAGGCGCTGATGAAGCCGACGAGGAGGCTGCATTGAAGATCTTCCCTCCCCCGGCTTTCTCCTCGTCATGTTTTTGGGAATGTGGCTATGATTATGACGATTCTTGGTTGCCTTCGCGTTTTACACTCCCCTAGCCACTATTTGTATACAACAGAGTCTACACGGATCTGGGGAACTGTATCTCTTGCTTCATCAGCAGGGGTTTCTGGAAAGTCTGCCCATGGTCTTGTTACATTATTGTTTTGCTGGAACACGGCGCTGCCAATCATGTACCAGCACATCTCGTGGGAAATACACTCAGACAGATAAAGAATGAAGAAACTCAATGCAAATTCTGGTGTAGGACTGATAGAGGTAGCAGGCTTCCTTTTATTAGTGCCCCCTTTCCCTACAACTCCATCCGTGGCATCTCAACCCCCATCTCCTCACACCCAGGAAGCAGTTCCCTCATCACCTCTTCCATCAGCTCCTCTTCAACTCTACCATGCATCCTTTCACCAATCTGCTTTGGCGGAATCAACACCTGATCCAAAACATGTACGACACCATCACTCGCCAGTACATCCGGCGCCATCACCCGATAAAACCCATTCACCGAAACCACAGACCCGGTCCTCCGCCTCGCAACGTCGATATCAATCTTCTGTCCATGCAACAGCGTCGGCAACTCCACATGCACCGCGCCAAATGGCGGCATCGTCCGATTCCCAAATGGCTCTACCTGGCCGTGGACATCATACAGCGTGTCCGAGTACAGCGTCCGTCCCGGAACGAGGTAATACTACAGCAGCGAGCGGAGACACTTCTCGCCGCGTGCCGAGAAAAGAAACGCATTAGCACGCACGCCGATTCGTCGCCACGCCGCATTCGTGGGCGCGAACCTGGTCCCACCGTGCCGCTTTTTGACGCCGACCTGGTTGGCCAGGTGTGTGCGTTGCAGACCGAGGGCGAAGGTGCTGAAGCGGGCTGGCAGAAGGGCGAGGATGGTACTCCTGTTCGATGGTGGCATGAGGGGGGTATCGATTTGGTAGAGGATGCCGTTGCCCGCAACCTGGGTGAGTTGAGTGGTGAGCCAAGCTCATCTGGTGCCTTGTTTCGTGTCGTCGATACTCACGATGTCGCCCGCGATAATCTGGGCAACGCCGTCTAACATGACTTGCCCTTGCGGCTGCAGGCTTACCACGATACGCTGTTCCAGGTTCTTGCCCAGAGCTGACTCGGTCAGACTCGTTGGTAGGGTCCGTTGGCGCTTCAGCCAGTCTGCGCTGAATGATCCTGGCACGACGTGGTAGTCTAAGATGCGGGATATGGATTCAGATGAAAGCCCTTGTCCGAGAAGGTGCTCTATGGCACTGTTCGTCGGTGCGAAGACGGTGTAGCTACCGTCGGTGCTGCTGAGGAGGTCGACCAGGTCGGTCTTCTTCGCGAGAAGGTCGGCCAGTCGCCTGGTTGTGTCGCTTTTGCTGATCAGCTCCCATATTGTATGGTTGGCTGGACAGACAATCGGCCATAAACACGGCTTTGGAGGTTGGAGGATTGGATGGGGAGGAATACTAAGTCGATGAGGAGGCTCATCGCTGTTTTGGTCATCGTCATGATCATCACTGTCATCGTCATCATCTTCATGGTAGTTCCCAGCTCTCCAGCCAGAGTCCCTGTCAAGATCTACAAGAGCCAAGCCCAACCCCGTTGCAGATTCATAACCACTTCTCGTCAGTGTGGCAACCACCTCCCGCCACGATTCAAGAACAGTCTCGGTCTGACTCGCATGATCGTCAACCGCCAGCCCTGAATATTCCTGCTTATCGACATCCCAGAAACTCTCAGACAGCACCCCCTGGTCTGGAATGACCAGGGCAGAGCATAAAAAAGCGGTCACTGGTAAAAGAGCTGCAAAAAAACCGCATGGTGGTAGGTGCTTGCCTGGAGCAAGTTAAGAAGAAAAAAAAGCTCAAGAAACAGCTCAATAGCTCCGAGAACAATTCCTAGAATGGCAGCCGCATATATAGCGCTTGATTCCGTGATTCATGCTTAATATGCCCGTTTCATCCAACGGTTTCACTGAATACGCAGGATGTTTGTTCTCCGGCATGCGACGAATCGCTCTACACTGTTATGAGGTCTATTCAACACGGGACTAGACGATTAGGTTCCACCCCGTCGTACAGAGCACAGCTTAAGCAAAACAAGACCCAATCGCGATGCAGACCGCCAATCACCTCCTCGTCGCTGATTTAATTCCAGGGCTTTTCCGGTCTTGTTCCGCGGCCTGGAGGCGACACAGACTTGGAGGGAATACCCAGGCGGGTGAGACGTGTGATGCATCGGATTCTTCCCAGACGGCTCACATGCCCAGTTAAAAGCCTCGCGTCGTCATTAAACGGGTCCTGCGTTGATTGCATGGTATATCATTGTAGTCTTCTCATTCAAGGTATCTGAAGAAATAATTAGGAAAAGAAGAAAGTTCCGGGTCATTTCACTTCATCGCCAAGTTCGTCCAGGCTGATTTGTTCGTTTTCAAGTCCAGCACCAAGAATATCGTCCATATATTCACATTTCCGTTAAATCATCGCTTATATCCCGTCGTGGGTGGCAGTTCAGTCCAAGTCCGGCACCGGCAGCCCATTAACAATCTTCACTTTGCGGCCTAGCTTGTCGAGTGCGGTCTTGGAGTTCTTCGCGCGCAGCTCGCCCGTCTCGGTGTCGGATACGAGCACGAAGTCGTACGTGAGCAGGGCATGGCCCTCGGGCACGCCGTATTTCTGCGCGATTTCGGGGTCGGCCTTGCCGATGTCCACGGTGAGTGAGTCCTTGACGCCGAAAACAGCGTCGGAGGTTTCGTAGGGGTCGTTGCGGAGGTATAGAGCGCTGGGGCCGTTAGCAATAATGTATCCGCCAAATGTCGTTTAATCAACAAATCACAAACAGATCGGGGTGTGAGATGGCAGCCATACGTAATCAGGTGGTCGTATCCCTCCTTCTCGAACATAAAGTGCATGTGTGACGGCCGGAACGGGTGCCGGTGCAGCTTCTTCAGCAGCTTGCCCACGGGCCCGTCGTGAGGGATCGGGTAGGGCACGGGCGTGATTGCCTTGAACCAGAAGAGGCCATTCTTATCCGAGCGCATGATGCACCGCCCATCTGGGCCGTCCCGCCCAGCATACTGCACATCGTAGTGGCCCGTCGAGTCGGTCTCCCAGATATCGATCTTGACGTCGTCGATGGGCCGGCCCTCGGTATCGCGTAGCGTGCACACGACTAGTAGCGGTTCACCCTTGGGGTCGTGCGAGATGGGGTCCCCAGCGGGCATTTCCTCCGCGTCGTGGGTGTGGAAGGGGCCTAGGACGGTACCCTCGGTCGAGCCAGCCGGCTTGGGGTGGTCGATGGCGTCGACGAGGATGGACAGGCCCAGCACGTCGGACAGCAGGATGAACTCCTGGCGGACGTCCGTACAGATCTGGCCGACTTCGGTCAGGAAGCGCAGGCCGGTCATCCACTCATCGCTGCTCAGGCGGGTTTCGCGGGCAAAGTCGTGCAGGTGGGTAACCAGGCGCTCGAGGACGTACTTCATGCGCTGGTCCTCACATAGCGAGTTGATGGTGATCACGTTCTCCGTGATGTTGTCCACGGTAAGGTCTTTCATGGGCGGGATCTTGACCTGCGAGGGATCCATGGTGACGAGAGTAGTGTAGGCAGATTGGAGGTGGGGAGAGGTGAGGATCGAGGGGAGGAGGAAGAGGAGAAACACCACCTGCCGCAAAGCATCCGGGATATATTTATATCGCGAGCAGTTATGGCCCGACTTACTCCCCGGCAAATCCGACGGGAGTGGGGATGATGAGAATCGCGTGCAGCTGCAACCAGCGGAGCTCTGGAGATTTGCAACTCCCCGCAGGGCGTCCCCGCCCACACAGCGCAGCGGGAATAGAATTTAGCGATCACCCCGGAATTCCCCCGCGGCGAGAAGTGCCCTAAAGAGCTCTTGATAGACGCCTATCGGGCTTGGGCCGATCCCGATGGAGCGAGCACTCAATCTATCTAGATCACAACATCTAGTTGAATACCTGGCTTGTCCCTACATGGGAAAGATCCCTCTTGCATTGGTCAACATGGTCTAAAATAAGATCGGTGGGGCAACAGTACATCCATAGAGACATATATCCGGGATGCCCGATGGTGGAATTCTGATTCAGCCCTCACAGCAAAGAGATCAGGATGCGCGGATCCGTATATCCGTGGCGCTGCGGGGCGATCCGGGGTAAAAACCTTGGTAGAAACCTCTAGATGCACAACTAACTAGTAAGTTACGCTGAACGCCAGGACAACGTATAAATGACATTCCAAGCTCGAGAATCACAATAGAAAGCAAAATAGACACCGGTCACCCAAATGTATCAGACGGCCATGGATATACATAATGATGATATATACGCTCAGAACCCCACAGCCCACCAGTTTCGCCAGCGCTCGCAACTATAGGACAAGACATAGAAAAGAGAAATATACAAAAAACAGTCACCCTCAGCCTAGGCTTGCACCATCCGTCGGTCACGCTCGCGGTCTCGGTCCGAGTCGCGGTCGCTGGTACTGTCCCCGGCGCGCTCGGCACGCTCGGTGCGCTCAGTTGTGCGTTCCGCACCGCGCTCCTTCTCCTGTACCGCAGCTGCAACGCGTGCATGGTGATCCACCGTGTCCAGAATGGCCTGCATCAGACGCTGGTTGGCATCAGGGTCCTCGTCCTCAGCGTGTCGCGAAGGACGCTCTTCATATGCCAGACCACGGCCTTCCGTCTCGCTCATGGCGCGCCGAGAGGAATGTACTGACGGGGGAAGGCTCATGGAGGCTCCGGAGCCTGGCCCAATGTGAGGGGCTCCAGGTGCCGAATCGCGTCGGCTATGCTGCAGATAATGGGGGCTGTTCGATGTCTCTGGAGGATTGTGACGCTCAGCCGAGGTCGGGATTCCCGGAGAGGGCACCAGACCTTGAGGAGGCAGAGTTTGAGCGCGCCCAGCCTCCAAGCGCTCGCGCGACAAGGGTTGCGGCCATACTGCTCGCAGTTCATCCTCCTTGACGTCTCGCCAGGAACATTTTGCATGCTTCTTCGTGCAACCCATGCACGCCGTCAGGTTCTTCAGGCAATCCATGTGAAGCCGACGGCACCGGTCACAGGGTGGCATGACGCGCTCGCCGCGCTGCAGCTCCTCCATGCGCGCGACCATCTCAAGCTTGAACGGGCCTCCATCGTCCTTCTCCTGGGGAGTTGTTTTTGGTGGCGGAAGTAGCGATGAAGGTGTGCTGGGGATCGCCACTGGTGTCGAAGCACTGTTGTAGAGACTGTACTCGGCTGGATCAGATACTCGGGGCCGAGGTCGGGGCTGCGGGTTGATAGAGCCCGTTACATCGTCATAGCCGCGCGCCTGGCGATCGGCCGTTGTAAAGAACTTTTTCATCAATTCGGCCCGCGTGGTGGGCGAGGCGCCCTTGATCGAAGTTCCGTTGATGATCGTGACATTATCGGTGTTGGAGTGGGAGAACATGAACGGTGATGATAGCGTGTTGTCGTCCGAGGCCTCGGCCTCAACCCGGGCTGCGTTGACGGCGACGAAACCAGCAGGCGAGGCCTGAGCGGAGTGGCCATTGGTGGATCCATGGCCATTAGCCTCGCGCAAGGCCTCGCCAGCACTGCGCGATTGTAATGACGCATCGTTCTCTCGTCGGCTCACAATCGCGGTGCGGCGATTTTTGAGGCGGTAACTGAGTTGGCGAGCTCGGGCAGACACTATGCACAACGAATGAGTGATTTTCGATCGAACATCCAGAAACATGAGGCTTGCTTGTAAGCTCACCTTGGTCCGCCACCTGGATGATCTGCTGCAGGTTCTTTTCCAAAATCTCCAGCGCGCCCAGTTCCTTTTCTTCGTCCTCGATAATCGGCTGTGGGGGGATCATCTTCTGGGGCATCCCCGACGCGACCAGCACGAAATCCTCCTCGCTGATCTCCACCCGGCACTGCTTAGTATAGAACTGACAGACCCGCACGCCGTTGCGCGACATCTCCAGGTTGAACTGCTCCGGCTTGTTCTTGGCGAATTCGACCACGTCCAGCCAGGTCACCGTGGGTCCGTCCTTGCCATGCGACTTGAGAACTCGCGGGGGTCCATCGAACAGACGCTCAAAGCGCTTGATCAAGATGGGGCCTAGCGGACATGCGCCGAGATTACCAGCAATACTCTCGTGACGATGTAGCACTCCGTCATATTCCCCGATCAGATGGATGATAGCGGGCATGGTGTCCTCTGCGGAGACGAGGGGCAGGTTATCCGGGTACTGGCGCGCGAGATAGTTGATCTGCAGGTGGCTCGAGTGCACCTTGGGGACTTTGGATTGCTGGGGAGGATCGGCCGCAGGGGACCGGGGCCGTTTGTTCGACGGCTCCGCGGTGGTCGTGCGGGATTCCATGGTGGAATTGGCCGAGCGAAGCACTAAGGCGACGCGACAGTATAGAGATTGCGTATAGTATGGAACCCAGGAGTTGTGCCCGACGGCGAGAAAAAAGAGTGAAAAAAAGGGTCAGAGACGACTACAGCCAGGAGTGCAGCGGAGTCAGGGCCGAGGGCGGAGCACAGAAGGCGCGGGTCTAACCGCTGAAGGACAAGGCTGGTGTTGGAACCTTAGCCAAGCGCCCATGAAGAGGGTTGAAGAGTGAAGAGGGGAGAGCGCAGCGAGAGGGAAGGAGGGAGGGAGAGTCCCCGAGAGGAAGCGAGGGAAAGTGCTTCGATTGCGCGACACCCGGGCCCAGTGACCAGTACCTGATAGCCCCCCGAGCGTCCGTCGCGGTACTGTACGCCCTCCGTACACGGCGGAGTCCGCTCTCCGCTGGGCCCAACCGGGTCTCCGGCTGCTCCGCCCGGGCTCTGTTCCCTGTTGGAACTGCGCCATTATCCGCATCTCGGGAGTCACTACTTCATGAGTTACGATCTAGTATAGTCACATCACCAATTAAGTGCTCTCATTTCGTCTCTAAATCAGCCTTAGTCGCGAGAAATGGGGCGATCGCCACAAAACAAGCCTTGGTGGAGGTGACTTTATCATGGTATCGTGGATGCCTGGAGCTGCAGCCTGGTGTGCTTCCAACGCCTGGACGGATAGGCTAATCGTATATCCTCTCCGCCCGGACGGTACTGTGACGGCATGACAATACCGGCGGGATTCAGGCGGGCGTTTGCACTTTTTTTTTTGCAGCGACTCGGTACTCACGCCGTACCGTTAACCTCGACTGCAGACTACCACCAACAACTCCCACCTCCCTTACTACCAAAAATCCCTCATACATCGCACTGCGCCTGGTATCTCAACGTACTTCCCCGTACGACTCTTTCCACTTCCACCCCTTTCTTGCCCGGCGCGCCCTCCCTTCTGGGTTTAGTTTTCTTTTCCTCCCTCTCTCTCCCCCCCCTTCACCGCTCCATCCATGTCCGAACGAGGCTCGTTCCGAGGCGGCCGTGGTCGCGGTGGTCGCCAGCCCCAGCAGAAAAGTGGCGGTGGTGGCAGTGCGCAGGAGAAGCCCAAGAAAGAAAACATCCTCGACCTGAACAAGTACATGGATAAGGAGGTCCAGGTCAAGTTCAATGGCGGTCGCGAAGGTGAGTTTCTTTTTCCTATTCCTTCCATCCACCACTCCGTCATAGTTCGATCTCGCTCACTCCACTCTAGTCACTGGAACCCTCAAGGGCTATGATCAGCTCATGAACCTCGTCCTCGACGACGTCAAGGAGTCCATGCGCGGTAAGGCGCTTTTTTTTTCTTATCTTGAATCATCTGTGATGGGTCCCCCCAAAAACTAACGTTGTACTCCAGATGACGAGGGCAACCAGACTACTCGTTCCCTGGGCCTGATCGTCGCGCGCGGCACGCTCATCGTGCTCATCTCGCCTGCCGACGGCAGCGAAGAGATCGCCAATCCTTTCGTGCAGCCCGAGGAGTAAGCGCCCGGTCCCGGTTCTGTACGAAGCAATGAGTTCAACTCGCGCTGCAGCCTCGCATGAGGAGCCCGAGGGCGGCGCTGGGCCAAGCTAGGCGCCACGCCCCCGGGCAGCGCGGCAGAAATTGATAGACCCTGAAATGACACCCGTCAGAAGGCTAACGAAGGGAATGAATGCAACGCAATGCTTTCTTTGTTCTTTGGTTTCCTCGCCCCAAAATTTATTGCATGATCAGGCCCGCCCGGTGTTGGGTCATTTGTTCCCTTGTTTCTCCTGGGCTATCACCTATATTGACTTTGGTACCTTCCCTAAGAGGCAAGTCAAATGAACCAACAGTTCCAAACTAGGATGCGAGCCGCTTCGAATTTCAGCTTGGCGGGCAATGCGGTAGTTCCTGTAGATCAGCGAGAAATGCCATAAAAGACGCGAGTGCAACTTCTCCCCATTCCTCAATACTTGACTGCCGAGCATGAGATCGATCATCCTGGCGATGTCTGAGCGTAGCTGGTAGGCGTGCCGGCCACGCTATCCCTTCTCAGCGCGTCACATTGAGCTCATCACGAAAAGACTAGTTACTTCCCTTTCGTTCTCTCAATCTTCTACTGAATACCGTGATCAAAGACTGCAAAATGGATGTGCTCACTGGATTCTTGGCTCGTCTCTCTACGGCACCTACAGCACCGACAAGTCCAGGGACTCCCTCGCCAGCCCTTCTCTCACTATTAGGTATGAGAATCTTGCGTCCTCTGGAAGATAGCGGTATTACTATCCTTGACTCTCGCAGAAACCTCGCCAATTCTCAAGCGCAACGTGACCGTCCCCGATTTGGCTGGTATTCTGGAGGAGAACCGAGTGGCTCATATACGAGGCTGCCGGGCATCTGGGAAGACAATCCTCGCTCTCCAGCTTTACAAGCATTATGAGGAAGCAAGCGTCCCGGTGGTCTTCTTGAACGACTGGACCGACACACAGCCCCACGAGAGCTCGTATCTAGATGTTCTCGTTCGCCACGCTGTCTCGAAGGGCTACACATTCATCTCGAGGGATCTCATTTCAGAACAAGACATCGTCTTTATTCTCGACGAGGCCCATCATTCATTCCAGGATACTGAGCTCTGGAACGCTTTCCTGAGAATTCAGCATGAAGACCCCTCATTTCCCGCCGGGGCCAAAGTCTGCATTTTCTCCCGATATGGCAATCAAATGTCCGGGCCAGAAGCACTCATCGAACCCAGATCGTCGGCCCGTGATGAGATCAAGCAGGAGGTATCAATCGGTTCCCCGAGTCGGATACCAACACCAAAAATGCCGACTTTCTTTGACAGCGAGGAAAGTTCTTCGGTGGTTCATTATTTTCTCGTGTATCGCGATATTCCGTATGACTGCGATGTTAGAGCCTTCATATCCAGCATCACAAACAGACATCCAGGGGCGGTCACCGCTTTACTCCTGCTGATTGGAGAGGTGCGTCTCGCCCATTCTGCTGGCATTTCTTATAACAGCTGTGTTTCTTGCAGGTCTACGGTCGAAAGAAAAACATGGACCAGATCGACCTTTACGATATCGTGAAGATTCTGGAGGACGAAGACAATGCGTTCGGATTTCTTGCCACGACGATCCTTGGAAGTTGTTGTGTGGATCCATCGAAGCTTACCCCCGAGATGGCTATGGTCATGCAGAAGGCCGCTACAGACAGTTATTTGGAGTGGGAGAGTGAAGCAGTGCGTAGATGCTATGAAGAAGGCTGGCTTCACAGAGAGGCTATTCGTGGATATACTCCGCTTTTCCGATACGCGCTTCCCTCAATGCTGCATCTGAGGTGGGCGATTACCCTGGCCTTGAGTATCTATTGACCCGGCTAATCTGAATAGGTTGACTGGTTACTTGCTCCGTAAATGGAAGAGTGCGCAACAATCGAATTGAGACGTCGGACTTACTTTTTGTAAGCTTGCTATCATACTCCTCTGGAGCCAACAGAACGCGAATGGACAATGTTGAGCATGTCATTGTCCATGTGCTCTTGCTCTTCTCAGACTCTTCGGAGCCAATTCTGCCGGTCGATGATTGTTCGTATGTGGTCGAGATTTACTGCAAAGTCATCAGGCCTGGCAAACTCGTTGGGATATAGGAAAGGACAGAAGCCCATTGTGGTCCGAAAGTCAGTTTCCCTCGTAACATTGCCAGGTATCATAGATGCTAAAGCAAACAAGTCGACAAGCTGTACATCCACCATATAATGCACCTAACTGGGCAGATCCACGAGAGAAAAGAAGTCTAAGGGATCTCATGCCCAGACGTGGGAGCATCCACCACATCTCCAAAATCGTCATCACCGCCATCCGTAGCCCCATCGGTTTGCGTCGATGGAAGCGGCTTAGATCCTCCATCTTTCAAACGGTGCACACCTTCTGCATCTTCTAACCAAGGCCCAGCTTTCTCCATGGTATCGTTATAATCGACACCGATGCGCAGGCTAAGACCCGCGCTGAGAGCGCGTTCAATGCGTACTTCTCGCGTTTGAGACACAAGGCTGCGAAAAACATGGACAAAGAAGCCGCCCAGTATATCGACGCTCCAGTCCTCAGGCACAAGATCGAGAACTTCACGAACGTCGAACCAAGCCGCGAAACGGGCGAGAAGGTCACTGGTGCGCTCAATACGTTCTGATAGGTCTTGGATATGCAGAAATTCATCAAGAAGGTGGCGGAAGAGTGTGGACTGCAGGTCATGGTCGGCAAGCTCCGGTTGGGCCCCAGCAGAGGAGGCTGTGCTCCGCGGACCACCGAAGAGACAGTATCTGATTGCGGAATCATAGTCGCCCAGTCCGTGGGTCAGAAGTCGCAGAGCAGCACTATGGTGGCCCTGTAGGCCATCTAGTATGATGCTTTCTGAGACGAGGTCATCCTGGAACGGCTCGATGCGTGCCAGCACGTTGGGAATCGAATAAGTGATGCCCGAGGGTAGTGGTGTTGAAGAGAAGTGAGTGCCAGAGGTGCCGCTCAGCAGCTGTAATAGGCGAAGTCGAGACTGCCACCAGGGCTCATCGGGGGTGTTTTCAGTAATGAAGTTCAAATATGTCGGCTTGGGAGGCTGCAGGGCCCGATAGGTCGAATAGGACTCAGAGAGCGATGCTCGCGCGGCAGAATTCGACTGAAGCACTGAAAGCACCTCATCCAGGTAGTACGAAATGAGATCATCGGCGTATTGGGTGTACTATAACCAGTTAGCAGTGATTCATCAAGAAGCTTAAGGTTGACTCACATGCTTAGCAAAGACCAAATGCTCCAAGTAAACTTGGACAGCATTTGGGGCGCGCTCCTTGAGCAAAGCAACAACATCCGCCGGCTCCAGCCTGACTCGACTGGAGTTGTCTGCAAATACCTGAATACCCAGCTCAGGGTTGCGTCCAGCAAGCCAGGACCCATACTCCTCAACCAACTGGGAGTCCTTGATCTTCACCAAATACTTGCGCATCTGTGCTTCGATGCCAAGAGCATTGACCTCACCGCCAGCGTCGGATTCTCCATCAATGATCCTTCGCCAAGTCTTGAGCACATTGCGAGACATCTTCTGGCTTTGATACAGTCGACTCAGTATATATAGCCTCTTGTACTGTTCCAAGAGCAACACGGCCCGGTCGAAGTTTCCCTTCCAAGTGTCGACCAGTCGATTTAACTCGGTGCGAGTGGATGACATCGCCCGCTGTTCTGGCTTCAAATGGGCATCTTGTTCCAGAAGCAGATGCAGAAGTGCAGCATCTGTGCTATCCAAGACATGGATTTCATCGGTGATGCTACCGTACCCTCTCTTTTGTTGCCAGGAAAAGAGGAACCGCTTCACCATATTGAGGACGGAGCTGTGGATAGTGGATGGCCCAGACGCTTCGCTGCTTGTGTTTTCGACTCGCTCGATGTACTTTTCTGCCGCAGCTGCCAACCCAGCATGAATCCATATTCCCTGAGGGCCCTGTAAGACCTCGCATCGAAGTAGAGGGATAAACAACAGAGCCAACCTAGGATCGAGACTGCCCTCCAAGAGCGCTCTTTCGGTAGTCTTAATGACAGAGTCTTCCCACTGATCTGACTGCATAGAGAGTAGATCTCCGTACAGCAGAAGACTGGCTTTTTGTTTCACATAGCCCAGTCCGATAAACTCGGCCTCATTCTTGGGCTCAATATCCTGTATTGACAACATCAAATCCGTGATAGCCTCTCTCTGGAGAATTGTGTGTCCACTGTTGTCAGTTTGTTGCGCCCTCTGCAGAATATCTTCAAGCTGAACGACCAGGGGATTCTTGAGGAGTCGCCATATCTGGGAGCCTGACCATAGGATAAGACTGCTTTGGAGTTTGCCCAATCCAGTTGCGAATTTCGCTTCTTCAGCATTCCGTTGGGCTTCCCATTCTCCTTTCTTGGATGCCTCTGAGTCGGTCAACTCCTGAGACTCAAAAAGTTCTTTTTCCTTCTGCAGCTGCTCGATAGACGCCTGTGTTCTGGGGTCCGCCGTGGGTACATGCGGAGATAATGAAAAGGTCTTGAGGCGGACCATTTGTAGAAGTTTTCCAATATCATCAAGCTCAATATGACTGGGGCTCACGGTATGCCGCAATCCAACTCGCGCTCGCTGTCCCTCTCTGGGTGAAGGGATTTCTAACCATCTCCTGTGTCGCTCAATTTCCGCGGGATCATCGTCCCACCGTTGTATCTCTAATCGGTTCCTCGGCTCTTCATCGTCACCGAGCTCGATAACAGCAAGGACAACCTCTTCTTTGCCTTCTTCAGTTGGCTGAAGGGATTGATCATCTTCGCCAGCATCCACGACGACTGCCTTTGGATATCGCTGGAAATTGATAGTTCCCCTGACAACCTCGCCGTCCATGTCTACGAACATTCCTACCCCCGGCTCTGATTCCTCGGTTCCAGTTACTAGTAGAAATTCAGAAGGGGTAGGAGAGACGACATGAGGCTTCACCCTTTTTGGCAAAGGCGGCAGCGGCTTCAGGCTTTCAGAAGCAGTAGGCCGCGGATCTTCAGAAGGTCTGTCCGAGGATTTCTGTTGAGAGCCGTCTTCTTCTCGCTCTTCTGAGCTTGATCTCCGAGGGGTACCCGTGGACGTGAATGGATCTGGCGTTCCCGAGGGTGACCTCTCATGACGCGGCGGCTGCCCTTGTGGTTG
Source organism: Penicillium hispanicum (assembly GCF_028827665.1). NCBI lineage: Eukaryota > Fungi > Ascomycota > Eurotiomycetes > Eurotiales > Aspergillaceae > Penicillium > Penicillium hispanicum. Next base: position 2,805,306 of record NW_026623198.1, on the reverse strand, counting down.
TAGCATTCCCACAAAAGCATTCAAACTGCTGCTTCTCTCATGTGTGTGAGTATCACTAGGAGAGGAGCTTGGGTAGGATGAGGAAGGCGACCGTTTCAAAGGGGTCTGCGGGGCCGGCGTGAGATTCTCCACTTGACCGGACTCAAACACTTCGCTGGAAGAAGATATTGGAAATAGCGGGATCTTCTGCTGATGTTCTACCTCCAGGAGCGAGTATGAGTGCATGTCAGCTGCACAGGCAATTGTGCCTCGACGTGCAGCAACGAGGCAGCCGGGAAACCCGATTTTCTTAATGCGGCGTGCCTCCTCCCCAATCTGAACTAGCATGATTGTGCTTTGCACTGCAAGCATCACCACCGGATTCTCATCAGCTTCAGGATCTCGGTTAAGATCCAAGCCCCCAATCCAGCTGCAATGGTTGACCCTCGTGTTCCCGAACGCCGGGCTGAGCTCCGGGAGCATGTAGAAAGTGACCGTGGCATTGCAAAGTATGCACGCTTTATTCACCGAGGATAGAATAACAATTTGCTGCACTCCTTTCTGGTCGGCATCCGAGGGTACGGTCTGGAATGGGATGGATAATCGCGATGCCAGTATAAAGGTCGGTTCGTTCGATTCGTCGGAAGCTGCTGGAAGGCAGACAAAATGCAATACTTCTGCGGCAGAGGTACCAATGTAGAGATTCTCCTCTGGTATTCATCATGTTAGCAATGACCTCTTGTTATACAGCCAGGCAGGTATAGCTCACCCCAGTACTCGACGCAGGTGATGTAAACGTCCGAGCTATCCTCTGTAGCTAGCGGTACGTTCTCGAAAAGTAATCTCAGCACATAGGGCTCAGATCCTGAAAGGCCAGTCCGCCGCCTCTTACGAGGACTGGCTCCATCGTCTGAAGCCATCATGGCGGGCGTCCTGCTATCTCCCCGCCAGCATTGGAGGGAGTCGGAGTGAAGGCGGTCAAGTCGGTTCGGGGCCAAAGCTTCAGGGGCCGCTAGATCAGGAACGGTTACTACCTCGGAACAGCGGCAGACAAGAGAACACCTGGACTTTGAATAACTGATCGCAAACAGACACCATTCACATTATTCCAGATCTGCGCCTTCTAGTGCATCTCATTTGAGGTATCTGTTCTTGCTGGTGCCTTCCTATAACGGAAGAACGTCGGCCCGGGTGCCGCGTGTCCTGTTGCAGCTCCGCGCGATCTCCCATCTTCCTTTGGCGGACTGCGATTCGGTGTGGGGTGATTGCGCTGAACTGGGCTGAACCCCGAAAATGGACTCTTTCGCCATCACAGAGGGCCTTGCGGCCCAAGAGCGTCAGGAGACCCAGTCGGAACCCGTCTCCAGCAAGCTATCCGAGGAGACAAACAAGTTCCAGCGTGCTATCGCAGCCTGGCGAGGTAAACCCCCGGTCTGTTGCGATAAATTCATGCGATATGTCGCAACTAACGAGCTTTGATCAGGAATTGACCTAACCAGTACCATCGCCAAACTTGATACGACGGCCTCGGATATCGTTGAGCACCAGCGGGATGCTCTTGTACAAAGGAAGGAACTGGCACAGAAGACCAAAGATTTCAGGAAACTGGAGGATGAAGCGAAGCTCTCGGAGTACAAGGGACTGCTGAAATCATACCAATCATTTATCGACCTCTTGACCAACCAGGGAAAAGCCTCCTCCTCGTCGTTCTTGCAGCTATATTCGTCCTTGTCCGAAGCCCCCGATCCATACCCACTCCTCGAGGCCTCTGTGGAATCCCTAGTCGTATCTGAAGATACCGTCCCAAAATTGACATCAGAGCGAGACCAACTACAGCAGTCTGTAGACCGTCTCACCAGACAGCAAGAGCAAACAGAGAAGCGCCTCCAGGAAGAACGCACTGCCAGGAAGAATCTCGAAGAGAGCCAAGAATCAAGAGCCAAGGAAATCGAATCATCTTGGGAGGCAGTGTTGGCAGAAAAGACGAACAACTGGACCGCAAAAGAGAAGAGCTTAGAAGAGAAGGTGGAGAATCAAGAACGGTTGATCAAAGAGCTCAAAGCCAGCTATGAAGTTTCTCAGCGCTTGGGAGAGGACGATGATACCGACAATGCTCGCGGCGGTGCTATTGCCGCGGAACTGGAGCTTGTATCTGCTGACTTGGAGAAGACAAGCTTGAGGTTGGCAGACATGGAAGCCCGGAACGAGCAATTGCGGTTGGAGTTGGCGCAGGCCGTCTCACACTCCAACCCTGATCAACCGACCTCTATCGAGGATGATCCCGCATATCTTCGTCTTCAGTCGGAGAACTCGGGTTTACTTCGGAAATTGGATGCGGCACGCTATGACAAAGATTCGACTCGGCATTCCTGGGAGGCTAAGCTCCTACAGGCAGAGAGAAGTGCCTCAAAGTCTGCAACAGAGAGGGATGAGCTGCGCTTGCGGCTTGAGAAGGTTGCCGACTATGAAGACATCCGCCGGGAGTTGGAAATGATCAAGTCAATCGAGTTTGCAACTGGAGACGACGAGGATGTTGGTGAGGAGGTTGTCCAGGACGATACGACGAACCCCAATGGAACTGGGACCAAGGCAAATGGGAAGAATTCTCTGGAGAAACTTCTCTTGGCCCGCAACAAGAAATTGACCGATGAGCTCACGGTCTTACGAGTGTCGACGCGTGATATACGAAGCCAAATAGAAACGTTACGTGGCGAGCTTTCGGCAACGAAGCAAGAACTCGAAAAGTCTCGAGGATTGTCGACCACCCTAGAAAACGATCTCCTTCGTGTGCAGCAAGAGGCTACCAATGCATTCCCATCGTCACCCATGTCCGTTGCGGGGACTTACTCTTCAAGATATCCACACTCATCTCGTCGGGGTGCAGCATCTCCCACCTCGTCGATCATCTCTGGGTTTGACCAGAGCGCCGCATCTGCAAACACCATGGAAGCAATCCGCGCCGGTGAGGCTGTGGGAGGTGGATCTGGTCTTTTGCCCATGATCCAGGCGCAACGAGATCGTTTCAAAAAGAAGAACTCAGAGCTTGAGGAGGAGTTGTCAAAGTTGTATGGCACTGTCAAATCTTTACGACAAGAAGTTGCGACGCTCCAGAAGGATAATCTGAGTCTCTATGAAAAGACTCGCTACGTTTCAACCTACAGTCGCGGCCAGGGAGCATCCACTTCTGCATCCTCGTATGCGAATGCCCCCAGCTCCACCTCTGTTTATACTTCCTCAGACACGCCCTCCGGGCTATCCCTCGATCGATACCAAACCGCTTACGAGGCCAAGATCTCACCCTTTGCGGCCTTCCGAGGTCGTGAGTCGGCTCGCGCGTACAAGCGCATGAGTCTTCCTGAGCGGATTGTGTTCTCTCTCACCCGCATTATTATGGCCAATCGTACTAGTCGCAATCTCTTTGCCGGGTACTGCTTTGCTCTCCACATCTTACTATTTGTCATGCTCTACATGATGAGCTCGATGGAGATAGAAAAGCACAGTGCCATGGGTGCTGTGGGAAGCGCCGCTGCGGCTGCATATGGGGGTAGCGGTGGAGGAGCTGGCACTGGCAGTGGGAGTGGCAGTGGCAAACTAAATGCCGACGATTGGCAGCAGGAAGGGTTCAACCAAGCCAGCTGATTCCACTCCAAGGCTCTAGATTTATTGCAATGCTGGTTATCTACGACTTGATCCCTCGCCAGAAACTTGAGGGATAAGGCATCCATGTTCCATACTTGAACAGCGAGGGCTCTGGAGTTCCCATTTCCCCCCCTTTTTTTCTTTCCTTGTCTTTCGTCATTGTCTCTGTCATACCTGATCATCGAATCTCGGCGTTTCGGAGGATGGGTTTCTAGCAATGACGATCTAAATCGTTCTCTGTATGTCGTTTTACCGTGAACTAGTTCCACAGGCAGCCAGTGTGTACAGTTGATTCGGATCTAGGAGATACCTATGACATTTTCCATTTTTCACTCGTTTGCCATTTTTTTTCTTCCATCTTTGTCCCCTCGTAACGACGCTTCCAGAGCCGGTGGGGATGGGTTGTGTCCCCCCTGCTTGGTGTCCTGTCAGTTGCTTTGGCTCGAGATCATACCCATGTGCCTTCTTTTGGTCATATGCTGCATGAGCAGCTGTAAATAATCATGATGCCGATTTTAGACTTGCTTCCGGCGCTTTGAAATATCACCCAATCATCATCACCTAGGTATTCTTGTTGGCGGTCTAGCGGTCTAGCTTGGCCCTTCACCATTCGTTATATGTTATTATGTATCTCAGCTCTTGTCTCCTCGGGTAATTAATCCCAAGTGGAATTCGGCGGATAAAGATAGTCTTTGTGGCTGCCTTGTGGAGTAGTGTATGATCAAGCTAACCAATACTGAGTATGTCAGACGGATTGACAACGGACGGAAGAGGCGTCGGTGCTATTGCAGCGTGAGAGCCCGAATTGGAAGAGTGACCGCCACCATGCGGAGCGGAATCCCTCCTTTCCCCCGCCTCTCCTCATCTCCCCTCAAGCCTCTCAGTGGCAGTCATGCTTCACACGTCGGCTGCCCAAACAGAGGTATATATTTGTTACGAATGCCGCTCCAACTCCAGCCAATCATGCGTCCATTGCCAACCCAGCCCACTTCCGTTTAGGGGGCCCTTGTTCATTCAGGGAGACTTCCTGGTTGCGACTCTGCACACTAACCCTCCCGGGCAGTCATCATGCACATCTAACCGCCCATCACACATGGCGAGCTCCTTAGGGCAGAGTTATTAATAGCCCGGAGAATTGCTGAGCGATCGCACCCTGGGCAACTGGGACTCCTTCGCCGTGCCGCCCACTCAAAGCCCGCTGTTTTGCTTAGCGCGTTGCCATCTCGATTTAGCCAAAGTCGTTTGAGGCCGGGGACGAATGAGGTTGACCAGCGGCCGTGGGTGACAGGCTCGGCGCGACCCGGGGCCAATGAACGCGTCCGGTTAGCCACCCATCCTTGCTAGTACCTGCAGTGTGCATCGATCACTTTTTTTAATAGATTCACATCGTTTCGAGCTAGACCAGTGTTACTATCTTTGAGATCCTCGCGAAACTTGCAATCAGCACTGGCTCTATATGTACCTGGCATCCCGGCCCGACGCATTCATCATCCTATGTGTCAATCCCTCCATTCGTCGTTCCTTTCTTCCAACTCCTCTCAAGCCCACATCCAGCCTGGTGCTGTCAAAGCCTTCATCTCTTATTTATAAGTTCTCCACGGGAGAAAAAGAACCTCACAGTCATACTATAATTCTCTCCTCTCCTGTCCTTCATCATCGCAGCAAACCCACGATGCGTCTCGTACCGGTTCTGCTCTCTCTGGCAGCGGTTTCCCTTGCCGCCCCTCCCAACTTCTTCAACGATGCATACGATTTCACAGACGAACTGTCGGGCTACTATACCAAAGTAAGCCAGTATATCAACCGCGTGAGGCACAGCACTCGCCCATTTGCTGTAACATGTGACGTCTCCAAGATCACTCTGCCCTCCTATGCATCGGGTCTGCCAAGTCCCGATGGTTTGAAACCCAGATATGTTGCTCTTGGGCGAGGCACACAGGTATGTTATCGACTTCTCCCATCAACCGATCTCGCTGTTAATAGTATCCCATAGAACTATACCTGTGCAGACTCTACATCCAAGTCTACCCCAAAAGCCATTGGAGCGGTCGCAAACCTCTACAATGCGACCTGCATTGCAGCCAACTATCCGGACCTTATGGAGATGCTACCAAATGTTGCCTACACGATCGCCCTGCCAACGAATGAGTATGCCAGGTTCCCTCCCGCCGACATTCAGCTGATGGGCCACCATTTCTTCTACAACCCAACTGTGCCGGAATTCAATCTCGACACCACCGCAGCCAAGCAATATGGCATCGCCATGACCAACAAGAAAGCCCAGCTTAATGCGCCGTCCAATGCATCCCAGGGCGAGAATGGTGCGGTGGCCTGGCTTTACCTCACTACCATCAGTGGCACCGTGGGCAATTACAGGAGTGTCTACCGGGTCAATACTGCATCTGGCGCAGCCCCAGATACCTGTAAAGGCATGCCTGCTGCATTCGAGGTTCAGTATTCTGCCAATTATTATTTCTTCGGTAAATAGGAGGACATCTGTTTTTTGTACATAGAGCGGGGTATCATTCTTATCATTCTTTGAGGGGAGTGGACTTGACTTGAAGAATTACCAGGCTGGGCCATTATTACTTTACTTGATTCCATTTGGGAAGGACTCATAGTTATACCAAAAGGAGTATGTTTTTCTCGCTGAGTTCATCCAGTCTAAAGATGCCCGTTCCCATAGGTTGCAGGGTTCATGCACACACGTGATCTCATCCAACACGTGACCAATTCACTCCCATGAAGAACGCTAACCCTAAGAATACTAGCGCCGTTCTGATTTTCTGAAAGATCCAAAAGCGCAAAAAAATCTCGACCGCATCAACGAGCAGCACCGGCTTTGACCAGCACGCGACTGAGCATTCACGGTCATTTCATCAACAGCTGCTGACCCAGTGATCACAGTTACTGTGCCATTACTGCTCGAATTACCACAAACTCATTTTTTTTTTTTGAGATCGTCCACCTTGAATTTTCGCAAGTACTCGGTTTGAGCATTCGGTAGCTCAATTCCCAACCCGCTCAGCTCTCTCTACACCCAAACCCAACAACAACCCAAATACGAAATGGCTTTCACTCCTCGAGGCCGTGGTGGACCCCCTGGTGGCCGTGGTGGCCGTGGTGGCCCTGGTGGCAGAGGTTTGTGCTCCAGTTCTCTCCAAATCACAGGCAGTCTGTATGGATCGCTATTGCTTGCGATCATGCTACCTCAGCCATCAATACATATTCTGGCCCGTGATGAAATTGTGAAAGATGGTTTGCTGATTGGGGTTTTGTCCTGAAGGTGGTTTTGGTGGTCGTGGTGGTGGCTTTGGTGGTCGCGGCGGTGGTCGTGGCGGCCGCGGCGGCCCCCCTGGACGTGGTGGCCGTGGTGCCCCTCGTGGTGGCCGTGGTGGTCGTGGTGGCCGCGGTGGTGCCCAGGGTGCCAAGGGTGGTGCTAAGGTCATTATTGTAGGTGTTCAGGGTCCTAGCGAGCCGGTGGAACAAATGCTAACCCACTCCTCTCTTGCTAGGAGCCCCACCGTCACGCCGGTGTCTTCGTTGCCCGTGGTGGTAAGGAGGATCTGCTTGTCACCAAGAATCTGACTCCGGGCGAGGCTGTTTACGGTGAGAAGCGTATTTCCGTCGAGGCGCCTGCTGGTGATGACGAGGCCGTCACCAAGGTCGAGTACCGTGTGTGGAACCCCTTCCGCAGCAAGCTTGCTGCCGGTATCCTGGGTGGTCTGGACAGCATCCACATAAAGCCTGGCTCTAAGGTTCTCTACCTCGGTGGTGCCAGCGGTACCTCCGTCAGCCACGTCGCTGATATCGTCGGCCCCACTGGCAACGTTTACGCCGTTGAGTTCTCCCACCGCTCTGGCCGTGACTTGATTGGCATGGCTACCCACCGCACCAACGTTATTCCCATTGTTGAGGACGCCCGTCACCCTCTGCGCTACCGCATGCTCGTGCCCATGGTTGATGTTATCTTTGCCGACGTTGCCCAGCCTGACCAGGCCCGTATTGTTGGCCTTAACGCTCACATGTTCCTGAAGGACCAGGGTGGTGTCCTGATCTCCATCAAGGCCAGCTGTATCGACAGTACTGCCGCTCCCGCAGTTGTCTTTGCCGCTGAGGTTGCCAAGATGCGCGAGGAAAAGATCAAGCCCAAGGAGCAGTTGACCCTCGAGCCTTTCGAGCGTGACCACTGTATCGTCGGTGCTATCTACTCTCGGACCTCATAAGCAGGGTACCTGATTTCTTCGTCATGTCTTTTTCCTATCTGTTCTTTCCTCAGGCGTCTCGTGTTGCGATGTATCCACTGCTTCTCTTCTATTGTGACTGGTTATCTCTTCCCATGTACTTTTGCTTGCGTCACAAAATCAAGGTCTTACGTCGAAAAATGCACACTCTGAAATGACCCTGTTCTCTTCGTAGAAATGTTGTTCAGGACTCATGCGATGTACGAAGTTCTGCAACAGACAGCAATACCGATTGGGGTTTGCTGTTGCTCGAAAAAGTGAGACGGCTTCCTCTGTAGCACTAATATCCTCTACTTCTGATTCCTCGAATGTAACTCGAAGAACTACATGTCCTACTTGGACGAAACCTCGCAGGAAAGTACAAGAAATTATCCACCTACCGTTGTTAGTAGCTGGAATCCAATTTCTGATGGCTCATGGGTCGCCGCGCGCGATCCTCTCGGACTTTCCCCGCGGTATCTGTTCTGAGAACGCGGGTGGTTCGGCAATCGGATTTCTCCCCGAGATCCAGCTTGCGCTCTCCGGCCCAGAAGAAAAGCCTCGGATTTGGTGCGTGGGAGCGAGCTTCAGGGGACCAATCTCTGGGGAATGAGATGCTATCATTGGTTGGTGAACAATATTGCACCGGAATGACGATGTGTGGGGGAGGAGACGACTCCATGACAGCTCCGCGGGGTTCTTGTTGGCAGCGACTACATATGCCAGCGGGATGTCTCAGCCCTGGAATGGATGAAGAGAAACCCTCACTTCTGCTCTAAGCCATTGACTATTTGGCGCTGTCACTCTAGCGCTTCAAACTCCTGCATTCGATACTCAAGTGTACACACCGGGGCTACAGAATCATTACATTATCCGACATGTCGATTCTAATTACCGGTGCCAGCGGTTATGTTGGCCAGGAATTGGCGGCTGCGCTTCTTGCAAGCACTCCTGCTTCTACCACAGTCACCATCACCGACGTTGTCGAGCCGGCCATCCCCGAGTCGGCTGCGCAGCATGCTAGTCGTCTGACCTGCGCCCGCGCCGACTTGACCGCGACCAAGGAGGTGGACGAATTGATCAGCGTCTCCCGTCCATATGAGACTGTGTACTTACTCCATGGCATCATGTCCAGTGGTTCCGAGGCCAATTTCGAGTTGGGCATCCGAGTCAACCTCGATGCAACCAGATACATCCTGGACCGACTACGCGCGACAATGCCGGGAGTGAAAGTGGTCTTCACATCATCGTTGGCAGTCTATGGCCCAGCGCCAAAAGGGTTCGTGATCGACGAAACGAATTTCCCGCCTGTGCCTTCGTCTTCCTACGGATCCCAGAAGCTCATCGTCGAGACGCTCCTGAACGACTACTCCCGCCGCGGATTCTTGGATGGCCGCTGTGTGCGTCTACCGACAGTGACGGTTCGAGCCGGCAAGCCGACACAAGCTGCGAGCAGTTTTGCCAGCGACATCATCCGTGAGCCATTCCACGGCAACAAGGCTATTCTTCCCGTGGCCAAGGAGACCGAGATGTGGATCTGCTCGCCGCACACTGTCATCAAGAACTTGATTCATGCACGCGACGTTCCCACGGAGGCGTTCGGGGAGTCGAGGTCTGTCAATCTTCCTGGGTTGAAGGTGAGCGTGCAAGAAATGCTGGATGCATTGGAGCAAGTCGGCGGGAAGGAGAGACGGGCGCTGGTGGAGGAGAAATACGATGCTGCCACCGACAAGATCGTGCAGTCGTGGACTCCCCTTTTCTCCACTGATCGCGCATTCAGGCTTGGATTTGCAGCGGATATTTCGATGTCAGAGAACATCAAGCAATTTGCTAGTCGATTTGGATGATCGGAGCGATCTCGGGACCAATCAACAAGGCGGAACTGGTATGATGGGTATTAATTGGCAAATCGGCGAGAGGTGGCATATCTGGTGATGAAAGATTCGTTAGGGGATATCGAGAATAGGAATTTCAGCACCTGAATCCAAGCAATTCCCGTCCATGTCGCAAATGAACACTTAGGAGCGCAGGGCAAGGGAGTAATCGGGACGAGAAGGGCGGTTTGGCAAAACGGGTCATGTGATTGGCTGGCGCGCTGGGCGAACAATTTGACTTCCGAACTTCAACCTCAGGGCGACTCCAGCTCTTTTCTCCATCCCCCTTCCCCCTCCCACTCTCCCCAGTTACCCGCAATGGCTTCTCGGCGCCTAGCTTTCAACCTCAACCAGGCTCTCCGGAGTCGTGCGGCTCTGAAGTCCATCCAGCCCGTGAAGCGAGGCTTCGCGTCGCCGGTTACGTTGCCGTCTACCACCCAGTCCACCACCCTCTCCAACGGCTTCACGGTACGCCCGGCAACGTCGAACAATTCCATTATAGCCTTACTAATATCTTCTAGATTGCCACTGAGCACTCGCCATGGGCTCAGACTTCCACTGTCGGCGTGTGGATCGATGCCGGTAGCCGGTCAGAGACTGACAAGACCAACGGAACCGCCCACTTCCTCGAGCACCTTGCCTTCAAGGTCTGCCTCCATTGATCAAATCCTCGTGAACTTCGTCTGACCAGACTTTCTAGGGAACAAACAAGCGCACGCAACACCAATTGGAACTTGAGATCGAGAACATGGGCGCTCACCTGAACGCCTACACCTCGGTACGACCGGAAACCTGCTACACACATCTATGGAAACAATACTAATCAGAGAAATAGCGCGAGAACACCGTCTACTACGCTAAGTCCTTCAACAACGACGTCCCCAAGGCCGTTGATATTCTCTCCGACATCCTTCAGAACTCCAAGCTCGAGCCGGGCGCCATTGAGCGCGAGCGTGATGTTATTCTGCGCGAGCAGGAGGAGGTTGACAAGCAGCTCGAGGAGGTCGTCTTCGATCACCTCCACGCCACCGCTTTCCAGGGCCAGCCCCTCGGTCGCACCATTCTCGGCCCCAAGGAGAACATCCAGACCATCTCCCGGAACAACCTGACCGACTACATCAAGACCAACTACACCGCTGACCGCATGGTCCTGGTCGGTGCCGGTGGCATCCCTCACGAGCAGCTTGTTCGCCTGGCCGAGGAGCACTTTGGCAACCTCCCCAGCCAGCCTCCCACCTCCGCTGCCCAGGCCCTGACCGCTGAGCAGAAGCGCACCCCCGAGTTCATTGGCTCTGAGGTCCGTCTTCGTGATGACACCATCCCCTCTGCCCACATCGCTCTCGCCGTCGAGGGTGTCAGCTGGAAGGACGATGACTACTTCACTGGCCTGGTCACCCAGGCCATCGTCGGTAACTGGGACCGTGCCATGGGCCAGTCTCCCTTCCTTGGTAGCAAGCTCAGCTCCCACGTCAGCAAGCACCACCTTGCCAACAGCTTCATGAGCTTCTCCACCAGCTACAGCGACACTGGGTAAGTTTATCCCTGTAACTGGTTATTACAGGAGGATGTATACTGACTCGCTTGTGTAATAGTCTCTGGGGTATCTACCTGGTTTCCGAGAACCTGACCCAGCTCGATGACCTGATTCACTTCACTCTCCGCGAGTGGTCTCGCCTCTGCAACAACGTCACTTCCGCCGAGGTCGAGCGCGCCAAGGCCCAGCTCAAGGCCTCCATTCTGCTCTCCCTTGACGGCACCACTGCTGTTGCCGAGGACATCGGTCGCCAAATCATCACCACTGGTCGTCGCTTCAGCCCTGAGGATGTCGAGCGTGCCGTTAGCCAGATCACTGAGAAGGACGTTATGGACTTCGCCACTCGCAAGCTGTGGGACCAGGACCTGGCCATGAGCGCCGTTGGCAGCATTGAGGGCATCCTCGACTACCAGCGCATCCGTGGTGACATGACCCGCATGCTCTCCTGATTTTGCCGGCATTTCCGGTTGCGAATGAAAGATGGCCACCCAATGCTCCAACCCGGGCACGGGTGGGCGTGGTTTGAATGTACTATCAATCATTGCCTTGGGTTGTTGTTAGACCCTGATTTGTGTGTGAAATAGCAATTAATGGTTTACCATAGTAGACTATACAGTCTGTCATCCAGGGCATGACAGGCCAAACTATCCCCTTTGTTTTTTAGTCCCCTCGATGTTGTGTCCCAATAACAAAATTTCGTATATATGCTCACTTTGGGCCGTGGCAGCTACTGCTCTATTCACCATTGAGGCCTTACTACGTTTTCTATTTTTGCTTACTGTCATCATTAGCAGACAAGTGACACGGTGCCATGTTTACTTGGTATCTGGCGTCTCCAACGAGACATGTGGAGAGCTAGGAACATCATGTATCATGTCCAGGCAGCTAAATTATGAAACCTCACATAACACTCAAGTTATGAGAGCCAGAACTCTGCGCCCCTTCTTCAAAGGTCAATTGGGGTGGCAAAAGGCTACGAGTAATCAGTCTTGCACACGTAACTAACTGTCTTAGTGCTTATCTGAGCTGCTAACCGAGCCTTAAGAGCCTCATCCACAGCCCGGGAATACTTAGACCTTCCCTTGCTACCCTCGTCAAACCGGACCACTGCTGATTGTCTAACTACCATTTCTGAACCCTTGAAACTTTTCCTCAGCAATTGGTGTCCAAGGCCAATCCTCGGATGAACACGATGTTCAATAGGCTGTCACGATTTAACTCCGCCCTATCGGGCGAGACTAAGACCTCGTCAGCACCCGGGAAAGAACAGCCTCTGCAAACCGACCAGACCACGCTTCGGCGCCAGGAATTGCAAGAGAAAATATTCAATTCGTGGAAAGAAGTCTTCCTAGGTCTTTATCAAGTCCACGGCAGGTCTTCTCGTGGCCCTCAGCACTACACGCGCCTGTATGAACTCTTCCTCGGTGCGGGCATGTCCACCTACGTTCTCCAGGACGAAGAACGAGCCAATCGAGCAGGAAAAGAAGAGCGCTTTTACAAGAGAACAGGGGGAAGTGGGAACCCTCTCGGTCTTCTTGGCCTAGCTCTTCAACGTGAAGGGGCGCGAAAGCTGGGATTATATGATAATCTGCCCCTGAATATGCTGGAGTCCGTCATTGAGATCCTCGATGCATACAAGAAGGAGGCTGGAAAGTTGAATGAGCTGTATGACCTCTTGCGAAGCCTTCAGGTCGGCTTCCGTGCACCAACGGAAGAGGACGAGAATGCTGTTCTACAACAGTTCTTTCCGCTGGCTGATCAACTGGGGAGGAGACTGCTGCACTTGGATGCGAAGTTGGATTTACTTCAAAGCGAGATGGATGACTTGGTGTGGGAGGAAGATTCATTTGTCACGTCGCTGATAAAGAAATGGTATGTGGAAGATAAAGTGTATGGGAGACAAGAGGACAGGACTTCAACCTTTAGGTTAAGCCGAAAGGGATAGTAGGGACTCCAGACAATGTTTGGTTATCTGTTCCTTTCTTCTTCGTCTTCTATGTTGATATCTTGGTTTACAACTCCGCCCCGCGTCTTCGTGATATCGAATCATATCCGATGATTGCGGACAGTCATGAGTTTCTGGATTCAATTCCACGCAACTTTTCCAAGGCTTCCAAATGTAAGCAGTTAAATAGAAAGAAATTCAAGTACTTACGTGGGAAAGCCTCATCGTTCTCGGCAATGTCTTTGTCTCAAACCTTGAAATCCAGGCATCAGGCAGCCCCACCGCAATGATTACCTAATCTCGCCCATGATTCGCCTAATTTTCTGGAGACTTATCTTGACCTACATCCTCCAGCTAAACCACTCAAAATGGGCAAAAGAGGTGGCAAGAAGGTAAGTTTGCGTGAAGCTCTATTCAATTGAGATGTATGTGGCCGCTGATTACTCTTGTTACCACAGTTCAACCGAGGTGGCCGTGGTGGTGGTGGCGGCGGAGGCCGGTCGCGCAACGGCTGGCAAGACATCAGCAGAACGAACGAGAGAATGGAGAAATTCTACAATGAGCCGGAATTCATTCCTGATGAGGAAAAGGATGAGTTCTGGACAACCATGCGTCGGGACCTCCCGAACAGCTTCCGTTTCACGGGCTCGCGTGGGTAAGTTCAAGCCATTTTCGCATCTCGTATATCAGATGATATTAATCGTCGCATGGGTTTCGACAGGCATGCGCTTGCTGTCCAAGAGCGTCTCAAGGACTTCTACATCCTTGAAATTACCTCCATCAAGTATGAGGACGAGTTCGTCGAGCCGCCGCGCCCCGTCTCGTGGTATCCGGACCAGCTTGCTTGGTCGATGACCACCCCGAAGCAGGTCGTGAGACGCTTTGCCCCGTTTGCTTCGTTCCAGAAGTTTCTCGTTGCCGAGACGGATGTTGGGAACATTAGTCGTCAGGAGCTTGTCAGCATGATTCCTCCTCTCCTCATCGACGTTCGTCCCGGAATGACCGTCTTGGACATGTGCGCTGCCCCGGGCAGCAAGTCTGCGCAACTGATGGAGCTGATCCATGCGGGCGAGGAGGATTCAATTCTTGAGGCTGCAAAGCAGGCGAAGGAGGGAACTGCGGGATCCGAGCCTCTAGGCCCCGAAGGCTTAAACGATGACGGTCGGACCACTGGTTTGTTGATAGCCAACGACAGTGACTACAAGCGTGCACACATGCTTATCCACCAGATGAAGCGTCTCAGCTCACCCAACTTGATCGTTACCAACCATGATGCCACTATGTATCCCTCCATCAAACTTCCTCCTCTCCCCACTGTCGATGACAAGCCGCAGAAGAACCGGTACCTTAAGTTTGATCGCATTCTTGCCGACGTTCCCTGTTCCGGCGATGGTACTGCTCGAAAGAACTATAGTGTTTGGAAAGATTGGAGCTCCGCAAACGCCCTTGGCCTCTACCCTACACAGTGTCGGATTCTGGTTCGTGCGCTGCAAATGTTGAAGGTGGGTGGACGTGTTGTCTACTCTACCTGCAGTATGAACCCTATTGAAAATGAGGCCGTTATTGCGAGTGCGATCGAGCGCTGTGGTGGCTCAGCCAATGTCAAGATCATCGACTGCAGCCAGGAACTGCCCGGTTTGAAGCGTGCCCCCGGACTGCGAAACTGGAAGGTCATGGACCGTGAGGGCCGGATCTGGGGTAACTGGGCGGAGGTTGAGGCGCATAAAGAGAAGGAAGGCATCAACGGCTTGGGCCGACTCTCTGAAGGCCTGTTCGCACCGACAGGTGAGAATGCCGACTTGCCGCTCGAGCACTGCATGCGTGTCTATCCCCATCATCAGGACACCGGCGGTTTCTTCATCACGGTCCTCGAGAAGACGACCGAGATCCGTGCGAAGCCAGAGAATCACGCCACTGTCATTCCCAAGGCGCCTGTGGCCGCTCTCGCCGCCGAGCTTGACTCCCGGAAGAATGGTAACAATGAGCCCTACAAGAAGCTGGACGCCCTTGATGATATTGTCGTTCCCGACAAGGCGGCCGAGGAAGAGGCTTCGAAGAGCGCATCTGTCGCGGAGGCCTCACACCAGCCCCCGTACTCTGCAACTCTGGATGCGACGAATCCTGGATCGCCTTCAAAGCGCACCGCGGAAGACCTGGAAGAAGAGCTCCCGGCCAAGAAGACAAAGCTCGAGGATGGCAGTGAGGTTCTTATCGGAGACCGTCCAATCCATCGCCCCGCACCTTCAGTGGAAACCGAGCATGTTGATACCCCCAGTGACAACACTTCCGCCCTGGCCCAGACTATTTCGCAACCTGCGCCTATGTCAGAGAAGCTCAAGAAAAAGGGCCCGCAAGAAGAGCCATACAAGTATTTGGACCCCAACCACGAGGAGCTTCAGCCTATTTATAATTTCTACGAATTGTCAGAACGGTTCCCACGGGATCGTTTCATGGTGCGCAACGCAGAGGGTGTCCCGACACGGACTATCTATTATACCAGTGCCCTGGCTCGCGATATCCTTACCCAGAATGAGGGCTCGGGCATGAAGTTTGTCCACTGCGGTGTCAAGATGTTCGTCAAGCAGGATGCTCAACGCGAGGACGTCTGCCGCTGGCGCATCCAGACGGATGGACTGAGAATCACCGAGCCTTGGTTGGGCCCGGCGCGCTCTGTGACCCTGACTAACCGAGAGACCCTGCGTCATCTGCTTGTGGAGATGTTCCCGAAGGTCGCCGACGATGGGTGGAAGAAGCTGGGAGAAATTGGCGAGCGCGTTAAGGATATCCCAATGGGATGCAGCATCCTGCGCATTGAACCCAACGGCAAGGAAGACGGCCTAACGTATGTTCCATTCAAGACAAAATCTTTTACTTTGTAAGATTCTGACCCGATTCTAACAGTGAGCGGATGGTGCTCCCGCTCTGGCGGTCTCTGCATTCCCTGAACCTGATGCTTCCCAAGGAGGACCGGCGTGCCATGCTTCTGCGTATCTTCAACGATGACACGCCTCTGGTCAACACGACTACCAAGAAAGGTCACGTTACTCATACCTCTACCCCAGAAACCTCTGCGGCTGAGACGCCCCTTGAGCCCACGGCTGATGCCGAGGACGTGGCGATGAAGCACGAGAACACTCAAGTAGGCCAGGATGAGCAAGAGCAAGTGGATACCCGGGAGACCTGGTCCAAGGCAGGGGACGAGGAAGACCGCTTCAACACGACTGTCTAGATTTCCGCCCATATTCTGATTTACATGATTTCATATACTACGGGAGCGAGCGCTCACCGAATGTACCAAAAAGCAATGACATGGAGATTTACTGCTCTGAATCTACGAGTCACATCCACGCTCGCGAACCTTAACCGCCTAGCATCCGTGAGGTAGGAGTCCGAAGTCGCACCAGAACTTACCCGAGCTTCTCCAGCGAGTCGATCTGCATCGTAAGCTTCGGAGAATTGTCGGCAGTTGGGCGCCGGTTAAATTCGTTGATGAGGAGACTCTGGGGCCGTTTTCCCCGCAGATGTTTGCCCCGGATTAGAGTACTCTTGACGATGCATCGATGGGCCATTGGTGGCATCGAGTGAAACTATTAATGAGTATCAAGACAAGCAGTCGCATTTTCCGAGCTGGAGGCAAGTCCGAGCCACCATGGAAGTCCTGAGGTGAGGTATAAATCCTGATAACTTGACAGTCGGAGTAGATCGGACCGAGATGGTTCTTGTTGACCTCCTTCTGTCGCCGGGTCGAATAGCACATTACAGAGCCGATCGGTCGCCTCTTCTCTGCAGAGACAAATCAAACATCCATGGGATGCCCAGCTGGACTATGCGATAAGTGGAAAAATTGCGGCGGCGCCCCGCAACGCCGGCTCGAGCTGGGGGATCTTCGGTCTGTCTTTCCTGGTCAGTGCAGCATGTCTCTCCACTTCTTCTGCAATAGCCACTGCTCCCACGCTACAACGTGCATGCACAAGCGGAGCCCTGACGGAGCACTGGTGGGACGTGACTGGAGCAGCCCCCGCTTGACTCCCCTGTCGATGAAGCCATGGCGAGATGAAGAGATGACGAGATGACCGCGGGGCGAAGGAAAAATAACGCGTGCCGGCGTTCAAGGCCGAAGTATGGAATCATGTACGGCATGTCACCCGCCGCGTACTTGATTCGCCGGTCGATGTCCCCAGTGTGACTATATATGAACGGCCAACGATCCCTTGCATACAACATGATAAGCTACCTGCGTCGCAGTCCGAAGTCGCGTCCCGCAACTCCTGGCTCTTCTTTAGTCCTCGGACAAGATGAAGCTCTTGTCAGCCTGGGCTGTGGCCTGCTTGGCTGCACAGGCAGCAGGTGCTGCCATTACCCATAAGCTCAATGGGTACACGGTCACGGAGCACCCGGACCCCGTCAAGCGGGCCCTGCTGCAGAAATACGTGTGTAACTGGATACGGATTGTCTTGTGCTGTGCTGTATACACTGACCAGCTCGGCTTAGGCTACCTGGGACGAACATTCCCTCTTCATCAATGGCGAGAGATTGATGATCTTCAGCGGCGAAGTCCACCCCTTCCGGTGAGTTGCTCGAGGTGTCAATCGAATGGGTGAACGTGTCTAACATGGGTCTATCAGTCTACCCGTCCCATCCTTATGGATTGATATTTTCCAGAAGGTGAAGGCCTTGGGATTCAATGGCGTGTCATTCTATGTGGACTGGGCTCTAGTGGAAGGCAAACCCGGTCACTATCGTGCGGAAGGTATTTTTGGCCTCGAGAAATTCTTTGACGCTGCCAAGGAGGCTGGCATTTACTTACTCGCTCGTCCTGGTCCTTATATCAACGCCGAGGCCTCTGGTGGTGGGTTTCCAGGGTGGCTGCAACGGGTGAATGCTACACTCCGAACTAGCGACAAAGCGTATCTGAAGGCAACCGATAAGTATGCTACAGCCACCCATATAACAATCGGTGCTTTCATACTAATTAACTCGTTCAGCTACATTGCTAATCTTGCTGCGACTATTGCCAAGGCTCAGATCACTGAAGGCGGACCAATTATTCTCTACCAGCCCGAGAATGAATACACTAGTGCTTGCTGCGGAGTGGACAATTTCCCAGATGGAGCTTACATGCAATACGTTGAGGACCAAGCTCGAAACGCCGGAATCGTCATTCCTTTCATCAGCAACGATGCTTCGCCTGATGGTCACAATGTACCAGGAAGCGGCGCAGGTGCGGTTGACATCTACGGCCATGATAGCTATCCCCTTGGATTCGACTGCGCCAACCCTGCTACATGGCCCAGTGGTGATCTCCCCACCGATTTTTATACTCTTCACATGGAGCAAAGTCCATCCACGCCGTACTCGATCGTTGAGGTAAGTTGGATCCCGCTTCTCCCTTCAAAACAATTTAGCATCTAACTCAGTACAGTTCCAAGGGGGATCGTTCGACCCCTGGGGAGGCAGCAGCTTTGCGGCTTGCGCAGCGCTTTTGAACCACGAATTTGAGAGAGTGTTCTACAAGAATAACCTCAGTTTTAGAATTGCTTTTCTCAACTTGTATATGGTGAGTTCCTCTCTGACGGCCCAATTTTTTTTGCGGGGGGTTGACCAAGTCCAGATCTTCGGTGGTACCAACTGGGGTAATTTGGGTCATCCTGGAGGGTACACGTCCTACGACTATGGATCCGCCATCACCGAGTCTCGGAATATCACACGCGAGAAGTACAGCGAGCTAAAATTAATTGGGAACTTTGTTAAAGTGTCTCCGTCATACTTGTTGACGATACCTGGGAACTTGACCACCTCGAAGTACACAAACACTGCTGACTTGACCGTTACGCCTTTGCTTGGAAGCAACAGCTCAGCATCTTCCTTCTTTGTGGTCCGACACACCGATTATTCGAGCCAGTCATCCGTCGACTACAAACTCAAAGTCCCCACCAGTGTTGGCCAGCTGACAATTCCTCAGCTTGAAGGAAGCCTCACACTCAGCGGCCGTGACTCGAAGATTCATGTCGTGGATTATAACGTTGCAGGTACTAACATTCTATACTCAACGGGTGAAGTCTTTACCTGGAAGAAATTCGAGGATGAGAAAGTTCTTGTCTTGTATGGCGGCTCTGGTGAACATCATGAGCTTGCAATTTCTGGCTCAATTGCTGCTTCCGTCATTGAAGGATCTTCGTCTGAAATTACCACCAAGCAAGTTGGCAAAGCAGTTGTCATTGGTTGGGATGTATCAGCAACCCGCCGCATTGTGAAAGTGGGCGACCTCAAGGTCTTCCTTCTTGGTAAGTCTTACGAGGTTGACAACAGTGGGTGATGTGGACTGGATAGCTGACGGTCATCAGATCGAAATTCCGCGTACAACTATTGGGTTCCACAGCTGCCTAGAGAGGGCACAACCCCTGGATATAGCTCCCAGGAGAACGCCGCCTCGTCTCTAATCGTCAAGGCTGGTTATCTTGTGCGAACTGCGTATGTGCAAGGAATTGATCTTCACATCACGGCCGATTTCAATGTCACCACTCCAGTCGAAGTGATTGGTGCTCCATCGAGCGCAAAGAACCTAGTCATCAACGGCCAAAAGGTGCAGACCAAGGTCGACAAGAACGGCATCTGGTCGACTAGCATCAGCTATACTGCACCAAAGCTACAACTACCAGTCCTGAAGGACCTAAAATGGAAGTCCATCGACTCTCTGCCTGAGATCAAAAACTCATATGACGATTCTGCCTGGACCGCTGCCAACCAGCCCTACACCAACAACAGTGCCAATCCACTCAAGACACCGAGTTCGCTGTATTCATCTGACTATGGCTTCCACACCGGAACCCTCATCTTCCGGGGTCACTTCGTGGCTAACGGCAAGGAGAAGACCTTTTTCGTGCACACACAAGGCGGGTTGGCCTTCGGCAGCTCTGTATGGATCAATGAGACATATGTGGGCTCCTGGACAGGCATCGACGCAGATAAGGACTACAATGCAACATACACTCTGCCATCTCTGGCTTCCGGGCAGTCCTACGTTCTCACTGTGGTTATTGACAACAACGGGCTGGACGAAGACGGGACCGTCGGCTCAGAGGAAATGAAAGACCCCCGAGGCATCCTGGACTACAGTCTCTCCGGTCAATCCGCCAACGCTGTCACCTGGAAGCTGACTGGGAATCTGGGTGGTGAAGACTATAAGGATTTGGTACGTGGACCACTGAACGAAGGAGGCCTTTACGCCGAGCGTCAGGGCTTCCACCAGCCCCAGCCACCCAGCCAAAACTGGGATTCCAGCAGCCCATTTACCGGTATCACCAAGCCGGGCGTCCAGTTCTACAGTACGAGCTTTGATCTCAATCTGCCACAGGGCTGGGATATTCCACTGTACTTCAACTTTGGCAACACTACCTCTCCGCCGTCAGGTTACCGCGTTCAACTGTATGTGAATGGCTACCAGTATGGTAAGTATATCAACAACATCGGTCCGCAGACAAGCTATCCTGTTCCCGAGGGCATACTGAACTACCGGGGCACCAATTGGATTGCCTTGAGTCTGTGGGCGCAGGAAGAAGATGGTGCCAAGTTGGATGCATTCGAATTGACGTATACCACTCCCGTGCTTACGGCCTTGAGCAACATCGAATCAGTGGATCAGCCAAAGTACCAGAAGCGCCAGGGGGCCTACTGAGTATGGTGGAAGCAGATATCGGGAACTTCAGAGGGTGACTTCGTACATAGGATTCGATCTAAAATTTCCCATGATCCCGCTCTCGGAATTCAAAAGAGCCAATTTGTGTAAGTTGTTGCATTTGCGGGTTGGCCTCGGCTTCCCTATTGGAACCCCTGGACGTCCGATCTAGAATTACAGTAAGCCCCTTCTCCGTCGACCTCGGAGTGCATGTAGGAATGGAGTATCCTGTACAGAGCAGATCGAGTATAGATCGAATCCCGATAATGCGCGGCCCCACCGCTCCACCGCTCCCGCTCGATTCCCAGCCACCGCGCGACTCGCCCTGGATCTCTTCGCATCTCAGCTCACTTCCTTGCTCCATTCTCAATTACGGCCATGCCGATTCATTATACCCCAGGCTATAGAGCCCTGTGAGAGCAGCGATTATCATCACACTCTGTCCGGCGCACTCAGCCTCTCGTCTCACTACGGGCTTACCCCCATACCCCCATCAGCAAAACATCCCGTCAATCACCCCCAAGCTCGAGGCTCCCTACGCGAAAGGCATCATGGACTCCATTCCGTTCCCAGACCAAGACCTCAATGCCACAAAAGCTGCGCCGACGCCCGCATTCTCCCCAAACAACGACCTCTTCCTCGCCTCACACCTCCAAAAGCGCTACACTACCATCTCCATCCCAGCCACCTACGGCCGCCTCAACTCCGGCCCGGCCCCCGGCACAGTTGCAGGCATCGTCCTCGGTAGCGTTGGTGGTGTCATTGTCATTCTCTATTTGACATTTCTCGCCTTGAATCCAGGGGGTATGGCCCGCGGCAGCTCCTCCAACACCGTCGACGAAGAGGTTGTCGTGCGCAGCGGGCGCGCACCATCACAGCGGCGGAGTGACATGATCGAGGTCGAGGAGTATCGCGGCCGGCGACCGAGTTACCGCCGGCGACCATCGGCGGACGATGAGCATATCGTGGTGGAAGGGTCGGTGTCCGCGACCACGGACAGCCGCGATGTCATCAAGGTGAATGAAGACTCTTCGGGGGTTTCGTCTGCATCTCCGCCGCCGCCTCGCAGAGCAAGGAGTAGGAGATCTGGGGTGCGGACGGTCGATCCCTATGACTATGGTGGTGGGAGCTCATACGTGAGTGGGTATTAATGATCTGGGGCGTCTCATCTTTCAGTGCCTTGTGCTGGGCTCAGACGAGATAGGACGGGGAAGTTCGTTGTTCTTCTTTGCATATGCGATACCCTTTATCTGGCTCTTGTATCTTGCGGGATTCTACTCTTTTATGTGCCATGTTAATAATGTTCTGAATACGAAGTCATGTTCTTCTATGCTCGCCCTTCGAGCAGGTTATCAATAGAGAGATGCAAGAGATGAGTATGTACAGTGAATACACTTTTCTCAGATAGAAGTACTGCACCATACATAGAGTATTAGGAACTGTACCCATGCTCCTTGTTTAGGCAATCAAGATGATTGGTACAAGCATGCACCTTTCGAGGATTGGAGTCACTGGTGTATATCTTTACGTCTTGCATTGATCAGACAGAGCACTTCTAGTATCTTCCAAGGTTGGATGATGTCGACGTACCCATGTTGTCCATGATCGACAGCGATGTTTTCTCTTCGAAGCTAGTATTTGAGCTAGAATGCGAGACTACTTGACATGAGCAGGATGATTTTCTGTCATCTTCGAATGTCCAATACATGCGATTCCATCGTCCAATTAGTGACGCCTAGTATACGCGCTAAGTCTCGAACACACGCTGTTGAAGCCGTCCGCAGGTTGTGAGCAGAGCGGACAGAACCAAAAGCAAGCTGAGAAATGGTAAATATTCAGAAAGAAAGAGTGTTCAGGAATCCCGGAGGGATTTGGAAAGAAAGATAAAAGAGTGGATTGTACATTCTGTACAACCAAGACAACGTCGTGACCCGGGATTGAACGCCGCCCCCGATTTTGCGCCAATGATAACTAATAATAACTCAGGATATGTACTTGAAAAAGAACGGAAAAGAAGGACCCAGCCGTACCGAGGCCATTTCAGATCTAGGAACCCCAGCATGTCCTAGTATCGGTTGCCGAATCATAATCCAGGCCTCCGGAAACGCCGGCAAACAAAACCAACCTTATTCAAGAATATCGATCATCAAGCCCAGTCTTTGGGGTGTGTATTGCAAGGGATATATGCCCGAGAAGCTCACATGCACTGAAGTGATGGAAACACCGGGTCGAGGGCCCGTCGAGTCTAAGACACTGACTCTTGGGGTGCAGCAGATCCCAATGACAGCACTTAGAACATGATATCCAAGCAACAGCAGCAGGCCAGCGCAGCCATTATACCGGCACAGATACCACCGGCGCCAGATCCGCCACGGTTACCGCGATCCCCGGCGTAGTATCCTTGCTGAGGCGCGTAACCTTGCTGTGGAGGGTAGTACATCTGCCCCTGAGGCTGGTAATATCCCTGCTGCTGAGGAGGGCCGTAGTTCTGCTGGGGAGGGTAGTAGCCCTGCCCCCCTTGATAGTAGTCCTGAGCGGCGCCCTGGGGAGGCGGGGAGTTGGCGTGGAAGTTGCCGGGGTTGTTGTACGTCGGCGCTGGGTAGGAAGGAGGCGGGCTGTTCTGAAGGCGTGTTAGCCAGAGAGCCAGGGAAGGCTCGGGAGCGCTTGCTTGGGACATACAGGCTTATTGTAGGACATTTTCGCAGAAAATCTTGGATGTGGAGCCGTTTCTAGATGTGATCAGCGGGGCCGGAGATGGCGGGCGTAATGAGGTCTATTCAGGGGTGATGTGAACAGCAAGTGGAATGGGCTGTGTCGCTGAGGTTGTGAGGAGGAAGAGTAGAGCGCCAAGCCGGACAGAGCGAAGAAATTCCGCAATCGAGGGCGTACCAGGCAGGCTTTTTATCGAAGACGCGCGGATCGCCCGTTGCAGAAAGTGGAGTCAGGTGCAGTTCCGGGGTTGCGACGGCTGAGTCATCTGGAAGCAACCTCCCGAGGTCGGAGCCTTCCAAGGTTCCATCTCCATGGATTATCTACGTCTCTATGCCATTCTATGCATGGTCCGATTTCAATTGAGTTCACGCTGAAAGGCCCTCTCGATTCTGACTTTTGGAAACGCAAAGGATGCTGTCCATGTATAAACGCGGATTATAATGCACATAAGCCAAGAAAAGACAAAAGGGAAAATGCTGGATGCATGCTAGGTGACACTATACGGGGGGAACTCTTGCCCGAGGGGCAACTATGCCTGGTCCTCCAGCGAGGCCTTCTTCAGTTCTTCCGACGCATCGGCAACGGCATCCTTCTCCTGCGTCAGCTCAGCCTCCGCGGTGGGGGCACCGTTGGCCTGAGCGGGCTTCTTCGCAACATCGGTGGCACGGTCATTGGACTGGGCGATCTTCGCCTCTTCCTCCTCAAGGCGGGTGATCTCCTCCTTGGCCTTCTTGATGTTCTGTGTATCTTGTGTTAGTGACTGGTCTCGAAAGAATTATACGGAGACGAAAGCACTCACCTCCTCGGTCTTGCTGGCCTGGTTCTTCTTCCACTCGGTGATCTTGGCAGCCAGCTTCTCCACAGCAGCAGGGACGTCCGACTGGTTCATAGGCGGGTCGATCTTGACCTTGGCAAAGTCCTCGATGATTCCAATATTCATGTTGAACTTGGCGGCGGCCTCAGTGCCCGCAGCAGCACCATTCTTCTTGCCCTTCTTGCCCTTCTTGCCACTGCTGCCAACAAAGTAGTCCTCCTCGCGGTCTTCCTTGCGCACAACCTTCATACCCTTGAGGCCAGAGTCATCCACGGTACGGCCAACGCCGGCACGGAAGTTGCTGCCCTCATCCTTCTTATCATCAAGACCCAGAGCGGCGAAGTTGTACGCGGGGTCAAAGTGGCGGATAAGACCCTGGGCAGTGAGGATCTCGTCGGTGTAGGCGAGGGCGGAAGCCTCCTCCAGCTTCTTGTCGGCGACCTTCTTGCGCTTCTCACGCTCAAAAGCATCACGCTCGGCCTTTTGGCGCTCACGGCGGATGCGCCAGGCCTCATCCTCGTATTCCTTGTAGGCGCGGCGGGCCTTGAAGTAGTTGTCCTTGATCTCGCGGATGGCAGTGTACTTCTTCTGTTGGTCGTTGCGCAGCTTGGTGCGCTCATCCCGCAGGGAGTTGAGGTTTTTGAACACGCCATCCTGCTCGGCCTTGATGACATCCAGCTCCTTTTGGATCTCGGTGTACTTGTCGCTCAGCGCCTTGGCCTCGGGGTTGTCCATAGTTTTCCTCAGTTCCGAGATTTGCGCCTTCAACTCGTTGATGCCCTTCTGGGCCTCATCCAGACCAGCGAAACCCTTGCGCTGCTTGCGCAGGTTGGAGATGTCTGAGAGGGCCTTGCGCTCATCCACCAATCGCAGGGTACCAGAGTCAACCTGCTTCTCAAGACGGGCAATCTCCCGGTCAATCTCCTCAACATTCTTGAATGACATCTTGCCACGCGAGTTATTCTGCTCCGCAATGCGAGCCTTCAGGGTCGACTCCAAGGCATTGATCTTCTCCTGGGTGCTGGAACGCGACGTCTTGAAGCCCTGCTGCTTCTGGCGGATCGAGGAGAGTTCGGCGCGAAGTTCTTGCTGCTTCTTAACGACTGGGGAGTCCTGGTTGCTGGGCTTGGCGTTCTCCAACTTGGCCTTAATTTGGCTCTGTGGCACATGTTAGCGATTGGCTCGGAAGGGAAATAAAATGAGCGGGCACGAGGACACAGTCGCCTCTGCCAGCAGCATAGAGATGACAATTGCGCAGGAATGAGACTAGAACCAACGAGGGGACCGAAAGCAAGGAGGGAGCATATCATACCAACTTTTCCTGAGCCGCAGTGTGCTCCTTCTCGGCCTGGGCGAGACTGGCCTTGTAGGCCTCCTCATCGGGCTTGGTGGGCTTAACCCGGGGCTCCGCAGGGGCAGGAGCAGCCATTGTGAAGGGGGCGAGGAGAAACAGAAGGGGAAAAGCGAATTGTTCCTCGGGAAAGGAAGGGAAGAAGGAAGGCCCACGAGGGGAAAGGGGAAACGTTTCGAATGATTAAAATGGTTCGGTCAGTTTCTCCGCTTTACTAAGTTGAGTGGTGTCGCCTGGCAGAAAGTTCCCGCCGAATTTTCGACTTCACCTTATCTTTCACCGGAGCCTCCACCGCGCGTCTGGTTTCTGGTCGTGCTCTCTCACTTCAACCGCCCATCCATTCTCTCGAGAGCATCAATCATGGATGGCGAAATTGCGCAGCACGGCGGCGACGCCGAGAAGGACATGACTCGTCTCTGGCGCACCTGGAGGACGGTCTATGAGATGCTTGCGGACCGGGTGAGTCGTTTTGCACCGATCCTCTGAGCTGTCAGGGTGTATCGCATGGCATGGAGGAATTGTCATTAACCGCGATTGGTGTTTCAAACAGGGCTACGAAGTGTCCGACGAGGAGCTGCAAATCTCACTACACGACTTCCGAAGCAGGTATTCAGACGCGATGGGCTATCCCGAGTATGCGACCCCTCTGAGCTCTTGATGGTGGAAAATGTGTATCATGGAGAAAGCGACAAGATTCGCGGCGATCCATTGCAAAAGGCTCTCTGACTGACCCCGTTCTCCGACACAGCCGCACCAAGATGAAAATCCAAGCCCGCCCCACTGAAACCATGAAGGTGAAGTACACCGCGCTCCCGAGCAAATCCAACCCGACACCACAGCCCGACTGCGGCACCATCTACGTCGATTTCTGCCCGGACAGCAGCGGTGTCGGCACCAAGCAAGTGCGTGCGTTCAACCACATCGTCGACGAAAGCAACTTCCACACCGGCATCTTCATCACCCAAACCCCAATCTCGCCTTCGGCCGTGCGCCTGTTGAGCGGTGTACCTGGTCGCATCTGCGAGCACTTCCAGGAGCAGGATTTGCTGGTTAACATCACCCGCCATGAGCTCGTCCCCAAGCACGTTCTTCTTAGCCCCGAGGAGAAGGCCCGCCTGCTGGAGCGGTATCGCCTGAAGGAGTCGCAGTTGCCGCGTATCCAGGTCTCCGATCCCGTTGCCCGGTACCTGGGTCTCCGCCGTGGCCAGGTCGTGAAGATCATTCGCAAGAGTGAGACAGCTGGTCGGTACGCCAGCTACCGATGGGTGATCTAAACGGTCCCCAGGAAGCTAGGTAGGTATTGTTCCGGCCTGGGACAATACCGATCCCATTTTGCTCTCCCTTCTTGTCTCTTCGAAACGGAAGGATTTACTCTCTCATGTACATGTGTGAGAGGTATTGAGAACTCATACCCACATACGCATCAAGTCCTCTCCGACCACGGTTCTTTCTGCTGCGGCCATTCTCTGGCCCCGTCCTCGCCATTCTGCCTGGGAGCACAAAGAAATGAAAAACTACGATCCGTGGTTGCATCAGATACCAGGGGAATCGGACACGGAGTTTTTTTTTCTGCACCCCACAAACGAACAAAAAAAAGTTGGTCCCCTTGTTGTATTATGGGCAGCATGGCGTACAGGCGAAGTTTCTCCAACATCCACGGACGGGCGGGGGTTTCTGATCAGTGATTTTACATAGTAATGTTCCGCTGTGTTTTCCGATCGAGCTAGATGAAGTACACTGGATGTCTATACAATATTTCCAAGCAGTTCATTCGAATCATGGTTACTTTAAGGCTTAGCGTAGTGTTGTCCTGTCTTCGTGGTCACAAGGAGGATGGGGGCATTACCAATAAGATGATTCCCTCCAGGGCTAAATTCCGTCAATATCCATTGCCTCCGACGCCAACGCTGAATCTTTCTAAGATAAGTACATCAATACAAATAGGGTATGGGGTGTAGCACCACCTGCTATTCTGCGTCAAGCACTTTTGTAGTCACCCTTCTGAATTGATGTTGGCGCTCGACTTGGACAAGTTGTTCTCCCCTCCCATCAGGATTTCTCGTATCCTTGAGAGGCCAAAGTAGTCGTTCTGCGGCGTTGCATAGACTAAGCCCTCCATTGCCCAACCGACAGTTCCCGCCTTGAGACCTAGTTTATCCCCTTCTCTCTTGCACGAGTCGAAGTCTATAATGACACGACTCTCCCCATCCATCATGATGTTTGATGGATTAAGATCATTGTGTGTAAGTCCCAAAGCATGCATATGTCGGACGCCACTCTCAATCCCTCGCAAGCGAAGGGCTCAGTCGAAAGGTGTTGTCTCCTTTAGCTTCTGCGACAGGGTCGTGGGATACTTGTGAAAACAGAGTCCCATTACCCTGCCACTCTTGGTAAGACAGCCACGGTATTGAGCAATGTTGGGATATGGGTGTCTTCGAAGCACTTCGCACACTTCCACCTCGGCCAATATCTGACGGCCCGGCTCCAGGGAAGCAGGCGTGTCGCCGTAATATAGAAGGCTCGGCTGCTTGACGTAGGAGTTTGGAGGTAAAGGGTCAGGAGCGCGAGTGAAACAGGGGTCCATTGGCGGCCAGACGTTTTCCACAGGAATTTGGCTGATCTTTAGCTGACTGATATCAACCGCAGAGGGTGAAGAAAGACGCCAGTTGGCCCTGGTATAAAAGTATTCATTGTCCCGTCGCAAGATCAGCTTTGTGTGGTCGAAGACAAGATCGCCATCTTCCTCCACAAACGCTTCGCTCTGCTCGCATATCTCCATAGTACTCTAAGTAAAAAAGGATCAGTGAGGGGACCAGCATAGGAGGAGAATGATGCTGAGAGATTATTTACGAGGGAGCGAGGGAGCCCATTTATTGGTATAAAGCAGGATTATATAAGCCCTGAAAACCGGTAGAAGTCGGTCTTCCCTTCGTTTGCTATTTCAGCTCGCTCAAGGGTCGCTAGTGATTAATGTACATAACTTTCTCTCTCTCTCCTCCTCTCTCTATTCACCCACTCCGTCTGCTCTCCTGTCATCAGCCAGTTTCTTTGCAACCACCTACTCTCAGACACTCACATAAGCACTTTTCATTCTTCCTATGGAGCCAAGTAGTGCGCTAACTTATCGCGAGTGCGTATTGCCTTTTCTTGCAAAAAGCATGTATCTAATGGTATTCAGATTCCTGGGATCAGACACGGTCGAACTCTGCACTTCGGCCTGCTCTCGCCCATTCAAGATCCACCAGAAGCTACTGGAGTCAACATGCAAGGCTCCGGCAGTTGCCCTCAAACACGACTACCTAGAAGGCAGCTCTAAGCGTTACACCTTCACCGAGACTACGGATGACACAGTAGTCCAGTTCATCGAATGGGCCTACAAGGGAGACTACACTGGCTCAACGTCCGCGCCAATCGCAACGCCTCAAGAAAATACTTCCGAAGATCCACCTCAGTCGCCAATCTCAAAGCCACCGAGCGAGCATTTGGAAGATATCAAGGTCCCGCAAGCACACACCCTGCTTTCTCATTTACGCGTCTACGTATTCAGTGAAGTATATTTGGTCTCTGGGCTAAAACAACTGTCATTCCAGAAGTTTACGGCAGTACTCATGGACATGGGAAAGCCAAAAGATCTCGACGAGCAGCTGGCGGTCATCGATCGTCTCGCGTTAGCTTTTTCGAGGCTGCCTCTCCACGATAAGCTCCTCGAATGGCTAGCTCAGTATGCTGCTTGGTGTCTGGACAAGTTACGCGTTCAGAGCCAGTTCCACAATCTTCTGAAGAGTTTGCCGGCAATCAGTTCTCGCATGATGGAGAAACTCAACCCGGCCAATGAAGCTCCCTGGGACACGAAGTGGCACAACTACAAGGTCCCGTCGTACGACGCCCGTGCTGACTTCTTTGTTCCATATGAGTATTAAGGCATTAGAAATTTTTGTGTCCAGACTCCTGTTTCTTGCGAATCTGCTCTGTGGAAATTTATCGTGGCATTGGTTAGAAAAAAAAAGTCTGAAGAGTTAAGGAAAACAGAGCACGAGGGGTCACAGCTTGTGAGGGAACGACGGTGATTACTTCCATGATTTACGCTGGAGTTTGCGTTTCATTGTACAATGCCTATTAACTTGAGCTGTATTGATGCCTAAATTGTCAAATTTACTATCCGATTGCCCTATGGTCAACGTTCTCAGAAAGCTCCCTCAAATTTCGTCAATGACCATTGCCTCCATGGATAGATGGGAGATGAGACGCCCCCAACGCCAACGCTGAGTCTTCACAAGATAAATACATCAATATAAAAAGCTAGTTAGGGTATGGGGCACGAGGTCATGAAGAGTACAGCGAAACAACGATCCGGAAGCGTCCTGAACGCCAGTCCCAACCAAGGTAGCCCACAACCTCTCCGGGATTTACAAAGTCATGTTCACATATCAGACGTTATGATGACGTCTCGACAAGAGGCCACCGACATCCTGAAGCTCGACGTCCACATCGAGGGAAACGTCAGACGAAGCGCGGTAGGGTGGAAGAGTATGAGAAGATTCCCGACTATTCACAGTCGTCTCTGTCGGCGGCGAGGAGAAGCGTGATTGGGGAGGAGCAGTGGCGCGAGGAGCCAAGACACCAAGGTCTTCGAGGAAGGCCCTGCTACTTGATTGATCCCGTTGGGCACCATTCGTGTTGGGAGATATACGTGAGGGAGTTGTAGGAGCAGGATGGGTGTGGGTATCAGAGGAATCTTGATCTAGCAAGCCACCCACGTCGAAGAAAGAGACACGGCGAGAGGACAGAGTCGAGGAGGCGGTGGTGTGGTGTGGTTTCTCGCGCGGGGACTGGTTGGTGGGTAGCAGCTCGTGCGGGCTGACTTTGACGTCGAGGCTGTCGTTGGCCGAAACTTGGTCCCCTTCTGGGGTTTGGCCTTGATGAAAGGACCAGGATGTATCGAGAGTGCCGGTGCGTGCGGAGGCCAGCGACATCAGCGGCGGAGCGTGGCTTACAGTTTCAAGGGCATAGGATTGGTTCGGGCCAATGTTGTAGACTTTGGGATCGAGACGAATGCCCAGGCCGGCAGCGAGATCGGAGTCACTGCCCCATTGGTTTTGCATGACAGTGTTGCGGCGCATATAGCTGTTGTCCATGCTTTCGCTCACAGAGGCAGAAGCCTGGTCCCGCTTCCACTTGAGTTTCTTTACGCCGCGGTCGCGGACAAAGGACCCTATAACGACGATATTGGAAACGGCAGTTGCAGCGAGAATCTCTAGCGACGCAATGAGCGAGCGATAGGGCTGGGCGCCCTCGTGCTCAATCACCTTGGGGACTCGGTAACACGTGATGGCGATGAGAACCGCCGAGAGACAGAACAGGGCCACAAGGCCGAGCTTGCGCTTTAATGGCATCTGGGCCGTGAGGATGATGGGGACGGGGAAGGCGATAAGAAGGAGGTCGGTGATGACGTCGCATACTCCCATGGTGATAAGCTGCGCGTAGCCGGAGCGACATCTAGGACCAGGGTCCGGGATGACCTGCCAGTAGTGGTCGACGGGATGACACTCGGCCAGTGTCGCAATCACAATAGCAATCAGCGTAGATATGAGGAAGAAGTGAATAATGTGCAGAGAGATAGAGACTGCACGGCGCCACACCACGCCGGTCATTCTTTTGAGGAATTCGCAGACGGTGAGCTTGGCAGTCCAGATACTAGTTATACAACGTTGTTCAGTTAGAGATGGCAGCTCAGTAAGTACCCGATGGAGCAAGGCGGAGGTCTTACAAGATCGTATAAAAGATGCGCGACGCCAGCACCAATTTACTACCGATCTCCCGCTTCGATATTTCGTCCTGGGTCAAGCCCAACGTCTGCACATTGTTGGTGCCCCAGATTAAGACGAAATGCACTAGGATCATCCGGATGGTTAATGGAATCATGCTGAGCATCATGACCTTGTCCTCGCGGAAGAAGCGCTCAATGCGAACGTAACGGCCACACAGTCGCACGATAATGACGGCCATTGAGAAGGCCGTCGCCCACCAGCACATCATGAGCGTTGGGTTGATATCATCGCGCGATTCATAGGGGGGTGGCTTCGGGGAGAAGAGGGCCCTCGTGGCCAGCGAGATCGTCGTCATGATCCCACGCTGGACCGCCTCCGAAGAGGGGTGTTGCGACGAGCTCGATCTGTGGTGGATTTGGCAACTGACAAAGGCAGGAACCTAGGATCGTGTCTTTACATGTCGCACGTGAGGGTCGGCTGTGTGGAGACAAGCACTAGGGGCGATCGTCCATCGCGAGGCGATCACAAAATGCTTGAGTCATGGCAAAAGATGCAAGTGATCAAGAAGCAGCAGTTCCCCCGGGACAGAGCCGACCAGCGTCCAAGCTCAAGGAGGAGGAGACGTAGGATTTTGGCTCTCGGAGACCAGTGAAAGTAAATAGGAGCCGGGCAGAGACTGGACCAGGATCGGAAAGTCAGATATGATAACGGCGTCAGCCAACGCGAAGGATGAGCCAGTGACAGTGACTCGTCTAATCTCGCGGCGAACCGGGGGGCTGATTGGAAAGACGAGTTATCTCCCTCTCTTGAACCGAGCTCCATGGTGAACGCGACCAGCCCATGCGCTCAGCGCGCCACTCAAATGATGCATCGCGATCGCTTCCCCTCTCGCCTGTCGCCTGTCACCGCCGTTAAGATCTGCGGTGGGAGGAAACCGCTCCACCGGAGTCCGGGAGCTTTGACCTGGTGCGGAGAGATTAGGAGGATCAATGGGAGAAAGAAGATCGGAGGTGACGGCCAAGTCGAGAACTCATCCCGATCGAGACGTTATCGCCGCCACGTGGACTCCTCCCCGATCGAGTCGCGATGGGATGCGGGCTTGCTAGATGAAGGACCGCTGGATGACGCCGTGTATATATTCTTATCTATCCCTCAATATGGGCCAATCATCGATCCAGCGGTGCCTGCTACATACAGTACATGTTCCAGTAGTGGAGCAGATTCCGCTTTGCCACCAATCGTTATTCCCGATAAGCTGGCTCCGTTTCTCCTAAACCCAAATGAATTAATCGCGCATAGCGTGGTTCATGGGCGATAATATATACGACTGTAGGGTTGTAGAAATGGCAGCTGCTGGTTCACCCAACCACCGCCGCCGCTGCGTCCTCCCGCTGGTTCTCGTCCCGAAGTGACTGGATGCCGACGCTGGCGTGCAGCCCGGCCAACACCACTCGGAGTTCCTGCAGGAACTTGGTGACCTCTGTCTCCGTGCCGACCGTGATGCGCAAACACCCTTCGCACCCGTGCTCCTTGCCACGGAAGCGAACCACCACCCCGCGCTTTTCGGCCATCGCCTCGTACGCGGCCAGCGCCGTGACATTGCTCGGGCGGCCCTCCGTGTCCAAGATCTGCACCAGCAGAAAGTTCGCATCATGGCCGCCGAGGAAGCGGCCCACGCCCGGGATCTGTGGCAACTCGCGGAGTAATCGGTCACGCTGGGCGACAATCTGCTCCCGGTAGCTGCGCATCACGGCCATATTGGGGGTGTTGAGCGCGGCAGATGCCAGGGCGCTGGTCGGGCTGGAGATGTTGTACGGCGCCTTCAGGCTGTTCAGCAGCAATGCAATTTCCGGGCTGGCGTAGGCGACTCCCAGCCGAATACCCGCCAAACCAAAAGCCTTGCTCAGCGTCTGCATCACCACGAGGTTGGGCCACTCAGTCACCCACTCGGCCAAGCTGCTTCCCTCCTCGGCGAAGTCGATGTATGCTTCATCCACCACAACCACTCCGTTCCATGTCGGGTGCTCGAGCACCTTCTGGATGTCCGCCTTGCGGATCAGATTGGCTGTCGGGTTCCCTGGCGAGCAGATGTACGCGAGCTTGATCGATGGGTCTGCCGACAACGCCTCGTTGACCTTCTCCGGCTGCAGGTGGAAGCCGTTGTTGACGTCCAGGGGTACCTTGGTGATCTCAACGTCATTAACCTGTGCGCTGACGCCGTACATTCCGTAGGTGGGCGGGCACGTAAGGATTTTATCCTTGCCCGGCACGCAGAAACATCGTAGCAGCGCATCGATCGCCTCGTCCGATCCGACGCCGACAAAAAGGTTCTCCGGTCGCAGGGTCTTTGGTGTGTGGTGGTGGGTATTGCGAAGGTTGCAGAACAGTTGCTTAAGCTCAACTTGGTGACTGTAAATACCATGGATTGTTTAGCCGTATCCTTTGGGAAGCAATCTCGCGGACTCACTCACGGGTCGGGGTATCGGTTCAAGCCAAGGAAGTCGATCTCAGGCTTGGAGGCACCTGTTGCATCGCCGGTCTGAGACGCCTGGAGTGCCCCTTCGCTGTTCAGTGCTAGTCCTGGACCGTAGGCATTCTCGTTGGCGTCGAGGAGCACGTTTGTTCCATCGTCTTTGTAGTCACTGACTCCTTAGCGCGGGACCCGAATCGCAACTCGGCGGGAACATACTCTCTTGCGCACCGGTACGGCTGCAATTGCAGAATATTGGGCCGAGCGCATTTCGACAAATTGAAGGGTGACGCCCTGGAAGCCATTGTGGAAGATGTGCAGAGGTGACGCACAACAAGGATGTCAAGCAAAAAGTTGGTGGGGTGGCGGAGAGTCTTTATCGGGAGCGAAAAGCGGAATGGCCATCCGTACTGGAGAGCGTGGACTGGAATGACTCAGACTGCGATGGGCGTGAGTCAATGGGTCAATTGGATTGTGCAAATTACAGACAAATCGTTGCAGTTGGTTGTCTACTGATCACGACCATTGGGGGTATGTAGCATTTTTACAGTGCACGGCTTACTGGTTTCCATACTCTGGGGAACCGGGGTATAGAACCGAGCATCTCTTCACGGGCTAGGTATCGACCAGATGTCGTTGACAACATAATGTCGCAGTGCCAACAAAGCTAACGTGGCTCCAATAACAAAACACTAATGTAGCCCGGCTGGCTTTGGTAGATTTGAAAGAGGCAAAGGGGTTGACATGGGGAGAGGAGATCACATCACTTCCCTGGCCGCGTATCATCCCTGTATTGCATTATTATACTAAAGTGAGGCACCCAAAATGAATTAAAGAAATTCACAAAGTTTCAAGGTTATAACAAATTGAGGATACTGCTTTTTCCTGTAGGTATTTGCTCAGAAGCCTGGAAAGTCCAGCTTAAGCCTCCCACTGAGCTTTTGCTACATACTACTACACTGTGTTATTCTCTGGAAGCCGTAGACAGGTTTGGGATGGGCACATGGATGGCGCAGGAACCGCTCAGTAAGCTAAGTTCTATAGCACCGTGTACATTTTTCTGAACATTTATATTTGATTTGAAGGAGTTCGGGAGCTCGCGACAAGGACCAACCTTGAAACCATATCGAAAATCTGGCGAGATACCTGAGTACTTACTCAGCCTAGCCGTCGGCGGATAGGTACCTAGGTATGCTTAGGGTTGTATAAGAAAGCAAGAAGCAAGATTATATTATCGGGTTACTAGACAAATCCTTGCAGAGACGAAAAGAAGAGCTGACTATCTACCTACCTCTCTTATAAACATATATAGACCGGAATTGATCTTCAGGGCTATTTCGGTATGCCCACTCTTCCTATCATATTTTCTCTCTACACAGCTGCAGGTCTAGAGCCTAAGGTCCCCAGGCCAGCTCACAGGATAGGTGCCGTAACAAACCTTAAATCTGTCACTTCGGGCCCTAGTGAATAATCTAGTTTATTCATATAAGATATACAGGCAGCTTACAGTTAAAATTAATTCCTCTCCAAGGATCAGTCTTTCAATTGAGCCCCTAAGCCAAGACGCCCATCTCTTCCTGCGCCTAAGTCTATCCTCCCTTAGAAAGCTCGCTCTGTATGAATTATTCGGTGCACCCCTTCGGAGAGCGTGCTGTAGAAAAGGTCCCTTGGGCTATTTGACTACCTTAATATCCACTTAACTATGTAGTCATCTATGGCACTCGGTAGTCATCCCTAGCGTCACCAAACTCGTAGTTACACACTAGTGTCCAGTAGAGCTCCTGCGAAAGACGATTGGATCAGTAGATACTTTTGGGGGCGAGGTGGCAGAAAGGACTTACTGCAACAAACCACTCGTAATTAGGGGCATTTGCCAAAGCATAGTACTTGCTCGTCTGATCGTCCCGTAATTGTACGACGCCTTGGGGTCCGGCAAAAAGAAATCCGGTTGAAGAGATTTCAACATCATAAATGTGCATCTGTGTGCCGAGTCCCGGTATATTGATGTTTTTGCTGATTTCCTGCGTGTGACTTTTCCATTTGAACATGCGTTAGTACCGAGGAATGCGACAGAGAGAGTTATGATGAAAAGGAAAAAGGAGCACCGACATCATCTCATGAAGAAGCAGGCTTGCCCTACTCAGCATTCTATAAGAGACATATCGATCCAGATAATGAGCTGAGCGGGATCCCGGGCAGCTATAATACCCTAAGGAGTGGTAGGAATCCAGACCACTGGGGCAGAAGTGAATCCGGGAGTACGATCTGACCCAGGTGTTCGTACTTCTATCGTAGCCAAAGTCCGTATAGGCCAAAGTTGTAGTAGAAGATGACCCGCTGCTGCACTTGCTCCAAAAATCGTTTCCATCTATGACAACATGACCCAAGATATCGGAGCCGGTGGCAGGGTCAATAGTAGCGGGAGAAACCAGTCGCCGGAGAACGGTCATCACGGTGTCCCACCCATCGGATGGGAAATATTTGGAGAGGACTCGGTATAAGTGATCGGTTTCTGTGCAGAGGCGGGGATCATTCTGGTTGTCCCATACGTAGAAAATGAGGTGTAGCATCGTCGCCATGTCTCGAAAAGCTCGCTCCAGATCTATTCTGTCATCACTGTTGGCAGGTAGGTTGACGAATTGACTCAGGGCTCGATCCTCCAGTCGTCCACGATGCTCTGGCAGAGACCTGTGAATGGAAAGGATGTGTAAGTATCTTCCTCCGGTAATGCATTCCTCAAGCCAGTTGTCAGCCCATACCTCGATTCATCTGGGATGGCTCGCCCCCAAACATTGCATATCAGGAGGAACACCACAAAGATAGTCTGCCGGCAGAAAAGCATTGTGGTGGTCACCGGTACTGCTCAGAAATTGGGGGGAGAGTTCTTCCAAAGAAAGAATACCACCACAGCAGTGATGATTGAAAGGGCATATGTTACATATAAGAATAGGCAATGCATAAGAAAGAAGCCCCCAAGTGCTGAGCATCAAAGGGTAAGCAAAGGCTTTGGGATACGTAACTGGCGGAAATCGATAGGTTCTCCGAGTCATTTAGTACAGCTAGTACGGGGCAAAGAGTCCGCCTGGACCCTACTGTGTATAGATGAGTGGCTCGTCAGCTCACTAGTCATTAAATGGGGCGCTGAAGGGTTCAGAGAGCCCTGATATGCAAGGTTTGGACGGCTCTATCGCGTAAATCACAGAGAATCAGTCTGACTGAAATATGTCAAAAAATATTTTCTTTCCTTTCTAGTACGCTTCAATTAGGTGGTATTCCTACTGTAGTATAGGCGGTAGGTCTACTTGCGATCTATAGATCGGACTCTGTTCTGTCTACTTCAATACTTATGAGATTATGATTATGTACCATGGGAGGCACCGGGCACAGCTGGATTGAAGATCTCATAGAGTTAAGCATTGACCTGCTCTGGAACTTCGCGCAGCGCTTGCCCCCGGGGCGGCCCCCGACTTCAACACCAGATGCGCCCTGGAACCAAGTTAATATACAGTCCAAGGAGCGCGCCCGGAAGCGAACCGTGTGTTATGAGAGGCCTGAGGGTATCGTCGCGATAGCCTTTCATGGCGTTTGGAAATCAACGTTGCACACCTGGGCGTAGACGTTGTCGATGCTCGATCTTCTAGAGAGGTCTTTTGTCTTTCTGGTCTCTTGTCTCTGGGCGACTTCTCACACTCAGTTTACTACCTAGGAGGAAAAGGTAGTGAATCGTCAAGGTGGAGCTTGCCCGATCGATTGGAAGGCTTGGCCATCCTTGGAACTTCTCCGTCATTCCAAACACCACGACCTTCAAGAAACCGGTTTGGGGTTATTCTTAATATGCTTGCCCGACCCTTTTGATCATCACAGAACTTAAAGATCCTTCCGCCCCTGATTCAAGATGGCAGCCAACGAGAATCGCCGATCTATTCACTCCCTCCGGAGATATGACATTCGCCCCCCCCCCGTCCCTCTCGATGAATCCTGCTTGAACTCTGTAGTTATATCCATGGTCGGCTTACCCTAAATAAACCATCGGCTAGGTTTGGGCGCAAAATATTGAACTCGTTACCAGCCAGCTCCCTCCTTCCATTGGCTGGCATATCGCGTCACTTTGGTGCGATCGTCCTGCGCGTTCTTCAGGCCCGGCTTCTACGGGTGGCTTCACTGCATTTCTCCACTCTCGAGGTCAGTGTCTGGCTCGGACGGTGATACGGCTTTTGATGCCACGTATATCGATACCCCTGGCCTCGATGATGCGCAAGACGACAACCTCGGGGTCACCCAGCAATTAGCACATCTCCCAACTCTGTACTCAAGATACAAGGGCCGAAATAAAGCGTCAAATAATGCAGGGAGTGAATCTTCCACCGAGAGACTATATGCCAAAAGGCCCATCTCTCTTGACCCGGATGACAAATAAGTCGAAACTATCCACCTGTTTCAACCTTTGGGACGAAAGGAAATTTACGTCTCTGTCGGATAAATAGTAACCCTTCAAAGAGCAAGCGGACAGGTACGACCCGATGATGGCAACGATATTCATGGATGGGTGGCAGGAGAAACATTGG
This sequence comes from Penicillium hispanicum, assembly GCF_028827665.1. Classification (NCBI taxonomy): domain Eukaryota; kingdom Fungi; phylum Ascomycota; class Eurotiomycetes; order Eurotiales; family Aspergillaceae; genus Penicillium; species Penicillium hispanicum. The sequence continues at coordinate 2,766,757 of NW_026623198.1, read as the reverse complement.
CTTCAAGTTTCGGGTCAAAAGAAAGAGTGAGGAAAATAAAGAGGAATCGGCAATTGACTATGATTTGTTCATGGAGGGTGGGTCATTCCAATCTTTTTTGGTTTTCTCGTTTCAGTCCGACTTATCTCTCTATGAATGACTCTAACTTGGGCTAATTACAACGCCCCGTTTATATCTTGCTAATGATAAACAAGCACAATGCCGGCCTCCTGAGACAGCAAAAATCCAGGGATTTATTCAAAATGGCCCTTGGAAAGGGGAATAGTTCTGATTGTCAAGGAGAGGAGTGCTATGATGAAGAATGATCAAGAGCCCTGAACTCATATCGTCCCAAACCAGAAGGACGGAGTCCAGTGCAATCTAATTGCTGTCGCAACTTGAGCATGTCGTCGTAGGCTGCATTTGATCATGTTGGTCAGATGCTAGATTGCCGCTATCGCGACAGATATTTTAGCATTATCCAATCTACCAAGTTGGGGTAGTTGAGGTAGATGCTCAGGTTCAGAGCTACATTCAAGGCGTACGGAACATAGTAGAGGCTTACTTTAATAGGAGTATAAGTCTTTCCCTTATCTTATAGCCTCTTATAATTTTCTCACTGGATTGTAGTTTCAGCTCTGGCCGTTATTCTAGCAAAACAGTAGAGGAGCTTTGGCGGGCAATGACTATCAAGGTACAGCGACGAGACGCTGGCCATTTGTGAAAATATGCAGATGGTTAAATGATCTCGACCTCTTTAATAGTGAACTTTCAGGCATAGTCAAGTATTTGAATGCAATATGTATGTTAGAAATGCACAGATGCCAGATACATGGAATACATGTGCCACACAACGCCCTTGGATGCCTGTCTGACCTGAAGTCTGTATATGAAAGCCCACGGCATGTCTCTAGAGTCCACGTTCAATCCTTTTTCGACTCAGATTTCTCACTCAGCGCAGTTACATTGATCTGCGAATTCTTGTGCTTCTCACGTTTCTCCTTCACATAATTCCAACTCTTAGTGAAGCCAGCTGTCAAAGGTCCCTTGATAGTCTGAACGGTACTCGGCCATCGGATCGTCTTCATGATCGATGTTGACACTTCTTCTTGCAGATGATCATCACCCGCAATACGGCGCTCAAAGGGGCCTCCTTGAGGTCGCCGAACAATCTCTTGGTTGGCATCGTGGGTTTCCTTCATCATCTTATTAAACTCGACCCGCGGAATCGCATAGCGCGACTGGTACTGGAAGTATAACTTCTCTCGGAACGTTTCAGGAAGACGTCGAACCATGTTGCCGCGTTTGACTGGATCCATATCCTGAACCATGGACAGGATGGCCTCTGGATCATCGATCCAATCGCTCTGGCTACAACGAGGATCTTTGAAGGTGACGTTGGGCATATTGCTAATAAGCGGTGCGTAGAGCCGCCGGAAATGTGCCATCTGCCCGGAGACAATGTTGCGCACCTTACCGGGGTCTTCCGCGGGCAGCACCATCCGCAGGTCGCCCATGTAACTGATGCCCGCGATGGTGCTATATAGCTCAAATTCGCTGAAACGCTCTGGAAGCAGCAAGAGCGCAACTCGCAAAGCCGACAAGAGGTTCATCTGGTTAGCCAATCGAACCTGGGGGTGATCTCGTAAGATCTTCACCGGCTTGTGTAGCCGGCCTGCGAGATATAATGTGTTCCATTGGGTAAGGTCGTGACACAGGGTGTCCAGATTCACCACGCCGTATTTGATCAGCGTTCCATTAACAGTGATATGGGTGTTGAAATATACACCGGCTCCAAACCGATCTTGTACTTGCGAAACCGCGTAAGAGCCGAGAGAGCCTAGTCCGGAATAATGATCGCGATGCTGGCTAAGATTAAGTGAGTGCCAATGCTGAGAATATGAGACTCCGAAAATGAAGTCGATCATTTTCCCCGAGCCTTGCTGCATGTTCTTAATGGCTGCCGGTGCCGAAGGATGTGTTGAGTCGGACGAGGCGGCGCCCGTCTGGGTGAAAACACCGGATCCATAGGCAAATGCATATCGAATTGGGGCACGGAATTGCCAAAGAATCTGTCGCAAAGCCTCCTTAAATTCTTGGTTGATGATCATGTGCTGGTTGACTCCAAAATCCTTCGATGGAAGTTCCGAGAAGTTGGAGATTTCGAAGTTTGGGTTGTGGTCCCAGTCCGAATCTGAAAGCAGCGGGGAGGTCGAGAACGACGCGGATGACGGGGGTCTCTGAGATGTGGCATTGCATAGCTGTTGCGAGGCTGAAAGATTTGGGTTCGTGAATCGGGCGAAATGAGTGTTCGAGATTGGGCCAGATTCAATCGAGAAACAGCGAACCGAAATTGGTAACCTCGGAACGTGCGAAAGGCGTATCTGAGACCAGCAAAGACAGGTAGGACCGGCGCTCCGAGTGGCCACTATCTAGAAATCGAATCAATATCAGTATGGCATTCCTGTCAAACAGTCAGTCCGGGGGTTAGGCGGGACGATACCGAAGGTCGCATGGTAGCAATCCGGCAGGCGAGAAAGAGCGGAGCGCGCAGCTCAAGTACACAAATCAAGGGGGTTTGGAGACCTGTAACATGGAGCACACTCCGTAAGGATCAATGGGGCCAAGACGAGTTGTTGAGCATGTCCAACACTGGCCTCCGTCAGCGCATCCAAAGATTCCGGGGCTGACGTCGATCGGAGCTTAGTAACAGGGCGTGGTCACGTGGACGCGCGTTTGGCATAACAACCGGAGTAAACAGACCGCATCAACACCGACCAACGCACTCAGCCACGACCAACAACCCCGGTTTCGACACCGATTGAGGGGGCACGCTGTCCCTTTCTGCATATTTTCACAATGAGCTCCGACATGGACACCTTCGCGGCCCGCCTGGCCAGTTTTGACACTGTGCTCAAGCCTGAGAAGCGGAGATCCTCGACCACAAAAGGCTCCAGAGTGGTCGCATGGCCTCATCAAAGACCGTCGCCTGCAGAGGTACGTTGGTATTTGATTCTATGCATTGGTAATGCAATACTGACGTTCGGATGCTTCTAGTTGGCACATGCAGGCTTCTACTACAAACCCTACGAGACCAACCCAGACAACACGACATGTTTCGAATGTGGTCGCGCATTAGATGGATGGGAGGAAGAGGACAATCCGGTTACAGAACACCTGAAACACTCGCCCGACTGTGGGTGGGCCATCATCATGGATATCCAGCAGCGTAGCTCCAACCCCACCACAATCGAAGATCCGACCAGCGAGCGGATCACCCAGGCGCGACTTGCAACTTTCGGCGCTGCGTGGCCCCATGACGGGAAGCGCGGCTGGGTGTGTCAATCAGAGAAGGTAAATCAGCCCATTTTGATGCGATAAACACCCAAGCTCACGACTGCCGTAGATGGTTGAAGGTGGTTGGTACTTCTGCCCGAATGAAGAGAGCAACGACTTGGCTAGCTGTGCCTACTGCAAACTGTCCTTGGATGGCTGGGAGCCCAAGGATGACCCTTTGTGAGCCCCGACTTGCTCCTTCCTGTCCCGGTGAAGCTAACTTGCGCAGTGATGAGCATTACCGTCGTTCCTCCGATTGCTCCTTCTTCGTGTTTGCACAAGCCCCGGCGAAGAAGAGCAAAACTTCTCGCTCCAAGAAGCCCCGCACCTCCAAGGTTTCTTCTCGTCTTTCCACTCAATCTGTCGCTACAACCACTTCTGAGACCCCCGATATGGACGTTGATGAGCCAGTGGACCAGAGTATTTCGTCGCAGGCAACACTGAAACCCAAGTCTTCGAAGAAAGGATCCAAGAGCAAGAACAAATCCGCCAAAAGCAAGAAGGAAGAACCAGAGGTCGAGAGCCAAATGGACGTCGATGGAACCGAAGACGTGCAGCCAGAGCCGCCAAAGACAAAGCGTGCGGCAAGGAGCAAGAAGAGAACGAGTGAAGAAATCAACAATGACGAGCCGCAACCAGTTGCACCAGAAGCACGGGAACCATCACCTGCAGAGCCGCCAACCAAGCGCCGTGCTACGAGGACTCGAAGCAGCAGCATTTCACATGCACCCAACTATGATCAACATGACTATGAGATGCCGGATGCGGCTGCTGCGGATGAGCAGCCTCAAGAAGAAGAACGGAAGAAGGGGCGCAAAGGAACCAAAAAGGGCGCTTCTAAGAACCAAAAGGGCTCTGATGTTTCCACTGCCTCAAAGACGACATCCAAGGCTCGTCCACCGCGTGATTCGGGGCTAGAGGCAGAAATAGAGGCTGATCTCGAGGCTGACGCTCCCAAGGCAGCAGAACAAGAGCCGGAGGTGGAGCAAGGACCAGACGCGGAGCCCGAACCCGAGCCCGCAAAATCACGTACTTCAAAGAAAGCCAAGACCGGCAAGAAGTCTAAAGCTGTTTCAAAGTCATCTGAGTCCCCGGCAGAAGACCCCGTGGATCAGGAAGATGCCCACGACCAAGTTCCCGAGGTCCAAACAGAGCCTCTCACAAACGTGGAAGGGACAGAAGCACCGGCCGCGAAGACTGCCAAGTCTTCCATGAAGAAGGGGAGTAAAAAATCGAAGAAGGACGAGAGTCGCAAGGCCGAGGCATCAACGGCAAGAGAATCATCTGAAGCGAAGTCTGCGGCCAACGACAGAGCCGAGTATGAGAACCATGAGTCTTTTGTGTCTGTGGAAATCATCAACCGGGAAGCCGGGCCTCCAACCGAGCCTGAGGAGACAGTAGAGAAATCTGCACCGAAGAAGCCCAAGAAGAAGGACGAAAAGGCGAAAAAGTCCAAGAAGTCTAAGAAGACGGAACAATCTCCTCCCCCTGAGCCGGTAATTCCAGTTGAGCCTGAATCAGCCGAGCCCGAACCCGAACTCGAGCCCGAGCCTGAGCCTGTCGAGACTGAAGCTGAGCCTGTCCAGCCTGAGTTAATTGAACCTGAACCAGTTGAGGAGCAGCCATACGTTGAAAAAGAACCCATGGAGGAAAAACATGACTCCAAGTCCCAGTCCGATGACGATTCTTTTGAGACCCCAGACGAAATGTCTGACCAGGTTGAAATGGTCGAGCCTCCTCAAGCGCCTTCTCCGGGGTCACCACAATCCAAACAACGGACACCTGTGCCACCAAAGACGACGAAACGATATAGTGATATTCCTCACGAGGAGCACCTTGCTGAGTCTCTCACAGAATCACAAGGGTCTCGAAGCAGCGGTCCGCGGGAGGCTGCCCGGCCATCCAATAACCATGTATCACCACTCCCAGTGGTTCATCAAGGCACACCTTCTTTGTCACCACAATCGTCTGATGCCGAGAATCGACCACCGTCATCGCGGCCCCCGGCATCGCGTGCGGCCCTGACACCAACGGCGAAGGAGCAGAAGACCCGGACTCCACTAGCCGTCAGCACCCCATCGCCAACCAAGCGCAATTTCAACGGTGGCTTCGCGGCGTCGGCTCACCCCTGGACCCCGGTGGATATTGACGAAGCCCTGTTTGGAGAATCCAGCGACAAGGAGAACGCTGATCTGGCTGGGCTTTTCAACGGAGTCAAGGGAGGCCTCACCAGCCCGGAGAAGAAGATGACCGTAGAGGAGTGGATTGTGTGGAACGCGAAGAGTGGCGAGGAACGCTTAAAGCGAGAATGCGAGCGACTCGTTGGGCAATTCGAGAAGGAAGGCAGCCGGGCCATGCAGCGGCTTGAGGCTATCGAATGCATTGATTGAACGAGCATTACATGGTGTTTTTTGTGATTTGGATGGATCGTCCTGTTGGGTTCAGGCGTTTTGGGAGGAGTTTTCATGATTGAATATGGTCACAATTTTTTTTTTCTGGTTGCCAATGCCAAATCACTCGATGCAAGAACGCCCAGTAGAGTAGATCAACAGGCCCCAAACGCCATGGGTATCATAAAAGAAATACTGCACATCCGAGTCATTCTCAAGCGATGATTCCCAAGCGACCCTCCCAGCTGTCTTCCTGCTTGACACCATCACCACCCTTCCTGCGCTTCTCATTCCGTTTGCGCCGCCTCTCCTCTCGTTCCTTCGCATCGAGCTCCTCGCGCTCCTTTAACCGCTCCCCAAGGTCTAGCTGCCACGCCTTCCTCTCCTCTTCCTCCCTCACCCGCTTCTGGTGCGACAGCATGCGCAGCCGGTGCCTCACCTCCTTCACACCGGCGCGCACCACATCCCCACTTTGCCCCGTCGCAATAAGATGTTGCTTGCTGTTCAAATGCTCGACAAGCTGGATGTTATCCTTGAATGTAAGGTCACAGTCTGAGCAGTAGAATCCAGCGCCGCGTCCGCGCTTGCCCAGAGCCGAGCCCGCAGGAACGATCGTGGTCTTGCCCACCATGGACGCGACATCCAGTCGCTGGCTGCGGGCTGTTGTCGCCTCGAGCGAGCCATAGTCGACTGGGGTATGGTATTTTTTGCCCAGGAGCTTTGCTTCGTAGCGGGCCTTGCCCTCGGCTTTCCGCTTGGCTTCATCGTCGGCGGCTTTTTTGGCGTATTCTTCGCGGTCCCAGGTTTTGCCAAATGCGGTATCGGAGGCCTTTGATTGAGACATTGCTGTAGAGGGACGTGCGGAAATGAAAAGTGATTGTGAAGGGAGAGGCTCGAGGAATGCGTCCAAGATGAGTCGAGAAGATGTTGTCGCTTTTCGATGGCCAGTGGCGGCCTTATGTAAGCCCCGCGGCCCTACCAATTGGAACCTTATCTTCCAAAGTACCCCAAGCAACGTTCCTGGCAGTCTGATCTTCCAATGGGAATCATATTGGATCAACCTGATGAACCTCATAATGGCAAAGAAGACTAGATGGATACTGCCGCCGTCAATATCGAGATTCATTAATTTCTCTTTCGAACCGCCGACGTGGCTGCACCGACATCAGGCAACCACGTTGGCCCTATAAAACGTCCGTCTCACCTCCGCGCTTAGCCTCAACAACCACTAAAGATGGCGCAGACCGACGTTCCTGAACGACCGCTGCTTCAGCAGCGCATTTGTTTGATGGACCTGCCTCCGGAGCTACATGTGGACATCGCTTCGTTTCTGACATACCCCGACGCGCTTGCGCTGAAACACAGCTGTCGCCACTTCTATCGCTTGGTCTATACGGGTGTCCACTTGAAAGTGGACTGGCTGGTCGAGCGCTTCGAGCGCAAGCTGGAATGCCCCATGGAGAAATGCTCCTTCCGCACCGACGAGTCATTTTGCAAAGGACGCATCCGTCGGATCATGGAACGCCGGCGCTGGCATCTAGAGTGTCGTCGGGTTCGTGGAGGCTGTTGGGTGGTGGAGGGTCGGACGTGTCGGGCGGATCTGGTACCGTCGTGGCTGAAGCGACATGGTCCTCGGAGAGTTGCGAAGACGCTGAAGGTTTGGGGGCGTGAAGGTTCGTCGGGACTAGTTCTCTTGACTATTGTTTCGCTGACACGGAAGCGTGGTTTGTCGTAGCTCTGATTATCGCTTTCATTGCCGTGATGCTGGAGCTCGTATGGCGTCTGGCACAAAGGTATGGCGAGGTACTGTGTATCATGCTTGATGTAGCTGCTGATCGATTGGCATAGCCTTCACCTTGGTCAATCTGGCGGACTGATGAGGGGGTCTGTGTCGAATATGATAAACAATTTTGGGCTCAGCGGTCTTATCCACGACAGGAATCAACATAATTGGGTCCCATCTTAGAGGGTGGTATATCATGGTTGAGGAACAACCGATACTCAGTCATCTCGGGAAGATACCTATGGACAGAGGTTCAGAGTATGGATATGGTATTTCTATCCGTTCTTCCCTATTCGACCTTCTCTATCCTCGGTGCAAGAACCCTCGCTCAGCCCTATCGCACCGAGTTCGAAGCTGTTGTGGACATAGATACCTCGTATGGATGAGCTGGTGAGCATTACGCAAGAACGTGGCCAATTCTCGCGATGAACTCAGCCAAGAACCTGATCAGCAAACTAGAAAATTCTTTTTGCGGGGTTAATCAATCGACAGAGGCTCTGGATCGAGAGCTCCATGATGGGTATGATGCTCTTTGAACCCTAACTAGTTAGTTAACATCCGGATGGTCTTAGCGCTGACGTCACAACGACGTTTCTGCCAGGTCTATACTTCCAATGTTTCCAAGATTGCGTGCAGCACGAATGTACTATATAAGGATTATTTCTCGGTGAAAAGGAACTCCTTTCTCCAGCAGAATAATAATTGAATATTTCCTCTTGCACTACTTTCTACCTTGCGGTTTCGCCATGTCCGCCAACGCAACCATCAACACCAGCACGGGCAACCAGCCTGTTGACCCATATAAGACGCAAAACTTCGAGGATCCGCCTTTGCCACAGAAGATCGAGGAGCTCGTCGATTTTATCTCCGAAGTCAAATTCGGCATGTTGACGACGAAGCAGTCAGATGGTGAATTTTTGACTTCCCGCTGTATGGCCCTCACTGCGAAGGTAAGCACTCTTCTCCATCTTGCACTACATCGCCATTGTTGCACCTGAAAAGCCTTGGGCTTTTGACAGGATGGAATTGCTGATGTCCGTACAGGAGAATGGTGGCATTGACCTCATCTTCCACACGAATCTCTTCTCCGGGAAGACCATGGACCTTACCGTCCACCCGCAAGAAACAAACATGTCTTTCCTCGACCAGGTCAATGGCGCATGGGCATCCATCTCCGGCGTAGCCCGTATAATTGCAGACCCTTCCATTGTACAAAAGTACTATTCGCCAGCTCTGAAAGCATGGCTGGGTGATATGGGCGACGGTGTCCACGACGGCGGGCCTAATGACCCGCGTATCGGCGTGATCAAACTCGAGGCCAAGCTGGCCACCCATGTCGTCTCCCGCAAGGGCATCTTGGGCCGCGCTGTTGATACGGTTAAAGGTGCTGTCAAGGGCGATGTGCCTTCCATTAATGGAATCCGGGAGCTGAGCCAGGAGGAGTTGGCTGAATGTGAGTTTCCCTGCTGGCCCTGATATTCTATATACGGTCATTTCAAAGATCTTATTGCTGACTTTTGATCAAAGGGCGCCGTACACACCGGATATAAGCTCATAAATATGAGCTTAGGAATGTTCAACGTGTCCACGACTGTATGAGATTTTATGTGGGGGATCATTTTGTATCATTCGATGGTTAATTATATTGCTAGCGAGTTTTCTACAGCTCAAATGTAAATATATAAACCAAAAAGCAATGAACATGTATTCACATCGCAGGTCAGTTCTTCGGTGGAACGCGAGCTGTATGTGCGGCATGAACAATACAGTGGCACGCCTTACAACTGCATCACGATAGAGTAAACTCGGTATTCCACGGGTGATGCATTTCATATTGCTACAGAACAGAAGTATCGCTAGTAGATACTAAACCAGATCATCCATTAAAAAGAATCATATCAACATCCAGCTCGCAGAAACGCAACTGCTACAAAACCATCACTGCCGTAGCTGTCAGAAATCCATGCGAATAAAACAACTCCGAAATTCCAGGTGGGTATCATTTGAATGTGTATTGCCGGAACGCCCGCTGTCAGAATGCAGAAACGCAAGGATTATCGCCCGCGGAACTGAATTAAATCTGAAGAGAGCATCAGTATAAAGTAAGCGAAAACGATAGATAAAGTAAAGAACTGACCAGGCGCAAGTTATTGCGCGCGGGCACGCGACCATTGTGCAGAAGCATGGCGATGGCCTCCTGCGGCGTGGCCTGTAGCTTGCGGTAGGCCTCGCGGATGTGCCGAGGCTCGATGGGCGTGCGGCCCTCCTCGGGCGGGTCGAACAGGCCGGTCTCACGCTTGCGCTTCTTGCTGTTCTCGCCGGTGGCGTCAGCGCCCCCACGGTTCTTCTCGTGGTCCTCGCGCTCCTTGACCTTGAGCGCCTCCTCGGTGAGAGTCTGGACAATCTCAAAGGTCAAGAAGCCGAGGATGTCGACGATATCGTCGTTCGGCTTGGACTCGGTCACCACGCCGAATCCAGCCCACTCGCGGAAGCGCTTGCTCTTGCGGTAGGTGAAGGAAGCTTGGCGGCACTCGGACCAGAAGACGTACTCCTCCTTGGTCATGTTCTTGGTGCGTTCATCCGCCGCAGCCAAGCGCTGGAGGGTTGCGTAATTCTGCTCTTCCTCCTCCTCATCTTCCTCATCCTCGCGTTCCGGTATCTGCACAGAGAAGAAGCTGTTGACATCCCATGCCAGGCCGACCTTGGCGCGCTTGTTCTTCGGCTTGGAGGCTACATCTTGCGGGCCTGCCACAACACCAGCCGCATCGTCGGCGGCGGCGAAATCAGCAGCGTCGGCACCACCCTTATCGTCAGAGTCCTTGACATTCTTGCGAACATCCTTCCAGGACAGAAAGGTCCGAAGGCGCGAGACCTTGGCCTTGTCATGACGAATCAAGAAAATGAGGTCGTCGGTGGAGATAGCGCGTGAACCACGACGAGTGGCAAGCTGAGTGCTGCGAGTAAGCTAGTCCAGTGTTAATTCGGAGTCTCAAGGGCCAAGGGGAATTGCACTGACAATTTCGATTACCTGCTGGCGCGTGATATCCTCGATTAAAGTCGTAGTGTCAATCGACGGCTCAGCGGTTTCTCCAGAAACGAACATCATCTTGCGAATCAGGTTAGTAATGTGCTTCTTGAATTCCGCCTCAGTCTCGGTCTCGGTCTCGGTCTCAATCTCAATCTCGGCCTGGGCCCCGGTGTCGGTCTCGACGCCATCCATTTCATCGCCAAAAAGGTAGGGGATTTGGGGCAAGTAGACACCCGCGTGGCCGCTCTCGTCTGCTGAGATGTCTTCGATGTGAACAGCGTATTCGATTTCATCCATTTTTTTCGCAGTCTCCATCTGATCTTGAGAGATTGGACGTTCCGGATTGAGTGTTTCTTGAGAGAACTGAGAAGGCCCCTCCTGAAGCAGCTGGAACACATCACAGTTCTCAGCTGAGATAGGCATGATGCGAAAATCACCCTGACGTCCTTGCTGGTTGACGGACATCTTGGAAACGGGCAGAAGAACAGATAAAAGCAGTCGATGTTCAAAGAGGAGAGCAAATGGATGTGATGAGAGGTGGAGCGTGGGAGTTGTAACGAGACGCGTGCAGCAACACAAGTGCGGACAGATGAGCCCCGCACCGATATCAAAGAAATGAACGCAAGCAAGCGTATTGCCAGCTCTGCTCGTGATGTCGTGGTATGGAAGGCAGAGAGCATGGCAGAAGGGAGAAGAGTAACGGCAGGTGCCAGGCGACAGAGAGAGACAATTCGATGCGAAAGTATAGAGGTGTCAGGCAGTAGGCCTAGAAGGCCCCGCAGATTGAAGCACGCTTATCGATAAGCGTAGGAACGCGCAGAAGTGACGGCTGCAGTCGTCTTGCAGCAATTGATCCAGCTTGTTTTCCATAACATCGCGTCTCCCAATATCGATCTCATACCGCTGTCATCGACTATTCGACGAATCCATGACGAAAACTTCATCCACGAAGCCAAAATGCATCCAGAGCATCCACAACAGCTCTTGTACTGCCATTGAAAACATCTGACTGAGCATAGAAGCTTTTGATGCCAGTTGACCATGGCCATCAACGACCTGTTGCACGCCCAGTCCACCATGGATTCTGGCTCAACTACCCGCAACATTCGAGAATCCGAAAGACACAGAAAACACCGAGGGAGACCGAGACCTTGAAGTATGCCAATAAGCATGGGGGAAAGGAGCCACTAACCTGCTGGATCTCCTGCCGATACTTCGGCTGACGATCGGAGCTCATGATGACGGCTCCTAGCAATGGAATTGGGACGAGGACGACGACACAGACGAGCACAGTTCTCCAGCAAGGAGAGCGAGTCGATAGGTCAGCTCAAAGGGGGCGGTACGAGTTGCGACGAGACCATGTGCAAGGAGTGAGATGCAACAGAAGGGAAGGAAGTCCGGGGTTTATATCGCGGCCGATACGCGCGATAGCCGGATATTCACTTGCGCCGCGGCTCCGAGCGGTGGCCGTTTCTGCCGCGGGGCAGTCAATTATTTCACAACCAAGTCACCTTTGGCGACTGCGAACGGGTCTCGGTCAAGTATCAATTGACGCTGGTATTCACCATGCTGCACCTTGTGGGACTTGGTCTCGCTGACGAGACCGATATTACGGTCCGCGGTCTGGAGATCGTGAAGAAGGCCGAGCGAGTCTATCTGGAAGCATACACAGCCATTCTCCTCGTGGACAAGGCCAAGCTGGTGAGTGAACTTTCTATTGCCATGGCAATATTTCTTCAAATTCATGTCCTAGTGCGCGGATCACTAATATGCCCCGGCGCTCAGTAGGAAGCGTTCTATGGCCGCCCAGTTATCGAGGCGGACCGCGAATTAGTCGAGAGCGGCAGTGACGAGATCCTCGCCGGAGCAGACAAAGCAGACATTGCATTCCTGGTTGTCGGAGATCCATTTGGGTACGCAATCTACCGCTTCTCTACAGAGACTTACACTAACTCTGCTGTAACAAACTAGCGCAACAACTCACACAGACCTCGTCCTCCGCGCTCGTGAATTAGGAATCGAAACCAAGGTCGTCCCCAATGCCTCTATCATGTCTGGAATCGGCTGCACCGGCCTCCAACTCTACAACTTCGGTCAAACAGTCAGCATGGTCTTCTTCACGGAGAACTGGAAGCCCTCCTCCTTCTACGACCGTGTGCGCGAAAACGCCCAGACCGGCCTGCACACCCTCGTACTGTTGGATATCAAGGTCAAAGAGCAGTCCATGGAGAACCTGGCGCGTGGACGACGGATTTTTGAGCCGCCGCGGTACATGACCGTTGCGCAGTGCGCGGCCCAAATGCTGGAGACGGAAGAAGAGCGCCAGGAGGGCGTTTATGCACCAGACAGCCTTGCGGTGGGCGCTGCTCGTGTTGGCGCGCCAGACCAGAAACTGGTTGTTGGGACCCTACAGGAGCTGGCGAGCGTTGAGATGGGGGCGCCGTTGCACAGTCTTGTTTTGCTGGGTCGGAGGACGCATGATCTGGAGCGGGATTATATTCGGCAGTATGCGGTCGACGTAGCCACTTTCGATGCGAGCTACCAGAAGTACTATGGGAAGAGCTCATGAGACTACGGGCCATTGTATGCATTAACGAACTCCTATATACAAAAGTCTTGTAGCGGGCTTTCTACGATTTGAGTTGAGTATACCAGGTAGAGAAACTCTTGAGGAATAGTCTATTAATATTCGACATAGCACAGGAAAGCAGGGACCTTCTCGGTGAACCGCTACTCCATAAAGACGCATCCCATCCTTTTGGATCTGATCGATCCAGAGAGAGGGGCCAGTGTAGATCGCTCTCTATATTCTAAGGACCACATCATGTCGCCGTATCCAATTGCCAACACCTGCTCCAAGATGCAACGGGGGCATGGAAACTGACATATGGACGAGAGTAGATGAAACATATCCAACGAAACAGCAGAAACGCCACGAAGAGACCAGGCGCATACAAAACCAACATGCGCGAGGATCACAATGCAGAAATGGAAATGGTATCCGGACGAGATGAGACGAGACAAATGACGTTCAAAGAGATGTGCAGGAAGAAATGCGAGTAGAGCAATAAGGGGCCTTGAATTGTAAAGACCCCTCGCCCTGCTTCAGGGGTAGCAGTAGGCAGGACGGAAAATTTGTCGTCGACGCCAGGCAAGGAAAGGCGATGCAAAGCAGAAAACCCACAACCGCACCGACACCGAATGACATGCAAGAGGAGGTGAAGCAATGTACAAGTTCGAAAGGACAGAAGGAAAGATACGTATCACATCATGAATGGCCATGCTCATGATATTCGTCCTCTTCGCCAGGAAGGAGAATCTCATGGCCAGAACCTTCGTATACGAAGATGGCAGCAACACAGCCAAAGACAGAGATCAAGGCGATCAGCCACCAGGCAAAGCCAACCATGCCGATGTCTAGGCCGTAACCATACCAGGCACCCGAAAAAATCGGGCCGATAGTACGGAAGGCGGACGACACGGACTGACCAATCCCGTGGATAGTGCCCAGAACGGAGGGGTGTGGCGAGCAGTTGTTGAGTAGGATAATGGATGTCGGAAGTGTGAAGGTTCGGGCGGTGACCTGCAAGAAGAGCACGATGATGATCCAAAACCATACCCAGGGACCATTAGCCTGCCCAGGTGGCGGGACCGTGGATGGCGCTAGCGCGATGTATGGCGCCACGGCGTAGGCGAGCGGGAAAAGGGAAAGGAAGTATTGGTAGCTCTTTGCTGTACCCAGGCGGCCGTTGATGGATGGGTAGACTGTGAACTGGAGGAACATGCCAATCACACCTAGAATGGCGGTTGCAAAACCGACACTCTGCGGAAGCATACCCAATCCACCTGTGAAGATGAAGGGCAGTCTCTGGGTAGGGCTAGCAGGATCATTCGAGTCATAGCGAGGAGTCGACAGGAAAAGTAGCCAAAGGTTGTTGAACGCGCTAAGGAATGGTCAGTCAGAAAGCCGCGCGTGGAAATGAAGGTCGTTTCGACTCACCCCATCTGGAAGTCAAAGAATGCCTGTGCCCCAAGGGTACACAGAACGTTTTTAGTCCAGATTCTCTGGAAGGGCAGCACACGCTTAAAGCGCATGGGTCTGGAGGCCTTTTCTTCCAGTTCGTAGCTCTCCGAGCGATCTAGGTCACGGGCCAGAAGGGGACCGTCCTCTTCGTACTCCCGGAAAGGAAGTCTAGAATACAAAGGCGAAGAGGTGCCAACAACGCGCCTCACGCCGCGGGCAATGTACTTCAAGGCGAATGTTCCCAATCCAGGCTTGCCCTTGCAAGAAAGGAGAGTCTGCAAAAACTCCCAGTCAGTATGATACATCAACATCGATGTTCACAACGGCTGCATACCTCTTCCAAGCCATATCCGACCAAGCAGGCACAAATAGTCAGGAAAAAGAAGTTGGCTAGCATGGGCAGGGAGTACGGGTAGCGCTCCAGCCATTCCACGCCATTCTCGCCCCCAAAGGATGAATTGGGTCCAAACAAGTGGGGATAACTGTTAACGGGATCGGCCAACATACCGCCCATCACTGCAGGTGGGAGATCAGCATGACAAATCAACTAAGCTAGTCTGGGCATGCTTCGTGAGCACGAATCATGGCAAAACTCACCAGGACCGAATAAAGATGCCACGTTAAAACCGATAGGCAAGATCAAGAAGGCGCGAGAGTGGTACTTCTTCTCCTTGACATTTTCGGCAATCATCGTCCGAATGATACCAACAGTGCCGTTGATAGCCCCGCCAAATGAGCGCCAGAACACGGCTTGCGCAAACGACGTGGAGAATGCAACACCGAGGCACGAGGCCGCCGTGCCAACGAGACCTACAAGCAGCACGAAGCGCCGACCACCCCACTCGGCATCCGCCACACGACCCCAAGGGATAGCCGTCGCGAATTGGGCGGCGGTGAAAGCCCCCTGGAGGATGCCGGCCTGGGTGGCCACGTCGGAGTCGGACAGGTTCTCGTCGAAGGACTTGAGCTGGTAGAACATGTAGGCCTGCAGCGAGGCGATCTGTAAGAAATCAAAGACGCGGCAGAGGCCGAGTAGAGCCAATTGGCCTTTCCGGGGCAGCGACATCCAGGTGACGGGCGTGGGACGTTCGGGCACCATGGGATCCGTCGGCATTTCCGACTCCTGCTGCGCCAGGACTTGCGCCTGGCTTTGGGAGCGGCTGCGCACATGGCGAGCAGTCTTGCGGGCGTCCAGATCCATCGAGGTGTTGCGAATCATGTCGAGGGCATCTGGCCCGGGAGAGTCTGGAGAGGAGGGGTCCTCGTCGACGCTGGTGAGGGAAAGGTTGGACTCGCGACGGCGTCGTGGAGGGTGAGGATCGGAGGGTTCGCCAGCGCCCTGGGTTAGATGGTTGTAGCCACTGGACCAGGAAGTCGTCCGCGCGTGGCGGGCATTATTTGTTTTATGGGTTTGGGACCTGGCAGGCATGGGGGGGAGTAGGAATGTGTATGTAAGCCGCCGTCGAGAGAAGACGCCAAATGGAGACGGATTGGGGTTGACGACGTCAGGTTGCGACGCCCCTTGGTTTCATGTAATTTTTCCTGCGCTTAGACGGTATCGCCCAAAGAAGCCATACAGGAGTCGTGCAAAGCTAGCCACGCGTAGGGAGCCGGTTATAATTGGCCCGTAGAGAGGATGGAGGAGAAAGATCCAGGAATCAACAGGCGAGCGAGAGGGAAGCTTTTCTGTTGGCGAGAAAGAGAAAGGGCGAAAGGATCAGCCTTAACCTTTTTTTCTATTTGGATTCTTTCATTACAATTACCATGTCCATTACACTTTGGCCCTTCTTTGCAGATAGGAAGGGGATTCCCGTACTGGGATGATTGAGGTCCACAGGGGAAAAAGGGACGCACCGCAAGTCGAACGGAAAAAAGAGATGAGCAAATGGAATGCCAATCGGGGGGGAATTACGTAGCGCGTTACGGTGTCTACATACTATATACAATATTAATAGAGGCTGGGGCCGGCCTCGTACGACAACCAAGCCAAGATGTGTATCCTTGGTATTGGGGCGTATCAAGTATGATCGTTCTTGCGATTCCCGATCCCTGACTTCTCAACCTCCTCCATTCTACCGACGCAGCCATTTTGGCTTGGAAACGAGGCTCTCTTCCGCCTCAAATTCCATCCCGCGATAGGAATCTCTATTCCTCGTATACCATATGTCTTTTCCTCTGGGAACCTTCGTATCGCACCGATCGACAACAGCGACCGGTGCTTGCGACGACCGCTCCACCCACCCTCGCCCTGCCGAGCCCATCGTTTCCTCCCCTGAGCCCTGACTCGCCCAGGTCGGCCGCGCAGTTCCGGCGTAGTGGTCTTGGCATTGAAACGAAAACTGCAGTGGAGGCCCTATGACATCCTGGGCACTTTCAATTAATAAATATCTCATTTCCCGTTGAATTGCTTCTTGTAGGCCACCGTTAATACCGCGCCGAGGTCGCTAAAGCAAATGGGGTTTAGGGTCCGCCACGGACACTATACATACGTAAGTTCCAGGCGCAGAGCGCCCCAGACCACCTAACTAGTAGTTAACGAGTTAGTGCCACCAGGCGGGATATTTTAATTGGTGTCGGTAAGAGCGTTATTTGCCCGCTATCTGACCACCGCGTTGATATATACAAGAAACCGTCGCCGACAGCCGATTATCCATAGATGAATGGTCTGCTATATGGGTTTCCGCATAGAGACAATCTCCAGTCCCCTTTCCCATTCCCATTTTCCCCATCTACATAATCCAAGGTCTAGAGCACCAGTCGCCGCAGTCTGTATATTGCGCGGCCTCGCAGCCGCAGAAAAATCAACCATGAAATAGACAGATCTGCTTTTTCGGCAGTGCTCTTCACGTAGCACCACTCAGCAACTGTACAACGTACGACTCGCATTCCGCCACAGCGTTCGCCGCAGCTGCTCCAGCCGCGCCAGCGTAAGACTCCTCGGTCAGGTCCATGGGTTGCATATGTATCAGCCCCGGTGCTGCGGCAAGCCCTATCGACTGTAAGAGTCGGAAACTGTCCGTCATTCAAAGAAATTCCCCGATCGGGTCACGCTATCAGGCCATGTCAACGTCAAGAACCTTGAAGCAATGGGATGACGCCGACGCTCACGCCCACGCTACCATCCATGAGGCCTGCTAAACCCTATAAGAACTATAAGAGGCATGCCCCTCCCCCCTCCCCGACGGGGAATTGCGCTACGAGCCGTTCCAGAAGGTGCACTGTTTGATTCTGGTTTGGGATTATAGGGATTACTTTGGTAGCGGGGCGGGATCTACATACTGTACTGATCCAGCCGAAGAGCAAAGAGCCATGCCCCCCCCCCCCCCCGGGGAAATCGAATAAGTACCTACATACACAGTCCCGTAACTTCACGAGGACAGAGAAGCTCCGGCGGTGCGCCACTGGAGGGACGCGTACTTGGGCCAAGTCATCGTGCGTTCTGGGGAACGCTAGTCGCAACGCTAGACAAGATTGGCAGCGCAAGAGTGCCGGGTAGCTCGGCTTTAAATAGCAGGAAATGATCCGGGTATTGGAATTTCGGTATCTTTACAGAATGCCACCCGCGTGAGGATGAGTGTCAAGTCTATGTTTGTATATATGTACTCTGTGCGCGGGACATAAGTGCCTGAAAATGATAAAAGGAGAAAATAGGAAAAGCAAAGGAAAGCTCCGGAAAATGAAGACAGGGTGCAAAGAAAGACACGACCGGGTAATGCAAATGGAAATACACACGAGAAGGAAAAGAATAAAGAGTGTTGGAAATGACGAGGGTCAGGTCTATCATGATTACTCTATCCGCTGTCGCCCGCGTCCGTGTAGACTGCGATCTGCGAGTGGGAAATAATGCTCTGCACCCTGCCCCGTCCACCTCCGCCAACTCCACCAGGGGAGGTCGGTGGTTCGTACGGGTAGAGATTTGCCCTCGGACATACCGTTCAGCGGCTCAGACGACTCTTGATCATCCAGCGGATCCAGCCGCTCATGGCGCTGATAGTAGCGATAGACGAGATAACAACCGGCAATGCACGGTATGGACATGACGGCACCGACAAGCCAGGGATTGTCTGCTAGCAAGTTAGAATTCCAGCTATCAAATAGACAGGGTAGATGGGTCCTTACATCCAAGGTCCGAGGGCCGGCGGTAGGTCGTGGGGCCCGTTGTATGAGGGAAACCGGAGGGATACGTCCAGAAAGCACCGTCGTTGTCGGGATCGACCCAGGGGACGGTGTTCACGCCTGCTGGCGGAATAAACGGCCGCGCTTCATCTTCGCCGGGGAAGCCAAAGCTCGGCGCATCCGCACAGGTCTCGTCTTGGCAGAACTCACGCAGCTCCGGCGAGGGAACGAACGTATACTTGATCTCGGACTGGCCCAAGACAATACCATTGCGGTCAATCGCCTCGGCGCGCGTCCAGGGATAGAAGCTGGCGTTGGTGTACACGGTCTCAAAGCCGGTCTTGGGCATCTCGTCCAACAAAATCCACGGCCCCGTCATATTCGTGGCGCCGAAGAAGCGCCAGCTCTGGACGCGCGTGGCGCCGTTCCAGCTTACGTAGAAGCTCGTGGGTGAGAAAGGCTCGGCGGTTCGCGAGTAGACCCAGAGGGCAGGCGAGTCGGTCGGATTGCCCTCCCACTCGAACTTCATAGCACGGTAGTTCATCGTGGGATCTGCAGCGAAGGAGGCCCAGAGGAGCAGAGTACCGTCTTCGTGGTGTTCCGACACAAAACAGTGGTTGCCCCATCCAATCAGGACATTCTTGTTTGGTAGAGGTTGCAAGTTGCCCTGACTGCTGCTGGTTAAATCCGGGATCCTCGGCGCAAAATCGCGCAGCTGGAGAGCGGTGTTCTCCACATGATCGATCAGGATGACCATGCCTGCTGAGTAAGGGTGAGTCTGGTTGAAGCCATTATTACCGTTATTAAAGAGCGAGAGCACGGTGTGGGTGGCGTTCTCGAACAACCACCGTGCATCGTGTTGCTGCGAAAAGGCGAAGTTGATATTGCGGAATGTCGGCGTGGCACCGTGGAGTTGCCAGATAATCGAACCATCTTTGCCGGAGATCTTGTAGATGGCGCAAGTGTGTCGCGAGGAGATCAGGTAGTCGCCGTCCGCGTTCTTGTCGACGGAGTTAATATGGAAGTAATCCCAGGGCTCGTGGCTATTTAGCCCGGTGCCGGAGGTATCGGTGTGCGCAGGCCAGGTATAGCTCATCGAAGGGTCGACATGATCCAAAGAGCGCCACTCGAACAGCACCTTGCTGGTCTCGACGTCCACTTCCTGGAAGACACTCTCCATCAACCACCCCACTCCAGTCTTGATATTCCACGGACTCATATCGAACTGACGCTGCTGATAGACTGTCATCAGAGCGGTCTTGCCGTCATTGATCGGCAGAAACTCGTGCATGTCGCTCGACGCCATTCCTCCACCGGGCTGCACCGACCGCACGATGCGGTACGTGTTGTCCAAGATCACACCATGTCCGCGACAATATCCTTTCTGCTGGTTTCCCTGGAAGAAACACAAATGATCGGCTCCTTTATACTTGCACACGTGCATACCGTGGGCATTCCCCGGGCCCGAAGCACCCCAGCCACTCCATACTAACTCCTATTGCGGCGGTGGCGGTTAGCACTTCCGGAATTGACTGGATCGCATTCGCCGTCACTTACCCCTGTATTGTCGAATATATAGGGACCTGGGTTTTCGTTCTCGTAAGGTGCAATGAAGATATAGCCGGGGCTGAGTCTGTCCGGATCGCTGTGTTCAACGTGGAATATTGGAGGGTAAATGTCAGGTCTCTATACGCGACAGCGCAAAAAAAAAATCCCCGTTAACTCAAAGTCCCCCAATGGCGTGATTCGCCGGAATCTGAGCGCACTTACCGATCTGTAGAAATTGGTCGGTTCTGCGATCGCGCTATGCAGGGCGCCGAGCAGCAGGCCAAGGAGCAGGATGAGGGAGGGAGAGGTCCTCAAGGACGAGACGATGGTGGTGACCATGGATCCTCTCCTTTCACATCACTTCAACGGTCGGACAAGGGGGTATGAAGCGGAACAGTGCGTTGTGGGTGGTATGCACGGAGAAGAAGCATTTGAGAAACAAGAAAGTTCCATAGGGGATCGAGCATCAGGAGAGGAAAGAGTACGAGTATATACGGTCCACCATCTGTCAATAATCGGCCGGTCCTTCAACGAAGGCTTGTGCAGCGGGTGGGTCACCGAAGGCGGCGCCGACAACGAAGATTGGATGAGCGGGCGCTTGGGATGGGGACAAAGACGCACAAAGTGCTTAGCCCATTGCTTAGGCCAACACCCAATGATGACAGTCCAATGGGGTGCGGGGAGGTGGAGGACGAAGAAGGCAAGAGAGAAGCGCCTTGCATGCGCGTCGGGACGGACAAATGGATTTCTGCAGAAGAGAGGGAGTGGTCGAAGCTGTCTTGACCACGAAGTCGATCACTGCGTGGTGGATGGGTGGTACGGTACTGGTAATTCGGCCTGGCCCAGGCCACGTCATGCAAAGCACCAAACTAACTAGCTGCATCCAGCATCCACGATTCAGGGCTGCAAACTGGGAAGATCAGACTTGAGGATTTCCAACATGGCCCGCTGGGCTGCAAACACTGGCTGACTCGTCATCTCCAATGTGTGAACACGAACCACAGACTCGTATACTTGGAAGGATGGTGTATCTATACCGTACGTAACACCCACTCGCCACAGCCCAATCGAAAGCAGAACCACGTGTATGTGGCTCCCCACCTGCACCAGCCACACACGGGCCCAATCGAGACGCAATGCAGAGTCCATATATGTACATATGTACATACACGCGTCTGTATACTATATAACTAGATATAGAGTACGCGTGTCTTTGCACATGCAGCCATGCGGTCTCGCGTTTTCCAATACATAGCGTACGCGACCAGTTTGCCCCCTGTACGTCTACCACCAGTTGCATAGACGGAGGACACTTGCCTGCAATCCAAACCGTGGTACAATCCAATCTTTGTAGAGGCTCCGATTTGCGACCGCCAACGGTCCAGGGGAAACTCTACAAATCGCTAGCGTCCAACCGTACCCCCGATGAGATCTTTAACACCGACACTGTACCACCGAGCATCCCGTCAATCCCAATGATGGGCACCAGGACACAGATAATCCCTAGAAACTTCAAGAATACATACCGACTGGCCGCGAGGAGAGTATACCTCAACCCCGAGGTGCGGCAAAGGCCGAAGTTACCTAACCCGGTTAGAGAATCGGCAGAAGCAACGTCCAGCCAAAACCCCCAAGTCTTGCAATCCCACGCAAGCTGCGTACGTAGTGACTTCGCTCGACCAGCTCCAAAAAGCCAGGATCGGGCAAGATGAAGTGGAACCGGCATCCACCACAGCAGGCAGACGCCGCGCCGGTGCGCCAAGCCGCTAGCCCAGCCGAGCCGGTCTCCTGGCATGCGGCGCGTCCTCAGCCCTGGACGTACGAGTACGAGTTGGGTCCGCTCTCCTCGCCCTGTTTCTTCGGTCAAAAGTATGTTTCCTAGCCGGAGCGAGGATTCTTGGCTTGAAGGATGGAGGGGGGTGGACCTGAATGGAAGCTGTCAGCAGAGTCAAGGCTCTGCCAGATGCACTGAGTGGAGTATTATTTCCAAACGGAACTCGGCCGTTCGGGTTCCATGTGCCATGGTCGAGCGGTGGTCCTCCCCTTGAGCTGAAACTTGTCTGTTACTTGTTTCTAGTAGATGGAGAACACTCATGTCATTGGAGGTTTCATTCATTTTTGGTGGTTGGGATAAGATGGAGGCTTGGGATCGCAAACCATGCAGACCCCGCAAGGCGCCTCGGAATGACAAGTACAAAATGGAAAGCAGAGTCAAAAGGAGAGTCCGGGTTCCAAGCGTTCAAGGGATGCGAATAAAAACAAAGAAGATCAAGGTGAAATATGTACCACAGAATTACCCAACAGGACCAAACCCTGCCGAAAGCCAAATGCAACCATGCCAGAACGAATATGGGAATATTAAAGAGATGGATAAACCAAAGGTTGCAGTGGTCTGTTCCAAATGCAAGAAACCAAGCAATGTGGCCATGTCTCCATCAGTGGTGCCTGCACACACGGTGGAGTCGGAAAGAATGCCAAACATAAACAATGCAAGGGCCAACATTTTCATGTGCCTTAGCGGACGAAGCGCTTCCAGGCCATGGTGGCCGCCAGACCCGTGGCCAGCAAGGCACCACCCATGGTGACAGCCTGCAGAGCGGCGTTCATCATCTGGTGGCGGTTGCGGGTGCTGCACCGCTTGTAGAAGTCGGCCATGTCGTTGCCGCGAGGGAAGGGGGTGTCGGGCATCTCCTCCTCCAGGAACTGGCATAGCGGGCCCCAGCCATCGTTGATGTTGTATTCCAGCAGACGGTCCGCGGGCACCAGGCTGCGCACCTCGGCGACGTGGTCGTTGTAGACCTGCTTGCCCTGGCCGGGGAAATCGCCGCGGAAGAAGGTCTCGAAGAATTTGTTGAGCATGGGGTAGTACATGCCGGCAGCCCAGCTGAAGTTCGAGACAAATTTGTGCTCGGGGTCGCTCACACGCCAGTGGACGGTCTTCATGACCGAGGCGTGCCATGGGTCCACGTCCCGGGTGGTCAGGATGACCTTCGCGTTGGGATAGGCCTCAATCAGCTCCTTGGCGAAGGCGCAGGCCGGCCAGTCGCACACGGCCTGGCAGTCACCCAGCAGCTGGTCCCATTCTTTGCGGCCAAACTCGCCAATGCCCTTGTACTTGGCGTTTAGGGCATCGTGCCACATGAGGCAGTCGGGTGGGTTCTCAACACTGGCACACATCATGTGGTAGCACTTGGTGTAGCCCAGACGCTCCAAGGCCTTGCGGAGGGCTGGAAACGAGCTTGTTAGTCGGGGGGCATTGGACACAATCGCCATTCTGGAAGCCCTAGGGCCCATTGGAGGGAGATCGACTCACAGGCAGTGCCGGTACGGCCAACACCGAGGGCCAGCACCTTCATAGGCACCGTCCGGTGGCACTTGCGGCGATCAATGTTGGTGTCATCGGTGAAGATGTCTGTCATCGGCTGGGGAGCCAAGTTGTCCGAGAGCATCAGAGACATGATGGGCGTGCGAGCGAGGACTATATGCAACGATCTATACACGAACACGGAAGAAAGAGAGGACGATGTGCAAGAGAAAGTAATGCACGGGAGCCAGTGGATCTTATTAAATAAAAGAAGGGACAAGACGACGGAAACAGTCTCGAAGGGGGAGGGTTGATATGGTGATAAGGGATGGACTGAAAGAGAAAAAAGCCGCGGGACGAAATAATACAGTACATATATAGCTTTTGATCCTCAGATCGATTAGAATTGATCAATCTTTTCCCCGAGTGGGCATCTGTCAGAGGCGCCACGCCAATCAAACACGATGAACCACACTTGCACAGTCGTAGCCATCGACCCCGAGAGTGGCGATGTTTCCCCTCGCTCGGCGAGGCTTGGCCAGCCACATCCCTCCGTTTCACTCTTTTTTCTCTCACTTCATCTCTTCTTTTGGATGCGAGGTACAATTCCTTCCGAAGACGCGTATTCGGGGACGATGCCCATGCTGAGCGGTAGCGGTAACGCTGAGCTCGGAGAGGCGCAGAAGGGCCGACGTCACGGGCTGACGCAGGGATGCCAGGGAAGGGATTGTCAGGGGGGAGACAACGGTATCATTCAATCATACTGAGCGACCGGCGCCGGCAGAATAGTCGCCGCCCCATCGCGTAATACCAATACCGCGCCCCAGACTCATGCCAAGCCCGCGCCTGCGTCAGTCTTTCCGGCTCTTGCGTTGCCCTTTTCATCCCTCGGGGCGATCGACCTTGCTGTCCGGGAATTGGGGACGATCCGTGCCCCTGATAACGTTCATTGGTGGTTCATCCATAGGCAACGCGTCCTCTCCACTGGGGAATGTCCGCTGAAACGCGATTCCATCATCATGGGTCAGTATCACCCTGAAAAGAGAAAGGAGGGGAGCCATGACAAAAGCCGCGGGCTCACGGATTTCAGGTTCTCTGCGAATCCGGCAGATGGGATGGATTCCTTCTCGTGGATATGCATTTCGCTTCATGTCTCCGTCGGATGCCCGTGAACCGGGGTGGACTTGCCCGGGCGGTTCGCAAGCACCCAAATTCAGCTCCAAGCCGATCACTGCGATCAACATGGCTGAATTCAGGGCAGGGGCACGAGACTCGAGAGGATGGCGTTCCATAGGGGAAATCTGAACGAGAGGTGGCGTCCGTCGCTCCACTCCTTCGCTCCACAGATGGATTGAATTGGACGGTCGTCAAGTTGCTTTCGCGGTCGAGACCAACGCGGAGCTAGAGCTGCCAAGAACACTGCAATGTCCCCTGTCCCCTCAACCGGTCATCCGCCTGGACTCCGTACTTGGTCCACCGATAAGCGAAGAGGTGGGATGACGAGCCAGCGAGATAGAGACAGCGAGGCAGCGGAGTGTAGCATCCCAGATGCGCCAGGGTCACGAGCCGCCAAGTTCAGCACGGGTACGCAGTATGTATCTGCCGGGGAATGTCGCTGCGCCGGTGAGCTGAGGCCGGTGCCATTCGTGCCGTGACCGATCGTCCCGTCTTGCTGAAATCCGAGTCCAAACCGTAGTCCATGGACAAGGGAGCTGGTTGATTGTCGGTCGGTGCGATCAACATGACCAGGGGAGCCGTCCACTGCCGTGTGTAACATGTTTTCCTGTAAATCTGAACGTAGTGTACGAAGGTGATATGCACCTCCGGTTAGTCTTGGGTATGTCATCTTGCCCAGGAGGCCATCGTGATTGAACTCTTGAAATCGGTGGGCTCGGCATTTCTGCTGTACAGGGTACACCACAGAGCACTCGAGGAGTGTCAGAGGCACTCGAGGGCGACAAGAGTCCCAACGGCGAACAGGGCTGGTTATATGCTGGATGCCAAGACCTGCACGAGGCGTTCGCCATCGCCGGCCACGATCACCTCACACGACACCATGTCGATTTAGGAACGACCGGCTCCTTGTGGATGTTGGAATAACATTGCAAACTAATCGGAACTAACATCAGTGGACCAGTGCCCATAAACCCATGCGACCCTGCCTGGAATGCGACAGCGGCAATGATTTCGGCAGTTCCAGTTCGCTATGGGTTGTGGGCTAGGCGCAAGGCTCCAGTAATGTCGGACCCTGAATCCAGGGTTTCTCGTATATCCATTCTGGGAGAGAAAGAGAATACGAAGAGTGAGCTAGTCTTGGCATCGAATCGACTTCCAGATTGGTTGATGATTTCGACATCCGCCCCAAAGTGGTGGCATATTCTATTAACGATGGCGAACGCTGCACGTCCTCGTCTCGCCCAAATCAAAAGGAATGAAATTGGATCCGCCCAGGCAAGAGCCCAAACACCAGAAAACGCCATGCAAATGAAAATGTGTGTGCTCATGCACCCTCCGAATCCATCCCAGACCGAGTTCATTCCAGCTTATCCAGATGCTCCAGTCGCGTGAGCACAACCTGCTTACTTGTCTCTTCAATCTCGCCCGCGAGAAAGACTTCGTCCAGAATTGCGTAGACCTAGCACACCCCCGACAGAATCAGTACGGGCTTCCCATCTCCCCCGGTCCATGATTCCAACACGCACCTTGTAGAAGTTGAACACTAGGTCCAACTCACACACGTTCCCAAAGAACTGGTCCAGCACCTCGACGAAGAAATGGATGGCCTCCAGATAGGCCAGCTCGTTGTCATTGGCATCCACGCAGACGCAGAAGAACAAGCCCGCATATCGCCGGTACACAACTTTGGTACTCCGCCGAAACTCCACAAAGTTGGATTGGTATTTCTGATCTCTCGGTGCGACGAGACGATGAACCTAGGTGGTCGTTAACGGTTGGTCGATCGAGCGGACCGGGGTATCGTTGCAGCGGTACAAACCTCGCCCTTTAGCTTTACTTTCTCCTCATCCTGCCAAGCAGAGTTAGCAGGTGGCTTGCTGGAATGGTCGTGAGGGGACTCACACTGTACGGAGCATACCATTTCGCCAGGCGCGTTTTGCCCCTATACCTGCATCAGCATCGTAGACATCGCGCCCGGGCACGAGGGGCACTCACTGGCGATTCTGGACCAGAATGAATGAAAGAACCATTGTGAATACCAGTAGTCTACCTGCCCAGCATCGGTGGAATTTGCGCAGGTGGGATGATGGCGTGTTGGCTGGCAAGATTCGCCGCAGCTTCCGTTATCGTGAAGCTCCCCCTCCCGTATACTGCCGCTGTTCACCGCCCATTCTGTCAAGAAGGTCGGACTGGGGAAGCGCAGGAGCGGGGAATGCGCAGGATCTTCAACGACGGACAGAACGGTCCGGGAAATCTACGGAGTCGGCACAATTGATAGAGAATCCAATACAGTGAAGAATCCATTGCAGTGAAGAGGGGAATGCTAAGCGGGTGAGTATTTTGGAACAGTATTGCACAAGAATCTGGGGCTATGAACAAGCATAAGACATGGAACTCGTCAAAACCTCGAGCACGATCTGGGAGAGAGCAAAAGCCAGCGCTCCCAAGTCCAGTCAGATGTCCGAGGTTGTTAATTTTAGTGGTGCGACTGGTCCGCGCCATTGCGCGATGCGGTCGCGATCATGATGAAGAAGCGCTCATCCGATTCCACAGTCGCGTCAGTCGAGCCTGCAAGAGCCGGGCAGTTTAGTATCCAGTCACCGAGCCAGGATAAAAACGAGGGTTTGCGCGCCATACAGTATAGCTTTGCGGAGTTCCAGGGTCGGTGGCTGCCTCCGACTTCTCGTCCGCGTAGCTGTCCTCGTCGTCGTAATACTCGTCCTCCTCATCCTCCGACGACGGATAGTATCGCTCTGGATCTCCATTGTACACCATAAACCAGCCGATCTTCTCCCCCGGAGCTAGACGGTCGCGCAGGGCCTCCAGGGCCTCCGTCGCGTCCTTCGACAAGCCCGACCCTTGCTCGACGACATCTTCGATATTCTGACCGGGGCCCGCGCCGTCCGCTGCGGTGCCACCGTCAGGGATGGTGAGGACGCGAGCGCCCACATACGCATAGTCCTGGCTTACTGTGTTGCTCGTTTCGTCGTGCGGGTCGTATTGCTCGATGAAGCGCAGCTCCGGGAGGCGCGACATCAGATCCGGCTGAGTGCGCTGGAGCGATTCGGCGAGCAGCTCTGTCGTCAGCGGCTGTTGGATATACTCGGCGGCGGCGTCCTCGAGGTTGTGGAGGACGACGTACACGCGGATTCCCGTGAAGCCCGCGCGGGGCCACCGGAATCCGTGTAGCATGTAGACGGGCATGGTTGGATCGGAGGCGAGCTGAGGCTGACGGGGTCGCGGGACGATCGGGAAAGTCGGGTGTGGAGGGATCGAGGTGTCCCGAGTGGAAGTGTTGGGTGCACAGGAAAGAGAGCCAACACGGCACACTAGGTTTCTGGCATGGCTGGGGAGCTCGTGTTTTAAGGTGGTTCTGGATGCATCGATCCGATGGGGTTGCCGTTTTCTCAGGATGGAATGGTGCCGTTTTTTAGCTCAACGGCCCGCGCGATTACCGTTGACATGCGCAGACGGGGGAATGCGTCTAGCACGGTGTTCACTGGCCTTGGGTGTCCATAACATCCTACAGAGCTCTACTCCTGCTTGTCTCTGTCCAGCAGCCGTGATGGGTGGAAAGAGTTAATTTACGTTTAGCGCCCCCGCTAGAATCGGAAATGCGCGATCCATCCTTCCCGATCGATGGGCGAATCGACGCTCGTCCAAGTTGCAACCTCGCCCAGAGATGAGAGCGAAGAAGTGAGAACCCGTGCGGTCTGATTGCAAATTCAAGGGGATAGCGCGGGATCAATAGGAAATACCCAGGTGTGCTACAGAAGACAAAAACAGGCTAAGCAGGGGATTGCAGCAGATATGTTTGCAATGATCAGACACCCTCCGACTCCAACGTCCAGGCCCTATCCAATCTGAGAATGAACCCCTAGAAATGCAATGCCAGGTCCAACATGTGCTGCTGAGCAGCTGTGCCTTCAAGGTTTTCTCTTGAGGTCTGCGAATCTTCTGGTCAACTCATCCAGCTCGGGTATGCCATTATTGCTCTTTTTCTGTCCGCTCTCTATCCCGACGGTGGCAGGCTTCGCACTGCTTCCCTCCTCTGTCCCCGGAAGCTTGACTCGTGGATTTGGATTATCGGGTCTGGGCGCTGGCGGAGCAACACTGACAGGACTCCGCCCTGTTGCAAGACCGCGTGGAGGGGTCGCTCTGTTCAACTCGCTAGTCTCCGAGGCACGACGTGATTCAGACAAATCCGATCCAGCTAATGGATCCGCACGCTGCTTGCTGGGAGTCCGCGGGAGGTCACCTCCTTCGTTGTCGCCGCCATCACCCTTTGAATCGTCTACGAACTCGGGCGGCGCATCGCCCGGCTCGTCTTGCATATCCAGAGATTCTTCACCAGCTGGCCACGAAACTCCATATGCTTTTGCGATCTCCCGTAGATAGCTCTCAACCAGATCTTGTCCCGGTGGACGTACGCGCAACCCTTTCAAAAGTCGATCTGGCACCTTGACCGAATCGACCTTGTTGTCTTGCGCCAGTGTCATGAATTCCTTCCCGTATCGCTCGCCCAGCATGGTCCGAAGCATAGTGAGCTCACGCAGCTCGTGTGGGAAGCGGTGCCAGGCATAAAAGACGACGACAGCCGCTTCGTCCAGTGCAGTATTCATGTAGGCATTCTCCTCTGTGAGCGCATCCTCCGAGACCTCGGCAGTATTGCCAGTGGCGACTGATGCAGCCGTGCCGGCTTCCTTCCTCTGCGCCCCTCCGAGCCAGGAGAACCCGAACCGCGGCCCTGAGCTCTCCCCTGCGGGCTTTGCTGTCCCAGCTGCCGCCGCTGTTCCAGACTGTGCCTGTGTTTGTTTCTTGAGCAATTCCTTGGCGCGTAGTCGCGCGCGGGTTCCCTTCTCGCCGAACGCGAGTTGATCCAACACGTTGGCTCGTGCCAGCAGCAGTTCGCAGTATAGCTCCACCATCTCCATCACCTCCACAGCAATGTCGGTCGCAATGACATTCTCGACTCGAATGCGCGCTGACGGCTCGCGACCTTCGCTAAGTAGCTGGGAAAGTTCGCGGCGTTGAACGACGGAGGAGGCGGTGTCTTTCTTCTGGAGGAGGCGTAGACGAGGGATCAATAGGCGCAGGGTAGATACTAATCGAGTCTTGGATTCCATGAAGTTAGCTTTGGGTTATTCCATGCCCATGTGTTCTGGGACTCCTTTGAAAAAGAGCATTGTGATCGCAACGGATTGGGAGGACCGTGATGACGGTGCGGGGTAAACTCTAGGCAGCGAGGTTTGCAGTAATCATACAGAGACACGCAGGGCATGCGATGCAAACCAATGGCTTTCAAGCTCAGTGTAACTCACAGTTTGCGCCGAGGGAGGCATATTGGCGGTGTTGGTGGTGGAATGGGAGGGATGTTGAAGAGGCGGGGGAACACCAATGCGGCGGCCATGATTAGTTCGGGCCGGCGTCTCCAACTCCCGCCCCTTCGATAATCCCACGTCGGCAACATGACGGGTTTCACGATGAGCGCTACTCGTCATAGGGACCTACTAGAATGCAGATACGTCTATATAGCTATATCCTTAAATAGATCCTCTTAAAACCTAATAAGATTATCTTCTATCTATAAAAAGACCCATCTTATACAGAAAACAGTATATTTATATAGATATAGACTGAGAAGATCGCGCTATTAGTATATCTTAGTATAATCGAGAGATAGAGAACAGTGGAAAAAGAGAGAGACCTATAGAGGAACCCAGTATACTATATATATAGCAGGGCAGTTATAAGCACTGTATATATCTTAGTGTATTGCTTAGATTTTAAGGACCTCCGTACCCACACCCTCCTTAAAGCGCGAAGCAGTAACGAACTTAGGAAGCTACTCACAGATCCTAAGTCTACGACTAGGTCAGTCAAATTTATACTAAGAACGAAGCTCCTTAGCCAATTCAGGAGTATACGGGACACACGCTAGTGATCTAGCGGAGAGCGAGCCTACAGGCCTAGAATAATACAGCAGAGAACAGGAATATAGAGGACTACAGACGAGAAGATCGGGTGTGGTGTATATATATATCTCTTTATGTGTGTACGCTGCAGACATAGCGGGAAACCCCCGCCCGATAGTTTCTGCCGGCAAATCGGGCTACCGTCTAACAGATTGTAGCAGCTTGGGGTTACTTGAGACAAGCTTGGTGCTTGGGGAGGTGTAGATGATGTATTCAGTCTAAGCTAAGAACTATTGATCTACCCGTGGTCACCTGACTGTGACAACCTGCCCCAGCGCAAAAGCGTCGCCGTCCTCGGCGCGTAAAAGAATATCAAAGAAAACTAAACCTACACCAAGTCATGACCTGGCTTCTCTGTCTGCGAACTGTCCGGCGTGGCTTTCTTCTCGGGCTCGTCAGGCTTGTGCTTGTCGGATGCTTCATCAAGCTTGTCGTTTTCCTTCAGAGACGGGAAGATGGCGTAGAGAACCTCGCTGGCCCGTAAACCCACGGCGGCGCTGTGGTCCTCGGCGAGCTTGGCGGCCTGGTCCTTGAGCAGCTGTTGGAGCTCGTCGCGGCGGGATTCTAGCTTGCGAATCCTTGCCTCTAGGGACAGGTAGAATTTTGCCCTATCGGAATGCAGGTGCTCCTTGTATGTGTTAAGCTTGGTGGCGACACACTGTGCATCCTCACTCGTTCGCATGAAAGTATCAAAAGTGGGTAACATCTCGCGCAGCACCGCGATTTGCTGATTTGGTTGGGGCTGGCTTGGTTGGGGCTGTGATTCCTCGCTGGCGGGTACGGCGGGCGGCTCGCTAGCTGGCTGGGTAGGAGCTTTCTCGCTTGCTTTGACGTCCTCTGACAGTCGCTTGCGCACTGCATCTTGTTGCTGGTTAATGCTGAGCAGGTTTGGCGCCTGACAGTTCGTGTAGGCCAGCTCAGCCATAGCCGCATATGGCAGGTCGATCTTCCCTTCCTTGAAAAGTATGCGCAGAGCGAGGGAGGCGTCTTTGTGTGCCGAGCACTTGACCTGGTAGCCGTCGATTCGCCAAAAAGGGCCAAGCTTGTAACCCTTCTGCTCCAGGATCATAGCAATATGATGGTGTTGGACAGCCATCTTGTCGTGCGAGCAACGGCCGCTTTTCTCGGTCACCAACTCCTGGTCCTGAAAATCCCCATCGTGGTGATCAATTTGGCGATAAGTCTGTCGCCCACGGTCGCAGCGGGATCCCGGTTCGCCGATGTTACGCTCGTTGTAGAGGTAGTTGCCAAAAACGACAGGTCCCACGCGGTAGCCCTTCTCTTCACGAAGCAAATCATCAGACTTATTGTCGACAAGCCAGGGAGCATGCTCCGCAGCTTGACCACCGATCAAAGCGTAATAGCCCCGGTATATCGGTGCGCAAGGCAAGCCGTGGGCCCAGATGACTGGGGCTGGTCCCTTCGGCACCCGGGCGGCGCGGATCTCGCCATTCTTGTCAAAATCAGCTGGCCAGCGCTTGCCACGCTCATCGCCGGTGTAAAGCTTTGTGACATAGTAAACGAGCTCGTCGGACAGAGCGACAGACGAGGGGGGGTCAACTCCCTCCTCAAAGTTGTCATAAAGAGCAGGAGTCGACCCGCTCGGTCGTTTCTGCTCGCCCTTGAAGGCGCGGTTGCATTTGTCGACAAGCTTCTGAAAGTCAGGGAGGAAGTCGTCAATATCGCGCTCTGGGCAGAGCAAATCAGAGGTGGCGTCAGCCTTCCTGTCAGTCTTGTCGGCTTTCTTGGTAGCCTTCCTTGGGCTCGGTGCCGGGCTTTGCGACTCGACCTTTCTCTTGCGCGTCCTAGCCATACCGGGCAAAGAGCAAGTGAGAGGTAAGTGAGAGATAAAAAAAAATCACAGAGGGTCTGGAGTAGGTAGAAGATATAAAGAAACTGGGTAAAATTGGAAAGTGAGTCTCACTTCGAGAGTAATGAAGCGTGAAAGGTGGATAGAGGAAGAGATGGAGAGATGGATGAAGAAGTCGAGGGGGCCTGAGGTGAGTTAGGTAAAGCGATGTGATATAGGTGAAGATGAAAATGGCTGAAAAGTTGAAGATGAAAATGTATGAAGAAGTCGAAGGGCCTGAGGTGAGAGGTAGGAGGAGAAATGGAAGAGGGAAAGCTCGAAAGGAGTGTCTGGGGTAAGCGCGAGGCAGCCAGTCTCTGTCTAACGGTCCTCGAACTCCTGAATAGCCTCAGCGGCCCCGATCATATCCTCAGCTCGCACCCACTGGTCCTCCCGCGTGGTTTGTCCTCTCCAGCAGACAAGATATTTGGTAATGAATCGCCGGGTCCCGTCGCGGCGCGGTCGGCCTGGGGCTGGCGTCACCCTCTTGTCGAGGATCCTTTCAACCTCGTAAACCTCCTCGCCGGGGAACCTCTCGTCATCCGTTGGCTGGTGGTCGTTGTACGTCTGCCGGGCCTAAGGGTCATCACCATTTGGTGCTGGCTTGAGGTGGGCTACGCTGATGACAGGGTAAATGTTCCAAGCTGGC
This sequence comes from Penicillium hispanicum, assembly GCF_028827665.1. NCBI lineage: Eukaryota > Fungi > Ascomycota > Eurotiomycetes > Eurotiales > Aspergillaceae > Penicillium > Penicillium hispanicum. Next base: position 2,733,600 of record NW_026623198.1, on the reverse strand, counting down.
GGCAGCTCGAGTTCGTACGCAAGACGTCCCACTCTCCGTTTAACATGCTAACCGGCCGACATAGCGCTATGCCAGCTTGGGAGGTAACCCCCTGGTTCAGTGGAATATTATACCCGGTGCCAAGCCGGATATAGACCATTTGGCCAACCTCGAAATGAATCGGTCTGTGCCGAGCATCAAAATAATACATCATTCTCGTAGCTGTCCATACGAGGGAGTGTTCAGCGTCCGCACAGGCCGCGATATCAGGCTTATTAGCTTGGCGGAACAAGTCCCACGGCTGGCGAAGCTCTAAACCATAAATGAGCTTATGGGGCGATTAACCCATGCTGGCGCTCACAGCAGAATTCTGCGCCGCTTGAAGCGCTGGGATATGGTCAGGCCAGTCCACGCCGAAGTTCGTCGCGACAGCGTAACGGAGCGCAATCTCGACTGTCTGGTTAGACCTCTCAGACTGACCGTCGGCTTGTGGGTGGTATGCTGTAGTAAAGAAAAGCTCAGTCCTTAGTATGCTGAAAAGGGATATCCAGAACTCGCTCAGGAATCTTGAATCCTGATCGCTGATAATCGAGCTTGGGATACCCCAATTATGTGATAGCCAGTAATCAAGTGCAGCTTTGGCCCACTGCGGCGTGTCCCAGTTGATATAGCCCGGGATTATCCTGATCAGCTTTATGAACTTGTCGGTTATGATAAGCGCTGCGTCGAACCCAGCTATAGAAGTTAGCAGACCAGAGACGAAGTCTAGAGTTACTGTGTGGAACGGAAGTAGGGGAGAAAAAATCGGTTGTAAGGATCCGTAGGGCTGGTGCCTGGATATAATGCTCCAAGCACATTGGACAATGGTGGATATATTGCTTTAGCAGCTTGGCGCCCTTGTAAAAGGTGATACCACGGAGCTTGGCCTATGCTCGGTCGAAGCCTTGATACTGCTGGTCGTCATGCACAAGCTTGAAAAAATCTTCCGAGAGCGAGCGTGGGACGCAGATACTGTCTTCTCCGAGGGAGTTAGTGAAGTAAAGGAACCCATCAGCTCCCAGCGAGTATAGCAGCTTGGTCCGGACTGGATCAGGTCGGCATCCTAGCCGAGCCTGCTCGCTCTGCAGCCTAGATTCATCTCGTAAGTAGGATATTAGCTTAGACCATCGCCTGTCTGTCTGATATCCGGCTTGGATGCGCCGCTTCAGGTCGTCATTGACCTAGGTCATCGACATGCGTTAAGCAGTATGCGGAAACATTGTCCACCGAAATAGAATCCAGTCCATCCTCCTCCGCTGGCTAGGAAGGTTCGGCGGACGGTAGACGCGACAGAGCATCGGCCACTCGGTTTGTTGCGCCTAGCCTATAGAGTAACTTCAAACGAAACTGCTGAATGAACTGGGAAGCCCGGACTAGCCGAATATTCTGCTTGTCAAGCGACGCGGAGTATATCATGGTAGCCTTCGCGATATCCACCGAGCTGCTGTGATCTGTGTATATGATAGCTGGTTTATCGAAGGGCGTCGCCTCGATGAGGTGTTTGAGCTTCCTGATGATCTATACCAAACAGGAGACTTCTAGCTCGGTCGCGTGACATATTTTCTCCGCACCGGTCAGGAGGCGGCTCAGGAACATTATAGGTTGGATCTGATTAGCGGGAGGCGGCTTGGAAACATCCTTTTGCAGAAAATCCCCCTTGAGATAGTAGACTATTGCGCCGTAGCCCGTCTCCTTAGAGCCGTCTAGGTTAACGTAAAGCTGGCGGCGACGATCATGATGGACAAGCCACCTTGGGTCGGCGAATTCGGCTTGGAGTGTCTGGAACGCATTTAACTTAGCTTGGGAAGGCTCGGACAGCGTGGCACGTACGCTCCACGATCGGCGGGGAGCACCCTTGATTGGAGACCCGCGAAGTAAGGCAGTCTTACGTAGCTGAAGTGGCTCCAGCTTTTTGTGCGTAATTTTTGATGTAATAACGCAGATCGCCGGTTATGCCGAGATATGTCTCAAGCTGATGGCAAGTTCGGGGGAACTGTAGCAAGCGGATAGCTTTGAGCTGCTTATCCTTTGTGGACATACCAAAAGCGTCGATATTCCTTCCGAGGCAGATTAAGGATGGAAAGCCGACGCGAGCCTTAGATGGGTCTAGCTTGATATTGAACTTTTGCAGAGTAGCAAAAAGCAAGTGAAGCCGCTCGATGTGCTGTTCCAGAGAATCGGCGACTGCAAGGACATCATCGATATACGCACGGCACCACTCGCGAAACTCACGCAAGATATTATCCATCTGGCGCTGGACGTAAGCCACAGAGTTGGCGTTACCCATTGTCACCACAAGCAAAATTTCCTAACCTCGATGGGAAATAATAGCTTGGTTGTGAACGTCATCCGGGTGAACTCTCCACTGGTAGAACATCTTTGCAGCGTCCACAAACGGTAATAAACTTCTTGCCCTGGGCCATTTGAAGAATATCCCCTTGGGTAGGCAGGGGGTATAGGTCAGGGACCTGCTTCCGGTTACTATCACGCTTGTCGATGACAGGACGGCCTTTCTTGATTCGGTTCCCTTAAGCATCGATGATATACTTCCAGACGACAAAGACGGGGCTACAGCTTTTTACATGCTGCGTGGCATACGCCATTTTGCCTTGCTCATATAACTCATCAAATGTGGAATCGATTACCGCTTCAGCCTGAGGAGCTTGTCGGTAAACTTGGGTCCTCGTAGGCGTAGCGGCCTCGGCTATAGGAAGTCTCATCCACTGGTCTTGTGGAATATCGACGAAGCTGGGATTCGACCAAATATCGTATTGGAGGACGACGTCGGCTAGTTTCCTGGCGACATCAGGGGTACCGTATACAACAACGCCATTTGGCAAGGTCGTCTGTAACTCAGCGGGGGGAGGTTCCGGCGGGGTGTCCTCAACATCCTGAGTGGGCTTCGCTTGTTCGATCTGAGAGCCGGCTGTGGTCCGTGCGCTAGCAGAAACCTGGCTTGTGACTTGAAGCGCGACAGCGGGAGCGCAGCTGTAGGTAGCCGGCGTATCGTGTCCGTTACCTGGTGGCAATTCCGGGGTCTCTGGTTCACCAAGTTCCGTGGTCATGCAAAAGGAGTATGGAAACTTCTTGTAGCACAGAGCTGTAGCGTCCGCGGACACGCGATAAGCTGTCGTGTAGTCGGCTTCTAGGAGATGCCTAAGCTTGTCCTTCTTCTTCACCAGCTGCACTTTATCTGTGGGGTTTATAACTATGATATGATCCACGCCGGCGTCGATAAGTATAGCGGGTATATCAAACCTATCGCGGGTTGACTTAAAGATAAAATCACGATCACACGGGAGCTGCCTACGGACCTTGACGGGAACGTCGATGGACTGGAAAGGTGGGACCTTGATGCGCTCAGATGCGTAGACAGGACGCTGGTGCTGAAAACCTGGCTTGGTGTGGATAGCCATAGGGAAAATGACATTGTGACAAGCCTCGATGATAGCCTGGGCACGCGGGAAATCGAGTATGAAACCCTCCGGTCCGAGGACATCGTTGCCAATAAGCAGCTTGGCCTTGAGATTCTGTACAATATGGGCCTCAATCGTCAGCTTAGCGGTCGCCCTTTGTCCCTTGGAACGATCGTTATCCAGTAGGTTCCCATTTGTCTGGCGGCCGGCGAAGTACATATCTAGCTGGATATATTCTTGGGACAAATGGTGGGAGCCGATGCCGCTCACTGGAATAGGATTCGCTAGGCGGATCCGTTCAGCTGGGAGCTGGTTTACTAGCTTAGAATCGATCAAGGTTATTACGCATCCGGAGTCTAAACAGCAGGTTATGATATTTGACGTAGAAGCCAGACCGACAGCGGCGGTGGCATATCGCCAAGTCCGGAAGGCGTAACTAGGGGGATGATTCCGAACACGATTTGACGAGATGACTGGGACATCTAAAGCCGCAAAGTTAGCAACGGCCTACCCTGGTTCCAGGGTCGCCGAGCTTAGTATGCATGCGTGGCGGCTGTGCCCTGCTGATTAAAGTTATGCGGGCGGTCAGTGAGTAGTAGCTGATTCGGCCGGGGGCCTTGCTGCGCTTGGCTTTGTGTCTGCCCTTGGCTAGCCAGAAAGGCTGGTCTCCGAGCTTGGTATTGCTGCTGGCTATACTGGGTGAATGGGGAAGGTCCATTAGATGGGTGCCGATATTTAAGCGGTGGTAAGCCAGGAAAATTCTGGCGGTAAGCTTGAGATTGGTATTGATACTGATTTCTATTCTGGTTCTGCGGGAAACGATTGAACTGTGGATAAGATTGCTGATTGAAACGACGCTGATTAAAAAACTGCTGATTAAAAGATTGAGACTGGTACGGCGGCGTACGCTGGAAGCGAGATTGACTAGCTTGGGACTGGTAACTATTATAGTACTGTCGGGCGTCAGAACGTTGATCATGCTGGGCACGGTTTGTAGCCTAGGGCTGGACTTTATCCGACTGATGGCGACGTGTAACTTGGTCCTTCCAGTCCCGATAGTGTGTATCCAACGATTCTATGAACTTGGTCAGAGAGGTCTCTTCGGTTGGCTCCGGGATGTCTCTGCGTAGGGAGGGTTTAATATTATCGCGAATTCGAAGCATTTGGTCATACGTCGAGACGGAACTGGTGGCCTTGAGTAAGCGGATCATGTTCTGGGCATACTCACGGGGGGTCTGTCCTTTACGAACGTTGGACACTGGTAAGCTGTCTTGTCAAGCTGAATAAGCGCTTCGGTTCTGTTAGCCTTAAATCGCTTCTTGAGCATATGGAACCAGCCGTCGTTAAGCGGGGTAATATTCATTAAACGCTTTTCTTCAGCTGTCAGTTCCTGGGAGTACCAGCGGAGTGCATCGCCACGAAGACAGGAGTGGATATTTGCGCGAACAACTTCTTCCGACTTCAGGAGCTTAAGATCGGCCATACGGTCGATAAAGACAAAAACGTCGGTATAATAGTTCGTATAGTCGACGAGCTTGATGCCATCTTCGCTGTCCATTCCTGGGTCAAAGTAACCGACATCGGATGCCTTCCAGTGCGTATCATTCGTCGTAAGCTGTCCTGGTTCACCTTAGGGGCCAGTAGGACCCTAGGGGCCACGCAGGTCGGCTAGTTCTCCAGCTTGGACCATAGTCTGTATAGCTTCTCGGACCTGGGTGGCGACCGGCTATGCCAGCTGGGCATTCTCATCTGTCTGCTGCGTAGACATGGTGTCGGCTTCCTTCGACGAGATAGCTGTCGCTGGAAGAGGTCGAAGAAATGGGAGGAGGTCAGGGGAAGGTAAGTGTTCAGGGGAGTAGGTCTCCTCAGCTAGCGGGGGGAGCGGTGCAAAAATGGGTTGGCCGATACAGCGAGTGGAAACGTCAGCGTGGGACGTGTGAGTGGGAGGGGCTAGCGTGGCTAGGCCAGCTGGAGATCTGGTGGGTGTTCAGGGTAAGGAGAGCGATGGGGTAGTAGTATCCTCCTGCGCTACCGTCTGTTCTGCTGTCCGCGAAGGTGCAGCAGCCGTCTGTCTCTGACGCGGTCGACCTAAGGGTCTAGCTGGAGGGTCCACAGCGGATACTGGCTGTAACCCTAGGCGTGTGGCTAGACCGAGAAAGGTACAAACGGCCTGATGGAGAACTGATCGGTCGATCGGCCAGTCTGGAGGGTAAGGATCAGCGTGGCTTGGAAGGAGAGGGAGTTCGTGCGACGAGAGTAAATGTTCGACGTGATGCAGCGTGTCAACGTCAAAGTCAGTTGACTAAGGCTGAGCGTCCGTGCGAAAATTCCTAAACTGGACGGCGAGCTCGATAGCAGCTTGGAGTCGCTTGTCTATTAACTTGACGTAGCTGACAGGAGGAGAGGCTGAGGGATTTGGCTGTGAAGTTGTGGCTTGGGAAAAGCAGGGTAAAACCCGGGTTATGTGACGCCTATGCGATCCTGACGCAACTTGTCGCCGCTTACGGAGACCCCGTGAGGATTGCAACGCGCACCGCGTTAAGAAAACTTCCTGTAGAGAAAAAATCAAATAAAACAACCCAGGGAAGAGCCCTCTGGAAAGAAACTAAGACATGCTACCAGGATGTAGCAGCTTGGGGTTACTTGAGACAAGCTTGGGGAGGTGTAGATGATGTATTCAGTCTAAGCTAAGAACTACTGATCTACCCGTGGTCACCTGACTGTGACACAGATCCGAGAATGAATGGATAATAATAATAATAATAATAATAATAGTATAGGACCTCTTTGACACAATACTCGCCAAGCTCAAAGTTGCTTGATGCTCTGAATCAACGCCTCTCGAACATCAGGAGATCGATCAGGCCCCACTGTGGCATGCTGGTCATCTTGCAAATCAGCTGCGATAATCATGCCTGCCTGACTATCCCTGGCTGGATTGGTTGAGTCCTCAAAAGTGTTCTCTGTCAGATCATCCGGCAGTTCAGAGCCACTGACACAACGAGCAAGGGTCTTGAGAGTCGACTTGTGCAAGTAAGCGCCCTCCGACGGCCAGAATCTCTTTGCCTCGACCTTCTCGGTAACATCGGCGAGTTGCAGCTTTTTTGCCTGCAGGTACGAGATGATGAACCGGAAGTATAAGTATCGGCGACGCGGACGATTATCGTTGAGGAACTGTAAGACCCGTCCATCTAAGTCCTGTTCAGTAATTAGCGACATCCCTATATGATTACTCTATGAAGGTGGTTTACCTCCACCCTGGTGTAAATTCCGTTGCCGTGATTATACACCATGTCCTTGCCCTTGGACTCATCTAGGACCACACATCGCCATGTTGTCGGGGCAGTCATCTTTCCAGGGATCGGGACCACGGCAATGACCCCTTTGTCGAGAAGGACTTCAACAGTGCTATAGAGAGAGAGCGCTAGAGAGGATGAGAGCTCGTTAGCAAAGTCGGTAATTCAAATGGTAGGAATATACTTACCGTTTCGAGGATCTGAGAGAACCACCTCTCCGACTCCGAATAGATGGGCCACCTCGTCCGCAGTAAAACTCTTTGGCACAAGATGAGCCGCTTTGACATTCGACTTGGGTATCATGAGACCGAGGACCTGGCACCATGACGTATTGTGTTCGCAGTGCTCTTTAATGCCGTAGTATTGGTTGACTTCTTTCCTAAACCGGCTTTGATCAAACGGCTTAGCGCGTTGCTTAGCAGAGGCATTCATCACGCGCGGAATGATGGTATCTCTGTACGCCCTCTCCAGAAGCCCATCGTCGGATGGCCGGCGGAGCCTTTGCCGCTTCGATTCCACTGCATCTTCAAGGTCTTCCACTAGTAAAATTCGTTGTCGCTTGAGAATCGAGAGTGTCGAGACTGTGGATCTCATTCTATTGATGAGAGGGGCGAGTTCAGATTGTAAAACTGGGTCCTTCACGCGTCCAGCCACTGCAGCTTCGGTAAGACCGTTTTTGACGCATTCGATGTAGGCAGTCTCATCCTCCAGGGCTGCAATCTTAGCATCCAGGAAGTCTGAAGCCATAGACGCAGCCGACGATATGGATACTTCCGACAGTCTAGAGGCTGCGCTCACGGAGCGCTGCTGCTGCTCTTTCATAGCTTGCCGGCGCTCTGGTGTGACCAGCGACGAAATCCTCTCGGGAACCAGGAAGGGAGGGACCAGAAACGAGACTGGGGTGCCAGGCATGATTGCAATGATGGAGTAGTTGATGAAAAGAAGGCAGACGAATCTCAGACTTAATGTGGGTGATTTTTGAATAGAGGATATTATTTAAAGGGAGGGCAAGAAGTCATGGGTGCGGCCTTCCATACTGTAGATCTGTACTAAGCCTATTTCGGCGAAACATAAACCCCACGCTTTTACTAGAACGAGATATCTGCTCCACTCCTCCGTAACACCTACGCCATCAATACCATGCCAGTCTGCAGGATGAACCGTGGCTGAAGAAGCAGATGCCCAACGGATTTGGCCCTGTTTTCTCCATCGTCCTGCACAGCGAGGACTATGCTCGAGTACTACAAAGCAAGCTTAGCTTTTTCCAGCACGCGACGAGTTTTGGTGGAGTTGAGTCTCTGATTGAGTGGCGTGCTCTCTCGGACTCCCGGGTGGATCGAAAGTTGCTGAGAGTCAGCGTCGGACTGGAGAACTGGGAGGATCTGAAGGAGGATCTGCTTCAGGCATTTAAATCTGTCGCTGGCGCTCAATGATCAAGATATACTCGATTCGACACAGAAAATGCCATACGGACATGAGGCAATGCAGAAAAGCACGAGGGCTCCCAGGGTTACGAAGCAAGGGTTGATTCTGCATATATATAGGAATCCGTATCGTTCATAATCTTCCAAAGCAGTCAAATCCTTGAATAAAAGTTACCCGAAATTGCTTTCAGCCACACAGAGCCTCTATTTTATAGTATCATTTTACCCGGCCTAGATCCAAAGCCAGTCCCGGCCTAGTTGGCCAATATTGAAGATCCACTGCGAACGAGCCTTCTCCGGCGAAATATTTTGACGCCAGTATTCCTGCAAGATCTTCGCGGCGTTGACTGCGTTCAAGCAGTTGGTGATAGCCCAGAATCGTTCCAGGCATCCAACAACGAAGTCTCTTTGAGCTTGCCAGTCACACTCCAGGCCAGCAATGAATACTGGCCATAGTATGCACTTGAACATGTCAGTGTCACCTTTCAAAGAATCAACAAGGCCCAGGAGCTCCAATACCAGCTCCTCCTGGGCCGTCACCTCCTCAGTCAAAGCATCGAGAATTCGCCTGCCATATAAGAGGGTCCCAAGTTGGTATGACTCTGACAATTTGCTCAGACTGACTACCTCTTCCGGCGAAGATTGACGAGATTGTTGTAGATTCGAGACCCAGGCGTGGGAATCGAAATTCCGGACGAGCTCAAGTAAACGCGCTGTCTCCTCTGAATGAGATCTGATCACATCGGGATCCAATGGCTTTGCTTCGTGTATGCTATCTCGATGCATAGACAGACGCTGAATGGCAGTCAATATATAGTCAGGACATCCGAGAAAGGACTGTTCGACGGTCTCCCGGGGCTGCAGCTCGGGTTGGTAGAAAGAAGAAAACTGCGACAAGAGCCGAGGGCGCAGGAACGTGGCCCCGAGCGTTTCGATCCTGGAGTTGGAGTCTGTCAGCCCAGCATAATAAAAAAAAATGTGTTGGTCGACTCACAGACGGATCTGTTTCGTGATAAAACCTCGAATTTCTTGTACCGTCTCGCCGGGGCCTCGATTTACGCCAGCCGGAGACACGGACTGTGGGTAAGTCGAAGCAATCAAGTTTTTGGCCCCTTCCAGGTGGAGATTCCAGCCATCACTGCCGGATTCCAGGAGATCTAGAAAGATCAAAAGAAAAATGCTAGCCACTGTGGTGTCCTGCTTCAATCTCCTTGCATCACGCAGTGAATGTGACAATGCCTCCATGGCTTGATGCTTGAAAGAGAGTGCACTTCGATTGGCATTAATGAGTGGAAGTAATGTAGGTGTTTCCTCTGGCTGGTAGAACGATTGGCCATTGTTGGCATGATGGCGAGCCGCAAGAGCAAGAAGGGCTTTCAAGAGGGCTTGGTCCTTCAGACCAAGCGAGATCAACCTTCGAAAAGGATTGCGATCGCTGTCATATACAATAAAAAGCTTGCATATGCGTTTATTATCTGATAGATTGTTAATACCAAGCATGACGAGGCAGCGCTCGGCATACTCACAATAATCGATGTAGTATCGGGACGCTCTATCCAGATTTCGACAAGATGGGTCCTGCAAAGCGAAGGGCAGACTCAGAGAGAGACCTATATTCGAATCAGAGTAAGCTAAAGTATAGACAATCCATTTCGGGGGTATGACCAAAGCGCCAGGATCAGACGAAGATGGGGAGTGTGGGCTCCTGGTATAGAATGCCTTACCATGACTCTCTGGCCGTTCGAGGCATCTTGGAGCTGTCTTCTTGGTCAAAGCACGCCTTGATTCCCCAGGCAATCCACCACTCTCTTTTCCAGTGCCGGAAGACGCAGCTGAAGTTGCATACGATCGCCCTTGCATTTTCCCGCGGACGGCGACGCCCTTGACCCATCGGATCGGGCGTTTGTCGAGGCATTCCAGGCCAGCCTTCTCACACTTGGTGCACGGCACACCCGACTGGTCGCATTGGATGCGCCGAGTGCGACAGGTGTAGCACGGGCTGGACTGGGCATGAATCATTGCCAGGGATGTTTGGATTCTCCAGTGGCGACACTCCCGTCGGGTGGAAATGGGGTTTGCTGACTGAGCGGTGGAAAGCGCGTACGTGCGCTGGATTCGCCGATGGTGTTGACAGAGGCAAGATCGAACGTCTACTCAGGATGAATGACTCAACTATCGAGTCGCAGGGAGATGTACGGAACATTGCAGGAAATCTCATGACCCCACACTGGTCATGCAGCCTGATAACAGCTGATAACGGCTCGCAGATCTCGAGGGCTTGCAACAAGTCGGCATTGCTCTTTTGGCCTGGGATTTCTCTTCAGATGGTGTTGTGATAGCAAGGTACATTCCAAATAGCCGTCATCCTGGTTAATCGTATAAAGTTGTTTCCACGCTGATTCTGACATTTCTAGTTCGTCCACTTGCTCTCTAGATTGATCAACCATCTCATCATTCCACATTCCACATTCCACATGGGGGCCACCTCAATAATTCCGAAGAGGCAAGACTACGGGCTGTGGTCGGCTCGGAGGCCAGAGGTTCTGGACACCTTTATCAACGAAATACCCATATTCACCATACCACGCATACGTTTCGGCGTTCCAAATGACGTTCGGATTATCGGGGATCGGTTGGCCACAGTTCCAGGCGAGCTCAGCACATTCGACGAGTCCGTACGTCTCTTCAACAACGAGGTCCTCGTTGGTTGGTCCAATCCACCAAAAATGAGTCACCTCATGCTTGACGGTAAGAGCTATGGGAAGCCGAGTCAGTCGTATCAGAAAAGGACCCCGGGATATGTTTGGCTTAAGCGTCACTTACCATCTGTGCCCGTATACTGGTCACTGTGGTATTCTGCTCGGACCGCATCCTGGCTGCCACTTTTCAACTGGTCAAACCTTGGCAGCCCGAAGAAACTTGGACAGAAATTGATCGTACTGCTGGGCTCGTTGATTTCCGATCTTGTCGCCGCCCAATCCTCCTCGCAATGTTCCACCCCATCGTACATGAACGAGTCCTTGCAGCTGATCACGACTTGGGTATTGCTCTCGCGGCCACTGGTTCCGGGGTCGGAATTTAGCTTCGTGGCCAGGTTCCGCAAGATTCTCTGGATTTGCATTGTGCCGTCGGCGGAAGAGTCGAGCGCGAAAAACTGAACATAACTATCCATCCAAGCCTGATGGTTAGTCACTAGTGTCAAGTGGGACGATAGACAGAAAAGAAGGAAGACCACAGACCCTGGATCATGCTGATTGATATGCTGCTGCGCAATTGAATTTAATTTCACCTCTTTCACCGTTGGCCATGTCACCGTGTTGAATCGTGTCCAAGCTGTGTCAATCAGCTCCAGAGCACCCACCCAGGCGCGCTGCACTGCCATGCGTCGTGTCTCCTGCCCATTCTGGGGGTTTGGTTTGTCACAGCTTGCATCCCAGGTGATACCGTTCTGGTTCATGGAGTACTGGCCATCGCGCTTAGGGATACTAAGGCCTGTAACAAACTGCAGACCAAGTACTTGCCAGAGCAGAAGCAGAATGAACTTGGCAGGAGCAGCCATTCTTGTGAATTGAAAAAAGCCACGACAGGGCAAATAACTGGATCTGGACAGGGTTAAAAGAGACCCCATTATCAAAATTTATGTATTCTGTTGGAATGAGTGTGTGGAGACTCGCATTAATAGTTTATCCTTTTCCTGTATGTTATGATTAGTTAAGCGTACGCCCCTAAATTGGCAGATTGGGCGGAATAGCAACTTAGATTTCTCCTTGATTCTAATTGGATGGACTTAATCTCTTTACTATCCTTATACTAATCTTTAGGGTTTAGATTTGCCCTAACACTTATAAATATATTAAGAAGTATAGGGATTATATTTAGAAGTAACTATTCTAATAGGCTAGCTAGTCTATTATTAATTAGGCTGACATAGCTCGCGAGGCGTAGAGCATCGGAATTATAATGCTGCCGAATCCGAGGCCTTGGCGGGCCCACTCCTACGCCTACTGAGCTGGGTCATATCGGCGCAAACCTCCACCCTACCCAATCCCTACCTAGGTAGAAAGCGCGGCTGATAACATGATCCGTCATCTTCCAAAGTCTGGTTGCCTGGAACCTCATGGGTTGTGACCCGACAAAGAATCCTTTCACCATTTGGTTGACATCTTGGATCCCGGCAAATCTCGATGGTTCACAATCAAGGTTTGAGCGCCGAGATATGGCTCCTGGTCATGGAGCTCCTAGACCAGCCATCATTAACAGCTCTTGCGGAGGTTTCCAAGGGCATGCATGCGCTCAGCTCGCCTGTCTTGTACTCCAAGATTGACCTAAGTGTCCACAATCTGAATCCTCGATTCACCACCGAGGGCGAGCAGGCCCTCGCGCAGAAGGTCTTTGGCCAGCAGAATTTATTCATGCAACAACTACTCGACCGACCAGAGCGGGCCTTGCGGGTGCGCTCTTTCACATGGACGATGGGCCTGCAGCAACAATGCGAGTTACCTCGATGGTCGCAGAAAGGGACGCGAGCACCGATCCACCAGCTGGAAAATATTTACACTCTCTACCTGTCTCTGCGCCACGTCACCCACGTGGATATCAACGGAGGGGAGCTCCATGAGTACCCCTATCAATCGCTTCCTCCTCTCTTCCCCGAGGCGACTCATATCCGCCTTAGCGGCCAGATGCATTATGCGCTCGCCTCGGCAATCCTCCATGGCCCACAGCAAGCACCCTTGGAATGCTTATCTCTTGAGAATCTCTTGGAGTGTGGCTGTCTCAAAACGGGTCAGAACTTCCAACCGCAATACGACCCTCGCTTCAAGTATCGGCCTCAACTACTCCCGCTTGAAGAAATCTGGCCGGATGGTGGGAAGCCTGTCCAGGTGGCACCGGGAGAGATGACCCGCCTTCTATGCCCTGCGCTTCAATCCCGTTGCTCCCGTTTGCGCCGCTTCACATTCGGTGTGCTCGACCTCACATCCGAGTCTGGACGCAGGATTCTCCCTCCGGGCTGGTGCACTCGGAACGTGGCGATTCACGACGAGTTGACCGCTTTCTTTCGCGCGGTCCAGCCGCAAGAGACGGTATTGGTGTATTCACGTCTCTCTCCCGAGCGAAGAGCAGAGCTCGTCTCCCGTTACGGGCGACGCCGGTGCGTTGTATCCCGTCGGCCGTCATCCGCTCCCCGGCACAGGCTGCTTGACACTTTGCTGGACGGGTGGCCAGGATTGCAAACACTGGAGATTCGTGGGGGGAACAGAGATGCGGACTTTCCAAATACACCAGCGCAGCCTTTCCCGTCGCTAGTAAACCGCCCAGGTCTGGAAAGGGTTCAAGTCTATTTTGAGCCGCATAGTTGGGACACCTATCACGGTCGGATCGGAACTGCCAGCCTTCATGGTTGAATCAGACCAACCGAGTCAATAGAAAGCTTATCTCCCGGTTGAAGGGGTTGGTATCGCTCCTATGTACTTGATATGTCGCGATATGAATATACATCATGACATAAACACAATTTCTAACCTGGTCAAGTAGCGTGTAATATAGGTTGATTCAGCCCGACGGGCATTGGCCGCGGTCTGGGCGATGGCCAAGAAATTCAAGATAGAAAGAAAGAAGACTCCCGGAAGGGGCCATTTTCTCTGGAGATTAATTACATGGATAATAATAAGACAAGTAATGATTAGTATAAAAATAAAACTTGAACACCCGAAAAAAAAAGATCAGGTCCTGCCCGGAATCGAACCGGGATCTAAGGAATCAGAATCCTTCGTGATGAACCATTACACTACAAGACCCTGCTTGATATCGGGGGGCCATTTTTTGATTACACGAGCGGACGCTGTCGAAGGGATGCAATGAAAGCAGTTGGCAAGTGGCAAATCCCAGTAGAATGGCGCCGCGTTTACAGCTACAACACATTTCTGTCCATCGAATTCTTTCTAACCTTGCACTGCCATCGTATGTAATGGTTTCTTACTATTCACTTACCCTACCTAGGTACAGGTCAATGGAGAGGTGTACATTTAAAATATATATTAAAAGTAGAAGGCATTTATGTCTGTATGGATGACCTTCTCAGCCACGGTCAGCCTAACAAGAGATTTTGCTAATACAGCGTAGGTACCTATAGACAGACCGACAAAAGACAAATAGCCCTGCCACCGAAGGTGATGCATGGAGTGTCTAGCACCATTTTCATATAACCGTTCCCAAATTGTAGAATATTTGCTTGCGTAGATGCTAATGTGTGGAACTACCTATAATCTGCCCCGAATAGAAGGATTTGTCTGTATACCGACTTCCTGCCCCTACATCGAAGATATACACCAAGAACATACGTAAAAAGCAGTAGTTGATGAACTGCACCATCCACAGGGAGACGGCGGTATAGGATGCTAGTCCCTGAATTACACATATATATAGCCATTTCATGAGTTGTGGAAGAAATTAGTTGACCTAGCAGGACTAGCATGGAAAAAGTAAGCTCAAAGACACTACTCGCTTTGGCTGCAACCAAAACCAAGAGGCTTGAGACCTTTATCTGGGGAAGCCTGGGTTCCAATCCACCTGCAAGTCTGTGGCGAGAAGACGAAGAGAGAATTTTGGCGGATTGATAGTCTGTCACCGGAAGGTCTTCAGCCTCTGCGGGCGCGGCGGCGGCAATGGGGTCCCTCCCAGCATTGGAGGCAGCGGGCCACGGTCAGAGCGACTAGACTCCAAAGAGGCGTGCTGATTGCTCATCTCCAGACAGGGTACTTGCAAGTACTTTGATTTGGCACCGCAAATGCAGCCAGATTATTTACCAAGGCCGACATCGGGACACAAGACGAGTCAGAGACGGGTTATTATGCCTACATACACAGCTGTGAACAAAGAAAAAAAGGTGGGCATTCTCAGGTTCATGATGGATCTACTCCGTAAAAGGACACGAGATATACTACTATTAGAATGCTACAGAATGCAACTGCCAATTAAGGGGCCATTTGGGGTCGGAATGGGCGACGCAGAGTGGAGGGAAGCCAGTCGTTGCTAACAGCGAGCCCTACCCGGCCCACCTGAATGGCGCACCCTGGTTGGCCGGCTCGGTTTATGACATCATGGGCATGGGACAAGAAAGGCGCGATTCCCTTTTTGGGAGACTTTTATACTTGGGCACGCTTAGCTGGGGGGAAACTCGGCCACTTGGTTCGTGGTGCGGTTTGATCGTGTTTCAGTTCCCCAGTGCTATCTTTGGATCATACGCGGACTAGCACCTGGGAGATGCGAGATTAGCATGTATGGCGCCCCTATATCTAGCTGGCTCGCACGCCGTGGCTGATGAATCTTTGCACCACAGTCTTTACCTCCAAGTCCCTCGCTACACTGCGCCTGAGATACAGATAGTTACTGCTATTCCTACCCTACAGTGTGTGCATGTCCTATCAATCTTGTGACTCAGAACTTTGACTAACCTGTATTTATCAAGTTCGCAGACCATTCCTTCGTTATGGCACCTACGATGAACACTATGATGGACGCCACAGCTACGCTTCTCAAACGAGACTCAGGCTCCACCTCTCGTTTCTCTCTTTATGTCTTCTGCATTATCATTGGCTGCGTGGTGATTATTTTGATTGGGTTCGGCTTCTGGACGATGTACCACGGAATTGACGAGGAAACCGGACACGACATTCCCTTCCAGCAGAGAAAATACATGCGCGAAGTACGACAGCGGAATCTCAATGTCCTCGCATATCAGGCACGCAGGCCGGATATGGTCATTCCGGTGGAAGAATTGAATTACTAAGATAAATTGGCATTTGGCTGGGGTTTATTGGCGTTTATCACGGAGGGCACAGGCGACATGAGAACCATCTTTCTTTTGTGACAATATATATTACCAGATTATGCGGGGAGCTTTATTCGAAACAGCGGCAGACAATGGCCGTGAAGGGAACATATATGGAGATAATCTTGGAAAGTATGAATTGCCAAGCATGATACTAGGTACTAGGGTGTCCTTGATACAAACCAAAAGAAAGGGGGGACTAATCTTTGAATACCCTGGTCCGGCAATCCCGAGTCCTGCTGACAGTACAAGCACATGCATCCAAGAAATTAGATGTAGAATGTAAATTGAAGCCCATTTTCCTATTTCCAACCACAAGACCCATCCGGACTCTGTCGGCTGGAAAAAACATCACCGGTCGTCGAATGTAAAGGCAAAAACCCAATGCGTATCAGAAGCGAGAAAGGAAAGGGATATCCAAAAAAAAGTTTGAAAAGAACAAATGCTGATGAGCCAAAGGATATATGTGTAAGTCGTAAAAGCTTTAGAAAAAGGTTGGCAACGTCGAGTGTCGTCATGATCGATAGAAAGGCATCTAGCAGGGATGCAAAGAAATGTAGAAGCAATTATATAGAAGTGAAGATTAAGTAACTGGCGCAGAGAATCAAATCGATGAATGTCTGCTGGCGTGAAATCGCGGACTCGGATTTGGTGGGACTGTCCCTGCACCCTTATACCCAGCCATGATAGCAAGGACACCCAGCTAGTCACGATGGATCTAAAAGTTCACCATCATGACAGCGACGGCACCGAGAACCAGACCCATCACAGAAAAGGTGGTGCTGGCAGCACCGCTAACGCTGGTCGAAGACGAAGCGGAGGGAGAAGAGCCAGTGGTCGAGAGCGCCGAGATTTGCGCGGTGCCAGTCAAGACGTGGGGACGGTAGGTGTAGCTCATTGAGGGGCTGGACAAGGGAATCCGGGTGCTAGTCGGAGAAGAGCTCGGGGTGGGAGTAACCTTAGATGTAGAACTGGAGGTAGGGGTAGGAGTGTGGGTAGAAGTGGGAGTAGACGACGTTGTCGGGGTGGGAGTGTAGGTGCTAGTAGGAGTGGTCGAGGTGGTGGAAGTGCTCGTCGAAGTCGGAGTGGTGCTGGTACTAGTGCTGGTACTGGAGCTCGAGCTGGTGCTAGTGCTGGTGCTAGTGCTGGTGCTAGTGCTGGTGCTGGTGCTTGAGCTGGTGCTGGTGCTCGAGGGGGTAGCGGAGCTAGTGGAAACCGAGACAGTCTCACTTGCGCTGGAGCCGCTGCCACCGAGCTCGAAGACGACAATGTTGGCCTTGACGCCCTTGGGGGCAGTGACCACGCAACCAGTTGCACCGCCAGCGCCAGTAAAGACATCGGGAGCATGCATCTCGTTAACACCCATAGACGAAGGGTCGATCCTGCAGGGCAGACCGTTGCACTCGCCACCCTCACATTCAATCTCAATACCAAACTCAGGCTTGACATCGCGGAAGGGAGTGGCGGGCTCCAGGTAAATAGGGTTCCAGCCGATCTTGACATAGGTATCGCCAGAACCATCGGTGTTGGCACCGGCAGTGTAGGGGGACCAGTTACCAACCGGGTTGTCGCTGGTACCCCAGATACAACCCTCCTCGACAGTAACACCAGGGGCGTTAATGTAGTACTGGGCAGCAGTCGAGCACCAGTAGGAGGTACCGGGAACAGCAAGAGTCTCCAGCTCCTCGACCAGGGTCGGGATCAGCATGGCCTCGTTACCGGGCAGCACGGTCTGGCAGAAAGACACGGACTTGCCGGCCTTGTTCTTAGCCTGCACAGAACCAGTGCCCGACTCGCAGTACCCGCGATTGGGGAACGGCTTCTGGATCTCGCCGTTCTCATCACAGTACAGACCACCGTTCTATATGAGCTGTCAATGTCGATCCCCCTTGCATATGACAGGTGGAGTGGCATGCCGCTTACCATGGACAGGGGGTAGGTGTAGGAAGTAGCCTTAGGATCCCACTGCGTGGAAACCTGACCGGGAGGGCAGGCATAGGGGCAGTAGTTGCCAGGATTGCAAGGCTGGTTAGGGCTCATGGCCCAACCAGCGTTCTGCTCATTGGGGGTGACCGAGACAAGACCAGCATCGCTAGGGAACTGGCACTGGCCGCTCTTCTTCTGAAGGGTGTTGTTCTCGTCAGAGCGGGCTTCGTGGAAGTGGGCATGGTGGAGGCCATGGCCGTGGTGGGCGGCGTCCACGCTCGCAATGAGGGCGACGAGCACGGCGACGCGGGAAGAGGTGGTCTCAAACTTCATGGTGTAGATATTAGAAAGAACGAATGAATATGAAGCGAGGTTTCAAAAGAGTGACTGAAAAGAACGAAGGCCAGCAGGCCGTGGGACGCAGAGCTCGCAGAGTATGAGGTCAACGGTCGAAGGAGAAAAGAAGTCGCAATTTGGGGGGAACCGGCCAGAAAAAGGGACACAGCCCTCTGCCCTCTGCAGGCCTTGCCCAATGGCCCCGACCGCCGTCTGTTGTTGTTGAAGCTAGTGAAGACCCAAGCGCACTGGATCTAGGAAGATGTGCGCCCCATTCAGGGCACCCGACCACGAACCCACCGCGGACCCTGAATGGCTCTCTGGAGGGTTCATCCAAAGACCCCAGTCCCAATCCGGAGGCAAAAGCGCTCAGCGACGCCTTGCAAAGCGTGCCAATGCTTTGCAGGCCAAAGGCTACCCCTGACCCAACTCTGCTAGTGGGCAGCCACATGGAGCCGCTAAGCGCTCTAGCGTCAGGGGCACCGAGATCTTGCCCAATGACTGTCTGCAGTACCCCAGCGGTTCCTGCTTGGCAAGTGGAGGAGAGTCCAATAGCCTCGTCGAACTGGTTTGCAGTGGAGAGATGAACCCTTGGCAGAGGAGAACAACGGGTGTTTGCGGCAGCATGGGGATTCGCGTGGATCGCATCGCGCGGACCTTGGGCTGGGATGCAGAGGGAGAATGGAGTCTCGCCCGTTTGCGATCAATAAATTCGTGTGGAAGGACTTGTCGACTCAACTGGAATCGCGAGGGTTCTTTGGCCTGGAGGGACCCAGGGGAAGGTGGGAGGTGGTTGGACGGGAAGGTCAAGTCCCAAAGAACAAACGTCAATCTCCCCCCACTCTTTCTCTTCACTTTACATGTACTCTTTCCCCCGGGCTCCGCTAAAAAGCACAGGAATCTACGTCGGTTGGTGTCCTCGGATCGCTCGTCAATCCCAATCAAACCCGCTTGCAATTCTCATCTCCCTGGTCTAGGCTTGCTGATCGTGATATTAGACGCCTGATCTTGGTGACCTGCCTGACGAGTCTCCTACGACTAAGGGGAAACCGGGGCGTGCACATTGATTATGATCTGATCATTTGACTATCCCCTAATGGCATGATTCATTGATTATCCGACCGCGCATCTTCCTGCGAACCATGTCCTAAACTACCGAGTCACAGTCGTCGATATGGCTTGGTCTCTGCTAAGCTTCACCCAGTCTTGGCTTTGGGGATGGATCAAGTCGAATCGCAGCTCATTTCCCGCGGAATGACAGCTGTGTCTTCTCTATACACCTCCAAGCATGAAGCATACGGCCCCCTCACCGAGAGGGCTGTCGTGAGCGGAATCTGCCAACTGAAGTCGATGCCAACCCGGGAAGATGAGGTATCCGACTTAATCCGGCAACCTCTGATCGTAATGGATTTACGCAAGGCCTAAGGTGCAGAATTGACTCTTCTCTTTGGAACCTCATCGCCGTCCCAATGCCCATGAACCTTGGAAGGCTTGCGAGCCATCGTGGGCAGTCATCTCCTCCCCAATCGGGAAATGATCGGTCTTTAGTCAGCGGATTCTCGGATTCTGGGCGATTGCACAGCCTTGCTCCGTCCAGCCTCAGCTCAACTCCACGTATCAATAAGAAAAAAAAAAGAAGAGCAATCGTTCCATCTCAAAAATCAATCCCCAAGGGGTGCGGCGGCCACCCGGCGGTGAGAGTCCAGATTCAAATCGGTAAAACAACTGCGGTAAATCACCATGTCGACTGTTTCCAAGACTTGTCAAAGCTGTGCGAGCTCCAAAGTCCGTTGTATCCGAAATGCGGAGAACCCACACGTGTGCAACAGGTAAGGGGCAGGCGACGAGTAGACGCGATGCAAGGCTCATCCATATGGATCGACAGATGCCTGCGGCTAGGCAGAGAGTGCCTCTATCGGCAGACAGGTCGACGCTTCCATGGCTTCCAGAAGGATCGGTGAGTATAGTTATCTCGGCGTCCATGCAAATATAGGAGCATGCATGACTCATGCCCCACAAGGAAAATCGAGGCTTTGGAGTCGAAAGTTAAAGAGCTCATGTCCGACCGAGCTGTCTCGACGAGAGAAGCATCGGGGGGGCCCTCAGAAACGACGACGAGCACACGAAGCGAAGAATCAGCGACCGAGGGCGATGGCGTGGGTCACGATGGAAGCGATGAGGACGTCATTGCCCGAGGCTTTCTTGACATGGAAATGGCTGAAAGCTACGTCCAGACATTTAAGACGGTTATGACCCCACATTTCCCCTTCGTGGTGATCGGTCCTCACATATTAGCGAGTCAACTTCGACAGGAAAAGCCCTTCCTCTTTCTTGCAGTCCTTGCTTCGGCATCGTATGAAAATATGCCATTGCAACGATCATTGGGGGCGGAGGTCAAGAAAGCAGTTGCCTCTCGCATGATTCTCAATGGAGAGGTCTCTTTCGACATGCTGCAAGGGCTCCTGGTATATCTAGCTTGGTATGCATCTGAATTCACCAACATCGACTGTCAGCGGGTGCTCGTGTATCTGACTTTAATTGACAGGTCTCATTATCATACAAAGCCCCATCGCTTTACCCAATTTCTTCAGCTGGCAGTTAGTCTGGTGATCGAATTGCGTCTTGATCGACCGCCCAAGACGGAAACATGGAGAACGAACTTACGGTTTGCACCGCAATATGACTTGAATGAGCAGACAAATACTCGTCTATCATGGGGCAGTGATGAGAAGAGAGCAATGATAGGATGCTACTATCTGTCGTCCTCGTGAGTGTTTCTAGCTATCAATCTATTGACGTGGGAAGGGGCTCATCAGGGTTCTATCACAGAATGGCAATCCTTCTGCAGAAACATTCCGCCTTCCCCTACATATCTTATATCGAGGATTGCAGCCAGTCACTTGACGATGTAGGCGAGTATTACCACGACAAATACATCACCCACCTTGTCCAGATCCAGCATATTGTTGGAAAAATCGATCGCTTGTCTGCAACTCATTTCCCAGAATTGTCGAAAGCGGGATCGGGATCAGAACTTTACGTTACAAATGTTAAATCAGACTTGGAGGCATTCCGAAGTCGACTGCATTTCAATCTATACGAACTTCGTAAGTCTCGGGTTAGAGTATGATGCGAATATCTTTCTTACTCCGCCTTCAAAGCCTTTCTAGCTATTCATTTTCATGCAACAGAGCTTTGCTTATATCAAATCGCTCTGAACCTGGCCAACAAGAAGTCCAAGTCCCAGTCCGCAGCCCCCCAGCTCTGGCGCGAAGAAATGTATTGCGCTGCACTTAATGCAGCCGAGTCGATACTCACCTTATACCTTTCACTCCCCACGGGCTCAGAATTAGGATTCACCGATACGCAGTGGGTGCAAATGGGCTTTGCAATGCTCGTTTCATGCCGCCTTCTTGTCAAGCTACCCAACTCTGAGCAAAAGGCCTCATTTCTCAGTACCTTGGCCCAAGTACGGCAGCGAGTGGGATCATTGTCAACACCCCACGTGGATTTCAACGGGGATCGCGATGTCTTCTTCGATTTTAGAAGGCGTATTGTTCAGATCCAGAGCAGGATTGAGAATGCCACTGTGTCTGAAGCTGCAACGTCTAGTAACACGACTGTCAACGAGTCTGTTTTTCCGGTTAATCCTGCCGATATGGGAGCCGGGTTCCTACCGAGCAGTCTACCACCGGACCTTTTTGCATCCATGACAGAAGACGGTCCTTTCACACAAGACTACTCTTTTCATACTTCCAATATTTTTGATGCTTCCATGGGGCAGATCATGGACAATTGGCTCTAGCATCAGAATGAAGTGACCTTGTTCGTGTTTTTTCTATTCCAAGCGCACTCCTGTGCGATCTATGGTAGATTGGTTCTGCGATTGGCCTCGACGACCCGAAGACATCTCTTGACGAGTCCTCTTTCAGTAGCTGAGCAGTTGAGGCTGTGTGTACATGCCAAGATTAGGCCCACCGAGTCTTTGATCCCCATATCCGAGCCGCCTTCGCGGATCCCATATCGCCGACCCGATCTATACCAACCCACTTTGCCCCAGGACTATAAAACATTCTCGAGGACCCGTGATCGCAGAACGAGATAGAGATCATCCAAATAAGAATTCTTCACTCGCTATTATGGCCTCCTTAATTGTTCGCGCGGCGTCCCTCTTTCTGCTGATTTCTCCAGCACTGTCATTCGCGCCGTGTCCTCTCCTCGGACCCGCTTATCCTCCTTTTACCTTGAACACCACCGACCCCGTGATCGCAAGCTCTATGAAGAAACTCACCAAGCAATTCGACTCGCTTGTTAAAACAGACAATGGCCCCAATGGACCCGTGTCGCCCAACACCACTTTCAGCATCGCATTGTTCTCTTCCAACGAGGGCAACGGTGAAGACAAGCCATTCTTTTGGCAGTACCACTACACATCTCCAGCTTTGAAGAAAGCATCCAGCAATGCCAAAAATGTCACGGCAGATAGCATCTATCGTATCGGTGGATTGACCGAAGTCTTCACAGTGTGGAGTCTGCTGCTCACGCAAGGCGACCAGATTCTTTCGGACCCTGTTACCAAGTATTTGCCAGAGCTCGCGAAAACTTCCACCATACACGAGGCCAACCTTGATCCTGTTGGCCACACTCGATGGGATGAAATAACGGTTGGCCAGCTTGCAAGCCACATGAGTGGCCTTGCCCGCGACTGTGAGTTCAAAACCTCCAAACCCATAGGCCGAGGAAGCCCACCGCAATGGTATCTGACCAGTGATGTATAGACTGCTCGAGTGACCTGACCACACAGACTGGGATCCCCAAAGCAGGACTGCCACCTCATCCTACCTTCCAACTACCTTGTTGCGGTGATAAGAAGTGCAGCAATGACGGTATGTCTTCTCAATCGCGTCATATTTGTTGCTCAATTGGCCTGATTTCGCGACAGATTTCATCCAGAACTTCGCATCCCGCATGCCTGTTGCTCCCAGCGGCCAAACACCCTCATATTCCAATATGGCATTCCAGATTCTGGGCTATATCATCGAGAAGCAGAATAGCACTTCGTTCAATGAAGTCGTCCAGAAGCAAATCCTCGACAAGCTTAAGCTGACCAAGACGACAATCTTCGCACCCGAGGACTCTTCCAATGGTGTTATTCCTATCAGCAAGGAAGCAAGCGGCTGGTCTGCCCGTAATGAAGGAGATGCAGCGTGAGTTTTCACCCTGTGCGCTTGATCACTAGACAACCACGTCTAACACCGAATATACAGCTCCAAATCCATGTTCTCTAGCGCCAAGGACCTTGCCATCGCCGGCAAAGCTATTCTTCGCTCAAGCCTACTCTCCCCGGCCCAGACACGCCGCTGGCTGAAACCTGTCACCCATACCTCGAATCCGGTAAACTCCGTCGGCGCCCCATGGGTCATCTATAGCGATAATGAACAACACTACCCGAATACCTCCATGGTGGATGTCTACAGCGTCCTAAGCAATGAAGGCGACAATGAAGGCCTGTACAGCTCGTACATGGGCTTGGTCCCTGACTTTGGTGTCGGCTACGCCATTCTTTCCGCCGACACCATCTCTCCCGCCGACCTGAACGCACACGCAGATTACATGGAGGTTGTCCTAGAAGGCGTGATGAAGACGGCTCTGAAGCAGGCGGCTGTGAATTACGGCGGCCTGTATTCGGCCTCTTCTCTCGACTCGCACATCAACGTCACATATGACAGCCTGCCTGGTCTATACATTGAGCAGTTTGTTAGTAACGGCACAAACTTCCGTGAGACGCTGGCGGAAATTGCGGGTATCACGAACGGAACCGATCTGAGCATCCGCCTATATCCGACTCATTTGAGTGAGAAGACAGACACAGGATCTCGGCAGGCGTTCAGGGCGGTGCTGCAGGACATTACCGAGCTCGCGGACAACGGTACTCCCACCTGTGTATCGTGGATGGATTTGGACAAGTATCAGTATGGAGGACACAGCCTGGATGAGTTTATTTTTACGTTGGACTCTACAGGCAAGGCCGTGAGCGTTGAAATTCCAGCGCTGGAGGTAACTCTTGATCGGAAGAAGTGATCGATGGGCGAGATATTTCCTTTGTATTCTAGAATTGAGGTAGTTTCCGGATAGATCGGCCAATATTTTGATTCGTTAGTGAGGTCCATCTTGCACATCAATATCCATCAGACATCACCCGCCAGGCTGCGCGCTTAGCGAATTCCAATCCTTGAAGATGGAGGCATCATCGCCATCTCTCCAGCCCCAAGCAATGCAGTAGTGCCGTGCCAACAGCTGCCATTCTTCTATTTCGTCCAAAAATTCCAACCCAGCAACACGCTCCTTTTCCTCCTCCGATACCCAGCGTTCCCAAATAAAATCGATATCGGCAGCCGCCTGGTTGCTTGTGAAGCCATGTTCTCGTAACCGCGTGCGCTGTGCCTCCAACGAAGCGTATTTATGGAGTGTCTGGAGCTGGATTCCCCGCGTGGCCAGGTTGGAAACCATCGTGCGGCCAAAGGGATCATCTGGCCGGATAGGCTCGTATAATACAAGACCAAGAGGCATGGTAGCTTCTAAAATATTTTGCGACCTTTCGTCAGGCTTAGGCGTCGTAGTCGCAGGACCAAAGAGCCGCTCAGTGAAGAAAGCAACGACCTGCGCCGCTTCGATTGGCGACAAATAGATAAGGCAGCATTCTGAGATCAACAAAGTAGGCAATTTCGTGTCTACGCCCGGGAGTATTCTGGAGGGAGAGTCGTTTGCCCCGAGGGATCGCAGGTCGAGCGGATGAATATGATAAGAAGGTGAATGGAGCGCATCACCCGCTTCGGACACGGACACTTTGTCGCTCCCCGTGTCGATTCCCAGCACCCGTTGTAGAAGTGGCGTTGAAAGAATCGCGCGAATCTTTGCGGCCGTGTTGACAGGGAAGTCCAGTTCGTGATAGACGATATCGGAAGATTGACGCGACGAAAGGAGTCGGAAAATCCGCGTGTCCGATCCAGCCCCTAAGGAAATGATTTGTTTCTTTCGTCTCCCGGATTCTGGTGTATATGGCCCGAGGAAACGATCGACGAGCTGGTCGATCGCAGTGGTCCGAACATAGGTCCCTGCAGGCCAGCAGAGCTTTCGAGTTAATCACAGCCGCTCTTGCAACAGGATAAGAGTACTGCACCTCTATTGATGATTGGAAATCTTCGTGTCGCACTCCCGGGAGGTGTCAACGCTGCGGCGTACGGATCGTTCAGGTATCCCAGCTCAACGGCGCTCAAGCGGGAGACACTAGCGTCGTTGTCAGTGCCCTGCACGACGCGGTCTTTGGCCGTCGGGCGGGTTGTATGGCCATCCTCGACCGCACGACTCGCCCCGCGACCTCGGATTCGGCCTCGGCGCAGAGTGTTGAGATTGGGGATTTGAGGCGCAGCCATGAAGGGCGTAAGGTGGAGGAAGCTTGGAGCTCGGACTCGGTGGGGTGGCCCCGCGGCGGGAATAGCGTCACTCGGCATCCGGAATGGCTGGTATAGCAACGCGAGTGTACTACCCCTGCGCCGAAATTTTTAAAGGTGTGATTTTAAGTAAATTTAGCGCGCAGTACTGTATACACCACTAAACCTCTTATAACTTAGGACAGAGTTGAACCCGATTGAAACCGTGTAGAGCATAATGAAGGAATAATATATGTAGGGACGCTGTCTGGAGCATATTACACGTGAGGCACAGCTATATAAGGTTGTTAAAAAGCCATAGGAAACGATTAGTAGAGATTCGATGCGTCAGCTAGTAAAAAGTATGCTAGCTCATCTACAGGAGGTTATCAACAGATATGGGGGAGGTGGGTTATATGTATAGCTTGATTACAATCGATTTCTGCATGTTTTGGTTGTGTCAATTTTATACCTATATTCCTAGGGCGTCCCAAGAAGACAGGGTTTCTTTAAAAATTTGGGTACGCTGGTGCTTTCGGGAAATGGTCAAAGAGTGGTAAGTCTTCAGGTCATGCACTTTTTTTCGTCTCACGTCTATCATCTATCTACTGTCACACGTCTAGACATATACAAAGTTGTTGCGGCACAGCGGGCAGGTGCTCTGGTTGCTGCTCTTGAACCAGCGGAAGAGGCAGACCGAGTGGAATGTGTTCTTGCAGGTGGCGCATCGCTTGTTCGGCGTCTGCATGTCGGTGGAGATGACCGAGTAGCAGATAGCACACTCACTTTGGCCCTTCAGGGCACCCTGAACATTGCGCCGGAATGCCATCAACCCATCGATCAGGCTGCCGTTGGCAAACATGATGACGCCTTGGATGGTGAGCATCCAGCTCTTCCACTTCTTCTCGTCGACCAGTACTCGGCTGCGACCAACCACGATCGCGGGATGGAGAGGGTATGCAGGCGGAAGAGCAATGGAAATGGCTACGGGAGGCGACTCCTCATCGACTGTGATGCTGGCGACAATCTCCGCTGTTCTAGGAGACACCTTGACCATCATCGCTCGCTCCTCATTTGGATCCTGAGTAGCGATCCAGTCCGTGACGCTCTGAATCGCATTCTCAATCACAATCGGTGAGATCTAAAGGTGGTGTCAGCAATGATGCACTTGGTGTGTGCAACGTGAACGGAATGTCTAGTTCTACTCACATGCTTCTCCGTCCAGGCCTCCACCGGTCCCTTGATGCGCTTTTTGGTGTCGATCCACCAATTCTTGGTCATATTCGCCAGGTATCTCAGGCAAAGGTAGTACAAATGCACCAAAAGCGATTGGGTTTCTCTTTCGGCAGTCTCTGCCTGATCAGGCTCAAAGGATCGGATATCAATCCTAGAGGCGTCAATAATCTTCCCCTGGGACTTTTGGAGGAAGTCAAATGTAAATTCAAGCAGCGGAATCAAAACGTTATTTTCTTTGATGTTTGCTGCATAGTATTCTTGAACAGGAAGTGACTGGTTGTGGTATTAGCAGAGGGCCTTTGTTGGGCTATTCATGGCGATAAAAGACATACCGCATTCGAGAAGTGGTCAAAAACTGTCTTCCAACTCAGAAGATATGATCTCACGCTAGTCCACATCTTGTCATCGCCGTAGGACGCGGAAACCATGTCGATTGAAGGAGTTTCAAGCAATAGAGACATAACCTCGTCAGGCAATCTGACCGCAGTCTTTGACAGAGCGACGTCGAAAGAGACCTGTTCCTGGGCTTGGGGGATGTAACGGTGAAGGATGGCGTAGGCGGTTTTCTGCACAGCGCGACTGTGTGTCGTGAGAAGATGAAAGACACCACTAACATCTTCTAGCTTCTCGATCGGGAGGTCGTTAATGAGCCGCCGTAGAAGATCAACAGCAACATCCCGAGGCTGATGGAAAGCGATTCCCGAATCTGAGATATATGAGCTCGCTGGTATCCAACAAAGACGAGCTGCATCACAAGGCTTACCGAATTGTCCGATGGTGGATGCTAGCTCGTTGAAGAGCGCAGTCCTCCGATCCAACCAAGCATCCTGAAGATCATCATTGCTTTCACCCTCAGCCATGGACTTCAGGCGTGCGAAAAGCCTGAAAGAGGATAGCAGCAACGGGAGACCTTCTTCGCCACCATTTGTCCCTCGGAGAGTTGTGCTCAATACATCCATACTATCTTCCCAATGTGATCCGTAAATCCCCGCGAGCGGTGGTAAAACCAAGGCCAATGTTTGCATGATCTCAGCTCTTAGTGCGAGAGATTTCATATCAGACTGGAGGCATTCAATCAGGTGTTTGATAAGGAAGACCAATCGCTGCGTTGGAATTTTAGAGACGACGTCTTCTTCTCCAGAAAGTAGGATGTTGAGCAGTGTGAGTTTCCGTAGCCCATCTAAAGAAGGGTCCTGGGATTTAACTCCTGTGGAATCAGCGATAAGCTCATTGCAAATTCTATTGCCGACAGGGCTTGAGAGAATAGAGCTCCGTAGAACAGCAAACCACGATGCAGACCGGATTCCATTGGCAGTCCGTGCCTCTCTGCAGAGCTTTGAGATTTCATCGGCCGATTTGTCGGTCTTTGACCCGTCGGTAGAGCTCATGATTTTGACAAACACCTCTCCAATCCGATAGTCGAAAGGTGTCATTCCACACAGACCTTCCAATTTATTTTCCCAGAAGGAAATCATGGACGAGGAAATTGAAAGCTCTGGGGACGATTTCAGAGGCTCCGTTGCATGAATCCAGGATGCTATCGTCTTTCTTCCTTGGAACATAACCTCTAGGTATTCTTCACGTTGATCAGCCAATTCTACGCCTGAGATACCGTTACAATTTTCCATGCTCAGGTCGTCATCAATCAATTGCACGGCCAAAGGCAGGTAGAAGAACAGCGTCTCGAGGTCTTCCTTGTCCAACTTCGGGACAATGTCAAACGAAGACAGAGCCTTGATGGTAAACATTGCGAGGCGAAAAGCAGCTGTGCAACCAGCCGAGTCACGAGGTATGGCGGGCCATAATGCCCTGA
The DNA here is from genome assembly GCF_028827665.1 of Penicillium hispanicum. Classification (NCBI taxonomy): domain Eukaryota; kingdom Fungi; phylum Ascomycota; class Eurotiomycetes; order Eurotiales; family Aspergillaceae; genus Penicillium; species Penicillium hispanicum. Next base: position 2,704,874 of record NW_026623198.1, on the reverse strand, counting down.
ATGATTCTGAAAATTCGCGCTGGATCAATCCAACCACGCCCTTTAATGGACTCGTAATGGCGGTTGAAGGCCGAGGGGGTAACTGCAGGAACGCAGCCAATGCTTCCTGCCACACTTGATGAGAAGGAAGAATGTCTTTCGCCGTGTATCCGGCTTCGTCCAATTCAATTCCCTGCACGAGTTCTTCGGCAATAGCAAAGAGAGAATCGATCCTGGTATATATTTAGTGACAACGGGTATAGAATGGAGGATAGAAAGTTACTCACGATAAAGATTCCTCAGTTGCATTGCTGAACCCATTGTGAAGAATCTCAATTTTCGACCTGTTATTCGTGTCACCCACCACGGTTTCCTTGAAGGTCTTCATCAATGATTCTGCCAAAGCTGCCAGTTCTTCTGACGGCGACTCGGTGAGGTACAGCAATTTTCCAGTCAATCTGGAGCCATTGCCTCCGTTCTGGAACTCCTTCACAGCAGACGGAACAGTCTTTCCGAGATGAGAAAGCCCATGTAGGGTCTCAAAGACCTTATCATCTGCAGACAGTGAATTGATGATGAACAAGAAGATTTGATCCATCAGTTCACCTCGGGATGTCTGATTTTGGAGAACAGCGGTGATAATTGGCCAATGGGAGTGACTTCCTCTGCAGGCTTTGTCTAGAGCTCGCACGACAAGCGAGTTAAGCTTGTCTTGATCTCCGACTTCATTGAAATTGAGGGTTGCGAGTAGACTTTGAAGAATATGGGCATTGGATTGATCCGGCTCCAACTCCATAGCTCGTTCAACGACATTCTCAAAACTGGAGGCAAATCCATCCCACTCCCGACATGCCAGGATGATCGCAATCAGGCGATCTGCCGACGGCGAGAAAAGTAGCGCTGGTGCATCTGTTTGAATGAAATTGAGAAATTGCTGGGAATTTTGGGCTACCGATGGCATCATCCGGACACATTCTTCCACTACCCCGGCAGCACCATAGGGCTTGCCGTTGCGTGTACGCAGAACCTGCAAGCAGTTTTCAAGCAGAAAAATGCTTGCCTTCTCAAAGATGTCCTGTACTTGCGATTCACTCCCAGAATCTGAGATCCGTGATAAGACTGTTGGTTGTAACGCAAAGAAGCGCCTTGCTTCGGCACATATTGAGTCTTGCGAAGATTGAAAGTCCCTTGATTGCTCCGGAGATGACAATTTCACAGCTTCCAGCAAGTCATTTGACATCCTTGTCCACAGTGGCGGTAATCCTTGAATTTGTTCATGCGAAATGAGAGTGGCGAGATAATCAGCACAAATATCTTCGGCCGACTGAGACGGAAGCGCCCACTGGGCTAGTTCAGGGTCAGATCGTACATATTGAGCGATCAAGGGGGACAGCCTTTTCTCAATAAACTCTGCCCTTTCCTCTTGAGGCATGAGGATGACCAGCCAAGCGCCAACCTGAATGTAGGATTTCCAGCCAGTGGTGAGATTCTGGCGTGGCTCTTCTCTCGAGTTAAGTCCCTCTATGAAAGCTTCAGTCAAAGCAGTTGCACTGGAAATGCCGATAATATCATCAGTGGATGACTTGTCAGCTCCTGCAATGACTTCGCGAGGAATAATGCGGAGTAGTTTATCCAGATTCGACCAGAAATTTCCAAAACCTCCTTGTGACCCCTTTTGAATGTATTGACGTAGTCTTTTTGACGCAGAGGTCTTTCCCGCGTACTCTTCTGTCCATATCTGCGGTCTTGAAGATGTCAAGAGCAGAAGAGACTCGGATAATTCGGAAGACGAGCCGAGTTGTGGAATTGATAACGACTTCCCAATGATGGCGGAACTAATGACCTTCCAGTCGATCCAGGTAGGCTCCCGTGACACGGCTGATCTCAGAAGAGTATACACAGACCGACGAACAAATGGATCTTCGTGGTTGCAAAAAGCCCATAGAGACTTACTGCTAAGTAAATTCTCAATTTCGGGAATACTCTTCTGAAGATCCTCGTCAGGCGAATTCCCTTTTCAGGTCCACATGTCAGATATCAGAACCTGATTTCATACGCGCGATGAGATATTCAGTCATACCTAGGATACGATTGAAAAGTAAAAGTGCAGCGCCGACCACACGGGAATACTTTGCCTCGGCATCATCACGCTTGGTCGTCCGCTCATCGCTCAAGGTCAAGGCTGTCTGATGGAGAAGGACATCGTCGATGAAATCTAGAGTAGAACTTTGGTAGATCTTCCACACATTGCTCCTTTTAGCTTCCGTTGAGAAGATACTGGTGAAGGACTCCAAAGCGGAACGTTGGACGGGCCGGTCATTATCGTAGAGTCCCGCAAGCCATGCTCCCACAACTTTGGGCAGATGAGGCACAACTCTCTTGCCGACTAAACCAGAGATCGTACCCTGGATTATATGAGCTAGCTGCCTGACCCGTCTAGACAAGTCAATTGAAGCTCGAGGATAGATTTTGACCTGGGATGATTGGTTATCACCTTGCTGCCAATGTAGGATGCGAAGAAGGTACATACCCATGCCTCCAGGAATCCGTCATCAAGGGTACCCTTGCTCGCCTCAATGGAAGCAATATGTTCTTTGAGTTCATCCAGAGCTTTCGTCCGTGTGATATCGTCTTTCTTCAGCAGGTTCTTGAATGCAATAACCACTTGCTGGTCTGAGATGCGAGAAAGATCTGGAGGCTCCGCAATATATGTGAGGGAAGAAGGCTCTCTACCAGAATTCCCAAATACACCTGAGAACCCTCCAAACGAACCGAAGCCCCCGGCAGCAGCGCGACTGCTGGAGGCTTGCGACTTGAACTTTTTGCTCATGTGGGGTATGAGGTCAGCGGAAATAGTGGGGGGGGATTGAGTAGCTGATGAGACTACGCCGGTGCGACTCCGGCGAAAGTGAACGGCCCTGGTCGATATCTCTGGAACTGCAGGAGGCTCTTCAAGATCTTTTCGGGCCGCTCGTCGCAATGGTGTTGCTTGTTAGAAGAAACAGATGATATCAAGCGCGGGCGGCCACCCGATATGGAAATCACGTGGTACTGTGTCATTGCTGTCCCAAAGGGGAAAAGATCCAAGTCCGCGCGAGCTCATCTGCCTTTCTTCTCTCCCCAGCTTAGCTCGGGTCGTCGGGGACATCAGCCACGATGAAGTTCTTCATTGAGTACATTTTACTCCTTGCGCATATTTCAACTGACTCACTCGCTGACCTTTTTCTTCCCAAACAGTGATCTTCCGGTGCTGTTCCCGTATCCGCGAATCTATCCCGAGCAATATGCCTACATGTGCGACCTCAAGAAGACCCTCGACGCTGGGGGACACTGCGTCCTCGAGATGCCTTCAGGCACAGGCAAGACAGTTTCGCTATTGTCCTTGATTGTTGCCTACCAGCAACACTATCCGGAGCATAGAAAGCTCATTTACTGCTCGCGAACTATGTCCGAGATCGAGAAAGCGTTGGCTGAGCTCAAGGCGTTGATGAAATACCGCTCGCAGGAACTTGGGTTTGAAGAAGAATTCCGCGCACTAGGCTTGACTAGTCGAAAGAACCTGTGTCTTCACCCCTCAGTGAAACGCGAAAAGAGTGGGACTGTCGTCGACGCGAGATGCAGGAGTTTGACAGCGGGCTTTGTTAAAGAAAAGAAGGAGCGCGGTGAGGATGTCGATCTCTGCGTCTATCATGAGGTTTGTGCCCATTATCCCTGCAATGTATTGGATGATTCTGACAAGCTCTAGAACCTCGACCTTCTGGAGCCGCATAATCTCGTTCCCCCGGGGGTGTTCACACTCGACGGTCTAATACGGTACGGTGAACAGCATAAACAGTGTCCTTACTTTTCTGCGCGCCGCATGGTATCTTTTACCCATTCAAGTGATATGCTGTTCTTCGTTTGGGTGCTAATGGTTTAACTAGATGCCTTGGTGCAACATCATCATCTATTCCTATCACTACCTCCTTGATCCAAAAATCGCCGAGCGAGTATCACGAGAACTTTCGAAAGACTGTATTGTGGTCTTTGACGAAGCGCACAATATTGACAACGTGTGCATTGAGTCGCTCAGTATCGACCTAAGCGAAGATTCCCTCCGCAAAGCTACTAGAGGCGCAACCAACCTGGAACGAAAAATTGAAGAAATGAAAAGCTCGGATGCTGAAAAGCTTCAAAATGAATATTCAAAACTAGTGGAGGGATTGCAGCAGGCGGAACAGGCCCGAGAGGAAGATCAATTCATCTCGAATCCAGTCTTGCCGGATGACCTGCTGAAGGAAGCAGTCCCTGGCAACATCCGCCGAGCTGAACACTTTATCAGCTTCCTAAAGAGATTCATTGAATACCTCAAAACTCGGATGAAGGTGACTCATACGATCTCGGAAACACCACCGTCTTTCCTCATACATTTGAAAGACCTCACCTATATTGAACGGAAACCTCTTCGATTCTGCGCTGAGCGCCTAACATCACTTGTGCGGACCCTTGAGTTAGTAAATATCGAAGATTATCAACCACTCCAAGAAGTGGCTACTTTTGCAACTCTTGTTGCAACCTACGACAAGGGCTTTGTTCTGATCCTCGAACCTTTTGAGTCTGAAGCAGCGACTGTGCCGAATCCCATTCTACATTTTACGTGCTTAGATGCCGCAATTGCGATCAAGCCAGTCTTTGACCGTTTCGGCTCTGTGATCATCACTTCCGGGACTCTGTCGCCATTGGAAATGTACCCAAAAATGCTAGGTTTCAATGCTGTCATGCAAGAATCGTACAGTATGACCCTAGCGCGGAGGTCTTTCTTGCCTATGATTGTCACTCGAGGCTCCGATCAAGCACAGGTTTCGTCGTCTTTCGGCATCCGCAATGACCCTGGTGTGGTCCGTAACTATGGAACCCTTGTCACAGAATTTGCACGCATCACGCCTGATGGTATCGTTGTGTTCTTTCCCTCATACCTCTACATGGAATCCATAATCAGTATGTGGCAGGGCATGGGTATCTTGGATCAGATCTGGAATTATAAATTGATCCTTGTCGAAACGCCTGATGCACAAGAGTCCTCTCTCGCCTTGGAAACCTACCGAACAGCCTGCTGCAATGGACGCGGTGCCATCTTGTTTTGTGTTGCCCGAGGAAAGGTATCCGAAGGTATCGATTTTGATCACCATTATGGACGTGCTGTGCTCTGCATTGGTGTTCCCTTCCAGTACACCGAATCTCGCATTCTGAAGGCGCGTCTCGAATTCCTGCGCGAGAACTATCGTATCCGAGAAAATGACTTCCTCTCTTTCGACGCGATGCGACATGCTGCGCAATGTTTAGGTCGTGTCCTTCGTGGCAAGGATGATTACGGTGTCATGGTGCTGGCAGACCGCCGATTCGAACGGAAGCGGCCTCAACTTCCGAAGTGGATCAACCAAGCAATGCTAGATAGCGAGACGAATCTCAGCACCGATATGGCCGTCTCAAATGCGAAGAGCTTCTTGCGTACCATGGCGCAGCCGTTCAAAACCAAAGACCAGGAGGGTATCTCTACGTGGAGTTTGGCTGACATCGAGCGTCACAAAGCAAAGCAGAAGGCAGAAGAAGAGCGAATGAAGAGGGAGGAGTTCACAAACGGTCATAAAATGGATGGAATCGTTACGTCCACAGTCGAAGTTGTCGATGATGAGTACGATGACGATATCGATCAAGACTTGATGATGCTAGATGCACAGTGAAATCTTCTTTCTACTGTTATTCTTTTGAAGGTACATACATATTTGGCGCTGTCATGGATTCGGCATGGATCCCGGGGCGTTTCTGAGCTGGGCAAGGCAGAATCAATATAGCATGGAAGGTGTCTGGGCAAATTGAAATTTGGCTCTTGACTATCGAACATCCAATATGGAGAAAGAATCAAATTATCGTATCAACAATATTTCTATGGTAGCTCGGTGCAATGACACCAGCCAGTCCCTCCTCCACTTCAGCTGTCCACTAAGATGAGAGAGGGCACACAAGAAACCCCCAAGAATTTAGGCTGAAGACATCTATTTAACTAGAAGATATGCTTATATGAACAGGGACAGGCACTTTTGTGTTTCCGCTGAACAGAAAACTCCAGATCATCGACACGTCAAGATCGCACAACAAAGACAAAACAACGGCACAAGGTACAAGATGGTAGAGAAAGAGATATACAGGTGATAAACACAGTAGAAAACTAGAATGCGAAGAAACTCCGGCAACAAGGCGACTATGCTACAGGAGCAAGAACGTCGAAGGCTCCGGTTCCGACAGTACCGGCACGGCCGACAACAATTCTGCTACTGGGGCCCTTAAGGTTCTCGGTATCTCTCTCGAGCACGGCGTCCTTCAACGCACCAACGGTGGTCTCAAAAGACATTCTGGCAAAGGCAGATGTTGCATCCTTAACCAAGCCATTGCGACTGAAAGCCTTGAATCCACCAGATTGAGTCATCACATCACCGATCAGGTTCAGGTGACGGTTGTCGACGGAGATACTGTGACCCTTGAAAACGGCGTCCATTTCACGCACGATTGTAGCCCGTGCGGCTTCGACACCATAGAGGTGGAGCATGTCGTGAATAGAGTTCGTGTAGATTGAGTGGGGCTTGATGATGTCCTGATAGTCACGCATGGCGAGAAGGTTGACACCATCCGTGATGACATTGGCGGGTTCGCCCTTGAGCTCATCTGCTTCGACGAAGACACAGTTGCCGATCTTGGGGATAGACTGAATGACAGCACCATGAGCAGCAGCTTCAACCAGAGGTAGAAGCAAGAGCTTGGGCGTCTCGATGTCATATTGAAGCTGGATGGAGCACGATGTGCCCTTCTTCGGATCGAACTTGAACCTGGTGATCTCCTCAAACTTGCTGATAATATCATCTTCGCGGGTCTTGCTATCCTCATCGCTCTCATCGTCGGATTCGTCGGAGGCGTCGCCCATGTCGACATCACGGGTGGTCATTACGGCCTGGTTCTCATCGTCATCACCTTCATCGGGAGTATCCTGCCGTCTGATGATGTCTTGCTCGTCGTCATCAGGTCCCTCGTATGAAACCTGGTTGCTTCTGTTTTGAGCTCCATGAGCACGCTTGGCATCATCCTCGTCATCTTCGTTGTCATCGTCAGCTGGTTCAGCTTCACGGTCAGGACCGCTCGGACCCTCAGCAATTCTGCCAACTGAGACGCCAATCTCAGGTTGGGCAGTGGACGACTTCTTTCCCGTCTTGTCCTCGTTACGTTTCCTCAGCTCGTTCTTGGTCAGCTTGAGCAAGCGAGGAATAAATTTGGCCTGCAGTGCATTCTGCACATCCTTGATCTGGATGGCATACTCCTTGGTGTATTCGTCGGCGGGGAAGAATGTGATCTCGATATCGTAGATCTTGGCCTTCGCGTAACCGCGACCGGAGCCAATGCGCTCCCTCACTTGAATTTTGTCAACGACCTCGCCGATGCTGAGTTTGCTAATGCCCTTAGCAAATTGCTCTGACTCTTCCTTGGAAATCTCCTCATTCAGAAGCAGAGTCATCGTAGGGGTCATGATTGAAGCACTTGCTGTCATGACAATTTCACGAAGACGGGGAATACCCAGTGTCACGTTCTTTGCGGAGTGACCAGCCAAATGGAAAGTATTCAGTGTCATCTGCGTAGATGGTTCCCCAACAGACTGGCCGGCCATGATGCCGACAGCCTCGCCAGGATCGATGATAGACTTCAGATACTTCATGTTCATCAAAGCGTCGAAAGTCTTCTTGGTAACGATACCCTTGATATCCTTTTTCTTGTCCTTGAAAAGTTTATCCGGGTTGTCATCCTCATACTGTAGATAAATCTTGTTAGTACAAATCCAAAAACCATTAACACCACTGGGATATTTGCTCGTACCTTCTTGAGGGCCTGTGCAAATGTCTCGGAAGTACTACCCAAGTTACCTCCAGGATGGTAGCGAGACAGCACAGGATCCATGGCATCAGTCTTTCCGGTCTTGCGAACCTTCTTCATCGCATCCTTGTGCCAATCCGTCACCTCCTCCTTTGCCAGTCTGTGGAAATCTTCAGACTGGACTTGTTTCGAGATTGAGACATGGTTCTCAGCGAGGAAGGCGAAGTCATTCAAATGAACCTGCTTGGTGATATCGAGACCATCCTCTCCGTACAAGAACTGGACGATAGATCCATCAGACGCTTCACGGACGGAAGAGTCGTATTCAGCTCTCAGACCCTCCATGCCCTTGATAAGACAACGCTGCAAGTAACCAGACCGAGAAGTCTTGACAGCGGTATCGATGAGACCTTCACGACCAGCCATGGCGTGGAAGTAGTATTCTTGGGGTTTAATTCCAGTCAAGAAACGACCACAGACATAGCCGCCAGCCATAGGGTGCGTTTCAAAGGCTCGGAACGATGGCAGCGTCTTACCACTGATCATAACAGGCACACGACGACCCTCTAGAACTTGTTGACCAAGGTTGCAGGAAATTAGATTGGCGTTAACACCCGAACCCTTGGCTCCAGAGATTGTCATCGACTGCATCTGGTTCCAGGGGAACGGCTTAGCAAGACCTGCCGGGAGACAGGCACTGGTGATCTCCGAGGATAATTTCGCAGATCGAGCGTTTGACACACTATCCAAGCCACTTTGCTTGTCATCATCACGAAGCACATCTTCCAGGCGACGGTTCAACTCGGAGTCCTGATCAGGCACAGTGGTCTGGTCGAGCGTCACATACTTCAGGGCAACCTCGCGACCCATAGAAGCGGCAGTGCTCAATTTCTCCTTGCGAATACGGTCACCCTCCTTGGTCAGACGAAGATCATCAATACCGCAAGTAAAGGCGCGCATATTCAAGAACCGGGTGAGAAGTCGACCGAGAATACTGATCAGCTTTCCAGCAATAGTGTGTCCATAAATCTCGTGAACAGCGTCAATGAGACCTCCAGCAGTCGGACCAAGCTGCTTCTTGTCAAGAATACCGCACAAAAACTCTCCATGCTTGAAGATCACGGTTCCTTCTTCATTGTCCTTGCCCCATCGATCACCAGGGGTAGATGACTTGCCCGTGAGAGTGAGACCAGCACGCTCCGGGGGCATGATATTCTTGAGAATGGTCGTGATGACTTGCTTACCAGTCCACAAGTACTTGGGCTTAATGAAAGCAGGCTCAACTAGCTGAATGCGATCACCGACAATATGTGAATTCTCAGGTCTCAAACAGCTATACAGAAGCTGATGATAATCTTCCTCGTCGAAGAAGCTATCACGGCACGTGAACCAGGTTCCCATAGAGATGTGATCTTGAATCAAACCACGCAAAGGTTTGCCCGATGTAGCAACCAAATACTGGTGATCAGCATCGGCCAGCATTCTAGCTTCCGCTTGGGCAAGCTCATTCTGAGGGAAATGCATGTTCATCTCGTCACCATCGAAATCCGCATTGTAAGTATTACAGTTGGCGTAGTGCATGCGAATGGTCCGCTCGTTGGGGAGCACACGAGCTTTGTGACCCATGATGGATGGTTTGTGAAGAGTAGGCTGACGGTTCATCAAGACGTAATCACCGGTAGTAAGATGACGGTAGACCTTCTTGTTCCGAGAGCCCTTCATGCGCCAGTTTGAAGGTGCTAGCAACTGGTTTGCAAGAGCCGTGCGCTCATCCAGGCTCTTGAATTTCAAGTTGATAACTTGGCCGTTCTCATTCTCGATTGCCGCCGCACCAGGATACTTGTCAGGGCCGTTGATCACAGCTTCCTTCAACTCCCAGAAGTTGTGATTTGTCACAGGCTCCGGGAAAGTCAGCTTCTTTGCGAACACCAAGGGCACACCAATCTCATTAGTTTCAATGTTCGGATCGGGCGAAATGACACTACGGGCAGCGAAATTGACACGCTTTCCCATCATGTTCTTTCGAAACAGGCCTTCCTTCTTTTCCAGGAGCTGCTTAATACCATTGGGCAGGGATGCCACGGCTGAGCCTGTAACGGCAGTTCGCTCCTTGTCAATAAGACCATTGACTTGGTCCTGGAGTTGAACAATTGCCTGGAGAAGATCGCTGTAGGTCCGCACACGAGCCAATGTCTTTTCATCTTCGTTTTGAATTTCCTTGCTGATCTGGTTGATGTTGTCGCATGATTTCAGAACGGAGTTAAATGGTGTGTTTTGTTGCGCTTCCATGATCTCGCCAGGGCCCTGTGCGGCGGCCGGGCGGTATTTGTTTGGTGGTACTAAGAGGCTCTTGATGAAAAACATGTCGGCAGTGACAACCTTGACTCCCTTCGGAACAGGTCGAGAGTTGTACACAAGTTGCAAGACCTCGCCATCCTTCTGGAACAGAAGTCGCATCGCACTGTAGACTTCCGAGGACGTCAGAAATTCTTGAGTCTCCCCTGATGAACTTGTCTGCTTTGTGACAGCAGCTCCCCGACGAATCTCTTCCTCGGCACCATGTACCTCAGACACGACACTCGCAGTATCAGAGGCTCCGTTGACATGAGTGCCATTCTGCTTGGACTTCTGCTTCTTTTCCTCATCGAGAAGAACCAGGGTATTCGGTGCCTGGAACCCGCCGTGCAACATGGCCAGCTTGGACTTCTCGGGTAGTGGCTTGCGAAATATTTTGTTGTAGCGATCCTTTCTATAGGAAGGAGTGATTCTATAAGAATTTGTTAGTTCATGAGCTCCAGGAACATTCAGGAGTGCTTGACAACCCACCCATTGCAGTTGGCGCATTTGCGGTTGCCGTTGATGTCCTTGAGGAAATTTTTTACCAAATCTCGTCTGTGCTCTGCGGCAATGGGATTCTTTGCGCCAGCCATCAGACCGTCCAGTTTGCCTTCTTTCTTGGCTTCCTTGATGCGTCGGCTGACATACGCAGTGCGCTTATCCATGACGGTCTCGTCATCATCTTCTTCTTCGCCCGAGTCATCACCATTATCCTTGCCAGGCTTTGACTTGGCACCCTTGCTAGACCCGATCGCCTCAAGAGCAGCGACTTCATCGACAAGGCCATACTGCAAAAGACGTAATTTGCAGGTGTAGAGATTCACTTGTGTGCGAGACATTTGAAGACGGTGGCAGTATACACACTGCGCCCGGAGAAGGCGATAAATGTGATCAAAAAAGGTTACATTGTAGACGGGAACAGGAAGCTCGATGTGGCCGGCGTGACCGGTGCACGACCAAGAGTTCAAGCGACATGTAGTACAACTGATACCACCAAAATTGTCTGAGTTAGAAAAAATCTCTAAACAACGAGGATATAAGCAGAATACTTACACATGGTCACCCCATGCACCCATTGCAGGGTCATAAAGACCACCAGGGACTGGATTGTTGAAAGAATCCAAAGTCGGAGTATTCTGAATTCTTTTCACCGACAGCTTTCTAATCTCTTCGTCGGAGTAGACGGTAAAGTCAACCCCAGCAATGCTCGAAGCAACCGGACGGGAGAAGGTCGCCATTGTGTCCTGCAGCTCCGAGAGCGACAGAAAACGCTGGCGGTGCGAAGTCGAGGGCCTCGGAAGAGATCTCCAAGTTGCTTGCGATGCGGACGAGCGAAACTTTCGAACAACTTTTTTTTCTGCCCCTCTCTACCGCCCACTCAGTTTTGACCAACCGCGATAATAATCACTGCGGTCCAGCTCTTGCTCACTCCACATCCAACGCTGACCAGAAGCATACTTCTCCGGTGCCACCCATTCTCTGTTGCCCGAGGTTCGAGATATCTCACCCACTTTGCGATGGCGGATGTGTCCGGCAACGTGCTAAAGCGGTCTCATCCCGAGGATGATGACAACAACTCTCAGAAAAGAACGCGCTCGAACAATGGATCACCATTACCGGCTCAAGGGTCCGCTTCCTCCGGGAAGGTCGACATCGAAAAGGTGATGGCAGAGGCAAGGGCCAAGGCCGAAGCTGTGCGCGCCCGCCTACAAGCCAACTACGGTGGCGCGACAACGACGACGACACCTCCGGTTCAGTCAAATCCCAGCCCGGCTCCGCCAGTTCCCAGTCCCGCTATGTCTAGAATAGAGCAAATGAAGGCCAGGGTAGCAGCAGCTACGGGAAGAGCAAATGCAGCATCTCAAGAACGAAATAACGCACCCGCACCATCGTACCAACCCCCAGCATTCGACGATGAAGGCATGTCCAAAGCTCGCGGCGGTCTGGATGTCGGTCTTCATCCGGCACTCCTGTCCGATGCCACCCCAGACTTCCGTGGTGGTAAAAATCGCCAGCAGTTCAAAGCCGCGAAACGTCGCAATGAACCCAATGCGTTTCAGAATAAAGCGCGACTCGATCTGTCCGGCCCGTCTATTGAAGAGATCAAGAGTAACCCATATTTCGATCCTAGTCTGGGTCCCAAAACAACTGTGGCCAAGCCCCGTCATTCGCGACAACTTATTTTCAATCAAAAGGGCAAATACATCCAACAGGCCGCGGCTCTGCGCCGGCAGGCGCAGTTGGAAGCCATGAAAAGGCGAATCGCTGAGAGGGCGCGGCAAGCTGGTATTGACGAAGATATGGATGTGGAGAAGTCATTTCTCGTGCCCGCTCCGCCCTCTGTGGAGTGGTGGGACGAGGGTTTGATCAACGGTGGCGACTATTCTGCCATTGATGAGCCTGCAAATCTCAAACTTGACACCGCTGACACTATCATCACCCGCTACATTCAGCATCCTGTTCTTCTCGAACCACCACAGGATAAGCACGCCCCTGCTCAAAAGCCAATGTATCTTACACCGAAGGAACAAGCCAAAATTCGTCGACAGCGACGTATGGCAGACCTCAAAGAACAACAAGCCAAGATCCGACTGGGTCTCGAACCGGCACCACCTCCAAAGGTCAAGAAATCCAATCTCATGCGGGTTCTTGGAGAACAAGCTGTCAAGGACCCGACGGCTGTGGAAGCCCGTGTAACACGGGAGATTGCGGACCGCCGTGAGAAACATGAAGCCATGAATGAGGAGCGCAAGTTGACCAAGGATCAACGTCGGGATAAGTTGGCCAGTCAGCAGGAGAAGGATGCTGCTTTGGGCATCTTCATATCCGTCTACCGAATCGACAGCCTGGCAAGCGGGCGGAACCGTTTCAAGATCAGCAAGAACGCTGAACAGAATGCCCTGACAGGAATTTGCGTTATGCATCCGAAGTTCAATGTGGTGATTGTGGAGGGTGGGAAACATTCGGTCAACGCTTACCGAAAACTGATGTTGAACCGTATTGACTGGACCGAGAACCCTGGCCCAGGCAGCTCAGAAGAAGGCAAGAATGAGGGACAGCCGATTTGGTTGTCTACAGAGGATGAGAAAGGCGAGCTACGTGATTTCAGTCAGAATTCATGCACTCTTTTGTGGGAGGGTCAAGCCAAGACTCGCTCATTTAAGAGATGGCTTGGTGCTCGAGTCTGTGAGTCTGACTCTGCCGCCAAAGATACTTTGGCTCGCTCTAAGATGGAAAATTTTTGGACTCTGGCAAAGAGTGCTAAGCCAGCTGAGTTTCAATCTATGTAAAGCACATTTCTTTGTGTCGGAATACCTTTACTTTAAGTCTACCATGATTGGAGACAAAAGACACTTACCCTGTTCTTCTTCCTTGCCAATGTGTGAATCATGTGTGAATCATAACTCTTTCCGCAGCAAATATGTACTCTTATCTATTTCATACAAAACAAACTTGAAAACGCCATGGTAGGACTATCATCAAACTTTTGAGTAAGCCAAGACTCGAATCACAGTAACTCCACCCCTGATGCAAAATGGCCCGATATCAAGATCATTTCAATGCGGTTCAAAAGGACAACAAGAAAGATTAAGAAGGTGGTGGCTGGTTGCCGTTGCTGAGGTTCCGTAGAAGATCCAGCTGGGCTTTGACCTGGTCAAAGTTCATAGCTGGATTTTGCTGCTGAGGCTGCTGATACTGCTGCTGCTGTTGCTGCTGCTGCAATGCAGCCAAGAAAAGAGGATTGACGTGTGCACCTGGCGGGATGGATTGCAAAGCATTCGGTTGGCCGAAGGGTTGTTGGAATGGGAACTGGAAGGGGAATTGGGTTGGTGCTGAGCCTTGACCGAACTGCAGTTGCTGTGGCGCATACTGCTGGTAAGCAGGATAAGGGTTGGGCATGCCAAAGGTAGGCTGTTGCTGCTGGTAGATCGGCTGGCCATACCCGCCAGGTTGAGACTGAGCTGGCGCGGGCGAACTGTACTGCGAGTTGCTCTCTTGATGGTGACGACCTTGGTCGCGCTCCCAGGATCCTCCTCGTCCATTGCCACCTCTCCCACGGCCGCGGCCACGATCAGAGCCTCGGCCTCGGCCTCTACCACCACGAAATCCTGATCCACGATCGCTACCTTCGACCGGGGCCTCACGGACACCCATAATCTCATGCAGGTTCTTTGGGCGTGCAAGAGGTGTGTATCCATCTTCGCCGGCTTGATCATCGTAGTTAAGTTCAGTGTAGCTCAGCTTCGACGGGCCAGGAAGTCCTCGCTTTGACTTGCCACCCTCTTGTCGTTTCTTAGACTTCTTCTTGTATTGAGCCTCCGCTTCATCATCGGAAAATTCGATCTCATCCTCAGCAACCTCCTCGTCGTGGAAGTTGGATGCATCACTTCCTTTCATTCCCTTGAGTGGTTGTGTAAACACAAATGTGGAGTAGGCCTCCACATAGTAGACAGCCAAGTCTTTGACCATGCCTCTTTCTTGGGCTTCTGCGGCAGTCGAGTACATGACGGTATACAATGGATGCTCGACTCTGCCAAGAGTCTCGGACACAACACCCAAGACCTGACGGTCCGCGGAGCAAAGCAGGGAGCCCGACTCAAGGACCTGATATTCACCAGAGGTATTGGCTTCGATGAGAATAGCATTGTCGATGGCTGTCTGGACCTTGCCCAGATATACAATATTCATCTCAGGCGTGATTTTGACATCCGGGATTGGCAGGACCTCCTCCACAATCTCGTTGGTGGAACGAATTTGCCCTGATTGACCCTTGCTGCCGGCTCCTTCCCCTTCATCGTCGGAGCCGGCTTCGGTAAGCATCAGTATCCGGGCTTGTTCTTCAGGGCTTAGTATCTGGTAGTCCTCCTCATCACTGTCGTCTGAATCCGAGGATGTCGAGCTGTCTGAGGATGATTCGTATGGGGAGGAGTCAACCTCCCACTCTGGGTGTTCTTCCTCCTCTTCCTGGGTCTGGTCGTTCACTTGCTCTGCCGGGGCTCCAACTGTGATTTCGGGTGTTCTTTGATCAGGCTTCTGGTCAACCTCCATCGTGTCACTAGAGGCGGCAGCGGCTTCATGTGAGCCCTGGGCCGCATCGGTGCTTTCCTGTTTGGCCCCAGTCTCGCTAGAGCCTTGGTCCGACAGAGCGCTATTTTGATTCACTTGATCGGAGTTTTCTGCTGCCTGCTCGATTGGTGTGGCTTCCGGTTCTGGTTTGGCGGTTGCTAGTGCGGAGCCTTCGGTGGTCTCCATGCTTGCAATTTGATCATGCGGGGCGTTTACAAGGCCCAGTCCTGGTATCACTGGTGTGGGTTTGGACAAGGGCGAGGGTTCGATTACAGAGACACCTGTCCCTGGGTTTGAGGTCGTGTTCGCTATCACCGGTGTCCCCGCAGCCAAGGGAGTGTTGTAGAAATCACTGCCATTGTCCGGAGTGTTCGCGATGGGTGGCGTATCGATTGTGCAGGGTCTTTTTGAGGGAGGGCCGTCGCTGGCACCAGCCACCTCGACTGGCGGAATCTGCTGGTCGCTCATAGTACAGCGGAATGCAAAACGAAGGTAATAAACCAGGTGTACTGCGATCAGAGGCGAAAAAAAAGTTGCGGGAACTTTTTTTGCGGATCTGCGTCAGGTGCCGTGGCGGTCGCCGGACAAGCTCCTTATCGGGTTATCGCATTAGCGCAGGCGTAGCCTTCAACATCGAACACGCAAGATGGCAGGAGGAAATGCCTCGGGGCTTGCCCACGCTCCTCGCACAAAAGCACGGTGTGCTGCAACTTGCAAGTATCATTGAGGAAGTATTTTCAGCTAACATGACATCCCTTTAGTCCACCACCCCCGCCGTTCTATCTCCCGCTGAATGTCACACTGTACTTGTGTCTCATCTCCAACGGTCTTGCAGCGTTGTTCGCCCCAATTCAGGACTGCGACGAAGTCTTCAACTTCTGGGAACCCAGTCACTATCTCGATCATGGATATGGTCTCCAAACATGGGAATACTCGCCGGTTTACTCCATCAGGAGCTGGCTCTACGTGTCGCTTCACGCCGCCGTAGGGAAAGCGGGATCATTGGTTGTCCACTCTAAGACAGCTGAATTCTATGCGATTCGGCTTTTCCTTGCCGCTTTCTGTGCTTCCTGTCAGACCAGGCTATATTCCTCGATCTGCCGGTCCCTCAACCCTCGCATCGGCCTCTTGTTCTTGATAATCGTCCTCTTCAGTCCGGGCATGTTCCATGCGTCGACTGCCTTCCTGCCGTCCACATTTACCATGTATACATCCATGCTTGGGTTGGCAGCCTTCTTGGATTTGAGGGGCGGGCCAAAGACAGCGCAGGGCATTATGTGGTTCGGTCTAGGTGCAGTTGTTGGGTGGCCTTTCGCCGGTGCTCTCATCGTACCTCTTCTCGTCGAGGAGGTTGTCATCGGCTTCCTTTCTCGGTCCATCGGGTCTGTCTTCTACGCTATTCTCGACGGCGCATTCAGATGTTCTGCTATCGTGGTAAGTGCTGGATCAAAGCAGTGTACAATGGCAGTATCATTACTCATACAATTTGCAGGCGCTCGAGGTGGCAGTTGACTATGCTTTCTTCCGTAAGATTGCTCTCGTGCCCTGGAATATCGTCGCTTACAATATCTTTGGCGGCGAGGGCCGAGGGCCCGAAATTTTCGGTACCGAGCCATGGATGTTTTACATTCGCAATCTACTCCTTAACTTCAACGTCTGGTTTGTTTTTGCGATGCTGTCTGCACCATTGCTACTTCTTCAAGGCTTGTTCCGCTCTCAGGCCACCTCTGTTCAGACGCTTCTGCGCTCCATTACACTAGTTTCGCCGTTCTATATGTGGTTTGGGATCTTCACGGCTCAACCTCACAAGGAGGAGCGATTCATGTACCCGGCATACCCATTCCTGGCCCTGGCTGCGGCTCTCACGTTACACTTGATTCTAACCTTCATCGGGTCGAACAACCCGAAGGAGGTGATCGGTCGTCTACCGGCAAAGCTGAAGCTTATGGTGGCTCTGTCAATCGTCATGGTATCTGTCAATGCCGGTATGCTGCGAATTCTAGGGGTGATTACGGCATACAATGCTCCCCTGAAAGTCTTCGAGCCGTTGCAGCAAGTGAATGTGACAGAGACGGGGTCCTCTGTTTGCTTCGGCAAGGAGTGGTATCGCTTTCCGTCATCATACTTTCTTCCACATGGCATGCAAGCCAAGTTCATCCAAAGCGAGTTCCGCGGTCTGCTTCCAGGCGAATTCCCGGCCGCAAAAAGCTACTCGGATCGTCTGGAAGGCGCCTCAAAGGTTCCATCCGGCATGAATGATCTGAATGTGGAAGATCCAAGCAAATATGTGAGTGCCGTCGATGTCCCTTCTCCTTGTTACATTGCTATACTAATGTCACAAATTAGACTAATTTGTCTCAATGCGCTTTCCTGGTGGACTCCCACTTCCCGAATCGTGATGCAACCGAGCTGGAACCTCATTACGTGCTCGACGACTCTCAGTGGGAGACACGGTCCTGCGAGAACTTCCTAGATAGCGCTCAGACGGGACTACTAGGACGGTTGATCTGGGTTCCCAACCTGCCTTTCATCCCCGGTCGATTCCAACGGAAATGGGGCCGGTACTGCCTTCTGCAGCGCCGGGCTGGCACCAGCAGTGTATAATTGATATGCAATCCTGGGGCAGCCCCCAGCCAAACAAGATCTCAAGGTTATATCCATTTGCGCTCATCCTACATACTTTGCGATGCGATAACAAGCGCTCTTCATATACCAAGGCCAAACCCGAAGCCAGAATCCTTCTTCTTCTTCTTCTTAGTCATTCACGGATCTGTCAGGCGGTAGCCCGATTTGCCGGCAGAAACTATCGGGCGAGGGGGTTTCCTCGCCACGTAAGCGAATATATATATATATATGTATTCCACCCGAAACTTCCACTCCGTAGTCCTTCTCTTACTTTAGTTTTCTCCAGTATCATTACAGGCCCGTAGGCTCGCTCTCCGCTAGTATACTCTACTGGCGTATATCCTATATGCCCCTAAATTGGCCGAGGAGCTTTATTCTTATTATAAATTGGATCGCTTTCGTCGTAAGCTCAGGATCTATAAGTAGGTGCCTAAGCCTATTACTGCTGTGTACCCCTAAGATATAGGTATAGAGGTTATAGAAGTCTAGGCAATAGACTAAGATATATACTATATTTATTACTGTGCGTCTGTATAGGCAGTAGGAGGGGTTTAAGTAGGGGTTCTTTTTATAGGCTTTATCCTATTAGCGCTTAATTATAGTAAGGTATACTAATAGGCTAATTTTATTAGTCTATATCTAGATAAGGATACTACTTTAAAAGTGTATAAGGTATATATATAGGTAGAAAACTACTTTATCTAGCTTAGGGAGTATTAAGTAAAGTAAAGCCCTATATAGTGAGGATATCTATTAGGAGGCCTATTCCTTTATTACTGCCTTCTAAAGGGTAGTGTTATATACTATAATAAAGGTAGATATAGATACTCTATCTATTAATAGTAAAGTAGATATACTTTATAATAATATTATTAAGAATAAACTAGCTTAAGCTAGTTCCTAGATTATTATAAGTTTTAATTATAGTCTAGTTATTAATATAAATAATTATTATCTAGCTTTAGCTATAGAAAGTATCTTATATTAATAGGGACTAAAGGGCGAGCTATATCCTATATAGCTCTACTATATAGATAGTTACTGATAAAAGCTCTTATTTAGTGACCTTTATACTAAAGATAATAATAGCTAAGGCTATAATATTAGTTTTAGTCTTATTGCTATTTATATAAATATAGATTATAGTTTAGTTAGCTAAAGATAGATTAGAGTATTATTTAAGTATAGCTTTAATAGTCTAATTAATAGTTATTAGGATTAGTTCTTATTAAGATAGGACTAAGAAAGATTAGATAGTTTTAACCTTTTCTAGATTAACTCTTCTCTTTAGGATTCCTTTAATAAATATCTTAAAGGGGATCTTAAGTATAAATATTATATATACTCTCTCTTTAGTAGTATAGCAGATTAGTGCTAGATAAGAGGTAAAAGCTACTTATAAAAGGGAGATATATAGCTAGATATAAGCTTAATTAGTAAATCTCTAAACAGTGATTAAAATAGAAAGGGTGTAAAAATATATCTTAAAGATAATATAGGAGGTAGTATAGAATATATTAGTTATCTAGTATAGGGCCTAGAACTAAGCTGATTAAAGTATAATATTAATCTTAGCTTTTATACTCTTTTTCTAATATATATCTTATATATACTATACTAAATACCTATAGGAGATCTAGGGCAGTAGTATAGTAGTCTATATCTATTATATATAAAGTATAGAGACGCCCTAGGTTATATCTATAATAGATTAAAGGATAGTAATAATAGCTATAGTGTAATCTTTAATATCTTTTATTTAAGGTTTAATAGATAGAGTATAGTTAAAAGTGAGTCTAAGGTACTTAACTGTGTTAGTTAAAGCAATATAGGTGCTTTAGAGGGTAACTAAACTATTATAGTTTAGAGTATCTTTTAGTAGTTTTATATGTTAGGACTGGCTCTGCGAGGCAGTCTGATGAGATGATAAAAGGATTAGAGTGAAGAAACCAATGACTTGATTCTGAGTGTAAACTAATCGCTGGCGTGCTATCTATGTGTGTATAGGGGTGTAAATCCCTATACAGTACAGCGGCCTATATAGACCATAGGTGTATATAGTATATAGGACTATAGAGACTATATATATAGTCCCTGTAAGGGCCGGGGTTATAATATTACCCCCCTCCTTCGAGGGCCTACGTCCTTATAGGTTAATGTGAGGCCTTTGTTCCTCCAATTCCCTCACTTCTGCTATAGTAAATTAGTGTCTTTATAAGATATAGACCTCTTATATATAGCTTACCTATAATCTGGTATAGTAAGCAGTTTCTTTATCGCGAGTCCTTTTATAAGGATTATTTATCTAGTATATCCTTATAGTATTAACCTATTGTTGTCTTTATCGCTATAATAGCTAATATATATATCTTAAACTAGCAACTGCTAAATATACTATTAAATCTAGTAGTATTGTGGTATATATAATATATTTAACGACTTTAGTATATATAGGGGTATATATATATTGCTAGTCTTAAAAGGATAAAGTGTGTATACTATTTAGCTCTTTAGTAGGTCTGTCTTATAGTAGATTATCTATATTATTCTTTAGTAGGTTCTAATACTAATAAACTATATCTTAGGTTAATCCTCGCCTTAATAATAAGGCTAATATAGTTATTTTAGCGCTTTTTATAATATCTATAGAAGCTATATAGTGAGTTAGCCTTATTAAAGAGTTTAATAGTATATAATAATTGTTAATTTAGTAAATTAATTTAGATAATCTATCTACTAATATATTAGAAGATATAGTTCCTTTACTACTATAAAGGTAGCTTTCTTTATTAATTCCTACACTAACTATACTAACTATAATAATTATAATAGCTATACTTACTATACTAGGAATAGTATATAGAGATAGAGGGTATAATAGTCATTATTAGTAGTATTCTATAGATATAGCAATCTCACTAATAGTTTTTATAAGATTATATCTAAACTAATATAATCTAGATCTCTATCCTATAAATCTATAGATAGTAGTATAACCCCTTCTATAGTATCTATATATTATACTAATATATCCTTAGCTAGGAGTTTATCTCTAGTATTAATTCTTATATAGTTTAGCTAGCTTTTTCAGTTAAAGGAGGTTAATCTATACTAAGTCCTTTTAATAAGTATATTATTTAGCTGCCTTTACTAGCTAATAAATACCTATAGCTTTAAACTATCTTTAGTAGTTTATAATTATATAGTATAAGCTAATATTTAGTGCTATATCTACCTTAAAGGATTCTTTTTTAGTTAGCTAGGTCCTCTCTTTATAGCTATAGAAGTATATCTAGTTAACTTCTAAGGCTTTTTTGTTAGCTTTAATCTTTCTTTTTCTTTAAATTAATCTAATACTTCTATATCTTTAAGATTTAACCTTAGTTCCTAAGTGTTCTTACTGTCTCTATAGCCTTCCTATTTAACTAAAAGTTCTATACTATTCTTATAGCTTTTAAAGATATATTCTACTTTAAATTTAGGGCATTTATTAATAAAGATTAGATCTAATTAATTATATCTTTACTATAGGTTACTTTTATAGGGTTTAAGTAAAGAGATATACTGTATTAAGTGTACCTTATAGTATATTAATATAAGGACTAGTTTATATATTTATTTACTAATAATATCTATAATTTAGAATAGTTTAGTATAGTAATAATCTAGCTTTTAGTAAGGTCTATCTAAATCTAAGTGTTTATTATATATAAGGACCTAATTATTAACTATAAAAGTCTTATTGATATATTTCTTATTATATATCTTCTTTATTATCTCTTTTACTCTCTCTAAGTATATATAGAGGTCCTCTTATATCTCTTTTAGATCTTTAGCTTATTGTCTTATATCTTTATATAGCTCTATTAGTTCCTCCCTGATTAAGATATAAAGATTAAGCTTATAATCTATAAGGGCCTCTATAGATAGTATCCTTAGGGTTATATAGGTTATACTATTATAAATATACTATTCTATTAGTAGCTATTAAGGCTAGTTATCTTAATACTAATTTATATAGCTTTATAAATAATATTTAAAGGTCTGATTCTGCTATTTAGTTTATTTATCTATTTAGGGATAGAATATAGTAGATAACCTATATTTTATACCTAATATATAATAAAAGGTTAACTAGAATATACTAATAAAGACTAAACCTCTATTATTAATAAAGTTATCTAGTATACTATACTTTATTGCTATATACTTATAAAAGAGATATATAAGGTTATTAGTATTAACGTCTTTTATATAAAGGATATAAAGGGAATACTTTATTATAAGGTCTACCACTACTATAATAGTATTAAAGACCCTTCCCTACTATTTTATAAGTGGTAATCTAGTGATAAAGTTAATATTTATCTACTCTATAGGTCTTTATAGGACTAGTAAAGGTTCTAGTAACCTATATAGCTTATAATAATAAATAGTATTATACTAGTATATAGGGCACTTATTTATATATAACTTAATTATCTTATATATATTATACTACTAATATTATGTATAGATATTCTCTTTAGTCCTTTATTTACTATAGTGCCCTATTTATAGGTTATTATAGTAGATATAAAGGATCTCTGCTATTATAGCTTTCTAGTGATAAGGGATATATACCTTTCTCTAAATATATAGTAAGCTATTACTAAGGGTTTTTCCCTATTATATACCTATTAACCTTTTATTTACTCTTTTCTATTTAATCTCTATAATCTTTTTTTTATTACTGGATCTTTTGCTTAAATCCTTTAAATAAGCTTACTTAATAGTTCTTAAAGCTTAGATTAATTTAAGGACCCTATAAGGGTCTCTTTAGCTTTCTTATATAAGATAAGTGATAAAGGTAGTGATTTTTGATCTATTATACCTAAGATAGTTATTAATCTTTAAACCTCTCTAGGTTAATTAGCTATACTTTTAAAGATTACCTCCTATAGCTTTTTTATAAATATTATACTATATAAGCTATCTTAGGTGATATTTTATATATAATTAGGTCTTTTACTTAGTGTATCTATAAGGTTTATTAAACCTACTTTAAACTAGATTATAAAATTAAAGTTAGCTAAGTACTCTACTTAGTATATTTAATAATAAAAGAGCTTCTTTTGAGAAAACGCGGTGCTACGGATAACCACTATTCCCATAGACTAAAAGGTCCAGGAATGAAACCATCTGAATGGTTTCACCCTACCGCAGCTTATATATTAATAGGGGTCCTGAGACCACACTTTATTGTTATAAAACTAACTAAGTTTATATAATCTATCTTTATAATCACTAAGTTAGGATTATTTTTAAGATAAGATTACTACTCTTTAAAGGATTCCACAATAGCTAATATTTTTTAGTCTTTAATCTTATACTAAGTCTCTATAGGGATTATCTTCTTTAAGTAAAAAATAATAGGTTTCTATATATTTATCTTTAGCTATAGCTATAAATAGATTCTACTGATTATTTTACCTAATATATTAGTCTCTATAAAGGTTTTAAATATTAGGTTAAAGTATACTAGAAAAGATATATCTTAAAAGATCCCTTTAATCTTATAAAAAGCTTCCTTTATACTCTTATTAAAGTAGAAGTTAACCTTCTTTTTATTCTGCTTTTTCTTCTAAATATCTAGGCCCTAGATTAGTATATTAAATAGTGCTACTATCTTTAAGAATAACTTAATAAACTAATAATAGAAGTTTATAAAGCTAATAAACTATTAAATATTAAAAATACACTCTAGCTTAGGCTAAAAAGTAATTATTTCTACCTAGGCTAGATCTATAGTAATACTATTATATAAAATAATAAATCCTAGGAATTTAACCTACTTAGTGTGAAATATATATTTTAAAGGCTTAATATAGAGCTTAAACTAATAAAGCCTTTTTAGCACTGTCTGAATATACTTAATATAGCTTTTTTTATCTTTTAAGAAGATTAGGATATTATTAAGGTATATAACTAAGAAAATATTAATTAAGCCTACTAAAGCCTTATTAATATATAACTAAAAGGTTATAGGTATATTTACTAATCTAAAAGGTATTATATAGTATTTAAAGTGACTATAATATATTCTAAATATAGTCTTTTATTTATTGCTTTTTTTAATTTAGATCTAATAATATATATTATATAGATTTAGCTTAGTATAGATTAATATATCTATTAACTGTAAAAGGGACTCTATAATTAATAATAGTAGATAGTAGTTTTTAATTATAATTATATTAAGACTATAATAGTCTATATATAATCTAAGCTTTCTATCCTTTTTAGATATAAAGAGAATTAATACACTTATAGGACTCTTTAAAGGTTAAATCTAACCTCTTTTAAGGTTCTTATTAATATATATATAAAGAACTTCTAACTCTATATTAGATAAAAGGTATATTAGCTTAAATAGGGGTTCTTTCCTTAATTCTAATTTAATAGTATAGTTATATATAATATATTTTAGTAATAGAGTGGCTCGCCTTTTATTAGTAATATCTATAAAGTTAGTGTACTCTATATATATAGGGTAATTTATCTTTACTATTATAAAATAGGCCTTTATAGTATATCTTTTTTTATCCCTTAACCTATATAGAGTTATATAAAGGATATAGAATACTATCTTTAGCAGTAGTTCTTATTTAAAAGCTTTTAGTGATACTATTTTAATCTTAATAAATATATTTTAGTAGTATAACTATTTATTAGCTATTTAGTTAATATCTAGGTTAACTATTTAAAGCTAGTTATATCCTAAAATAATATTATACTTAGTTATATTGACTGCTTTATAGAAGATCTTAATAATACTATATCTTTCTTAGTTATCCACTAGTCTTAAGGCTATTTCCTTTTAACTATATAAGTAGATCTTATACTTATTAATTACTTTAATTAAATAGGGTTCTATAGTTATATCTTTTAAGTTTACTTTTATTTAATATTAACTAATAAAGGTTTATATAGCTCTACTATTAATTAGTATCTTAGTAATCTAAATTAGTACACTCTTGTAAGTATTTACTATAAATATACTATAGATTAGTATATAGAGAGAGCTTTCCTATAAGTTTTTCTTTAAAAAACCTAATATTACTATAGTATATAGCACTAGGTTCTCTATTTTTTTAGCTAGTCCTACTGATTCTTTTAGCTCTTTAGATAGTCCTTACTAAGATAACTAACTTTTTTATAGATATAGTAAAGATTATCCTTAGTATATTACTATTTTAGTGCTCTAAGTGTGTGTTTATATTTCTTATCTTATAGGTCTCTAAGAGGCCTCCCTTTATCACTACTCTAGATATTAGTAGATCTTTAATTATATCTATATAGCTTCTTTAAGTTAGTCTTTAAGTTAGTACTTTTATCTAGCCTTTTTTAGTGGTATTTAAATCTAAGCTTTATAATATATAAAGATATACTATCCTTTATATATACTAGGTAAGTAATCTAGTTATTTTAAATATAGTTATATAGATTTCCTTATTAGTGTGTTTTTAATCTAACCTCATTAACTATTTTAGTCTCTAAGTAATTAATATACTCCTATTTTAAAGATATAATCTATAGTTAGTTATAAATTATAATAAGATATTATATATATATATATAAATATTTTTATTGTGCTTTTAAGTAATATACTATTAATCTTATTTAGTATCCTTTTATAACTATATAAGGTTAGCTACTTAAGTAAAAGCCTATATCTTAAAGGTGCTCTATAAGACCTTTTTCTATAGGTTAATCTAGTAGTAATCTAACTATCTGATTATAATATTATTTAAAAAGAATTCAGTGGTTTTAGTAACCTTTATTTATTCTAAGTAGAACTATTTAGGATATTAGTTAAAGAAGAGACCTAGCTTTACTCTTAGAGTATCCTACTCTTTAGTAGATTTTCTTATAAAGATTAATATATCTAAAGGGCTATATAGCTCCTTTATATAAATTTACTTATTAGCTAGGTTATCTTTAAGTCTATTAAAGAGTAATAGAGGCCTTTAGTACTATACTATTAGTAATATTATTAATAGATTATTTACAGATTTAGATAGTAGCCTTTAAGATACCTATAAGGCGGCTAAGGTAAAAACTATACTTATAGTAGTAGTCCTATCTTTATCTAACTAATCTTATTTTTTTATAGCTTTTTTAATAAGCTTTTATTTATAGAGTTATATTATAAGTTTAGCCTCTTTATTTTTAACTATAAAAAGCTGCTTTAGTGCTTTATTCCTCTTTAGCTATAGATTATACTGCTTCCTTTATTCCTCTTACTTAGTATTATATAGTATATCTATTATATTATCTTACTATTTAAAAGTGGTTAGTGTGACTGTTTCTAAGTCTTATAAAGGATTAGGTACTTATAAAGGATAATTCTCTAGTAGATTAGTAGCTATAACAGATTATAATAGAATAGCTTTTTGTTAGCTTTCTTCTATTATTTCTAGCTGGCCTTTCTTATAAGATCCTCTCTTAGGAGGCGCGAGCTACTATAAGTGATATAAGATATTGCTAAGGGTTTTAATAGTCTAATCCAGTAGATTTAAAGCAATTAGAATATTAGGACTGGCTCTGCGAGGCAGTCTAATAAGATAATAAAAGGATTAGAGTGAAGAAACCAATGACTTAATTCTGAGTATAAACTAATTACTGGTGTGCTATCTGTGTATGTATAGGGGTGTAAATCCCTATGCGGTACAGCGGCCTATATAGACCATGGGTGCGTGCGGTATACAGGACCATAGAGACCATGTGTGTAGTCCCTGCGAGGGCCAGGGTCGTAACATTATACCTTTATAGGATATATAGATAAGGCTATATTTTACTAGGGTAAAATAGGAAATATATATATAGCTCTATTCTTTAGCTATAAGGTGTACTTATTTAATCTAGTAATAGTTTATATTTAGATTATTCTTATAAGTTAAGAGGTAGATATTATTAATATATCTAACTACTAATAGGCTAGGAAATTAGGCTTAAAGGGTATTAATTAGTATAGTATTAAAGAAGAGGTATAGGATTAAAGATAAAGAGGAGCCTTAAAGAATACTAATAGCTATTAAGTATAGGCCTATAGGACCTTTAAGTAATACTAATATAGTAGTCTTATCTAAAAAGAAACTAGCTACTTATTATACTATTACCTTAGATACCTTTTTAGCCTAGAGATTATATAGCAGTTATTAGTAGGATATATTATTAAAGGCGCCTATAATATCTATTAAGAGTATTAAGGCTATATCTTAGTTTACTTTCTATATACTAAATATATATTTAATAATTAAGTAAAAGGTATATTTATAGGACTAGCCTATCTAGCTATTTATATAGATATCTAAGAGTAAGCTATATACTTTAGTTTAGTAGTTTAGCTACTAAGTAATAATTAATTTAAAGGCCTTACTAAAAGTAAAGAGTAATAAAATAGGGTACTATATTTTAAATATTAAATAGTTAAGTTTACTAGATTTCTTAAGTATAACTATAGTAGAATATTAGAAATAAGTAGGGTAGTAGTCTTTATTAAGATAGCTCTAGAAAAGATATTAGATAAAACTTAATACTATAGGCACTTCTATTATATAATAAATAGTGGTATTAAATAGTTTATTAAGGCTAAAAGCCTTATATAGTGCTATATATTTAACTATATAAGTGATCTCTACTTAGGTAATTAGTAAATATAGTACTTTATTAAAGTAGATTATAGTTTTAATATTAATAGTATTAGTGTTTAGGATTAAAAAGAAAAAGGCCTTTTAGAGGGTCTTAGCTTTTTCTTTAGCTATAGTTAGTGTATATTCCTTAATTTTAAATATTAGGATATAGATTATATAAAGGGTCTTTTAGGATTAGGCTTAGTAAGAGAGATACTAAAAGTTATTAATATTTTATACTTTAGTAGTTTAGGTCTAGTATATATTAATAGCAGCCTTTTTACTTTTTTAGCTAAGTTTATAATATAGCTAGTAGTAGATCTTATAATCTTATTTATCCCTAGAGTAGGCCTAATAGTAGGTATATTTTATCTAAGCCTAGAGGGGCTTAAGATTAATAATATAGGTTAAATATAAGTATAAATAAAGCCTATATATTAAGATAGTATTAAAAGTAGTATCTTTTAGTATTTTAGTAAAGAACTTAGTAGCTTTATTAAGGTTATCTAGGATTAACTATTCTTTACTAGCTAGGGTATCCTATTATTTATCTTAGTCTGCTTTTTTCTATACCTAGATTTCTTTAAGCTATATCTTATCCTAGGATAGATTAAACTTAGTAAAGACTAAATAGTAATTAATAGTATAGAGCTATTAAGGCTAAGTCTAGTATTAGGTATATTAGTCTATAAAAGGCTATAAACCCTAGATAAGGTTTAAAATAGACTATATTTAGTTTTTAAAGACTATATCTTTAAAGGTTATAGTACCTAGTTTAGTAAATAGACTAAGGCCTATATTACTTATAAAGATTATTAATTAGTCTATATAAATATTATATTTAAAGGCTAAATAAATAGTGAACTAAAAGGGGTAGTGTATATTAAAATCTTTAAAAACTAAGTACTAGTTTAGTTTATAGAGGGCTCTTTAAAAATTATTAATAGCTTTAAAGGTAGCTAAGTAAACAGTATATATTTTCATTAAATATAGAGTGTAGTTTAGAGGCTTATCTAAGAGATAAATATTATATAGATAGAGTAGGCTAAAAGAGATATTAAAAATAAATATACTAATATCCTAAGAGATATACTAGATTAACTAAATTTTAAAATCTATCTCTTTATTAATAAAAAAATAGACCTTTAGTTTAGCTTTATTAAGGGTAATTAAGTAGAAAAAGATATAGAAATACCTTAATAAGGCTTAGAAGTAAATAGTTATAGGGGTA
This sequence comes from Penicillium hispanicum, assembly GCF_028827665.1. Lineage (NCBI taxonomy): Eukaryota > Fungi > Ascomycota > Eurotiomycetes > Eurotiales > Aspergillaceae > Penicillium > Penicillium hispanicum. Next base: position 2,676,068 of record NW_026623198.1, on the reverse strand, counting down.
ATATAGAAGTAGATAAAAAGCTTTTAGATAGCTATAATTTTAAAGTCCTATACTTTTTTCTTATTAAAGAGGTATATAGTCACTATATTATATAATTTATAATAGTTAGCCTATAATATTTATAGGTTAATATACTTAATTATTAATTACTAAAAGATATAGTCTATAAGCTACTAATAGTAGTTATAGTATTATCTTAGCTTAATTTACTATAGATATAATAGGCTAAGACTATCTATAGATTTACTATAGTAACTAAAGGGATACCCTTATTTAATATTATATCTATAGTCTTATATTTATTATTATTATCTAAATCTAGCTCTATCCTATACTTCTTTAATAAGATATAGACTAATAATATAGAGCCTTTATAGTTCTGCTTCTAAAAAGGAGGTAATAGTAAAGATATTATTTAGGTTACCTCTAAAGGGGTAGATCTAGAGAAGCTATAGGGAGAGGGTAGTTTAGAGTTTATTAAGGGGGGCGAGAGTAGTAATAGATATAGGGTTAAGCCTATAATCTATCTCTTATTAAATACTATAATTATTCCTATCTATACTAGGCAATTATAGGAGAATATAAAGTGATTATACTTTTTTATCTTATATAAGATATAAAATATATACTATACCTTTGATTAGTCCTTTAGAGATAGATAGTTATAGGTATTATACTCTCCTATACAGTAAATATAAAAAAGTCTATTTTATAAATAGTTATAGGCAATATATCTATATTACTAATAAAAATAGCACTACTAAAAGTAATATAATATATTAAAGTACTAACAGTTATAGTTCTAACCTTAGTAAATAAGGCTAAAGTAGATAGCTTAGTTAGTAACTTTAGGGTTACTAAACTTAATAAAAAGCTTTAAGATTAAAGATTTATTAGTGTCTATTTTCTACTTAAAGATTATTTAGCTAATATAGACTATCTCTATATATAGTGTAATATAGCAATAGTTCTCCTTTTTAAGGTTCTTAGCTATATAAAGAGTATATAGATTAAACTAGATAGTAAGACTATATATAATAACTATATAGATTTTATACTTAATCACTGCCTATTCTCTAAAGATAAAGACCTATCTTTCCTTTTTAAAGGCCCCTTTAGTAAATAATTTAAGGTTTTTAACACTATCTACCTAGATCTAGATATCTCTACTAAAAAGCACCTATACTACTAAAATATATATATCCTATAGGTTAGGGTAATTATTAACAATATAATTAATTCTATAAACGAGTTCCTCCTTTTATTAGTATAAAAAATTAATAATATTTAGATCAGTAGCTTATATTATAATCTATAGCGCCTCCTAAAAGATAAATATAGATACTATAACTAAGCTACTAAGGTTATTATTTAGGATTATATCTACTCTAGCCTTAATAGTCTAATTTAATATATAAAAAGACTATATTATTATTATTATATAGTTTATAAGTATATTATAGTAGATAGCTACTAGATAAAAGTATATAAAGGAGAGGGGGTAAATATAGATATTTAGGGATATACTACAATTATATAACTTAAGGAATTTCTCGACACACTTTATTATATCTAGATTCTTAGCTATAAGGGCCTAGTTTATCTATCCTCCTTTAATCAAGGCGCGTTTATTAACCTCAAGGTAATATAAGATAGTATTAATAAGCTACTAAACTCACTTAATCAGTAGCAGAGGACTAGTATCTTCCTTCAGTAGTCTCTTCTAGTCTTTAGCTGTCTCCTTAAGGCTGCTAGCTACTTCACGCGTTATAGTTTTGTCGTCCTAGAGCCTAGGGGCAGGCTAAGGGGTTAACGACCCTTTCTTTCCCTTCCTACCCAGTATAGCGGCCACCACGGCAGGTGAGAATAGGCGAGGTTAGGGTCAGGAGAATCTGCAGGGTTCGCTGAGTAATTTGATGGTAGCCACGGGTCGTAAAACCGAGTGGGTGTGATTTCCGTGGTTCGCGCAGAGTTTTTTCTAAAGTTGAAGCCAGAATCCGGGGTAGAAAAAAATCACGAAAAGTCACTTTACCCGATTCGGAGAAGAAATCCCCTCCTGCGTAACCACTGGGTGATAAGCACTCCCCGCAGATAAACCATGTCGAGGTTTACTCTTCTTGCAGACCAGTCGCCATGTCGGGCAATAATAGGCTCGCCGTATGTGCCCTCGGATTCCACGGCTCGATAGAGACGCTGCGGAGAGTCCCCTCGCTCATTTCCCCGCCACGCAGGCGAATTACTGCCTCCAGCAGCCACTGTATCGGCGTTCAGAGATAAGGATTGAACTCGCATCCGATTAACAGGAATGGCAGCTCGTGTGAGAATGCAAGGCCGTATCTGTTCTCCTCTACTATTCGATAAGGGTTCCTACATGTAGCCCTGGAGGGATCTTGTCATCATACAGTCGCCTTTACACGTCCGGAGTCAAGTCGTCTTGAGACTCTTGTGGCCTTGGTATTTATTGACCGGGTCATGATTCCATAGAATAATTGCTCCAGGCCCATTTGAGATTCGTCTTGCATCATAATACATCCCTGGACCTTATCCAGCTACTATACAGCTTGGATCATGTTGGCAACAGACTCCCTTCGGGGAACTCTCCTTTCTATCATGCCGACCAAAGAGATCGTTGCTGCATTCCTCGTCCTCAACGTCTGTGCCTTTATTATCGCTATCATATCTCGAAAATGGACGTCATCCTACGGCAAGACATCCAGACCTCTCACTCCCGACCTCGAGAAGCCAGCTTCAAAACCCAGTGGTCGCGGGAAAGTCACAAGAAAGCCCGGTGGTGAGTCCTTTCGCAACCATCAGTATTCTGGGGCCTGCTAACAATTCATCAGAATGGACGCCCTCTGATTTCAAGAGGCCGACGGTACCGCCATACCCAGACTGGAATGTCCATACCTCCAAGCCAATTCCATATCGACCATTCCGATACGGCCCGTAAGTCTAGTCCACCACTCAAAGAAGCTCTTCTAATGGATCTGCAGAAAGTATTTTGTGACTATGGGTCTGAGAAGCATGAAATGGGATGAATGGATCGGTAGGAACAGCTCTCACGCCCCCATCGATGCCAACCAGCATCTGACCACGCCCATGGCATGCAGAGCTCGACAATCACTACCTCAAGTTCCACGCCGACAAAGCCCGACGGATCCAAGAGCGAGGCGAAAAGTGCTACGGCACCGTCCCAGAAGCTATGGACGGTGCTATAGAACTGCTAGAAGAACTGTAAGCGAATCACCTACCCATCACCCACCCACAACGTCCCAGCAACAGCCTAACATCCTCATCCACAGGTGCGAATACCTCCCTGAACGATACCCAAGCATGTTCCAAAAAACTGCAACCGGAATCATCAACGCCGTCACCAACGAATCCTTCAACATAACCCAACGCCCGCTCCCTGAAGACCCCATGGCCACAGCCGCCCGCCTCGTCCAAGACGATCTCGCCCTCATGTTCGAGCGCCCAGACGGCGAATACTACCTCCTCGCCGGCGCGATCCTCCTCGCGGGCTTCTGGCGCCTCAGCGACAAATTCGGCATGGCGCTCTCCGAGATCCACACGTCCGGCGACGTGCCCCAGTACCGCGAGAAACTAGAGCGCGGCATGATGAACTTCTTCCGACGTCTCCGGCCCGAGGAGCCCGTGCTGCGCAACAACTACTTCATCCAGGTCGACGATAGTCTGCCGTGGTCGCCCAGTATCGGGTCCGAGGACCAGGAGACGGTGTCGTGGAATACGGCGGAGAAGAACCGGGCGATTGAGCATCATTTCTTTCGCTCGGAGCGGCAGTCGCTGCGGCGGTTGCCGCGGTCTGGGGCGGTTGTGTTTACCATCCGGACGTATTTTGAGCCGATTACGGATATTGTCAAGGAGCCTTATGTGCCTGGGAGGCTGGCGTCCGCGATTCGGAGTTGGGGGGATGATGTCTCCCGGTATAAAGGGAAGGAGAAGTATGAAGAGGTTTTGTTGGAGTATCTGGATCAGAAGCACGCTGAGCAGGTGGCGGCTGGGTTGGAGGTGGACAAGGAGGACGAAGTCCGGAGTTATCCCTACTGAGATGGATGTATCGTCGAGACTCCTATATCTCGTTGATGTATTATGTATTATGTACTCTGTGTCCTTTATATTTGGTACTCCCTACCAGTGTCTGCCATAGCGTAGGCTTCTGAAAAGACCTAAAGACCGTAGGAGAACCTTATAGTCAATGAATTTGCTCAAATGTCCGCCGAAGAACCAGTTCGTCGACTTCTGTTTCGTCTTGCTAGATCCCACTCCCGTTCCTGTCGCCAGGAGCATTCGTCTCGAAACTCGCAGATACGGCATTTCCAAGCCTCCGCAATGTTGACTCCGCGAGGGTCCCGTCCTCCACGCCACCACTCCATCTGGTCGCTAAGATAAGATGTCATGTTGTTGGGATCAAAGAGAAAAGACCGACGCCCTAGAACTCGGGGCTGAAGATCCTCTGTGGGAGCGGAGGAAAGATACCGTGCGGTAAGTACAGGTGAGAGTAAGGTAGGGTATTGCTCGAGCATTTTTGGCTGAGTTTGGGATGGAATAGATGATGCAACAAGCTGTCCTTCTGTGACTGAAGGAAAAAAAGTGAAACGGAGCTGGTCTTTCATGTAGCTCCACAGGCGGGCAAGGGTGCCATGTGTCAATAGAATGCCGGTTGAATCCTGGCTAGAACCTGGAGGAACGGATGTAGTTTTGGAATGATGTGAAAGCTCATGGGAGATTCTACCGACATCATCTGGCGTTGGCATATCATCGAGGTCAAATTCCTGTGATGACGTAGCATCGAAGAATTCATCGTTGAGCCCGCCCACCTCAGAGATGAAGGCATCAGTGAAAGTGCGGTGTGGATCGAGGTCGTAGCGCGCCGCAAGCACATCCATTGTAACATCATCGCTCGTGATGAGGCGGTTGAGCATGTGGTAGTAAAGCTGTAGTTGAAGAAGAGTAGGCCGAAAAGAAGTGCTCTTGACGGTTGGCACAGAACCGCTGGCTTTTGTCTTGACATCCGTCATATATATGCGTGGGAGTCCGTAGACAGCTGGTGACATCTCGTGCGTTGGGGGAGCCGGACGATCCTCATCCATGGAATCAAGCTCAGCGAGATCTGAAAGTCTCCTTCCACCCTGAGAGGAAGACAGCAAAAAGTCTGACAATGACATTTGATACTCTGGCAAGGCAGCTCGCGATGATGCCGCGTCCGCATAATAACTGGCAGCCGTGGCCTCCAGTTCTGAGTCTGGGCATTCGTAGGATAGTTGGTCGATAACCCCATTGACCAGCTCCCCGTCGACAACGCCCCAAATTTCCAACTCGCGCGTAATTCCATAGTCACGCAGCATGCGTAATCCCTGGATCACATTCCATATCCTGAGTGCCCATGCATCTTCCCTGGTAGTGATGTCCACGGGGACGGTCGTGTAGATTTCATCTTCGAGTGTCTTATGCACGACGCTGCCTTTCTTCATGGCAGGAGTTCTTCTCTTCCTGCCATGCTTTGTCAATGTATACCAGTACTGCAGCTCACACCACGCCGGCGAGACCAAGTCTGTAACGGAAAAGGCCTTGTTGGGCGGTCGCCGGAAGCGTTCGACCGGGGACCGGGAATCCATTGTCGCGGCCGCCTGGTGCTCCTGAGTCCATTCGCGTTCCCGCGTAGCATGGCGTTCCCGTTCGCGTTCTCTGCCTTCGGTTGAGCTAGGATGCTCTACTAAACGCTTCGGACATGGAGGTGTCAGCCAGAGTCACAATGCTTGAAATCGGAGCTAGAATCGAGAGAGGAAATGGAGGGCTACCATACCAAACGCGCGGTCGCTGTTGTTTGCGCCCTGGCTTGACCTGCCGGCACTGTATACAGTACCTGCCCCAGACCATGGTCGCTGGCTCGCTTGTCGCCACGGTGAACGAGGCTTCTCCCGGCCCAGCACCTTAGGCAACCGGACACCCGGTGGTTCCTCAATGCCATCCTCGATGTCCGCGACAAGCGCTTCAAAGGCGGCTGGCTGGAGAGACGCAAGATCTTCAAGCTCTGGTGTTGCGACAGAATTCGCGCGCACGAGCCCTGGAGACGCGATGAGGTTTGGGGTCAAGGTCTGGATCGGAGTGGCGTCGGGCTCAGCGGTCGCGTGTTCCGCAACGGCTTTTGTGAGCAGCTCGTTCAAGACAGCCTCTTCCTCCGGGGTAAAGTCCGACCCGTAGTCGCTGGAATCGGGGTCCTCAGGCTGCGGTCGTTGCGGTGAGCAGGGCATGCCTGCGATAGGGGAGGGGGCTCATATCCGGGGTTGCATGCGGGAGTTGGAAACGCGAGGTGCGTCATCGCGTTGTGAGGAACAGATGAGGTAACTTGGCAATCCGATTGCGACGATTGGACGCGCTTCAGTCTGCCGTCTTTGCCATTATATGAGACACACTATCCGGAGAGGAGCATAGAAAAAAAAAAGAATTTCTATATGTCTACTGTCTAAGCTTAGTATCAGCCAGGAAATGCATCGCTCCGAATAAAACCAAAAAGAGCCCGAGTGCCAAGAACGTCAGGGCATAGAATCTATACAAAATGGCCAACCGAGATCAGATAACATCGTAAAACGCCACTCTAGTTCACGCAGGACCTGCTGCATGGACCATGTTGCCTGGAATGGCATTCGACGCGCCAGGGGTCGTGCTCTTCTCAGCTGCCGCTGCTGCAAGCTCGGCTGCCCGCACCTCGCCAGCAGCCTTCTGGTTCAACCAACTCAGGTATGTTTGCCAGCCAACAGCGATGACACCGGCAAAGACATTTCGGAATTGCGCCGGCACATACATAAAGCTGAACGCTGTCACGGCCGGCCAAAGCTTGACGCTGTTGGAAATGCTGACGGGGAGAGCTTTCTTCAGGCGCTCCCAGGTTTCTTCAAATGTGGCGCCCCCAAGGAGAGAGTGGACGCTGAAGAAGTATGTGTTAAAGATTGGAGTGAACACTATCTGCTGGACCGTGACCTTGGTCAAGATCGAGAGCAGCTTGGATGAATAGTTGAAGTTTTTGTGGAGGAACATGAACCTGGAGACGCAACATCAGTCATCGTAAAATTTTCCAGGATTGCGATCACTAAGCCCAAGAGCTGCTCTCCATATGGGCCTAACGAGTGCAGGCGTACCAGTTATACGTCGGGATGCTCGACCCTCCTCCCACAATCAGATGTCGCACTGTCCTCCACGGATCGTAGGACCCGCCCCGTGAGTCCTTCACATCGTCGTCCGTTGGCTCTGCAGATGTCTGGGGGTCATCTTGCGTCGCCTTCGTAGGCGCAGACCCCTCCGAAGGGAAGAGTAGCTGCGCGCTCAAGTCTCCACACAAGTAGATCACAATCGAGCTGTAGAACTGTGTCGCGTACGGCTTCCGCGCCTGGACCTCAGTATACCACCGTCCAAACTGCCCCGCCGGACTATCCTTGATGATCTGACGGAGGCCCCGAGACCGAACGACTGCATTCGCTGCAGACGGTGTGGTCGCTGCACCTGCAGCTGCCGCAGCGGTACTCGAGGTTTGGGACGAGGCGGAGGACGGTGCGGAAGCCGGCGTCGGAGAAGAAACACTTGATTCAGAGGGGTTCTTCGCGGGTGTATTCGAGTTCACAGGGGACCCATGTTCGGTAGCGTTTCCCTCTTTCGGTGCCTCGGGCGTCGAGGACTGGTGTCGTCGTGGCTGTCGCAGCCGGCGCAGCGGCGGTCGAACGCCGGGCGCAGTCGGCCTCGGACAAATCACGAACGTAGAGGATTGGACTCTGAGTCCCTTTTGGAAGAGACCCATATCCAAGACGCAACACCGGCGTGTCTAGCCCGTTCAAAGATCAAACGTGAAGGGCAGATTGATCCGCCAATCTCTCGGGCGGAATATCCGAATGTGGCGATAAGCGTATAAGGGGGAAACAGCGATAACCGAAGGGCTTCTCGGAGCGAACAAGAACGCAAACAACGACCGTGTATCCAGGTTCAGGGTCAAAAAGAGTGAAAATCCGGCAGCGATCGATAATGATAGAAAAGCACAATGCGTACGAGATTAGAAATCGAGGGCTGTGCAGGAACATGCGGAATCGGCAGTCGGAGACAGCGAGTACTGTGAATCCCCGACTAAACTTAACTCCGATCGGCTCAGGCTTCTGACTGAGAAAGACCAATCCGCTCCTACATGTAGTATGTGGAAGTGTTTGCATCCCTCGATGCACTGAGACTATTTAAAAATCAATTTAATTGCCCGAACTATATCCATCAACTCCAAATCTATATGCAGATAGTGAGGCCCATAAACACATCAGGTCGTCCGCCAGTTGAACACGGGGATACATCAGGGTATAAAAAGAGACAGAGTGCGTGCGGGAGCAAGGTCATCGCACGATGCAAAAACAATATGATACTTTTCGTGCAACAAAGCACGCGGCGTAATAAGTACTATGATTATCGTGGTGACGACACGTGTATAGGGTGCATCAATGAGGTGAGCAATGCCTCGAGTAGGTTGGTGTTTATTTGAAGGACTCGCGGGTGTGAACACGGTCAATGTCGTACGGGTTGCCCTCATAAGTCGGTACTCGCTGCGCAGTAGAGCCTGCAGTGCGGGCGGACGCTGTAGAGGGAGCGCGACTGCGGATGCGCCCGGTGGTCGGGAACTCGTCGACGTTGGAGTTGGAGTCGGACTCGCTGGATACCGAATCGTGCGGCGCTGGAGCTTCGGTGCGGTCAAACTCGATCTCCTTTTCCTCGGGGGAAGGACCGGCCTTGACCTGCTCCATGATCTTGCGCATGAATGCATCAGACTGGGCGGCGAACTTGCAACGCTTGCGGATAGCTTCGCCGTACTTGTAGAACAAGAAGGGGAAGGGGAGGCAGGCGAGCGCCAGGAAGGCAGGGATACAAGAGGCCCAGTGAATTCCTAGGTTATTATACATATAGGTGGTGAAGAGAGGGCTGGGATGGATGTCAGTATATAGGTCGGTATACGGCCAGTGGGAGAGCTTTCTCAACTTACAAGGCTGCACCAAAGCATGAGCGCAGAACGGAGTTCGCAGCCAAGACGGAAGCGGCGAAGATCGTGTATGCGTCGATTAGGTAGTTCATGATACTCAGGAAGACCAGCACCATTCCAAAGCCGAACGGAACACCTGCGGCGATACTCGCCATCCAGTGGATGGACGGGTAGTTCGTCCACGCGAACCAGAACAGACCCGCCGGAATCGTGACTGAGGCAATCATGCAAGGAGGCAGGCGAGCCTCGGGCGGCGCGAATCCTCCATGTTGCTCCTGGGTCTTGATATATCGCTTGTTGTCCCAGAGCGAATAGACCACGGCAGAAAGCATACCAACCATGATACCCAAGAAGGCCAATCCTCCAATGCCCTGGTTCCAGCCACGGTCCACCTGGTAGACAATGGGGAACGCAGCAAACAGCATATACAATGTACCGTAGACAATAGCCATGTACAGAGACAATAGGAAGACAATCGGTTCAAGGAACAGGAGAATCCAGGGGCGGGACAAGGCAATCTTGAATGCGTTCGCAAGAGAAACTTTGCCCTGTTCAATCTCAACCTTGCTCCGATAGACCTTTCCTGAAAGCTTCGAAAGCCTCTCGGCGCGGCGACGGAGGAGCACCGGTGCATAGGTTTCAGGCATCAGCAAACCGCCAATGATCCAAACAGCACCAGAGAAAGCAGCCAGGAAGCCCATCACCCATCTCCAACCAGCGTTCATACCCAGGAAACCACCAATGATAGGTCCCAGAACGGGTCCGAGGAACGGCGCAGCGGCGAAAATACTCATTGCAACACCACGCTGCTTGGCAGGAAACATGTCGGCAATGACACCGCCGGCGTTCGTGAGAGGGGAAGATCCAAAGGAACCGGCGAAGAATCGGAGGATGATCAGGGTCCAGCTGTTTTGAGCACCGGCGCAGCCAGCATTGAATGCCGTCAGGGCGGCGTAGGTTGTGATAAATAGGATCTGACGGCCGAACAACTCGCTGAGTGGGGCCCAGAGCAGGGGTCCGATCTATGAGGCGTTAGCATTTTGCTATTTGATTACTTGAAGCCCAGCTTCATATTCAGGGGGGTATGGTGGCTAGGACTTACAGCGAATCCCAGCACGAAAAGCGAAACACCCAAAGTGGCCACTTCTTCTCCAATATGGAACTGGGTCAGAATCTCCTCCAGGCCGCCCGTGTAGGCGGAAGAGACCAATGAGACAGCCAATGTCGCAAAGGCCACGATCATGGTGTATGACCATTTCTTCGTTTCACTGAACAGCATCGGATTCCGAGGGTCGTCGGGAATCCATGACACCACGTATGGGTCATCGTCGGTTCCTGAGCCGGGGTATGGATAATCAATGATCTCCTGGGTCACGACTCCCTGATCGACGACCAGCCGCCAGAAGGGGATCTTGGTGCGGGTTGTGGGCTCGAGCTTCTCAGATTCATGATTCTTGTCGTCGCCTGCCATTGTGGGCAGACGAATGGGGTGTAATTGTCGACAATGGCCTGGAGAAATAGGAGCACGCTAAGATCGCGAGAGGGTGAACAAGAAGAGATGGATGTGCGGTGAGGTAGTGTTGTGTCTCTTTGGAGGGGAAATCCAAAGCCCCGAAGATCTACCGTTTTCGGGAACAGCCGCCGATGGGAATATACCGGACTGAGCACTGCTGAAGAGGGTCAAAGGGCCGGTGGGATTGGATATTTGCTGTTTGGAAGTCGCTGCAGATGTGATTCAGATTGAGCGATTACAGTAGGAAGAGAGAAAAGGCGCAGTCGCCGATCTCAGGGCGAGGCTCCTATTTAATAAACGAACCGATTTCGTGGGTTTTACAGATTATTGGCGTCCGGAGCGAAGCCGCGCAGCTGGGTATTAAGGTACATAAGTTCTGCATATCGCTCAGGGATAAGCGCCCCGGCAACGAAGAATCACTGGCTGTCATCGGCCCCGTCCATGGAATCAGGATGCTGAAGTGGGGCGCAGGAGTTGATGGGCGTGATTCAGGAGCCCGATAGCAGATGGCGATCACAATGATGATAACTGAGAATGACTCGGGACCTGACAGCTATTAGGTGTAGGCCAGAAGAGTCATGCTCGCCATTCTTGCGTTGCAAGACAATGCTCGACTGGACGGAAGCATCACCACCGCTGCAAGCAGAGTCCGGCCGAACGTGGACCATGTCACCCACGTGATTTGTGCACGCATAACGCCCACGTTGTGCGTCGGCTACTCGGCACGGCCCTGCTGGGATACGTAAATGATTGGCTGGAATTCACGACGCTGATTGTGATGGCAGGGTATGCACTCCGGCACATCACATATATGTACATATATTTGTCATTTGTACATATAGCAGACATACTGTACATATGATCCGGCTCCTACATATGACTAGGTACAGATGATACGGTGTCGAGTATTGTGCTCAATGTAAGCATGTCATATACAGTCTCTGGCCACATAACTTACGAAGTTTCACTTAGCAACAGTATAATCCAGTGATTCGCAAGCGGGTGTGGTGGTGATGGTCTCCGCCAATATCTGTTTTGCCATATGAAGTCTCAAGAGCATTAAGACGCTTTCAGCAAGACAGATGAACTGAGTCTTGTTCTGTTTTCCATGTGTGATTCAGCCTTAAAAAAACTAGGATTGGTGGACCAAATCCGCATAAATGAGCCCCGAGTTTCTTCCGATTGCTTATAAGCCCGCAACCTCCTAGGGTCACGGTGCTGGATAAAGAGATAATCACTCCGAAAGCCAGCATGAGGCCATTTGGATGGATCCTCAACGAGTATTATGAAAGAACACTACATCTCATTATCCACAAAGTGACTACACAACCTTTTAGTAGTGCTAAAGAAGTGATACTAGTCAACCTAGAAACCGCCTTCATTGCTCTATCATTCAATATCGACAAACCACCTATGCTGTACTGCCTGACGTGCTGTGATTCGCCTAGTGGGATCTAGACTGGTCAATGCCCAAATGAGATCTTTGCACGCGACATCACAAACGTCAGGCCACTCAGAGAATGGTATATACGGGATATGATCCTCCTCTCTGTCTTCCCAGAGCATCCGCAAGACCTGACAGCTAATATGATCGCCAGAAATATGCCTCAATAGACCATCAATCCCTGCCTGATCACCAAAGTACGAAACCTGGCGTTGGAGGGGGATAAAAGCAGGCAGTGCACCCTTCGATTCGTGCACTTCAAAATCCTCCTCCGGCCCAAAGATCACACGGCCGAGCATCGCATAGATGCACTGTTTAGGACTGCCTGTTAGAGGATTGTGTCTCTAGGGGAGCGACAGTACCTACCACAACACCGAATGAGAACAGGTCAGTGGGTTTATTGAGTTCGCCTCTAAGGTGAGCCTCTGGACTACGCCAGTTATCATTGCCAGCTGCCATGCCCTTGATGCACCTGCCTCTGGGGAGACATGCGGCATTCTCTAGATCGGTGACTTGAACTCTTTCGATCAGTACCTCCTCATCGGCATTGACATGCCAATCAACCATGATGTTATCGGGCTTTACGTCTGTTTGGGTTAGCATGTATATTGGGGATAACGTAGAAGGGTATTGAAATTACCAAGGTGTACAATTTGTCGGCCGTGCATTTCCGCAATGCCTCGCAGACTGGCCTTGAGTGTCTTCTTCCTCGCTTGCACTGGGATTCCCTTGTTCACGAGGCTCAAGAAGTCATCTGTTAGGTATTTGTATACAAATATGCTGTTAGGACTTAGGCGTGGTTCACCTAAGCCTAACGATGCGCGCTACTTATATCGGTCCCGGGCATGCTAGAACGTAGAGTTCTAGTATATTTGGTCTTTTGGGCCTGTTGGCTAAGTGCGCCCGGGCACCGAGTCGTAACATATGCGCTGGTCTGGTACAGTATCACAAGGTTGCCGTAAATAGGGACTATCGTGAAGTTGGGCGTATATTCTCATTGAAGCCAGAGAAGATTTTTTTTTGGTATATCCTTCAAAACAAATTTATCCCGCCCGGATCTAGCAAAATGTCAGTTCGTACCCGCGGGAATGATATGATAACGTTCCCGAATGGGGTCCCAGGCGTTGCCAACCAGACACGACCGATGTGAGGTCTTGAAGTAGTTCATTGAATTTGTAGTGGTGTCCGGAAGCTCCAATGATTTCGCTGGGTGCTAAAGCCATTCTAGTGATAGTACGGCGGAACATGGTACTTTGTGTTCTCGGGAGTATCGAAAGGATTTATTCCAAGGATGTGTAGGAGACTTGAGGTGCACGGTCGGGTTGGCTGTCCAATAAACCAATCATATTACGCCAGGTCTGACCTGAGATACTGTATTTTACGCGAAATGGCTATCCGTTGTACAGCACGTGCTAGTTCTCGAGAAGACTTACGTTAGTAGAGAGTTTTTTTTAGTAGTAATCTTGCTGTATTTTCTCCGAGGGAAAAAAAAAAAAAAAGGTCGTCTTTTACTTTTAAAAAACGCTTCCTGGAATCTCCAACTGTTTCTCTGACTAGTAGTGATGCAGATGGAGGTTGTTTTCGTAAGTTACAGTGACACCTCATAAGTTTGAGCACCCCTTTACCCTCACCGCCTATATTCCTCTTACCGCCTACCCCCTATACGCGCTAGTAGAACCTAGTAAATCAACGCGTTTCTACGTGTTTTACCCACTTAACCTCTTATTTTCTCTTCCTATACCCAAAGACCACCAATTTTCCATAGCTCCTCGCTCAGAGCTTACACCAGCGCTCCGTGAGCATATATATGAGCTACATTCAGCTGCCAAATGGGGATATAAACGTATCCATAAACGATATCCATTCGTTTCTCTCTCTGGTATTCGATATACCATCCAAAAGGACCATGAACGCCTTAATGGCGTGTCAAAACCACGCTCTGGGCGCCCTTAGAAGCTTACCGAGGCTGATCATAAGCAGTTATTAACTGCAATTGAGGAAAATCCTAAGATTACGTGTGAGGATATGCTTGCAGAGGTTTCGCATAAAGTTAAGTTTTCTTAATAGATTTATAACTTAATACTAATCTTTTATAGGTTCGATATAAGTCAATTCGAAGACTTTTAAATACTGATAACCTACAAAAGTGGCGATGCAGTTAGCGCCTATATTTAACCGAAGAATATGCTATAAAACGGCTTCGTTAGGCAATTCAATATCAATACTATACGCCTGAAGATTAGGCTCAAGTCTTCTAGTCTAATAAGTGTACTGTTGAACGCGGGATTGGGATTCAACGTGACTGGACCTTTATACGCCCAAAAGATTAACCAAAAAGTGGTCAATGTCAAGGACTTCCACAACATAGTAAACAAATTAAACAGATGTTTTGGGCTATATTTTCGGGTAGTGTGCGCCGAACTGGACTTATCCCACTATTTAGAGACCCGAATTCTGAGCATAGCGGTGTTAATCGATTCGTGATTGAAGATTTATACCGTCGAGTCTTGCCTATTTTAATGGTAAACGAGGATAGGATTTTTCAGCATAATAATGCTCCAACACACACTGCACATGTGGTCCAGGAAGCTTTAGCCGAGATGAATATCGAGGTTATGAAATGGCCACCTCATTCGCCGGATTTAAATCCTATTGAGAATCTTTAGGCCTTGCTTAAGGCTAAAATCTATAAGATTCGACCTGATCTTATTCATATATTGAATAATAATTAGACTAAAGAGATTTTAGTGGCTACTGCGCAGCAAGCATGGGATGAACTGGACCTATCACACCTGCAGCATCTGTCAGAGACTATGCCACACCGTGTGCAGGCGATTATTGAGAGCCAGGGCTGGTATACACCATATTAGTTGAATTCATGGAGGTTTTCTATCCGGCAGAATATTATGTAATAGGGGTGTGGGTCTAAGGGGGGTGCTCAAACTTATGAGGTGTCACTGTATGTGGCCAGGGACTGTACACAGCCCACGAGTACATATGTACGACATCACTTCGATGGCTAATTGCCAGATCAGGCACTGGACCCTGTCTTTGTGCAGGAACGGGTTCAAGATGAGATCTCTCTTATAGAGCGCAATGCATGGCCCACCCTCGATAAGCAGCAACCGTTGTATAGTAGTGGGAGGCCTAGCGATCGGGTCTGCTTCCGGACTTTAGCTGCAAACTATGTATGTAGCACCGTGTAGTTAGCTTCAGATCGATGTTACCTTGGCATCTATACCCTGCATGATAACAGACTTCGTTTTACCAAGTGGCGGCCTCTCAATGGCTTACAATCGGTAGTCATTGCCGAGGCTACACTCGGTTACAATGCAATATTGAATGCCCAACCTTGGAAGTAGTGGTCATTCACACTACTCTCTGCACAGCGTGACTACTCCACTCTTGCTCGAGCCTTGCGGGGCTTGGAGATCAGATCGAATGTGTTTAGTTATGCAGCCTTGCATTCCAAGTCAAGCGGGATTCCCCTTTGGTTCCTCGATTTCATTATTTTCGGGGTTCTCGCAGCTCGGGGTCCCGGATGAAGGATATATGTACATGACAAACTATAGCACAGGGGTTGGACTCTGGTCAGGAGTACACATTGAAGCAGGCTCAGTGTAGCCCAGAGACAAATTAAATCACTGTCCTATTACTGCACTATTAGCCATAAAGTAGGGAATACCCTATAGCGCGGCGATAGTACACACGTTGACACCTTACAAATCAAGGCCCAACAAAGACAAGAACAACTCCCCCGATATCCATGCAACTCCGGTGGCAACAATCCTAGATGACAAGCAGAACCAGGAGTCGAATATGACTCACAGTCGGCATTTAATCCAACCGTGGAAGACACCCACACTGTCACCAGGTCAAATCAGCCACCTCGAGCGCCTGCTAATCATTCGTCCTCCGTCACACCCTCTCCCAGGTCTCGCAAGAAAAAAGAAAATGCAAAAATGCAAATTCGCAAAAGTAGCAGAGCCTCATGCACCAATCCAGTCAATAATCAACCCTGATCCGGACCCAAATTCTCTGTCGGAGCCGAGGCACGACGACGCCGTACCATAATTCGGCCATCGCGACCACGCGGGTGGCGTGGAACCGAGAAGAGGAAAATTTCATGGTTGAAGCCACCTTTTGCATTTTGGGTACACTCCTTTGTCCGGGTGTCACTTTGTTCCTTTGTGCCTGCCTTAGGCCAGAACGATGGCGACCGTTTGGATCCACCCGAGGCCCGGTTCATCTCCATTCATTCTCACATTAAGGGAATCTGAACTTCGTGATCCTCGAACACGAAATTCTGATCTGGTCAAAATAATGACAGGTCTGTATTCCTTACTTTCGAGCGATTCATCGAATGTAAATTTGAAGCCATTTTAGCCATTGGAGGGTCTAGGATCAAAGGACGAAAAAGTCGATGCTCTGCGTCTGCACGGAAGTGAATGTCCGGCTAATCATGACGTCTTCGTCATGCATGGTTCGTGCGCGGAACACGCACTCGCTTCGACAGTGGAAATAGCCTGAATGCTGCTCAGTTTCAGTCATAGTAGGATTGCATTTTGTAGGACCAGATTGCTGGCAATTCATATTGGGATGGATGCTACCATGGCGGGTGCATCTATCGTTGCCAGGACGCCCCCCTCATCCAGGTCATCGTGTAGCAGCGAGAATCAGGCATGAATGGCAAACCTTCGATACCAGTGAATGGAGGCTTGGAGATGACCGCAATAGATGTATCAGAGGAATTCTGGCATCTCAAATGCTTCTATGTGTGCATACATACGTGTGGGCACTGGGAGACAGGCGATGTCTAGTGTCGCAGGATAGGGTACCGGGGTGTTTCGTCTGATTGCGACCGAAGGGATTGCGCTGCCTTGGTGGGGAACTGCCTTGTCGGCGACTTGCTTTATCTTGCATTCTCTTTGTCGGGGCTATATAGGCCGAAGTTGATTCGTACAGACCGACACTCGGTCACATTTGGTCTGCGATGGGCTGTCGCAACGAGATGTCAGAATGGAATACCTGCCAAAGGCAGCAGACGCCGAGGGTTGGAATGCGAGTACTACTCCTTCACTGGGTGTGGATGACGAAAGCGAGGTCAAAATCAGGCCAACCGGGGGTTAGGCAACTGAAAGTGCCGGGCGCATCACGGCCAGACCAACAGCCAGCCTTCACTACGGTCGCATCCATCAACACGAACGCGACGCGCCCAGAAGGCAACCAACCCCAACACCGGGCGCACCTCTACACAAAGCAAGAATGGGAACAGGTTGAATCATAGAAGATCGCATTTCAGCGTCTATGTCATGAGATGGTGCTCGCTAAGGCAACCATGTTAAGAGGTAATCCTGTTAATGTACATGCCCATGACTGAACCACCCGCGGTGCGACGATGGCAGTAGCATTGATCACGCGAGTAAAAAAGCAAATTCAGAAACAACCTGGTTCCGAAACCCATTGATATTCGAAAGCAAAACCCATCATTTGTCGCCGATGTCATGAATAAAGAAAAAGCATAACCCCGTATCGCCTACCCAGAGATATCAAGAAAAGAGCTGCATGGCGCGCTTAAGAGCGCTCGCCACGGAGACGGCGAGCCAGCTGGATATCCTTCGACTGGATGGTAACACGCTTGGCGTGGATAGCGCACAGGTTGGTGTCCTCGAAGAGGGAGACGAGGTAGGCCTCAACGGACTCCTGGAGAGCACCGATGGCGGAGGACTGGAAGCGCAGGTCGGACTTGAAGTCCTGGGCGATCTCACGAACCAGACGCTGAAAAGGGAGCTTCCGGATCAGAAGCTCAGTGGACTTCTGGTAGCGACGGATCTCACGCAGAGCGACGGTACCGGGCTTGTAGCGGTGAGGCTTCTTGACACCACCGGTAGAGGGGGCGGCCTTGCGAGCAGCCTTGGAGGCGAGCTGCTTACGGGGGGCCTTGCCACCAGTGGACTTGCCTGTGATGGATGGGTTAGCCATGGCCATGTTATGATGAGAGAACGCGACTCGCGTCGCGCCTCGTCCCAAAGTGGTAAGTGACCCCCAAAGGGGGCCACACCACAAAGAGCGGGGTAGCGACCACGAGGGCAGCGACAGTGAGAAGGGACTTACGGGCAGTCTGCTTGGTACGAGCCATCTTTTCAGTGGAAAGTTGATGGAAAAGTGGAGTTTGGAGATGGAAAGTTGGGTGTTGTCGATGAAGTGGGTTGTCGACGGGATGGATGGAAGAGAGAGAAGGAGGAAGGAGGAAGTGGGCGGGGGAAGGTATTTGTAGCAGGCGGGCAGGGGGTGGTGATCTGGGTGTTTGAGGGTGGACGAATCAGAGAGCGGAACGCAGATCAGCATTAAGTGCGTGGAAAGCAGCTGCTCCGCCCGGCTTGATTGTTCTCCCTGCAAAGGCCAGCGCCAAAGGGCTAAGCGAGCCAGAGTCCCGCCAGCCAATCAGCGTGCCGGATCAGCCGGATCTCGAATACCGGAGTCTCGTCGTTGATCCCGGCCACCAGGGAGATGGAAGGGCTGATCTGAGGATTCTATGGTATGCTACAGACTTTTGGAATGCAAGCCAGTTCTTTCCTGCCCTTTGATTTGCATGGTTGAGGGCATCCCGACCCGAGATCAGAGTTGGACTGCGGCATCCAGGCGTTTCGGCCAAGAGGAGCCGGGAGATCACGACTGCCACCGCGGATCCGCAACGCTGATTGGTCGATCCGCCCGCTAGCGTGTGATTCCAACTCCCCGCGCCCGCCGGCCGTCTGATACAAATATCCTTCCGTCCTTCCTCTCAGTCTCTTCCCTCCCCCCATCCATCTCTCGTCGACCTTCTCAACAACCGTTCTCCACTTTTCTACCAATTTTCTAACTTCTTATCCATCATGTCTGGCCGTAAGTCTTTCCCTTCCCCGCCTTCGAATGTCTATTCTCCGCTTTTTGTTGCCTTGACGCGTCTTCTAACGCGTTCCAACAGGTGGAAAGGGTGGCAAGGGTCTCGGCAAGGGCGGTGCCAAGCGTCACCGCAAGATCTTGCGTGACAACATCCAGGGTATCACCAAGCCCGCTATCCGTCGTCTCGCTCGCCGTGGTGGTGTCAAGCGTATCTCCGCCATGATCTACGAGGAGACCCGTGGTGTCCTCAAGACCTTCCTCGAGGGTGTCATCCGTGATGCCGTCACCTACACTGAGCACGCCAAGCGCAAGACCGTCACCTCCCTCGACGTTGTCTACGCTCTCAAGCGCCAGGGCCGTAAGTTTGGTCTCCACGCGTCGAGTGTCGTGGTTCACGCGTCGCTAACCTCTTTCCCCTTCCAGGTACTCTGTACGGTTTCGGTGGTTAAACGCGTCTCATGTTTTTTTCTCTTTTCCGGGTTGTTATCACGGTATGATGGGACGTTGGGGTGTTCTCTGATTTCTTTTACAATCGTCATGGGTCTCTGGGTTTGATTTTATTACACGACTACCACTTTTCGCGTCCACTATGGGTCTGCTAGTGTTCGCTTCTGAGCTTTCCTGTATCATAGCGGCCTCATCACATGGCTGGCACCACTCAAATGGTGGGAGAAACGCGCTCGTAATCTGAGCTGCGATCCGATACGAATACAATTACTCGAACAACGCCTTTGTTCCTCTTGTGTAGCTTGTTATGGTACTTTTCTGTTGGTGGCGCGTTGTGCATATGCTCTTGAGTCATGGTATGGGATTGTATTGGTCTTCGTATTTGGTGGGCGCGTTGTTGCCCGGTTTCCCTTTGGGGGGCACTTGCTGTTGTGTCTCGTGTGTCCATTGGAGGAGGGTATGGTGTATGCTAGTCTGACTTGGTGTATCGCGACCTATTGAGGCAGGTGCTTTATTCAGTCTTCAGATCTATTGGTGTAAAATTGCTGGATTGTTCTTATACATCTACGTTTTGGATTACCTTCGTAGTAGTCGACCTTGGAGCTGCATGGCCTGTGTATTCTGCCGTCTCGGCATCTCTGGGTTCTCGGCGTTTCTGGTATAAAACTATGGCCGTGGGAAGTAGCAATCCTCATCTATGTATGTACTCTGGTGGAGGAGGATCGGGTTGGAATTTTTCATTGCGGTCTTATTGGGGTGAAAATGGTGGTGGTACACCTATGCGGTGGATATATATCGAATCTGCAACTGAACACTCACTTCCGACTTGACCATGGTAAGACAGTATACAAATTAAACAATTACCAAAGACACGACAGCATTTGTCAAGACGAACCAAGAATCATTTACTAAGCATCCACACCAGCTGCATGGCTGTAAAAAGCGAGAACTTACTGACATCCATCATCGGGGGAACTGAGGGTTGAACCCAGTTGAACCCCCAAAGTAGGGGTTCAACCGACACTCGAACAGAGTTAGTCGCCCGAGATCACAGAACACTGTGATGCTTAGAACTCGCAGTCCACAGAAGAAGCAAATGCGACCGAAACAAAACGCAGGACTCGCAGAACCGATTTCTTTGCACTTGCAATGACCTAGTTCTGCGTGACGGAGGCCAGCCCAACAGTGCCCACCACAGCCAGCTTCCAGGCGGCCCACGCAAAATACAACAATGCCCGAGAAAAACCCAAAATCTACACAGAATGGCACCGAGGAAAGAATCTAAAGTTGATGCCTTGGTCAATCCTAAAGTGCCTATATACACTCCATACACCGAGCATCTACAGTACCAACCTCGGGAAATGGTACGAGCCTCGAGACCACAGAAGTTTCCCGACCGAGAAAAAACAATCGCTTCAACTGTGGCTGCCACAATATAAAGCGCCCGGACACCGGCGCGTGATGGGGCAAAGACGTCTGCAGCACCAAGATAGCAAACACCCCGAGCTCAGCCTCGGGACACCCAGAGCAGATCACCATCCTGCAATCCCACTCCAATCAGACCGTCAACCCCCCACCGCAACGACGATCTCTAGATTGTTTTCACCAGGAGCTGCGACGATCGGCCAGCACGAGCCAAGGAATGCTACTCATACACCATGCGAGAGGCCCGGCAGCCATCATGCACAAGAGCATGCCGATCTCCCAACAGACTCACTCACCAACGACCCGGACTACCACACCAGTTCGTCGAAGGCAGATTGAGCTGCTAATCACACACGAGGGGATCTCCACGGATAAGCATTGGGACGATGAGCAACTACATACATGGACAGTAAAAACGGACCGAGAATTATGGGAAAAGGGCGAGATCGGACTGAATCACACGACCCAGAAGCCGATGCAATTCACCTAGGGGACTTGGAATCATCCCTGCCCACGAGCACCCCACTGCACAAGCACAGTGTACAGTATATCATGGACCGGAGATCGGGTGTGGAGGGTCTTCTGTAGAGGGGAGGCCAGACTAACCAGGGGCGCCTGCAGCTCGCGAGTCGAATGCACTCGGCGGCTTCTGAATGGCCACCAGCCATCAATCCCTGACCGGAGCCTATCCTATCTGGCTGCGGGGGCCTGACACGGTATTGTGACCTAGAATCCATATTAACTTGGCTGTTGGGTGGGCGACCCCAGATATCCTCCAAATCTCTTCACCAGATGGGACATCGCGCCCAGATTCAGAAGTTGCGGTCCAAAGATGTCACCATGCGCCTCACTACTCCCCTGATGGGTATAATCCTCGGAACCAAGGCCGTTACGGCTGCCAATTCGTCCTCCGGTATTGATCCGATCAACAACTTCTGCCAGCGGCTATGGCATCAATGTTGGTCTACATTCGCCCCTCCCCAAATACCAATTGAGCATGCAATGAACACAGCATGACGAGGACAGCCGTTGTCAAAAACAACAACCTTTACATTGACGGTGGGCTGGAAGTCTTCATCGGTGACAATAATGGTGGATATGCCAATGGGACGGAGTTTATCGGATACAGTATGCCCTTGCTCAGAACCCCACCAAACCGTTCGCATACTCATTTGATCTAGATGAGTATCTAATTACGGTTTCCCTAAATTCGTCATGGGACTGGAAGACGAACATCTCCGTGCAAGCACTCAACCTGACAGCCAATCCGAATACCGGAACCTCCCCTCCAAACAACGTTCTTGGTGCACTGTATGTCGGTGCGCCGGATGATCCCAACATTTACCTCTACGGAGGGACTGTGTCATTTGCGAATAGAAGTTTTCCTGGCTTTGCTTGGCCGACTTCCATGGCATACACCCTATGGTCGCACGGCACGCTGGACAACGTCTGGAACCAATACGACATTTCTCAAACGGTTCCATATCGCCCGGCCGGGGGAGCGTGGACCGAAGCGACAGACCGAGGCATGGCCTTTTACTTGAATGCTATATTGACCGAGGTTCATCGGATGAATACGCCAACAATGAATCCTTTCTCAAATTCCTGGACGGCCTTGTCGCTATCAACACCACCACACAAGAAGCTCAAAATCTATCTACATCCTCGGTCGAGGGTTACCCCCGCGCCCGTGGTTGCTTGTCTTATATCCCAAATATTGGCGCGGGAGGTATCCTAGTATCAATAGGAGGGATAATAAAAGATACGATGGCCAGCAGCACGGCAGATCGTGACAACTCGACATACGTAGGTGACTGCTGCATGAACGTACAGAATTCCCAACTGACCCTCTACCACGCGCAATGCTAGGCTAGATTGGACATAGTCGAATTCCTTGATATTGCATCTATCAAAAATGGAACATCCGATGGCACCTGGTACACACAGACAACGTGGGGGGATATCCCAGATCCACGAACAGATTTCTGCGTCGTCGCTGTATCGGCAGCAGACAACTCCAGCCACAATATTTACCTGTATGGGGGTCTTGGCAGTGAAGCCGATGCAGGCTTCGACCAGATTTATGTACTCTCGCTGCCGTCATTTAGGTGGATAAACATCTATGCCGGAGACTCGCCGCGATATAGCCATACTTGTCACCTTGCTGCTAGATCACAGATGCTGACTGTCGGCGGGGCCAAGTACACCAACTTGACCAACGGATATGACTGGGAGGTCAAGAGCGTGGCCATTCTGGACCTCAGCACTCTTCAATGGGGCAGTGTTTACAACGTGAATTCCGGCGTGTATATGGTCCCGTCCAAGATTTACAATGTGATTGGTGGCAGGTAAGATCATATGTGCTCTCGATGAATTACCCAAGAGTCGATCATGTTTCTAATAGCCCCAAAGTGCCGCGGGAAATGCCACTCTAACCGCACCACTCCACGGCTTCAGCAACCCACAAGTCGCAGCTTTCTTTAACCAGCGTGGTGCCGCTACAAACACCAGCAGCGCGCCCTCCCGCGGCGACCACCTCAGCGGCGGCCGAATTGCCGGCGTTGTAATCGGATCGGTGGCCGGTGCGGCTCTTCTAGCAGTCATTCTGACACTCTTTTCTATTTACCGAAGGAGAAAGCAGAATGCCCCAAGAGAAGTACAGTTCTCTACTACCATTCCTGAGAGCCAGTTGGGGATATACGGCAAATTCTCGAAAGCATTATTCCGCAATCGCGGGCGACCAGCCGAGTTGGATCCTACTTCGGAAGGACAACGGCGTGAAAATTTTATTGGCATGCATGAAATGAATGCCGGCGCGGATGGGCGCGCGAGGCATGAGATGTATGGCGGTGCTATACCTGCTGAACTCCCCGATAGGATGTCTGTAGATAGACCAAGAGCCGGTGATTCCTATCGTTGACAGCTATCGTTCAAGCATCTTTTGGATTGATATTTTTCAGCCATGTCGTGTTCGCGAGGCTACAATAATCGACAGACAATTAATGGTTCCACCCAGAGCTCTTTAGCTGATACACATTTGAATCATGTATTGGACAGTAATATGCGGAGAAGTCAAAAGAGGACAAATGTTGTCGATCTTGTAGATGGCCATTCCGATGCCCAGTTTATGACTGGAAATGTGGCTTGGCTGTCTTGTTAGACTCAACTGTCTCACCCGGCGTGTCGGGTCCCCCTAAAGTGGCCCTTGGTGATCTAGTTCTGTTGGAGTCCTTTAGCGAGCCATCCATACAGTAAAACGGGTGTAAGTAGCCAGGACAAACAAGGCTAGAGTTCCGGTATTGTCAGAGACCTACAGGTAGACTTTCTGGGAAGTGAAACCGTGGAGGTGTCAAAATTGCAACCCGTACTAACGGCCTGTTCGTTGGCCTTAAACCCCTAGGTTGGGGTATCCTCTTATGATACACCCATAGCGAGCCTTCGTTGGTAGATCTTCGCT
Source organism: Penicillium hispanicum (assembly GCF_028827665.1). Taxonomy (NCBI): domain Eukaryota; kingdom Fungi; phylum Ascomycota; class Eurotiomycetes; order Eurotiales; family Aspergillaceae; genus Penicillium; species Penicillium hispanicum. Next base: position 2,651,875 of record NW_026623198.1, on the reverse strand, counting down.
GGATAGCCTGGCACAAAAGCCCTCGGCAGACAATGCCCGTCTGCAAAACTACCGCAGCCAAGATCGGTTGTATGATATTGGAGTGATTGCTCACCTACCCCTCATGCATGCTGAGTGGTTGCAGTTACGAATATCACCACGTTGCTCGAGAGTCTTGTCTCAGAATGGCGTGGATTCGCCACATGTCTCGCACTGCCAAGACGCGACTAACAAATCCTATCAGGAATAAGCGACTATCCCATCCAGGACATCGGGATATGGAAAGTGATTGGATGAAGGTAGGCTGGGATCAGCTCGAATCTGTTCGGTGAACCCAGTGGATACGCAACACGGATGGCGACCCCGTCGAATCAAGGGCTCTCAAGGCTCGGATGACGGGGATAGAAATTTCAAGTCCTTGGATAAGCGAGATTCAGAGTTATAGACTACATATGCATGATAGCCTATCAGGGCTGTGCTTCAAGGCAGTATGGTTTTTGACTACGTTGTATCAGCAGACGGAGTATACAACCCCCCAGGTGGTAGTCACCCAAACATCCCTTGCGTGATCATCAATCTTGCCGACGTGGACCAGAGTTCTAGAAATTTCTTCTTGTGTTTCTTTCTAAAAATACTAAATAGTACAGTGTGATAGATTGCTCAGCACAATCTCTATCACGAGTGTCTTAGGTCAAGGACTCGCAGTAGACCACCGTTACCACAACACAATCGGGACAAGTCGGAAACTCGCCTGCTCTGCGAAACAGATATCCCCGTCGGGCACGACCTGCAGGGAGGTGTGGAAGGGCTGACCACCACCATGGGAGGAGTGGTGGAATGCAATATGCAAGTCGCGATGGAAGAAATTTTCCCATGCGATTAGAATGTACAGTAGATGCAACTGTAGCTCCGCGGAAGCGTTGGCTTAACACCGGACAGTCCCGGTGCCGCATTGCCGGGGGCCGCTAGAAGGATTCCAGAATGCGATCGTGGCTTCTAGTGCGTCTGCTGCAGTGTTACCATACCAATCCTAGCGGTACGCCACGCGGTATCTGCCATACCACACTCTGTGGCTGTGCTCTGCACCTGTGGCTCGGCCAATCATTTGCATGGACTGAAAATTTCTTCTGCAGTAGTCGGTTTCTAAATATGCCTGCATGATTGACCTTCTCGCAGCACAGGGCGGGCACGGCACCCCTATGTCCGCATTAAGGTGCTGACAGCTCGAGCGCGGAGTTGAATGCCGATGAAAATTTTTCTTCGTTCGCGGGTTTATGCAGGGGCCACGGGTCTCCCTCGTTGGCAGGTGGTTGACTCGAGCTGATATGCAGTTTCCCAATCAAGAAGGTCGATACTCTGTTCTCCAGCTGGTGGTGGTTCAAACATGTAGGACATCGTATGTACAACGCATGTGCGTTGCGTATGGTTGGATTGTTGTCCTTGATGCGTCTGTACATGCCACCAGTGAGCCATGAAAACCTTGCCACTTCCCCAGACGAGCCCACGTTGTGTCTGATCCAAGAATACTTTTCCGGCCGCAGAGATATCGTCGTACGTGGAGTTGGTCCGGAGGACCCTACTCCAGAGAAGAAGAATGATAATGGGGCTAGACTGTTCGGGTCGCACCCCGGACCCGTCTCGGCGTTCCGGTCAGCGCTAGGGCCGACTGCTTGATTGGTAAACTGAGAGAATATCCGTTGTAATCGCCTTGTTTGTGTGAGTGTTGGGTAGAGCACGTTTCTCCGCGGGCAACCGCACTAGCTGCATGCTGCATTCCTTTGTCGCAAATGTCGTCTTCCCAAGGCACTAGGCACCCTGCATCGGCCGGTCGCGTTGACAGTCGGGGGGCCGGTCGGTATCTCCCACCACGGCGACCCTCGGGCCTCCCCCGGTTCGGAGATCCATCTCCCGATCTGATATGCGGGCTGCATGTCGAATCCATCTACCGAGAGTCTGCCCGAGGAGAACTGTGGTACCTTGCGTTTACCACGCTAGTATAGTAGGCCATTGTCCATCAGGTATTGGGCCTTTCGATCAGGGATCGGAAGAATTTTGTCTTTGTTGCCCAACAATCACTCTGAGTCAAACGAGAAACCATCAGGCCATGGGGCATGTGACTCGACCAACATGGAATGACTGTGTAGCCGAAGTCACTTTGTATTGTATAGGGAGACTCGACTGTATCGAGTCTCACCACCGAACCACTGGATATACCAGTGACTCAGACTGGGTCAGCTGGTGCTCATACCACACGAGGGGTCAGCTGACTCTTCGAACTCTGGTCGTTTCCAGTTGCGTCTAGCATCGCTAGATTTTCGGAAATGGCTCGGCAGGATTTGCTTTCGATCGTCTAAATCCGAGCCAGATTGGTCATCCTACCCCAGAGAACGCAGGGGAACTCCGAAACCGAGGGATGCCACATTGTGGCGCAGCAGCCAGTGGCTGGTGCAGACAGCACATTGCTGCCCAGCGCTGGCTACCATCGGCCTTAGTAATGCCCGGGAAAGGCCCCGGAGTGAAAAACGGAAAAACGGACCTCGGCCGTAGCTTCCTCCGTGTCTCCCTGGGGTCACGCGGCAAACAAGGTGTGGCTCAGCCCTACAATCTTAACCCCTAATGGAGATAGCCGCATGTATACCGTTTTGTTAGAAAATCGCGGTCCTAAAATTGGCGCTCGATCCGACTAGTTCCAGATGTGTTGCGGGAATCTTTCCACGTTCTTGCTAAGCGATGAGAAATGGGCATGTTGTGTTCCCCCCTCCGAAGTTTTTGGACTATTTAGTTTTAGCCTTTTTTATTTAATTTTTTTTTTCTCAATTTGTTGCCTTTCCTCTCGCCCGATATGACTCGACGGAGAATGTAGGCAGAACCTTTTTTCTTGCTTTGTGTTCAGTCCTGTACTTTCCCCTCGTTCAAGCCATGATTTGCTCTTCTACATCCACTGGTGGGTATTGTGGCTGGCCCGAGAAAGCCACAGAATCCACTATAGCAGGACTGCAAGGAGAGGGAGGACACAGACACACACACCACACCCTTCCCCCCGGTCGATCAGTGGAGCGCGAACAATTCGTAAGCATTGAAATGAACTCGTACAGGCGGATACCGCTAGCACTCAAAGAGGACTAGTACCGGACCAAGCCCCCGTCACCGTACGGAAAAACAGCCCAAGAACCCAAAATCAGAAAATAAAAAAAGAAAAAGAAAATACCAGAAAAAAAAAAAGCGAAATTCGGGCTCTCCGGGTCTCAGATGGAGACTGGCGCCATTGGACCCGAGGGACGTCATGGTATATGCGATCGCCTTTTAAGTACTCACTTCTCCCACTCGTCAGCCTACCCTCCTATTACTCATAATCTCATATCTTCTCAACCCAGACTCATCTGCCTTTATAATCCAAGGAAAACTCACCTCCGATCGAGTGATCCCCCAGAACCAGACTTCCATTCTAGACACCCGTCTATAATAAGGTTCACCTGTCCCATCGACTTGTCGCGATCACGAGTCTCTCGACGTTTCCAGACTCTTCCCAAGCTTTGAACCGGTCTTTCCGTCCCAGTCAAAGCGCGGCCACCGCGTCCAAGGATCGATCCGGATCTTGAGCCGTCGGGATTTCCTCTATATAATCCTCGCCTCCCCCGGTGGCAAACACCCAGCTACCCACTCTGCTGACGTCCCAACCGTGGTGATACCATTATGCTTATGTACCCACGTAAGGGTCTCATCACCGATCCGTTTACCAACCCGGAGGACATCATCATACAAGACGACCAGTATCCGCTCGACTTTGCCGAGAACGCTCTGCAGTACCAGCAGTCGCAGTCTTGCCTGCCACCGTTCCAGTACCACCACTCTCAGAACCAAACTCAGACCCAGTTCGCCTCTCCGCCCTCTTCCGCGCCTTCCTCACCCACCTTCTCTTCCCCGACCTTCTCCATCCCACACCCTCCGACGACGAGCGACAGCCAGTCTCTCGGGGCTTCTTCGATGACCCCGGCGTCGTCCTACAACCCGTCTTTGGACTACCAGAGCTCCGCCTCGACCTCATCGCAGTATCTGCCGCAATACCAACAGTACTATACGCCCATGTTGGCACAACAGCCGCTGGCCGCTGGCAACCAAGGGTGGGACAGCAACCTGCAGCTGCTGAGCCCCGCGCGCATTCCATTTCCTCAGAAGACTTCGCCCAGCTCGGCTTCCTCACGATCAGTACCGGCAGGCATTTCGCCCAACCACACACATCGCCGATCGACGAGCTCCTCAAAACCTCTGCCCACTCCGGTGCAGACCCCGATCCAAAACTCTTTCCTCACAGCTCCCTTCCAGGGCTACGAGACAGCGACACAGGATGGGATCAGTCTCGACGCGGAGTCGGCAGTGAGAAAAGCGATTCTGGACCAGCAGTCCAAGCATCAGTCTTCACCGCAGCAGCAGCAACAGCAGAGCGACTATTCCCTGGCTCCCTCGGTCTCGACGCTGAGCCACAACTCACCGGTGACGCCCCAGACCACCCTTGACGAGCTTGACGACGCCTCGAGGACGATGACCAATGGTGAGAGACGATTTCCTGAAGTTGACCGATGGATGACCGAATACTTACGTTTCGACGCGCTTTCAGAATACGCCAACGGCAACAACGGCATGTCCATCGGTGTTCCCAAGCTGAACCGCACGATTTCCGACATTTACCAGGACGAGCTTTACAACCCGTCTCTCATGGCTGCTCCGCAGATGTCGAAGCCGATGAATCAGAACATGCTGGCCCCGCGAAATGTCATCGCCGACCGATTGCAGGCTGCTAACCAGGGACACATGTCCGCGCGATCGCAGTCGCCAGCCATGGGCATGAAGCGCGAACGATCTCCCTTCCGCCAGAACTCCCCATTCGCGGGCGACATGAATGCCACGGCTCTCCAGTCGCAGATGACCACCAGTATTCCCATGCCCCAGAACGGATTGAGCATGGCTACGTCTGCGAACCCAACGGATCTGAAAACCATGTCTCCCAAGGATGCTCTCTTGGACTTCAACGAGGGCGAGGATGCCGCGATGCCCCCGCTCTTCCCTCCACAGCAGACCGACTTCAACTTGGGTGACGCTCTCGGCTTGCGCCGTGAGAGTTCTTCATCGCTGCGTGCGTCGCAGACATTGACTTCTATGGATGCCTTCCCCGCTCAGTACGCCTCGGTCCAGCCACCGTTCGGCTTCACCCAGCAGAGCCAGCGCCCACCGCAGAACCTTCTACAGCAGTCTGCTGAATTCCCTGCCTCGATTCCTCGCTTGGAGTCCTCTGGCAGTGATATTCAATCTTCTGTGGAATTGACCCCTCAAGCTCACGCCAAGCTGCCGGTCAATGAGGGTATCACCCGTCCCAACAACACGTCCTCGGATGCGGGAACCTACACCTGCACCTACCACGGCTGCACGCTACGATTTGAGTCCCCCGCCAAGCTCCAGCGACACAAGCGCGAGGCGCATCGTCAGACCACCCCTGGTGGTCATTTGATCACACGCGACACCACGTTGCGCAATTCCCAGGCGGGGCCACACAAGTGTGAGCGCATCAACCCATCGACCGGCAAGCCATGCAACTCGGTTTTCTCGCGACCCTACGATTTGACCCGCCACGAGGACACCATCCACAACGCACGCAAGCAGAAGGTCCGCTGTCATCTCTGCACTGAAGAGAAGACGTTCAGTCGGAACGATGCATTGACCCGTCATATGCGCGTGGTGCACCCCGAGGTGGACTGGCCTGGCAAGCAGCGTCGCCGTGGCCGTGACTGAGTCGCTCACACTCCCTCACGATGATCATCATCATGACGGCAATCCCTTATTTCTATATGACGTCACTTCAGACCTGATCGAGACGGGACCCACTTCGGGCCCAGATCGTCGGTGTCGATTTCTGTTTCGGGACATTATACCTGGCCTTGTGGCCTGAGCCCCCGGTCCACTGACGTCATCATCGAACAAACTGCTCGCATCCTTCGGCTGACGTCGTCTGTACGTCGTCGATCGAAACACCACAGCATAGGATGACGCACCCCACCCTTTCCATGGGTGGAGAGCTCCCCCCCCCCTATACTGCTCCTGACGTGTGCGGGAATCTTGGGGGGCGCCCCTCCGATCCCTGTTGAATCCTGGCGCATTTTTCTGATCCATAACAAAAGAAGGAAGAATTGTGTGTATGGGGCTGTCTTGTTTGTTTTCCTCGCTTCCGGCTTTTCATGTCTGTTACGAACCTCATTGTTATGCTGTATTATTATCATTACTCTTGTACGATCTTACGCGATGATGTCTCTTGCATGCACTATTTTTTCTGCATTGGCGGGTGCTATTGTTTTCGGGTTGGGTGTTGTACATGACGGGATTTATTTTTATTGATTGCTGCGTACAGTCTGGCTTGGGTGTATAATATGGAAAATTGTACATTATGGGTGTATAATGTGATAGACGTGGGGGACCAAAAAAAGGAACATGACTATCGAACGCAATGATTCCTCTCTCCAGTAAAAATGCTGTAGAAAGTCAGACTCGACCTTCCTAGATATCTCTTAGTCGAACCGTCTCCCCCAATTGACATGTCGCATGCACAGGAGCCGTTATGAGTCTTAAGGGGCTCTGATTCGCATGATGATAAGTATGAAGAAAACAGCCCGCAGCCCCACCTAGCTTCCCCTCCGTAGATGAGAACGCAATATGAAACACATCCCCGTCCCTCCCCGAAAAAAGGGCATGGGTCACTCAATCCTCCCACTGGGCCCCCAGGCTCCTGCACAGATCACCGACGCCCACATCCTAGCCGCCCACGGGACAGCGGCACGCAAAGACAGCTCCAAGGCTCACGCCCAATCATAGCCAACCCTCGACAGCCACTGACTGGTGCAAAATCCAGGAAGCTCTCCCCCGTCCGCCCCGCTTCAAATAGGAAGCTACCCACGATCCCTGTGGGCCCGCGTCGCTGCTCGTTGACGACTGTGTGCGTGTGTATGGGGGTGTACAGCCTCCCCGACCACATCGCACCCATGCAAACCCTTTGATTTTCGTTTCGATCCTTTGCAGACCTCTGGTTGGCTTTGCCATTGTCTGCTGCTGGTTTCAGGGTGACTCCTTGTATCCGATCGTAGGAGAATTTACCCCCTTCCCTCGCGGTCGTATACTTACCGGGGCACCAGTGGCTGCCATTGAAGCCTCTAAAAAGGTGTAATCCCTTTACTACTTGCGTGCTTGTGTCGTTTTCTGTATATAGTAATCCCGAAAGTGCTTACTATATGTACACCTTCCCTCATATACAGCTAGCCCCCCTGGTGTATTGTTGTCCCACTTACTACTGTACATTCTTCAATTTCTATCTCGAAGGAAATACACCCGCGAGTCTGGAACCTAGTCAATAAGAACAAGTCATGAATCATACTTGGAGGCCAGGGACCGAAGCCGCGGTACTGTACACATCGATAAGCTACCGTAGACGAACAGAGGAATGAGAATCACAAATAAAGCCACCCCAACCCCACCCCATGGGCCGATCAGCACCGCAGCAGCAGCAACTGGATTTAATTCGCCAATGGCATCTCTGGTGATAACCTCCCGAAACGGAGGGTGAGGGTGTCTACGTAGAAAGTGGACCTCCTAGCTCTGTTCTGCGGTGAAGCAGTGCGCGCGAGCGCAGAGCCGACCCCCCCCCCCCCCGTGCCTCCCTTCTCCGGTGGGTATACGCAAATCCAATCGCGGCACAGGGTCGTGGATGCGGATGTGGATGTCGGGGGTCAGCGGTGTCAGCGCGTCCTGCAGTGGATTCCTACGGGACCCACTGGGTGGAGTATGTGGCTTTTTGAATGGACTTATCACTTGCCGTGCTGGGAGAGGTTTTTCTGTGGAGAACTGCTCCTCGCGGCGGTAATCCGCAGGTATGGGCCGTTCTTATCGATAGCGGGACGGGGCCCGTATTACCGAGGTCCAGCTATCATTATGTCAGCACAGTACTTACCCTGGGCGGTGGCGGTGCAGGATGACTCAGCATTCGCTGTGGTTGCCCACGAGACTTGCTATTTTGGGATAGACGGGTCCGGGTTAGGAAGGTGGGTGTGGGTCATTTCCTTTTCGGGTGATGTACGTAGCTGGCATGTGTGGCAGGTGGCCTTTTTTGTTGTGGAATGCGTTGCCAATGATGGGTTCAGACACTGATGATTGTTATTTATAGCGATTGGAGGTAATAGGGAGACGATCTTGTTGGGAGAAAGGCTTGTGCTGCTGGTTTGACGGCGGTTGGTGGCGGGAAGTACATAGATCTAGAACCATAGTGCAGGACTTGGGTAGCAACTAGTCCACATAGAGGAGAGTGTGACAACAGAGGAAGGATAACGTGTACTTTTTGCTTTCTTATTTTTAGACCTCTCGCATGGGTATCGGGTCTGACAGATCTATAGAGGGTTATAGTATGTACTGGGGTCTGTATCAGATGATCCCCAACGCAAACCCAGGATTCAGCTGGGACCTGGCTTCGTTCGAACGACAAGTGTATTGTGCATAAGCCCAAAATTCGGTTGCCTCGCCTGCACACCTTCTTCGACAACCATCCTCATCGCCTCGCTCCCCATCGTAGCCACATATTCCACCGCACTCCCCCACGCCCCTCGTGCCTCGGGGTCAGCACCATGCGCCAGCAACCATCTCACCCTCTCAACAGCCCCAGCCATTACGGCATACATGATCGCATGGTGCGCCACCAGCCGTGACTCACCTCTCTGGTTGACATCCGCGCCACGCTCCACCAGCAACGCCATCACCGGGATCCGACTCACGTCAAACTCCTTACTAGCCACCTGCAGTGTATTCGGCGGGAGCACATTTGCGTCCAGCTGCATGCTGCCCATCTGGACATGCTGGGTACCAGGCTGACACGCCCCGGCGGCGTAGTGCAGCGGGTTACCGTTCTGAATCTCGGCGCCTGCGTCGAGGAGCAGGCCTACAGCCTCAACATCGCCACGCGCAGCAGCAGCCTCGAGCGCGGCGCAGGACTTGCCGGTGGCCTCTGGTTTGAGGCCGGAGGGTCCGAGATTCGGATTTGCGCCGTGCGCGAGGAACCAGCGCAGCAGTGGAGGGTTGGTCACCGTCTTTGGAAGCAGGACGACGCCCTGCTCGCCGGGGGTGTTGGGTGTCCACCCGTGCTGGGTCAGTAGCTCGAAGAGGGTAATTTGCTTGTCTGACGGTGCAGAGAGGACATGGCCAGCTGTGCGGCCGACGATGGGAGCGCCGGCGGAAAGGAGATATCGGGCTACCTCGATATTGCCTGCGCCGAGGGCGATGGTCAGACCATGGTGTAGAAAGGCCGGTGTGCAGGTCTCCAGTGAGACGATAGACTGGACGGCAGGGGAATTATTTTGCTTGCAGGCGGCTTCGAAATTGACAACGTGGTTGGGCTTTTCGCCGATAAAGCTGAGATCTGTGGGATGGGTGATGGCAAGGCCGTCGTACGATGAGCGGACAAATCCCGAGGCGACGGCCATCTCAGCTGGTAAAGGGATATAATCACCGCTGCCGTTTTTCTGTGCTTCGGCATTTCTTCCGGCTTGTTGTTGCCTAGCTACCATTCTCTCGAACTGCTTCTGACGAGCATGTAGCATGTGCGCCTGGATAGCCTGCTCGTGTGTATCCATATCAACTGCCCCAGTGGAAGATATGAGGCAGTAGTACCATTAATCTTCACTGGAGGCAGTAGATGCAACAGATAACGAACTAGGCAGAGCCTCAATTTCCTCAAGGCTCTTAGATCCAACGTGGCGCTGCTCTGTGATGACTCATCCTGGACTAGAGCGGGCGCTGAGGTTCTTAAATATTCCCCGAGGTTGAATTTTTTTTTGAGAGCACATTGTACTATACAGGGCGCTATTGTGGCAAGCCGTGTTTGTTATTGCTGTGTAGAGGGTTGGGAGTACCGAGCGAGACACTGCAGGACTTGTGGATCCCTTACGGCTCGACCTGTTCAAGGTAGAGTGAGGGCTTACAGTTGAAGCATGAGCTCACCATTTCCAATGATCGGTGACAAAATCTCAGGGGAAGCCTTTTCAAGTCAAATTACTGAACTATGGATGACACCAAATACCACGGCCATCACTGATTCTTGCATGTGCCCTTAACATCAATACTATTTGTTTATTGCGAATATGTATCAGAGCAATACAGACATCCAACAATCGAAAACGTAGAGGTATAACCGAGACTAGAAACTTTTTAGATCGCTCTTTTTAGCTCGTATAATGGGATTTCAATGTCCCAGATAAAGTTGGCACACGAGGCTCGATCATGCAGATTCAGTAGCCAGAACAGCATTCTATTCAAAAGAAAGCCATAGTTAGCATGAATGGCAAGACACTTGCAACGTAAAGGGTAGACAAGATGGACGAAGACTCACTCTTGCGACATGATACAGAGGGGTGATGCCGGTCCAGTGGGCGAACTGCTTCGGTTAGCACCTTCCAGAGACTTGCGAGCTCAAAGAAACATACCTGATTCACACCCTGGCCAACAAGGACCTCCAGTCCCGGAATAGTCTTCCAACCCGCATCGGATGCTAGCTGCATGAGCGCAGTCACCGCAGGCTTGTAGGCCATCTCCAGGAGGACACGGGGCGACGGACCCTCGACAGACTTCCCGATCAAAGTGCCGTCAGCCGCTTGGGCACGCTCAAACATGTGGCAAAGGGTTTCCCGCATGGCAGGATCGATGGGACGGTCGGCAGGAATGGTGCCAATTGCCACTTGCGGAACGGTGTCCAGTTGATCGTGGTTGTCCACAATTCGGATATTGTAGTTGGTCGGGAAAGTCGAAACCATGCCCTCAAGCTTACTGGCAGTACGGCCTATCACGTAGATGGGGGAGAAGCCCATTTGGTGGAGAGCGTAGATGGCAGCGCGGGCGGTTCCACCGCCGCCGACAACCACGGCACTGTCAGTACCCGTTGAGCCGTAGACACCCGCGTGGCGGAGGACATTAACCATGCCTTGCCAGTCAGTGTTATAGCCAACGAGGCGTGGAGGCTTGTCATCGTTTGGCACGGGGACGATGGTGTTGACGGCGCCGATGATCTCGGCTTCCTGAGCGACTTCGTCCAGAAGTGGCATAATGTCCAACTTCAACGGGATTGTGACGGACGCACCACCAAAGTCGGCATCGTGAATGAAACCCTTAACATCCTCGACATTGGTAGTCTCCAGGCGCCCATAGTCATGGGGAAGGCCCATCTCGGCAAACAGCGTGTTGTGAAGAGCTGGGGATCGCGACCCCGAAACAGGAGAGCCAAAGACTGCAAACTTCTTGGACTTAATCTCGCCCATCAGAGAGAGACCCTTGCGGATCTCAGTGGCAGACAGTTGACCAGGGGCCGCTTTGAAGGGAAGGCTGGGGTGAGACACGGGGGTCATAAAGCCATTCAAGATGCGGCTGAGCTGGCCCTTGTCTCCCATATTGATGGCAATCAATGGCACGTCATGCGCTTGCTCGGCCCAAATCTTGAACTTTCGTAGGGCTGTGTTGTCATCCAAACTGTTAGCAACGCCCACGAGCTTGATCACATCGCCGTACTCGAGAGCACGATTGTAGGATGGGATCCAAGACATGTTGCCCCACGACAACTTTCCTTCTGGGTCGTGGTGAGACGCGATGATCTTGGAGTGGCCCTTCATCTCGGAAACGGCACGGAGCATTTCATCTGGGAAAGCGATCTCGAGATCCACGAATTCGCATCCGGAACGGAACGCCAACCGGTACAGTTGCTTTGCGGCCGCATGGGCATCGTCGGGGAATCGACCGCCCTGACTTTTGGTGCGGATGGTGAAGATTAGAGGCAGTGCGACCATACGGCGCAGGAAGGACATCTGCTCAGCAACAAAATCCACAGAAGGAATTTCGCTATCTGAAGCCGGATCCTTCAGAAGATCGACGCGCAGTTCCACAGCGTCAGATCCAATACAAGCCTTGTTCAAGATGCCACTGCATGGCCGCAGATCGGGCAGGGTCAACGAGACAAAGAAGCTGTGCTTCTTTTTCTTGATGATGCTGAGGCTGTCCGTTCGGCCTGTGACTACTCGCATGAAGCGGTAGAAGTCTTCCGAAGCCAGAGCAAGTTCTGCTGAGCCGGAGTGCTGGCTGTAGTACTGGATGTTACTGCACTCCTGGAACCAGGGCTTCCGACGCAGCCACACGCCCATCATGTCCTCCACATATGCCGGGCGGGTCTTATCAATCTGGAGGAAGTCCATGACCTGGTTGATATCGCGCATTATGAGAAGAACATTCCCCTTACTCCTGTGGTACTCGGCAAGCAACTTCCGTGCCTCAGGAATCTCAACAACACCGCCGCCGCAGGCAAAGACATAACCGGTAGGGCGATCCTGCATTGTACGCTGAAGCAGAGCCAGCTCAGCGTCACGAAAGCCTTGCCAGCCGTGCTGCTTGATCATATCCGGAATAGTGATGCCTTCCGATTTCTCAAGTTCGGCATCAAGGTCGATGAAGGGGCGGTCAAGACTTTTTGAGACCCATTTGCCCGTGGTGGTCTTACCAGCGCCGCGCATTCCAATAATGAATACTGAAGCACTGGCCTTTTCTTCCTGAGTCGAGGCGGCTAGTTCTTCCTCCGTCAATTCCTTGCCATCGAGGTTGGCACCAAAGAGTTGCTTCAAGGTGTCCCACCAGCCAGGCCATGTCTTTCCGACACATTCCTTCTCTAGGATGAGAGTGGATCGCGGGGTGACGAGGGATAGAACACTAAAGCTGAAAGCGACACGATGATCATCGTAGCAGAAGACACCACCGGCAGGTTGACGAAGAGTGGAGCGCTCAACGCCATCAATCTCAAGACCATCATCATGCTCACGGCAGACCACACCATATTTAGCCAGCTCGTCCTTCATGGCCTTAATGCGGTTACATTCCTTGACTCGCTGGTTTGCAATTCCGTAGATGCGAGTTGTGTGATTTGAGCCCTCACCCCGTGCGACGGCGGCGAGGACAGAAGCAGTCAGGAAAGCATCAGTCATTGGCTCCATGTCCACGTTGGGCAGTGGACGCAGAAGACCATTGGTAGGCCCGGAGACTGTAGTGGAGGTAGCCGTCTGATTGACAGAGCAGCCCATAGGCTTAAGCACATCAACAGCGAAGCGAGCATCACCTTGGAGCGACTCAGAGCCGATGTTGGGGACAGTGCAGGTTGTGCCCGTGATGGCCGCAATCGCCAGAGGGTAAGTGGCAGAGCTGGCATCGCTCTCGACAACATACTCGGCAGGGTTGACGTAGTGGCCCTGGGGAATGTGGTAAGTGTGCTCCTCAGTGGTAGACTTTTGCACATCGATGCCGAAAGCCCGCATCATGGCAGTAGTCATATCAATGTAGGGCTGGGAGATGGGCTTGCCTCCGACAAGCTTCAAGGTAACTGGCTCCTTGGCGTATGGAGCACACATTAGCAGCGAGGATACATATTGGGAAGACACCTTAGCAGCGAGATTGATCTTGCCACCGGCAAAGCCCCCGGAAGCCGCGATCTTGAGGGGAAGGCTGCCTTTGCGCTCCAAGTACTCGACACCAGCTCCATTCACGGTAAGTGCATCGACAAGATCACCAATGGGCCTCTGCTTCATCCGGTTGTTGCCAGTTAGGACGCTGTGGTCCACGGTGCTCGGCGAAGCAAGAGTGGCCACGGTTGTCAAGAATCGGGAAGCAGTCCCAGCGTTGCCTAGGTACAGAGATGAGGGGCTGGCAGTGATTTTTCCACCTTGGCCATTCACGACCAAAACCTCACCCTCTTCCTCCCAGGAGAACGTGGCGGCTCCCAACTTTTCTAGCGCATTCAACATGACCTCCGTGTCATCAGAATGAAGGAGGTTCTTGACCCGACAGGTTCCCGAACCAAGCGCAGCAAGCACAAGGGCTCGGTTCGAGATACTCTTGGAACCAGGAGGCGCGCAAGTGACGTTGAGAGTCTTTGGGACACCAGGATGTACCTCAACGCTGGGGGCTAGGACGACGCCGATGTCCTGGTTTGAGACAACACTAGCCTTGGGCTCGTACGTACGTCCAATTGCGGAGAGCAGAACGACCTTCTTCTTTGGGCCGTCATTTTTCTTGTCCAGAGCCATGTTGAACAACAGCTGCTCCACAGAGCAATGTTTATCGGCAGTCAACTTCCGCACTCGTGAATCCTTCATGGAGGTAGGCAGACCGTAGGCGGAAATGCACTTGACGATGCGAGCCACTGCAACACCCTTCAGAATGCCCAGGTGCCTGGCCAGCTCGGCTTCCTTGACCATGCCGATAGCGACACACTCGCCGTGAAGGATCTGAGGGGTCAAAATCGCCTCAATGGCGTGGCCGATAGAGTGGCCCCAGTTCAACAGGTTGCGGAGGCCACCCTCGCGCTCATCTGCGGAGACGACGTACGCCTTATGACGCGCCGAGGCCAGGATTCTAGCCTTCAAGATATCGCGGATGCCATCAAAACGAGCCTGCCCGGGCTTAGACTCGCTACGTACAGCACCAAGGATTGCATCCGCATTATCTTCCAGAGCAGTGAACTCCTCTTCGCTTGAGATAGCAGCGGTCTTGATAACCTCGGCCATACCGTTGATAAACTCCCGCACGGGAAGCGTTTCCAGGAACTCAAGGTCGATGTAAATTCTTGACGGTTGCCAGATAGCACCAATCAAGTTCTTGCCGAGTGGCGTATCGATGGCGGTCTTTCCGCCGATTGAGGAGTCCACCATGGCGAGGAGGGTTGTGGGGACCTGCACATAGCGAACACCACGCATGTAAGTCGCCGCAATGAAACCAGTAAGGTCGCCGATGACTCCGCCGCCCAATGCGATGACCACGGTGTCTCGGCCACACGGAGGGCTCTGGCTCAGCATCCAATCTTCAATGTCGGCTTTGGTCTGTCGCGACTTCGAGCTCTCGCCTGGCGGGGCATGATAGACCAGAAGACGGGGTGAAGGGGAGACGGTGGCGGAAGCGGCCTCGAACGCCTTTTGAAAACTAGGGGTATAGATGGAACCGAGGTTGGTGTCGGTGATGAGGACGTAGGTGGTCGAGGACAAGCCGGTGATCAGGTCCTTTGCGACGTAGTTGCGCCACAGGCCAAAATCAGCGACGATGCTCTCCCGACCCAGGATGCTGATCCTGGTGGGCTCGGTCATGATGGCAGGCGAGGATAGCAAGGTAGCGATATTTGCGAGATCAATTTCTCTGCTCAATTCATTCTATGGGTTGTTAGGACACCATTCCAGTTGGGCGTTCTTGGGAATTTGGTTGTTTCCCCCACAAGCGGAACTAGCGATGCAAGGTGCACAACAAATTGAAGAAAATTGAGGCCAACGGCTCAGCCGTAGAGACGGGAAACGAGGCTTACCTGGACTGCTGCACCGAGAGTCAGCGTAACACCCAGCAAATGTGACCGGCCAGAAAGATGGAAGCACAATTGTTGACTCACTCGACTCAATTATTTCTTTCCCCTCCGATCTCGCGGCAGTTTCGCCTGACCGCCTTCTGACTCAGTGTGGGTTTTAGTGCGGTGACGCTTTGGGAGACGATTGCATTATTGCTGTGTGTGACTGGTCATGGCTGATGATCGACGGCCATGACTATGACTAGATCGGGCGCCCCTCGCATGGGATATGCGGTTGATGACCGCCCCAGGCTTCGCGATGGTGATCTGGAAGGTTGGCAATGCAGGTCTATGGCCGCCACTGACGGTCGCCAAAGGCGTCGACAAATTATACGACTCATGGAAAGGAAGAGATGGCGCAAAATAAAGACAAATCAGATTCCAAGATTTTACATATTCATAGCACCGAACGCCTTTCCCAGTTGCCCATCCCTATTCAACACCCCAAAGGCGTCTGTAGATATAGTGACATTCGAAGTGGTGGGTCACACAGGTCCACTAGTTACTTAGTAGCGTCCATAACCACCACCACCTCCTCCTCCACGGTGGCCGGAAGAATGGTCTCGGTTTTGACCACGAAACTTGCCACCGCGATAAGATCCTCCACCGCGAGAATCCTGGTAGCCGTAACCAGAGTGGTGTCCACCTTGCTGGCCCTGTTGACCATGGAAGTCCCTTGGCTGCTGGTAGCCTTGGTAGCCCTGATGAGGTGGGTATTGATGGGACATCCCACCGCGTGGGGGTGGAGGTGGTCCCCTGGAGTAGTCGCCTGCGCCAGGCACAGGAGGGACCCATCCAGGTGCCATCATCGGCATACCGGCGGGGGGCGCGCCCATGAAACGCGGATCAAGATGCGCGGCGAACGGATTGGGTCGGTCGGAACTGTAATCCACGCGACCACCCCGTCCTCGGCCATTTAATGGGGCACCACCAAAGGACCGGCCCGAATGCTGTGCTCGACCCTTCACCGAGCGGACATCGGCCGAATTCAACATCGGCGTTGCGAACTTCACGCCCCGGAGGAGCATGGACTTGTGAATGTGAGATGACTTAGGGATTTTGTAGTTGACCCTGTTAATTTGTTAGCATACGACGAATACAAAGCAGTTGGGATCGAAACTTACGTGAGAGAGCGATCATCGTCGAGGCCCGGCATCCCATGCCCCTCCAAAGGCGAGACCAATGAGCCGTGAGGGATATACGTGTCACTGCGTTCAACCAAGCCAGCGAGCCCATCACTGACGCGCATATTTAACTTGTATTCAGGGGGCCCTGGCTTCTTGGAGTAGAAGTTGCCGGCGAGATCTTGGTAGAGGGGATGCTGGTCTGAAAGCAAGAGCACGTCTCGGCCATGGGTGTTGCGGTTCCGCTCATCCTCGGTAAGAAGAGGATACTTCTTCTCCATTGCAGCCAATAGACGTTTCTCATCAATGAAAGGAAGCAAGATCACGCCTTGCCACGCGAACTTCTTGCCATTCAGATCCACGGGGAAATCCTCCGGATAGAAATCAATGATTTCACTCTCCGGATCGCTCATAAGAGGATGGAATACCTCGGGCAGTGCATGATTGGATGAAGCTGGCAGGACCCCCATTAGCTGCTCAAAAGGCCTGAATGGTCTGCCCTTGTCGAAGTTGATCTCCATTTCACCGATGTCCACAAAGTCTGCTGCGAATGGAGCATAGTGATATGGATAGTACCATGTCCATGAAGGACAGCCCTGGAAATAGTAGCGCAAAACCCAAGCCAGACCTTCGGCGTATGCGCGCGCAACTTTGTGGCGGAACTCGTGATCTGAAGGGTCGACACCAAATTTTTGTTCGTAGTATCTATCGCTGTATCCTGGCTCCCAGAGTTTGACTGTATCTTCCGGCGGTTCATCTTCCTTGGCCTTTGGCGGTGGAACGGGAGGCGAGTCTCGACCTGGAGTGCCTGCTTCCGCGTCCTGGTTCTCTGTTCCGTCATCCCCAGCCTTTCGCTTTCCGAGAACAGAGGGCGAGGTCTGCTCCGGAGTGTCGTTCGAGGCCTCACCATTCTCCACAGTAGTGGATTCCGAAGCCTCTTCGGTGGTAGGTTCATCTTGCGAGACCTTCATGAGCTTACTCTTCAACACAGCAGCGGCGCTCTTGTTTTCCATGTTGGCACGATAGACAGCGCCACGGTTGACAACCATGCTGTGTGTCAGCTCTCGGGTCGACTTGTCCAAGTGACCGCGACTCGGGGTAATGAGTTCTAGGCCAGCCGGCGGAGCGTTATCACCACCAACGCCTCGGGATCGGTTGTTGGACGGAGAGTCATAGTTCGGGGAACTGCGCCTGCGCTTTCGCGAGCGCTCCTCATTCCGAGCCTGCTCTTGTTCTTTGCGTCTCCTTTCATTGGCCTGTCTCCTTTCCTCGGCCTGCCGACGGCGCCGGAAGATTGCATCTTCTTGTTTAGCGAGCCCCTGCAAGATGAGTTGGGCTCTTTTGAGTTCGACATGCCCGTCCTGTGTCAAGTAGCCTCCCATGACTGGGATGTTGTCACGCCAGATGGCAATGAGAGTGTCAATACCATTTTCACGAATATCTAAAGAAGGTAGGTGAGGCAGGAAATCGTTTCCAACAAAAAAACACATGAAGACCCAGTCATCTAGTGCCCGCTCAAGATCAAAAGGGAAAGGTTGCTGGGGAACATGCAGCTCGGCGGCTAGATATTCTCTCAAAACGGAGACATGGAGCCAGATGAAAGGCTTCAGTGGAGTGGCGTTCTGCTTCTCATCAAACTCTCCATTCTTTTCCTTCGCCTTACCCGTACACTCCTCAGCTTTGTGACCGGGCTGGCCGCACAGCTTACAAGCTCGAGGCCGGGATTCCTGGAAGAATACATCTTCACGTAGCACTCTGAAGTGGGGTTCATGAGTGGCAAGGCCCAGCATGATCAAATCGGCATCAAGACCATAAATAACGTGGCGAGTGTTTGGGTCGTGTTCGGGGTTAGCTCGCTGTGAGCGAACAAACTCCATGATCTTGTGCTCTCCTTCTCCGGGAACTGTAGCATCCGAGATGATGATCTTCATCTTCTCCCAAGCAGGGTCGGTGTTGAGCTTGTATGCAATCCAATAACGCAGAGACGCAGCAAGGATATCCATGAAGGGAGTTCCGGGCGTAATAACGTTGCTATCCCATGTTTTCTGGATGACCTCCTCGCGAATGACTTGTTCACCAGATTTCTTGCCCTGCTGCCTGTCGAGCAGTTTCTGTAGCTCCTCTTTTTTCTCGTCATTCTCTCGGGCTTCTTGTGCAGACCGGAATCGACGCGCGCGCTGTTGGTTCATTTTTGCTCTCGGTGCAACACCATCTAAGTAGAAATAGTCTACGTTAGTCATAGTCACTGAAAGGCGAATGCTCAAACTCGAACAGCAAGTCCCAGGAAACATCTCGCGCAGGTATTTCACGTACCGATAGCAATCATAAGGAGCTTTCTCGGGCGGACCATATTGACAACTCGATCAGTGTACTTGAAGATTTCCAACATCATCTCCTGCTCGTTCGCCGGGGGAGGCCTTCCCTCAGGGTGGGTACACGGATGGACAATGCCGTTCATGTCCAAATACAAGTTGTCCATTTCCTCCCCATTGGGGTTCGGTCCCGTAGCATCGACCGGGATTTCTTCACCATTCACTTCCTGGGGCAACTCCTCAATCACCGAGGAGATGATCTTCGGGTATTTGTTGGAGAGCCATCGAAAAAGCGCGGGAACACCCATATTGGCGATGCGACAATAGGTACGGTGTCAAAACTCGTCGATTGGGCACGTTCGCTTGAATGCGTCGACGGCTGGCTGGGTTGGCGACTGGCGCGTGAGTACTCGGTCTCAGGATGACCTGAAACCTGAAGGTAAGATCTCCTCGAAGCGCCACCTGCGACACCCAATATCAGATAGAAGTAGAATAGATGCAACCGCGTGAGGTCTCGCGGCGCAGAATGCGGGCGTGGAGAGATCGGAAAGTCTCTGCTGCGCAGCTTAATTATTTCCGGGCGGTCGGCGCTCTGCGCTTCCGGCCAGAATCGGCCTTAGCCCCCTTTGGCTGCGGGAGGCCAGCTTTACTGCAATCAGCTCTGGCCCTGAGGGCACTCGACCTTCTCTATTTCCCAACCCTCCCTTCGATGCGTACCGATTCCTGCGTCCTCGGTCGGCGGTGACCATGATACTGCAATCCAACTGCGATGTTCCGAATCCTTGAGTCGCAAGCTCCGGCCAAACAAACGGCAACGGACACAATCGACGTTCTGAGCAGTAGGCTGCAGAGCGCAACTTTATTAGAGGACCGACGAGCGGCAATCCAAGGCCTCAGAAGCTTTGCGAAGCTTTATCCTGCGTCGGTAGCCTCTGGAGGCCTGCGATCGTTGATCAGCAGCCTGCGGAATGATGGCGAGGATGTGGACACCACCAAGGTGGTCCTTGAGACCCTATTGATGCTATTTACACCGGACGTGGCCAGTGTCAGTGGTTTCAAGAATTTTCATTCTCTTTGATTTCCTCGACTGATTGTCATCACAGCCTGAAGCCTCGGACGAAATAGCTTTGTGGCTGGCAGATGAATTTACCCAGGTATGCCACCATGTGCCTATCTTCCAAGGCTAGGCTAACAGTCCAACAGCGACAAGATAACATCACCATCCTCCTAGACCTTCTTGAAACTCGAGATTTCTATTCCCGCCTCTATTCCCTCCAATTGATGTCGCACATATGCAGCGCAAGGCCCGAACGAACGCAAGAGACCATCTTTACAGCACCATTGGGGATTTCTCGGCTTGTGAATGTGCTAACAGATATCAGAGAACCTGTTCGAAATGGTACGATCTACTGCATGATAGACCTTCATCCCGTCGTTGTAACGAAACTAACGTGTCATGACTCTTCT
Source organism: Penicillium hispanicum (assembly GCF_028827665.1). Classification (NCBI taxonomy): domain Eukaryota; kingdom Fungi; phylum Ascomycota; class Eurotiomycetes; order Eurotiales; family Aspergillaceae; genus Penicillium; species Penicillium hispanicum. Next base: position 2,631,560 of record NW_026623198.1, on the reverse strand, counting down.
ACAGAGGCTCTCGTCCTCCTCATCGCCCTGACACCTGCCTCGGAAGAAATCCAGAAACTCGTTGCATTTGAGAATGCTTTTGAAATACTGTTCTCTTTGATCGAAGCAGAGGGATCATTGACACTTGGAACGGAAGTGGTTGAAGATTGTCTTTCCTTACTCGCCCACCTACTTCGATTCAATGTTTCTAACCAGTCATTCTTTCGGGAAACGGGCTGCGTGAAGAAACTGATGGTACTTCTTGCAGAATGCCAGCAAGACCAGGTAGGCGAAGAAGCCCCTCCACAGTGGACCCTTGTCCAGCGAGACAAGAATGTTTGGGGCCTGCTGGCTATCATCCAATTGTTCTTGATTCGTGGTGGAGTCGGCACGCCTATGAATCAGACAGCATTCTGGCAAAATGGGGTAACAGAACAGGTCCTCAGTGTAGCCTTTGGGCAAAGGTTTAGCGTTAGCGTTACTTCAAAAGCCCTTGCAACCTGTGCCGATCTCATTCGTGGGAATTCGCCATTGCAAGAGAGGTTTGGAGACATCGAAGTGTCCTGGGGGTCTGCACCCCTTAAGGCTCAGGCTGCCAATGGAAATGCAGAGCCAGAGCGAATTAATGTCATCGAAGCATTTTTGAAGCTGAGTCTCGAGCCCGCCCCCAACAATCTCTTGGATGCTCGACTTGCGGCCTGTGAATGCATGAAAGCCTTCTTTGCTCACCACACCGGCATTCGCATGCACGTCTTGAGGCGCGCCATTGAGGGACATACTAGTGGACAGGACCGGATTCCAAACATCATATCTGTGCTTCTCATCGCACCAGAATCCAGAGGAAATGCTGATCCATATCAAGTGTGGATGGCTTCTGTCCTGATGTTCCATCTTCTTTTTGACGATGCCCATGCAAAAGCGACTGCCATGAAAGTCACCGAGGGCGATGCCGAGAGTGGAGAGGAGGTTGTCACCAGCGTTCAATCCGTTGTTGGAAACTTAATTACGGGTTTGCAACGCGGTGATGATGAACGGATTACTGTTGGCTATTTGATGCTTCTCTGCGGTTGGCTTTTTGAGGACCCAGACGTGGTGAATGATCTTCTTGGGGAGGGGAGCAGTATTCAAACTTTGCTTCAGGAGATAAAACACCAAAGAGCACCTTGGAAATTGGTGCCTGGCCTGTGCACAGTTTTGTTGGGAATTATCTACGAGTTCTCGACGAAAGATTCTCCCATCCCCCGAGTGACGCTGCACAAGCTGCTGATCGAGCAACTTGGGAGAGAACAATATATCGACAAAATTACGAAGCTGAGGGAAAGTCCATTGGTCCGTGATTTTGAAGTCCTTCCACAAACTGCAATTGGGCAGCTTGATGGTGGGCTGCCTGAGGTGTTTTTCGACCGCTCTTTTATCGAATTTCTCAAAGACAACTTTAGTCGGTTGATTCGAGCCATCGATCGTGAGCCAGGTTTTGAGATCTCTGTCGTTGCTAATGGCGTGGAAAAGGGGGTCTCGCGTGAGCTCGTGGACTCTCTCCGCGCGGAGCTTGAAGACCGAAGCCAGAAAATTCAAAAATTGGAGACTGATATCGTCATTATTCAAAGTAAACTCGAACAGGAGCAGCTCGATCATCGAAAGACGAGGGAGTCGACTTCTGCTGAGTTGTCAAAGGCTCAACATACTCATCAATCTCTCCAGCACTCGCATGGGCAGGAATTGTTGAAGCTGGAAGAGCAGCACAAGCAGTCGAAGAACGAGTTACTGAAGCAACATGGCGAACAACTTCGTGCTATCGACAACCAATTGAAGCAGGCCTCAGCTGAATATGAACGGAAGAGCGCAAAGTTGAGAGAACATCACGAACAGGAGGTTTCTGGGTTGCACAAGACTATTGGTAACTTGGAATCCGAGCTGTCAAAGGCTCGCGAGCTCTATGCTGGTGAAGTTGCTGGTCTCAGAAGAACTATTCAAGAGCTGGAATCAACTATCAGTTACTCGAAGGAGAGCCACACAGGACAGGTCGCGGGCCTCCATCAGAAACTGCAGGACTCGGAATCTACCCTCGTTTCAATCAAAGCGCAGCATGAGACGGAAGTTTCAGGGTTCCAAAGTACTATCCAAACTCTCGAGTCGACACTGAGTTCTATGAAAAGCAAACACGACACCGAAACTACTGATCTCAAGAAAACCATTGAGACACTTGAATCTGCTAGGGGTCAGCATGATAACGAAACTGTCGACCTCAAGAAGACCCTTGAGACTCTCCAGTCTGCCAAACAGCAACAGGAAGCCCAGACCGATGATCTCAAGAAGACCATCGAGGCACTTCAGTCAGACCTCACAAAGGCCCAGGATAAGTCCTCTGAAGAGCTGGAGGCTGCCAATGATGGGTTCTTGTCTAGGTTCTCTGCTATGGAAGCACGCACAGCCGAGGCCGAGCGGAAAGCGCGAGAAGCCGAGTCACAAGCACAGAGGGCATCCCAAGCACTAAAAGATGCTCAAGCCCAACTCGAGAAGGCCCAGTCAGTAGCCAAAGACAAAGAGGAGGCTCGACAGGCTGCCCAATCAGAGCTGGATGACCTGCTTATCGTATTTGGTGATCTCGAAGCCAAAAGATCTGAGGACAAGGTATGTTTGCATGACGATCCACACCATGTCGCAATAATCACTGACAGGAACGCCAGCAACGACTCAAGGACTTGGGACAAGAAGTCTCAGAGGCCGAGGAGGACGACGATGAGGATGAGAATGAGGATGAGGAGTAGAAGTAGTAGGTACTCCGTCCAAATCATATATAGCGAGCAACGACAGCTTCGAAGACGAACGAGATATCCTCCTTCTGTTACAATATCAATTCTCATGGCGATCACTCAAAACCAAAAAAGGACGTGAACCATGTCTCTTGTACTTTATTTCCCATGCAAGAGAAAGATCAAGGATCTCCAGGGTTGCCTGTTCTCGCTTATACTCAACCAAATACATGCACCTGTCGCAACAATTGTGGGTTCCGAAATAGGTTAAACTCTGCCACACTATCAGAAAAATTTATTTTCAGCTGAAGAAGATCTATGCACATGCTGCTATCTCCCGATCAAAGCCCTCTCTCTTACGCACTTTTTGCACCTTATTTACCAGGATTCTTGACGATCGCGGAAGGCGGTGAGCGGAGAGGGGTGCAGACACTGGCAAAAAAGTGGTGGGGTGAGTCACTCTGTATTTTATCTGCTCCCTCGTCCCTGCTGGAAACAATCGACGATCAGCACCATGTCTATCGATTTTCCCGCCGAGGAGGAGATCGTCCTCAAGCGGTGGAGGGAGATTGATGCCTTCAACCGGCAGGTTGAGCTTTCTCGGGGCCGCGAACCTTACACTTTCTACGATGGTCCTCCCTTCGCAACCGGCCTCCCGCACTATGGCCACTTGCTGGCCTCCACGATCAAGGATATTATCCCCAGATACTGGGCAATGAAGGGCCACTACGTCGAGCGGCGCTTTGGCTGGGATACACATGGTGTCCCCATTGAATATGAGATCGACAAGAAACTTGGCATGTCGGGCCTGGAAGCGGTCGAGAAGATTGGCATCGAGAGTTACAACGAAGAGTGCAAGGCTATTGTCATGCGTTTTGCCTCTGAATGGCGGTCAACTATTGAGCGCCTGGGACGCTGGATTGATTTTGATAATGACTACAAGGTATGCTATGGATCTTAAGGTCACGAGTTGTGGTATTTGCCCGTCCACTTCTTTATTCTTCTCACTGACGCAATCTGTTCTGGAAACCAGACTATGAACCCTTCATTTATGGAGTCCGTGTGGTGGGTTTTCAAGCAGCTTTTCGACAAGGGACTAGTCTACCGGGGCTACCGTGTCATGCCCTACTCAACCGCCCTCAACACTCCGCTCAGCAACTTCGAAGCACAGCAAAACTACAAGGACGTGCAGGACCCCGCAGTCGTCGTTACTTTCCCCCTAGTGGATGATCCTGAAACTTGCTTATTGGCGTGGACCACCACTCCATGGACCCTTCCTTCCCACACTGGTCTTTGCGCCCACCCCAATTTCGAATACGTCAAGATTTATGATGAGGCCACCAAGAAACACTACATTCTGCTCGAGGCTTTGCTCAGAACAATCTACAAAGACCCCAAGAAGGCCAAGTTTAAGATCGTTGATCGTCTCAAGGGCTCTGATATGCTGGGGTGGAAATACGAGCCTCTTTTCGATTACTTCTATAAGGAGTTCAAGGACCACGGTTTCCGTGTTCTGAATGACGAATACGTCACTGCCGAGGACGGTGTGGGTATTGTCCACCAGGCTCCTGCTTTCGGTGAGGACGATTACCAGGTTGCTGTCAACCACGGTGTCATCAATGAAACTCGGGCTCCTCCCAACCCAGTCGATCCTCGGGGTTTGTTTACTGAGGAGGTCCGGGATTTCGCTGGCCAACATGTTAAGGCTGCCGATAAGGCTATCATCAAGCATCTGAAGGGACTTGGCCGTGTCCTCGTTGACAGTCAGATTACTCACAGCTACCCATTCTGCTGGCGTTCTGATACACCTCTAATTTACCGAGCCGTGCCTTCGTGGTTCGTGAAGATCACTCCTATCATCCCTCAGATGCTTGAAGGCATTGATCAGTCTCACTGGGTCCCTTCATTTGTCAAGGAGCGAAGATTCTCCAGCTGGATTAAAAATGCTCGTGACTGGAACATTTCTCGAAACCGTTTCTGGGGCACACCCCTTCCTTTGTGGGTTAGTGATGATTTCAAAGAGGTTGTCGCCATCGGCAGTGTCGAGGAACTCAAGGAATTGAGCGGCTTCGAGGGTGAGATTACTGATCTTCACCGCGACAAGGTGGACAATATTACTATCCCGAGCAGACAGGGCAAGGGCGTTCTCCGTCGTGTCAGCGAGGTATTCGACTGCTGGTTTGAGTCGGGTAGCATGCCTTACGCTTCTCAGCACTATCCGTTCGAGAACAAGGACCAATTCGAAAAGAGCTTCCCTGGTGACTTCATTGCCGAGGGACTGGACCAAACCCGTGGTTGGTTCTACACCTTGACCGTTCTTGGCACCCATTTGTTTGGTAAACTGCCCTTCAAGAACTGCGTGGTTAACGGTATTGTCCTCGCCGAGGATGGCAAGAAGATGTCCAAGAGATTGAAGAACTACCCCGATCCCGGCCTTATCATGGATCGTTATGGCTCTGATGCTCTCCGTCTCTATCTGATTAATTCTCCCGTGGTCCGTGCCGAGCCTCTTCGATTCAAGGAATCTGGCGTCAAGGAGATTGTCAGCAAGGTCCTCCTTCCTTTGTGGAACAGTTACAAGTTCTTCGAGGGCCAGGTCTCTCTCTTGAAGAAAGCTTCCAATATTGAGTTCACCTTTGACCCGAAGGCAGAGGCTACCAATACCAATGTCATGGACCGATGGATCTTGGCTAGCTGCCAGTCTCTTCTCATTTTTGTCAATCAGGAGATGGCCGGGTATCGTCTGTACACTGTTGTGCCTCGGCTACTGGAGCTGATTGAGAACACTACCAACTGGTACATTCGATTCAACCGCAAGCGTCTGAAGGGTGAGAATGGTGTTGATGACACCCTGCATGCTCTGAACACCCTCTTCGAGGTTCTTTACACCTTGGTTCGGGGTCTCGCTCCGTTCACTCCCTTCCTTACCGATGGCATCTACCAACGTCTTCTTCCACACATCCCCGATTCGCTACGTGCTGAGGACAGCCGTAGTGTTCACTTCCTCGCATTCCCTGAGGTGCGCCAGGAGCTGTTTGATGAGGTTGTCGAGCGGAGAGTTGCACGGATGCAGAAGGTCATTGAACTCGGCCGTATCTCTCGCGAACGTCGGTCTATCGGTCTGAAGACTCCGCTGAAGTCACTCGTGGTGATCCACCAGGATCAGCAGTATCTTGACGATGTTAAATCGCTCGAGGGGTACATTCTCGAGGAACTCAACGTGCGGGACCTTATTCTCTCGACCGACGAGGACAAGTACAATGTGCAGTACAGCGTCAATGCTGACTGGCCCACACTGGGAAAGAAGCTGAAGAAGGAAGTTCAGAAAGTCAAGAAGGCCCTGCCCTCCTTATCCAGCGAGGATGTGAAGAAGTATGTTGCTGACAAGAAGATTCTGGTTGATGGCATCGAGCTGGTCGAGGGTGACCTGGTTGTTAAGCGCGGTATTAAGGAGGACTCGGGCTCATCGGGCATGGAGACCAACACTGATGCGGATGTCATGACCATCCTTGACGGTAACCTCTACCCGGAGTTGGCGCATCAGGGTATCGGTCGCGAGATTATCAACCGTGTCCAGCGTCTTCGTAAGAAGGCCGGCCTCGTCCCGACAGATGACGTGAAGATGGAGTACACTGTTCTTTCGGACCCAGAGAACATCGGTCTCGGGGAGGCATTCAAATCACAAGCCCCGGCTATTGAGAAGGCCGTTCGTCGGCCCCTGGACGAGCGTGCTCTAGTCGAAGGCAATGCCCCCTCCGCGGACGAGGCGAACACTATCTCGCAGGAGGAACAGGAGGTCCAGAACGCCACTTTCTTGTTGCGACTGGTCAAGCTGTAAAGAGATTCGAGATCCAAAAAATATACTAGCGCTCATTGTAGATAAATTCTACACTCAAGTCTTTTCTTGACAAATGAAATACGCCTAGATACCTAGGTGACTCTACGTATCACATTTCCTCTACCGTTGGAAAGGAGGTTCTCCCAATAGAAGGTCGCAGGGTGAGTTCCCATGTTCCTCTCCGGGTTAATACAGCAGGCTGACCTTCCCCAGTTAGCTGGTATCTGAAGAGCACTGCCAATCCCTTCGTCCATTCCATATCTCCATTGGTTCAAGATTTGGCATTTTCATGACCACTGCTGCCGCTGTCTGGAGCATGTTATCAATCTCAATTGGGGTCTCATCAGGGGTGGGCAGTTGTGAAGTTAGTGCAAGCGAAGTCATGCTGGACCACTTCCCGGAAGGTCCACAAGCATGGAAGAAATAGCTGGCATCCCAATAGGGTATTCCTAAAAGCTAGATTATACAGTTGATTGAAATTCTCGAAGAGTACGAGTCTTCGTAGTTCGCTACAAGCGAGCGATTCAAAAAGGGATTGGTAAGCCACACTAAACATGACGGGAGGACCTCATTCCACCTGAGCAAGATTGTGAGATTGTCAGTAGTAAGCAATACAGCAGTAACCACATAGCTACATAGTCGAGAATGATGAATAGATGCAGAAGTACTCACATCGACCTGTCAATTCACGATCAATATAATCCCATTCTAAGGCTCGTAGTAAATTTCCTGGAGTCTGGGAAGACGAGCAAGCATCTGTGTTAGTGCAGTTGGTTTTTATTGTCGGCGGCTCTGTTGACATAAAAGCACACCTGTAACTGCTGAGACTAATGGCAGTGGCTGCCACCACTGGTTTTCCAGGTTGCCATTTGGTTCCCATGCACTGAGAGTTGAGAACAGATCCTGGAATGCTGTGATAATTAGGGTGTTGTCTGTGTTGCTAACCCCCATCATCTCTACATATATCTGTACAAGACCTTGGATGATTGGAGTCAAGGCGAGAATAATAGTTTGATTAATCAACCCGTTCCCTTACGCCGAGGGTGCCGAACCCCAGAGATGATTATGAGTACATAGCCCGTCTTCCAGCTTGCTCTGGTTTAACCCTTTTTAGATGCGGCCTACAGGAAGTGGTTAGCAGCGTGGGCTGCAGGAGTCCAACCGGCCCTACTTACCAGGAAGCAATCTTTCAATCTCATGAACTCTTTAGCACACATGTCCTTGTGTACTGAGTTGTAGTCGGCGACAACACACTTGCCGTAGGCCGTGGCCTGGATAATTGCTCAGCGCTGACGACACCTGATTCGAGAATTAATACATACCTCAGCCGAGCACAGGGCAGTAGCCTTTGCAACTTTCTCGATTGGTCGAGTCCTTGTTGGCATTTTGATGGGATACAACGGCCAGTAGGTCCGATGTGCAGACTGGGAAGCTTTGTCATAAAGTTGAAGCTCATCTATGAGGCCGGAGGAATGCCGCGCCAGTGAATTACCTAAGCATAGTATGCACGTGATCATCAGGCATGTTTCTATCGCGACCACCAAAACAACCGGCGTTCCAAGTCCATGGGCACTGGATTGAACTTGGTTTGTGTTTTTCTTCTTGCCAAATAGCAGACTGGTCTCTGCGCATGTCCTTCTTCATCCAGTCTTGCTGATTTCGCGATGATTTGTTTGGTCACTCGTCTCTATGATCCCGATGCGACAAGCGCGCCTTAGGTCGCGATTTTTCGATGCCTCCGATATCCTCACAACGGCGCGCCTTTACCGAAGAGAGAACATCTCTAACCGATGAAGGTAAGGCTTTGATCCTTCCAAGCTGGATTGTGGTCGCTTGATCTAACACCGCCTTAATAACTAGATGTCGGTTTTCTTTACGAAGTTGTCAGTCGCGCCGAGCGCAAACCCGAGGTCGATCAACTCCCATTCCGAGCGCTTTTCGCCGCTTACGACGAGGCGATCGGCGAACATGGCATTGACCCAGACCCGGGCCATGCTTGTCTGCGCTTCCTGTTTAAGATGGGAAGCAAAGGGGTGCAAGGAGCGGACCTCTTCGAAAAATTCGAGAGCTTGCTTCAACAGATGGGAATCGTGCTCGAACTCCGCAGGGACGATTCTACGGGTCTGACTGAAACGCTAGAGAATGAGCATGACTTCGTGAATCGTGCAAATACCCAGACAGGTGAACCCGACGAATTGCCTACTGCGAATGGAACTCCAATCACCCCGAAAAGACGCGCCTCGTTCAATACCACCCTCGATATTGGCGAGGATGCTACTCAAAAGAGCTTCGCTGAGCGTCCCAGTTCCCGCTCATCCTTGTCGCGACTCCAGACTGGGAAACCCGACTTCTCGAAGCCCAAGTTGTCTCCGAACCCGGTCCCAAATCACATACCTAAATCACCAGATCGTACGCAATTGATTGCACAATTTCTGGATGTCGGCCGTCGCTTGATTAGCAGGTTTGACGCGACGCAGAGCAAGCCAACGGAAACGGATCCAATGCCACTCACAAACGGAGTAGTGGCACGGTCAGCTGTTAATCATGATCGCTCGAAGCGAATGGCGGCCGCCTTGCAGCCCCAACGCTCTCCGTCAATTTATTCTTCGGGGAGCCTAATGTCCGAGGAAGCCGAGTCTGTCGTATCACAGGCTACAGAGCATGACTCGTTCGAGAAAGAAGCCGCGCCGCCAGAGCTTCTCTATCGGCCCCAACTGTCGGATTTACTTCGAGACGCATCTACCTTCAACATGTACCGACAAAGAGCCTTTTGCCGTAAAGTACTAACCCAGTGGTTAACACGGGCTTTTCAGTCGCGGCATGTTCGTCAAACTAGGGAGTCTGTCGCAGTAAATCGTGACCGAAGCACCTTACTCCGACAAGCGTTTGAGCCGTGGCGAGCAATAATCCAACAGAAACGCCATACAGCCAGAACGGAGCGCTTTTTCAAGCACCTCGATGAACGTGCCAACCGTGCTCGAAATTTGTATCTGATGACGAAGGCATTCACCCACTGGGCCCAACTCACATCAGAAGAGGTAGCCAGGACATCCGCCGCCCGACGACATGTCTTGAGCGTCAAGTATTTTAATGCCTGGCGCGAGATCACTGCAGTTAATGAGCTGAAAGCCCAGCGCTTCGCGCTGCAGCGACCTTTCAACAAGTGGCGGCAAAAGATGTCTGATTTGAAGGCAAAAGAAGCACAAGCCATCACTGTCCATAGTACAAGCCTCCGGCATGCCTCATATTGGCAATGGTTTTGGGGATTTTGTGACCGACGGGCCCCCGAATGGTACGACCACCGCCTCAAAAGAAGATCACTCCTTTATTGGCTACGGAGTTTCAGAACGAACCGAGAGCGTGACCACGAAATAGCTGTTCACCACAGGCGATTGGGAATGGCCGCTGCGCTCCAGACATGGACCCAGAAGTCTAAGAACATCGCTGCGGCCCAACAACGTGCCGAGAGCGCTCAACGACATCAGATCTTGCATGATACATTTGATGAATGGCAGATAAAGTCTCGATTGGCCCCGGCCGCCTCTCAATTATCTGATATGGTGAATTCTAGGGTGCTTCGAAGTGCCCTTTCGAAGTGGGTCTCCAAATCTCGCATGTTAGACCAAGCAGAGGAGATAGACCGGTCTCGAGTTCAAAGTAATGCATGGACATCTTGGAATGATACTCTACGCTGTCTGGCTCTTCGTGCACGGATTGATGAGCGAGTGAAAATGGAGATTATGTACAAGTGGATTTTGATGGAGAGATTCCAGCTGATGAGCAGGATACGTGAGCAACGCATCAAGCGCGAGGTCTTCTCGCGATTCGTGACAAACACACGGGATACGTACACCCGTTTACTGTTTCATGCAGAAGTCCATGAAGAGCACCGAGCTGAAGACTTACTGCGCTCTAAATTTACAATGTGGAGAGAACGACTTCAACTGCAGCGCGATCGAGAATATGCAGCTTTCGAATTCTATGCCCCACGTCTGGCACAGGAGTCCCTGACAGCCTGGCAATCCAAAAATCAACAAGTTGAGAAAATGGAGGGCTGGGCTCGTGATGCGCATTTCTACTTTCTCATGAAACGATCATTGAAGTCTTGGCACCAAGCAACCTTGGACTCGACAAAACGACGGCGGAAAGAGACATATGCAAAAGTTCGACGAAATGTCAAGATGAACATGGCCTCCAAAGCACTCGCTGCTTGGAAATCCAAAACTCGGCACATTGTGGATATGGAGCAGCATGCGGAAGAAGTTGACCGCAGCGGAGTACTGGCGGTTGTATCTCAAGTCTGCTCCGGATGGCGTGAGAAGACACTCAGAAGAGTGCAGGATTATCAAGATGCTGATTTCCACTACTTCCGACAAGTTGCGTTCGACCAGCTGATACAGATGTCCGAGACCTTCGTGATCCGCCGTGAAATGGAGGACCAGGCTGATTCAGTATATCGCTCGCACGTTCTTCACCAGGCAGGTGCTGCACTACGCAAACTCAGCCTTCGCGTCTTTCAGATGAGCAACACAGTCGAAACCGCTGAAGCCATGCGGGAGAGAACGCTTCGAAAGCATTCACGAAATTTCCTCCGCAACTGGATTGATAACGCGCGGATCAAGCTCGAGGAACGAGATTCACCCGGCCCTGCATTAACACCCGCCCGATTCTCGAGCTTTGGGGACGACGGAGCCGGATCGGCTTTGTTTGACCCGTGGTATCAGAATCCGTCCCAAACTCCTTTCAAGCTTAGCGACTTCACGACAACCTCCCAGGAGCCGGTCTCCGCCACTCCACTAGCCACCCCAAGCTACATGAGCTCCCCCTCCAAACGAGCTGCTCGGGCCCGAACCCTGGCGCAAATGTCCACCACTCCTGCTACACCACTCCACACTCCCTTCGCCAGTCGACTGCTCCGGGCTGAATCCTCGGCTACTCGAACTGCTTCTTCCCGGCGACCTCGCACAGGCCGTCGAAGCTCGATCGGAACTAGCGTTCGGTTTGCAGATGAGGACCTCCCTGAGTCTCCTACCGACGGGCGTAAATCAGCCAACCGACGACCTTGAGCCTTTCTTCTGATATATGACCGTCTGTCCATATGACACTCTATTGGGCTACTGTACATTCGTGACGACTATACTTCCCGTCTTGCCTTTGCGATACTTTCGTCCAAGTTTTGTTCGAGCGTGCATATCAGCCGGCGCAGCATATAAGGGGTTTAGTGGGATATCTGGACTCTGTTTGGCCCTGTAGTTATACTACTATGTACTTGAAATATGATTGAATGTGATGACTATTCAGTGCTTTCGTCTACCCTTCTTCTGTTCTTTTTGTCTTTTAAACTAGCAGTGCTACCAATACGAACTATTGATGTTTACTGTGAAACTGGGAAGGACCCGATCAATTGGAACCAAGAAGTCTGAATTACTCCAATACCAGCATCGTCAATCTAAAGGATGTAATTATTCCAAATACATCAAACGGATAAATCAATCAACCAGTACTCTACTTATCCATACTGGTTCTGACGCAGTGCTACTCAACGCCGAAAGCCATGATAATAGCGTCGATAGTATGGTAAGCCACATACGGCAACGCCATACTTAATCTGCCATAAGCAATGGCAAACTTGTACATATCATCTGAGATGCCTCCCTTCGCCGAAAGAATCTCTCCTGCCTGTCCAAACAGCGAGTCGGACTGGTCATCAAATTCCTGACCCCAGCCGGGGTTCTTATTCGGCGCCCGGAGCTTGTCATGCCACAGGCTATGAATATCCCGCACAACTTGCGCCAAATCTTCGCTAACTCCCAGAGGCTGCTTCTTGAGTAGCTGCTGAGAACCATCCTCGATCATTTCGTAGTAGATGTCGTAGAACTTATTCTTCGGAGAAGAAGGCAGCGCCTCGCGGGTGACGGCACGCTTCAGCGCCGACACAAGTGGCTCGCTCAACCCGGCCTCGGTGACTTGGTCTTTCGCAAGACGGTAGATATCCCAGGTCCAGTCCCAGAATTGGGGGTATTTCCGCTCATACAACTCCATGGTGGCGAAGATGTGGCGGTGACGCGCTCGGCAGAAGCTATAAGGCGGCGACGTGGCTGCCACCCGACCATCCTCTCTACCTCCAAATCGAGCCCGGTGGTGACCTCGGAACAGTTCACTCAGCTCGCCGGACAGAATGGTCGAGACGGTCTGCATGGACTGTTCGATGCTCAACCCGGACGGATACAAGAGACGCAACAGGTTTCGGGTTTCGCCGGTCTTGATATCCGTGTGAAGGTCCATCACGTCGTTGGCCAGCCCCGATCCAGTGAGAGAATCAATGCCAGCCCGATCCAGCCACGCAGCACCATCGCTACACATGTACGCGGATCCGATGGTATCCAAGGCTCGCATGGCGATGATGAGGTCGTGGTCCAAATTGTGCGATATCGCCGCGGAGCGAGGGGTGGCGAAGGAGCGAGAGTTCTCGCATTGGTTCATGGCTCGCACATACGCGTGGGCAATCCGCCAGAAGGATCGGTCCTGACCAGACGCCATATCGTCCAAGTTGGGGACGACCGAGTGCGCCAGTTTGTCAAAGGCAGCGAGCCTGTCGCTGAACTTGTTGTTTCCTTGCGCCCAGTCCACGCCGGTCAGCGCCGAATAGACGTAGTCTGCTTGAAGCGAAGTCGGCTCAAATGTGAACGACTGGCACATCATGAGATAGATTGGGAAGAGAGCAATGATGGGCGGATCACACTCTAGGCCCGTCAGCAGCTTGCCCCATGAGGTGAAGTGGTCATCACTGGCAGCCTTGGATGAGTGGAATTCACTCTCCAGCGAGACGGGATCGTCGGTCTTGTCTGCAGCGAGGAGGACCGCAGCTCCAACTTCGAGAGTGAGCTGATAGGTGAGTTCCACGATGTCTAGGTTATGCAGGCCGGTGCTGACTTTCCGCTCCTTGTCGACTGCTTCATGGAAATACTGCGCAAAAGGCTTGATAAAGTCCTTCGTCTGACTGTCTGGCTGATACTTGGCCAGAGCATTGCTGGCCCAGTCGGCCAGTCCCGACGTCAGTGGGTAATGTCCGATATTTCGACCGGACTCGGCGACCTTGGGAGGGTGCGATGTATGTTCACTTTCGACCCAAGCTCTGTCGGAGAAGGACTTGTCGTGGATCATATTGTGCGATGAAGAGTCATCATTGGCACCGTGGCTTTGCAGGCGCTTGTGAACATCACTGGACTTGAGGGCAGCCATTCCCTCGCCAGTATACCTCATCTTGCGAGTGTTGATCATATTGACAGCTGTCGCGGCCATTGTGAAGAAAATAGATGTTTTCAAACGAGGTAGCAAGCTTCAGACAAATGGAATAGAAGTTCAATGTATTCGTCTCTGCGAATTCCTCTGATCCTGCTAGAGCAATAGTCCCCCAGCGTGGGTTGAGACGAAATTTATAGACACGCGCCAACATCCCAAGGTCCTAGATGGAAAGTCTGAACTAACCCCGGCCCCTTTCTCCCACGGGTAGTCCCCCTCTCCTTTTCCCGAGACTATGGGTATTGGCGGAGATTGGTCTCTCGCTGTAGAGATGATGCGCGCTCTTCCCAGTGTGGCGGTCGTCGGTATAGCGAAATGTCGGTTCCAAGGATCCGCGTAAGCAACGATCTACATTCCATCATGGTTGACGGGCTGCAGTCGGTGACTCCATATCCTCGCCCCCAGATCGTACACTCTGCCGAGAGTGTCACCGCCGAAATCCTATCTATGGTAGATGTCGAATGTATGGACCTCGGCAAACGTTTTAGCCCGCTGGAAGATAAGGCCTTGATTCTGCGCAGGGTAATTCCTGGCAACAACGTCGGAAGGATTCCGAATCACAACGTACTCATCTTTGCAGAGGCTCATTCGAAACCAAGACTAAGCTCTCTATCTCGTGCAGCTGCAGGTACCAAATGGACGCGCGGGTGTTTGTAGGTCCATCCGCCACCTAGGCACCGGGTTGAGTTCGACTCATTATTGTTTCCTCCGGTCTTGGTGATGATGCTGGCACCAATCCCCATCCCGCCCAATTATCTGCTAAACGCTTCCTGCTGTCGCGATGACCGGATAATCCGAGTCACCACTGACGAATTATAGACTCCGGATTAACACGTTTCGGCCCCCGGGCTCGATAACTATATGATCGCGTAGTGAGCGCCCCAATTTTGCCGCATGCCGGATCAATACTAGAGGTCACAAGCGTCCAAATGATCATCACTTACAGCCTATGGACATGGTGAATGTGTAGTGGATCTTCATCCGCACTTCCAGCGGTATCTGTTTTGGCGTGAAGTGGCGCTTTCTAGTCTCATTAGTGCCAACCTTGGAAATAGTAACCCCCCGAAGCCTATCTATCATATCTAACCTTGAACGGCACATAGATCCTCGGTACAATTATATTACCCATATAGGATTAGCGTATCACTAGTGCTACTGCTCAACTTCTCAACGGGTAGCTGCCCATGTAAATACATAGGTAGGTAAATATATCGGTCGATATCAATGAGGAATCAGTAGCCGAAATAGGGTGTCCAACACGGTGAGAACAAAGTACTACTCATACAATCTCCTTGGAACCCCTGTAGTAGTTAGGTGATTGGATATTTGATTTCTAGATCAAATATCTGGGTATACACTAAGCCTGCATAAGCAATAATTTAGCTTTACCGGTGTCCTGGCATGCGATTACGCAAATCAATTCTAGTCTGGAACTCCAAATTCAAAATTGAGGCGTCGGACTCCACAGGGGCCAAAACCGGCGGGGGTAACTATACCTCGCCGTTATCTCCATTTCATGGGGAAGTAAATCCCGGTGTCGCCCTTTTGTAGTCCCTTCTCTGTCTATGGGCTGGAGTCTAATGCCTCAGGATATCCTCACTCGCTGTTCTTTGCGGGATTTCAATACAGCTGGCGAGGACTCCTATTGCAGCCATGATCGATAGCTGGGTGATATGGACCACTGTGGTCATGTCCACTTGTCTGCTCTATCTTTGTCAGAGAAAAAGACACCCTCTGCCCCCCGGACCACCGACTCTACCCATCATCGGAAATCTACATCAATTTCCCAGCATAGCGGCACAGCGGGAAGTTTTTCACGAATGGCATCAGCAATACGGTCCCATAGTCACCCTGAAGCTGGGACCGAAGGTGTTATTGCTTCTTGGAAACCACAAAGTGGCCAGCGACCTGTTGGACAAGCGAGGGGCCTGGTACAGTGACCGCCCGCGAATGGTGATGGGCGGCGAGTGCGTATGCCGGGGGCTTAACACGGCATTGAGGCCGTACGATGCCCAGTGGAAGCTGCACCGCCGACTGTTGTCTGCATTTCTCAATGCTCGGACCGCGGCTAGCTATGAGAGCGTGCAGGACCTTGAGAGCAAGCAACTCCTCTACGAGATGTTGGATACAAATGACTTCTCCGACCGATTCATCCGCTATGCAGGAAGCATACTCTTCTCGCTCGCCTACGGGAGGCGATTGACTACCGGCCATGAGAAAGAAATTCACGAAATCCTGGAAGTCGCAGACGTCTTTGTCGACTCGGTCATGTCGGGAACATGGTTGGTGGATGTATTCCCCTGGTTGAATCATCTGCCTCGGTTTCTTGCTCCGTGGAAACGGATCGGCGATGAGTTCTATGAACGCACAAAAGATCTCTTTGAAAAAGCCACACAGGCTGCAATGGGCACTGACTCGTGGAACTGGTCTAAACAAATCCAAAGCTTGAAAGCGGCGGATGGCGTGTCGGCTGAAGAGCTGTCATATCTCGTTGGCGAGCTGTTCGAGGCCGGTATCGACACCACCTTGGGTGTATATGAAATCTTCGTCATGGCGAGTGTTCTTCATCCCGATATAGTTCAGCAAGCTCAACGCGAAATCGACCAGGTGGTGGGCGCGGAGAGGCTTCCGACATTCGAGGATTTTCGAAATCTCCCGTTCGTGGACGCCTTTATAAAGGAAGTGATGCGGTGGCGCCCGACCATTCCGAGTGGTGTGCCGCACGCGGCCACGCAGGATGATGTGTATGAAGGATATCACATTCCTCGGGGAGCCATTGTGCTTCCTAATCACTGGGCCATTCATTTGGACGAGGCAACCTTTCCCAACCCGATGTCTTTCCAACCGCAAAGATGGATCGACAATCCGGATCTTCCGCTGAATGCGTTTGGATTTGGCCGGCGGGCGTGCCCCGGAAATCATATTGCCTTTAGTTCCCTCAAGCTAGCCATCTGCCGGCTGCTGTGGGGATTCCACATTGAGCATACTCGGGTGGATGGCCGCATGGTAGAGGTCGATAGCTCGAAATTGGTGCAAAAAGGCATTCTCTTGCGACCGGAGCCTTTTCAAGCCTCTTTCAGAGTCCGGGACGAAACACGGAGGAAGGTTGTTGAAAACCAGTGGCTGCAAAGCGAGCCCACTGCCAACAGTATTATTGCTGCTGCTTTGCAACCGAAATGATTGGACAAGTTATCGGCAAGGATCCTGCATGAACGTGAAATCTTCGAAGCAGGAGAGCAGCGTGGGCATCGCAAGCCTGTATCTGAGAGTTAGGTGAAAAGGGAACATCAATTCTGGAGGCCGAACCTCTGATTCTCGTCCATAGATAGCGCTGCTGCGATCAAATACTTATTCAGACAATAGTCGTATGTGTACGTTGGTTTCCGTTTTAAGGCTCTGGAGCAACGCGCTATCTTCGTCATGAAAATGCATGGAATAGTCGATATACTTATGATCATCCTTCTCAAATTTGCCCAGCATCTTCCTGAATAAAACCGTATAGTTCGCTTGATCTGATCATGGATTGCAGGGTGACGATGACAAAGAAGTAGAAGTCCCAACCGCGGGTTCAGAAACCCCGTACCGCGGGTCACATGACCCAACACCCCGGCGCATCACCATCACCATCACAAGCTCCTGCAGATCACGAGAACCTGGGACATTGACCCTTCCCTCTCCTTCTCCCTCGATCCCATTCCTAATATCGGTCTCAGGGACCTCACTCTTTGGCCTGGCAATGGTGTAGCGTGGCTCCGAGCGCAACGAGCGTCCACCCACTGATCCACCCGCCTCTATGCGAGCGGTGCTGCCGGGGAGACCCCCAGCGAAGCCCCAATCATTCAGCACAGCGCTGTGGGATGGACTTCGCATAGTTGTATGAAACCCGCTCTTGAACAATTTCTGCAGCTTCTCCCTTGTCTTTGGTAGTCCTATATGCTGACCTCGACCCGCTCGCATCGTTTACAGGCGTACATCTCCGGCCACGCACTGGTTATCCTCGGCGGTCCCCAGACGCTCCTCCAAACAATTTACGTCGATGACACCGAAAAACTTGAGGCCGTAGCCTTTGACGAGGCTTCAGGGAAAATTGCTGTGTGTGGGGGGCCCGATATCTTCGTGTACCAGCCATACGGCATCCAGGGCGAGACTCTTAAGGTGCGCATACCCGTATTCTGCTCCCTAAGGGTCTATCTGTACAATCGCAACTCCATGCGGAAAAGGAAATGTTTGCGCTGACAGAATCTGGCATTCTAGTGGTCCCTCCAGTATAACTTCCGTGCCGATGACGATGACGAGTCAATCCATACCTTGTCTTGGGGTTCCCCGAACGAGCTGCTGTTGGGCAATTCGCGCCTTGCGCTTTGGTTCCTGAACGACAGTCCACGCCTAGTATGGAAGAAGAAGCTCGCAGGTCCCGTCAAATTCGCGCAATTCTCTCCTGATGCCACCCTGGTGGTGACGGTGGGACTGTACGACCGGCTGGCCAAGGTATGGAGACGGCTTGCTTTCGGCGCAGACGAGGTGCGGTTTGAGGTCTCTTATCTCCCTCATCCGAATGTGATTACTGGTATACACTGGAGACTACCCTATCACCGGGAGCAGTCTGTGGATAACGTTCTCTATACTCTATGCGCCGACAACAAGGTTCGAGTGTGGGCCGTGACAGACCATCATTCTCTTTCCCCGTTGCAGCTTTGGGCGGATATTGACATGGAAGCATCTGTCCAGCCTCGAGATGCATCTAGCGTGGACTCCGGACTGCAAAGGCGATACGGCTTTATTCTGGACAGTCGTGATTTCTGCGTCGCGACAGAGCGAGCAATCCAGAGAAACACAGGCACCAAGGAAAATCATGCTCTGGAGCATATAATCGAGGTTGCAAACAAGAGCCCGGAGATATGCGTGGTCATTGACGGTCAAGGCCATATGTCAGCCTGGGCTTTGGAGGATGTTGGCTCCAAGGCCAAGACCAAATTGAGTGTTTTCAATGTCCTTCATGTGGAAGGCCTGGAACTTGGTTTCATGTCCCACCTCTCAGCCGAGGAAGATTACGCCCACATCCGCGCGTTCCAGAGCAATGTCTCAGCTGACAAGCTCAGTATTCTGGTGCATCACTTTGACGGTCGAATTGAGTGGTATGACTCCCAGGTCGATGTGCTTTTTGATCCAGCACCTCGCAAAACACGGATTGTCCCAAGAGCATCCTGGTCTGGCCATACTGCACCCGTCAAAAAGATAGTTCGAAATGCGATTGGTGATACACTTATCTCACGAACAGATGAGAACAAAGCCATGATCTGGAAGCAAAGGAGACGAGAAAACGGCTCTATGCTCATACACAAGAGCATGCTGCAGTCTGAAGAACACATCCACCGGACATGTGTGATTGAGAATAGCAATTTTCTCGTCAACCTCCACCATGGCAGGGTCTCGCTGTGGGATATTAGCTCATATCATGCCAAAAAGCTCACATCTTTGCCATTTGCATTGTCGAGCAAACCATTATGTGTGCTTCCACTTCCAACCCCCGACGGAAGTTTCGGGGTGGCATATGTGGCAACTGTTGGTGCAGATATGCATGGCATCGCGTGGGAAATCGAATGGACTACACAAGATCAGCAGAAAGGCCCCGGAAACGGAGAACAGAGCTGCCAGCTGCGGAAGTTCTGCACCTTTGACATGGGATTGGAGGAGAGCTTAGCTTACATTCTCCCTGTGGATCCTGCAGGACCCAAAGCCAAAACTTCTGGATCTTTTGATGTGTTTTCCCCTGATATTGCCCTTTCCTACACGCATGATGGGATTGTGCGCACATGGGCCGCCAAAGTTGACAAGGCAAATGCTAAAGTTGAATGGCTGCTGAAATCGACAGTTGATACTGGGGTTATGAATCCATCACTGGCCAGTGGAAGCACAATCCGCAAAGCTGCTCTCGTGGACGAAGGCCGAACTCATCTGACCATTTGGGATACGAACAATGCGCAACTGGAATTTGAAGAGCACTTTGCCCAACATGATATGATTCGGGATCTCGACTGGACCTCGACACCAGATATGCAGTCCATTCTTGCTGTGGGATTTCCTCACAAGGTTGTTTTACTGTCCCAGCTCCGCTATGACTATCTGGATTCTCGGCCCTCATGGACTCAGATTCGGGAGATTTGGATCCGAGATCTCACGCCCCATCCTATCGGAGATTCTTGCTGGCTCAATAACGGCCATCTAGTCATCGGTGCGGGAAATCAGTTGTTCGTCTACGACAAAAATATTGATATTGGGGACCGCATAGTCTCTGAGCTTCGCATACCTTCTCGTGGCCTCTCTTCTGTTGACCTTTTCGATGTTGTCAGTCGCTTGAACGGTCCGCTACCTGTCTTCCACCCGCAGTTTCTGGCACAGTGTATCCTTTCTGGGAAAGCTAGCTTAGTGCACTTGATCTTGACGAACCTTCACCGGAAGTTGAAATTTTACACCGAGGGAGATGACTTGGATGGATTTCTGGAGATGCCGCTGGAGCACTTCTATGAGGAAAAAGATGTACGTCATTTGTTCACCCATATACTTCAGTGCTAACAAAAACAGGCCTTCCACCAAGCGACTCCAAAAGAGATGCGATCTTCCTATCTTGACAACTCGGTTCAGGAGGAACTATCATTTATAATGGACGAAAGTATTGCAGCGGCTCTCAACGAGAATCTCGCACGCATTGCGTTGCCCCAGTTGTCTAGCCACGAGCAATTTCGGCTTGTGGATACCGTCGAGTGCGTCGCGACTGTGGAGAAACATCGACGGTCAATGGATGATAACGCTGCACGCTATCTCCTGTTCTTCCGACAACACATGCTGAGAAGAGGTCAAGGAGTGGCGAACAAAGACGCAGTCTCATGGCGAGAGATTGTCTGGGCTTTTCATAGCGGCAGTCAGGATATCCTGACAGATCTTGTTTCCCGCCAGTTCAGTGGGAAGCTAACTTGGAAGGCTGCTCGGGAGAGTGGTATCTTCATGTGGCTCTCGGATCTGACAGCTTTGGTGCGTATTTTGTCCTCGTGACTCACAAGGCGTATTGGCTGACCTGTCCATTAGAAAGCACAGCTTGAAGTTGTTGCTAGGAGTGAGTATACGAAGACAGAGGAAAGAAACCCTATTGACTGTACTCTGTACTACCTTGCCCTCGGAAAGAAGAATATCCTGCAAGGCCTTTGGCGGATTGCACACTGGAACCGTGAACAGGGTGCCACCCAACGGTTGTTGGCGAATGACTTTAGGGAAAGTCGATGGCAGACATCCGCCCTCAAAAACGCATATGCATTGCTTGGAAAACGGCGATTTGGTAAGTACAAGCCGGCTTTTCGTATACTTATAATAGTTCCTTACAATCGCTTCAGAATATGCGGCCTCGTTTTTCCTTCTAGCGGACCATCTTCGTGATGCCGCCAGTGTCATCGCCAATCAGATTGGAGATCTTCAGCTTGCAATTGCAATCACGCGAGCCTACGAAGGAGATAACGGCCCTATACTGCGGGAAATCCTAGAAGAGAGGGTCTTACCGGAAGCTGCTTCGGAAGGTAACCGATGGATGGCCTCGTGGGCCTTCTGGATGCTTGGCCGACGGGACATGGCCGTACGGTCACTGATTGTGAGTTGTTCCCTCCTCATTCCCTTCCAGAAAGATTACTCATTCCGAGTACAGTCCCCTATCGAAACCCTTCTTTCACCAACCCCAGCCTCCCCGGGAAGCCCGGGACGGGTCACCCTTCAGTCCAAATCATACCTCTCCAACGACCCTGCATTAGTTGTCCTCTATCAGCAGCTTCGCGCGAAAACCCTCCAGACACTCAAGGGCGCTTCTCAGGTTCGTCCACGTGAGGAATGGGAGTTTGTCTTGCGGAATGCCCGACTCTACGACCGTATGGGCTGTGATCTGCTTGCTCTAGACCTTGTGCATCACTGGGAGTTCCTGGGCGGACCCCCAACCTCAAAGTCACTGCAGACTCAACCTGCACTTGAGCTTCATGAAGACGGCATTGATTACCGGAAGTTGCTTCGCCGGCGGAGCAGCCTTGTGGTCGCCGATATACCAGTGCGCCTGGCCGATTCGGCGCCAGCTGCGGATGCGGATGCGGGCACTATTGCTGGAGCTGATGGGGTCGATGGCACCCAACAACAGCCACAAAAACCGAAGCCCCCTCCAACCATGTTCCACGAGCCGGATGCGAACTCGTTACTCGATAGCTTTGGCTTCTAGTCACACAGCGGGCTTTCTGATTATGTACTCTGATGTACGATTTATTATCATTCTGGATTGTAATATGCATTGGCAGAGCGGCCCAATATTGCAATGCATTCTCTAATAACGTCGGAATCATCTAATATGTAGTTTGGCGATCATAAGATCACACCCCAACTGACAATGTTCGGATGAATAACTTCTTCGAACTCAATACTCGGCGGACTAAGTTCTTTCGTTTAAGATGCTATCAAGACCGGGCCAGCCTTCCGGGAAGGCCATGCTACAAGCATTAAAGACAAGATGGATAATTGAATGAATGAACGGCGGATATCGCTTTTCGATTTCACTATATACAATGCTATTTTGGATGATCCATATATGCACTGGACAACAGAACGCTCACAGAACAAAACAGAAAGATCGTGGATCATAAGCAGTCTCAGTAGAGCCTCGTAGGCCGGTTTCGCAGCACAGACAGCTTCCGCCGCGAAACAGTCCGGTTGGCTGGCGCGGTGCCATTGTTCTTCAACGTCGCATGCAGGTGATGCCCTGTCGCGTTATGCTTGCCAGTGACAAGATTGGTGCCATTCTTCTTCTGGTTCAAGAGCTGCAGAATATTCTGCACGATCTGCTGGCTCTGCGCATGACCATCATTGTTGACGCGGCCCTCCTGCTCAGGCTCGCGCTCGTTCTGTGAGGTTTGCGCCATGTGCCACGAGTTCGAGTTGGACCCGGGCGTCTGGACGTTGTTGGAGTGTTGGATGGAGGCGGTTTCGTCGATGCGTGGGATGTCTTCTTTCTGGTCTTCCAGAGACTCCTCGGCCTGGTCTTCGCACACCAGCTTCACCCACACTTCGCTATAGGCGGCGAAGCGACGCGATTCGCATTTGCTGACTTCCACGCCGTCGTGGAGTGGTTTGGTGATCAGGGGCGGGTCGACGCAGCCAGGCACTTCGTGGAGGGTGACGTTGCAGCTTGGTCCATCCTCTGGTGGGAATGGGTGCCCTGGCTCATTGGAGATGAGCTCGCCATCTACTGAGATGGCGCTGACCAAGTTGTGTTCGTATGAGGGGACGCCGATGTTGGCACAGGAGCCGACGGGGACAACCTGTGATGGAGCGGTTTCTTCATAGTTCTCATAGGTGCTCAGATCGGAAAATGGCTCGCCCGGGCAGGATGGGAAGAAATGTGTCCAGACCCGTGCGGTGGTTGTGGCATAGATCGGAGTAGAAAGGAGAAAGAGGGTGGCGTAGGTGGAATGCATGGCTGCCAAGTTCGATTGCGAGATCTAGAAATCGAATGGGACAGTAAGATCTGGAGGAAGAGAAGGCTTGATGGGTTTTACGTTCGGAGGTTTAAGGCCCTCTTTTTATAAGGGGACTTGCCATTCCACTATGAGGTTTTCAAAGATATTGGGATGGCGGGGGAGAATGACTGGAATGGTGATGATATCGAGGCGAAACACGATTGACACGTCCGACAGTGTCTCTCCAGAGTATGAATGTTCTTCTGCGTCATACTTGGTGGCGGGAGTCCGCCAGACGATCTGCCCAAGTACCAGTCAAAGGGAAGTTCACACATTCCAATCCCGAAGAGTCGACTCAGTGCCGATCTAGGGCTGCGACAGGAACTGCGATTCGCTGGCCGTGGAATGTCAGTGCATTCTCTACATTCCAGAACATGGCGGATGGCGTCTCAGAGGGATAGACGCCGTGTGAATGGGCTGAAGGGCTAGAAATATTCTCCGTGCAGTGTTTCTGGAAAGGTCTCCATTACTTGATGCTGAACAGTGTACGTAGAGTAATGACAAGACAGTCGAGTGTCTTTTTTGCTGGAAGGGTAGCACGCTTCCAGTTCACATAGCATATCAATGACCATCAAAGCCCGCAAAAGCGTGCTGCTGGCGGAAAGTGCATTACTTCCTCTTTTTGTCTTCTTTATCACCACTGAGCGGTTTATACTTCAGAATTGACTCGCCCGTCTCGTATCCAGTGAAGGTGTTTGACCGTCTTCCTCTTCCCTTCAGGGTCTTTTCAATCTTTCGATCCACTTCTTCAAGGTCACCATCTGAGTTGACAGAACTGAGGGGCTTCAGGGGAGGAGCTTCAGCAGGCCCATTGGACCTGCTCAGACTGCGTTCTCGACTTTCGGGCTCACTTGGCGGCATGCTCTTAAGGAAAGATTGATAAGCATCGGGTTTGTACGAGTCGGCAGGGATCTCGGCATCCACATCAGGGAGAATGCCAAAGCCGAGATCATTGATGGTCGCGGTGACCCGCTCGGAAAGAGCTTCTCGGTGTACTCTCAGGTCAACTATCGATGAAGAAGATAGTGGATTCAATACCACGAGAAGCGGCGGCAGAGATTTGATGATATCCATGCCTACTTCACCGAATCGTAGCGCTGCATAGCTGACGAAGACCATGTGAGTGTAGAAGCCCACAGCGAACATCCATAACGGGACAGCGTCAGGGACGTAAGTTCGTGCCACCGTCCACCAAGGAACCGAGTAAGAGTAGTAACCATCGTGGCGATTGTAGCGGAGCCAAGCTGTCACAATGATTGTATAGTAGGCATAAAGTGTCGGTGCCAGTCCCATAGAGACGAGAATCTTCCAAGTGCCGACAACGTCACGTCCTTGGAGTTTCACTACAGAAGCTGCGAGCGCTGCTCGTCTTTTCTTCTCCGAAATGACCTTTGTCGTGACGAACACAGGCCAGAAGAGCAGAACACCTGGTAAAGTGCCAACACTCAAAGCCAAGAGTTTGCAAAGACGATAAAACAAGGTGATGAGGGTGAGCCACCACGGCTTCTCTTCAACATTTCCCCACTCTACTTGGTGATCTTTGATCCCAAGGGATTCCAGGCGTCTGTTGTAATCGGTCACAGCTTTCTTGAGACCCTGAACGCGAGGATCATCACGGTACCGTGTGAAACCTTTCAACAACCGTCGGTTGAACTCAATGACCAAAGGAAGAGGAATCTTTTTGCTGATGGGGTTGTAAAGTTTTCGGGTGGATTGCACCAGGATGAGTGTTTCATGGTCGGGGCTAATCTGGGTAACGGACTCGAGGCCCTCGTAGATGGTTTCAAGCAGAGATCCCACGGCGTTACGTTTGCTAGTGCCGCCCGCTTTGAAGGCTTCCACTTGATCGGGGTGCACGTGGATCGGACGTCCAAATTCTATCACGCCTCGGGAACGGAACTTGTGTGCATGGAAATAGTTCATGCCGCAGGGAATGATTGATAGCCCGCATTCAGGATCCTGAGCCAACGCCCCGAGGGACATCAAGGCCGCACCGGCCTTGAGAGGCAACAAATTGGAACGATCGTGGCTACCGCCCTCCGGGAAGATACCGATACAGCCCCCTCGAGAGAGCTCCTTGTACACTGCATCAAACATTCGACTCTGGTCGACGTGTGGGGCAATCTTGAACGTGGCACCCTTACGACCGGAGTCATCGGAAAGTTCGGAGAGTGGCGAGGCGAATGCTTTCTTGAGCCGGAGCGATGTCGGGCCCGTGATCTCTTCGATCGATGCAGTTTGGGGCCCATTTGGACCCTTGACAGTGAGAGATCCACCCTCCATGTATCCGGGTTGGGTGAAATCAGTATTCACGCCGTGCACCAGGGTCGGATCGTTCTTCGGATCAGGCAGATAGAGAGTGCCCTTGCCCGGCTTCGCCAGGTCCATAGACCGGACGACTGGCAGGGCGCCCATGCATGACGCCAAAGCCCCGATGTACGGCTCATCCATGGATTTCTGTGCAATGAGGAAGGAGACGCGTCGCTTGGCCTGCGACTTGAGCAGATGCATCAGAATCGCCGAGTCCACGAACTGGTTGGCATGAGGGGCAGCGACAATCAGCACTGGGCCTCGTTCGGGGATGCGCCATGCCCCCCGTGGATAGATTTCACGGAAGAAGAGATCCAGAGCCCAGGTGAAGAGCCACAGCACGAGGTCATATAGCCACGGGATCATCATCCGTCGGGAATCCGGTCGGCCCGCCATGATCGCCGCGTGGAGATCTGGGGTAGTGCAGGCTTCAACGCAGAATGCTCATGCAGGCCTCAAGCCGTGAGATGTGAGACGTGGCGCTGGACGTTGTGGCTGAGAAGAAAAAAATGGGGGAGAAAAGGGAGGGGCGGGGGAGGAAAACGTTCTCTGCGTAAATCGAATTGGTGGCATCTCTCCACAACCACACGCCCCACGGACAAACAAAAACAGGTTCTATCCAACTCCTAGCGCTTCATTTTGATACCAGTTTCTGGTCGCGCCTGAGCTTTGCAGACCTCTCTACCATGTACTACCCCCGCGCCCGAATTTTTAAAGAAGATCGTGCCTTTTTGGGACGCCCTAGGAATATATAAAATTGACACAGCCAAACATACAGAAACCGATAATAATCAAGCTGTATAACCCATCTACTCCTGCCAGCTGCTCACTGTCAAAACATATCTTTGAATAACCAGTTTACCAGCGAATTGACCCCCTATGCCTGTTGATAACCTCCCGTAGGCGAGCTGGCATCCATGGATGCTTTTTACTAGCTAACGCAGCGAATCTCTACCAATGGGTTTCTATGCTTTTTGCGACGTTATTTCGGATTTATTTCCACCGTTCGTTGGCACCGATCTGTAAGCGTTTATCAGAAGAAATAAAAGCCTTCCGGATTACAACTGAGATACAGGGTAATTATAACAATAGCAGGGTATTAAAACTCATGTCTCCGTGGCCAGAATGCCGAGCCTCTTTTATCTTCCATCGACCCAGCGGAGCGTTGTGGCACGCACGATTCGCGACATCCTAGGGGAACCCGAAGCAGTCGAGCTTGAAGGAGACATAGGTAGGCTCCAGGAAGTCAGGAAGGCACTCGCCATTCACAACGGGTTCGCCGTTGAAAGGCAAGAAGTAGGAGGGCTCGCCGGAGCACTGGTCGTTGTTCCAGACTTTGACGCCGTGGCACAGCAGAGATTCCTTGGTGTCATGGAAGGCCCGGAAGGAGTAGTTGTCAATGCTCCAGTCACGGTCGACGGTGGTCTTGTCGCAGGTGGCCGGGGTCGTGGTGATGTCGGCCTTGAACTTGGGCTCGCCGAGGGCTGGCGCGCCTACATCGCACTCCTCCCAGGAGAGGAACTCAACGCTGGCAACGGGGAACGACGCCTGAGCAGCGATGGGACCGAGCGCGAGAATGGCCACAGAGGCGAGGGCCTGCATCTTCTGATTAGCATTGTCCTATGCTGACGAGCTGGGCTGTGTGCAGTTCTTGAGCTTACAGTGGAGAGTTGCATCTTGCTGGGAAGTGAGGATGTTTTCCTGCGGGTGCGTCGTTGTCGTTGGGCCAGGGGTTGTCGTCGTCGATTGTCCTACACGGTTGAAAAGAGGCCTTCAAGGGGACCAAATCATCGACCGCGTCCCATGGCTTTAAATAGTGTCCCCAAGGGAGCAATGGGACGCGAGGATGATTTGGGCCAAGTAAACATTGCCTTCGTCCAGTGAAAACACAGATTTGCCAGTGCGGAATGCAGGATCGATTCATGGAGTATACATAGGCGCTGTCGCAGCGAAGGTATCGACAGAGTGGGATCCAGAAGGGTTGGAATGCGGCGATCGCGAGAGAACCACAGCTTGGCACACAGTACCCGACGGGCGCAAGAATGAGCGAGAAAGGGACTTTTCTCCAGGAGAGTGAGAGAGAAGAGATTCATGCAGGGACTCGCCCTTGGGCCCACGTCGTATCGGCCATGCCCGTTATCCCTACTTGGAGCCGCAGTACTGGATATGGCACACACACTCCATTACCACTGGAGATCATGGAAAAAATCAGTTAGCCACATATAGAGGCTGGAATTGAGATACGAAGGGACATTCAATCCTAGTTTACTCTTTTCTTCCCATGTGACTCTTTGCAGAGTGCTTAGGCTAGTCCCAAGGGTCTAGGAAGGACGCCCTGATAGACTAGCGCAGGTAAAAGCGCTGTTGGAAAGTACCTTGGGCGTCTTGTTCCAAGTAATGATATGTACCAGGCTGTACAATTCTGTGTGGCGTCAAGACAGGTATCGTGGGGGGTGGCATTTTGAGTTGATAAATGCTTTTATCTCACTACACCACCACACACTGCTGGCCTCACTGATCAAATTTTGTGGGATTCCAGACCAAGAAACTCGCATCTTGGGTTTAACTTAGAGTCTCTCTAATTGTCCAAACCCGCAAATGTCCCTCCATGAGGCGCTGAGAGGAACCTTGATAAAGGCCAAGACGTATGTATTTTGGCCCTTTTTGACGCCCTATGTACCGCTCATTGACTATATACTACACCCAAGCAGGGGGACTTCCTCCCCTTTTCGTATAGTTCAACCTTCACATTTATTTAATCAGCTTTCAATTCGCAAGCCAACCATCTGATACCACGCCTATGCAGAGTTTTTGGGCAATCAGAGACAATCAATATGCACTGTATCGAGTGGAAGATTCTCTCGGTATCGTTGAAACATTGTATTAACAGTTCAAATCACGTACTACCAAGTCATTAGCCATGTCCGACCGTCCAGAACGTGTCGCAAAACTCACTGGGATAAAGAGGTATGGAACCTCTTTCTCATATTGTTTCCATGCATCACCATATTTGTGTCGGCATTTATTGATGTCTCTCATTGCTCGGTGGGCAATCATGATGCAGAAGAAGACGGGGTAGAACCAAGGAAATGGGCTATTAAAGCCAGTGATCAAAGCCCAGGAAAGAGCGAAGAACATATCGCAGCTGTAGTGGACTTTCCGTGCAAGTCCATACCATCCATCAACGAGGATTGTATCTCCATTCTCAGCCACAATGGTCTTTGGGCTATGGATCTCCTGCCACGGAAGCTGCGGAAAGGTATGGCGCTTCACCCAGGTTCCACGCTCCATCATTCGGAAGACGTTCTTCTGACTGTTGGCAGTGTCCCAGACCCAGTAGACAAACAGGTATGAGACAAAAAACACGGCTAGTGCGTATTTGTTCCACGAATATTCCGAAGGGTGGTGGTTCGCCAGATAGAGGGTGCAGTGGCAGTAGGACATGGGGACACCGGCCATGTTCCAGAATGTCAACAAGAACCCCAACTTTTCTTGATACATATCCCAGGTGGTTGTGATCAGGTGTTCTGCTTTCGAGCAGGCATTGGCGTAGGTATAGTGGGCCATGATGATGAAGAGAACTTCTCCGGAGACGTAGCCGTACCTTTCATACTGTCGTGTAGCGGCAGCACAGCTCAGACCGAACATCATAAACCAAGGAATCCGGACTTCGTAGAACATCTTGAAGTCCAGAATCCCAAACAAACGGGGATTGAGCTCTGCGCCCATGAAGAAGTCATAGATCGGGTAGCCAGTGATACGGTGTTGAGCACCACGGTAAAAAGCAGAGACATAGCCGCAGAAGCTGACTAGGAAACCGGATATGATGGCCACAGACATCAAAGGTCCGAATTCATCTAGGAAGGTATAAATTGGAAACCATCCGGTACCATGCAGGATGGTCATCACAAAGATGGTCAAATAGAAACTAGTATAGGCTGAGCAGTAGTACTTCAACTGCTTACCCCCCAGATGAGCGAGCGGTTTGCCGTAACAGGTGAATCCAGGCATGAAAATGTAGCATGCAGCCTCGAAGATGTAGTATGTCCAGTAGATGCGCCAGGCTCGGAAGTGCGGGAAAGCACCGGAGTAGACCAGGTTGCACAAGTGTTTCCCAAAATCAGACCACGACTGATTGGCCTGGGGAAGAGGCAGTTTCCCATCGTAGTAAGTGGCACCAATCCACATGTAGTACATCAACAGCGGAAAGCCAGTCATCAAGGCCAGACACCCCAAGGAGCCACCAAACTCGAAATGACCCGAGTAGTCGACTTTGGGATCCATGCCCGGTCGCCAACCACCGGTGATGTGCTCCCTTGTGAAGTCATCAGCTTTTGCATCAATGACAGGATCCATGGCTACTGCAGCCCGGCCATTCGCATCCTGCTTCCGAGATTTGGCCCGCGTGGTGGCGCCCATACTAGCGGAAATCAGAAATAAAAGGTTTTGAGTGTGAGAACCAAGGAAATACCGTGCAAGTAGAGCCGCAGATTGCGTGGGAATTTAAAGAAAAATAAGGGGCGCAGATTCCAGTTGCCAAGCCGCTTATGCTGTAGCCTGTGAAGCTCTTATTGGATTCGGCGCCAACGAGCGACATCCCAATCGGGCCAAGATTGGATCAATTTGGGGCCGTCAGGAAGCACAGAGTGGGGCATTCTGGAACAGAACATCCATCGAATAATAGAGGGAAAACAAGAATGCAAAAAATACAGTCTTGTCGAGCCAGATCTCAAATGTACTAGCGGGTCGAACATACAGTTGTAGTCTGGAGGCAGATGGAAGCTATACAGAACGATCGACATGCAGTCCACCCAGACGGGAAACGTGACGTCAGGTGATCTTATCATTAATCATCCGGCCTTATCAACAGCGACCTGCAGTTCGCCCCGACGACCCTTCAACTATGACGGACCTGCTGGGCCCATGAATTACCAGACCCTCAGCATGGCAGGCGATGCCTCCGAGTCACGCCATCGGACTCGCGATAGGTCGGTGCCGCGAGAACTGCATTCAGATTCTATCGACGACACCATGCCTCCTCCGAGGGCTGTACGGACAACCTCCGCTCAGAGCTTCACTCCCCGCTCGCTCATTGTCGGCCTTATCATCGGCGCACTGATCACCTTTTCCAACACCTACTTTGGGCTCCAAACTGGATGGATCAGCACGATGGCCATGCCTTCCGCCTTGATCGGCTTCTCAGTCTTCAAGGTTCTGTCTAAGCACCTGTCCTTCCCGTTTACGCCGATCGAGAACGTCCTGATTCAGACTGTGGCTGGAGCAGTGGGGACAATGCCACTCGGATGTGGATTTGTCGGTGTCATCCCTGCGTTGGAGTTCCTGATCAAGGACGGCGAGGACGGACCGAAAGGTGACGGCGGGGAAGGAGAAGGAGGGTCATTGAAGTTGGGCTTTTGGAAACTGGTGCTCTGGAGCCTTGGGGTTTGTCTGTTTGGTGTTGTATTTGCGGTCCCATTACGGAAAGAGGTAATTGTGCGTGAGAAGTTGCGGTTCCCGAGTGGTACCGCCTCTGCCTTGATGCTCCGGGTTCTGCATGGCGCCGGGAAGGACGAGAAGATGCCACTGCCAGCGCAGCGACGTGATGCTGAACTTGAAGAAGATGTCATGGCATCAAGTCATTTACGAACCGAAGAGGAACAAGATGTGTTGCTAAAGGACGCTGATACTGAAGACCAGGCCATTCATCAGAAAGATTGGCGGTCACAAATGCGCCTGTTGATCGGTGCCTTCGTCGTATCGGGTGTCTATGTAAGATAGCCCTCTTTGATGAAGTCTATTCGTCATTGGAAAGCCTTTGGCTAACTGTCACAGACTTTATTTTCTTATTTTGTTCCCCTGGTTCGCGATATTCCATTGTTTGGCGTGAGCCTTGCCCACAATTGGCTGTGGACACTCAACCCATCACCGGCATACATTGGCCAGGGAATTATCATGGGCCCGTCAACATGCATGCACATGCTATTTGGCGCGTTTCTGGGATGGGGCATCCTTTCACCACTAGCCAAAGCTCGTGGATGGGCTCCCGGTCCTGTGGACAACTGGGAAGATGGTAGCAAAGCATGGATTGTCTGGATATCCCTGGCCATCATGCTTGCTGATTCGCTCGTTAGTCTCGGGTGGCTTATCACCAAGCCTCTCATAAACCGGGCACCAAGGTGGATAGCTCTGTTCCGATCCACCCGAGTTGGTCGGTGGATCGCATTGCAGCTACAATACTCACGATCGCATGAGCACTCATATATCAATTATTCAGTACTGGACTCTGATCACACCATAATTACTCAAGACAATCCTGATCTGCACGACCCTGTCATGATGGGCACCGAAGAAGAAGCAGATGCGCCGCCCTCACAGCTCATTTCTACCCGCACGGTAGTGATTCTGCTACCTCTGACGCTGATTTTGAACGTTATATGCATGCACATCGTCTTCGGCGATATAATTTCACCACTCCTTTCGAGTCTAGCAACCCTCCTGGCCGTTCTTCTTTCCATCATGGGCGTACGCGCTCTCGGTGAAACAGATCTCAATCCGGTGTCTGGAATCAGCAAACTAACTCAACTGCTCTTTTCCCTTGCGACTCCAGCATCCCATTTCTCCCGACGCACAGCGCTGGTTACAAATTTACTTGCCGGTGCAGTCTCCGAGTCTGGGGCTTTGCAAGCTGGTGATATGATGCAGGACCTAAAGACTGGCCACTTACTCAACGCCAGCCCCAAGGCCCAATTCTATGGCCAGATGATCGGCAGTCTTGTCGGCGCAGTGCTATCTACAGCTGTGTATAAAATGTACGTGAACGTCTACGATATTCCCGGCGACATGTTCCAGACACCGACTGCATACGTCTGGATTTTCACTGCTCGCCTGGTAACAGGCCAAGGTCTACCCGAGATGGCCTGGCAAGCATCTGTACTTGCAGGTGTCGTCTGGATGGCTCTCACAGCCTTGCGTATTGCGGCTGCCTCTCCTGCTTTCGCTCGCAACGGGAAACCACCAGCCTGGAGAGACTGGATTCCAGGCGGGATTGCCGTTGCCGTTGGAATTTTCAATGTCCCATCATTCACATTAGCGCGAGCCATTGGTGGCGTCATTGCGTGGTGGTGGTCCCGACAACATGCGACGCCCTCTGCTCGCAGCGAAACCGTCGATGAGAGTCACTCTTCTGGGCCCGACGCTGCTACTTCGGAAATGCCTTCGACGCTCCATCATCGACAGGACGCACTAGCTTCAGTATCCGCTGAACAGGCAGCCGAGAAAGCAGACGCCGCTTCTTCAACCATTGTTGTCTTGGCATCAGGGCTGATTTTGGGTGAGGGTATTATGAGTATCGTGAATCTCCTGCTCGCAAGCGGTCGGGTGCCTCATTTATAGATTTGTGGATGGCGCGAATCCGAGTGCATTTGTTTTCCCTCGCAATTTGCATGGAAAGCATCGGTTTGCACGCATTGATACCCTACAAAGGTAGTCAGATGCATTTGAATCTGATCTCTGGAAGTTGTAATAAATTGCATGATTGTATTCTAGGCTGTTAAGCGTATACACTATGAAGACCTCGATACCCCGAGACCATGGGCAAAGTGAGACTTTGTGAACTAGTCGCTATGTTGCAAGAAATGGTACATGTTCCGGGTATCCCAACTCATCTACCGATTGCATATTTTCCGTCAGAATACACCCGTCCATAAAAAGTTAGGTTCGACGTTTGCAACATCGCATCCAGCGAGAAGAATTGAAAACCGGTGAATGTCAAAAAGACGCAGAGTAAAGATAGGGGCTGATGTCAGCTTCTAAAAAAGATTAGGCCGAGCGTGAGAAGCAAAAATCCGCCAGGTGAGAAGAAGAAAGTAGGAATGAGTTAAGGTACATTCAATAAGAAGCACGTATACATGGTATGTAAAAGACTGGAAGTTCGTTCATCACAGACGTAGATGGTGAGATTGAGGTCGAGTCGTAGAAGGCAAGCTCATTTCCGTCCAGCGGGACATTGACGAGACGCAGTATGTTACTCAGATCTGTAGGCACCGGGGATAAGGCCGAGAGACATGGCCATTAGCGATTAGCTAGCTTAGCTGTCTGGAGTGGGAACAGGCTTTCTGCTAATCTGAGATCCCGGAGGCGAGCTCGGTGTCGAAGATGGAATTGGGGGCAGCTTGCCTGTTGGAGCAGGAGCAGGAGGACCTGCAGCCAAAGGACTAGGTTTTGATGGAGCGGTTGCGCCTACACTCGGCGGAGAGATGTTGCCGGCGCTGTTACTCCGCTGTCGCTGGGCAGCAGGAATGGAGGGCCGCTGCATACTCGGAGGTCCATAGGGACCGGGGCTCATAGATCGGGGGGTTGGTCGAGCACCTGGTCCGGGGGACATGGAACGCGGGCCGGCTCGTCCACCAGGTCCCGGAGACATAGACCGAGGGTAAGGTGAAAACTGGACAGGAGACATGGAACGGCCAGGGTAAGGGCGAGCAGGTGGCGGACCGGCATATCCAGGACCACCAGGGGATCTAGGGCGGGCATCCTGGGGATAGAACCGGCCTGATAGGGGTGGACCTGGAGGCATGCGACCCGCAGGTGAAATTGAACGACCGTTGGGACCCATCATCGGTGGGCCTCGAGGACCAGGGCCACCGGGCGGTGGACGCGTGCGTGGCTTCACAGGACGAGCAGAGAGGCATGACCGTGGAGCTACCCCTTGCTGGGACCGATCGAGACGCACGCAGAGTGCCTGGAAACATGTTAGCCCTTCTCTCCTAACACTTAAATGTAAGTAAGCTTACCCATCCATCATCATACTCATGGAGCATTCGGACAAGCGTTCCAGTACGAAGTTCCAATTCGTCTTCCATAGACGGGTTGAAATCCATTTGCACTCGATGAACATTGTTCGCACCTGGACCAGCGATGCTAGCAACAGCTGCTGTGCCGGCAACTGCGTCCATTGCACCCACTCCACTGGCAGCCATTGTTGTAGATGAAACTGAATCGCCATCGGCACTGACGGGGCTTGGTGAAGATTTGGGAGGCGGCTGTGAATCTGGTTCGACCGTAGCAGGTTGACTGGATTGTTCTTTGTTGGGTTCTTGCGATGCCGCAGCCGCTACTCCGCCCGCTCCCAAGGCAGCTGCCCCTGCTGCGGTGGCTGCGGCGGTCGATATAGAAGTTTGTGGTTGGTCTACAGTCGGAGAGGCCGTAGCACTGAAGGGGTTCACAGGGTCACTAAATGGGTTCGGGCTGTTGGCACTTGACTTGGGAGTAGGTGACGAGTCACCGGTGAGATTGCGGGAAGTCATGACTGCTGCACCTGCCGCGGCTCCGGTTGTCTGGTCCAGGGAAGCGCTGTTGCTCAGATCAGGCGCAAATTGAGTGACTGGGCGCACGTTGAGCTGCGGAGGCATTGAGAGCGTCTTTGGCTGCGAGACAGGAGCAGGAGGAGGCGACAGATTTTGCCCGCCCATCGTCTTCTCGTTCTCTGGCTGATCTACTTCCTGGTCCCGCTTCTTCTTGCGGATAAAGAAAAAGATGAGTGCAGCAATCACGCCAACACCCAGAATGACACCAATGGCGATTCCTGCTTTAGCACCAGATGAAATGCCTTGAGACTGAGTAGCGAGAGCCGTGGACGACGCCGAAGCAGCGGAATCTGAGGTTGAACTCGAGGTCGCGGCAACAAGATTGGTATCCTGACTCGAATCAGTGGCAGTGGGTGTCGCCGAGGTTACAAAGGAGCTTGGCGATGGACTGCTCTGCGAGTCGGTGCTTGTAGTATCGGCAGTCGTGGTCGCATCAGCCTTGGACTTCTCAGTTTCAGCGGCTTGCTTGTCTGTGGTATGGGCCTCGCTGTTGTCGGAGGTGGCCGCCTCATCCGTCGCCTTTGATCCCTCCGAAGTCTGGGTGGCAGCCACGGCACCGCCAACGCCGACGTTGTCGTCCGTCTTTGTTGCAGTGTCGGCCTCGGACTGGCTGGTACTGTCCTGACCCCCAGTTACATAGCCACCGACGGGGCCTTCGAAGTCGGGATCCAAGGTCTTGTAGACGACCACAACATTGCCCCTCGCCTCCAGAGGGCGGTGTTCATCATGATGTGCATGCCCGTGCACCATGATGGTCGTCCGTGATGAATCAGTGTCGGAACAAGGCGAGACAGTCGAGGGGCGAGATAAGATGAAGCGTCAATCGCTCGTAAAGAGAGGAATCTTCCGTGGCCCAGGCCAGGATTCCAGCGCGAGTCGGGTGATTCCGAGCACCGCGTCGGTGAACAATCCACACTCGCGTTGTGGAATGTGGATGGAAAGAATGGACGACTGGAGCTCGAGCACTGCCCGATACCAGCCTCAGAACTTAAAAGAGGGGACAACGACTTCCAGGCCGTACACGATTAGAAGAGAGGGACGAAGGGCAGGGAAGAAAAAGACGAGAACGAGAATGGCCAAGTCCCTCAGAGCCTTGGGCTTTCTCCGAAGTACAAAGTTAAAGCACAACCACGAGGAAGCGAGATGAGCAACGGGATTGGAGACCCTGGACGCCGTATTGGTCCCATTTGCAGAGATGGCACTAGCCATATATGGTAATGATCGAAGTGTTCTGGGTGACGTGATTGGCTGAAGTCCATACGGTACCTGGTTCCGGGTGAAACGGGAGATGAAAGATTCAATACGAGTCGAGACCCTTTTGTGCCCCAATCCACAATGTACTTCTTGACCATTGGATGATATACAGAGTTCCAGATCATCTAGTTTGGGAGTGCGAACCCTTTCTCCATAGACCGTGGCTGGGGGCGATTCCGATCGCAAATTTCAGATGAGATCGGACCTGACAACTCATTGCTCTCGACCCAACTCCGTACTCGCAGTACACACAGGATGACTCGGATCCCAGAATGTACCTCTTCACTAGCGTTGCCCAAATGGCCCCCAACCGAGGCCAGAAAGCCTCTCGGGAACGCCGCAAGAACCCAACGAGGGGCACAGACTCCATCGCTCAGGACTGGGTGTTTCATCGGCCGCCCACCCGCGATGCTCATTGCTCGACAGCGCCAGGCCTAATTTCCGGTGCACCCGGGGATCACTCGGCCTGCCCTCGTCGCTGGCCAACCATAAAACGCTGGTCTTGAATCCTGCATTAGATCCATGCAGGGCTGTGATTGTATAGCCCCCTCCCAAGTGCGCGAGTGACTTTGTTTTTGTTTATAGGTTCGAGTTAGCTGTGATAATTGACTTAGTCGGGATATGTATAGGGTCCTCGATTATTGTTCCTGTATGATGATTTCATATGATAAAATTAGTTCAGCCGACCGAGGATATCATCTCTCCCCTATCGCAACATGCTTGGCGGAGGCGATGCCCGGAGCATCCTCCTACGCTGATGTGGGAGGCGCAGCAGCAGATGATGTGGCTGGCATGCCTGCAACATTACCCGTATAGCAACGGTCTCGGATCTGGACGTTATATCAAGGCGTGGAGAAATATGGGTGATGGAGAGCCTGAGATGACAGCAATTATTAGTCCTCGTTGGAAGAGCACGCGATCTCGCTTTCACTTACCTCTGCCGCAGCAGTCCGTTGGCTGCTCTCGTAGCATAACAGACGACGGGCTAGATCTCGGCCATTTGACGACGCACCGGGCAGAATGGTATCCCAGGATTGCGCTGGGAAGGGGTGGAATTCCACCTTACCCCAGTCCGGCAGCACATGGATTTCCTGCACTTTGGTTATCCCCAGCCTCTGGGCTCCCACGCGGGGTCGAGACTTACGGGCCAAATATGTTCGTCCGGGGTTCCGAGCTTCATAAATATGGAATGAATAAGCGATAAGTCGCTTCCAACCGGCCCAGAATCAAAGAGCGGCGGGTGCCCCACGGCAATGGCTTCCGCCACAACACACCCAGCTGCCCACAGATCGAGAGTCGCTCCGTATCCTCTGGCCCCGAAGAGAATTTCGGGAGGTCGGTAGCAAGTGGTGCCGATGTCCGTGATTTTTTGGTCTGGTGGCTCGGATCCTGCATCTCCTTCTTTCCAGGAGATCCCGAAATCTGCAAGGTATGCCGGTCCATCAGGCGAGTCCATTAAGATATTAGAAGGCTTGATATCACGATGAATAATGCCCAGCTCATGGATGTGCGCAAGCGCATGGAACATATCTCGCAAGATGGAGCGTGTCTGCGTTGCAGTAACCATATCTCGTCGGAGCAAGTGCTCGAAGTCATAGCGCAGGAACGGAAAGACCAACACCAGTCTACCGCCGTCTAAATTGAACGATTCGACCAGGGGAATGACATGAGGGCCGTGTGCTTCGCGAAGCAGCCGAGCCTCTCGATGAGCATCGTGCGGGGCCATCATGAGGTGCGGAATAGTTATCTTCACGGCACGAACCGTGCCGTCATCCGTCTTGGACTTATAGATCGTGGAATGAAGTCCATCAAAATGATGGAAACACGATGCATATTGACCAAAATCCTCACCCACTGGCTGATCTGACGACAGCTCTGGTTCTTGCACGACCTTCTGCACTTGGTAGCAGCAGTTAGTAGTCGGCGCTACTGATCTGGTCGTCTCGGCTGCGTCAATTGCTTGCTGGCATATCCGGTCATATTCCGCCTAATGTGGGAATGGAATGAATGCAACTTCCAGTTAACTAGGATAGAGGCGAGATACCCACCTTGGAGGTGGCTTGATCATAGGCCTCATTTTCGTGCCGTCGCGCTTGACCCTGGGCTTCTGCGAAAGCGGCTGATGAAGACGTCAGCTGGTAGGCAGTAGTGCTAGAAAAGTATTAGTGCCAATTGGTACTCAGTAAATGCCAGAAGACTAACAGAGACTGGATAGCCCTCAATCGGTCCGTAAATCCCAGGTCTTTCTTCCAATCCATGATGCCACACGCGCCGTTCCAGTGTGGAGTTGCGGCTGCCAGTTAATAGCGATGATGTCATGTGACCGCTTTAGTTACGGTGTGGTGAACGGGGAAAACCGATTCCGTCTTTAAATCCCAACGGTGATTGGTTGAGTCTCGCCAAGAATCGTCACACTGCGTTCCCGGCCATCGTCATTCCATCCCCATGGCCGTCCTCGGCGATCGACTAACAACCACCGGCATTCCGACCCCAACCCGCATTCATTGATCCTCCCTGATCGGGCAGCGGATCGAAGTCACCTCCTGGGCACTGTCTCTGCTCTGATTATGCGCTTGGTGCGCGCCTCGGAGCATCGTCGACACTGAAATCATGGAGCTCGCACGGCAGGAATACCCAGCGCTGCTGGTAAGAATGGGCTCCTTGGAGCTTCGAGTCCCTGTTGCTGGAGCCGCGTGAAACTGATCTCGAATGATTTTTCCATCTTCTAGGCCACTCTGTATCCCGGTCAGGCTACGACCGTTCTCAACGATCGCATTCGACTCATTAACAAGGTTCATGCGGATATCGCGGACTATCTCCAGGTACGATGACCTGTGCTTCGCTACACACCTCATTCCCCGGATCACATTCCCAGGAGATGCGGGGCAAGACTTTTGACTTGCTGGTGATAGGAACGTCGTCGCGTGGAGGAAACTTATGCCCAGAGCTTGCGAAAGCTGGCGCATCGCCCACAACTGGACAATGGCGCTGCGCTTGGGTAAGTGATGTCATGTTGAAGAAATTCTTGTTATTTCATTGTCAAGAATCGCTAGTCTGACCCGGTATCAGTATCTTCCAAATTCCCTGGCAGCGTATCATCAATGCCACCGAAGCCCTAGCCGTATCGCACGAGACCCTTGCGACCAAGATCGAGGAAGATGTGGAACGTCCCCTGAGGGAATACAGCAGCAAAAATCGCGAAATGCAATCAATGCCCGGGATCCAGAGTAATTTGGCGGGTCTAGCTAAGAATGTGGAAGCGGCACAGAAGAAGGTTGACAAAGCAAGAGAAAAGGGAGCCAAAAACGCTGATAAACTGTCCGCTGCGATCGCTGCGGCGGAGGAAATTAGCCAGCAGTGGGACTCACGCGCCCCTTTTGTCTTTGAGCAGCTCCAGGCTGCAGATGAGGGCCGACTTAATCATCTTCGGGACGTTCTCACTCAGCTGGAGACGCATGAGGTGGACCAGGTCGAGCGTGGTCGGCAAGCCGCAGAGAGCTGTCTGAACATCCTTCTCAACGTCGAGATGGCAGATGAAATTAAGACCTTTGCTGCTAAAATGACTGGCAATCGAAGGCACGTGTCACCGGTGACGCCGCGAAGACAGCCGTCTCAGGCGGAAACACCCCCTCCAGCAGCCTTTGCGGTCGAGACTCCACCGGCGGCAGCAGCAGAGCCACTTGCACCTCCTCCGCGCATTCAGGACGATGCGGCCAGCCAGCGGTCTGAACGGTCGGAGAGGTTGGCTACAGTTCATACACCACCGGGTGAGTTTGAAAGGCTACGAATTTGCTCAACAAGCTCTAACACATATTATTCTCTCCATTTACAGCTCCCGAGCCACAGCCACGGAACACCCCTCTGGGGGGTCTACGACGACTTGGTACGGTTATGAACCGGCGGAAAAGTGTGATTGGACCACCGACTGGAAGCTTCGAAAAGAAAGCAGAGAAGAAACGCAGTCCGTTCGCTCCTTTCAAGAGAAGCGACTCGTCGAGAGAAATGCAAATCCCTGAATCACCCACGGCATCCACCTTCGACCGCCCGGGGACTTCCCTGACTGAAGAGGAGTCTACGCGTAATCCAAGCGTCTCGCAAGATCGCAACGTTCCAGAGACTATTGCCCCTACTCCAATCGCTCACCCGGCACCAACCGCCACAAATGGTGCTCAAACAGAGGAGCAGACTGGATTCGCCAGCAATGGCACAAATGTATGTGACATAACACAATTGACATATAAATCTCGGAAGACTGCTAATCAGTTTTCTTGCTCCAGATTGATTCAGAGGGCTTCAGCGAGCGCCCTTCGACGGTCGATGAGATCACACGTGCGCAAAGAGAAGCAGCAGGGTATGCATCATTCCATAATGAATGAGAGGATTCTCTCTAACAAAGTCATCATCTAGTTTGGACGATTCTGGTATGAATTTAACCATTCGTGACCAGCCAATCTTCGAAGATGAGAGCCAGGCTAAACAAGCTATGGATGATATGGCGAATACTCTTCGACTGGTCAGTGCTACCAAACTTCCCCGACGACGAAAACTATACTGACGGGCTGCTCTTCACACAGCGGGCGCAACACTCAGGAATGAGACGCAATGCGGGCACTATTCGTGGACGACGTGACGTTCGAAACACAGTGTTCGTCCCAAACCCTGGGCCTGATATGGCTACTCAGGTTGCACCCGATGTATACGCTCCGTCCTCGCCAATCAAACACGCTCCAACCCCCAGTACGGCGACTGAGGACCATGCCATGTCTGACACAACGTCTGTGCGTTCAGGACACACTATGCACGGTCCTGTGGCTAGCATTCATCCTGAGCTCTATGAGCCGGGTCTGAACGCCTCGATTGTCGAAACAGTAAATGCATGGTTCTCTGAGGGCAACGTGACCAAGTCTTTTGTGCTAGGAGAGCTTGCTCTGGCCAACAACGCCACACCCGGTGTTCCTGCAGACAGTATGCGGATCCGTCTCGACAATTTCCCAGTTTTGGAAAAGGTTGCCGCCAACCCACACTTTGTCCAGGAGGCCAGCAAAGACGCGACAGACGAGAAGAGAGGCGAGTACGATATCCAACTTAGCAGTATCTCCCGGTCCATGCCGACAGTTGCATTCAAGTACCAACTGCATGTGGACCCTGCCAATCCTTCCACTTATTGTCCGGTCATCTTTAAACCAGCTTGGAATCTGCAAGAGTTCCAAGCTAGCACAATCATTTTCTACTCCCTCAATCCAGCCTTTGTCTCTCACCCCGTCGAATCCATCATCCTCAAGAATCTGGTTCTGACGGTCGGTCTGGACATTGCTGCCGAGGACGAGACGACCAAGCAGCCTCGCGACTCAGTTGCCCACGCGACTAGTGCTGTCATGCATCCGAACTCTGGAGCCATTTTCCGCCGCAAAAACTCTACCGTCACCTGGAAGATTCCGGAGCTGGAAGTCAAGGCCCCCGGCGCCGGTGAAGATGGCAAGTTCCTTGTGCGGTTCTCTACATCTACAAGTGGACCACGCAGGGGCAATGTCGAGGCGAAATTCGAGGTCCACACCACTCAAACCGGTTCGCGGCTAGGCGTCAGCCGTGTGACTTCCGGGTCTGCCGCTAAGGAAATCGACCCGTTCGCAGATGATGGATCTCAGAAATCTCCAGCTCCAGCTGGGTGGCAGGAAGTCCCCACGGCGCGCAAGTTGGTTGGCGGGAAGTATGTTTCCTCTTGAACGAACTTGGATGATGCACACTCTTATTCGTATATACCTTCACTTGAGTTATTTTTGTCTTTGCGGCATTGTCTGTCCTTTGCCTGTCGGTCGGAATCTGAGTAGGCGGGGGCAGACACTGAAGATGATGATACTCCTTTCGTTTCTTATCCCCCTCCAGTTCTCGTGCAAATAGCGAATTTTCTCATCGTGGCTTTTGTTATGTAGCTAGGCATTTCGACTTGCGTGTGTGATCTGGGCATGCGTGTTCTATCTTTATCTCATCCTCTCCCAATGATGTTTGGTTCCCTTCTCAATCCAGGCATTATCTGTCAACCACCGTCGACCATCGAGCTTATCTTTGATGCTTGGACATGGATTATGTACTGCCCAAGCACACTTATCAGGTAGATATACCTGCCTCACCGGCCCCATGTTTTGTCTTTAATTTAACACTGGGAAAATTATGACGATTGAATATCATGTTAGAGAACGTGTTCAAGGATCTTGACGTAGACTACTTGTCCTAGTCTAGAGACCAGGAGATTTCTTTTGGAATTGAAGGCGTCAATATTGGTACAGAACCACGATACCAGGTAATAGAAGAACATAGCACAGAGATCTGATGTGCCGGGGAATCGTACAGGAAAAGATGCCAAGAAAAATTGAGAGG
Organism: Penicillium hispanicum; assembly: GCF_028827665.1. Classification (NCBI taxonomy): domain Eukaryota; kingdom Fungi; phylum Ascomycota; class Eurotiomycetes; order Eurotiales; family Aspergillaceae; genus Penicillium; species Penicillium hispanicum. Next base: position 2,588,848 of record NW_026623198.1, on the reverse strand, counting down.
AAGAAAAACAAATCAGAGGGCGGCGTGGAATAAAAGGGGCAGTTTGAGGACGGAGCAACAGACTGTCAAATCACACCCTACCAGCTCTGGTAGTTTTATCGTAGAAATCAAGGGTCATAGCCGCCAAGAAGCAAGGAATATCTTTCCTTTCCTGTACCCAGAACTTGAGGAGAGGTTTAATCTCCAAAGCAAACAGGCTGTTGTTTCCGCCCGAAAGCTTCATCGAGCCGTTCTGTCCATCAAAAAGAATTGAGTTTTCTTCACCATTGCCCATACTTCCTGGGCCGCGGGAGTCGGAGGAAGCGTTAGGATCGCCATGCCGGTAGGCGGCTGATAGATGGAACATGGAGGTGACTCGAACGCGACCGTTCGGGAGAATGTCGAGCTTGTAACCTAGAAGAGAAGCAACGGCTTCCCGAAACTCGATAGCCTTGGCGGAGTAAATCTCCCTCAGCCGTCGGTTGTGTTTCTCCTTGTCGGCGATGACCTTTTCCAATTCCCTCATTTTATCCTCAAGGCTCTCAAGCGCAGTGACAGGAACTTCCTTGACTCCAGCATCGCCGCGCACCTTAGCAAGGAGATCCTTGTTTTCAGCGCGGAGGGTCCGCAGTGTTGACATTTTAGTCTTTTCCGCCTCCGCCGTAGGGTTGTCTCGAAGCTCAAGAACGCGTGTCCGTGATTTGGATTGAAGGGACTTCAACTGAGACTTTGCAGCGTGTAGCTCTTTCCGTGCCAGAGTAGTGGCTTGCTCTGATTTCGAAAGCGCCTCTTGCAGCTTGCGGTTCTTGCGAGTAAGAACCGCGAGGCGTTCATTTTCAGCATCACTCTCAGCCGGAGACAGAGGACGCTTAGTTCCCCGATTCTGCGGCTCTTCTGTGGGTGGGACTTCTCGCTTTGAAAGTTCTTCATGTGTACTTTGAAGTTCACTGCGATACTCGTCGACGAGCTTTTGGAGCTGTGAAATTTGCTCTGATTTCTGCTCATCGAATTGGCTCTGATCCCCGTTCATGGTCGCTTCTTCCTCATCGAAAGTCTTGAGCTGTGCACGTAAATATTCGACTTCCTTGACTGCAAGAGCGCGTTGTCGCTCCAACCGGGACCGAGTTCGAGCGTCTGCCCCTGCCCCTGCCCCTCCAGGAGCGCCTCCAGCGGCTCGGAGAGTCTCCAGCTCTCGGCGAAGCTCTGTCTTTTCTTTTTCAAGCCCGTTAACTACTTCATCTCTCTCCAGAATTTGCGCATTGACTGTTCCAAGCTTGTCAAAAAGGGTTGCCTTCTCAATTCGCTCCTGGACCAATGCCTTCACCACTGCCTCGGGAGAATCGTTTTCGGCAGGCTGGTCATTGTTCTCGAGAAGACTGGCCCATGACCGTCTTTCATCCTCAAGAACCTGTTTCTGAATTTGCAGTGTGGTGATTTCCGCCTCCAGCCCTTTCATCAGCTGCAGTTGAGTCTCCAATGATCTCTTCTGCTCCTCAACAACCTCGACATTCTTCTGAACCTTTCGGAGATGTCGCAGTTCCGCGGTCTGGTCTCGATTCTTCCCTTCCAAGTCACGAATATGGTTGACCTGGTCTGAAAGCTCCCGCTTGAGAACCGCTAATACTTCAGCGTCGTTTCCTTCAGCCTTCAGACGGATGTTCGCCGCCTCAAGACCAGCGACTTCAGCTTCTCGCTGGGAAAGCTTCTCTTGAGTGGACTGTTGGACGGTGCGAGCTGACTGGAGGTCATCTTGAAACTCCTCGATTGTCTTTTGAAGCGATGCCCGAACGGTTTCCAGTTCATTGAGTTGATGCTTGAACTGACGCTCCTGGTCCGAAAGCTGCGCTTGAGTATCATCCAACTCCTCCTGAAGATTTTGCTTTTCGTCTTGCAGACTCCGGATCTTGCGTTCCAGGCTCACTTTCTCATTGAGAGCTTGATCTTGTGTTTCCTTCAATTCCTTGGTCAATGCCTCGCTCTTGTGGTTCGCGCGGTTGCATGTAGTTTCGGCGGCCTAAATTGCAAGATGATCAGCCAATATGCATCTCAGTATCCTCCCAGTAATAGCTCACTTGTGCCTTCCTGAAATCCGCATCCGCTTTGAGCTGTAGATCTCGAGCCTCCTTCTCGAACCGTAGGGTCTGCAGGTCCCGCTCCTGCTTGATGTTTTCGAGCTCGTATCTAAGCGTGCTCACTTGAATCCGTAATTCATCCTTCTCCGCATCTGAACACTTCCGTCAGTTTTCGTGCGCCCTTACCGTCACGTGGGAGGTTCCGAACCGTGCAAAGATTGAGGTAAAGGCTGAGGTTGAACGGATCGAACAGACTGCCGTAATGTACTCTGTGCGCCCGTAGGAGTAGAAGGCGAGGCAAACCCTGCGATCAGCTGAGAAGCTTGTCGCGTCGTTTGGCTGGAGTCCATGCCGGCTGGAAGGGCCTAGTTAACTTGGTGCCCCACCAGAGGAATTGAGAGCAAATCTCAATGGATCGGATCTCACCTCAGTGTGCTCGAGAGGCTCAAGCCGCTCGATGGAGTTCCGGCTAATCTAGACAGCACACGGCGCGACTCTAGTCAAGTCAGCGATTAACGTTGGCGGGTTCGCGGCGCCAATGTTTGGGTCTTAGTCAGCCACGCAGAGCTACTGCATTGGGACTAGCGCCAAAATTTTAAGAAATTATTTCGAAGCCGATTTCTCTCTAGACACACACCTCCAATCCAACCTCACTTTCCCACTCTCGCCCCCCGTTTCTCTCACATCCGACACCATGGGCAAGGACAAGGTCGAGAAGGACAAGAAGCGCGCTGAGAAGAAGGAGAAGCGTGCCGAGAAGGATGGTGTGCACAAGGCCAAGAAGGAAAAGAAAGACAAAAAGGACAAGACCGCTCTCGCCGATGCGGTAGAGAAGGAGATCACCACCCAGGTTCTGGACGGCTTGGACCAGGCCGCCAATACCGGCGCTGCCGTTGAAGTTGAGGTTGACGAGATGGCCGTGGACCGCCCCGTTGGCGCCGTTGTGCCGTTCGCCAACCCATTGGTTGAGGACAAGCAGGCCAAGAAGGTGCTCAAGAGCGTTAAGAAAGGTAGGTCAAGCCATATTCATACTTCCTAACCCTCGCTTCTTATCCTTTGCGCATTTCGCACGGGGCTCTTTTTGTCCGACATACTGGTCTCGTGGATCTTGACTGTTTTGTGGCCATTGCAACTCAATCATTCGCGATCCCGACTCTTAATTCAATTGACTTGTCGCTGACATTTGTGTTCTATTTAGCTGCGGTCAACAAGTCCCTCAAGCGGGGTGTCAAGGAGGTCGTCAAGGCTCTCCGAAAATCGCCCATCCCGGCCGCCAATGCTGCTATCGAGGTGCCCAATGGCGTTGTCATTCTCGCTGCCGACATCTCCCCCATGGACGTTATTTCGCACATCCCCGTTCTGTGCGAGGACCACGGCATTCCCTACGTCTTCGTCACCTCGCGCGCCGAGCTCGGTGCCTCGGCCGCCACCAAGCGCCCGACCAGTGTGGTCATGGTGACCCCCAAGTCATCGGGCAAGAAGAAGGGTGGTGAGTCGGATGCGGATGGCGAGGACTTCGGCAAGGCCTTCGAGGAGCTGGCCAAGCTGGCGGAGAAGGAGAGCAAGAAGGTGACTGCCTAAAAAGTTGCTTGACTCGTCCTTTTGCGCTTCTTTCCACTTTCCTGGTTGCTAGTGGGTTCTCTTTTGTACAGGTTTATGTTCTTGTCTGATAGGACCGTGCATGTCTTTGGGGGTCCGGCCTTTGGGTATTTTATTTTCCATCTTTGCTCTACTGCAGCTTGGCGTTCTATCTATGGTGTATGAAAAAGGCAGGAAGAATTCCAATGAGAAATCACCCACGCATACTGTAATCCTTTTCTTTCCATTGGATTGATTATATTGCAGGCAGCTGCTCCATGTGCCATTGAATCCTGGTGTGTCTAGTGCAGCCTCGAGTGGCCTGGCAAATTCGCAGCGTCATGCATTACTTGCGACAACAATATAAGAAATTGGTCACACAGCTTGACATGTGTAGGAGCTCAACAACAAACCGAAGGTTAGCACCAATTGGTTACACGGCGAAACGGCGAAACAGAGTCAAAATCAACTTTACCTATCATCCACCAGGGATTCGGAGGGAGCATGCAGCAGTAGCATTGATGAAGCGAGACCCCGCTGGGCGGGAGAAACCAGAATCCAACGCTGCAAGATTTACTTTTCGCGACCCGGAGAGCGCAGAGTCTAGACGATCGGCCTTGCATCGGTGTCGAACTATCAGACAAGTGGCGTGGTCATTCCAGGGCGATCAATCTGATCAATCCCCTTTAAATCGACGAACAAGGGGTGCGCACCACATACCGCTGTGCCGCCCAACTCAACTGTGACCAACCAGCAGGCCATCTGGGTTCGTACTTTGCTTCTCCGGTCCCTCGGATCGACTGACTTCCTCCCCTGGTTCGAGGAACCCCCCATTTTCTACCCTATGTAGGTAGGAACTGGCTAGGTCGTACGCGGCTCCTTTCGTCTCCCAAGCTGTGACCCTTGCGGGTCGTTTCTTAAGCCCATTAGGCCCTTCTTCAAAGATATAAGGAATGCCTGCGCTGCTGGAGGGGTGGTTTTCTCTTCTTACCCATTCTATACATATCATGCACATATCACGCCCAATTGAATAATCAGTTACAACCACCTTGTCACTTCAAACACAATGGCAAATTCTCTCTCATTGTCCTGGATGTTGGTTGCACTTTTCCTACTGATTGTGCACCCTGTTACCTCTCACCCGATTCAGGCTTCAACCTGGACCGAAACGAACCGATTCAAAGACCCGGAGCCGCGGGGATCAAGGAATGCCTTGAAGAAGATACAAGGCACATGGCCTGAATTGTCTCACACGAAATTCAAATCGGTCAGTCCAGTGCTTCTTGCTACCATAGATCCAGTCAACTGACTAGCGCTAGGCCTCAACCCCGGTCCACGACGACGAAGGCAATATAGCATCGGGATCAGAATCTCTTGGGCGACACCATACATCAGGCTTCATTTTTGAAAAGCCGATCATCCCGGTCCTCGTACCTGTTTCTGTTTCATCTGCATGGAAGCAACACCAGAAACAGCACCACCATGTCGAAGAACAAAACCATCCGAACCCTGAAATCAAACCCATCGCCACCTACAGGGAAGATCAATATGGAGAAATAGTAGGACGCCCGCATACTTCCGCCAAGGGGTTATACGGACATCCCACCGAATACTACTCCGCGTCGTCCAGACTATCCTCTGGGCACTATCTTCCATTCTTCTCATACCGCATGTCGTTTCCTTACCTCAAATCCGCACCAGTGACCTTCCCGCAGATCCCACTTCCGGGAGTTTTTACGGCCGTAATGGTTCTCTTGGCTCTCGTATGGATTACAATCGTCACTATTGGCGTGGTCGAGTTTGGGAATCATCTTTGGAATCGGAGAAGAGTATCAAGATTGGCTGCTGAGTGCGACCGAGATCTAAATGAGGAGCCCTCTTTCGGATCGATGGACGAAGTGAAGATGCCTCTGCACACTTTGTACCCAGGAAATTCGAGGATCGGGACCGAAGAGGAAAGCCGAAACGAAGACTCTGAATCATTGTCGAGTGATTCAGATTCAGATTCGGATTTTGAACCGGAGAGGGTTGATTATCGCATCTTTTGAATACTGGCAGGGCACGCATACGGAGAGAAAAAAAAGAAATATTTTGGAAATGGACTTTAAATCCGGTGGAGATCTATTGTACAGGATAGGGACCATTGTCGTCATAATCCTAGCTCCAGGCTAGACCTTGATGAAACAGAAAAATGCGCTTGCTTGCTCCGATAAACCCAGGGTAATTCAAGTCTTTGAATCACCTTAAGCACGCTGGTCCCGCTCCAGGGGTTGGTACCAGGTGGTGTTGTCAACGCCCTTCTGGCGAGGACCACCGACGTCCGCACCGCTCTCGAAGTTGGTGCGCTGGAATTTCTGCTCCGCAGCACGGCCAGGGTCCATCTTAGAGCCAATCTCAGAGTTGAAGCTAGCATTCTTGGAGGCGTCAGTGCTGAAGCCACCCTCGCGCACGTTCTGGCCGTGAGGCTTCTTGTGCTGGTAACCGTCGGCGATGTCCTGGGTGTAGGAGGGGGCCTGCCCGGCGTTGTACTCGCTGCGGTAACCGCTGCCGCTAGCGTTGGAGTGACCACAGTGCATACCCATCTCCTGCTTAGTAGCAGTCGGGCCACCGGTGTAGCCAGATTGAGGGAGGTGGGCGCCAGGGAAGTCACCCTGGCCGCCCAGAGCCTCGGGGTACTTCTCCTGGCGCTGGCGATCCTCACGAAGACCACCAACAGGGGCAGAGGGAAGAGTCGACGCAGCGGAAGTATCGGTGGTGTTCAAAGTGGACTGGCTGCCCGAGACACCCATGGGCTCGGCACCCCGGTTCTCATTAAAAGCACCGCCCTTGCGAACAGACTCAGCGGCGAGGGAGTCGTTGGCGATGGGGCCCGAAGGCTCCTCAATGGGCTGTTGGGAAGAGAGGGGGTCTTTGGTGACCTTGGTGCTGCGGGGGCCCGAAGCGATGGGAGTTCCCTGAAGATCCATGGTGATAGTATGTGGGTAGGGATATAGAAGGGAGAAATAGAAGGTTGGAACAGTCGGTTGGCCAGAGGTTTGTTGTTTGTGGAATAGAATTAGATTGAGTGATCGATTGGAAGACCAAGTTGGTGATGGGGGGAAAGCTATATAGCAATTAGCTTGGAGCTTCGCCTACAGCTAGCAGGGGAGATTGTGATATCAAGGCGGATGATGTCACACTTACGATATTCCCAGCACTCGCAAAGGGATTCTTCCATGCTCACCTGCCAACACTAGCCAAAGAGTCACGTCAACACTCCGATCGCGATGCACTCGGTGGCGGGATTCGAGACAAAGGACGGTGGAGCGCTTTGCTTCTCCATTAGTCTCTACCCACTGTTTCTGGAGGAAGGACTCGTCATTGCCGAGGGTCTTGTCCACACATTCTTATTCCATCGTGGAGACATGAGTTCATCGGGTTATCCCCAATGATCTCGAGCCCAAAACTGGGCAAGATTGCGATGGAGTTAAAGGTTGACGTCAGGCCTAGACCGTGCGCATCGCCTTCCGAAACTGGAAACGCGAGCACTCGCATCAACATTCATTCTTCTTTCTTTCTTTCTTTTTTTCTTAAAAGCATTGACAACCCCTGGGCGTACATCTCATGGGGCTGCCCAGTTGTTTGCAAAAATTCAACTACATGGTTCTCGTGGTCATCGCAGATTTATGTGCTGGCCAACCGGCCAAGCTAGTTAACTAGTTAGTGAGTACAGTATGATCCTTGAAGTCATCAATTGCACCACTAGAAACTAGATAAGCAACAAGGCACCCGACAGTACAAAATCAATACACCATAGGTTTTCAATACTCGTGTGAGGACTGTACAGTCCTATAATAAAATGTGGAATTCAATCACTCGCTCATGACTCTGTGAAAATGGCTATCATACACATGGTGGGACCCCATAGTCCATATGAACATCAATTACCGGGTGGTAGCATCAGAGGGGAGGTTTTCCAGACCCTCGACAGCCTGACGGCCGGGGCCCTTGCCAGGCGCAGTGTTCTTGTGCAGCTCCTGGCCAGCGACACGAACACTGCTCTCGGCAGTGGCAGGTCCTCGGAGGCCGCTTTCCATCTCGCCGGAGATGGGGCCTTCAATGCCACCGGAGCCGACGTTGACGGTACGCTGATCGGCGGATGACCAATCGCTGGCAACTGGGGGCTGGTTGGGAAGGGGGAGATTGGCCTTGGTCTGGTCAATCTGCTTGGACTTGTCGGTGTTTTGGTCGATGATCGACTATTGGAGAAGGTTAGTGGCGGAAATCTGAAGATGCTGTAGCAAGTAACCTACCTTCATCTGGGAGACGTCGGAGTCGGAGGGAGGGTTTCCGCCGTGCTGCTGAGCAAGCTTAGACTCAGCCTTGCGCAGGTCCTGGCGGGTGGTGTGGAAGGTCTGCTCTGACATCTTCGGATGTTGGTGTATGATTGTGTTAGGAATGAGTTGGGAAAGGCCGGTGATGAAGATGTTATAGAGACACAGTGTAGAAATATTAGATTTGGTGGGTTGTTTGACTACAAAGCATACTTATACTTTGGTTCTCTTTGACACCATCTGTGACGTCTGTTCTGGGACGTTCTGGGATGACGACATAGACCATCCAGGCCATGGATGCGCATCTCCCCGATTCTCCACTGAAGCCAGGAAGGCACGTCTTACCTCATCTTCGCAATTCCAAGGTTTACGAAGGCCGTCCTCAGCAGAGCAAAGTGCCTAGGCTTGTGTCCATTCGTCGATCCTCATAGATCAGCGTCATCGGATGTGGCGGCGCACTCTCGTTGTGGATGTCGCATGTCCCTGGTTGTGATCCCACCAATCAATCACATCGGGGCAGGTCTTCCAAGCTGGCTTGTGAGGGCGCCGATGTCATAGGCCCGCTGCACCCTGGCCCGTCAATCTCCCTGAACGTGGTCCTTCGATTCATCCAGTCTGTTCGGCAGGCCCAATGAAGGAAGCGTGGGGTTGGTCTCCTGCCAGTGTGGATTCCAGGGAAGAAGTGCGACCAGAACGTCCCATCACGGATTGACCTTGATTGTTGACTTATAGAACGTAGATGAGCAAATGCTGAAAACAAGCCAACTAGCTGGTCTCTGGTCTGATCAAGAATGGCGTATTTCGAAGTGCATACAAAGTCGCGCTGGGAAATTCTCACTCGGATTTGAAGCACGACGACCAAGTGGTCTGGAATAATGTGTCTTGACCTGGGGATTCAAACGGTCTGACCCAGACCACGAAGTATACAGGACTTGGAGGATATCGTCGGTCTGTCGGTCCCCTTCAATCGTGGCTGACACCGCCTTCCTTGCCGGGCAGGCAGAAAATGTTTCTTATCGCAAGTCACCGAGTGTGGTGCGCACTTCAAGCAGACCGAAGGAAACCCTTGGTCGTTGTTGTCGTCTTTCTAGCCGTGCAGATTTTCCAAAATGCCCCGAGATCCATTGATTGGACTGGTGGGCAAGGTTCGTCTCCCCATCCTGAGATCAAGGCCCCGCTAACCATGTGAGGGGCACATAGCCCTCGAGTGGGAAATCTACGACATTGAACAGTTTGACCGACGCTACTTCTAAAGTCGGTGAGTATATGGCTCCTTCGATTTCATTTGAACTGGAAGACTGAATAAATGACTGTTCAACAGGCAATTTTCCGTACGTGTTACCCCCACCGCTGCTTGCGACGAGCATGCCCGCCTTATCGACCCTCCGCTAACGACTGACGCGCGGCAGCTTCACCACCATTGACCCGCAGCGAGCTATCGGATACCTGCAAATCGAATGCCCCTGCCAGCGACACAATGTCTCGGATAGGTGTCGGCCGAACTACGGGGGTTGTCATGAAGGGCGGCGCTCTGTGCCCATTGAACTCTTGGACGTCGCAGGACTCGTTCCTGGAGCTCACCAAGGGCGAGGATTGGGAAACAAGTTCTTGGATGATTTGCGACACGCCGATGCCCTGATTCATGTGGTAGATGTAAGCGGAACCACTGATGCCGAGGGCAAGGCTACTCGAGGATACGATCCTTCCGTGGATATTGAATGGTTGCGCTCGGAGATTGTGCGCTGGGTTCAAGGCAATTTGATGGAAAAGTGGTAAGTCTGGTGGCGGGCAAAGTCACCTTACGATAACTGCTAACGGGCCCGCTGCAGGGGCTCCATTAAGCGCAGACATGTCGCAACGAGTCAGTCCAAATTCTGCCTCGCATTGACTTTTGAACCCGATTATTAACATCAGAATTGCAGAGGCAAACCCTGTCGACACTTTACAGGGCCAGTTCTCGGGATACGGAAGCACATCATCGACTGTGGCGCGTTGTTTGGACCGATTGGGGCTGAAGGAGCCTTTGGAGGAATGGTCGGATGAGACAATTGAGACTGTGGTCAAGACTTTCATCGATGAGAAGTTCCCGACGGTGTTCGCTTTGAACAAAATCGATCATCCGGACGCAGACAAGGTACGTTGGCACACGGGGAGGAAGAATGAGGCAATATCAAATATTAATTACTGGAACAGAATGTCAGCAAAATTGCCAAGATGCAAGATCCTCAGTCTATCGTGCTCTGCTCGGCCATATCAGAGGTCTTCCTCCGGCGACTAGCTAAGCAAGGATATATCAGGTATATTGAAGGCAGTGAATTCGTGGATACACGAGAGGATCTGATTGAATTGGGCGAGCCGGATGGTGGAGGGCTCAAGGAAATGGATGACAAATTGAAAACGTGAGTCCGTCGCAATTGAGAAATATGCTCCTCCAGCTAACTAGGCACAGCCGGGTGGAGAACTTGAAAGACATGGTGTTGTACCGGTTCGGGTCGACCGGTGTTGTTCAATGTCTTTCTCGTGCGGCAGAGCTTCTAGGACTCGTGCCAATCTTCCCAGTAAGGAACGTCCAGACTTTCAGCTCTGGCGCTGGAACCGCGGTATTCCGTGACTGTGTTCTGGTGAAGAAGTAAGTGGTGTGGAATTTGATGAGGCCAAGAGCCTATTCTGACTTCCCATAGAAATAGCACCGTGGGCGACGCTGCTCGGAAAATCATGGGAGACGTGCCTATTTCATATATTGAGGGCGTCGGCGGTACTCGAGTATCGGAGGATGACATCGTTGCAGTTGGAAAGCACGATGTAAGAACTTCTTTTCTACAATCCCTCGTTTCACCTTCGACGCTGATGCTGATTATGCGCTCCTAGATTCTGTCCTTCAAGGTCGGTCGGTGAACCATCACATTCCATTTATGTACAGTCTTGATATGGAATTATGGTGGTACTGAAAACGCCCTGCAACGAATTTACAAATAGAACCCATCCTTTTGGAGCCGAAGTAGGGCACGACGCCTCTAGCCGTATTCAAACGCCGTCGAGATGATATCAGTACCGAGGTCAGCGGTTACCTTTCTGTTAGACATCAGCAATACAGGTCTGGGCCAGCGGTATGAATGGGTGGGCTCTTACCTGCGCACGTTCATCATTCATTCCGATGATGGGCTCTGGTGCTTCAGGGTGTTCCTCCTTCGCCTTCCTGCTATGCTGAAGACCCCCTCTCTGTGTAGTTCCTTGGGACTTCGTTGCATCTGCGATACCCTCATGCGTCTCCCGTTCTTTCATACCAGCGGCAACAGCCCCCGAAGTAACATCGTGCGTATCCCCTTTCTTGGATCGCTCGGTAGAATGTTCCCCTGTCGAGGCGCCTTTCCAATCTTTAAAAGCGTGAGGTCGATTGCCGCTCTGCGTATTGGTAGCTGCCCAGCGCAAAGTTGATCGGGGTAGTTGAGTATACTGCTGTGGCTGACGAGCAAATACACTTTGAACTTTCAGTATGGGTGTGACACGATATTTAATCGACATGATCGAGTGATTGGAATGAGTCTGCAAGCTCTTAGCAAGGCCTTGATTTACATTACATACCCTTCTCTCTTTTTAAGTCTTTGCAGCCGAGCTTGGTTATGACGTCTTGATGCTGCAATCTGATCCGCCGGCGGCGACTCTTATCGATAAGACCGATAACAAAACCTTGAAACGAGTAGATAGTTGGAAAGCTCGACAGGCGGACTATGTATGTGAGTCGGCTTTATACTCATGATAAGAGCTGGACCGAATCCAAAATTTCAAATGATAAATGTAAATACGGTAGATGTGCATTCCCGACCCTTCCCCGATGCAGCTGAGAAGCTTACTAAGCACACTGTAGCTCCTGCCCGCACTGGAGGCCTTGCCGTGCTCCAATGAACCTGGATCTTGCTTGGCGCGTTCGAGGACTGTCGTCAGACCCAGCTTGTCCTCGATCCACTTGAATGAACCAAAGTATTGGGCCAAAGTAGCTCATGAGCTGCGGGTTTCTTTACTTACCCGCATCCCAGTAAAGCTCCGCCTAAACGAAAGCTATCCAACTGACCACGATGAAACGTGAATACCTCCCACTTGAGTCCTTACCAGCCTGGCTAAGGCTCAATGGAATCAGCTCAAACGGAGTTGCCTTTCAGAGGTTTGGCTCGGCCGATAATGCCACGGACAAGGGGAGTGCAATTGTCGCAACACAAGACAAGTGCAGCAAGGAATCCGACGCGCTGCCAGAGGTCCTCCTTCAGATCCCGTCAGACCTGCTTCTATCCTTGGATACAGTGCTTGACTATTCCAAGTCCGACCAAAATCTTAGGGAGGTTCTGGAAGCGGTGGGTGAATTTGGAAGAGTATGCTCTCATCCTTCACAGTGCCATATACCGGAGCTTGGAGCCTCGCTAACTAGTGCCAGACAGCAAGAGGCGCGATCATGGTCTTCTTCCTTATCCAAATGACTCATTCCAGCCCAGACACACCGAGGTCAATAGGCGTGTCTAATCCCTGGACTGAGTATATCAAGTTCCTTCCATCATCATTCCCCTTGCCCACTTCATATTCCGAGCAGGAGCGAGAGTTGCTCAAAGGAACCTCTCTTGCGGCTCTGGTGGAAGCAAAGATTACATCCCTTGAGCAGGAATTTGACTACTTGCGCAAGGCTACAGAGAACATAGCCTGGTGTCGGCAGTGCTGGTGGAATGAAGATGGGGGCTCGTTGACCTTCCATGACTGGGTGTACACCGATGCTGCGTATCGGTCTCGCATGGTAGATCTACCGCGGAGGGGACACGCAATGGTGCCTTGTATTGACATGGCCAACCATGTGTCTGGAGAAAGTGTGAAAGCTCTGTACGATGCAGATGCAGAGGGGAATGCGATTCTGCAGTTACGCTGGGGCCAGAGTTTACGCCCTGGTGATGAAGTGACCATCTCGTGAGTGGGCTCAATGGTCTCATGATTCCCTATCTTATATTGGATGAAGTGCGCTGATGTCTATCACTCTAGCTATGGTGACGAAAAGTCTGCATCCGAAATGGTCTTCTCATATGGATTCTTAGAGAATGATCGGACCGAAGCGAAGCAAGCCATCTTGGATATAAAAGTGCCGGATGATGACCCCCTCGGAGTCGCCAAAAGGATGATTTGCCAGGAAGCCCCCGGAGTTCGCGTCTCGGACACCCCGGAATCGAACCCAATAACCAGAGCAGGCATAGTATGGGAAGGCCCACTGATCTGGTGGGCCAGTGTGAACGAAGAAGATGGCCTTCACATCGGCGTTGCGCAAACAACAGATGGTAGGAGGGAACTAGAAACAACGTGGCGGGACAAGAAGATCCAATCGCCCCATCAACTCCGAGAACTCCTTGCTACCGATCCGCTGTGGGATATCTTCCAGCTCCGGGCGATTGTATTAGTGCTCCAACGACTAGAGACCCAGCTCTCGCTTCTTCAAGAGACCGAAGAGGCTCTGCTGAACATTCAGGATCAGGCACTCCTAGACAGCATGTTTCGACCTGAGGTGTTCAGCTTGCTGTCTCGACTAAGAAAATATGAGACAGTGCTCCTGGAAAGGGCAGTGGAGCAGCTTATGAAACAGGTAAGCTCTTGAGATATGGAAGCATTCCATGAGACGTATTGTGTGCTTAACATTTAGGATCCAGTGCTAATTATGATTTCGTATAGAGAAACGAGCTGATGGAGTCTGATACCGTTGTAGCCTATCTGAACCAGCAGTCTCAAGCAGACGAGGATGAAGATTTCTCATGAAGGAGTAATTGGGAATTTGCAACAAAGGATTTATAAACGGAAAGAATTCATCCCTGACTCCGATCAAACCTGGCTCACTGAAGGGTGTCTAGCCCCAGGGCTGGTGCGCAGATGTAACGCTAGTGGATGAGTCTGGATGAAAAAAGAGGCCGAGTTCCATTGAGATGACCAATATGGGAAGAAAGCACATACGATGACGTTGGCGGTGACCCCTTTTTTTACCAGGCTAGTTGGGAGCTAGAGTAGAGATCGGCAAGGGTGGATGGTGATCGCCATCGATCTCGTCTACAGTATAGGGGGCGTCTCCCACTCCGGCCTCAAATGTTCTTTCCGTGGAGTACACGACGCGGACGAAATGTGGCGATGCATTTATTCCTTTGCGAATAGACCTTGGGTTGAAACCAAGACCGTAACCTAGAATCCAAGGATAACAAGTAGTTTAGCGCCCGGTAACCATTTCGGCATTTGTTTGGAAGTCGAGGCACACGCAAGAAGAGAGCCACAGTGCTTTTTTGGGGAAGGCTGCAAGAATGTGCCTTTCCGGCTGGAATGCCCCGCAAGATTCACCATGGAACCCCAGTCAGGATAGCGCAGGTTGGCGGGTGAGGCACGCTACAGACAAGGAGGTGGGTCGCAAAACCCATGGGTCGAGATTCATCTCGCGTTTCTCTCGGGAAAATCTCGTGACTGGACTCCTTGGGACCGGATTCGGCTGCAAAACCTCGGGGTATGATCTAATGTAATATACCGGGGCCCTGATCTCACCAAGTGCCGTTCTCGTCATCCTTATTGGCGAGTCTGCGGCGTCCCAAAGACGAGACTGGGTACATAGTCGCACAATACTCGGATCCCCCGCGTTGATCCACCATGCGCGAACGGTCGGGGCGGCAAGCTCGCCACTGTCAAGATCGTCCCGGATGGAGCGAGTACATGGATCCCATTCCCGCCGAAGAGTGGGCAACGGCATGAAAGAAGAGACTGAAGGTCTGTCCACAGGTCACCTGCTGCCCCGTTTTTAAACTCTCGCACAGTATACATGAACGATGCCACCACGGCGAATCGCCATGCCACGAATGTGATCATGCTCATAGTGGTGCTCAGACGAAGTCTGCACTGGGAATAAGGAATTGCAGCAGGCGACACCATCATGAGAAAAAGGGCTGAGGCTGGGGAGAAGCCTCGGAAGCGGGAGCGCATCATCGCTGACCCTGCGGATCCGCACTGGCCATTAGAGTGGAAACAGAGTTTGCAGAATGGATGGGCTGCGGCGTTTCATTCGCCCCCAGTTCGTATCACAGGCCACATCGAACGTGCGCAGCAAGTACTTCCTCCTGCGCCCCCCGGCGCATCCATGGATGTCTGTGGTCCTGGTACTGGACAGCCCAGGATTGCGGGAACAGTGTGGAGTCCGGGGAACCTCGGGAGGATCTCACCGTCCGCATCCCCCCAGCATGTCTTGTGTAGACCCAGAGATGGGCAAATTTCGGAGTAGAACGGGGGTTGTGCCACAGATGAGAAAGAGTCCTCTTCCAGAAAATGAGTTCACGATGGCAATTCCCCCCGCAATATGATGCGGCGGAGGTGGAATGGGGAGAGTTAATTGAACCTTGGCGGGAACACAGGACGGTACGCACATTTGTGATGTGCTCATTGGCTGATGAGCTGGTCAGCGGTCCCCATGCCCTGAGTCAGCAACCTCCCGCATCTCCCCGGAGTCCCCTCCCCCATCATGATGATTCTTGATCCCATCTTCGTCTCGCTGGACATTCCGACCTGTCCTTGACCTGGGAAACCCCTGTCACCTCATCACAGATTCCTCAGATACATACATTCTGTGTTCTGCAGCGCGACCCTTCCTCGCTACGACCACCAACAGAGACTGATGCGGCCAGTGAGCCTGCCCGTCTACACAAAATGCCTGGTATCTTGCCGATGAAAGTGATCAAGGTTGGCGGCACCGGTACCCAAAGCCGTATCGCTCAGGCCTGTGATCGATGCAGGAGCAAGAAGATCCGCTGCGACGGTGTTCGCCCCTGCTGTACACAATGCGCCAACGTCGGATTCGAATGTCGGACAAGCGATAAACTGAGCCGCCGCGCCTTTCCCCGTGGCTATACCGAGTCCTTGGAGGAGCGCGTGCGCGCGCTGGAGACGGAAGTCAAGGATTTGAAGAACTTATTGGATGAGAAGGATGAGAAGATCGACGTCTTGTCTCGGATACATTCCTTTTCGCCGCCATCGCAGCGCGCGGCTTCGGTGCGATCTCCATCAACGTTGGCGGCAAACAAATCTCCCACTTTGGAGGCAGGCGAGGGCGCGATCTACGTGGAGCGTTCCGCTATGCAACCAGCACCCGAAAATCCATACACTGCCCTTTGCAGCACTCGGGGGTTTGCCGGTAAGTCGGCTCTATCTTTCTGAGCAACCTTGCAGCATGTCTAACCGCAGGTAGGCGTTTTCACCGACAACCTTGTCAGCCAGGGAAAATCAACCTCGAGGCTTTCAACTACGGCATTGACCGCATTGCCCGCGCCCGTGTCGCGTGGCTCTTTGAATCAAGCAGCCAAGACGCCGCCGCGGCTGGTGTCGGATCAACTTATTAACATCTTCTTCCAGGAGTGGGCCGCGCTATACCCCGTGGTGCATCGCCCGACCATTCTGAAAGCTTATGAGCGATTCCTGAACGACTCGGAATCCCTGGAAACTGATGTGCATATTATGGCTCAGTTGAACTTGATCTTCGGGATTGCAGCTCTTTCATCAATTGTAAGTATCCCAGTGGGCCGTTCACGTGAACACGACACATACTAAACCAGACCGCAGTCGAGAACCAATCAAGACCCTACTTTCTTCGAGAAGAGCTGGTCGAGTTCCCTTGATTTGTTCTCCAGCGAGACTTCCATTGGAAGCTTGCAGTGTTTTGTTCTGGCCCAGATATATTGCATGACCAAGGGTGACTACCGCAGTTTGCTTCGTTATCGCGCCCTTGCAGTGGATATTTGCCACCAGCTCGAGCTTCACCAGAGCCAGGAGAGGCTGCTTTCCAATCCTTTGGAGGGCGAAACTCGCAAAAAGGTCTTCTGGTGTCAGTATGTGCTGGATCGTTTCAGTTCTGCGTTGACCGGAATGCCCGTTCTCCTCCGAGAGGTGGATATCCATACTGAGTATCCTGTGGACGTGGATGACGAGAACGTCACTGAGACTGGGTTCTTGCCCACTCTTCCTGGCGAATCCACTCGCATCTCGAGTGCTCTTGCTCTCTTCGAGGCCTCGAGGATTCTGAACAAGACTCTGGAGGAGGGCTATCCCTCGAAATCAGTTTACGATGTGGATGTCTCCAAGATTCGTTTGGCGGCCCAGCAGTTGGATGAGTGGCTGCGCACTCTCTCGCCTCATCTGCGCCTCGAGTTCAGTCAGGACAAACCCAGTACAAATGTCACAAGTAGCCGATCGCCCCTTCTGGTGAGTTCCCTTCGTATAAACCGGTCCTCCTGCTTGGCTTTCTAACTCCTTTGCCAGTCCCTTGTGTATTACTTTATTCGATCTCTGATCCATCGGCCTGCTGTGTGCTTTGCTGATGAGCATCTACGCTCTCCGTCAGTGCTGGCGCTTTCCGACTCCTCTAAACACATCATTCAAATTCTTCAGTTGCTTGATGAACGCCGACTATGCCTTTCGCTCAGCATCAACCGCAAAGAACTTGTGTTCTTATCTGGACTTGGCGTTTTGTGGCAGACCCTAGGGTTGAAACGTGATAGCAAACTCGTTAAGGAGAGCCAGAAGCTGCTTAGTACTGTTACGGAACAGCTTGAAGATGAGTCCTCAGAGGCGGCGACTGAGTTTGGCGCCCTTGTAAACACTTTGCTTCTTGTTGAGAATGGCAAGCGGGAAACACTTCCCGCTGCCAACCAATCGCAAGAGATGGTGACTCCGGCACATAAGCCGACCAAGTCTCCAAAGAACCAGCTACAGTCTCTGAAGTCTCGCCTCATGGGCGGTGATCAGAAGGATCAGTCTGTGAAACAAGCTTCGCCGTCTCGCCGGAATACTATATCCGGGGCCACCTCTACATCACTTCCTCAATCTCTTCGGTCGCCCAGCTGGGCTAGTCTTCCCCCCTCGCAGCCTGACCAGCTTCCTGCTTCTCAATTCCACACTGACCGAGGGCATTCCCTCGATCTTGGTTCCGATTCTCGAATGCTCTCGGTACCTACGGGATACGACTATCCACCAGCAATATCCTGCTCCACTCCGTCCGATCCGACAGCCGGGGCTATCACGATGGCCGACTGGGAGTATGTACTCAGCGATATGGATCGAGGATATTCAAACATATTCACTGGTATCTACGGCGGGAAAGAATGCGGCGAGGACTCCGGTCCATTCGCATCTCTCACTGCTGAGTATAACCGAAAGACCCTTGATGGCTCTCTTGTCGTTCCTCCACCACACGACGTACATGAACTGTCTCCTGAAGCATGGTCTGCCAGCAGTGGTGATGTCCCGAAACCGGAGCACGCCACCCAAAGCGTCCTGAGCTATTCCGGGGAGAGTGTAGGTAGTGCCGAGGACAACTTCCCTCCACTTGCCGATGCCTCTGTGCACCCAGAGGATATGAACCTGATTGATCCCTTCCATGGATTATCAATGCCGGCGGACGGGGAGATTGATGAATTTGGCCTGGCCAATGGCTGGGGTCGACGGCTGGCCGTCTAAAGTTGTTCTTATACTTGTACATAAGTCTTTTATCTGGCACGTTGATTGAACCTTGTGTTTGGTGGCCACGACGGTACCTGGGGGAGGCGTTGATACCTGGAGTTTTTGTTTTTAATTTACGACCTTCTCTATGCCCTTCTACGTCCGAGGCTCGTATATATTTCGATTAAATGCAATTTGTGCTGTACATGATCGTCGATATCTATCCCGAAGGCCGAATGGCTTATAATCGCGGCATTTCCGTGGACTGGGTGCCAAGCAATGTTCACGGCCGAGACTGCCGTCCAGACAGATCCGGGATCATTTCTCTCAACGAATCATCCTGCGATGTACGGCAAGCTGGATGGACCTCGCGGCCGAAAGCCCTCAGTCGGAAGCGCGAAGCGAAGACCCAAGCTTTTGCGTGGCTGCCACCGATTTCATCACCCCCAACCCAGCTCGACCTCCCTTTTCCGACCGCAGACCCTGCTTTTGCCTCGTTATCATTCGCCCATAGGCACCTGTCACGAGGCACGAAACTCAGGATCCATGTTCACGCCACCACGATCGACTCGTGGCCATGGAGTCCACACGGTCTGGCTTCTCCAAAAGGCTGGTAGTCAACGACGGTCAACCATGGATGACGCAACGAAGGTGCCAGAAACGCACCCCGCCCTTCCCCATATTCTGGCCTTTTGCACGGACATGAGCGTCAGTCACGATGGGAGACCTCTTGAGGGTCCTGAATGAACGTGTCATCGTTTCCCGTTTAGTTAATAGCTCCGACTCGCCAGGAAAATCAAGGCTGCGATCAAATGTCTTGGTGAAGAGAACAAAGAAGTATAAAAGGCCCTACTGCAGCCCATGGGCAGACCTTGCCAAGTCTATGAGATACGCGTGTCGTGCACATAGCAGAAAGCCTATACAATTACGTGCGGGTCTGTCTGCATAGCCCCAAGCATCATGTTCAAGAAAGCGTTCCAGAAGCGAACGGAGAATTTGTACGCCGACAATGAGCTGCCTAGAGAGTCAGTGTCAACTGCGGAGCGGGAGAAGGGTCATCAGGATATGATCGACACGCCCATTCCACTTCTCACCTGGCGCTCCTTTACCATGGGTGTCTTCGTCTCTATGGGTGGCTTCCTCTTTGGCTACGATACGGGACAGATCTCCGGATTCCTGGAAATGAAAAACTTCCTGCAGCGCTACGGTGAGCCAAGCTCGGACGGATCATATCACTTTAGCAATGCACGTTCCGGTCTGATTGTTGGACTGGTAAGCGCGCTATACCTTCTCATTGGTGATGATTTGCTAATGTGATAGCTATCTATCGGTACCTTGATCGGAGCCTTGATTGCAGCTCCCATCGCTGATCGCATTGGCCGCAAATGGTCTATCAGTGCCTGGTGTGCCATCGTCTGTGTGGGCATCACCGTTCAAATTTCGTCTCCTTTTGGCAAATGGTATCAAGTTGCAATGGGCCGTTGGGTGGCAGGACTGGGTGTCGGTGCTGTGTCTCTGCTTGTGCCTATGTACCAAGCCGAGTCAGGACCGAGACATATCCGAGGGTCCTTGATCAGGTATGTCTTCAGGACTCGCATATGATTGGACATTGTCTCTAACGCTGCATAGTACATATCAGCTTTTTATCACCCTCGGGATCTTCGTGGCCAACTGCATCAATTTTGGAACGGAGGCTAAGACGGATACAAGCTCATGGCGCATCCCAATGGGGGTGACATATATCTGGGCATTAATCCTTGGCCTTGGCATGGCCCTCTTCCCTGAAAGCCCACGGTATGACTACCGCCATGGTAAAGTCGACAAGGCCATTACCACACTTTCCAAGATCTATGGCCTTCCTCGCAACCATCGTGCCCTCCACATCGAGTTCGAAGAAATCAAACAAAAGTACGACGAGGAAGTCCGTAATGGACAAGTCAGTTGGAAGCAGCTCTTCGGCGCTCCGACAATGGGATATCGTGTGCTCGTCGGTGTTGCCCTACAAGCCCTGCAGCAGCTCACGGGTGCCAACTACTTCTTCTATTATGGAACAACCGTGTTCCAAGGCGCCGGCATCCAGAACAGTTATGTCACGCAAATGATCCTGGGTGCAGTGAACTTTGGAACTACTTTTCTGGGTCTCTATCTCATTGAGCACTATGGTCGCCGCCGATCTCTTATCGGAGGCGCCCTGTGGATGTTCGTCTGTTTCATGGTCTTTGCCTCGGTGGGCCACTTCTCGCTCGACCGGGAAAATCCCGAGAGGACCAAGCCTGCTGGTGTAGCAATGGTTGTATTCGCATGCCTCTTCATTCTTGGCTTCGCTAGTACCTGGGGTCCTATGGTCTGGGCCATCATCGCCGAGCTGTATCCCTCGCAGTACCGAGCACGCGCCATGTCCCTGGCGACAGCCTCTAACTGGCTCTGGAACTTCCTCCTGGCCTTTTTCACCCCGTTCATTGTCAGTGCCATCGACTTCCGCTTTGGATATGTCTTCGCCGGTTGTCTTTTCCTCGCCGCCGGTCTCGTCTACTTTGCTGTTATGGAGGGACAGGGCCGAACTCTAGAAGAGATCGATACCATGTACCTGATGAAGGTGAAGCCATGGCAAAGCTCGAAATTCGAGTTTCCTGCTGATCCAGATATCATCCGGGGATCTTTTGATAAAGGGGAAGGTGTTGGTGCGTCGTCTCATGTTGCAGACCCGACAGTCGAGACTCAGGAGAATGTGCCCACTGTGCCGGAAATGCGCACGGCGGTGTAAAGCAGCAATGATTGATTAAGACGGGAGGAGTATTGTTGTTGTGTACGTGTGGTTTAATGGTTTAATGGAAATGTCTCTTGTCGGTAATCTTCAAAGCACAGGTGCAAATTTGATATTCCAGTCTTTCTCTTCCCTGTGATAACAAAAGTAGACCTAAACTTCACATGATGAATCCTTAATCAAAACATCGTCCAAATAGCTGGTCATCTCTTTGACATCCTCCAACGCGCCGGCCCAGCCAATATACTGGTCAGGTCGAACGATCAACATGGCACCATGTAATCGATCCACACCCCACTTCTCGTAACCCTTTCCATCGCAGTCTCGATCCCAGATACAAGCATCATCACACCAGATCTTTTCATACCTCCAGCCCAACACTGGATCCAACG